>NC_139226.1:119161309-121561309 GCF_055691185.1 Crinia signifera | reverse complement strand
ACGGCCTTTTTGCAATGCAGGGCGGGATTTCACACAGCTCGCCAAACATGCAGTGATGCTGAAAAATCTTTCCATATATATAAATATATATATATATATATATATTCTAGGAGAGGAAAGAGGAGCGCTCCAAATAGTGCTTTATCTTTTTAATTTCAATCAAATAAAATCCGACAGGTACATATAAAATGGTATCACGTACCGCAAGTGACGGTTAGGCACAACCGCGGGTGATTAACAGCATGGATATGACTGTCCCAGACAGCAATCAATGACCTTTCGAGTGCTCTCCCCACTCTCTCATCAACCATGGAATTCAGAAAGACGCCAGGCCACGCCCCTACGCGTTAATTTTTAATTTCTTTTATACATAAAAACATTATTTAGATCACATACCTAAAAGATTATTAGATAAAAATAATCCAGTTGGCCTCCTCTCCCGCAATCTCCCGATTATTTTTATCTATTAATCTTTTAGGATTATTTTTATCTATTAATCTTTTAGGTATGTGATCTAAATAATGTTTTTATGTATAAAAGAAATTAAGATTAGAGTAAAATCATGAAATAAAGATTAAAACGAATAAATGTTTTTCCACAGGCATTATATTGCCATCTTTTTAACCCCTTCCTGACAGAGCTAGTTTTTGCGTTCCTGACAGAGCCATTCTTTTCAAATCTGACATGTCTCACTTAAGTGGGGATAACTTTTTTTTGCTTTTACTTATCCCAGTGATTTTGAGATTGTTTTTTCGTGACACATTGTACTTCAAATTAGTGGTAAATTTGGGTCGATACAGTCTGTGTTTTTTGTGAAAAATACCAAAATGTCGTGAAAAAATGGAAAATTTAGCGATTTGCAAAATGTTAAATTTTCTGCTTGTGAGACAAATAATCTTACCACTCAAAATAGTTAATAACTAACATAGACCATATGTCTACTTTATGTTTCCATCATTATTTCAACTTCCTTTTAATTTTTTTGGACACTAGGAGGCTTACAATATGAATAGCAAATTCTCAAATTTTCAAGAAAATTTCAAACACTGATTTTTTTAGGGACCAGTTCAGTTCTGATGTGACTTTGAGGGACTTGTATGTGAGACACCCCCATAAATGATGCCATTTCAAAAACTGCACCCCTCACAGTATTCAAAACAGCATTTTGGAAGTTTGTTAACCCTTTAGGTGTTTCACAGGAATTAAAACAAAGTGTAGGTGAAATTTCAAAATTTCATTTTTTTTGCAGATTTGCAATTTTAATACATTTTTCTAAGGAACACAGTACATTTTACTAGAGAAATGTGACTAAAAATTGATTCCCCCAAATCTTTTGTTTTCATAAATATCCTATATGTGGCCCTAGTGTGCACGTTGACCAAACCACAGGCTTCATAATAGAAGGAGCAACTACTTGATTTTGGAGCCTCCTTTTTATGAGATTATTTTTTAGGCACCATGTAGGTTTCTAGGCACCATAAGATGCTAAAATTTAGGAACCCCCCCACAATTGACCCCATTTTGCAAACTACACCCCTCAGGGAATTCATCTAGGGGTATAGTGTACATTTCAAACCCCCAGGGGTTTCACCAATTGTGGTCCAACTGGGCAGTGAAAATGAAAAATTAAATTTTTTACACAAAAATGCAGTTCTGGCTCAAAATTTTTCATTTTCACAAGGAATGAAGGAGACAAAGCCCCCCAAAATCTGTGCCCCAATTTCTACCGAGTACGGCAATGCCTCACATGTGACCAAAAAATACCAGTTGGGTGCATGGCAGGACTCAGAAGGGAAGGAGTGATTTTTGGATTTTGCAGCTCAGATTCTGGTGGAATTTTGGTGGGTGCTATGTCGCATTAGCAAGACCCGCCAAGCACCAATACAGTGGAACCCCCCCACAAGTGACCCCATTTTGCAAACTACACCCCTCAGGGAATTCATCTAGGGGTATAGTGTACATTTTAAACCCCCAGGGGTTTCACCAATTTTGATACAAGTGGGCAGTGAAAATGAAAAATTACATTTTTTTACACAAAAATGCAGTTCTGGCTCAAAATTTTTCATTTTCAGAAGGTATGAAGGAGAAAAAGCACCCCAAAATCTGTGCCCCAATTTCTCCCGAGTACGGCAATGCCTCACATGTGACCAAAAAGTACCAGTTGGGTGCATGGCAGGACTCAGAAGGGAAGGAGTGATTTTTGGATTTTGCAGCACAGATTTTGGTGGAATGAATGGTGGGTGCTATGTTGCACCAATACAGTGGAACCCCCCCACAAGTCACCCCATTTTGCAAACTACACCCCTCAGGGAATTCATCTAGGGGTATAGTGTACATTTCAAACCCCCAGGGGTTTCACCAATTTTGATACAAGTGGGCAGTGAACATGAAAAATTACATTTTTTTACACAAAAATGCAGTTCTGGCTCAATATTTTTCATTTTCACAAGGAATGAAGGAGAAAAAGCACCCCAAAATCTGTGCCCCAATTTCTCCCGAGTACGGCAATGCCTCACATGTGACCAAAAAATACCAGTTGGGTGCATGACAGGACTCAGAAGGGAAGGAGTGATTTTTGGATTTTGCAGCTCAGATTCTGGTGGAATTTTGGTGGGTGCTATGTCGCATTAGCAAGACCCCCCAAGCACCAATACAGTGGAACCCCCCCACAAGTGACCCCATTTTGCAAACTACACCCCTCAGGGAATTCATCTAGGGGTATAGTGTACATTTCAAACCCCCAGGGGTTTCACCAATTTTGATACAAGTGGGCAGTGAACATGAAAAATTACATTTTTTTACACAAAAATGCAGATCTGGCTCAAAATTTTTCATTTTCACAAGGAATGAAGGAGAAAAAGCACCCCAAAATCTGTGCCCCAATTTCTCCCGAGTACGGCAATGCCTCACATGTGACCAAAAAATACCAGTTGGGTGCATGGCAGGACTCAGAAGGGAAGGAGTGATTTTTGGATTTTGCAGCTCAGATTCTGGTGGAATTTTGGTGGGTGCTATGTCGCATTAGCAAGACCCCCCAAGCACCAAGACAGTGGAACCCCCCCACAAGTGACCCCATTTTGCAAACTACACCCCTCAGGGAATTCATCTAGGGGTATAGTGTACATTTCAAACCCCCAGGGGTTTCACCAATTTTGATACAAATGGGCAGTGAAAATGAAAAATTACATTTTTTTACACAAAAATGCAGTTCTGGCTCAAAATTTTTCATTTTCAGAAGGTATGAAGGAGAAAAAGCACCCCAAAATCTGTGCCCCAATTTCTCCCGAGTACAGCAATGCCTCACATGTGACCAAAAAGTACCAGTTGGGTGCATGGCAGGACTCAGAAGGGAAGGAGTGATTTTTGGATTTTGCAGCACAGATTTTGGTGGAATGAATGGTGGGTGCTATGTTGCACCAATACAGTGGAACCCCCCCACAAGTGACCCCATTTTGCAAACTACACCCCTCAGGGAATTCATCTAGGGGTATAGTGTACATTTCAAACCCCCAGGGGTTTCACCAATTTTGATACAAGTGGGCAGTGAACATGAAAAATTACATTTTTTTACACAAAAATGCAGTTCTGGCTCAATATTTTTCATTTTCACAAGGAATGAAGGAGAAAAAGCACCCCAAAATCTGTGCCCCAATTTCTCCCGAGTACGGCAATGCCTCACATGTGACCAAAAAATACCAGTTGGGTGCATGGCAGGACTCAGAAGGGAAGGAGTGATTTTTGGATTTTGCAGCTCAGATTCTGGTGGTATTTTGGTGGGTGCTATGTCGCATTAGCAAGACCCCCCAAGCACCAATACAGTGGAACCCCCCCACAAGTGACCCCATTTTGCAAACTACACCCCTCAGGGAATTCATCTAGGGGTATAGTGTACATTTCAAACCCCCAGGGGTTTCACCAATTTTGATACAAGTGGGCAGTGAACATGAAAAATTACATTTTTTTACACAAAAATGCAGTTCTGGCTCAAAATTTTTCATTTTCACAAGGAATGAAGGAGAAAAAGCACCCCAAAATCTGTGCCCCAATTTCTCCCGAGTACGGCAATGCCTCACATGTGACCAAAAAATACCAGTTGGGTGCATGGCAGGACTCAGAAGGGAAGGAGTGATTTTTGGATTTTACAGCTCAGATTCTGGTGGAATTTTGGTGGGTGCTATGTCGCATTAGCAAGACCCCCCAAGCACCAATACAGTGGAACCCCCCCACAAGTGACCCCATTTTGCAAACTACACCCCTCAGGGAATTCATCTAGGGGTATAGTGTACATTTCAAACCCCCAGGGGTTTCACCAATTTTGATACAAGTGGGCAGTGAACATGAAAAATTACATTTTTTTACACAAAAATGCAGATCTGGCTCAAAATTTTTCATTTTCACAAGGAATGAAGGAGAAAAAGCACCCCAAAATCTGTGCCCCAATTTCTCCCGAGTACGGCAATGCCTCACATGTGACCAAAAAATACCAGTTGGGTGCATGGCAGGACTCAGAAGGGAAGGAGTGATTTTTGGATTTTGCAGCTCAGATTCTGGTGGAATTTTGGTGGGTGCTATGTCGCATTAGCAAGACCCCCCAAGCACCAAGACAGTGGAACCCCCCCAAAAGTGACCCCATTTTGCAAACTACACCCCTCAGGGAATTCATCTAGGGGTATAGTGTACATTTCAAACCCCCAGGGGTTTCACCAATTTTGATACAAGTGGGCAGTGAAAATGAAAAATTACATTTTTTTACACAAAAATGCAGTTCTGGCTCAAAATTTTTCATTTTCAGAAGGTATGAAGGAGAAAAAGCACCCCAAAATCTGTGCCCCAATTTCTCCCGAGTACGGCAATGCCTCACATGTGACCAAAAAGTACCAGTTGGGTGCATGGCAGGACTCAGAAGGGAAGGAGTGATTTTTGGATTTTGCAGCACAGATTTTGGTGGAATGAATGGTGGGTGCTATGTTGCACCAATACAGTGGAACCCCCCCACAAGTGACCCCATTTTGCAAACTACACCCCTCAGGGAATTCATCTAGGGGTATAGTGTACATTTCAAACCCCCAGGGGTTTCACCAATTTTGATACAATGGGCAGTGAACATGAAAAATTACATTTTTTTACACAAAAATGCAGTTCTGGCTCAATATTTTTCATTTTCACAAGGAATGAAGGAGAAAAAGCACCCCAAAATCTGTGCCCCAATTTCTCCCGAGTACGGCAATGCCTCACATGTGACCAAAAAATACCAGTTGGGTGCATGGCAGGACTCAGAAGGGAAGGAGTGATTTTTGGATTTTGCAGCTCAGATTCTGGTGGTATTTTGGTGGGTGCTATGTCGCATTAGCAAGACCCCCCAAGCACCAATACAGTGGAACCCCCCCACAAGTGACCCCATTTTGCAAACTACACCCCTCAGGGAATTCATCTAGGGGTATAGTGTACATTTCAAACCCCCAGGGGTTTCACCAATTTTGATACAAGTGGGCAGTGAACATGAAAAATTACATTTTTTTACACAAAAATGCAGTTCTGGCTCAACATTTTTCATTTTCACAAGGAATGAAGGAGAAAAAGCACCCCAAAATCTGTGCCCCAATTTCTCCCGAGTACGGCAATGCCTCACATGTGACCAAAAAATACCAGTTGGGTGCATGGCAGGACTCAGAAGGGAAGGAGTGATTTTTGGATTTTACAGCTCAGATTCTGGTGGAATTTTGGTGGGTGCTATGTCGCATTAGCAAGACCCCCCAAGCACCAAGACAGTGGAACCCCCCCACAAGTGACCCCATTTTGCAAACTACACCCCTCAGGGAATTCATCTAGGGGTATAGTGTACATTTCAAACCCCCAGGGGTTTCACCAATTTTGATACAAGTGGGCAGTGAACATGAAAAATTACATTTTTTTACACAAAAATGCAGTTCTGGCTCAAAATTTTTAATTTTCACAAGGTATGAAGGAGACAAAGCACCCCAAAATATGTGCCCCAATTTCTCCCAAGTACGGCAATGCCTCACATGTGACCAAAAAGTACCAGTTGGGTGCATGGCAGGACTCAGAAGGGAAGGAGTGATTTTTGGATTTTGCAGCACAGATTTTGGTGGAATGAATGGTGGGTGCTATGTTGCACCAATACAGTGGAACCCCCCCACAAGTCACCCCATTTTGCAAACTACACCCCTCATGGAATTCATCTAGGGGTATAGTGTACATTTCAAACCCCCAGGGGTTTCACCAATTTTGATACAAGTGGGCAGTGAAAATGAAAAATTACATTTTTTTACACAAAAATGCAGTTCTGGCTCAAAATTTTTCATTTTCAGAAGGTATGAAGGAGACAAAGCACCCCAAAATCTGTGCCCCAATTTCTCCCGAGTACGGCAATGCCTCATGTGTGACCAAAAAGTGGCAGGACTCAGAAGGGAAGGAGTGATATTTGGATTTTGCAGCACAAATTCTGGTGGAATGATGGTGGGTGCTATGTCGCATTAGCAAGACCCCCAAAGCACCAATACAGTGGAACCCCCCCACAAGTGACCCCATTTTGCAAACTACACCCCTCAGGGAATTCATCTAGGGGTATAGTGTACATTTCAAACCCCCAGGGGTTTCACCAATTTTGATACAAGTGGGCAGTGAACATGAAAAATTACATTTTTTTACACAAAAATGCAGTTCTGGCTCAAAATTTTTAATTTTCACAAGGTATGAAGGAGACAAAGCACCCCAAAATATGTGCCCCAATTTCTCCCAAGTACGGCAATGCCTCACATGTGACCAAAAAGTACCAGTTGGGTGCATGGCAGGACTCAGAAGGGAAGGAGTGATTTTTGGATTTTGCAGCACAGATTTTGGTGGAATGAATGGTGGGTGCTATGTTGCACCAATACAGTGGAACCCCCCCACAAGTCACCCCATTTTGCAAACTACACCCCTCAGGGAATTCATCTAGGGGTATAGTGTACATTTCAAACCCCCAGGGGTTTCACCAATTTTGATACAAGTGGGCAGTGAACATGAAAAATTACATTTTTTTACACAAAAATGCAGTTCTGGCTCAAAATTTTTCATTTTCACAAGGAATGAAGGAGAAAAAGCACCCCAAAATCTGTGCCCCAATTTCTCCCGAGTACGGCAATGCCTCACATGTGACCAAAAAATACCAGTTGGGTGCATGGCAGGACTCAGAAGGGAAGGAGTAATTTTTGGATTTTGCGGCTCAGATTCTGGTGGAATGAATGGTGGGTGCTATGTGGCATTAGCAAGACCCCCGAAGCACGGTGAAATTATGAACCTAATATTCCATAGATGTGTGGTATATTTTAAAACACTCCTTTATACATAGGCCGGGTTTGTCGGGGCAAGTGTCACACTGGAAAATAGTTTGCTTTCTTATTCCCTTTTTATAGCAAACTTTGCACCTTTTTTGTGTCCTGCCCTTTTTTCCAGTGGAGGGGATTTCATCAGGAAAATGCTGCCCTGGTACAATACGGGGACCAGTACTAGAAGTACTGGGGCCCTCTGCCTGCTGGTTCCCAAATATTAGGCCCTTTATGACTTCCTCTTGAAAGTGCATAAATGTCCCCCTCTGGCCGGTAGAACGGAATAGCACGTAAGCGTTATACAGTGCCATCTGGATGATATACACGGCCACCTTCTTGTACCAGATTTTTGTTTTCCGCAGGGCACTGTACGGCTTCAGTACCTGATCTGAAAGATCCACTCCGCCCATGTACCTATTGTAATCCAGGATACAATTAGGTTTTGAGGTGTGGGTACTGGTACCTCGTACAGGGACGGAGGTGGTTCTGTCTCCGTGAATTGTTGTCAGTATAAGGACATCCCTCTTGTCCTTATATTTGACCAACAACATATTTTCGTTGCATATTCCCCTGCTTTCACCCCTTCTCATTACTTGGGCAATGTGCGTTTTTGGGAGGCCTCTTTGGTTCTTGCGCACAGTACCGCAAGCTGCTGTACCTCTTGAACCAAGGGCCTTAAACAGGGGGATGCTGGTGTAAAAGTTATCCACATAGAGGTGATAACCTTTATCCAGGAAGGGGTGCACTAAATCCCAGACAATTTTCCCACTAACACCTACGAGGGAGGGGGGGCATTCTGGCGGTACAATTCTTGAATCCTTCCCTTCATAAACCCTAAACCTGTGGGTGTACCCTGAGGTGCTTTCACACAGTTTATACATTTTTATGCCATACCTTGCCCTCTTACTGGGAAGGTACTGGCGGAATTTAACCCTTCCTTTAAAATGTATAAGGGACTCGTCGATACAAATAAATTTTTCAGGGATGTACACCTCTTCAAATTTGGCACTGAAATGATCAATGACCGGCCTGACTTTGAATAGCCGGTCAAAGGTGGGATCATCTCTGGGTGGGCACTGTGCATTATCGGTGTAATGTATAAATTTAAGAATTGTCTCAAATCGAGTCCGGGTCATGGCCATACGGTAAAATGGAGTACTGTACAGAACATCTGTACTCCAATATTGCCTAATTTCTGGCTTTTTTACTATGCCCATATGAAACACCAGACCCCAAAACGTCATCATCTCTACTGCATCTACAGGGGTCCACCTAGCAAATGATGACGTGGGGTTTTGAGCAATAAACTGCTGGGCATATAAATTAGTTTGGTCCACCATTAAATTTATAAAATCATCAGAGAAAAATAATTTGAAAAAGTCAATTTCTCTGAGACCTGTGGAATCAAATTGGATTCCTGGCATGGCCAAAAACTCAGGAACCTGGGGCTCAAAATTGTCTGGTGGTGGGGTCCATACGAGATCAATTATTGGGGGGGGGGTCTCAGCTGCTCTACGGGGGCGTCTTTGAGGGGGTCCCTCATCACCAGAGGAGGAAGAGGAGCTTAAGGCAAATCCTTCAAATTCCCCGCTTGCATCACTGGCTGTGTCAGAGTCAGAAGCAAGCATGGCATATGCCTCCTCCACTGAATACATTCTCCTGGATGACTGGGAGGACATTTGGGAGGACATTTGGGAGGACATTTGGGATGCCATTTTTATTTTTGTGTTACTGGTAGTGAAATGTTTCAACACGTGTATAGTGTAGGGGGGGGTACAAACTTTATTTCAATCCGGGGGGTATGTAGTGTGTAGTGTGTATGTAGTGCAGAAAAAAAAAAATACTTTATACCAATAAAAAAAAAAAAAATGAAGGGGTTAAAAATAAAAAAAATTTAAGGGGTTAAAAAAAAAAAAAAAGGTCCTGCGCCAAAAATTGAGCACAGATGTTGGTCAGTAACGTCTGTCACTGAACAGCGCTCAAAGGCAACAGGAATTTGATCAAAAAAAAAAATAGATCAACCCTGTGCCGAAAAAGATGATCAGTGATGTACGTCACTGATCAGCGCACAGCGGCCACAGGACACCCACAAAATCACAGTGTGTGTAAAAAAAAAATTAAAAAAAGACCCCACAGCACACACACAAAAAAAAAAGGTGATCAGTGATGCGACACTGATTACCAGTGAGGTGCAGCAGGTGCACAACCTTTGGTGCAACTGACAGGTCTATATAAAAAAAAAAAAAACCTCTGTACCCCCAAAAAAGTTGCTGATCACCTCAGATATAGTGATCAGCACAAAAGGCGGGGGCAGCAGACACAAAATTTAGCACTCTCTATCACTCTCTGTCACTATCTCTCTCTATCTCTCTATCTCTCACTATCTATCACTCTATGACACTGCAGCAGCAGCACTGACAGGTATATCTATATATAAAAAAAAACCTGCGCCCCCAAAAAGTTGCTGATCAGTTAATTTATACTGATCAGCACAAAAGGAGGGGGCAGCAGTCAGTTATATAAAAAATATATAGCACAATCTGTCACTATCTCTCTCTATCTCTCTCTCTCTATCTCTCTCTATCTCTCTATAACTATCACACTGCAGCAGCACAAAATATAGCACTCTGTCACTAGGCCTCTCTATCTATCTCTCTCTCTCTATCTCTCTCTCTCTATCTATAACTATATCACACTGCAGCAGCACAAAATATAGCACTCTCTGACACTATCTCTCTCTCTATCTCTCTCTATCTCTCTCTATCTCTCTATCTATCTCTCTATCTAGCTAGTACACTGCAGCAGCACAATTTCACAGGAAGGCACAAGTAGCAACAGGATCCAGGAAGCAGTGATGAAGCAGCGATCAGGTAAGTATGGAGCAAGTATGGAGCAAGTATGGAGCAAGGTTCTGGTCAGTATGGCGGCAGGGGGGTACGGTGACCGCACTGCACGCTATTCCAGACCGGAATGGCGTCTGCAGTGCAGTCACCGTTAGTTTAAATCCCCCTCCTTGGCTGTGATTGGTCCGTCGGTCCGACGGACCAATCACGGCCTTTGGGGGCGGGCGGGGTGAGGTGGGGTGACACCAGTGTCACCCTTACACCCCGCGGTGATTGGTGCTGTACTTTACAGCACCAATCACCTCTGATCCCGTGTCACCGGCGAACGTTATTCGCCGGTGACACAGGAAAACGCTGTGAATGGCTGTTCACACTGAACAGCCAATCACAGCGATCGCCGACGGGGGGCGGCATCGCAGCCCCCCCTGGGCATGCACGGACATGTCTGCTGTCAGGGACAGCAGACATGTTGAAACTGTCACCGCGTCTATAGACGCGGTGACAGTTTAAATCCATGACGTACATTTACGCCATGTGTCGGGAAGTGCTTCCCGACCATGACGTAAATGTACGTCAAATGTCGGGAAGGGGTTAATTGCACAGTAAGAATTGGACATATTAATTAGGTATGTATCACAGCAAAATCATCACTATTATAATATATTCAGATGGATCTTGAAAATTGAAACCCCTATATATGTTTTCTAAGGATATATCAAGCCTTAAACAGATAGAGGCACTGGAGAAAAATAAGGAGTTAATCACTTCACCCATTCGCTTTAATCTTACACAAAAAGGTATAGAACCCTTAAATATCACTTATGAAAATAAATACACTTTCTTCTTTCTTCATGTTCACCACCACTCTACCACCTCGTTCTCTTTCTTCTTGTTCTTCTTCGTTTTTTATGGACCAGTTGTATAAAAAAAAAACTTTTTACTCTCACTATATGTGGAAAAAAATATCTTATAGATTATGCAATTGTACATTGATACAAAGTTTTATATTTGTAGATTTATGTTTTCCCTGATGAAGACTCTGTGAGACGAAACACATTGGAAACTGTCTACTCGTTGATTTTACTCAGATAATCCTCTGAAGACCAATAAATAAGTGCTGGAAGATTCCTCTTATGTGCTTCATTGGATACGATTGTGTTATTTGGACATTTACATTATAATTGTTGGCGCCATACCACTATTGGGTAAAAGTGTTGTGGTCTGTTTGTTCCCTACCCCTCAGGGAGAATAGTGGTGAGGCTGCCTGATATCTAATAACTAAGTGTGTTAAACAGGCTATTAGCGCGATTTGGAATCTTGGGGATATATATATATATATATATATATATATATATATATATATATATATATATTTATATATATCATGTTTGTATCTACTGTATTCATCTTTTTAGTGTTTTGGTATATTGAACAGGGCTCATGGGGAACCTTATGAAGAGGGTCCCTAATATATATAACATTCACACACCCCTACTCCAATAGACATACTTTTATTGATTCTAAAGCATAAACAGATATTCCATGTAGTAGAAAGACAATGTTTTTTTACAATGACAGTAACAAGGTTACAAAAAATGTATATGGAATTAATAATTATTAATTAAAAAGAAAAATCCTTTGAAGCATAGGGGGGATCATTATCTGGTAGTCTTGTTAAGTACTAACCAGAAAACATAGGGTAAGCAACAGTTACATTTGTATAGGAAGCGTAGATATGTAGCTCTCCCAGGGCCAGATGCACTAAACTTAAAAAGAGATAACAGTGCTAAAATGGAGAGTGAGAAAACCACTAGGCACTCAGCTCCTAACTGCCATGCTACAGGCAGTGTGTTTGGAAAATGACAGTTAGAAGATGATTTGCTGTCAGTTTATCACTCTCCATTTTAACACTTGTCAAGGCTTAGAACATTTTGCCCCTAAACTGTGAATAAGTTAAGTACTTTGGAATCCATATTCAAATTAGTCTCCAGCCAATCCTCCATGAATAAGTAAGACAATTATTAATTAAAAAGAAAAAAAATCGTAGCTTATACTTGTACTCATACTCATATTGCTCAATAGATGCATAAGCTCTGCATTTACAGTACCACCATGCATTTTGCCTATTGCAAGACTGATGTAAAGATTACTTTATATTTAAAAAAGGAGTAATTGAGGGTTTAATCATTTTTTATATATAAATTTAGGGTAAGAGGAAGAAGCCCCAAGGACCATTAAACTGTTACTATTTTATAAACAAAGCCTTGTGCTGACCAAATTTTGCTAGAACATGTTGACCATGTGCTACATGTCTCCTTGTTATGGTGGTTTCAAATCTGTCTCTCTGCAAATAGGGTTCTGAAGGTTTTTTTGGGGTGAAACACTTTTTGAATTACATATTAGTTTATTTTATTTTTTATTTATTTTAATGGTTTGGTACCTTAGAAATCTTTTTGAAACTAATGGGTTTATAAAAAGTGATTATACAAAATCATAAAACAAATATACAGTAAAGGTTATGCTTTATTAAATGCATCTCTCCAGTTTTTGTTGTCTTAAACCATTGAGTGCTTATATTTGTTGAAAATTTAGGGGTAAATTCATTAAGATGGGCGTTCTATTAAATATGGAATGTTGCCCATAGCAACTTAATCAGATTATATATATTATATTTTAGAAGGTGCTTAATAAATAAGAAATTAAATCTGATTGGCTGCTATGACAACATCCCCTCTTCGATATCTCCGATTTAACACTGCCAAGATTAGTAATTTCCATTGCAAAGTGTAGCAATTTTATTTGTTTGGGAAAGTTGTGGAAATCTGACATTTTTTCACAAAGTAATTGGAAGGGTATGATATGCCGGTCCAACAGTCTGGATTCCGATGGTCAGCATAACGACATCAGAATCCCAGCTGCCAGTATGTGGACAGGGGGGTTAGCACATAGAAGCCTCTTGCGGAATTGGTGGTTCACTCCCCTGTAGGGAAAATAGCCTCTGTAAGTCGGGATCCCGACTGTCAGGCATTTAACAGTCAGGATACAATTGTCAGTATAGTGACTGTCAGAATCCCAACTGTAGGGAGGTCATCCATCACCCAGTTTAGAAAACGGGTTGGGATCATTTGGTCTATTGCATTATGGTCGAAAGTCATTAGGTCGAATCCATTAGGTCGACATGCTAAAAGGTCGACATGACTCTAGGTCGACATGGGAAAAGGTCGACATGATTCTAGGTCGAAAGGTCATTAGTTCGACAGGTCATTAGTTCGACAAGGTCATTAGTTCGACATTGTCTATGTCGACATTCACAAGGTCGACATGGGGTTTTTCACTGTTTTTTTACCTGAATGTCAACACAGTCGACATGGACACAGTTTAAAGTGCACTGCATCCCCTCGCATCGCTCGCTACGCTCGCAATGCGTCGGGCACACTATTTTATTCTCCCACCACGCCCTAGTGGATGGTAGGGCATGAAATACCGCCTGTCGGCACATGTTGGCTCAAAAAACAGTGAAAAACTCCATGTCGACCTTGTGAATGTCGACATAGACAATGTCGAACTAATGACCTTGTCGAACTAATGACCTGTCGAACTAATGACCTTTCGAACTAGAATCATGTCGACCTTTTCCCATGTCGACCTAGAGTCATGTCGACCTTTTAGCATGTCGACCTAATGGATTCGACCTAATGACTGTCGACCATAATGCAGTAGACCAAATGACCGCATCCCTAGAAAACAATAGACATATTTCTAAATTTACAGCTATTAAGGGGTGGGTATGAAATCCTGGCTGGCAAGATCCCAACAGTCAGAAAGCCAACAGCACCATCCCGACAGTCAGATTCCAGAAGTAGTTTAATCCTACCACTCTTCTCCTGCACTTTCTCTCCTGCAGCCAAACCTTTACTTCCACCCCCACCCTACAGCCTTAACCTCCGCCTAGTTCCTAACCCTAATCTCTGTACTTTCCTTCAGGATCCTTCAGTACTCTGGCCATCAGACTCACACTCTTGGTATTCTGTCAATATTCCTACAACCAGAATCATGACCATGTCCAGCTATATTCAAGACTTTCATGAGCTTTCATCAGACAGCGTAAATGAGAAGATAAGGCATTTAGACATTTACAATGATTGCCTGACAGAAGATGACACGGAATGTGATTAACTGAAATTTATTATGATAGGTTAATGATGGGGATTTTAAGTGCAACATTAATGTTAATTGGCCATATTGTATGGGCATGCTAGTCATTTAAACAGATTGATTACCTCTTCCCCTTACAGATCCTCAGGATGTACAGGAAAATTACAGGGCCGACTGCTTCAGCTGTAGGACATCATATGTATACATGTATGTTAGAAACTGAATGGTTTTCTTAGTTAAGTTCTTACTACATATGATATTTACATACATAATGTATTGTGTTCCTATGTTCTCTAACATTTCAACATGTTACAAGTGGCATCTCCCCTCTATTCTCCTCCTGCATTTAATAATATCCACTTACTGTTGTTTGCCCTCATTGGGCTTGATTCTGAGTCTGAGACAGTGACGTCCGTGCTTGCATCTCTTGCCATGGTCACATTTTTAATTCAATACAAACGCCACTAGAACTCCTTCCATAATGTACAGCCAAGCAAGTAGCGAGACACCATCTTTAAAAATACACCACTGGTCACACCATTGAAATTTGCACCAGCCATATGGCAGCTGAATTTTCCATATGAATACTGCCTCCCATGTAAACAATTCTCTCAATGCAACAACTATCCACAACATACCTGTGACACTTTATAAAACCCATGATCTCTTTGTGTCTAATAAGCCATCCTCTAATATCCCCAATCACCATCCATGATGCCCCATACATTTCTGCTAAGATGTGTTTAACTTTGTTTTGTGACTGTAACAACAAAATTGGGAAGCATACGCATGCCACTCAGATGCAGGCGCATACAAGAAACATGGCTCTGCTGCATCCATCCTACTGCATCCAATTTAGAATCAGGTCGATGATCTTTTATCCCATATACTGTGGTTGAGGGCTGAGGCAGAGATGAACTTATATTGCATACAGTAAAAATTGTATCTTATATTCATGTGGCACTTGCTCAAATAAATGGGCACATGCGATTACAGGCTATGCAGAGTTGTATATATTTAGATCACATATGGCTGACAAAGTGAACCAGGGTTGTAATTGGGCATTCTCATGTAGGCAAAGGTCAGTTAGCGACTGTTCATGCATGCACACTTGTACATATGCTTTATTGGAAGGATAACTTTTGCACCTACTACATGGCAGACTGATGAATAACAGATAAGAAGATAAAGAAGAGAAATAATTAAATAAAGATTATTATTATTATTATTATTATTATTATTATTATTATTATTATTATTCTTTTAATATGTCTTTACATTTGTTAAACTCTTACTAAAAGTACTATCATTAAACATTCAGGGATCCCCAATAGGGCTTAAAATGGTTCTGTAGAGATGGTGGAACTAATTTCTTCTGCAACCAAACCCCACCCCTTCACCAATTACCTGAAGCCCCGACCGCTGCCAGGGTTTTTAGCATCCCCTCTAAACTACCAAATTTGTGCCTACCTCTCATACTTTATAAAGGAGCAACCGTCTCACAATAGAACCCCAATTTAAATGATGACACATAGTAGCACAATTATATTCACATTACATCGCATTTAGTGCTCCTGACTCATATAACAGCACAAAGTAGTGCCCCTTATTCCCATTAAGACACACAGTAAAGCCCCTTATTCAAGTTATGCTACACAGCAGTACTTATTTTACATGTATTCTACACAGTAGTGTCGCTTTACACAATGCCCACAGTTAGGGGACAAATTAAGGGCCTAATGGGCCTAGCGCTGAAAAGTGGTGGAGGTGAGGCCAATGCCATGTAGGCATGTAGAACCCATACACTATAAGCCCCAATGTCTACCTAAATATATAAAAGATTTGCCCCGTTAATCTAACCCTGCACACAGTAGTATTGCTTATACACATAATGAGCACAGCAGTAATACCCCTTACACATAATGTCCACAGTATAGGTGCCCTCTATACATATATCTGTCTCTGTCCCTCCAGCAGCTTCCTATCATCTCTTATTCACGTCAGTGATGGTGACGGCATGACATTGCATACACTGTCCCAGAAAAGGAAGCACCTCAGACAGACTTTTCTGTTGGAATTACTTTGCATGGATGTGGTGGAGGTGGAACTTAGTTCACCCTACCACTACAGGGGTATGGGTCATAGGGTCAACAAGAGGAATGTCAACATGCATTGGGCCAACCACTGACGGTCGGCATGCATCGAGGTCGACTGGGTCATTAGGTTGACACAAGCACTAGTTTGACATGGGTGAGGTTGGCAGTCAAAAGGTCGACATGGGGTATTTAACGTTTTTATCCCACATGTCGAAAGAGTCGACATGGACACACAAAAAAGTGCACTGCATCCCCTCGCATGGCTCTGCGCTCGCCATGCTACAGGAACAGCGCCTCTATACGCTCGGCAAACAATATATTATTTGCTCACCATACCCTAGTGGATTGTAGGGCAGGAAATACCGCCTGTCGGCACATTTTGGCTAAAAAAAAAAAGTGAAAAACCCCACGTCAAACTTTTGACTGTCGACCTAATGCTTGTGCCGACCTAGTGTCCCTATCGACCCAACCCCATGTTGACCTTATGTCATTTTGACCTTCAGTCATGTCGATCTTCAAGCATGTCGACCCAATGCATGTTGCCTTCCCCTTTTCGACCTAGTGACCGTATCCCCACTACAGGTGGTTGATGCTCCAGCCTTTTCCAATCTCTTATATATTTGGCTACATCTGTCACTCAAAGTGTGTCTGAAGCTGTAACGCTGGGTGGAGCCTCTGACTCACACGACTGACTCACACAACAGAGAACCAGCCCAGTGAGCCCACCCTCTGCCTCTCCATGTTACACAGCAAAGACACAGCTACTCACCAGACACTCCAGGTGAGCGCCCCACACCTCCATACCTCCCAACATGACCCTCTCCAGGAGGGACAGAATGCTCTGTTTGTGGACTTCCAGCTTAATTTATGATTGTCATCACCTGTTTTAAACAGGGTAATTGATAAGAAAGGTGTTTCAGCACAGGTGATGGTAATCCATAAATTAAGAAGAAAGTCCAGAAACAGAGCAATGTGTCCCTCCTCCTTCACGGCAACCCCACGATTAAATGGCACATGCAAAACACTGACATGGCTATGGTCGACAATGAAAAAGGTTGACATGAGTTTTTGAAGATTTATTTTTCACTTTTTCAAAGTTTTCATATTCATTCTCATGTGTTGACATGGACACCAATGAAGTGCCACACTTATGTCAACATTTACATGTGTTGACCTTTCTGTGTTGATTTTTTCTTGCGGCGATTCGCGGCACCCCCCCCCCGGCGACCTCCCTCCCGCGATTCACAGCACACCCCCCCCCCAATTCGCGGCGACTCCCGCGATTTGCGGCCCCACCCCGTGACACACCCCCTCCTGCGATTCATGGCACCCGGCGAAACCCCCCCCACGATTTGTGCCAACCCCCTAGGCCCCCCCTTCCTCGCGGTACCCCCCACCCCCCGCGACCCCCCTTACCGTGATTCCCCCCCCCCGTCATTGTGGCAACCCCCCGCCCCTGCGACCCACCCTCCCACGATTCACTGCAACCCCCCGCGTTCCCCCCTCCCACGATTCGCGGCACCCACACCCCCCCCCGCGACCCCCCCTCCCGCAATTCACGGCATCCACCCACGACCCCTCCTCCCGTGATTCGCGGACACACCTCACCTCCTCCCTCCCCCCCCCACCCCCGCTCGCGATTCACGGCAACCCCAGGATTAAATGGCACATGCAAAACACTAACACGGCTATGGTCGACAATGAAAAAGGTTGACATGAGTTTTTGAAGATTTATTTTTCTTTTTTGAATGTTTTCATATTCATTCTCATGTGTCGACATGGACACCAATGAAGTGCCACACTTATGTCAACATTTACAAGTGTTGACCTTTCTGTGTTGATTTTTTTTACAGTGACAACTATGTGCATGTCAACCTACACATCATCAACCAATTCTTTGTATAATATAGAACACCTGTTCTGTTTTACTGTAGGTGTTTTAAGTCAGATCTTTTACTGCTACTATTACTGTTTATGTAAATGCATTCTGAATGACAGCAACATCCTACCATCCTTCTACAAGAATATATAACCAACTAGGTGATTTATCGCGCCCCGTGCCCCCCCCCCTCCCGCAATTCACGGACCCCCCGCGCACCCCCCCCCCCACGATTCACGCCCCCTCCCACAATTCGCAACCCCCCCCTCCCGCAATTCACGCCCCCTCCCACGCTTTGCGGACCCCCGCCCTCTCCCGCGAATTACGGACACCTGCGCCCCCTCCCTCCCTTGATTCACGGCACCCCCCACGCCCCTCCCACAATTCACGGCACCCCTAAGCCCCTCTTTAGTCCCCCGTATACTCACACTACCCAGCTTCCTGCTCTCCTGAACCGTAACTTCCACCACTGGGGAGTCGCTGACGCTGTTTTGGCCACATGCCCCTATCATGCCTCATAGCCCAGCCTCCTGCTCTCATGTACCCTAACTCCCACCCAGTAGGAGGAGACACTGACTCAGGGCCACCATCCTGTACTCCTGTACTGCCACACTGGACCCTCACCCACTGGCATAAGCTGCACAGTATCTCCCACCCTCCTCTTTAGTCCCCCTTATGCCCACACACCCCTATCACTACCCAGCCTCCTGTTTTCCTGTGTCGTGACCTCCGCCAGTGGGGAGCCGGTGACTCAAAAACACCCTACTATACTATTGCACACACACACACACCTAAACAACATGCACACACAGCCCCCCCCCCCACACCCACAAATGTCACTGTACCATCCATCAATGTACATCTTACTCTGTAACTGCTTTTTAATTAAACAAAACAATACACACCCCCTTCCACATCATATGCTCTCTATTTAACACATTTCACCTATAACTCAAGTTGCAATACAGGCCATCTTTCATACAATTCTAACCATCTTTCTCATATACAAATGTTCACAAATTAAGGGGGTGCAGCCCCTTACGACGGTGTGAAGAGCGCCCGTAGGGCGCGATGAATCACCTAGTATTTATTAACAGTTATTAAATAGAATGTGGAAGGTGACCTAATAGCAAATAGCCGTGGGTTTGTTTTATCAAAATTTGTGGGCATTAATTTGCACATACCGAATGTCTATGTTCACTCATCTGTAGTTATGCACTTATAAATTGCACAGAACCTGGAGTCTTCAAAATTCTCTCATAGCTTAAGCTGTTATTCTGTCATTTAGTTATACATATCAATACTAACAACTGAATTAGTCTTAAAAGCTTTCTTTATTCTTTCATCCATTAATACATATGTAAACATAAGTCCCATAATTAGAGTATTCAAATGTGCAGCAATGGGGAAGGAAAGTCAGACATATCCTATTACAGTACAAGAGTTCTATTAATACATAATGCCCTCAGTTTTTACAGAATATGTATGGCTTTCTCCTTGCATCTCCCTCAAATAGCTTCTCTTCAAGTTAAAAAATAATGTAGACAGCTTTCCCAATTATTAATCAATATATAAATAAATTAATTCTTCACCGCCAATCATTCTTAACTGCTTGAGGACAAATAAAAAACATGACAGTATTAAGGTATTTATCTTTTTTTTATTTTTTTTGAACAATTAGATATGTGCTCTAGTCAAAGTACTTTTGTGTACTGTATGATGAGGGCACTTGTCATTTTTATGAAATGTGTTAGAATTATTAGATTTTTTTTCTTAACAATGATTAAAAGGTTTTTGACCATTCCCAACATGATGTTACATGATGTATGATATTTCTTTAAGCAGTCCCAGAGTACAGTTTAGTTTCCTTTATATAAGTAAGGGACTGTTTAGTGGCAGTAGAAGTTCTGTACATTTGTAAAGGTTTACTACAGTATTACACCCTTCTATGCACCAGATATACTTTTAACTTTTATATTTCTAATTTTGTGCTTACTTTTTTTTATAATACTGTATGTTTGCTAATTAGTTTACCAGTATACTAATTGAGAGTTTCTTGCTATATATATCCACTCATCGTTTAATTAAAAATATAACACATTTATTAAAACTATGAAAAGTGCAAAAAAAATGAATTAATTAAGCATAAATGAAATCACATATTGTAGGCACACAGTTAGCATCTGATGTATAATGCTAAGCCTTCATAGCTTATTAATCAACATGAGCAAATGTGTTTCTAAAAGGAATTAGATGACATTAGTAGGTTTAATGTTCCTGTTGAAAAAGTATATGGGTTACCACACTGACAAAGCTCTACCTCCGAATACGCTGTTTAAATGAGGCATCAATAAAGTTCTCCAATGGCGAATTTGAAAGAATTCCGATTGATGGAAAAGCAACTACTACTTCTACTGGTAACTCTCTATGTAAAGAGTTGGACTCACCACCGTTGCAGAGTAGCAGACCCTGACGTCAGATGTATTGAGTTGCGGCAAGGTGGTCCGTCTTAGCCGCTGGCGAATATCTTGGTTGGAGTTAACTGAACTCATGAACCTCACTTTATAAACATGCAAACATGAGGATACATAGTAACATATTAGGTGAGGTTGAAAAACAGATGTTAGTAAGTTCAACCTATTTTTTAAATAATGCGGTGCACAGATTATAATGTTTACATTTTTAAAAGAGATCTTAAACAGACCAAAATTAATTTCTACAAAAATAATAAGTAATTAAATAACCGTTGAACACATTTCATACTGCAAACCTTCTTGATGTTACACTGTATATAAAATCCTGCTTTCACTAAACAACCACTTTGTTGATTTGACAGACACTTTCTAGAGAAGGAGGCACAAATTCACAGTCCTTATAAAGGAAATAGATGTGAATCTGTAATGGAGGAAGTCCATCTACAACGCAACATAATTAAATCCATTCAATGTTGATTTTTCATTTTTGATTCATAATACAGAGCTGACTATAGTGTATATGTAACATTGAAACTTGGTGAGGTTGTAATGATGAAAAGACTAAAGAGATCTAACTAAGACATCTTCAGAATTAAAACAGATATGAAGAGAAATTACTGTTAAAACAAAGGTTTATTTAAAGCAATGACTCATTCACTCAATTTCTGTAATTACTCAGCTGCAAGTCATCTCTATTCAAAACTCAAACAACAATTTTATGAAATGTTATTTTCACCTTAAGCTAACTATTGGTTATCCAGCTAGTGTTACAACTGTACGACTGACACTATGCTTTACAAAACAATGTAAACTAAAAGAATATTGCTAGTTGTAGTAAAGCAACTACTTTAGGATTGGACTACATGTTATTTAGATCATTAAGGTAGAGCATTAAAGCAAAAGTCCCTATTTGTAACTTGAACAGGGACGATATTGAATTGCTTGTTTCCTTCTTTGGCTAATGCCCACCAATCAATCTGCAAAGGTAAAGGTACCCATACACTAGTAAGATTTATCTTCAGATCTGGCTGGTTGGAACAAAAACATGGTTATGGTTGAGTGACAGTTTGTCAGTTTTCCAGCATTTCCAAGCAAATGGTCAACTGTCATATGCTCTCATCCATAACCATGTTTTTGTTCCAACGAGCCAGATCTGAAGATAAATCTGCGTGTGTATGGCCACCTTAACACTCCCTGTCCATTATCAAAGTTCATACATGGATCTATTCTACTGAGTGGGTGAATTGTGACTCTTCTTCAAATAAATTTTCATGTACCAAACAATATATGTGCTTTATTAATTGAACTCGATGAAGTGAGTAGGCCGAAGACAACATAACCCTCTCTGTAGATTTATGGAAGATACAGATTCATCACAAGAACAGACTAATATATGTGACTCTAATGCCAGTATTGGAAGCCACCATTTAGTTCATGCTGCTGACCCCTTTTAAGCGTGCATAGTCAAAAGGGGTTGGGATCATTTGGTCTACAGCATGATGGTCGCCATTAATTCGGCACCATTAGGTCAACATGGGAATAGGTCGACATGGGTCTAGGTCGACAAATTGAAAAGGTCGACATGGTTCTAGGTCAAAGGTCATTAGTTCAACAGGTCATTAGGTCCACAGGTCATTAGTTCGATAATGTTTAAGTGGACATTCAAAAGGTCGACATAGGGTTTTTCACAGTTTTTTTACCTGAATGTCAAATCAGTCGACATGGACACAGTTTAAAGTGCACCGCATCTCACTGCGCTTGCATTGCGTCGGGCACGGTGACTCTCTACGCTCGGCACACTATTTTATTCTCCCACCATGCCCTAGTGGATGGTAGGGCATGAGATACCACCTGTCGGCACATGTCAGCTCAAAAAACAGTGGAAAAACCCCATGTCAACCTTTTGACTGTTGGCCTAGACACTATCGAACTAATGACCTGTCGAACTAATGACCTTTCGACCTAGAACCATGTCGACCTTTTCATATGTTGACCTAAACCCATGTCGACCTTTTCCCAATTCGACCTAATGGTGTTGACCTAATGACTGCCTACCATCATGCTGTAGACCAAATGACCGCATTCCGTCAAAGGCATCTCTAAGGAGATCAAAGAGGTTCATGAGAAGGGCTGGCCAGCTGGAAGACCCCCTCTACTGAAAAAATGCTTTACATCACGTTTCCATAAACCTACTTTTCCATAACACCAAGTAGAGGTCCAAGTGTTAAATCATGTACTCTTTTGTGCCAACTGTACCACTGAATTTGATTTAATTCATTACATGAACATTTTCAAAGTTTGAGATTCAGTGGGAGTCTTGCAGCTGCATGTGGTAATCGACTTGGCCCCTGGGGGCCAAGGAGACTGTGGGATGGGTTGGATCCGGTTTTAATGCTGCTCTGCAAGTGTCCCTGGGCATAGGCAGAAAGCCAAAGCAGTTTTTGAATGTGTCCACATGAGCAGCATAGACGTGAGGAGGAGATGGGTGGGGAATGGGTGGGGAAATGAGATTATGTGTCTGGGGTGTGGAAATATGCATGAATGTTGGATTTGGGGTGCAGTGGGTGAAGGCCAGTGTGTGTGTTGACAATGAGGGCAGAGGAGTGTGTGACTGGGGTGGAGGGCATGTCAGGAGCACATTGTATTCTTGGCCCCAAGAGGCACTAGGGTTGAATGTTGGGGTGATTGATGGAGAGCAGGTGCATGGAGCAGGTTGTCTGGAGCAGGGGTGTGTGATAGGTAGCAGGGGACATGGGGAGTGGGGTGGCTGTAGCAGGTGTGTGGAACTGGAAAAACTGTTTTAACGCTCAAAATCCCAAATGATTCCCTCCAAGTTTCCTTTTAATTTTAAACACGTCAAGTTCCCAATACCAGTTTGCTTTGCCATGTTCATAAATAAAGCACAAGATGAAACACTTAGTGTAGCTGGATTTAATCTAAGTAGGGAATGTTTTCCCATGGACTATATTATGCGGCCTTTTTGCATATTCCACTTAAAAAATAATCTTTTTGTGCTCACGTCCAAAAAAAAACTGACAAATGTGATCTATAAAGACATTGTATAAGTCTCTCCTTTGTTATTTTCCAAAATTACTGTTACTAGACAAATGTACCTGTGCGAACCAGGGTCGGGTCACTAGTTGTGAATAAATTTATAAAATAATATGTACTTTTGTTATTATACTGTCAACAGGCTTATCTTTTCTTAATTTAATTGTACTAAACAATAGATAAACATTAATGCAAATAGAACCAATTATATAATATTGTTAATAAGAAACACTGTTGAATAAAACACTGTATTAATTTTTCCTAAAACCAGCCAACGTAATAAGGTACACAATATAAATATTAGCAAAACTATTTTAAAGTACTGTATGTGTACTTTTGCAATTCATTAGTATTACAACATAATACAAATTTAAGTACATGCAATTGAGGACTACATTTATAGAGCAAATATTCAGCACCATGGACAGCATAGCTTCATCATACTGGTGACGATGAAAGAAATGTCTTCTGTGTGTTAAGCTGCCTAAGAAACAGCAAAACTACTATTGTGTATACAGTATGTTGGTGTTTCACTATTTAATTGAATTTTTAACAGTATTGTGACTATTTGAGATTTGTCTATGAATAGAAATGGGACATTAGAGGTTCATTCATCCTACTGTGTGATATGAGTGTGGTAGGTTGGATATAATTAAGCTCACATTTTTGCTGGGTAAAAAAGAATACAAAACTTTAGAAGGTACTCTTTACCTAGCACGGCGCCCACGATTTTGATCGTGGGCATCGCAGGTAAAAAAATCGCGGGCATCGCGGCCATTGAATGCACTAAAAATCGGGTGCGACGCGACCGACGCGATGCCCGCGATTTCCCATAGGGAACAATGTTAAATTTCTCAATTGACCCGATTTTACTGTTCAGTTCCACAGAGGCCAAATAGCCACCCTGAAGTGTGAAATGGCCCCCACAATTGGTAACGCCACCCCACGATAGACGCGAACCCGAAGCGTGGCGAGCGCAGCGAGCCCGCGAGGGGCAGCGGTACGCGTCCTACGACCTTTTCATACCCCCACTATCCACGTCGGCGTGGAGTTGAGAATAGAATAGTGTGGCGAGCGTAGCGAGCCACCGAGCCCGAAGCGTGGCGAGCACAGCGAGCCCCGCGAGGGGACGCAGTTACCTTCACAGGTAAACGCGTCCCTTCGCGGGCTTCACAGGTATCCGCGTCCGCTCGCCACGCTTCGGGCTCGGTGGCTCGCTGCGCTCGCCACACTATTCTATTCTCAACTCCACGCCGACGTGGATAGTGGGGGTATGAAAAGGTCGTAGGACGCGTACTGCTGCGCTCGCCACGCTTCGGGTTCACGTTGATCGTGGGGTGGCGTTAACAATTGTGGGGGCCATTTCACACTTCAGGGTGGCTATTTGGCCTCTGTGGGCCATTTAACATTGTTTCCTATGGAAAAATCGGGTCAATTGAGGCATTGAACAGTAAAATCGGGTAAATTGAGAAATTTAACATTGTTCCCTATGGGAAATCGCGGGCATCGCGTCGGTCGCGTCGCACCCGATTTTTTAGTGCATTCAATGCCCGCGATGACCGCGATGGGCGCCGTGCTAGGTAAAGAGTACCCTTTAGAATAAGGAAAATAGTTTGTGAAAGTTTTGAAAATGTTTGCCTTTTTGTTAAATCCATCTGTGGAACTTTGGAGCAATACATCAATAAGCAACAGTATTTATTTTTTGTTACCTGTTTATAAAACCGTTTTGGGGGAAAATATACTAAGATTGGAGTTCTTTGCATTTGATGTTGCTGTGGGCAACCAATCAGATACTATCTCGCTACTATCTTAAAGAACTGGAGTGGGCAAGAAGCAGCCCTCAAGCGGTTGATAAACTACACATCCCAGCATGCCTTGCCTTAGTTTTGCTATTTGGCCATGCTGAAACTGATGCAAGGCAGGCTGGGATATGCAGTTCATGAACAGCTGGAGGGCAGCTTATTGACCTCCCCTGTTCTAGAAGGTGCTAAATTACTTGCCGGGGAGTAGGGTCTATAGTGGGGGCAGATATGGGGGGAAGCAGGGGAACACCCAGTGCTGGGTGTACCCATACAGACACAAGTGTGTTGATGTGGAAGGTATGATAACTGGTTATCAAGATTAAGAGGTGCAAATTACATCGGATGCTATGACAAGCAGCAGTAAACAGTTAGGGTTGTAACACCCGTACAAGAAAACAATCAAGAAGAGCGTAAACTGCGCTAATGTGAATTCGGGAAATAATGTTTTGCATTAAAAGGTGCCTATCATTATATGCATAATAACATTATTTAATTAGTGAATGAAAAACAATGACAATTAATAAATAAAAATAAGTAAAAAATTGCAATAGCTACTGCATAAAGAGATCCACTGTAGAGAAGCAGTCCATATTGTACCGTATTTGTTAAAGTCCACTTGATAAAGCAGATCCGTTCCTACATTATATTGCCTCTTGGGGAGAGGGTTGCATCCACAATGGAACCAGAGTGGAAGTTTTCTTGAGGGGGACAATGTAATAGCAGATAATATTAATAATTATTTCTGCTCAGTATTCACTGCTGAAAGAGAGGGGAAGGGGCCACAGTTAAGTTGCAAGTATAGTCAGAAAACTGAGGGAGAGACAAGTACATTTACAGAGGAGAAAGTCCTAACAGAACTCTCAAAACTGAAAGTGGATAAATCAATGGGGCCAGATGGGATACATCCAAGGATACTAAAAGAGCTTAAAGGGGAGCTGGTAAAACCAATAACAGAATTATTCAACCAGTCACTAGCTACTGGAGTAATCCCAGAGGACTGGAAAAAAGCGAATGTAGTCCCACTGCACAAAAGTGGAAGCAAGGAAGAGGTAAGCAACTATCGACCAGTGAGCCTTACATCAGTTGTAGGGAAATTGATGGAAACACTCTTAAAACAAAGAGTTGTAGAATATCTCAAAACCAGCAATTTACAGGATCCAAAACAGCATGGGTTTACTGGGGGAAGATCATGTCAAACAAATCTTATTGACTTTTTTGACTGGGTGACTAAAGTAATAGATCAAGGTGGGGCTGTAGATGTAGCTTATCTAGACTTTAGTAAAGCTTTTGACACTGTCCCACATCGCAGACTGTTAAATAAACTTGAAAGCTTGGGATTGGATTCTAAGATAGTTGAATGGATAAGAGCATGGTTGCAGGACAGAAAACAGAGAGTTGTAGTAAACGGAGTACAGTCAAAGGAGGGAAAGGTTACAAGTGGAGTAACAGGGATCTGTACTTGGACCGGTGCTTTTTAATATCTTTATTGGTGATATTGCAAATGGAATTGAGGGTAAAATGTGCCTTTTTGCAGATGACACAAAGGTGTGCAACAGGGTAGACACACCAGGAGGGGTAAAACAAATGATTGAGGATCTAGGCAGATTAGAGAAATGGTCAAGAGAATGGCAACTACAGTTTAATGCCAAAAAATGCAAAATCATGCACTTGGGTCTCAGAAATCCAAAGACTCAATATAGTATAAATGGCACTATAATGGAAACTACTGAGGAAGAGGGATCTAGGTGTCACTATTTCAGGGGACTTAAAAGCAGGTAGGCAATGTAACAAAGCAATGAAGAAGGCAAGTCAGATGCTTGGTTGCATAGGGAGAGGTATCAGCAGTAGAAAGAAAGAAGTAATAATGCCACTGTATAGGTCATTGGTACGACCTCACCTAGAGTATTGTGTTCAGTTCTGGAGGCCATATCTCCAGAAGGATATAAATACATTAGAGACTGTACAAAGAAGGGCAACTAAAATGGTGCATGGCCTACATCACAAAACGTACCAGGAAAGACTAAAAGATCTTAATATGTATACTTTAGAGCAGAGAAGGGAAAGGGGGGACATGATAGAAACTTTCAAATATATCAAGGGCTTTAACAAGGTACAGGTGGAAGACATTCTTCACAGGAAGAGGAGCAACAGAACACGAGGACATGCACTGAAACTAGAGGGAGGAAGATTCAGGGGAAATGCGAGGAAGAATTTTTTCACAGAAAGAGTAGTAGATAAGTGGAATAGCCTCCCAACAGAGGTGGTAGACGCAAATACAGTAGTACAATTTAAACATGCTTGGGATAAGCATATTGATATCCTTACAAAAAAATAAGGATCAAATATGGTTTGAGGTAACATGTTTAAAAAAAGGGGCAGACTAGATGGGCCAAATGGTTCTTATCTGCCGTCAAATTCTATGTTTCTATATGTTTAATACCTCAGCCCACAGAGATAACAAATCGATGAGGGGGTGTAACAGAGGCTTGTCTGGTCTCTGGAAAGCATACAAGCTGTAGAATGGTGGCAGGACTCTATAGTACCCGCTCTCTTAACCACCAATGTGTTTTGTCACTGCTGCGGCTTTATCACACCTTGATAAAACCCCAGCAGATAAGAAAGAGTGCACTATACAGTCCATTTTTGTTGAAAAATACTTTTTAATAAAGAATTAACTTTTGATATGGACTTTTGTGTTATATAATACTTGTGACACCCCTTGAGGTGTATAGAGGACCTTCTACCTAGGGCGCCACTCCCCAATTGTCTGTAATCATTGTGTTTCTTCCCTTGGGAAGATTGTGCCTTGTATTGTGCTCAGTAGCATATATAATGTATAACTTAAGCGCGAACCAAGGGTCTGGATTGTAAAAAGAGAGAGGAGAGACCCAAACCGCTCTGGTGATAGAAATGAGAATGGAATCATCTGTTAAACAGGACCTAGAAATAGAGATAAAACAATAGAGGGGATCTCTGAGGGTGCTGACGTCAATAGAATTCTCATTGATATTCAATAAAGAAAAACATTTAAAAATGTTTTTATTAAAAAGTTCAACATATGACAGATTTGAGTCTTTTCATATAGACAATGATCAGCCAGGATTCATATGCATGTATAGTCAGAAAGCGCATCTATAAGATGGTGAAAACTCAACGTGTTTCGTAAAATATGACTTCATCAGGGGGTAACAGTATACAGCCATTTGATTGGTACATTTAACTGTAAGAACATGAGGAAAAATGAATATAGAGAATTAATTGTCATATACTGTACATATAATAATGATTAAAAACTTTAGTAGAAGGATAAACATGTTCATCCTTCTACTAAAGTTTTTAATCATTATTATATGTACAGTATGTGACAATTATTTTTATATATTCATTTTTTTCTCAATGTTATTACATGTATATGTAGACTCATGTTGACATTCAGGAAAAAAAAACATGTAAAACTAATGTCAACCTTTTGACTATCGATCTTCCCATTTGTCAATCTAATGCTTGTGTTGACCTTCCCACCCTGTTGACCTATTTCATGTGTCAACTTAAGCCCTGTCGACCTTTAGTGGTCTACATAATGTATGTCTACCTTTATACTGTCGACTCTATGACACATACACTATAAACATGTACAGTATGGACACTATTATTGAGTAGCTTTCTTCATATAATTACCGACACATACTCTACATACAGTATGTTCCCTCATATATCTTAACTGCGCACCAGGTCCCATGAGAACTCTGCTAGTGTTGGACATCTTTTTTTAGTCTTTTATGATGAAAATTAATCTTGGTTACAACACAATGTGACTAGGATGGGGACTGTAGTCCCTTCTGAATGGGGCGAATTTGGCCCCGTTGTGATGTTTGGGGGACTGCGCATGGTCTTGTATGCGCTTGTGCAGGTCACCTTTGCGAATGCCAATGGCGACTTGAATAGTCGCCAAGCTGTTCACAGATAGCGGGGCGGGCCAGGGGCGTGCAGCGGCAGGGTTGGTTGTTGCCCATGGGCATCCCCATTTAATTGCTGGGCATTCCCATGGGTTTGGTGTCGATCGATGTGTGCCGGAGGCGGGTGGCTGACTTCAGATGTCCTTTCTTTGTCCCGGCACAAGCAAATAAAAGTCAGTTTCCACTGACTTTTATTCGCAAACCCAGGAGAAATCATTCAATGGTCGCCATCCATAAAATGTCTTCTCCAGCAGCGGACACATGCGAGCGGATGTGTCTTTTGTGCACATTCCCACACAGGGTTGTGAGGGGAAATGGTAGCGGGGAGGAAGGGAGTGATTTTTGGCTAGGCAGGCTCTCTGACACGATGTTCTCAGCTTCCAGAGTCAACCAAAATCAGCTCCTAGGACTCATTGAGAGACAGTATTGAATCACTTGATATGCTTGATAGTTTGTGGTATGTGACTCAGACAGTCAGGATCCCGACAGTCATTATCCCGACATCGGGATCCCGACTGTCCGGAGTCAGACAGCATGGCGAGCGCAAAAAAGCCCCTTGCGGGTTGCTACGCGACCCACCTAATCTATTCTCCCTCTATGGGGGTCGAGGACCCCCACGAGGGAAAATAGCGGGTGGCCGTCGGGCACCCGGCTGTCGGTGATTTGACAGTCGGGATCCCGACGTCGGGTGAATGACTGTCGGGAACCCGTCCGGCACCCGCTTGATATGTTTTTCTGTTTGGGACTGAGCCGCTGAATCTACTTACAAGTTGCGACAATGCAGCTGTCATGGTTTTTATCAAATGAAAATAACATTGTTTGAAAACAGTAAAAATGATTTAGCCATTATGTTGGCATTCAGAGTGTTGACACAGTTAAAATGGCAAAAGGTGACATGTCGACATTACCATGTCAGTATGGTAATTTTGTCAAAATTGTAAATGTAAACAGTCATAATGGTAAACACACTAAAACAATGTTATATCAATATGTTGAGTGATGACACGCACAACATTGACATTACGACTATACGACTATGTTGACATTCTGGTGTCAACATTTTGAATGTTGTCATTCTAGTGTTGACATTCTGAATGTGGACATAACACAAAACCATATAAAGATGCTAGGTATTACAAACAACTGGAAAAGGATGTACTTAATTAAAATGCCGCAATGCACACAGATACCCACAAAAACCTTTTAGAACAAATCTAAACAGCTATTTTTTTTTAAAAACCCTCATCTAGCATTTGTGGATATGTAATGTGTATAAATGTTACTATGGTGACAACTGACAGCATTAGTTAGAAGTCCAATTAGATTAATTTATAAGCCCATCTATGATTTTTAATAATTCTATTTTATCGTAATGGTTAGCTGCAATAACATTTTGCTTAAATGACATAAAAATACTCCATCATGTGATCAGTACTGGCAGATTAGTTAGTATCCCAGACTAACTTAAAGGCCTTAAATGTGACAGTAAACATTTACTATAGAAGTCATATGTGCCTGATACAAAGGGATACTGTAATGTAATAAGAATTGCTTAATTTCAGTGTCATATCAAATTTGTTTCTTAAAGTAGACTTTGTAAAGAAGGTGGGTTTCCCGATGCTTCAAGTAGCAAACTTTTAAAAACAATCTGTTTTTCTCTTTCACATTATGTGCTCTAGCCAGGAACATGCCAATGCCTGCATATTGCATGATATTACATTTATCCAATAGTTGTACACATTGACAATCAATAGGGTTAAGGGCCTGCATTAGCATGGATTGGAAAAACAAAATCATTCTCTATTGAACAAAACCATGTGCACTGCAAGTGGGGCAAATGCAACATGTGCAGAGTTAGGGCCCCCATACACCTGAAAGACATTGCACCCAATCATACAATCTCGAGTGATTATATGATGGATTGTATGCAGAATGTGTGTACATCGTGTGCACACAATCATGCAATTCCTGGCTGGGGGGTTGGAGGATTGGTCCAGCAGGAGTGGTGGATGGATGATGGAATAACCACCGCCGTGAATCACTGCCAATGGAGGTGTGGACCTGTACACCTCCTCACCTCCATTGGCATTGATTCACGGTGGTGGTTATTCCATCATCCACCCACCACTTCTGCTCCATTCCATCTGAGGCAGAATGGACCGACATGCTGGGAATTTAACCGGAACAACCTCCAGGTCACCAGATGAGACCCTGATGTATTGACCATTAATGGTGGTAACTATAACAAATTTATTGGCCCAATGAACTATCCTCATTTACTTTCCGGAGCCATGTGCATGCATTGGCCATCTTCAAAACCCCCCCTCCTTTTTTATCCATTGCGCAATACATTTTTTAAGTATATGTATTTATACATTTTTTTTTTCTTTTATTGTTGTATGTTATAATAAATGCTTTTGTATTTTACTATATAAATTGTGTTTGGTCATCCTTAAGAACAACCCAGTGCTGTATACCCCCTCTTTTTGTTCATAATCACGGGGAGCCTTACACACTCCCAAATACAGCAGCTTTAAATGGTTTCGAGGTTCACCTTTCTCTTTCTAATCTGTCATTAGATGGCGCATACAACCGGGGTAAATTGACATCTAATTTTTTTCTAGTCTGTTGCAAATGTGAGAAAGTCGGACCTAACAGATCATATGTGACAGACAGGCTGATCTAGGCCGGCACAGATGTTACAGATCCTCCCTTAAAATGTCTGGGCACGCCTGCATTTTTCCAGACACTCCCTTAAAATGGCAGGTGTTCACCCCCTAACGCCAGCTTTCTGTTAGTCAACCTCTGGCCACATTGCAGCTAGGATCCATATGCGATCTGTATGCATGCAGTCATTCGATAATCACTCAATCTGCATATTCGCTAATCAGGCCCTTAGGCTGTACTGTTGGCACAATATGCAATCGACAGCAAAAGCTAATCGCTATACGGCGCCATACAGAGAAATTATTCGCTGACTTACTGCCTTTGCTGGAACACCGTCACTGGCCTATACAATCCTTCATAAGAAGCTGCAGGGTAAATGCAAATAAATGCAATATCTACAATTCTAAAGACTGTGGACTGAACATGTTTCCATTTTTTGAATTTGTATCCCTAATTTATCTTAAGGTTCTATACAGTATGTCTTTTTACTCACTGCCTATTATACATGTACAGTATTTTGATTCAAGCAACTGAATATATGTGGAGAAAAGTGAAAGCCTTTTTACGTGTTCTTATTTCGCTTATTAAATGCATATCTGGAAAATGACTTATTTTTTGGGGGGGTTTATTTGTAAGAATTTAATTCTGTTCTTTGTATAATTGTATCCATGTGCAATTATTGGCAAAATCTATTTCTGCAGTATTTTTGAGACTCGTGTCTGTTCGTAATGAAGTACTAAAACTACTGGCACTCCAAACAGAAGTAAACAAAACATTTCTAAGTAGGGAAATAGTTTACTACATCAAATAATAGAATTTTTTGCTAATTATTAAAAAAAATTGGTAAAAAATTTAAATTCAACAAAAAACATCATTGCACTAAGGAGAACAAAAAATATGTTGTATATCAAGGTAAAAAAATATGATGATGGTCTGCTCCCTATTGGGTGATAGCCTGAGGGCTAGATGTAATTAAGTTTGGGTTTGGTGGCTGTGCAGTATGCTGACAATTTTTTGTTAAAGGGGCAATCATTTACGAGGCATGATTGCCCCTTTTAAAAAATGTCTGAGTTTGGCCAGCATCCAGCATGTCCGCCAAACTCAATCTTCATTACATCTGGCCCTCGGTGTTTCACCCATTAGGGAGCAGACTATCGTAATTTTTAGTAGGGAAAGTCCAGCGATATACGCCTGACGACACTACCTCGTAGTATTTACAGTGAAAATACTGGACCATATACTAATATAATTTACTGTACCTCAATTCCGCTGTTTCATTTGGGACTGCGCAAAGTCCCAAATTTAGGAGAAGGCAAATGGAGGAACAAAACTGCCCAGGGCTAGAGAACTAATTAATTAATCATTTGTTTATAACAAATAACAATAAAAAAATATAAAGTAATAAAATAAAATAAACAGCTTGCTAGTGGCCACAATAATAATAAAACAATAAAAATGTAGACGAACAAAACATATATAATTAGAAGACCTCAATACATACAGAACTATAGAAGCATGTGTTAATAGCGTATCCATATGGCAATTAGTATATTCTGCTCACCCAATGCTTTACATAAGGCACTTGGTTTGTCCTTACTCACTTGTTAAAAATATGCAGTCCTGTATCATCACAGGGGTAGTAAGTTAGTCTCTGTTTAATATTTAGTATTATTAAGATGAAGAAGATTAGTGCACATGTACTTTAATGGTATGCCATGTGGTTACCTTGATGTAGGGTCATTTCAAGTTCATGTCTGGCCAGATGGTAAATCAGATACCTTGGAGAGTCACGGTGTATTAGGTATTCTCTGTGCCTCATAGTTGCTGATGCTGAATGTCCTGGTATGCAACTTTATCCAGAATGTGCACGGGTGTAGATGTTGTAACTTCTGCAAGTACAGGGATGTCAGTCTTCTTGTGCATATTTGAGGATGGTGTGAGCTCTTACACGTTTCTGCGCCTGGTATAGGCCTCAGTGGCTTCCTCAGAGAGATTGATCTTGCACTATCTATCTAGGAAGTAATTCATCCATTGTGGGTGGGTTTAATCATATGTGACAGGTACAAAGTGGTAGCAGTGCAGTGCTATAATCCATGAGACAGTTGCATATGTGGGCTGGCACACCATCATTCCTTAGGAGGTTGGGTAGTCTGTTTTCTTGGCCCATAGACAGATTTTTCTCTGTGTATGAGCCCAAATATGTTGGCAAACAAAAATCTACCCATGTTAGAAGGTTTCAGAGATAGCCTCTCTCTGTAACTTTTCCCTTTACTAGTAAAAGATTTTCCAAACTTTTTTACGACAATACCAGATATGTTCACCTAAATTAATCTCTGATTTAGGACCTTGTTTTGATTTGTTCTTCCCCCCATGCGTTTGCAGAGGGGACCGATGGTGCTTGACTGCATTTGTGTGCATGTGCAGATGCAGGGTGTGTGCACCCATGGCAAACATTTTGTTCGCTGGGTGCACGCACCCTACACAGTGGGTGGGGAGGCAGGGAAGGGCGGGGGTGTGGCGCAGCCTCATTACCATATGGAAATTTTATTGGTATTCCCATGAGAACAATGGGCATTCTCATGGTAATGAGGCCATGACGTGGGTGCGGGGGGTGGGCAGCTGACATTACCGGATGTCAGTTGCCCACCCCGTCCTCACACAGGGCGTCTGCAGTTTAGAGACACCATATAGGTGTCTCTGAACAGTGAGCAGTGGAGAAATCATTCGATGGTCCCCGACCATCGAATGATTTCACCCCATCTGAGAATGGATGATTATGCAAATCATCCATTCACAGGCATGCAGGGGGTCGAGTGTACAAGGGGGGAGGGGTGGCTGGCACTGCGGGCGGCGTCTGATGGACTGCCAAGGCTGCAAAACTTGCAGCCTTGCGAGTCAATCAGAATAAGGTCCTTAGGTATAGGTCCTTAGTATATTTATTTTAAATATTTTTTCCAAAAGTAATTATTTCATGAGTGCAACTTGTAGAGGGAATAAGAATAGAAAGTAGAGGGAATAAGTACTAGATGTCATACTGTATACAATCAGTGGTTTAAGTGTTATATCAGGAGGACATGGCCATAGATTAACACGATAATTATAGGTTTTGAACAAAGTTAGACAGAACACTGATGTTTTACCGAATTTTGTTTTCTTTTTCTTTTTGCATTTATCATTTTTGTTTCCAATTTCAAACTCTGTACAAATTTGTGTATGTCCATCCCACTCAAGAGCATACTGTAAGTGGAAGTAACTAGGGGGGCCCAATTCAGACTGCGTATATTAGCTGCCTAACCACACCCCCTCCTGCTGCACAAATCCCCATGATACGCTGCGAGCGGATATGTATGGAGATACATCTGCTCGCATTCGCTCACACAGAAGAAAAAATCATTTAGTGACGTTGAATGATTTTTCCTCTCTTCTCAGAAAAAAGTAAGCCTGGACTTACTTTAATGCTAGGTGTTCTTTTGAAAATTTGGAGTGGTCACTAACTTCATCTGACTTCATCGGTCCACCCCGAGCAGGCAGGGGCCATCCAGCATTTCTATGGGCATGCCCACAATTCATACCTGCCGACTTTTTGAAAGGGGGCGGGAAGAGGGTTCGTATTGGGGGTGGGGCACGGCTGATGTCACCAAGCCCCACCCCCAATACAGGCTGCAGCGTCAATTTGCGGGTCCGTGGATGGGGGAGGGGCTAAAATGATGCAAAATGACGTGAATCGCGTCATTTTAGCCCCGCCCCTCCCCGCGGACCCCCGAAATTCATAGTTTTAGATCGCGGGGAGAGGGGGAGCAGGGGCTATGGTGAAAATGCGGGATACTTGCCCACCTTCCCGGGGGTGGGGGGGCGGGAGGGGGACCCGATTTGCGGGACCCTCCCGGCCATTCCAGGAGGGTAGGCAAGTATGCCACAATTTTTTGTGGGCACACGCATGAAACACTGGGTAGACTACAAAACCTGAATTCCCAAATATATATGTGTGACATCCTAGGCTATGAATGCACTTACAATTCCAAAATTGTGCAGTATGACAAAGTAAGAAAGAACACAAGAACACAAAAAGATTTTGTCATCTTTAAGATAATGATTCCTCATCAGAAAGAGTGGCACAGAACTCAATATTCATCCTTAATTACTTTAATCATCACAGTGACAACCACATTACATTTTGGAAATGATAAAGATGTGATTCAATATGAATATGATTTGAGCTTTGGGTATGAATGGAAACAAGCACATCTGGATCATTCAATAAGACTGATGGTAATTGTGCTCCAAAGGATAAAATAGGCATATGCTGACGGTGGTTGTAATTACTAAATAAAAGAGACAACTTAAAAAATAACATTCATAATGCTCACCTACAAAATAAGTGCATGACGTTATCAAATAGCATCAAATTGACAAACTCTTCAGAGACTGGGAAAACTTTTAGAATATGTTTTCAATTGTCTGTGTTTAAAATCTATAATTACAAAAGTACATACAGTACAGAAGTCAATGGGGAAAAATTGAACTAGATGACTTGATCATTATCTTTTCTTTTAAGATTCCCCTAGGCAAATATGTTGTAGCTGAGCAGTTTCAGATTTAAACTACTTTCCAAAACACAATGCTTGCTGGGCAATAAAGTTTAAGAATTATTAACTTTAGGTATTAAATGGAAAACAATGCAATGCAAAAGACACATAATTGATTGATGGGCGCTTCTTTCAATGGAATACAGTTCTAAAAAGCAAAAGTCTTTGGTAAAAGGTATTGCTGGTAGGGAGGTGTTCATAAGGGTGTGCACAGCATTAGGGGGTGCCTGTGCACCCATAAGACTCAATGGCCCTTATTCTGGTTGGTGCGGTAATATCCGCGTGCGTTCGTGCCGCCGATGTTTTGTGTCTGCGCATGTGCAGAGGCGTCTCTGCGCATGTACGAGCGGGGCGTACGGCCAAATCCCGCATGAAATGTGAACACTCCGAACAGGGGGTGGAGAGGGGCGTGAAGGGCTATTTGGGCTCATTACCATATGCGTACGCCCCGCGTTTCATGGGCGTTCCCATGCAAACGCTGGGCGTACGTATGGTAATGCGGCCGTGACGCACGCGTAGGGGGCGGACATATGACATCGCCGGATGTCAGCTGCCCGCCCAGATCCCTGCTTTTGCACGACCATCGAATGATGGGGGAGGTTCCCTGAGATGGAGGAGGCGTATTCCATGAAAAATACACGTGCGGTCCGTTCGGACAGCTTCTTGCCGCGTACGGACGGAGTTGGCGATCCGTATGGAAGGCGGGGTTTCGCACGCACGGTCCAGGCCGCATATTCGGATCCGGCTGCACCGATCAGAATAAGGGCCAATGTGAGCACACCTATGCCTCTAACAATTATTTCCATTACAACTAAACTTTGGATTTAAAAATCAGAGTGGACTGCAAGTGAATTAACTAATTACTGTACAAAAATGGTTAATCCACATAAGGGAAAGCAATATTACATGCAAGACAGCTTCATCCATAAGAGATCCTATCTGAAGAGTTTACTTATAGTTCTAATTCACCTTTTATTGTATTCCAAGCATCTCAGATGCTGTGTCCGTACATGTTTTCTTTCACAAACATGCACATACAATATACCTAGATAGGCACATTTCAGGGACTTGTGGTGAGGTAAATGGCAAAAGAGTCCCTGGCAAGTACCAGAGCCAGATATGCACACAGTATATGGACCATGGGGTACATGCTGGCATTATACACATGTGCATCAGTATATACTGCTGGAGATTCGCAGGGTTTTGATAAGAGATGTGCAGGAAAGGTAGCCAGGTGAGGCACTGCCTCACCTGCTATAGACTTTTTACTCCAGAGTTTTGACTATAAAAATTATAAAAATAGTAAAAATAAGATTTTTTTAATATATTCTTTGTATTTTTGACATACTTTATCAATTCAAAATACCGGCATATATACGCTAGTATGACAGGAAAGGCTGTGCCTCACCTGCCTCACCCCACCGCACGCCACTGGCACATTTTATATAACTGTGATTGGATAGGAACTACACTATTTCTCTAATTACATTTATTTAGGCCCTTCCAGATATAAATGTGTGGTTTGTTTATTCAGAAATAAATATCCACCTGAATTTTGATCCAAAACAGACCAAAACCCATTCCAGGTGCCCTAAGGATTTCTGATCTGAACACTGGTTTGAATCTTCCCACTATTAAGAATTTGGATTTCAAATCAGAATATTGGGTTTTGGATTGCAACATTTGCATGATTTAAGGTATTTTTATTGAATTTTTTCAAAGACCAAATACCTAATCTGAACCAAAAACACTCAAGGGTGGTCTTGCCAAAATCAAAACACATTGATAAATTAGAACCGAAATCAAAATACAGGGATTTATTTATTTATTACCAGTTATTTATATGGCACACATATATTCTGCAGAGAATACAGAGAATATCAATCCCTAGTGGGGCTTACACTCTATATTCCCTACAACATGTAAACACATACACACAGGGTTTAATCTACCAGCATATTTTTGGATTGTGGGAGGAAACCGGAGTATCTGGAGTAAACCCACAGAAACACAGGGAAGATATATACAAACTCCGCACAGTTAGGGCCATGGTGGGATTCAAATCAATGACCTCAGCCCTCTGAGGCAGTAATGCTAACCATTACACTGTAGGTGCTGCCCCAACACATCTCTACTTCCTTCACTACTAGTGATGGGTGCTGCATGCTTGTGTTGTGACTTCACACACTTTCTATTAAAACACACTCTGGTAGTTTAACAACAGGTTGCAGTATGTGGAATCTGATGTTGTCTTTGTGTAGTTTTTTTGTCTGACCTTATGAAGTGGTCGGACATATTCTTAACTCTGAACTTTTATTTGTTATCTTGATTCCATCTTGTTTTACAATTCCAAATAATTTCTAAAGGCCCTGCTCCTGATCTATTCTGTATATTTGATACAATTTCTAAGTTGTTCCTCTTTATAATCATCTGCAGCTTAGTGAGGCTAATTCTGGTCGCTTTCAGAAAAGCTCTTATCTTACTTGTGAGGATTTATTGTTAAAACAATGATTCCCTTTAGAATCTGTGACTCAGATCATAGGTCAAAAATAGGACAGAGTTTGATGATATTTCAGATTTTACATTTTCTCTCCTGTAATTTTTCTTACTACTGTGCTGTGAATTTAAATGTACTTAAAAACATTGGGGCAGATGAATTAAGCCTGGTGAAGAGATAAACTGGAGATAAAGTGGAAGGAGATAACGCACCAGCCAATCAGATCCCAACTGTCGTATTTCAAACACAGCTGATTGGCTGGTGCGTTAACTCTTCCAAGTTATCTCCACTTTATCTCCAGTTTATCTCTTCTCCAGGCTTAATACATCTGCCCCATTACTTCTTAAAGTCCAAAGTGCTTATGGGTAACATTTTAAATTCTATTAATTAAACATTTTCTACTGGTAAAAACATATTGGTATCAAAGTAATTTGTTTTTTACATAAAAAAGATACTGATATTTGCATAGGTCAGGTTATAAAACGTGTGTTGCTTTCATAAGGTATGCAATAATACATCAATAATATTTTGCTAATTACAAATAATGAACTGCTGTATCCTGCATATATTAATATAAGTGTAAGTACTGGCAAAATCTTGTTACCTCCAAAAATGTAACCCCATCTGATGAACTACAAATTCCAGCATGTGCTACATGAAGCCCACACTATGCAAGACCTGCAGTATGACAGTTCTATAGCTACAAAATGAAAAGCATTTTTGGTCCTTGCCCTTATAGTAAGCAAATTATTGACTATGTCTTTACCTGAATCCAAAAAAAGTATCACACCACGAAAAAAACAATAGCGCCATGTGTTAAAAAATACTAGTACACTAAATTAATATTACACAATTAACAAACTGTCATTTGTTAGTGGATACTAAGCTATGTTGAACCACACATCACACTAAAATACCTGAGACAACATTAACAATTAAAGGTGCAATCTGTGAAGGAAAAAAAACTCAACAAGATTCATGTTCCATCAGTGCTCTGAACATGAAGATGGCTGATAACCTCTTCCCGAAAGAGAACTTTAAGTTGCTGCTCATAGTCCAGGTAAATAGCTTCATATAGTGAGCCCCACCCTGTCTGGTGAACTTATTTAGCCATTGGGCTTGATGGGGCCTTCAGCATTGACCACTGGACCCTTATACAGATGCGTTCTTCTTGCAAGTAGGAAGGAACATGGAGAGCCTAACGGCCATCAGTTGCTTCTGATGTCTCACTATCTTTTCTTGGAAGAAAAACTTAACATTCCAGCTTGTCCTACTTTTTCAATTCAAACAAAGGGAAACTGCACTCCACTAAACTCTTTTCGGCACCTTCAGAAATCACTGTTCTTGTTTTTATCTTAGGTTTCTTTGTCTGGCAGGACTAAAACCAAAATATACAAATGACACAGGCAGTACTTTCATCAGATCCATAAAAATACTGCCTATGTAGCACAGACAGACTTCTAAAAGGAGTCCCTGGTGCCCCCAGCTTCCCCGAGTGATGCAGCAGGGATCCCGATGATGCACCTTATTGCCCTGCCCCTCAGCCCTGAGCAAGCTTCTTATGTCTTTTACAGCCCTCATTTAAATAACGTTGGTACAATTTCAGTGTATTATACATGTGTATACTGCTCTGTGTGTGCTTTTATCCCTTGATGAAAACTCTCTGAGACCAGTTGAAACATCGGTACTTGTGTAGTTTCACGGTGGCAGGCTACGCTACGTTTTCGCATTCACCACACTTTATAAAATCAACTCCACACCGGTGTGGATAGTGGGGGTATGAACAGGTTGGGAGGACACGTAACATGACCCCTCTCGGGGATTGCTGCATTGCCCACACACCTCTCATTGTACTGGGGCCTGGCAGAGATGTCAGCACTCCTTACTCCATGAACTACTATGTTAACTACTTATGCTTGGCTTAGAGATAAACTTAATGTTTCAAGCTTTTTATTGTATATCTTTTTTTTTACTCTTATTGTTTTCTAGGTAATTAAATGTATATTAATTTAACCATTTAGCACAAGTTCAATGTTTACTGTGCAACCCTATCTTTTTCTACTTACCTTCTTTATAATTATATCTACAGTAGTTAAACTACATTTCCTTTGTTTTTCTCCCTTTTTGATGTTTAAATCATTGTTGCCAAAAAGTGATGCTTAATTAGACATTCAAAGAGATCTATTTAGAACTTGTGATTACTGTGACAGCATTATAAAATGCTATAATTGTGTCAGTAATGCAGAGTTTTGTATCTATCTCATGTTATGTAATTCCTGTAAATTACTGTGCTTTATTACACGGTATACAGTACATTCTCAATTGTAGACATATTTCACACAATTTTAGTAATTATATTTTTTCATGTAGTTGGTGAACTTAAACCGTAAATACTGATGTTTCCATTAAAATGACACATTTTTCTTGTGATTGTCAGTAGCAGAATAAACACACAGTAGTTAGTGGATTTCTCAATTTATGCTGCATTTTATTCAGTTGGAAATTATGTGGTCTCTGTCCGAAGTGGTCTATGTACTAAGACTTGGAGATTAATTGCACTGAGATAATTTTGCAACCAATCAGTTCCCAATTGCCATTTTGCAGGCTGTAGGGTAGATTATCTGTGGGGTAGATTATAGCGGTGCTTAACGCTCAGCTCTACAGTACTTCCTGCTTTGCTCATTAATGAGGTAAAGCAGGTAGAGACATCAACAAGATGTATTAACATCTTGTCTGCTGGAACAGGGGAGTGTAAACTCCCCCCTCCGGTGATGTCTCCTGGAGCAGACAGTGCATCAGCTCACACTGAGGCGCTGTCTCCTTCCCCCCAGACAGATGTACTGGGCATGCGCCAGATCTCACTACTCACGCAAATCTCCTGCACAGTCCAGAGCTGGCAGCAGGAACAGCACTGTCCATGCTGTGGGGATAGGGCATCGCCACCCTATAGCTGTCGAAGGTGACAGCGGCAGGGGGCGCAACAGTCAGCACTGCTGAGCGTTCTGACATTTGCCCTGCATATTGGTCTGCTATCTTTTAGATGGTCATGGGCACATATGAACAGCGATTTCTTCTGACATAAACGGTATCAGTGTACATAACATGCGCTGATACCCTTCCCCCCCCCCCCCCCCCCCCCATAATGGTATTTCATACATCTGCCCCATTGTTTGAAAAATGATAGGAGCTAGTTGGTTGGTACTTTTTCTCCATCCACTTTCTCTCTCTTCATGTTTTAGTATACATAGACCTATCAGCTCTTTACCAAATTTATAGTTGTGCCTCTTTTCCAGACATAAATGAAAGCAACCCAGGCAGTGCATCATTATATACTGTACATAACCATGACCAACCCTGACAACAAGTGGAACACATCTCAGGCTTCAAGTTTCTGATTGGACCCAGAAACTCATAACCAGTGTTTGAAAACAAGGAACTCCTTTTGGTAACTGTCCATATATTATCAAGTAGGTATATAATGTAGGAGAACAGGCTATGTAACATTTCCTGCTGGAAATTTCATATCGAACACGCCAGAGTTAAGAGGTTCCTTTTGTGACCGCTATTTAGCATAAGGCTTCAGGAAGATGTTGACGATCATGTCCATGCTTCATGTTTCAGCCAGTAAGCCCACCAAACCCACAGCTTGAGAAGATTAGAGGATAATGCCACAAAGTGAGTATCTGCTTTCTGAACTGGGGCACTGTGTAGAAAACATTGTGAATTGGAGACACTGAGGGGGATGTAATGCGTGACCGAGCGGGATGTCAGGTGAACTTTTCTTTTTAAAGGAGCAACCATTTACAATGCATGTACTAGATTGCCCCTTAAAAATAATCTGAGTATAGTCAGCAACTCGCTCGATCGTCAAACTTGGACTTACATCTAGCCTACTGTATCACATACAATGTGGACTGAGGGCATGGAATGGTATGTCATATTAGCTACAATACTCAGCATTGCCTAGGCAAGTTCATGACCAAACATCATTAAAATTAACTAGAAAGGTTACTTTGTATGCAACATCTTAGTGATATTTAAAGTAAAATTCTGATGAACAAAAACAATAGTTCCCAAAAAAACTAAAATGTGAAGAGAAGTTTTGGGAAAACACACAGTCTATGTTCTAACCTGGGCACAAAAATATAATTCTTTGCCCATTGTCAAGTCAATTGGTTTAATGGTTTGTCTGTGATTGAGCAACACACATATATTTAATTATATCTAAGTAGGTTTTGCTTCTGCAATAGTAAGAAGACACACAATGCATAGTGGGTAAATTGATTTATGTTGTATTTTAGCCTCCATAAACGTTTTCTTTATTTTGCACTAGCCGAAGACTAATGCTTATGGGGCACGCATAAATACATGAATGAACTAGATCCCAAGATTACTGATGCCTAACACTGATAATAATCAGAAGATTAATTTTTTTTATCTTTATGAACTTATTTAAGTCTACATTTTTGGTTTTGTACCTGTATATATATTTACAGTATATATATATATATATATATATATATATATATATATATATATATATATATATATATATATATATAACAAAGGATATGCAGATGGCACTCTCAAGATTATATAAATTCTGCGTGGCGGCAGCAATGATGAAACAAAAGAATCAACACAGGCTTGTGTGTCAACGTTTCGGGCAAAGCCCTTTATCAAGACATGAAAAATTGCAAACAGTGTACTCACATTTATAGCAGACAGTGGGGGCAGGGACACCTCATGCAGAAATCACCAGCACAGCCCGGGCGGGTATTGAGTGACGTCATCTGGCGCACTCAAACGAGGAAAGCGGGGTCACCGGGGGCGTGCCACAATAACCCAAAGGGTGGTTGCTAAGCGACCATGAACGCTGCATGGCGCTCACGTTAAAAAAGTGTAGACATCGGCTAACAGCCGAGTGCAGGGAGACGGGCGCACGGGGGAAGCGGCTGTGGTGCTGAAAAGCCAGCTGCTGATCTCTGCAGCGGTGTTCTGTGAAACATAATGACAGAATATAATGAGCTGGACGGACATATGTATCTTACTAAAATAACAAAGTAGTGAAGACAGCATGAAGGAGTCATTAATAAACAATGTCAAAGTACCTGTACAAAGTATACATAGAGAGGGCGCTGCGGGAGAGAGCTGGATAGAAGATGGACGGATAACAGGATGAATGTGGGTGAAATGACAGTGGCGATGGGTAGTGCGGGCTGGTGTGGGAACGGAGGTGCGGAGTGACGGCTGAGAAACCTGTGCTGATGGCAAAGGTGCTGAAAGGGCTGGAAGGTGGCTGGACGGAGAGCAGGAATGGAGATGAGTGAGATGTCAGTGGCGATGAGGAGTGCGGGCAGGTGTAAGAACGGAGGTGCGAAGTGTCGGCAGAGGGAGATGTGCTGATGGCAATGGTGGAGGGGTGACGTCTGCGGGACCTGTGCTGATGGCAAAGGTGCTCAGAAAACAGGAAGGTGGATGGACGGAGAGCAGAGATGGAGATGAGTGAACTGTCAGTGGTGATGTGGAGTGCGGGCGGGTGTATGAACGGCGGTGCGGAGTGTCGGCTAAGGGAGCTGTGCTGAAGGCAATGTCAATGAGATGGCAGCACGAGTATGACTCTGTGCGGGCAGAGGGGGCAGGAAGGATGGTGGTAAGGAGGGACAAAGAGTGGTGCTGGACCCGAGAGGGGTGACGTGACCGTGGCTGGGCTGGGGATGTGAATAAGACTAGGTGTGATGGAAGCACCACACAGTGATAAGACTGTAAAGACAGAGCACAGCGAAAGTGCTGTAGAATGACGGGAATGTGGTAAGGTGCATGCAGCAACCTCACCTGGTAGTTAGTGAGTGGAACAGAGGGTGTGAAACGGAGCTAGGGAGTGAAGGGGGACTACGGCTGGATGGGATAGAGTGGGGTAACGTGACTATGGCTGAGCTGGAGGAGTGCATCTGGCCAGGTGTAATGGAAACACCAAGAAGTGATAGGACTATATAAGCAGGGAACAGTGGAGGTGCTGTTGAATGAAGGGAGTATGGTAAGGTGCGTGGAGCAACCTCACCTGGTGATAAGTGCGTGAAACAGAGGGTGCGGACAAGGGTGAAGGAGTGGAATAGAGGGGAATTACAGCGGGATGGGATAGAAGGGAGAAAGACATACGATTACAGGGATAAAAGAGGATCAAGTCCAGATGATTAGTGAAGAAGACTGATGGTAGATTATTAAAGGAAGCAAGCAAAGGGTAACATTTCATTAAGTCCATTAGGTTGAACAGTGTCCAATTGATGGATCCATTTAGCCTCCAGTCTCAATAAAGCGTGTCCCCTGTCACCACCCCTCTTGTTGTCTGGGATACAGTCTATGATCTTATATCTTAAGCTGGGGAGACTGTGTTGGAAGGCCTTCCAGTGTCTGGCTACTGGTTGATCGGAGCCTTTGGTCCCTAGTGCTGCACGAATGCTTGATTTGTGCATGGCTATGCGTTCTTTAAATTGCCGGATGGTCTTGCCGACGTAAAGGGAACCACATGGACACTTGATGTAATAGATCACGTATCTACTGCTGCAAGTGAGGGGGTGGCGAATGGGGATTTTGGTGCCAGTTCTAGGGTGAAGAAAGAAGTCACCTGTTTCAAGTCCGTTGCAGGTGATGCAATTAAGGCAGCGAAAGTTCCCATTTTTTCTGCGGAGGAAAGACTGTGGTGGGGCTTCTTTGAAGTTAGAGATGTCGTTGTGCACAATCAAATCTTTGATGTTTTTGCTGCGTTTATATGCAGGCATGATGGCACAGCCTTTGAGGGCAGGAAGGTGGGGGTCGCAGGTGACAAGAGGCCAGATTCTATATATATATATATTCAGTTGCTCCTAACACGTTTATTACAGTAATCCTGTACCCTGCAAGTAACAACAGCCGACATGCAGTCGACACCAGCAAGTGAGGCCGTTCACCAGCGTGTGACGCTCACTCCAGGCTCAGTATTCAGTTATTCTGAGTCTGAATTTGAAGGTATTCTATTCAATGAAGAGGCTGGTCTGTTGGTGGGAAAGGATATCCCTAAAGACATTTTCCAAAATTTGTATCGTTTAAAGAAAAGGGAATTGGATTTTTTTTACCATGGGCTGACATTGTCCAGTTATTTCCGCGACAAGAAAATCCCTCGCGGGTTCAGAATTCGCAATGTCCCTACTATAGGGCGGTATAACACCGAGTTTTGTATAAAATGGACTTCCATCCTTAATAAGTGTTCTTTTGATTTACTTTTGCTGGTTATCGAAGAGTCCAAAAAGGAATTTGAGAAAGCAAAACAAGCCTTTGCCAGTTATGAAATTGAAAAAAAGACTATTTTGACATCCGATCCTGCAGGCGATTGGCTAAACAAACTTAACGATGATGTAGAAAAATACAAGGAGGAACTCCTCCAGTTTAAACGAGCCAAACGCCTGAAAGTAGATCAGGATTACGAATTCCAGCGAGTTTATGGTTGGTTAACAGGGGCACAATTCAGTGACGAGCCCTCTGTCACCAATAGACGCAAACAATATCGCAACCGCCGCAGGAACAACTATGATTCCGCAACTACGGGTAGCGATAGTGACAGAGGTGAAAGAAATGATACCCCTGGTTCCCGCCCTTTAGGGGTACTTACAAGAGCTCAAATTTTGGGCACAAAGCCGCCCGTACGAGAAGGGGCAGGCAAAACCTCAGGGAAGGGAAGGCAGACAAAAAAAACCCCGAGACATTAGAGGACATTGTCTTCAACTTGTCAAAAAGAACATTAACATCGGATGAGACCAAAGTTCTTCAAAAGGGGTTAGCCTTCATACCCACCTCCACAGCTGATCCCCTACAAAATAAAGTGGAGCTGTACCAACTTAACCGCAAATTGAGACTAAGAGAACATTTTAAGGATGACCAAACTGCATATGAGCAGGCGGAGATACCTAAACATATTGCCCGCTTCAAACCCCGTTCCACCTTTGATCCCCCCAGCATTAATCCATCATTGAGGACTTTTTCTCGTATGCTGAGTGATCAATTAGATGGTCCTTCCTCCAACAATACCAAACCCATGACATGGAATATGACTCAAGCAGAACGTAAGGCCATGACTGATCTGGCTTCATACGAAGATATAATCATACGGCAGTCAGATAAAGGTGGCTCGATTGTCATTCAAGACTTATCGGATTATCGAGACGAGATTCAAAGACAGTTGTCGGACGCTTCGACTTACACTAAATTATCCCGTGATCCCACGCAAGCATTTAAGAAACAGCTGGATAAAACGCTGGACATGGGGGTTAAAGAGGGGTTTATTTCCGAAAAATGTAGGGATCATTTGACAGTGTCTTTCCCTATTAAACCCATTTTATATCTCATCCCCAAAATCCATAAGCATCCCACAAAGCCGCCAGGTAGACCGATTATATCGGCCCGAGGGTCGGTTTTTCAACCGATATCGGTCTACCTGGATGGATTTCTACAGCCGGTAGTACAAGCTTTTCCAACATTTTTGAAGGATACTACCTCCTTGCTGGTGACACTGGAAACATTAGGCGTCATACCTGATTCTTGTTTACTCATTACTGTTGACGTGTGTAATCTTTACACTTGTATCCCCCACCAAGCAGGGATTCAAGCGGTCAAAAGGGTGTTAATAAATAACAAGCATTACCGGGGTCCAGACCTTGATTTCTTTTTAGAACTATTAGAACAGGTGCTTAGTAAAAATTACTTTTTCTGCGACGGGTCCCATTATTTACAAACAGAAGGCGTGGCGATGGGGTCTTCAGTGGCCCCGTCGTTAGCCAATATTTACATGTTTGAGGTCGAGAGAGACCTCTTTTTCAGTGACCCTAATATCGCTAAAAACATTTTGAGTTACCATCGATACATCGATGACATCTTGATTTTTTGGTTAGGCACAGCAGGCGAATTCAGTGCAATTGTGGATTCCCACAATAGCTCAGAAAGTCCCGTGAAATTTACTTACGCCATCAATAATGAACAAACCAATTTCTTGGATGTCACGTTATCAAAAGGGCCAACAGGGATCCGCACCAGTTTATATCGAAAGCCCACTGACAGAAACAATTTTGTCCTGGCAAGTAGTGCCCACCCGATTCACAGCAAATTATCCCTCCCATACAGCCAGTTCCTTCGAGTCCTACGGATAGTCAGTGATCCCTCTGAAGCAACCATTGAATTAGATAACATGATGGAAAAATTCATTGCTCGAGGTTATGATGCACGAGCACTGCTAATTCAAAAAGAAAAAGCTTTAAAAAAATCCAGGCATGAGTTACTGAGACCTTCATCTTCCCCATCCAACAAAAAGAATCCACTGATATGGGTCAACACTTATTCCGTCGACACCCCAAATAGGGTAAAAAAAGCCAAAAAATACTGGCCATTAGTCAAGACAGACCCTGAGTTGAAAATGGGATCCACTTCCTTGATGCCGGCCTACAAGAGAGGTCGCAATCTGAAAGACCGCCTAGTAAAAACCGACATCACCGATCTAGGAAAGAAAGCACCAAGCACTTTTCTGGGGAGAGCCAAAAAAGGCTGCATTAAATGCCCAAGCTGCATTACATGCAGTTTTATGCAGACGGGAACATCTTTTCCACATCCTCAGTCAGGAGCCCGCATCCCTATCAGATTTTGTCTTTCCTGTACCTCTAGTTATGTTGTTTATATTATTTTCTGCCCCTGTTCCCTTGTGTATGTAGGGAAAACTGAGAGGCCCTTCAAAGAAAGAATGGCCAACCACCGGTCGGCCATTCGGGCAGCAATTAAGAAGGGTACCAGCGATCAACCGCTGGCCCGACACTTTGCGCAATTCCAACATCCTTTGGCCTCGGTCAGATATACCATCATAGATCATATTCCACCCCTCCGCAGAGGAGGCGAAAGAGGCAGAAAATTGCTCCAGTTAGAGGCCAGGTGGATATTCAAATTGAACACGTTGGCCCCCAGGGGCCTTAACGAGCAACTGAGTTTACACTGCTTTTTGTAATGTTTTTTAAGTATTTAGGTTCTTCATACAATGTTGTTGATTTAAAGCATTATAAATGTGAGTTATATAATCTGAGTTTATTTAGGAATTAACCGAGTTTAGCAATACTTTTGCCCTTTCCACTGTCTTCAAATGTAGTTACAAACTAAAGGAGTGTTTAAGCTTACATCTTGTCACTCCAATTAAGCTGTTATCATTTAATAATTTCATAGGTGGATCTCAGCTTTTCTTGTTTTTTTTATCTACCTTTCTTATTTATTTAGTAATCTACTTGTCTACTTGTTCACCTATTGTATATTTACTTTGTTACACAGTATATTTATTTCTATAACAAAAAATCTTTTTTATATGTTGCCATACATATGCACTGTCACTTTAATAAGGCTAAAGCTGTCAATGTTGGTATTTTGACACTTGTTGTTTGTTGTATTATGTGAGGAGTTTCATGAGTTTGAGCACAGACAGCAGCCTTATCAATTATGTCACTTCCACGGTTTTAAATCTAGTACCATTTTAACACACTAATACGTGTTTTTAGCCACCAGTACTGTGCACGCGATTGCACGTTAATTGAGATAACTTATTGTTATGCTCCAGCTCCGTTGTCTGGTTTCCAAGACAACGGCTTCCCTGACCAGTGACGTCATACAGACCCGCCGAGAGAAGGTGGAGTCCCAGGTGCCGCTGTTCCCGCACAAACACATGAGATTGCTCTACTAATAGAGGTGAGTGTCCACAATTTTGTATGTAAGCTGTTTGATAAAAGCCTTATCGGCTGAAACGTCACGAACCACACAGCGTGTGAAGTTGTTGTTTTTTGAAGCCAAGTCCCGAGTGCCGCACCTCCTCTACCCGCATACATTGGAGGTCTGGGTCTGCAGCCCTATTTGTGAAGGCACCGGGCTATACCTATTCTAGGTACGAGTGCCAGCTACCCCCGAACTTATATAGATATATAGATATCTATATATATAGATATATATAGCCATTACACATTTTACCACTACGGGGGTATTCAATCTTGGCTGCTATTTGCTCCAGTGGAAATAGCGACTGTCGCCTATCCAATGCTGCCATTTCCGACAGCATTGAAGACAGTTTTTGACAAAACAGACCCGACTTTACAACTATTCAGATCTGTTTTGTCAGAAAAAGCCTTGGATAGTCAAATTCTCAGACACTTCTCATCAATTCACGGCCTTTTTCACCAAACCTTGGACTTTCCAACACTCAATGTTCCGTCTTTCGAGTGGCCCAAAAACAGCCTGGGATTCCGATTGTCGGGACATTCTGACAGTCAGAATCCCAGTTTGAGTGCCCCCACCCAAGCATTCTCTTGTAATTTGGTATACAACTGGTCTTGCACATTGCTTTTGTATACTCTCTGTTTTAAGAAAGTGTAATTCCTAGATTGTGATTGGATATTAGAGAGTCATGGTAATGAGATTATATTTGATGTCATCTTTAAAATACAATTAATACTGTATACTGAAGTTTTACTCACATATTTAAAAAAAACCATCTAATCAAAGTTAATTTCTGCATTAACTGGAGTAATTATTATTATAATACTGTAGACAATTAAACCCATTTCTAAGAGACACACTGCAGTAATTTAGATATACAAAAATTTGTATTGGTAGACTTTGACTGCCATTTGAGATGGTAATGACAACAGTGGCATAATCCTAAAAATGTGAATCGCATTAGCTTTGATTGTGTGTGGCTTGGTAACCTTAAAATGGCCATGCACTACATCAACTTTCATCTAACTAGCCAAGTGCCCAAATTTTCTCATAAAAACAAATACCATCAAAACAATGAACACAAGATGATGACCTCCTTGAAGAAGGCAATAAGCTGAAACGCGTTGGAGACAGAACATACCAAGTCGAAGGATCGGGCTGAGATCACCACCGGACGTGACAACCAAGAACCAGCAACTTTCACCCGCTGAAGTGTGTGCGAGAGACCATCGGCGTGGAGAGGGTAAGTAGGAGGTAGCGAGTGACTAGCGAGGCAGGAGGTTCCCCGGGCGGACAAACGAGGCGGTGTTCACGGTGGCACTGCTGCCCAACACACCGATCCCCGCTGCCAGAAGTCCCTGCAGCGACCGGGTACCAGCGGTGTGTGACGTATTGAGTGTACCAACACTCGTACGGCACCTCCGACACCCGAACCAGCAGCAGAGAGACACCGGCACCCTAATCTACACCAGTCCCCTCTCCTCCAAAAACCCGCATAAGAAGTTGTAAAAGACAAAGGGGTACCCGAAGATTTTAAGCACATTGTTATAAAGCTGATTGACGGGACGCCGCAAACAGCGTATAACCAATTAACTAGACGGAGACACACAAAAAAACGCTGCAACATCAGCAGCAAGGATTGGACATTGAACTGTGAAGCATACAAACCAGGGCCAGTGCACGGAACGTGACATTATCTATACTGCATGCATCACAAAATCACTGTTGAAACTTTTTAAAGTAAAATAGGTTTAAGTGCATCAGTGTGTCATATTCATTTATTCACACATTCCACTCACTTATTTAGTGTCAACTACAGTACACCAGATTGAGCGCAGCACTATACCCAAAGTATATACCACAAGATGATATACCTTAGTCTATAAAGTTCTTTATGTTGTAGTAACATTCCTTATAATAACAAACTTAACCAAATCCCCTACTACTCAAGTAGTTTAGCTAGAAGGAACGCTTCATAGATGAAACAGTACTGTATGTACCAATATTCTAAAAGGTGCTTTGAAAACCAAAAGGTGAACAATACAGTAGCTCAACATTGATAAGCCACACAGACTGAGTAATTTATGACACAGAGTGACATGGTCTACAACACGTTGTAGACAATACTGCATGGAGAGGAGAAGGCACTGTTCGCACAGGATCAGGACCTACAACCATTCAGAGTTATCTCCAAGTGATAGTTCCACTTCTCAGATGTACAGAAATATAGCAATGAATCCCCTAATATTGTGTTATTGCTATTTTTTTAAACCATAAAAATATATATAGTAAAAACAATATAGTAGAAATGAATGGGACTCCTACCAGATAATAATGTCTACACACATATGTAGACAACAAGGCAGCTGTAGTAAAGAAAGTCAGGTGGGGCCATATCTTAGTCCACAACAGTCATGCAGCGGGCACAACAAAATTTCTCTCCTGACCAACATGTTTCATTTCCTGGGCTGGAATATTTTTCAAAGTATGATTAAAGTATTTATTCCACAAAAAACAATATTTATACCCCCAAACCAATCACAGTAGCAACCTCTAATACCACACATATACTAACGCATCTGAAACCACCATACAAGACAGGTAATGACATCACAAAGTGTTCCATTTCCTACAGTTCCCCATGGGGGTTATTCTGGTTCACTCGCAAAGGCAAATTCCTTCTCAAATGGACAAAACCATGTGCACTGGAGGTGGGGCAGATGCAGCATGTGCAGAGAGAGTTAGATTTGGGTGGGGTTTTACTTCAAAGTGAGATTTGTATTGCAGTGTAAAAATAAGGCAGTCAATATTTTCCCTGCACAGAAGCAAAATAACTCACACAAATCTAACTTTCTCTGCACATGTTACATCTGCCCCACCTGCAGTGCACATGGTTGTGTCCATTTGAGAAGGAAATTGTATTTGGGAGTGAACCAGAATAAGGGCCAATGTCTTCATTTTGCTTTAAACCCAATAGTAAATAGTGAAGAAGGATATGCCATCCCATTCCTTTTCACACCGGAGCACAGCTCCTAAAACACAATGAAGCTTATGCATGGTGAGTGCGGCACTTACAGTTTTCATCTTGTCTAAAAGTGATATGACACCAATCCTAAAAATAGAACTATTGTTTGCCTGGCTTCATTCAAAATCACATCATCCAATAGCTCAATAGGACATCACTATAGAAAAAAGGCTAAATCCTGCTCACCATTTTCAGGTGAAGTAGTGACATCCGGATGTTGCCTGGAAGGATGTGATCATGGGTGAAGAACATCAGGTTTAAAATAGGACATACTGTACACTTCAGGGGACAGTGTTCATTAATGGACCACTCATATAATCTGTGTAAAGACCGCAATGTCTGTGGTCTTCGGTGATATCACAAGTTTGAGATAAAAATTACTCATTTGATAAAAAAAATTGGTTTAGACATAATAAGGAAGATTTACGTTACACAGATAAGTTGGACAATACAAAAGATTGTAGATTTGTAAAATGCACAGTAAATCAGCCAATAGTTTTGTAGATTACTTGTCACCCACATTCCCACTTAACACATAAAAACAAATATCACTAACAGGCACAAAAGGCGCAATAACTTAGTCTATAGGGATCCTTATGTTTTATCATTCCTTATATGCACATATTTCCTAAAAATACAAATGAGCACCTAAATAGCCATTGCCTCACATCTGGTTTTCATCCTACAGAAAGTGATGTCACCAAAATCCTAAACATGGAAGTAATGCTTGCCAATTGGATCCCTCCAAGTACCCCCTGTGGTTGCCACATCACTCTATACTACTGGTCCTAAACCTTGAGGCAGTGTTAGCAAAGAACAGCTATTATCAGGAGAGCTTCACTTCTTTTGCGATAATTGCAAATGATAGTATATTTGTGATTTGTAAGTAGGCATAAGTGGCGTAATGTACCACATCGCATATGCATTGCTTAGAACATCCTACCCTGTAAATGTCTACAGGTGTGTATGTACCTATTCTACAGTACCTTGAGGATGTATACTGAGGTTATTGTCCAGCAGTTTCTAAACCAGCACTCACCTTGTGTATTGTGATTATCACAGTGACAAATAATAAATGTCACTATCTTTCTGATGGCAAAATAAAGCATACTTGAAGCAAAGAAGCATCAATACTGGATGAAAATAATTCTTGAGTAGTTGAAAGGTATTGCAATTAGAATGGACGTCTAGAGTCCGCTGTTGGCACAAACCCTCCAGTGTTCTGGTAAACTTCTCACCTGTGCATCCTACACAGTCTACATAAAGTTTATTTTTCAGCCCCTGAAGGGAAATGATTGCGTCATTGAGGCTGAGTGACAGAGACAGTAGGTTAATTCTATGTGAGATATACTAGAACATCATCACATAACTACTGTATCTGCAAAAAGGCAGCTGTCTATAGCAGCATATTAAAAAAAAGAATGTTTCTTTGGCCTCTCCTGTCTCTGAGCTTAACTTAATCACAGCCAGCAGCAAGATTCTGACCAGTGCTACAGACTTCACACTCTGCATTCCTAAGGCTTAACAATAAACCAGGGATTTTTACATTAAGGTTATATTTTACAGTATACTGTAATGCATATCTTTCAACTTTTCGGCCACGGGAGGAGGTACGCTCTCATGCCCATTGTGGGGGCATAGCCTAGCAGTTAGGGGTGTGGCCTGTACTCACGATGCTCCTGTGAGGCCATGCCCCTGTTTTTTGCTGCTGTGGGGGTATGCCCAGTGGCTCTGTAAGCTGCTGGCTATGCCCATAGCCCCTCTGGCTGCAGGAATAGATGTTGTGCACATCTGCACAGCATCTATTCATGGGTGACCCCCAACTGTCCCCCCCACCCTGGGACACTGCCTACCCAGGGTGGGATGAGGAACATCCCCAAAAAAACAGGACGGTCCCGCGAAAAGTTGGACAGATGGAATGTATGGTATAATGAAATACAATTACTAAACATATGGGGCGAGATGTAAAAGGGTGCAAAAAAAACGCACCATATCGCACATCCCATATGCCTTTTTTGGCTGAAAAATCGCACCCTTTTACATTTGCAATTTTGATGTTTTCTATGAGAAAACATCTGTATGCGATTTTTAATGTGTGATTTTCACCACAACTTGCACACGATGTGCGATTGCGGCAAACGTGCGATTTTGGCCGTTTTAGCCTATAAATCACACATTATTGAAAATCGCATTTTGCTACATTTGGCTCATAATACAGAATAAGTATCATCCATTTACAAAACAAAGGTCTGGACTGATATAATAGATACATTTTAGGTTTCTTTAAAAAACATTGTCTAGTAAAAAAAAACACTTTGATCAATCTTACTTTGAAGTGTTTTATCTCATATTCTTAATGCAATTTTTATGATGATAATGCAACATTTGAATGTTAAAAAATAAATGTGTAATAGACTGCACCATTTTTTTCATCAAGCAGAGTAATCTATTGTATAATGGTAATGGCCTCAAATAGGAGTCAGATAGATAAGCAAGAATTTTAATCAATGTAAATGACGCTACATATATCTGAATATCAAATGTATGCAAAAAAAATGAAAATAATATCCCCAAAAAATCTGAATTTTGGGGAATTTAAACAGCAAAATATTATATCCAACCTATAAATATTACACTGTTTTTGTCTCAAATGATTAAATCAGAGATATTCAGTATTATACACAGCAGCAATTTTCCCCCTAATATACATATTTTCAATGTTTATGGTTTTGTGCCTAGTAAAATACAGATGATTGCTTTGAAATAAAATGCAATCCCGAATGGACATGAATTATAATAAATTTACCCATTAGAATCACTACTGGCGAGGTCTTAGAGCCAAAAACAGTCACCCGCTGTTCCCTTAGAGCAGGGCTGGGCAATTGCGGCCCTCCGGATGTTGAGGAACTACACATCCCAGCATGCATTGCATCAGTTTCAGCATGGCCACATAGCAAAACTAATGCAAAGCATCCTGGGATGTGTAGTTCCTCAACATCTGGAGGGCCGCAATTGCCCAGCCCTGCCTTAGAGCAACTATAGTATGCTCATTGGTTCTTAGGCAACTTCCACTCGGAACAGTAAGGTCTTGAATAAGAATTGTTCCCAGTGTTCTGGATGCTGGCTGCAAAGGTAGCAATGTCAGCAGTTTAGGATGTGGCTATATGTGTTATGGCACAAGCCACTCGAAGAAATGAGCAATGAGTATGTAGGTAAGCAGCACTTATGTAGCAATTTGAGCTGCTTTCAGCGCCAAAGCCATCGAGTGTGTATGGGGCAGCGATGAGTGGTGAGCACTGATGTGCATTCCCGCATCATCGCTGGCCCGGCCACTCACCTGCAAATATTACCAGCAGATAGGTGATGGGGTGGACGGCTTTCCATAGCTTCCTGCTATGGAGAGTCATCCACCCCCAGTAAAATCAATAAAATGGGCGAAAAACGATTTTCGCTATCATCAGTCAGCAAACACGCTTGGCAAAAACGCCCAGTGTGTATGGACCTACAGATGTCGTAATTGTATACTGATGAAAGATGTAGATTATGAGTGTTGCTCTGAATGCAATGAATATCAAATCTACACGTAACAGAAAATTCAATGTTTTATTGACCATGCTTGATTTTATCTCCCTTTTCTCCCACTTGACAAACTTGTGCTTTGCATCAAGGTACAACTATGATATGAGTAAAATGAAAATGTCTCTAAAACTGTGTTTTTTTGTGGGTTTGGATGCAATATATAATTTCATTCTGGAGGTCCTAAATCACTGAACGTTGCCTCTCAAAGACAGCTGGACTAAAGCTGGCCATACATCTACAGATCGATTATCATATTGGGCTGGTTTGAGCAAAAACCTGGTAATACCTGAATGACAGTTTTTGGCAGTTTTCCAGCATTTCAAAGCAAATGGTCAACTGTCATCTGCTCTCATCCATTACCAGGATTTTGTTCCAACCAGCCCAATCTGACAATCGATCTGTAGATGTATGGGGCCCATTACACGCCTAAACACGTGATGATAGAGATCTATTTATAAATCTATCGATCTACCCAGTTAGGGTTAGGCTGTAGATAGGGAAGTTCAGGGTTAGGGAAGTTGGGGGAGAGGGTTTATATGTTTACCACTGGGTGTCAGTATATTGACACATTGGCATGCCACTGCCTATCTTCTTCCCGCTGGCATGATAAGTGCTGAGATCCCGTACCCAATCAATTTTACATTTAGTTGGTCTATAATAAAAACAACAATATTAAAATTATCATTTTAAAAGTTTTATTTAATATCTCTGTAATGCATAGTCCTCAGACTAAGGGTGAAATGTAACAGGGTGAGAGAATCAGAAAATTAGAGATTTGGTTACAAATCTCCATTTTTTATAAAGCGCTTTAAAAAAACTGGAGATGTCTTACCAAATCTCTCACTTTCTGATTCTCTCACCCTGTTACATTTCACCCTAATTTCTGCTGAAGTGAATATGGCAGGTAACAAGGAGCATGCCGCAGAATGCTAATACAGTAGTTACTCTTTACATGGCACTTTAAAAACAGAAATTAAACTCTGATAACCAATACATATAGGACCATAATGTACAGTACTAGCTGCTCTGTGTGAAGTTCTTTGTCATATTGAAAAATTGTTAAAGGCGACCAACTACTGGAATACCCACACAGATTCCCAGAGGAAGGCCCTAAGGGCATAAACACATTGGAGCACTCCACAATATCTACCCCATACCCCCAGCCAACCAGCAGCCACCCCCTAATCTGTGAGAGACCCAGGAAGTGACAATCTTGCACCAGCACAATACACTGCACCTAATAGCGCTGCTACAGCAAACCTCATACACCCACAAGAAAAAAGTAGGGAGGACAAGGTGCCGGGTCAAGTTGGAGAGGTAAGTTACCCATGTGACCTCTAAGTGCAGGTAGTGGCACCCACCTACTACCATCAACCGGCACTCACATCCACGACTGAAGGAAATAGCCATGTGATGCAAAGGGCTGCACCTGCATTGGGTTTAACCCCATTACCCTCTCCAGGGTGGACACAATTCTCTGTTTTTGGACTTTCCCTATTAATTTATGATTGCCATCACCTGCATTGAACAGGTTAATTGATAAAAAAAGGTGTTTCACCACAGGTGATAGTAGTCATTACTTAACAAGGGAAGTCCAGGAGTAGAGCATGCGGTCCTTTCTGGAGATGGTCACGTTGGGAGGTATGCCATTAACCAACCCGTCGGGCACCTCAGAGTCTGAGACCGCCCACTAACTGGTGATTTGACCCCACCCCCTAATCTGAGCTCTCCTCTTCTACAGGTCCAACATTGCTGAGCGCTGTGCAGCAGAAGAACCTCAGTTACCAGCTTGACCTGTGCCCCTACTATCACATCCCAACATTACAGTAAGCACCCTATGACCCATTGTGCCCCAAGCATCCACTTAGGTCGCTTTGCAGTAATCTGCTACTGCTGCAACCGAGTACTTTGACTATCACCCTTCAATTTATTTATTTTTCTGGGGGGTGGGGGGGAGTTGCCCCGTTGCCCCGTCTGTTCCGTCGCCTATAAGCACCTTAGTAACAGGTAACATAATAGCTCTATGAAGACAAAATAAAGTTGATGTTTCAATTTTCCATTAGTTGCACAGTATAAACTTATGGGACCTACACACAGGCAATTTTTGCCTATTTTCTAAGCGATCTAACTAGGATTGATTGGATTGTTTAGAAATTAAGCACAAATCTCTGTGTGTGTGGGGTAACGGCGATGCACGTCACTATCGCCTGACTAGATGTATACTGCATGCACTATAAATCTAGTCATCGCCGGTGTTCTCTCTGTTGAGGCCATGGTCAGTGGCACATCATTCAGCACACAGCGCTGTGTGCTTAGCGATCTCAGTTTAAATAGTTTGCTCAGCACACTACTACTGACATCCCATGTGTAGGCCCCATCAGTCTAAAACAGAAAAACACTAAATAAATTCAAAGATACAGTATATGCAAAATAAGAGCCCTAATTTCTATGTACAATACAAAATGCAGTTGATTGTAGTGCACGTTTAATATATGTACTGGTTACATTTTGCCTTCATATAGTGTTTTCAGTGGAGCATAACAGCTCAGTTTGTATAGCCGTTCGGTACTTATGTAATATCTGGGCTCCCGTTTTTCTTATGAGACCGCGTCCCCTAGCGGGGCTCGCTGCGCTCGCCACGCTTCGGGCACGGTGGCTCGCTGCGCTCGCCACACTATATAAAATCATCTCCATGCGTAGTTGGATAGTAGGGGTATGAAAAAATGGGGTGCATTTAACATGGGAGTCCAGATAATACATAAGTACCAGCCGTTCTTCTGCCAGCTAAGTAAATGAACAATTTGACACAGTTTCAACAGCTTTTGGCAGATTTTACTGATGTGTGTTGATACTCATTGTAAATATGACCATGTGCCAAATGCAGTATATCAGTTCAGTACCATGCTCGTCAAAACTCTGCACATGACATGTCTTTATAAATTAGATGTTGCCAAGAAGACATGATGTACGTTTTGTTCAAGAACTATTCTTATGACTCGTTATTCAAGCATTGAGGGGGTTATTTTGGTTCACTCCTTCTGGCAAATTCCTTCTTAGATGGTCAAAACCATGTGCACTGCAGGTAGGGTAGAAGTTACTTGTGCAGAGAGAATTAGATTTGGGTGGGGTTTTCATTCAAAGTGAGATCTATATTGCAGTGTAAAAATAAAGCAGTCAGTATTTTCCCTGCACAGAAACAAAATTAGGTACTTATGTATTATCTGGGCTGCCGATTTTTTGATTGTATGCAACTTAACTTAAGGCATACAATCAAATGCGATGCTATGCGCTATCGCATCGCATCGCATACGACCATATCGCATGCGATGCGATGCGATGACCCGAATTTTCCATAGGATTCAATGTTAAAATGGACTGAGTCCATTTTAACATGGAATTCAATGGGAAAAAGGGGTCCTTTTCATACTCCTACTATCCAAGTGGGCATGGAGTTGGATATAAACCTGTGGCGAGCGTAGTGAGCCACCGAGCCCGAAGCGTGGCGAGCGAAGCGAGCCCCGCGAGGAGACGGTATTCTGTGTCCCCTTGCGGGGCTCGCTACGCTCGCTACGCTTCGGGCTCGGTGGCTCGCTACGCTCATCACAGGTTTATATCCAACTCCATGCCCACTTGGATAGTAGGGGTATGAAAAGGACCCCTTTTCCCATTGAATTCCATGTTAAAATGGACTCAGTCCATTTTAACATTGAATCCTATGGAAAAATCGGGTCCATTGCGTCGCATCGCATGCGATATGGTCGGATGCGATGCAATGCGATGGACCCGATTTCAAAATCGGCAGCCCAGTTAGTACATAAGTACCCAAAATTACTCACCCAAATCTAACTCTCTGTGCACATGTTACATCTGCCCCCCTGCAGTGCACATGGTTTTGTCCATCTAAGAAGGAATTTGCCAGAAGGAGTGAACCAAAATAACCCCCTGAATGCTTCATATTAACCTGTTTTTGCCCTATACTTGAATCAGATTTTTTTAAGATTTCTTGGGGCATGGCTAACTGTGTCCCAATTAAATAAAATATATTGGATTTTTTTTTTTTTTCAATATAATGCAAGAATATTAAAATGCTAGGTAGAAATCCACCCACCAGGGCCAAAATGGGTTAAGGGAGTGTCAATTAATAAGAGGTATGATAGCTAGTCCCTGATTAATTAAAATGTCTAATTCAAAGAAGCACACAATTAAGCTAAACCAGTGGCGGAGATTGTGGGTTGTGGGCCTAGGTGCAAACACATAATATGGGCCCCCCTCCTCAACCTCTATCTAAGTTCACAATATGCCACACAGCAGTGGGTGGCAGCAGTAGGCCTATTAGTCTTTAGGGGCCCAGCGCAAAGCACCTGCTGCACCAATGGTAGTTCTGCCTCTGTGCTAAAGCCTCCTATAGCAGCTGCTGCATGAACTGAATGTGATACGGTCATTAGGTCTACAGCAACCAGGTCGACAAGCATTGGGTCGACACCACTAGGTCGACAGGCAACAAGGTTGAAATGGGTTTAGGTCGACAGGACATTAGGTCGACATAAGCATTAGATCGACATGGGCAATGAAGACAGTCAAAAGGTTGACATGGGGTTTTTCACTGTTTTGACCCATGTCGACCTAGACCCATGTCGACTTTGCTCTCTGTCGACCTAGTGGTGTTGACCCAATGCTTGTCGACCTAGTTGTTGTTGTAGACCTAACAACCCAAACCCCTCTGAATTAGCCGCAAAGAATATTAGCTCAATGAATATGTTAACTCTTAAAACTATGTTTTTAGTTTTGGACAAAACTACTAATTCAGCAAATTTTCCAGGAATCATTGCTGTGCTACTGTACTTAAATAATACATTTTACCACTATGAACACTATTAGCTGCCTGTGATTTTGCAATTATTGGCTCAACCATCAGAACTTTTGCTGCTGTCATCAGTACTTCCATAGCCTGCATTAACTACCCAGCCTGTGTTGTTCATGCGATTGTAATTAGTACAAAGTGCCGTGCAGATATTGCAACCCATGACACACCCACTACATGCCCCTCCTTACAGAAATTGTGTACCCAATCCACTGACAGGACCCCACCACTTGTTGCTATATGAAACAGAGTTTGCAGATGCCTACTGTATGTATGATCACAAAAGAATGATTTTGTATGTGCAAACTTACTTGTGTATGATTTTGTATGCATGCACAGGGTGCTGATAATTGCTCACTGTGTGATAATTCACATTTGCAAAGTATGCTAAATGAGGCCCAGGCTAATTTGGCCCTTCGGGACATTGAAAGAATGAGCAGTGGACTCCATTGCCTTAGACCTTTACTCCCTCCTCATTGGTGATCTAACCACAGACCTGATTTTTTTTAAAAGTTTTTATTTAAATGACATTGGCACCAGTATGACTTTCCCAAGTCCAACATCAGTGCTACTTATAAAAGGACTGTGATATCCAGCTCTTCAATTACCATTGAACATAGGGAGAGGACTAGAAGGCAAAAAGAGTACTGAAAAATAAGCTAAACCTTTCTAGGCCAGAGCCTTTCCTTCCTTACCTGTGCCAGCCTCGTTCTACCTCCTTCTCTTTGTGCCAGCCTCCTTTCCCCCCCCTTTCTTTGTGCCATCCTCCTTCTTTCCCTCTTTGCCAGACACTTTCTTTCTCCTGCCTGTGCAAGGTTCTCTACTAATCCAGTCTGCTTCAGCGCCTCTAATTCCCATGTCTATGACATGTTCCCATGGTGGGCTAGGCTAGGAGGCAGGATGTATCTGCCCCCCAGGCCATTACACTTTTAGTTGTACAGGGAGCCACAGCCATGCTCTACATACAGTATATTGGGCTGGCTACATGAGACTGTTAGCTGCAATGTGCTGTGGCTGCTGCTGGATGCTGTTACTGTGCTGTCATTCTGTCAGAGCAGCCGGGGCAGGTCAGGGCAGCTCCACCTCTGTGTTGCCATATCATCCCTTTAATAAACGCACATACAGTATGAATTATACAATACAATTTGGCGCTCCCCAACCGTGCGCACAGCAGCCTATCTAGTGATGTGGAGAGGGTTTTTCCCTTTACATAAGAATTACACAGTTTCTTCATCAAATGTAATGAAAGTTGGTATGAGCTCTGACACCTCCCAACCATACCAACTGCCATTATATCCGATGAGCAGTCAAGAACCTGTGTAATTAATTTGTGCACTTAATAAATGGATGATCCGGCAACACTGCTCCACCTTCCTGAGCTCCTCCGTTCAGTCTACCAGCAGGCAGCACATGCAATTGTTACAAGAGCTGCTTGGCTACGTGACACAGGGGAAACAAAAGCTGCCTTATAAGCAAAGTGCCCCATAGAAATATTAAACAAAAAGAAAGAAGGCAATTTTGATGCTGCTGCTGGGGTTGGGGTTGGCAGTCAAGGTGCTGTGGTGTGTACAGTGATAGTGCTTGAGGGGGGAGTGGCAGAGGAGATTGATATGTGTTGGAGGTTGAAGTTGCTGAGAAGGGAGTGCTGTGGGATGAACTTTGAAGGCCACCAGCCGGAGATTGACGGAGGATTGCTGCTGCGTCTTGGTGTCCAGCGCATGGGGGGGGGGGGTGGAGGTGGATTGTGGCTAACTAGCTGGCGGGGCTGGGGCAGCCGCTGCCCACCCGCCCCCAGCTGAAGATTGCCACTTACTGCTGACCAGGGATGGGGAAGGCTGCAGCAAGTTTAACATGGGCAGGCTCTGGTGCGGGGGATGGGGGGCGGCACCGAATCATTAACCGAATAACTGTGAGTAAGTGCTTGGCAAATGCAGCTTCCGTCCTCCGTCTCTCCTCTGCGGTAGCTCACTACCGCCCTCCAGTTGTGGCCTGCCTAGTGGTGGCACCGGCCCTGTATTTATTTCATATAACTCTCAGTGACAGTGCTGCTACTGGTGAGGTCTCCCCTTTCCTCCCACCTTCCCAGAATATCATTACAAAGATCTAAGGCTCACATTTTTTTTCATGTGAATCTTGTATATTCTATTTTTCCTATGGGGGGGCCCATTAGTATTTTTAGTATTTTTGAATTATATGTCTTTTTTCTGATCTACAGATTCCCTTGTGTCATTGTTACCTTATTGCCTGTATGTATTAACTGGATATATTTCCCACACCAAGTAAATAACAGTTATGTAAATATATGACATGTTGGGGGAAATTTACTAAAGAAAATTTGTAAAAAAAATAGGTGTATTTGTATCCAGAAATACACTTATTTTTGACATTTACTATCCCGAAAAATATGGCAATTCATATTCGTATTGATGTGCTATCTATACGAATACGAATTGCCGTATTTTCGGGATAGTAAATGTCAAAAATAAGTGTATTTCTGGATATAAATACACCTATTTTTTACAAATTTCCTTTAATAAATATCCCCTGTTATTCCACTAAGGGATGCACACATGTATATTTGCTTACCAACAAAGTAGATGGGCTGTTCAATGTGGTTATTGAAGGTAGGAAGTGCACTGAGGTAGACAGTGAAGGAGAGGGGAGAACTGTGATGGTCAGAATCCTGGCAGCAAGTATTGGGGTTAGGTTTAGTGTTAGATACTAAGTTGAGGTTTAGGATTTGAGGGCTTGAGTGGTTAGGCTTTAAAAGGCTGCAAAAGGGGTGAGGTAGGGGGTATGGTTAATACTCTCCAGGATCATCACTCACTGAGTTTCTTTTTCAAGGATGGATCCAGTGAATAGTGTAAACTTTGTTGAAAAAGAAAAACAGAACTGGACAGGACCTGAAGTCCAATTTCGCAGCTGCAAATATGTTCCTTTAATTCCATTCAAATCAAATTTCATAAAAATATTAAAAAAAAAATTAAGTTCTACATTTAAAATTAGAGACAGCTGTAATTTGTGAAAATAATAATAATAATGAATATTACACAACAGTAAAAAAAGGGGTTTAATGTTAAATGAACTGTACATACTGTATCGATCTTCAAACATGTTTTCAGCCTAATTTCAATATTTAATCCATCTGGTTCAAGTGGTTCAAGTGTCCTCAGTTTCTAGATCTATGGTGTTTTGTTTGTTTTTTAATATATCCCCTCCGCTCTAATCTGGCACTGTTTTCAGAATAACAATATGTTGTAGCGCTTTTGGACTTCTTTGATGCTTTTACAAGAAATGAGAAGATAGAATGTGGGTTTGTAATGCTCTTTTTAATATTGTAGAGGTACTCTAAATTCCTACTTTAAATTTTTGTTTTGTCTAGCCTTAATATTGAATCCCACATGGACCTTCCAGCAGATAAACAACAGCCTCAGATCAACATGACAGATGGTTCTTTATTTTAACTACTACCTTTGTGATATTCACATGGAATTTTGTTTATTGGTTTTGTTCCAGTTTGTTGGCTTCTAAATCCTTGACAGTTTGTGTAAATGTGGAAACCATGTGTTTCTGTTGTGGAGGTGTATTCTTACTTATGCCTGTGTCAGTGTCTCTTATACTGTCTCTCCTTGTGTTCCCCTTCAAAAATTGAAAATTCAAATACACACTCTAAATACTAAACAAAGCTAATCAGAATAATTATAATAAACTATGTCATTTACCATATAACCCAACTGTAGTAATCACACTAGTGAGAGTTGTAAGTGTTAAAAAGTGTAACATTAGTAAGAAGCAGCAGCTATTTTTTGAGCGGTAATAATTTTAGTGCTAAAAAGTGTAACATTGGTAAAAAAATAATAATAATTCCCTAATAACGAAAAGTGCTAGATTAAGTGCTGCAATATGACACCCAAAAGCAGCCAAGTCACACCAATTCAGTCACTAGTGCAGTGGTTCCCAAACGTTTTTGAATCACGGTGCCCTTGAGCATCAAAACTATTTCACGGCACCCCTAGGACGAATTTTAATTATTGATAAATTGAAAAAAAAAATTATTAAAAATTTAGTAAATTGTGTTTACAGTATATGTCATCCTAAGGGTCAGTTACATGGTAAGAGACAGGATTTGCTACTGTTTGTCCACGTTATCATTAACATCACTGGTTTCGCCTGTGATATTGATCATAAATCATTTTCATTGGTCCTGGGCCACCAACTCAGGGCACCCCTGCAAGTGTCCTGAGGCACCCCAGGGTGCCACGGCACACAGTTTGGGAACCACTGCCCTAGTGGAGTGGTTGGCCTAGACTTGAAATGTTGAGATAGGGACCACCTGTTCACAGTTGGTGAGCCCATATTTTTTAACAAAATTATGATAGGCCTCTCAAAATTATTACAGAGTTTATAATAATGATTTTGATTATGTACTTAGTAGTTGTAGTATGCACCGGCATTTTCTTGCTTTTTTCTCTTTTTTTTCTGTGTGGACCTACATGTTTCAGCATGGTAGCATGGTAGCATGGGTGCATAGTTAAACATCTGAGGCCAAATGTAATAGGGTGTGGGAATTAGAAAGTGAGAGATTTTGTGAAAGTTTTCCCATCTTTTTTAAAGCGGCATTTATTTACACTGAAAAAAAAAACAGATTGATTTTGCCATGTAATTGATTGCCGCTTTAAAAAAAAAAAAAGTGAAAACACTCCCAAAATCATTCACTTTTTGATTCTGACACCCTATTACATGTGGGTCCGCATCTTTCTTTCTTTCTCTGAGTGCATCTCTTATTTGTTTTTGTCCTCTTTTATCCTCTGACTTCCTGTACTTCTTATTTTACAGTAATATCTATTGTAAGCATACTTTTTCTATTTGATGCTGTATATTTTAGTGATCATTGTCTTACACAGCCATGGAGATAAAGTCAACTGCTCAAAATGTTTCAGATCCCTAAAATGAGAAAGCCAGCATTCTCCTACAGGTATATTATGAAAAATACTTCTGCAAATGTTTTTACCAATTAAATGTGACCTTTAAAAGATTAACTGTGACAATTGTGCAGAATAAAAAAAAATATAACAATAGTGAGAGCATAAGTTTTGTACAAAATAGTAATGGCAAATAAAGGCAGGTATTTCTAGATACACTGCAGGAACTGTCTAAAACCATTCCGCAGATAACTGCATAAAAGGTTGTACTGCACACAGAGGAACCGGGCAATTTCTAGTACAGTTTAGAAAACTGACAGCAGTGTCTGATTAATTGCTTTGAGTTGTATCCTTTACTTTGCAGGTGCAATACTCCCCAATTACCAGGGATGGATTAAATGTTAGAAATAATATGACAACTCAGAGGTTGAGCTTTGCTTACAGACAGTCTTTACATGTCTATTGGTCTGAAATGATCCTACTGATTTCCAGACAGCATGTGACAGGAAATCAGATGTTTTTTTTCCAGTGCTACCTTATTTGGTACATTATAGAGGAGAAACATGACTTGACTGGTCAGTCTCTATTCTGTATTGGGGAGGGGTGGGGGGCTAATTAACATTGGTTGTTGAGAAAGTTTTTTACAATATCCTTCAAATGGCTTGATGTTCGGCGACGCATAGGCAGCATCATATTCAATACTCCAAATGGGCTATGTCCGGTTTATTGATGTTTAAATTGGTGACTTGGGGTCCTCATTGTAACAAGGAAACAGTGGCAAATATTCAAATGGTAATAAAAAGAAGTTGCACATCATTGCCACACAACAGAAAAATGAGCTGGACAAAACCAGGCAAACATGGTTGTATAAATTCAATGTAATATATAAACATTTGTGACGTGTGTGTGTATATATATATATATATATATATATATATATATATATATATATATATATATATATATATATTTATTTATTTATTTATTTACAGTCTCTTATATAGTGCAGCAGATTCCGTTGCGCTTTACAATTGTAAACAAAGATAAAACAAACTGGGTAACAACAGACAGACTTGGAGGTAAGAGGGTCCTGCTGCAAGCTTACAATCTCTAGAGACATAGGAGGGAAACACAAGGACAGGCACCAGTAATAGCATAGCTTGTAGGTCCAGAAGAGAAGCTATATAATACATAAGTGCCTCAGAGGGTTATGCGTATGGAACTTAAATATGATAGGCTTGCCTGAAGAGGTGAGTTTTCAGGGAATGCTTGAAAGTTTGGAGGCTGGTGGAGAGTCTTATTGTGCGTGGAAGGGCATTCCATAGGGTGGGAGCAGCCTGGTGAAAGTCCTGAAATAGAGAATGGGAGCTAATGACCCACGCAGAAGAGAGATGCAGATCTTGTGCAGAGCAGAGTGGTTGAGACAGGAGATATTTTATGAAAAGTAAAGAGATATAAGCTGGTGTAGTATGGTTAGTAGCTTTATATGTAAAAAGAAAGAAGTGTTTTATATTGAATATGGTAATATACAGGCAACCAATGGAGGGACTGGCAGAGCGGATCAGCAGACGATGAGCGTCTTGCTAGGAAGATCAGCCTAGCAGCAGCATTTAAAATGAATTGCAGTGGTGAGAGTCTGTTCTTGGGAAGACCAGTTAGGAGACTATTGCAATAATCAATGTGGGATATAATGAGTTCACGGATAAAAGATTTAGTAGTGTCTTGTGTGAGATAGTGTCGTATTTTGGGTATGCTTTTTAGATGCATGTAACATGGGCCCTTATTCTGATCGGTGCGGACTTTCCCGAATTCTTACGGTGCGGTCCGCACGCCACGCTGTGCGGCGGCGTGCGGGCTTCGTCCGTAGAAACGCCCACGTGTCCTCCGCATTCGGACGGACTCACTCTTTAAGAACAGGGCGTGTGTACGGACGACATACAAACCGTGCGTGTGCGGTGGAAACGTACAGATTCTTGCACGGTCTTCCCGCACAAGCACGGTCTTACCGCGTCAGAACGTACGGGAAGCTGTCCGTACGCCCCGATGCGGAGTATTTACGCTCAATCCCACACTTTTTTACTGAGTACACACAGCGATCACATGACCCACTTAGGCAATTAGCCAACCTCCTGAAAAAAGGATTGTTATCAATTTCAATCAATTAAATGCTCATCTATACTGACCCACATTCCTACTACATTCATGACACACATTATCCCTTACAGCATGTGACCCTAACATACATCTAGATACACTATGTACATTTTGCTTATTTTAAAGATTTTAAACAAGTTACACATATACTTTAGCATGTTAGAAAAAAACACTGACAACTTTGAACTTTAAATAACGATTTATTACAAAAGAACTGTCCACAACCAAAAAATTAAATTTCCCCATCAATGATGCGGTCCATTTCCTCCAGCATTTGCCTCATCAGGCCTCTCAGTCTAAGGAGGGCCCCACGGCGACCCTCCTCTGCTTGGGCAGGCTCATCTGTGGAGGAAATTCAAATTAAAAAATGACTAATGATATTCATGCATACATTTAACATAGTCAAACCTACTTTTTAAACATGCATTGTGACAGGTGTGTGTGTATATATATATATATATATATATATATTTATATATATATATATATATACACACATATATAACTATATATATGAGACATACACCTATACATACATGCATACATACTACATGGAAAGCCTGATTTTGGCCCTCTACCCTTTACTCTGTCGAACACCTCACAGTCATACTGCTCCTTCTCAATCCAAACCCACCCATGACTAAGCTCTGAGAAGCATGTCACGCGCTGCACCAATCACAATTCGGCAAACAAAGTTCAGTGTCTCTTATATGATGGAGCCTGGCAGGGGAGTTACACAACTCTTAGGAATGCTCAGTACATTTGTGCAATCAAGCATGGCTTGCCTGCTGATGGTCTGCTCCAGAAATCATTGTCAGAATGCCAGTTAGGGTAAGCTGCAGCACTAACCCACTCACATGCTCAAAAGCATTACTAAGACCAAATACACACACAATTATGGTGCAAAACATACATGCAGACCGCAGGGGGTGGTTAGCTAGAGGAGGGCCCAGGGGCACTGACCACTTGTTACTCCAGTCTAAGCCACGCCTGTCCATACTCCATTTATGCCATACTGAATCTAGTTTACAAAGATCATTCACCAGTAAACTCTACTCACCTATATGAGGCTACAGATTGTATGCAAGCAGCAGGGACATGAAACACTTACATTAGCAAGTCATCCCTTTCTTCCAGGATACAGATTAACTACACAGGTTCAGTGGCACTTAAAATCGATATGAAAGACATCCTCACAACCTGTGTCATTAATATGTGTCCTGGCTGAAAGGGATGGTTTGGCCACCCTATCTAACCCCAAAGTGTGTCTGTTGCTATCCCGTTTGTTTTGTCATTTTATAGTATTGTAAAAATCAATTGAATCACCAGTGCTACATAGCAAATAGTAAATGCCAAACGGATAAATTAATCCTTATGTATACATACCAATTCCGGCCGCCTGGACGACCTCACCGGCCTCCACCTCCTCCTCAGGGGCCTCCAATGCTCCATCCTCGGCCTCGATGACGTCCTCCTCAGGGGACAGTGCCTCCACAGCCCACCCCTCCTCATCCTCAATTTCTTTTGCCCCCTCCTCCGGCCTCCCTTCCTGCGGCTGGTCCTCCAGGGCCACCGCTGCCTCCTCCTCCATTTCCTGGGCCCCCTCCTCCGGGCTCCCTTCCTGCGGCAGGTCCTCGAGGGCCACCTCTGCCTCCTCCCGGGCCTGTCTTGCGCGAGCACGTGCTGTGTATGTGAAAAATAAAAAAGTGGCAATTAGTGGTAATTACTATTAAGCCTTATCAAGCTATAAATGCAAAGGTTAGAAGTACAGATAATTGTACAGGCAAACAGCTCCTTAGTGGCCTTTACGAAACACAGCCTGTAACATGGCAGGTATGCTGTGACATTTGGGCCATTGTAAGCATCACAAGCATTAATCCTCCCCAATAACATATTTTATGACCATTACAGGGTGTCAAACAGGAAGTAGCACTCATATATTGTATGCCATGTTTAACTCATGATCAGGCTGGTGACCTTAGTGGATTAAATAATGTCAGGTAAGCAATCATGTCCAAATCCCCATTTACTGTTGAAATACTCACATCTAGCAATGCTGGCCCTTATTTCTTGCAGCCTCTCTGGCTCCCTGCGCCTGAGGTCGGACCACCGCCGCTCCAGCTGAGCGATGGTCCGCCGCACCTGGGTGCGTGCGTATATACGGCGGCGGGCCACCGCATAGGCATTGCGTTTCTGCCGGTTGGTTATAAAGGGGCCCGCCCGCCCCAGCCTGGTCTCCATAACGGAGACCAGAATTCTCAGCTCCGCGGGTGAGAATGGGGCTGCTCTGCCATAGGCCGCCATCTTAGCAATGGCACAAATCAAACAATCATGTGCTGTCATTGGTTGATCAGAGTGATATTTGGTATTAACCAGTGGTCGAAGTGGGGCGGTATACGGGGGTATGGCATACCCCCACTTTAATCTGAAGATAAAAAAAAAAGATTTTTTTTCCCCCTCAGGATGCTCTCTGATCACTCAGCAGCACATATTGTGCTTATGTAATACCCCTGTACAACGGGGCAGTCTGGCAGGGGACGTTGATGGACAGGGGGTGTCCGAAGGTGCGCACTATATTCACTCTTTACTTTACCATACCCCCACTTCAAAATTTCCATACCCCCACTTCAAAATTTCCACTTCGACCACTGGTATTAACTTTATTGTTCATTTTTACACTAACAGCGTGTATGCGCCAGAACAGACGGCTAACCCATTGCATCGCACACCCATCCTAAACAGACAGTGTAAAATAAGATGGAAACACATTATATATAATCTATACCATCCACCAAACATGGGTAGAAGCACCAGGTGAAATAGTCTGCATCACTAGACACTTACACCTAACTCCACAAGGTTCTAAACAGCTATTTTATAATGAAAGCTATGCAGCAGAAACATAGCAAATAGTGGCAGACCTTTTACAAAAATTAGGCCATGCTGCCATGTGTACACTTACCTTCTACTGGCCCCTACTACAGAGGTGGAATGAAAAGTAGCTAGCATCCAGCCTGAATTTGGAGTGCTTTCACATGTGATTTGGATGCTAGCACTGATTACTTGTGGCTAAGTGGTGGACTGGATTGACATATGGAATGGGTAGTGTCAGTTGTACTACATACCAAACAAGTGCACAGTACAGATGTACATTCAAATATACATTTCATGTGTGACCTCAGTTTTATTTTGTAATTGGTGTTGGAATCTGCATTTAGCTACTAAATCTGACTTACTCCGTTTGCCTGGTTTTTGAGAAATATTTTTCAACACCAAGGGGCGTCCCGTATGCGCCGCACGGTTGATGCTGGCGTACGGAACGCGGCCGTACGGAACGCAGGTTGCAGCTGATTAACGCCAATTACAGAAATAGTATTTAAAGTTGTCCTAGAAAGGCAAACAGTTGTTGCAAACATGGCTGGCTCAGAGTCAGAGGAAGAACAGGTGGTGCAGAATCTCTTGTCCCGCATGGAAGCCAACACCACCTATGTCCCCCTCAACCCAGAGCAGCCAGATGGGCCATCAACATCAGACCAATCAGCAGCTGGCCCATCCTCAGCATCAGCAGAATCATTGGGAACACAGCAGGTGGCTTCCCAACAGAGTAGCCAGCCCAGCACTTCAAGTACAGCAACCGGTGGCCGTGGCAGTGCCAGTGGCAGTGGCGGTGCCAGTGGCCGTGCCCGTGGCCGCAGTCGGGCAACAGAGGAACCAACCACAAGAAACATGGCATATGAACCGCAGGAGCTTGACATCCTGGTGACCCGGGCACGTGATTTAATCGAGTGCCCAGCGGTAAAGTTGACACACACAAGGAGATGGAAGATCTGGAAGGAGATAACGGCGGAGATTAATGCAGTGGCTCCACAAGTTCGTGAGGCGGAGCACGTTAAGAAGAGGCAAGTACATGTGTGTTACATTTGAGCAGTACAAGTCCAGTAATGTTTACATTCAATATTAGATGGAGTTGGTCAATGGGTGTTCACGTTGCTTGGAGGCACAGACATGTTGGCCATGACATTGAATTGATAGTTATTGGAGGGTGACTGTTGTTGTATCTTCTAAGGGTTGGTTTTAAAAATGAATATAATGTAAGTTTGGTGTCAGTAGGCACATGTTGTATTATGTTTCAGATTGCAATGGGTGCTACAGCAAACATGAGGAGTTACATCTATTAATATGTACACTTTGATTGCAGGTGGCACGACTTCAAAGGCAACCTCAAGAAGAAATTGACCCAGCGGTGGGAACACAGCCACACCTCTGGGGCTGGCCCCATGCCTGGCAAGCTGCAGCTCACCCCCCTGGAAGAGATGGCCCAGTGCTGTATTGCAGTGGAGGAGGTCCGGGGGGTGAGCACCATAGACAGCGAGTCCCCAGCGGAAGTGATGGCTTCTACGCTTGAAGGTAATTATTTGCCAGGCCATAAGTAGATGTTTTTAATTTGGCATGGAATGTGTGGTAATTGGTAATTTCTCGTTCAACAGCATCCCCACCGCTTGGTCAAGATTCTCTTGAGGAGGTTGTGGAGTCTGTGTCACCTGGCCCCAGTAGCAGGCCCGTGCAGCAGCAGCCGGAAATGTCCGCGGCTGAATTGTCCACGTGGGGCCGTGTGCTAGACAGTATTGTGCAGCAGGGAGACTCGGCATTCGAGCGGGTGCATAGGGCCGAGGAGGTGCTGCAGGGTTTGACCACCAGCAACCAGAGTATTGCTGCGAGCCTGCAGGCTATGAGTGCCAGCCAGCAAGCTATGAGTGACAGCCAGCAAGCTATTGCTGCTAGCCTGCAGGTGCTGGCTGATCAAGCCCTGCGGCAAAATGAACTCCTCCTCCGCCATAATGAACTTATGGTGGAGCTAGTTACCACCAATAGGGTCTTAATGTCACCCGCTTCTGGTGCATTACCAACATCATCACTCCCTGCTGCCAGAGGGGGAAGAAGATCCACCCCCTCCCCAGCATGTGCTCCACGTGACCCACCATCTGACTGTGGCCGTGGGCGAGGCCGAAGAGCTGCTGCACGTGGCAAGGAGCCTGCCAGAGGCAAACGTGCCCGCAAATGAACTTGTGTCCCCATTAATCTCCACCGTTATGTCTTCCCAAATCTTCTATTGAGCTGTGTGTGTCAGCATCCTGTGTCAAAATCCGTGCCGAAAGGTCACCACATTTGCCCGCGGTTCAAATGTCATGTTTGGTTCCCCTGTTGCCCTGTTTCGGCTACCATTACTGTGTGCTGTACTTGAAGTGTTGGTGCTGTACTTTTGTTGTGAAGCCACCTGATGTGTTCCTAATGATTCTGCTGTGGCTATTTATTATATATTATTTACTTTTAGTCCTGTTATGGTACCATTTATTTTGTGATGGTTTCGAAATTATTTTCTACGTTTCTTTAATAAATGTTATTTTGGCCCCTCAAATGTCTGTATTAATTGATACATGCAGAAGTGACATGTGTATTAGTATTATTCATATTAAGTTGTGTTGATTATTTGCTGTGTAAAAGTGTGTGACAAGTGCAGCATGTAATGTTCCCTTTAAGCTGCAATGCTTCCAATTGTAGCAGTAAAAAGCGTGTAATTAACAAGTAATGAGTAAAGTAGGTGATTGTATTGTGTTCAGCTGACATTGGTTGAGGTGCGTCCGTCCTGATTATGCGTTCCGATTGCCTAGCGCATGACCGAGTGGTGTCCGCAAAGCAATACTAGCCTTTTGGACACCGCACATTTCTACCCTTTTTGTTCGCGTGCATTCGGCGTGCTGTCCGAATGCACGCCTACCCAAATATGTGTACTCCCCCGTGTCCGCCCATGTTTCCGCCCAGTTTAGCCCACTTTGAAACTACGCCCCTGTGTCATTCCGCATGACGCCCATAACACACCCATATTGGCAGAATGATTGCGGTGCACATTTCTGGACGGTATTAGTGAGAACAAGTACGGAGACCATACGTGGCACATGCGCATTGCGTTCCCCACGCATGCGCAGACGGCTAAAAAACGCGATCCGAAAGAATTCGGGAAAGTACGCACCGATCAGAATAAGGGCCATGATTTGGAGACAGATTAAATGTGGGGAACAAGTACAGTTCATCGTCAAGGATGACTCCTAAGAAACGAGCTTGTGGGGTAGGGTAGATTGTTGAGTTGTCAACAGTGATGGAGATCTGAAGATGGCAACTTTTCTTAGCTGGTGGGAATATAAGTAATTCAGTTTTAGAAATATTGAGTTTGAGGTGGCGAGAAGACATTCAAGATGAGATGAGATGAGATGATATATATATATATATATATATATATATATATATATATAAACACAAACACTACCGTTTAAAAGTTTGGGGTCACTTAGAAATGTCTTATTTATACATTAGAGTCTCTAGTTTGAGAAATAGACACCTCACAGGTCCTCAACTGGCAGCTTCATTAAATGATACCCGCAAAACGCCAGTGTCAATGTCTACAGTGAAGATGCTGGACTTCTAGGCAGAGTGTCAAACAAAAAGCCATATTTGACACTGGCCAATAAAAAGAAAAGATTACTATGGGTAAAAGAACACAGACATTGGACAGACGAAAATTGGAAAAATATGTTATGGAAAGACAAATCAAACTTTGAGGTGTTTGAATCACACAGAAGAAGAATTGTGAGATGCAGAAGAAGTGAAAAGATGCTGGAAGAGCGCCTGATGTCATCTGTCAAGCATGGTGGATGTAATGTGATGGTCTGGAGCTGCTTTGCTGCTTGTAAAGTGGGAGATTTGTACAAGGTACTGTAAAAGGAATATTGAATAAGATGATCGCACCATTTTGTAACACCATGCCTTACCCTGTGGACAGTGCTTGATTAGACCCAATTTCCTCCTTCAACAGGACAATGACCTAAAGCCCACCTCCAAATTATGCAAGAACTATTTAGGGAAGAAGCAGGCAGCTGGTACTCTGTCTGTAATAGAGTGGTCAATGCATTCACCAGATCTCAACCTCATTAAGCTGTTGTGAGTGAAGCTTGACCATGTGGTATGCAAGAAGTGCCCAGCAAGCCAATCCTACTTGTGGGAGATGCTTCACAAGTAGGATTGGGCTGGAGTTTCGTCAGATTATCTCAACAATTTAACAGATAGAATGCCAAATGTTTGCAATACTGTCATTGCTGCAAAAAGAGCATTCTTTGAATAAAGCAAAGTTTGAAGGACAAAATTATCATTTCAAATGAAAATCATTATTTCTAACCTTGCCAATGTCTATACTGCAGGAAATTTTCTATTCATTTTGCAAATCATTTGATAAATGAAAGTCAGTTGTCATGTGAAACACGAAATTGTCTCTGTGACCCTAAACTTTTGAACCGTAGTATATATATTATTGATTCCGGAGCAACTTCCTATTGATGATGATGACTAGTATTAAATGGCAGAAACTCCGAAATAATTGATTGCAAAGATATATTAATCTCTATATATATCCACAGTTTTTCTAGGTGTGCTTCTGTTGAGCAATGTACGCCAATGTACACCTTCCAACTCTGCATCAGTCTCATGATTGTTTTGTGTCACCTCTACTAACTGTGACCTATTTTACCCAGGGTAATTCTATGTAGTGCACCAAAGATGGCTGTCTTGTCTGCTACCTTTAGTGAGTGGAATATATAACTGTCTAAGTTATTATCAACCTTGCATTATGTTCATTATGCTCTAGGAATTTTCGCCTCTCTCTCTCTCTCTCTCTCTCTCTCTCTCTCTCTCTCTCTTTTTCTTTTGCTATGGTTCTCTTTGTGGTTTTCTACTTGATGTAATACTATATTATGTGTACTATGTCTATGGTTTGTATTTCTATACATTTTAATTCTTTAAATTGGAGAAAAAAGTGCTATATAAAGTTAAAATAATAATAATTATTATAAGTATTATAATAATAATTATTATTATTATTATTATTATTATTATTATTATTATTATTATTATTATTATTATTATTATTATATAATCTGCAGCTTTAAGGAAAGTTAATTGCATAGAGGAACATGTTGGCAATATATCTTGACCACAGTTAAAGGGGTCAAATTAAATAGACTTGTTATGTTATAATTGTTTGATGCTAAAAGATTTACCATATCAAACCGTAGCATCTCTTAATTAGCTTACCATTATTTTCAGATTCCATTTTGTGAACTGTCTGTCAGTTCACCCCCTATGTTTCATATTGATCACAAATGTCAGAGCTATTATCAGTCACTGTATTCAGGCAACTAATTAAGAGATCTCTGCATGACTGAGGGTGAGATTAGTATAACATCCAATGAAAATGAAGTAGATATTTTGAGAAAAGCATTCACTGGATGCCACAACTGGCAGGGGAATTATCTCACATTTATCCATAAAACATTATCAAAATGCTGTCACACCAAAATACTCTGAGACCTTTAACTCAGCTTCTCTGTGTTTAAAAATTGTAATATGTGTTTCTGTAAGATAAAAGTCCAAATAAAGATAAGCACTCACCAGGGCTTCATAGTCACTCACCACATCATTTAATCCTTTTTACAGGAAAATGTTGGGTACATACATCAATATGTCAGGTCAACGTTTCGGCTATGGAACGTGGCCTTAATCATGACCGCATCAAACAAAAAACAGACAAAACAGATCCCTATGAACAGGGACAACTCATTAAACCTGCTCAGTCTCCGCCCATTCCCCTTTCAGACCAATCAGTGTGCTACTGCACAATCAATCCACATGTGCAACAATCATATAAACTGTGCCAGCCTGTATACCTTACTTATCTGACGTCCTCCCCGGACACATGTAGTTGAATTCCTCCATTCTTAGGATTGGACTTCCCAGCCGCTTCACTTCCTATGTGCCTCACACCGTACCGGAAGTAGCGTCAGCATGCGGTCCACCTCTGCCGAAAGCTATACACTCTCCCGTGGAGCGCATTCTCCTTATGCCTTCCACCTTATCTTTGGTCATTTCCTAATAGCACTAATTACACCTCCTAATTGCACATATTAATCCCAGATTTACTCTCCCCACATTTTAGTACTAACGGGCAACTGAGCAGAGCAAAAGAGAATCCCTGTTACATTATTAAATACAAACACAAAAACCTAGACCTGCCTTGGTCTCAAAACAGATCAGCACCGCCACCAATATCCTCAGTGGCTGTGCTTTTCCAATCCGAGACCAAAGCCAAATGCATAAGCAAACAAACAGTAGTAGTAGTACTCTAGCGGGCCTCTAGCACATAAGGCATCACCATTTATGATGCCCATGAAACTCACTAACAAGAATAAGTTTCAAAATTGTGTATAGAAAAAATATATAATTTTCCTCATGCACAAACTGCCATCAGAAAAAAAGGTTATACTAATCTCACAAGAAGGTACTTTTGGGCATTATTCACTTCAAAGAAAAATAACCAAATGATTGTATTTATTCAGCCCTTTGGGGGCAACTGTATCCAATGGGGGGACCCAATCAATTATCATGTACTTCAGCATGGATACTTGGTGTCCCTTTTGAAGGAAGTGCAACGCAACTGGATTAACCATATTGCCTCTTTCATGTGCCAAACGTATATCAGAGTGATGCTGTGTCATCCTTTCTCGAAACGCCCTCTTTGTCTTCCCCACATAAACACAACTGCAGGGGAACTGTATAATATAAACTATAAAGTCAAGTAGGCAATGTAGTCCAGTCTGTGGGTGTGGAAAGGAACCACCGACCATCAATGCTCTGCACGTCGTGCAACCAAGGCAATGGTAGCAACTGTTTTTACGTGCCAACCTGGTATTCTTGCCCATTTCCTTCACATCATCAGAGTTGGCACTTGTGCATTACAATAGGTCTTTAAGTTTAGAACCCCTCCTTATACCCAATAGAGGTCGTTCATTTTTAGCCTTGTTGAGGTCAGGTTCTGTTCTCAAGATCTACCACTTTTTCTTAACAGATTTTTGTACAGTGCATTATCTGGTGCCACACTTAGGGCCTTATTCTAGTTCACTCTTAGAGGCAAATTCCTTCTCAGATGGACAAAACCATGTGCACTGCAGGGGGGCAGATGTAACAGGTGCAGATAGAATTAGATTTGGGTGAGTTATTTTGTTTGGTGCAGGGATACTAACTGACTGCTTTCTTTCTACACTGCAATATAGATCTCACTTTGAAGAAAAACCCCACCCAAATCTAACTCTTTTAACATGTTATATCTGCCCCAACTGCAGTACACATGGTTTTGTCCATTTGAGAAGGAATTTGCCTCTAAGAGTGAATTAGAATAAGGCCCTTAATACTGAACAGTTCAGTTTTCTTGGTCTCACTGTGGAACAAGGTGAGCGCCCTGGTGAGGCATTTGTCAATTTAGCTGTTCCTATAGCCCCATTCTCTAAATCTATGTTTAACCTCTTCCAACTGGTGTTGGAAGGTCAGCCTAAGCATTAGGTTGACAATGGGAAGGTCCACAGTCAAAAGGTGGACATGAGTTTTTACGACCTTTAGTGATCTACCTAATTTATGTCAAGCTTCATAGTTTTGTCCTAGCGACCGTTTCCCATTGGTTTAGTGTATAATAGTCTTAAAGTTAAAGGTACTCTACCAAGGCATTCTGCCAAAGTGCAGAAATTCCCATCCGATAGGTGGGTTATGTAACCCTTATTCAACCAGCAAAATAACTCAATCCATATCTTCTGTGCAGGTAACGTATTGTTTTTACAGTATATAATCTAAAGATTTTTTTTTTTGCATATTAAGAAATTCATCTGATAAATGCAACAACTATGATATCTTTCTTACAACAGTACCGGGAAAGACCTTTATAGAGGTTAGATTTAACAGACAAGACAGTTTTCATAGCTTTACTGGGGGAAAGCAGGGAACTTAGGTGGAAGTATACTTATGGAAGTATGCTATAAAAAGAAAACAGTATGCTAGCAAGTCTGAGTACTCCTTTTGTGCCCTTGGCTCTTTCACATTGAATTCAAGTCTCCTTAATTAGATGTAGGAGTCTGTTTCTGTAAGAGCACAGTAGCATGGGTTATTCTTTTCCGAGCGGGTTGCTGGTACAGTATATAAAGTATTTTAAGATTTTCAACATATAAGAGTATAGAACAGAAAAAATAAAAGTTCCTTAAAGGACATTACGGGGGCTATAGGAAATGCAAATATGTACTTGTTGATCTGGAGTTTTATGTACAGGATGCAAGATTTGTAGGCAGCAAGTCTCAAAATCTGAGTTTCAAAATACTATTTATACCATATGATTTGTTCTGAATAGATCCTAAAAACATCCTTTTATTTGCTGTTTAATCTACTAATACTAATTGCGCTGTATAAAGCACATACTTGCCTACCCTTCCAGAATATCTGGGAGGCTCCTGAAAATTGAAAGCCCTCCCGACACCCTGGAAAGATGGGCTGGTGCTACCACCGCCCCTTGGCCGCTGATACAAATACAAGAAATCATGGTGTTCCAGGAGGGGTTAAGATAACTCAAATTTCATCATCTTTGCTTCGCCACTACGTCATAGACCTGCAAATCATGGCATTTGTTTGGAATCAATGGGGTCATCAACATGCTGACAGCAATCACTGAATTGTCTATTTCCACACAACATACAGACTTGCACTCTGCCAATTTACTGCCATTGGTGTACCGGCGGTTCATTCAATTTGCTACTATACTGTATTTCACCACTTGCCATTCTTTTTATTCCACTGTATGTCTGTGTTGACCACTTCCTTGGATTGTGCTCACAGGTATTACTTACTGTAGTTCAGTTCAGTTTATGGCATTGGCTTTGTTGACACTAAATTGGTTTCCCCATACTGTGTGCTATTGGACTGGATGAGAAATGTGTGGGTACCAGGGCTGGAGTTAGGGATTAGGATGACTGTAAACTCTGGTACTTAGGGCCTTATTCTAGTTCACTCTTTCTGACAAAATCCTTCTTAGATGGACAAAACCATGTGCACTGCAGGGGTGCAGATGTATTTTTACATTGCAATATAGATCTCACGTTGAAGTAAAACCCCACCCAAATCTAATTCTCTCTGCACAACTAACATCTGCCCCACCTGCAGTGCACATGGTTTTGTCCATCTAAGAAGGAATTTGTCAGAAAGAGTGAACTAGAATAAGGCCCTTAGTGATCTTTAACCTCCTTTGCTTCTCTTTTGTGAGTTCCTCATTTTATTCCAGCATCAGTTCCGTACCAGATATATACTGTAGCTTTCTCAAGTTATCCCCTGACTACAATAGACTCTTATTCCTTATTTGTGTCCTGGTTACATTTACCAGTACTATGCGGCTTTGGGTTGTAGTGGGTCACTTAAATTCTGAAAGATTCCCTATCCTAACTGGCCTTAGTCACTAGACTAGGGGTCAGGTCACTTGGTGACCAAGCTGATTCCTCTGGCTCCATTTCAGTATTGTTACATATCACTAGTTGGTGGTTTCTTTGTGTCACTAGGGTGTCTTTGCTCTGTTAACCAGTGATTCAGTGTAACATCAAGCCTCTCTTTGTTCTGTGTATCAGCTAATGCCCAGGGCCAGATCTAAAGAATCCTAGAATGATGACAGTTGGTTTATTATTAATAATATAGTGTATTTGATAATATTTCACAATGTAAAAGAGCTAGTCTGCTCTGTGTATGTGCATGTGTGAAAGAGGAAGAAATGTAGTTTTTTTTTTTTTTAAATTGAGTAATTTTTATTGGAGAAGATTTGCATACAAGAAAAAGGAAATAACATCCCAACAAATAAATCCCGACAGAGACACAGTGTACATTTAACATGTCAAACATCAATTGGATTAAACATGAGGTAATGGACATATTTAGGGTGAGTGAGAGAGTATCGAGCTCCTTCTATCAATATATGTAGAACACCACTGCCCGAAGGCGCCATCCGGGCAGCGGAAACAACAATGGAAAAAGCAGGAGAAGGAGGAGCGCATCTTCAGGATATTAAAACTCAAAAGTATATTACCACCCTCGTCTGTCAGGAACTCTATAGTAATCTAAATATCTTCCCCACTAAACCAGTTCCCCTCTAGATCTACCCAAAACAACCCCCCAAAAACCCTCAAAACAAACCTACCATAAAACCCTTCACCCTGTACAACCCACCCCCAACTCAGGCGTACTTGGATCCCCTAAAGAACCTACCCCTTACCTATAAGAGAAGAAATTAGTGGCCTTTAGCTTTTATTAGCTAATTGTGCCAAAAAAACTAACTTACCCCTCCCATACTTCCCACCTTGTGCAAAGTGACTGACTTTGGCGAGAGAAAAAATCCCTGACAAATGACCCATTTTCATGGTTTTAATTGTGAATATGGTGTTTTCTCCGGAGCGTGTTTTTATTTTATTTATTTATTTATTTTTTTGTAGGAGAGGATGCTCTGTAATTGATGTGATCAGGAAAAGAAACTTGGTGAAAAAAAAACAGGGTAAATCCCTTTGTTTGCCTTTAATAGAATAGTGCACCTACAGTATGTGAATTCTAATGTCCAACAAACTCTTTACTGAATGCTCCAGTAATTTCAGTTACAATGCATAACACTCTGGGGGTTATTCTAGTTCACTCTTTATGACAAAATCCTTCTTAGATGGACAAAACCATGTGCACTGCAGGTGAGGCAGATGTAACATGTGCAGAGAGAATTAGATTTGGGTGGAGTTCTACTTCAAAGTTAGAGCTATTTTGCAGTGTAAAAATAAAGTAGCCAGTATTTACCATGCACAGAAACAAAATAACTCACCCACATCTAACTCTCTCTGCACATTTTACATCTACCCACCTGCAGTGCACATGGTTTTGTCCATCTAAGAAGGATTTTGTCAGAAAGAATGAACTAGAATAACCCCCTCTGTTCTTTAGGTGCAGGATTTAAAACACTTCTGTTTATAATGTTTTGAGTTATTTAAAATGATACATGAAACAGTTTACACTGTTACGTGTAATACTTATTGTAACAGTTACTGTTTTTCAATAACAGACTGCAACAATTATTTCTTATTAGCAAGATTTGACAATCAGACACTCTTATTGATAAGACACAATGGGGCAGATGTATGAAAAATCGTTATGGGGGAGAAGGGGTATCAGCGCACGTTAGGTGCACTGATGCCGCGTCTCCCCCATGTATGATGGAGCCAGCATGCGGTAAAGGACCTGATCGCAGTAAAAATTTGTTCTCAAAATGGGCAAAAAAATGCTGCACTGCAGGGGGGGGGGGGGGGGGTGGCAGTTGTAACATGTGCATAGAGAGTTATTTTGTTTCTGTGCAGGGTACATTTTGGCTGCTTTATTTTTACACTGCAATTTAGATTTCAGTTTCAACACACCCCACCCATATCTAACTCACTCTGCACATGTTACATCTGCGCCCCCCCCCCCCCCCCCTGCAGACATGTGCAGAGTGAGTTAGATATGGGTGGGGTGTGTTGAAACTGAAATCTAAATTGCAGTGTAAACATTTTTTTTGCCCATTTTGAGAACAAATTTTTGAGAATTACATTTTTTTGCCCATTTTGAGAACAAATTTTTACTGCGATCAGGTTTGAATAAGGGCCAAAAGGCAGTGATACAACCGTTCACAGAAAAGCCTCATTACCTTTTTCACTAGTAATGAGGCTGACCATTCATACATTCGGCCTGCTATCATTTAGATAGCAGCACAGATATGGACAGGGGCGCTATGCGCCCCTGTCCTTTACCGCACACTGGCTCCATCATACATGGGGGAGACGCGGCATCAGTGCACATAACGTGCGCTGATACCCCTTCTCCCCCATAACGATCTTTCATACATCTGCCCCATTGTTTCTTATCAATAAGAGTGGCCCTTATTCTGGTTGGTGCGGTCGAGCCGCATATGCGGCTCCGACCGCACCAGACGAATCCCCGCCCACCCTACGGATCGCCACGGCCGTCCGTACACGGACGGCTGGCGATCCGCATAAAAATGGTGGAGGCAACACCTCCACCATGGTGGGAGCTGCCCCCTGCATTCGATGGTCGTCGACCATCGAAGGCAGGTCCGCACGCCGCGGCAGCTCCCGCAAGCTGAGACCACACGGACAATCGTCCGTGTGGTAGCTTGTATGGGGGCTGAAAGCTGACATCCGGCGACGTCAGCTTTCCGCCCCCATGAGTTGCGTCATGGCCTCATTACCATGCATACGCCCCGCGTTTGCATGGGAACGCCCATGAAACGCGGGGCGTACACATAGGGAAATGAGGGCATGATGCCTCTCACGCCCCTATACGCCCCCTTTGCGGCGGACGAAATACGTCTGCGGCGAAGGGGGCTGCACATGCGCAGATTGACCTCTGCGCATGTGCAGTGTAAAAACATCGGCGGTACGGCCGCACGCGGGCCGTACCGCACGAACTAGAATAAGGGCCAGTGTCTGGTTGTCAGATCTTGCTAATAAGAAATAACTGTTGCAGTCTGTTATTGAAAAACAGAAACTGTTACAATAAGTATTACAAGTAACAGTGTAAACTGTTTAATGTATAATTTTAAATATCACTAAACATTAGATGTGTTTGTTTATTACATCATAATACACTTCAACGTATTTAATTGTTAATATATTGGCTTATCTTTGGCATAACTATATGCCGTAATGCAGCCCTTTCATGTTCCCAGCATAGGGGATGCAAACTGTTTTTTAAACAAATAAACTAATAAACAAATAAACAGAAGTGTTTTAAATCCTGCAGCTAAAGAACAGAGTGTAATGCATTGTTACTGAACTTACTGGAGCATTCAGTAAAGAGTTTGTTGGACATTAGATTTCACATACTGTAGTTGCACTATTCCATTAAAGGCAAACTAAAAGGTATTTACCCAGTTTTTTTTTTTTTCAGCAAGTTTCTTTTCCTGATCACATCAATTACAAAGCATCCTCTCCCAAAAGGAAAAAAAAAAAAACACGTTCCGGAGAAAACACCATATTCACAATTGAAACCATGAAAATGGGTCATTTATCAGGGATTTTTTCTCTTGCCAAAGTCAGTCACTTTGCACTAGGACAATCTTGTACTCTCTTTTACTAAGCTAAAGTATATTAATAAACCACTCTAAGACAGCATGACATAATTTTAACTAGATCGGAGCATCTGCATAGTTTTCGTCATTTTCAGCAATAAAGTGAAACTTCAGGCCTCTTGCCAGAACAGAAGATGTTGACTCAGATCAAAATGCTTTTGCACGTTTCTTATTCAGGTCAAGTCACAACTTTCCCACACTAGCCGATTTTGAATTTCTCAATTTCAGTTTTTCACTCCGCCCTAATATATATATATATATATATATATATATATATATATATATATATATATATATATATATATTTATTAGGGCGGAGTGAAAAAACTAAAATTGAGAAATTCAAAATCGGCTAGTGTGGGAAAGTTGTGACTTGACCTGAATAAGAAACGTGCAAAAGCATTTTGATCTGAGTCAACATCTTCTGTTCTGGCAAGAGGCCTAAAGTTTCACTTTTTAGGTGAAAATGACGAAACCTATGAAGATGCTCCAATCTAGTTATAATTATGTCAGGATGTCTTAGAGTGGTTCATTAATATACTTTAGCATAGTAAAAAACAGTACGAGCTTGTCCTAGTGCAAAGTGACTGACTGACGGGAGAAAAAATCCCTAATAATTGACCCATTTTCATGGTCACAATTGTGAATATTGTGTGTTTTCTCCTGAACGTGTTTATAATAGAAGAAGCACAAATACTCTAAATGGAATTTCATTGACACTGTGTGAAATATAACAATACATAATAGCCCTTAATCAGACCTGATCGCAGTACAAATTTGTTCTCAAAATGGGCAAAACAAATGCTGCATTGATTTTTTCTCCCACCAAAGTCATTCACTTTGCACTAGGACAAGCTCGTACTCTCTTTTACTATGCTAAAGTATATTAATGAACCACTCTAAGACATCCTGACATAATTTTAACTAGATCGGAGCATCTTCGTAGTTTTCGTCATTTTCACCAAAAAAGTGAAACTTCAGGCCTCTTGCCAGAACAGAAGATGTTGACTCAGATCAAAATGCTTTTGCACGTTTCTTATTCAAGTCAAGTCACAACTTTTCCACACTAGCCGATTTTGAATTTCTCAATTTCAGTTTTTTCACTCCGCCCTAATATATATACTCTGAACAGGAGGCGGCACTCGTACAAGAAATCCAGAAACGGCAGGTGTACTTCAACGTTTCGAAATTTAATTCGTCATCAGGAAGCTTCCTGTTCAGAGTGTGTGGTCCCCGAGGGGATTTGGATGGCACCGGCCCTTTACCGAGGCTAAGGTTGTGCTGCTCGACCATTGTGACATATATATATATATATATATATATATATATATATGTATATATATATGACAGAAGCAAACTGCGGCACTCTGGGGAACTTGAAAAACTTTTATGTTTGACAACCCAATAGGCATTCCAATGTTTCGGGACATGCAAGTCCCTTTGTCACTCCCTATTGGGTGACCAAATATAAAAGTTTTTCAAGTTCCCCGGAGTGCCGCTGTTTGTTTCTGTCTCCCTATACTCATTGTTCCTGAGGGCACCTGAGCAGATACCCTAAAGGTATTGGGAGTGCCAGGCCAAGATCCCATATATATATATATATATATATATATATATATATGCAAAGAAAGGAGAAGCGCAGCATGAGCAAAATAAAACACAGTTCTTTTACTGACAGTATATGCTCACATACATGTGGGTTAAGGTATAACAGCTTGCCAAGCTTGTAATGTGATGTTGGGACGGACGAGTTCACAGGACACGGTCAGAGGAGGTACTCGGTCTCAGGCAGCCTCTCACGCTGAAATAACGCCGGTCTCCACGCTCCGTCTCGATCTCCGTCTCCAAACACTCACACAGGGTGACGTTGCTGCGTCCACCGTATAGGCCACCGTTTGTATACCTGTGCTGCATTACTAATCTTTGAATAACCATATGTGAAATTTTCCTTGGATTGTTATATATTATATTAACCGTATAGATCTTCTGTGTCTGGCAGCTTTATTTGCACTATGGAACATAGATTTAGGCGGTTTGAGGACTGCCACAAAAGGTTTAGTTTAGCCTTGGATAACAAAAACTATAATGTGGATAAAACCATTAAAGAAAATGACTTAGATGATATGCATGCAACCTGGGAGAAATTATGTCTGAGGGAAATGAAAATCAGCTGGGAGATTACAACCCTGGAGAACTATATAGAGTCTAAACGAGTTCCCAGGGGTTTGAGAATTGTGCACTGCTCAGCTTCAAAAACCAGTTTTTGTTTTTTGGAGCTGAGCAGTGCACACCTATCCATTGGATCACTAATGCGATTTGTGGATGTATCAAGCAAAAAACTATATGTATAGTGTTTGAAAGCAGTCACTTTCACCTTTAAAAAAATCTGAGGTGCCGTTATTCCATATAATACATTCAGCAGCCAGTGGACTTCTGGTCGTTTGTATTTTTTTGTTACCTGAGAATCACGTTCGTTTTATCTTGTACTGTCCTGGAGAATTTTGTCTCATTTCATAATTGTGTGATCATATTCAACTGTTGCATTGTGCCCCTGAGGAAGTCATGCAAATGACGAAATGCGTTGGGCTTATGAGCGTATAAAAATACCCATTGTGACTGTACATCTTTTGCAAAAATTGTTACTTTGTATTGGTGATTCACTGTAATTGTAGTGATTAGAACCTTTACTGTACACAGCTATGCCCTTTGGGCAATTTTTATTAAATTGTTTTATTATATTTGAATGATTCCGTTCAATCAGCAGAGGTTAAGTGCACCCTGAAACCCCCCTTTTCTTCTTTCCATTTCTATACTGGGTCTCACCTAACAGGGGACCCTATCAGGGTACCAGCTTTTGTAATTAGTATTGTGCGCATAGTGTGGTTCTTTTCGATATAGTAGCTGTGTCTTTGCTGTGATATATATATATATATATATATATATATATATATATATATATATATCTTATATATTTGGCTACATCTGTCACTCAAAGTGTGTCTGGAGCTATAACGCTGGGTGGAGCCTCTGACTCACATGACTGACTCACATGACAGAGAACCAGCCCAGTGAGCCCACAGACAGTGCCAGACACCCTCTGCCTCTCCATGTTACACAGCAAAGACACAGCTACTCACCAGACACACCAGGTGAGCGCCCCACACCTCCATACCTCCCAACATGACCCTCTCCAGGAGGGACAGAATGCTCTGTTTGTGGACTTCCATCTTAATTTATGATTGTCATCACCTGTCATTTTAAACAGGGTAATTGATAAGAAAGGTGTTTAAGCACAGGTGATGGTAATCCATTAATTAAGAAGAAAGTCCAGAAACAGAGCAATGTGTCCCTCCTGGAGAGGGTCATGTTGGGTATGCACCTCCCTCCCTCCCCCCCCCCATTCACGGCATCCCCACGATTAAATGGCACATGCAAAACACTGACATGGCTATGGTCGACAATGAAAAAGGTTGACAAGATTTATTTTTCACTTTTTCAATGTTTTCATATTCATTCTCATATGTCGACATGGACACCAATGAAGTGCCACACTTATGTCAACATTTACATGTGTTGACCTTTCTGTGTTGATTTTTTCTTGTGGCGATTCGCGGCACCCCCCTCCCGCGATTTGCAGCACACCCCCTGCAATTCCCGGCACTGCCGGTGACTCCCGCGATTCGCGGCCCCACCCGTGACACCACACCATCCTGCAATTCGCAACCCCCCCCCCACGATTCGCGCCAACCCCCCAGGCCCCCCCTCCCGTGGTTCACGGTGCCCCCCACGACCCCCCCTACCGCGATTCCCCACCCCTGACCCCCCTCCTGTCATTGCGGCAACCCCTTGCCCCCGCGACCCACCCTCCCGCGATTCACTGCAACCCCCCGCGCCCCCCCCATCCCATGATTCGCGGCACCCACACCCCCCCTGCGACCCCCCCTCCCGAAATTCACGGCATCCACCCATGACCCCTCCTCCCGTGATTCGCGGACACCCCTCACCTCCTCCTTCCCCACCCCCGCACGTGATTCACGGCAACCCCAGGATAAAATGGCACATGCAAAACACTGGCACGGCTATGGTCGACAATGAAAAAGGTTGACATGAGTTTTTGAAGATTTATTTTTCTTTTTTTGTATGTTTTCATATTCATTCTCATGTGTCGACATGGACACCGATGAAGTGCCACACTTATGTCAACATTTACATGTGTTGAACTTTCTGTGTTGATTTTTTATTGTAGCAATTTTTTTCCAGTGACAACTATGAACTATGTGCACGTCAACCTACACATCATCAACCAATTCTTTGTATAATATATAACACCTGTTCTGTTTTACTGTAGGTGTTTTAAGTCAGACCTTTTACTGCTACTATTACTGTTTATGTAAATGCATTCTGAATGACAGCAACATCCTACCATCCTTCTACAAGAATATATAACCAACTAGGTGATTCATTGCGCCCCGTGCCCCCCCCCCCCTCCCGCAATTCACGGACCCCCCGCGCACCCCCCCTCCCACGATTCGCAACCCCCCTCGCACAATTCACGCCCCCTCCCACGCTTTGCGGACCCCCGCCCTCTCCCGCGATTCGCCGTCACCTGCGCCCCCTCCCTCCCTTGATTCACGGCACCCCCCGCGCCCCTCCCGCAATTCACGGCACCCCTAATCCCCTCTTTAGTCCCCCGTATACTCACACACCCCTATCACTACCCAGCTTCCTGCTCTCCTGAACCGTAACTTCCACCACTGGGGAGTCGCTGATGCTGTTTTGCCCACATGCCCCTATCATGCCTCATAGCCCAGCCTCCTGCTCTCATGCACCCGAACTCCCACCAAGTAGGAGGAGACACTGACTAAGGGCCACCATCCTGTACTCCTGTACTGCCACGCTGGACCCTCACCCACTGGCAGAAGCTGCACAGTATCTCCCACCCTCCTCTTTAGTCCCCCTTATGCCCACACACCCCTATCACTACCCAGCCTCCTGTTTTCCTGTGTCGTGACCTCCGCCAGTGGGGAGCCGCTGACTCAGAAACACCCAACTATACTATTGCACACACACACCTAAACAACATGCACACACAGCCCCCCCCTCACTGTACCATCCACACTATCAATGTACATCTTACTCTGTAACCGCTTTTTAATTAAACAAAACAATACACACCCCCTTCCACATCATATGCTCTCTATTTAACACATTTCACCTATAACTCAAGTTGCAATACAGGCCATCTTTCATACAATTCTAACCATCTTTCTCATATACAAATGTTAACAAATTAAGGGGGCGCAGCCCCTACGACGGTGTGAAGAGCGCCCGTAGGGCCAGATGAATCACCTAGTATATATATATATATATATATATATATATATATATATATATATATATATATATATATATATATATTTGCAGGACAGCATACAGTAGTTCCAGGATTTAGAGCAGCAGGAAAATTATAATGTTAAGGTTTCCTAAATTGATATGTTTAAGGTTTGGCTGATTAACAGCACCTGTGGCTTAATGTTAAATGTGTGTACATTGCAGGAGGTCTTTGCTCCCAATGCTGAAAAGCAGCTGTGTGATAGCCCACTAATGTAATAGTGTGTTAGGTGCTATGGAGTGTACCATGTCTGTGAATCCTGCAATGCTGTAATCTACTTGTAAAGCTGTGAACCTGGTATGGTGTTTACCTGCACAAATAAAGCCTGGCTTTATCTCTATCCAGTGTATATGATTCCTTTTTACATATATAAACCAACCATATAAAATCAGCACTCCTTCCAAAGAAAACGTGAATTAAATCAATAACCGCATCAATAACCACAACGTTTCAATGCTTGACAAAGCATTGTCATCAGGCTGAGCCTGATGACAATGCTTTGTTAAGCATTGAAACATTTCTTCCAGGCAAAACACAATATGGGGGCTTTAAAGTGTATTCAAATTGATCATAGTCCAGCCTCTCTACATGGGGGGGACCGATCTTTGAAATTATTGAGATGTGAGGCAATGTGGATCTAGCGACTGTTCACACTTTCACCAGGCGGACTCACTGAATTGCCGGGTCTACATTGCTTCTTATGATTTTTATTATCTTGGTATTTTTTACTTTTGGTATTTGTTACTTTTTGTTATGTTACATTATTGCTGAAAGGTACGAAGAGCTTTGTTTCACTGTTATTTTATTTATCTGATGGGTTTTGTTGAATATTGGTCGCCTTGGTAACAGGGGACGGAGAGTGGTTGCGTGGTGGCATATGGATGGCCCCTTAGTATATGCGTCATGGCAACGGAGGCCATGTAAAATGAATGCAGGGGCACTCAGATTTGAAAGCAAAAAAAAAGGAACCAAATTACTAATTACTATTTGTAGTAGAGATAATTGCTGAAGAGATGTGTAATGCTTCAATACATCCAATACAAGCATGGTTTAGGATCTCTGATAGCATGTATGTATTGATGCATTGCTGTTCAGCCTGGACCAAAACATTGTGCTTTTCTCTACTGCTAATATATTTCCCCTCTGTTCTGTGTAACCTTTTTTTGCATTGACTGTTTCTCATGTTTTAATAGCAAATGTTGGCCTCAAGCATTTCCAGTCTTATCTAGCAACATCACACAGGGAATCTAATTGACATTGTCATCCCAAAATTAATCACATATTTAAATAATGGGTATTACAATTACAATGAAGAAGAGCAAAACAAACCTAGAACTAGAAGAATATATGGTGCTTGTGTAGTTTCACGGTGGCACCTTACGCTACGCTGTCAGCGTAGCCCAACGGCAGCCTAGCGCAGTCAGCGTAGTGTCTCTGCAGCAGCCCTATGTAGTCAGCGTAGTGTCCGTGTCAGGCAGCGTAGTCACCGTACTGTCCCCGCGAGCTGCAGCTCTGTCCCCAACGTCCCTGGCAAGCCTATTGAGCGCCTCTCACACTGCGCTGGTAACCTCCAGATCCCCTGCACTGGCGGATGCCGGCGGAGAGGCGATCATGAAGGCGCCGGTGGAAAGGCGCTCCATCTGCCTGAGATGCCCGAGTGTCTCATATGCTTGTGCGTCTCAGTAATTCTTGAGGCAGGGTATGGCCACCCTGCTCATGTCCACTTCAGGGAGATGGACAGAGTTCGGGGTTTAGTAGCGCATGCGTCTTTTGCACAAAGGGGGGTGCGGTATGCAAGTGCATCTCATGCACAAGGGGATGCGGTACATGTCCTCCCAACCTGGGCCTACCTCCACTATTCACGTCAGTGTGGAGTTGACTTTATAAAGTGTGGTGAGCACAGCGAGCCACTGAGCCTGAAGCATGGCGAGCGCATGCGGAATACACGTCAAGTAATCCGTATCCCCATGCGGGGTTCGCTGCGCTCGTCACGCTTCGGGCTCGGTGTCTCACTGCGCTTGCCACACTTTATAAAATCAACTCCACACCGACGTGGATAGTAGGGGTATGAACAGGTTGGGAGCACGTGTACAGCGTCTGCTGGCCAAACGTCGGGCTGGCGTGGATAGTTGGGGTGTTTCAGGAACACATTCACACCTGTCATATCATCCATCTGAAACAATAATGACTGACTACGCTAACTGCTTAATGCTGACTGACTACGCTAACTATGTTAGCTCCGGCTAGCCGCGAATGTACTGACTAGGCTGACTACGCTGGCTGCGGGAACACAACGCTGATACTGACCACCAGGCTGACTATGCTAACTATGCTGGCTGCGGGAACACTATGCTGATTCTGACAGGGACACTACACTGACTACGTAACTGCCGCCGTGAAACTACATAAGTACCGAATATATCGACTGAAATGTTTACTTCTGAATCAGCCTGATCTAAGTGAAAACCTTATTTACGCAAAAAAATGGGACAATTTAAACTTTCCCTAAACTGGAAGTAATAGTATAATAATGCATTATTACAGGTGTGTAACACTGTCTGCACATGTTACATCAGCCCCCCCGGCAATGAACATGGTTTTGCTGATTAGAGAAGGAATTTGCTTTTGCAAACCAACCAGAATCACCCACTTAGTCCATGATTTTGTGAGGTATAACTTAATTCTGTAGCATACGTGCCATGTTTCTGTGAGAAATATGTATTGTGCTGCTTAAGAAGGAATGTTTCTTACTCCTGACAGAAACATGGCACATATAGCATGGAATTACAGGTGGATGTTTCTTGATTTCCTATGATGCTTTTAATGCACGGATCTTTGCCTGTATATGTGTTTAATTCCATATGGGTCAAACCAGGGCCGGCTCTACCACTAGGCAGCTTTAGGCAGCTGCCTAGGGCGCCAGGATCTAGGGGGGCGTCACCAAGTCTGCCTATCAAAAAATAAAAGATGTCTGTGAGGATCCTTGTTGTACTTAATGCAGGTGGTTGCTGTGGAACCTCTACGTCCTCACCTCCATACTTTCCCTTGAGGCATACTTCCCTATTTTTCTTCCCTCTCTACCTGTACTCTGTTGTGTGTGGCAAAGGGGAGGGTGCTGGGGGCCTCCAGAGAAAGCAAGAGTCTTGTCCACCTACCTGGGGGGCTGGGAGGACCACTCAATTTTGGGAGGCTCCCTGCTATTCCAGAATGTCAATCAAGTATGCATTAAGGGGTTGGAAAATGGTTATTGGTGGCAGTATGGGGGGGGGGGCGGCAGTAGGCTGGAGTTTTGCCTAGGGTGCTGAGAAGCCTTACACCGGCCCTGGGTCTAACTCAGGGCTGGGCAACACCGGCCCTCCAGATGTTGATGAACTACACATCCAAGCATGCCTTGCATCAGTTTCAGCATGGCCACATAGCAAAACTAATGCAAAGCATCCTGGGATGTGTAGTTCACTAACACCTGGAGGGCCGGTGTTGCCCATCCCTGGTCTAAGTACTATAGACAGGCTAATTGTCTCTACTCCAATTAGTGTGTTCAAGCAAGCCAAGATACTAATGTATAGATAGAAGATGGGTCAGATGACATGCGCTTATGCAGTATAAAATGATGGTGACAGATAGACTCAAGATGAATAAATAAATACATAAAACGAATACATTAATACCAGTTCCCTTTATGGTATCAGCATTGCAGCTTCTTGTCTCTATTCACAATATGAATATCTGGTCATTTATAACATATGGAGACATAATTAATAGCAAGACAATGGCATATATTCAATGCCGTGGGCGAGCGGTGACTGCGAGCAGGACTTTTTGCTCACAGTCACACCGCTCACCCTGTCAGTATTCAACTGACCCCCCTCATACGCAAATTCCCCCTCGCTCCGTTTTTTGAGCGAGGGAGAATTGGCGTATGTGCCTCCAAAAGCTGCGAGAATCGAGGCTAATTACAGCGAGTTTGCTGCACTTGCCGCGGCTCTCGCAGTTTAGGGGAATCCTCGCCGTTCTGTGACGGCGAGAATTCCCCCGGAACGTTGCATAGTGCGAGCGGCCGACGCGGGGGTTAAACTGCGAGGATCACTGGTTTTCTGTGATCTTCGCAGTTTAACCCCCTCGCCGGCCGCTCGCACCGGCATTGAATACCTGCCATAGTGTAATCCCCCCAGAAAATAACAATTTATTTTCTTCCACATGATACAATAGGATACAAAGAAAATATCATACAAGATAGAGGATTACCAGATCCTGATGAAATATAGGCCCACAGATGTTCTTGAAGCCAGCTCCAGATCCAGATTCTGGGCAGAGATCCCCTCCAGAATCAGGATTTTTATGGTGTGACCTGCTCCCAATGCATTTCCCTTCCTCAAGGCAGTGTGTCAAGAGTGCCTCATCTGCAAATTAGTTCTAGCATAGGTGCCGATTCCATGGGTGCTCCGGGGCCTGAGCACCCACGAAAAATATTAAGCACCCACTAGTGCTGACAGAGTCTGTGGGGAGCACCAGGTCTGACAGGCAGTCGCGGCTTGCGGGAGGCTCTTTGTATGTTCTTAGCGCTATGCCGGCTCCAGTCAATTACTACACTTCCCAGACTGCTCAGTGAGCACTCGTAGTGGGCTTATGATGTCATCTGGTGGCGCCCCCTCCCCCGGCAGTCTGGTTTCTGCACTGTGTTCACTTGCTGTTCCTTTTGACATACTGCGCACTCTATAGGTAAGCACTGTTTGATATTTTCTTTATTGTCATACTGGTGAAAAGATCTTAACGATCTTGAAACGTTGATGGATTTACATTAAACCACTGTTTTTTGCAATATCAAGTCCAGTGAGTGCCGCTTGGGTTTCTTTTGGTACAAAGGTCACCATGGATTTCTATCTGAATTAAAGGAAGGCACTTCCGTTATATCTCAACATTGCAGAGCAGAGTGCTGGACATACATGTGTGTGTGTGTGTGTGTGTGTGTGTATGTATATACATACTGTTTACACACATGTCTGTATTACGAGGCCACACTCACTTTTCTGAATAGGCCACGCCCCTTCCCCTATATTTTTTTCCATTAGCATCCACTAGCAAAAACATAGATTGGCACCTATGAGTGCTAGGCTCTTCTCTCATCCTACTCCAAACTAGCCAGAAAACAAAGCTTACAGTGTATTTGGGGGTAGTAGAATTTAGTCAGCAGAGAAGGTTCTGTGCAGTAAATTTCTCTATGGACCAAAACTTCAATGTGCAGTCAAAGAAATGTTACAGTACTGTAGGTCCAGCAGAAATATTCAGGGCCAAAGGTTATTCTGTGACTGTCAATATTATTCCTAAGCCTTACCATTATAGAAACTGTCTCCCATTCAACACATGGATGTTCCAAACCCTCACCACTCTTTTATATTATAAAGAAATGGGCAGGTCATAGTTGTTCTGAACCAACTTGCCAAAAACCCTTTATGACATTAGCTTTCCGTTCTCCTAATTGCTTTATATAGATGTCAAGCAAATGTGGAAGATATCTAGGCTGAAATACAAGAACTTATGGGCAAACCTTTCTTCTTGGCTACATAACACAGTATTTCTACCACACTTGGAAGACCTAATATCTAATATTTACAATATATTGGTTTTAATAAAGTGAAAAGTAAACTTTAACATTTGCACCTCAACATGTTGATAGAATATATCAAGCAGACATGACAACAACATCAGAGAAACAACATCAAAGCAAAATCTGTGTACCTGATTAAAGTTTCCTTTTATTGCTTTCTGTTAATCAGTAAAATCCCATGTGCAAAACCTTCAGCTACAAATAATTTGGGCTGCAACTCTAAAATCACAATGTTGGATCAGCTCAGTTCCTCATTGCATGTGTTCTGGTGTTATTTTGGTTCACTCTTTCTGACAAAATCCTTCTTAGATTGACAAAACCATGTGCACTGCAGGGGGGCAGATGTTACTTGTGCAGAGAGAATAAGATTTGGGTAAGTTATTTTGTTTTGTGCAGGGAAAATATGGACTGCTTTGTTTTTACACTGCAATATAGATCTCACTTTGGGGGGGATGCTCTAACATCCGCGCCCCCTTACTGCCGCCCATCGCCGGCTACCGCAAACATAATTATCGCATATGATCTCACATATGCGATACTTATCACAAAAGGCAGCTCTTGGGTCCCGGCGGCTCCCCCCTCCCTCTCTTACCCGGCTGCTGCTGCAGGGGGTGCTGGCTCTCCTCCTCCCTGCACCTGGAAGAGGATGTAAAGTGCAGGAAGGAGGAGGTCACAGGTCCAGGCAACACAGCTTCGCGTTAGAAGCCCATAGGCTTCTATGGGGCATCGCCAGATTTTTCTGGCGATGCCCCCCCGCCGCGGTAACCCGGCGGGGGATGCTTAGAGCATCCAAAAATGCGGTAAAAACCCGATAACAGGGTTTTTACCGCATTTTGAGTTTGGAGAAACTCCCCCTTTGAAGTAAAACCCCACCCAAATATAATTTTCAGTGTGCTTGCATAAATGAAAACTTAATGTCCATCATTAATAATTTAATTAAAAAAGTTGATACTTAAAATGTAAATTACCATACAGTATACAGTATATATAAAAGTTCAGTTATGAAGAATGCACAAAAGAATTATCATTAAAAGATTAGCATGAATTATTGCATACATTACAAACTGTAGAGGAGGACCATCTGAATGCATAAGCTCACTTGGCAGTTGCCCAGGGCCTCACAAATCTAGGGGCCTTCAAGTAGGGGCAGGTGGTGGTAGCACATTTAATTTAGAATGGGGAGGCAGTTTTCTCAACCTGCCTCTCCGTTTGCAGCCAGACAAAGAAAGGCTATCAGATTGCTAGAGCTTTCTACCAATCACAGTGATGACAGACATTTTCTGCATGGGAGCATGTGGAAATGCAGTACCACAGGATGGGACATGTTATGGTTTTATTTTAAATTGCTGGCCATAAATGGGAGTGTAAGGGACCCAGTTTATTGCTTTGACCAGGGTCTACAATACTGTTAATACGACCATACTACTGTTATGGCAGTGGTGGTGACGACACATGAACTGCCGACGTACCACTACGTCTATGGTGTAGCAAGGTGTTAAGTGCAATACACGGGAGTAACAATACTCAAAAGGGGGTTCACATATAAATAAATGATACTGTGTGATGCCCACAAGGGGTTAAGGAGAAAAAGCCACACAATGACCTCTCCAATGTAAAGGCTAGGTGGAATACCCAATACACTGGAGGAGGTGAACAACTATTGTGTGGGCTGCCAAGTTACAGCCAAGCTCTGGGTCTATAAGGTGACACCACGGATCCCAGCAGCCTGCCTAAGCTGTAACCAGACAAACTCCAGAGACAGACAGACAAACAAACACACACAGGCTGAGCAGTTTCTATCCTGACTAGCTAGCAAGGATTCTAACTGACAGACACACACAGGCTAAACAGTTTCTATCCTGACCAACTAGTAAGGATTCTAACTGAACTGGCAGATATTCAAAGTAACACTGACAGGAAGCTGTGAGACAAATTCAGCAGCACTTGTCTAGCCAGAAAGGAAGACTTATAAAGCAGGTGCTGCCCACGCCCCCACTCAGACATCACAGACCGTGAGCCCAAAAACCAGTACCGGAGTCTCTGCTGTGAACAGACTGCCTGTCACCACTGCAACAGCAAAAACCCGGACCGGAGTGCATGCTATGCTCAGGTTACTTACTAACAACTACAAGTTGCAGTACAAATGTAGCGCCGCTCATTCAGCAGGGGTCTGGCGGTTAGATTGCCAACCACCAGCCACCGGAAGGGGACACGCGTGCATGAGCTGCTCGCGCGTCCCCTTCTGGCAGAGCTCCTTGCTGGTCCCTACCGCTTCCCAGGCAGTCCCCATTGATCGCCGCTGCCTCCCTGCAACATCAGTCACTATAACACAATTTATATTTTTAACATTTAGCAGTGAAAATATATAATGATGATATTGGAAGTCTTTCTCAAACTTAACATGTCCAAGACTGATATGATCATCTTCCCACCCTCCCATTATCCACTCATTGATCATATCTAGGCTGGACTACTGCAATCTCCTCCCACTTCTTCACCAAACCCAGCAAAACTGTTCTCCTAACCTTCTGTTCCTCTCCCTGTCTACCCCTCTGCAGCTGTAGATGTATTCAGTAGAAAGGAAACCATTGACACAAAAGAGTTAAATGAATTAAATTACTTTGCATTTGGATAGTTTGGACATAGGTGATTCTGTGAGGTACTAAGGCGGGAGTTCTCTTGAAAATGGGTTGTACTTAGCAACCAATCAGATTATAAATATTATCATTTAGAAGGTGCTGAACAAATAAAAATTTGAATCTGAATGGTTGCCCATCTACAATAGAACACCCAATCTTAGTAAACTTACCCCAGTGTGTAGATAAATCCATTACATCATTTGTGCGTATCTAATAAGAATACATTTGGTAATTCTGTTTCTACTGTATGTGCTTTTTTTCACATCACACAAACAACTTTATTAAATATTCTGTACTTTTAAGAGCCAGTGATAGGCAGATTCAGACAGATGCTTCTCAAATTATACTTTCTTTTATCTAATTTCTTTAAGATTCCAGCAGCTTGTTTAAAAATGAAGGAGCTTGTGTTGTTTTCCGCCACACTACCTGCCTGTTATGAAATATATTAAAATGCTTTTCTTGCTTGCAGTGTCTTGGATCTCTGTGGATTGACAATGCATACCAGCCACCTGTCAAAATTCTCTCTAAGCTAATGTTACATATAAGAACTGATAACATCACAGCAGAACGTTCTCGTACTTTAAAATGAAAAGCTAGTATCAAAATTCTGCATACTGCACTATTAAAGTTGGGCAATATTTGAAACAGGTGACACAGGTCTTGCAAAAAGAAGTCACAGAGAGGGTTCTTCTTAGGCTCTTATTCTGATTGACTTGATCGGATGCAAATTTGCATCTATGCGAGTCACCTTAACCCTGCCTTGTGAATAGTTAGCTGCCGCCACTTATTCTTAGGCGGGATGCATTCGCAAGGCTTGTGAATGGATGTTTTACATGCCCATCCATTCGCATGCCAGTGGTAACCTCCCCCATCGTTCGATGGTCGCTGACCATCGGATGATTGTGAAGGCACATGCATATATAAGGGTAGTCCAGACCATCCTTACATACTGTATGTGTGTAGATGGGGTGGGCAGCTGACATCCGTGTATGTCAGCTAAAACAAAAGAGAGCGCACTGTGTTGATCTAATTGACATTTATTTGCTTTAAACCCAATTCATAAAAGATTTTTTGCTTAAAAACATACATAAAATCAGCATTTACTAAACCTTTATGCAATAATAAGAAAATATCAATCAATTAAAGAATGTCCAATGATATCCACTTAGCTCCTGATATTACTGAAAAACCTTTGGGTATGTCAGACCCATTGATAATGTAGGGAATAATATATATCAGGGGAGCTCCCAATCTAATTAAATATCTGAAATCATCCTCAGATTTTCAATATAAGATGAACTGTCCTTAAACGGATTTTAGTATTAATCACAATTGTGACTACACAGATGGCAATGTTCCAGTTATGGTAGTAATGGTTATATTACCGGCTTATGTAGATTTTGAGTGCAGTGATAATTACTGCTGGTCCACCCACTTCTACCGGCGTTGCTCCGATGTGTGGGGAGCCGGTGTCGGGAGCAGACTCAGCAGTTCCAGAGGAGGTGGCTGGTCCACTAACACCAGCGTGGCTCTGATGGTGAGCGAGCTGGCGCTGGGAGCGGATTATGCCACACGCTGTAGATACCTCACAGAGGCCAAGGTAGAATTGGACGTCAATCACCACACCACTCTCAGTTGCTGCCGTAGCCGCCGCAAGTCTCTTGCCTGTGTATTCAATACAGTGTGTTTTTCCAAGCAGTAGGGGCCATCCAAATTGGTATCAACATCGGTCCCCGTACAAATTTGTGGCCGAGCGAGTCAACCAGAATAGGGGCCTTAGTCCAATGTTCAGAGATTTACTCTTTTTTGTCAAGGATAGATTTCCATAATATAAAAAAATATATCTGTATATATAAAAGGCTAACTACTCCTCACCTCTCTGAGGGGAAGTAAAGCCAGTGACTTCTAGAGGCCACTTGATGGACCAAATTGTGACAGAAAGTGAAAGCAAAATGATCTGTTTCTCTGGATATGGAGAGAGGGAGGTGTGAAGACAGAGATTGGAGGGAGGAGCAACAAGGGACTAAGTCATCATTTTGACAGGCTTTTAACTAGTCTTTTAATATTGTGCTAAGCACCACTATGAACCAGCTGGAATGGCTCATCCTGCAAAGTGGAGGCATGGTGATATCATCATGGTGCAGTCCAGTGGCCAAACTATCTCCAGGGGCAGGAAATGTCATTCAGTGCTTCCATCAACAAGGTGATGACAATACATAAACAGAAAAATATCAAAACACATTATTCAGGTATGTGTGATCTTAAGGAAAGTAATCCTACAAAATATGTAAAACAAAGTTAGACATAATAAATCCATTTTTAAGCATTATCAACACAAATAATAACTGCCTTGGGATACTCTGCAGATAAATATCTATTACATACAGATGGAGCGTCTCCGATTGTTGCGGGTCCTGCCAATTCTATTGCCAGCTGCCGGACCCGCCATCAGATGGAGGGAGCCTTCGCGCATGAGATGCTTGCGCGCCCAATTCCGTCTGGGTCCCACCGCTGCCTCCCCACCTTTACCTTGCCTTGGTACCCTCCTAGCGGATTGCACTCCCCATTTCAAAAAAGTGAAGCAGCAGACAGACTTTCAAATGGTGAAATCAATCAGTGTTTAGTTCTACGTTTTGTGGTGCAATAGCCCTCCATCTGAACTAGCATTAGTGACACAGTGAATTTCAAACATATGATAATACTCACATTCAAACCCTCCCCTCTGATGTCAATGCACCTTCCTGGCACAGCACCCTCTGCAGTGACATCACCCAGAAGCTCGCTGGAAGTGAGTGAACAGTAATATCACACATCAGAGTAGCCATAGTAACAGTATAACAAAATATAAATTATGTAAAAAAAACTAAATACACATACCTGTGATATAGCCTACATTTCACAATACACATTTAAACATAATAAAAACATAAACATATACAGTATCCAAAGTGTGCAAATGTATAGTATTATAAAAAAAAAGTGTAAAAACCACAAACACACTAAGCAATAAAGGCAGATGATATGCACTGTAATTATATCATTAACGATTTTATCGTGCATATTGTTTAGTGTGTACGAATAAAACTGTTGCCTGCTCATGGACCATTATTTTCTCATCTATGCATGCAGTCACATTTTGCCTTTGTCATGTATGCCTTGCCCTGTGATGGGCAGGCCTCCCATGACAATGACAGTTGCCATTTTTCTAAGTTTTGCAAAACTGCAACTGAAGCTGAATAAGGCCATAAATGTTAATATATAATATTGAGATAAACTCTCCTCAATACTATTATACTAATATACTATTTAAAGTAAATATTAAATTTAATCCAAGTGTATGGATGGTCTGCAACATTCAGTACACCTCCAATTAGTTTCTCGATGCATGATCCCTTCCACTGAAGTTCGTAGGGATTTGTACCATGGGGTCACCAGAACATGTTGATGTACTGAAAATTGTCTAGTGTCTGGCTAGTTACAGTTTTCTACTTCCAAGGCCTTTCAGATGTTAGATCTATGCATTCTTTAATTTGTCTCATCGTATTAACGATGTATTTAAGTCCACAAGGAAATTTTATATAATAAGTAATGTATTTACTAGCAGGGATTAGTGCATATTTTGTCCGAGGTTGTGCAAAGGAATCTGCTAGATCAACATATCTACTGTATAGGTGGTTCATCCGGTGCATTTATAATTGCTTTTTTTTTTAAGAAAGTGTTTAATATTTTTATTTTTAAAGAAACTGTTTAAAGCCGGAAATTTCATTGATGACAATTGTACCTTTAATGTTGCATCCTCTTCTGTAGCAGGAAAATATAGATTTTTTTTTTTGCTTTTTTTCAATGCAGGTACTGTAAATCTGGACCAGAATTTATAAAATGCCATGCCTGTGTAGAAGAGGTTGTGATAGCCTCACTTGCCCTGGTTTAATATTGCACAATAGATAAGTGTTTTTGAAATGTCATTTTTTACTGTTTGATGCGATGCTGCTACTCTATATAAGGCTAACATTCTACTGTATTTATAGTTGCTATGATAAATTTAGGATTTTAACCCCTGCCATGAGGTCATATCTGTTAATTCAGTAAATCCTTAAAAATTAAACAGACAGCAATCCTTTCTTCAGGACAGAGGGATGAAAATTGGCAGCATATAACAATGTATTCTTTTCTGGTGGTTTGTAATATACTGCGGTGGATACTCGATTTTCATCAATATCACTAATAACACATATTACTGTACTGAATTATTGCTGATTTCATACAGTATGTGAATTTAATACATGGACTTGACCTGTGTTATTTCTCATCTATAAAAAAAAATGTAATGTAAGTTTTGTCCTACTGTGGAATCAGAATGAAATCCTTCTATGTTTTGAACATGAAGACATTCACAAATGATGGGGCTACAAATGAGCCCTTGACACAACCAAGGTTTTAGATGAAAAATGGCAACTGAATCGAAAAACATATATATTGTTTTGGTTTAGTTCAGCAAACTAATACAACGATCTATTAGTCTAGCAAATGTATACAATCAATCTAGTAGATATGTATGTTGAGTTACTTTATGTTTGGTCATTTGTAAGTAGTCTACTCAGTGCCTTAAAAACAATCCTGATAAGAGATATTGGTAGGGTCTAATCATGTTGATTCTGCATATTTAATGTAGAGGGCATTTGGAATAATAGCATAAAGGTTATGGATGTTAAAACTGTATTACAGGTGGCAGTTTAAAGTCCAAAAACGGGGACACCAAATAGTAGAGGGAGCCCCTGGTTAATGTTACTGACCTACCTGGAGGGTTTGATGGTTCCTTGAGAAATTAGACATTAAATATATTTCTGAAAAAATACATTAAAGTTGTAGCTGTTTCCTTTGAAATACAGTAATAGACTCAACAACTACAAGCTTTAGGATGTTGTCTACAGTAATACTTTCTTAAACATTGTGGAATCATTCCGCAGTTTATCACATTTTGTTGTATTGCCTTATTGGCTATACAGTAAGTATTTTACTTATATGAAGATATATTTGGGGCTAACAGTACTCCCCCTTCTTTACAGATTATATTAGAGTGTACTTAAATTTACGGAGGGTTTTCAAGGCAGTTATTTAATTGATAGATTAGAGATCCCATTACTGTCATTTTCAGTTCATATGTCAATTATTGTTCAAACTATGTTGTCAAACATTTCATTGCTGTATTTGAGGATGTAGGATCCAAGTTTGAATTACTTTTAAGAGGAATCATTTCTTGGTCTAGAGTGGTATGAGGTCCAAAAAATTAGTTCAGTCTGAATTTTCTTTTAAGGCTATAGTTTAGTCTATATATTTATAGTAAATGTGTTTTAATATATTTATAGTAAATGTGTTTTGGTTCATAAGAACTCATCATCGAGTAACTTCATAGCTCTAGATCAGCGACTCCCAACTGATGTGCTGGGCGGTTGTCAGGTATGCCGTGTAGCTGCCCGCCAGATACATTGTGTGTGTCGCTGCCGCTGTCAGTAGAGACCAGTCGCTGCCGGATACATGACTGGATACATGACTTGATGCTTCAGCTGAGTGCCAACATCTCTATGAAAAATGTGCAAAATATCCTCTAAAAATGCCAGTGTGGCTCGCATTTGTTATAGAAATTCAAATTAAAAAATGTGAGTAAAAAAATATTATATTTCCTATATAAGGTAAAAAATACAGGTCATTGGGGCAGCACGGACAGTGTAATGGTTAGCATTAATGCCTCACAGTGATGAGGCCATGGATTCGATCCCCATGATGGACCTAACTGTACGGAGTTTGTATATTCTCCCCGTGCTTGCATGGGTTTACTCCGGGTACTCCGGTTTCCTCCCACAAACCAAAGATATACAGGTAGGTTAATTGGAATCCAACAAAATTAACCATAGAATGCATGCATGTGGTAGGGAATAGAGATTGTAAGCTCCACTGGGGCAGGGACTGATTTAAATGTTCAAATATTTTCTGTAAAGCACTGTGGAATATGTATGCTCTATATAAGAAACTGTTAATAAATAAATAAATTATTATGATAAATAAAAATGTGTGCTTGAATATTCTCACACCTATCTTGACTTGGCACTCAAAAGGTAAAACAAAAATAAAATGCCAAAAAAAAGAAAACATGTCTGATACTAGCAGAGACTCATGGGAACTGAAGCACCAATAGGCTGTTTTGCACTCCTGCAGCAGTGATGTATGAGAATATATCTCTACTAGCAATAATAACTTTAAAAGAGTTGCCAGACTAGAAATTCATACATTTCCCTGACCAAAGTGTGGAGATAATTTTCTTAATTAGTTCGAAAATACACAACTGTGTGAAATCCATTACTTTAAATACATAACTTCTAACACCTCATCAACACCTCACTGTCTAGTCGCGCCATAACCCTTTGCACATAATCTAACACGGTGTCCCCTCGGAATAACTTTCTGTATGACTGTACATGTTCCCCCATCTGTTGATATTGTTTATACTGTATGCTGTTTATTTGTTACCCACTTGGCTGCTGCACAGCAAACCGAAAACAAATTCCTAGTATACGCAAGTATAGCTGGCCAATAAAGCTTATTCTGATTCTAATGCTGTGTACACACGGGGGCGATAGGGGCTGAAATCGCTGGGAATATGGTCGCTGGTGACCATATTGCCAGTGATGGGAGTGTGCCCCGGCGATGTGCGCGCTCCCGTTTTCTGCCCCATTCTAATAGCTGGTCGCAGGAGCTTGCTCCTGCGACCAGCTGATTACCTGTGCGGCACCGCCGGCTGAGGTTCCTTTTCATCAGCGACCATCTCTGGTCGCTGATGAAAAGGGGACACTGAGCAATATATTGCTGAGCAATATATCTCCCCCGTGTGTACGGGGCTTAACATGACCCTCTAAAGGAGCAACAGAATGCTCTATAACTGGACTGTCCTCTTAATGTATGATTGTCATCGCCTGTTTTGAAACACCATTCTCATAAATGAACCTGTTCGGAACAGGGGATAGCAATCAAAAATGAAGAGGGAAGTCCAGGAACAAAGCATTGTGTCCCTCCTGGAATGGGTTGTGTTGGAAGGTATTTAAATATGCTTAGTGGTCCCATTTTGTCCAAGGTATTTACAATTGTTTAATCAACTGTGAAAAATGCTGGCAGGTAAGCATAAGCATCCTCACATATGATAAATAATTTAAGCAGTGTTTTTTCCACAGGAAGCTTCATTTATAACTAAAAATCTAATTGCTAGAGTAATATTCAGGATAAAAGACTAATGTCTGTGTTATTTCCTTCTTGCAATTTTTCTATCCCAGCAGGAGGTTTACCATTCATTTGTTTGTCTCTGAATTAAAATCGCAGCATTTCTGTATTTTTCTTTGTGACTCTGATCAAAATCCATTTATCCAAACAAGGGCGTCCCTGATTAAATCAGGACATCAAGCAAATAAACAGGGAATTGTGTCTGACTAATAAGTTAATGTCACAATGAAAACAGATAAAAATGAAATGTGTGTGATTGAAAATGAAGCTCGTTAAAAAAGCAAACTAATAAATACATAGATACAAAGAAATGTCAGTGTTTTTTTTTTCTTTCCACATTTTGATGAGCTAGGTTCGGAATGCGATTCCATTAAGTAGCATGCAGATCAAGAAACCAGCTCTGGAATCATGTTTATTAATAAACAGATTTTTAGTTTCACTGATGCTTTTGAAGTGTCAATTGTGGATTTCTCTAATTTAAATGCAAAGGAAGAGAGTAAAGGACAGGAAACTACTTAACTTTTCCTTATCTGGAAAAGTTTGATTGATCATTAAGTAACAAACTAATTTTGTAAATATGATTTATACTTGTTATTATCTTACTTTAGAAATATATATAACACATTTTCTGCATTCTGTAGTTCTGTAGAATCAAAAATGTAAAAAAAGTGATGCAAACAATATGAATTTCTTTCATATTTACACAAACGGGATGCAGTTGAAATCTCGGTGGTCAGAATCCCGGTGGTAAAATCCCGACACCGGAATCCCGACCGCCGAAATCCCGGCACTTTGTCCCTCTATGGGTGTCCACGACACCCATAGAGGTAGAATAAATTAGTGTGCCGAGTGTAGCGAGCACAGCGATCCTGCAAAGGGAGGGGGGCAATACATGTCCCCCCTTGTCGGGATTTTGGCGGTCGGGATTCCGGCTTCAGATTTTTGACCGCTGGGATTCTGACCGCCGTGATTTCATACCAATTCCACACAAACACTAAGCCAATTAATGTGTTATCACATATTTGGATTAAATCATGAACTAGGAAACTGGAGCACTAAGAACAAACTCATATATATGGAAAATAATCAAACTGTGCAAATATCCCCATGGGTCATAATAAAAATCTGCTAATCTTCTTACAAAGAGCAATTAAAAATAAAAAATTACTGATCCAGATCTCACTTGGTTTTGAATGTCTGCAATCGATTGCGGACATTCAAAACCACGTGAGATCTGGATCAGTAATTTTTTATCTTTTTAAATATAAACCCATTAGTGGTTCTATATATTCAGATTCACATCCTATTGCGATGTTTTTTTTTAAATTTGCATTTAATTAAATTTGTCCTTTTTAACGCAATTGATTCACCCATCATTAATTTCAAGCGTGCTTGTAGTAGTTTCTTTCTCGTTTTTGACCATTTTGGGGACCGACCGACCCCATCTAAGCAGCTGCTTTAAGGAAGCAAAGCAGATTAAAGCACTCTCCAGTCAGAGGCAGTTTGTCCCTGACCCTTGTGCATTTAAGCATGAAATAAGGTCTGCAAGTACGTCAGTCATATATTCCACAATGTAAAAATTAGAGTGTTCACTGGAATTTTAATATTTTAAATATACTGTACAGACAATAGGATAGCAGTGTAATATGTTCAGTATGTAAGACGTACAGTAGTTTTACATCCAGGGCCAATGCAAGGTTTCTTGGTGCCATAGGCAAGATCTCACCCACCACCCATGCTTCCTCCTTTATAATATGACAAAAATCAGAGTACCAAATTAATATTATGCCACACAACAGAGCCCCCAAATCATAATATACTATATAGAAATGCCCCAACTAATATGACACACAGTACAGTAATATACACACACATTTCCAATGCTTATTAACTCATCAGAATAGAGCATCTGTCCCTCCTGGAATGTACCATGTTGGTAGGTATGACTGAAAGAGACAGCCTTCCTTTTTTTGTGGACCTGATGGTGCATCCCCAGTAGCTGGTGCCCTTTGACAGCTGACTAAATTCAAACAATTTAAAAAAAAATGTAAGAACAACGGTGAGGCTGTTGTGTGGAATCACAGCATCATTTTGTGATTGCATTAAATAACTTATATTAAAGTTCTGGTCTTACAATACATAAAATAGATGAGCAGACTGATTGTTTCAGGTTTAAATTGATCTTCATAATTTAGTTTTGGCAAACCCCTCCCCCCCATTTGTTATGGTAGTAAATAGTAAATAGTTCGGAACTGTTTATGTTCCTTTATATTTATATCATTGACAGTCATTTACAATCATAAAAAATAAATCTCCTCCAGCAATCAATACTTTCAGCAGTATTAGTCTAACTCCACACTAATTCTCTAAAATCTATGTATTTAAATAAAGCACGTAACGGACGGCATGTTGCAAATATAGTAAAAATTATATTTTTTTGCAAATCGTTCATAACCTGTAGAGTTTAAAAAATTTGGTAGAGCTGTTACAGATTCACATAGTTTATTGCTTAAATTTGAGGTTACACGGAGAAAACAAATCAACTAATTGATAAGCTACACAACCATTATAATCAAGGTGTTTATGATTTTTCCAGAAGACATGATCCATCGCTGGTTTTAATCAATACTTCAATTTTCGGGCTGTTACTTGACACCTCTGAATTTCAAATTGCTACCATACACAATGACAGTAATTTTAAAAAAAGTTTTATTTGAATTCCTAAAATTCCTGTGACTTACAATTTGTTATATTTACATCATATATTTTTTAACTTTCTTTAAAAAGGGAAATAAATCCATACATTATTATTATTATTATTATTATTATTATTATTATTATTATTATTATTATTATTAACAGTTTAACAGAGAATATTTGAACATTCTAGGGTTAATTTTGTTGGGAGCCAATTAACTTACCAGTATATTTTTGGATTGTGGGAGGAAACCAAGTACCCGGAGGAAACCCACGCAAGCAAGGGGAGAATATACAAACCTCGCACAGTTATGGCCATGTTGGGAATCAAACCCATGATCTCAGCACTGTGAGGCAGTAATGCTAATCATTACGCCGTTCGTGCTGCTGTAAACAGGTTGCGTCTTCTATATCAAAATTCTGAAATGACGATTCCGTCAAATTGATGGGGTAACATAACAATTAAGCCAGTGCTGGCAGAATGAAGGATCACTTTAAGTGTTCCATTGAGCTCCATCTAGTGGCCACCAGAGTGCAAACAAATTTAAACCCCTCATAGAAGAGCAGCGTTAGTCTTTTATTTGTAGGATATTGTATACATATATATGGTGTATATGAACCATAAATTAATTTCACATGTGTGATTTGTACTGTATAGAAAACATAAAATATGTTCTTTGTTAAGAGTTGAATCCTATCACCAAGTTATCTCATTGTAGTAGGAGGATATTGCAAAATGCACAAAAATCTTATATCCAACATACTTCTGGTCCCAAGCAATTTGGACAATTACTGCCAGTCCACATTTTGTAATCACAATATGACAATCCTACCTGTCATACTGTAAGTAGAAAGAGTAAAGTTACTATAATTCAAGTTCATTCAAAATTGTATTCTCTGACGTAAAATTCAACTTGGTAATTTACAAAGTGAAAACATGGTAGAGTTTGCTCAAATTCAAATTAAAATCATGGCAAAACACACATGTGTGAATCAATACACCATTGGCCACACATAGAACACAATAATTTACAAAGATTCAGATTTAAAATCATGAAAATTAGTCAAACACGTGTCACAAAAGGATCATATTTGATTCAAAATAGAACACCTTTTGACTGACGTGTGTATACTTAAACATCATTTACAACTCAATTATGGTGCCTATAGAAAGGGTGTAACCATCTGTATCTACTTCCCTGCTGTGAAAATGAGTGAACAAATGTTTTTTTCCAAATATGCTGGGTGTTGTGTGATTTCTTACACTCTGCCACCATGCTGGAAGAAACCAGGCTCAGGAAATTGACCAGGATAAGTGGGTTGTGCAGGTATTGTGGAGGCTGTGCAGGCCTAATATTTTTAAGAGGTATTTGAATATAAATGTGATGGCTAATGATGAGGTTGTATAGATGTTCCTGCTCACTCAAATCAAAATTTTCCATCTAGACGAACTCATCAAACCGGACCTAGATCCTGAGACAACAGGCTCACTCTCTGTCTCACACCTGCATACACTTCTGGCTGTGATGCACTTTTTGGATACTGGCAGCTTTCAGAGGGATGGATACTGGAAACATCGCTGTATCATTCTCCATGTAATGCAAACACACAAGCAACTATGCAACTCTATACCAACATTTGTGTCTATGTTTTCTATGTGATGCTGGGTATAGATGTTTCTTCTGACTTCATTGTCAATGTCACATTGTGACGTATCTGGATCCTGGTGCACTTCAGGGGCACTATATCACTTTCATTACCAAAAGAGAGTGGTTCCCCCACTGCTACATCCTCTACCTCTCTAACATCAGCCACTGACATTTTATATAAAACACAAAATAATATGAAAAGACAGATACACTCCTCCTCATTTGCTGCTCACATATTACAAATCACACAGACACAAGCAATTACAGTAGATTGAAAAAAGCTTGACACTGACAGATAAAGGAGACACGCTACTCATAAACAAGACAAGATTTAAGACAAGAAAACTGTCACAAACAATACAGCATTCAAATATTGTAAAAAAAAAGCACTTAATCAACTCACCAACTCCAAACCACAACCTCTGGGTCTCCAGAAAGCTCTCTAGCAATACATACAGTTTAGCACAAAAGGACATGAAATAGATTGCAGACACACTATTCACGCAAACAAGTACCATTTACCATGACTAATTTCCAGCTGAAATAGAGTACAACTGTACATGAAAGATTTTCCTTCTAGACAGTTCCTACACTGCCTCAAAAATATGAGAATTGCTACTGTATGTATCCTTTCTCACCAAGTATTACACATATATTACTGTATAATACATTTTTTACCCAAACTTTGCTTTTACCCAATTTTATCAATTAATGAGTACCTGTGAGTATTAGCTGACAAGAACTGGAATACATTTTGGAAAGTGGGGTGCAATTGACCAGTTTGACAAATGATTGCAAAAATTTGCAACAAACATCAATTTTTAGCCTTAGTTTCGAACAAGCATTCCAACTATTCAAATGACACACATTTTAGAGTGTAAATGGATGAGTGTATTTCAGAGAACAATCAGATGGTTTTAACATTCCTTCAGAGAGAAGATACAGGGCCCCTGATGCTGGCCAAACTGGCCAGGTGATGGGCCTGTAAGTGGTTTGTGCTAGGGGTTCTGTAACTGACTGGTCTTTCAAGGAGCACAGCTATCCATAGATGAAGATCTGAGACTGAGGCAGATGTAGGAATGACTGGCTGACTTGAGCAGGCATCTGCAGTGTCTCATAATAATACTAAGTATTTTGTGCTGCTGAAATTGTTGCTTATTTAATGACTGGATTTTACTGAATTATTTCCAATAAATGTTTGGCAGTTGGATTGGTGTGTTGTTTTAAATCTAACTAGAACTCAAAACATTCATAGTGATATCATAGATTTATATAGAATAAATACATTTTTATTTCATACTGATGGAGCCGCTCTATTTAGAGCAGCTCCTGGCGATTCTATCACCATCTGCCGTTCCCCGCCAGCTGCCACCCTCCAACAGAATGGGACCTTTGTGCACGAGATGTTCACATGCTACATTCTCCTGCAGCCCTCCACCTGTCTCCCTGCTCTCCCCCAGCCTGTCCCCGCTCCCTACCTGTCTCCCTGAAGCAGAGACAGGCAGGGAATCCTTCGGTCCCCGCTCCCCGGCCAACACATCGCTGACCTTCACCAGCGCTTGCCAGCTAGGGGCATCTGGTGAATTACATAGTTACATAATTACATAGTAGGTGAGGCTGAATAAAGACTTGCGACCATCTAGTTCAACCTATGTTTATAATATTATCCCTTGTTGTATAGTATGTTCTGATATTTTAAAGACAAATTATGTAATTTATTCATATGCATGGATGTTTTTAACCAATAAATGTTTATCCAAACTTATTTTAAATGCATTTATAGTGTCTGCCGACACCATGTCTCCAGGAAGAGAGTTCCAAAGTTTGACTGTTCTGACTGTACAGAATTTTTTTCTTCTAGATCAGGGCTGGGCAACACCGGCCCTCCAGATGTTGATGAACTACACATCCCAGCATGCCTTGCATCAGTTTCAGCATGGCCACATAGCAAAACTAATGCAAAGCATCCTGGGATGTGTAGTTCATTAACATCTGGAGGGCCGGTGTTGCCCAGCCCTGTTCTAGATGAACAAAATCTTTTTTCTTCTAATGTAAACTCGTGTCCTCGCGTACTAGATTCCTGTCTAGCAGAAAAAAGGGTGTTTGACAGTTCCTTATATTGGCCACTAATATATTTATACATGTTGAGCATGTCCCCCCTTAAACATCTCTTCTCTAGTGTAAATAGTCCCAAATTGCTTAAGCATTCCTCGTAGCTTAAATTCTCCATTCCCCTAATAAGATTTGTTGCTCTTCTTTGGATTTTTTCTAATTCTATGATGTCCTTTTTATAATGTGGGGCCCAGAAATGTACTCCGTATTCGAGGTGCGGTCTAACCAATGATTTAGCATAATTACTTTTGAGTCCCTAGTTTCCATGCCCATTTTAATATATGCTAGAATTTTGTTGGCCTATTTTGTTGCTATATTACATTGTAATTCTCAGCAAGGCTGAGGACAGCTACATCTGTTTGAACTGTTTCCTTTCGAAACATGCAATGACAATGGTATGATTCTAAAAATGTAAATTTAGCAAATTAATTATAAACAATAAAATTTGTAGACCAATTGCCTATTTATAGACTGAGCACAGTAGCTGTTATACTGTAGATATCACCAACCACTTAACTTTACTTTTTAAAGTCAGGAAGATTTCTTTCTTAGAACAAGGGTTAAATGGGTTTAATGTAAATTGGGCACAAGTATTATAAAACATAATGAACAAATTACAGTTTTAAGGGAAAATAAAGCCTCTTCCATAGCATATTTTTGTGTTGAAATATACATTTGAAAATAGATGTACAGTATTGTATATACTGGTAAGTAGTTTATGTGAAGGGGTCAAGTGCTATTTGTAAAGGTTTTTGAACCTTATACAAAATAAAGTCAAAGGCTTCTTACAACCTTCCACAGACAAAGTAAGATTATTCTGATTATGTTGATGATTATAATTATTATTATTATCCTTTATTTATATGGATCCTCAAGGGTTCCAAAGTGCCCAATTACAGAGTGCATAAATGAATAAGCAAAACAGGAAACAGCGACATGTTGCAGATAATAACGAACAAGTACAAGTAATGTCCCACTCATAGGGGGTAGATGGATGTATAGACCATATAAAAAGCTTAATGAAGATAGAGTATATACATTGAAGATGCCATTTAACTGAAAGCAAGATACTCTATGAGGCTATTAAGTAAGTATACTAAACAGCAGTTTTTGAAAGCCACCACTTTCTGGGGTTCAGGAAACGTCATCTAAAACAACAATAATATAAAACAAAGACTAAGAGCGTTTTCATACTGTATAATAATGTTATTTTAAATCCAACAGTCCAAAGCACTGAGAAAAGTCAACTTTGAAAAGTTACTGCTTAGTAAATATACCCTTATATGTCATGCACTGTAGAAAAATAAATGCAGTCTGTTCAACCTCTCACTAAGCCGCTTGGCAAATTCCAGACTTACAGCATAACCCTCCTTTGCTTTACAATAATCGATCCTGATACGATGTCTGAAGAACGGTATTCAGTAAAGGGATCATGAATATATGCTATGATTGATTAGATGATGTAATAAGCGTAATGTTGCATAGACATGAAATTGTTATATTGATGTGAAGTTGCATATACATGAAGTGAAGTTGCATATACGTGAAGTAAAGTTGCAAATACGTGAAGTGAGGTGAAGTTGCATATACATGGAGTGAAGGGTTAAAACTGTAAATGAAACAATGAATATGCAATTAAAATTTGCACATAGGAAAATACAAAGTAAACATATGCAATACACATAACATTGTGCATATAACCTGACATAAGTAAAAATACATGCTTCAGTCTAACTAATACAGCTGGACTATCTGTCTAATTAGGTTCACGGTGACACCGTTTTTGAGTGATAAACTCACCATCAAATGCTGTACCAGGCTAGATCATGTGAGTATGTATGCCTGATACCATGTGGAGAATACAAATGGCTATTTGCAGCTTCTATGGCTCACAATCAGGGGTATTTTTCGTCCGGAACGCTCCGGAACGCCGTTCCTGTAGTTCTGTTCAAATATGTCCTCAGCAGGAACGGCGTTCCGGGAGTTAAATTAGGCCCGGCTGCCCAGCACAAATCTATGCATCCCCCCGCTCGGCGCGCTGGCCGGGTGGATGCACTGCAGGCTGCAGCTTCCTGCGACCCGCCCCCTGCCCTCCGACACCATGGATGCACGCACATGACGTCCATGTTGCGCATCCATGGTGACTCACGCCCGCAGCGCTACAACTCCCGCGGACGCCGAGACGCCCGGCTGTCCACCCGTCCGCTGCCCAGCTGTCCACCCGCCCGGCTGTCCACCCGTCCACACGCCCGGCTCTCTACCCGCCCGGCTGTCCACCCGTTTACCTGCCCGGCTGTCCACCCGTCCACCCGCCCGGCTGTTCACCTGTCCGCCCGGCTGTCCACCTGCCCGCCTGGCTGTCCACTGCAGGGATGCATTCTCCCACCTGCCAGCCTGCCAGAGGACGCTCTCCCATCTGCTGCCTGCCCTGCCCTGACCTGGGCAGGCAGCCCAGGTCAGCCCTTTCTATTCCTCCATCTGCAATTGTCTGGTATGGAGGGCATCTCTGTGTTGGCCTGGGCATCTCTGTGTGTGCAATATGTATAATGGGCATCACGGAGTGGGGCATATGTATAATGGGCATCACGGAGTGGGGCATATGTGTAATGGGCATCACGGAGTGGGGAATATGTGTAATGGGCATCACGGAGTGGGGCATATATGTAATGGGCATCACGGAGTGGGGCATATGTATAATGGGCATCACGGAGTGGGGCATATGTGTAATGGGCATCACGGAGTGGGGCATATGTGTAATGGGCATCACGGAGTGGGGCATATGTATAATGGGCATCTCTGTGTGTGGCATATGTATAATGGGCATCTCTGTGTGGGGCATATGTATAATGGGCATCTCTGTGTGGGGCATATGTATAATGGGCATCTCTGTGTGGGGCATATGTTTAATGGGCATCTCTGTGTGGGGCATATGTATAATGGGCATCACGGTGTATGGCATTTGTATAATGGGCATCACGAGTGGGGCATATGTATAATGGGCATCTCTGTGTGTGGAATATGTATAATGGGCATCACGTTGTATGGCATATGTATAATGGGCATCTCTGTTTGTGGCAGGGACGCACGCTCTCCCGTCCTCGGACCTGTGACGCATACTCCCACCTGCCAGCCTGCCTAACAGAGGACGCTCTCCCACCTGCTGCCTGCCCTGACCTGTGAAGTGCCTTCTTCCTCCATCTGCCTGAGCAGTGAGCCCTGTTACACTGGATTCTGATCCTTGCTGCAATTGTCTGGTATGGAGAAAGAATGTTCTACAAATTTGTAATGCAATTTTATTTTTTCTCACTGCGGTTACTGTATAATGGGCATCTTGGTGTTATGTTTAATGGGCAGCATCACTGTGTGGGCCTTAGGTATAATGGGCATCTCGGTGTGGGCCAGATGTATAATGGGCATCTCGGTGTGGGCCAGATGTATAATGGGCATCTCAGTGTGGGCCAGATGTATAATGGGCATCTGTGTGTGGCATATGTATAATGGCCATCACGGTGTGTGGCATATGTATAATGGCCATCACTGTGTGTGGCATATGTATAATGGGAATCTCTGTGTGTGGCATATGCATAATAAGCGTGACGGAGTGAGGAATTATGTTTTTCTTGTGTTTTTTTTTAATGCAATGCCCCGCCCCTTTTTAGCCCCTCCCATATCACCGCCCACTTTCTGCCCCCGCCCACAGTTCCTGAACCTATTTTCCTACAAAAATAGCACTGCTCACAATGCATTGCTAGCTAGCTACAGAGAGCTAAGGGGGACAAACTACTTCTGAGATACATCTGTGCTGACCACTGGAGGGAGTTGACTGTGCTAATCACAGAAACAAATGAACACAAGAGAAACTTATGCTGAAAGGTATGACACAGTCACTCTCAGTGAGTGTCGTTCCCCAGACCTCATATTGATTGCATTTAACTAATATATGTTAAATGATAACTGAGAGGTTTAACAACTTGGTTTTGAAAGTATGTAAGTTTTGGTAAGAGAGTAATGATAAAAGTTTTTTTATCTGATTATATATATTGAAATCAGATTTTCTAGACTTTTGCATTAAAAGTGCATGTTTTGACATTTCAAATGCAATTTGCTTTGTCTTGTAATTATGTACCCTTTTTTATGCAAACAGATTATATTTATTTATTTTGTTTTTTGGTTCTGTAAGTCTCTGAGGATGATGTAGATGTTGAACTAAGCCGACAGTATATTTTGGAGCCAATTGTGCTTTTTAGACTAAACATGTTCAGAAAAGATTATTTAGTGTTTTATATTCTTCATGCTTAAGGAGGTAGATTGTAGAGTGAGGGAAAGAATTGGTCAAGGGCCTGTTCTTGAGATGCATGTTATGCAGACCATCAATGTTCTTGAATATACACATGCCAGGAAGAATACAACCCTCTATTTTGTGCTCAACACCAAAGCAAACACTCTGAAAAAAGCAAAAAAAAAAAAACAAACACTATTAAAGTGACAATTGGTGGTTGCTTTGGGATTGCTTTGGGGTTTAGTGGGTCTTCATGGTTCATAAATATACTATTAATAGTGTCAAAGACTTTTGCAATGTTTTATATTTCTAATCTGTCTGTGTCAGAAAATTAGATTATTAATCAGTCAGTAAATAAATATTTGTATTTAATTAAACTGATTTTTTTTATTTTGTATTGAATTGTGTTTTAAATATTGAGGTGTTATTCAATACTGGCTTAAGTTTTCACTAGGCTAAATCAACTTGTTCTATTCAGTCTGTGAAAACCGCATAAATCGGTGCAAATTCAAGTGTATTTGGTGGATTTTTTTACCCATGCCAATTGCCCAGCACCCCCCCCCCCCCTAAAAAAAGAAGATAAAATAGTGCAATGGCAAGGGGCGAAAATGTACTTAAAAGAGCAGAAATGCCCGTGAATGAATACTGATAGATGAATCTTCGCTGTTTTCTTCACCTGGTGAAAAATTCAGCCATGATTGAATACCTCCTTTAGCAAGACTTTAAATAAGAAAAAAACTTATTTTTGTTTTATAAAAGTCAAAACATATAGTAAGTGAGTTTACGGTTTGGTATTTTTTTATTTTGTGGTGAAAGTAGATACATAGATAGGTGAAGTTGGTAAAAAAAAAAATTCAATTTGCAATATTATTAGCACAGTTTTTAAAAGATACAGGGCAAGATGCACTAAGCTTCAAAAGTGATAAAATGTAGAGTGATAAAGAATCAACCAATCAGCTCCTGCCTGACATTTTTTAAACACAGTCTATGACATGTCAGGTAGGAGCTAATTGGCTGGCTGTTTATCACTCTCCATTTTATCACTTTTGAAGCTTAGTGCATCTGGCCCTAAGTGAGAGATGTATGAAGCAGTTAAAAGAGTGGCACATTGAGCCAGTGGAGAAGTTGCCCACGGCAACCAGTCAGATTCTAACTATACATTTATAGAATGTACTTGATAAATGCAACATCAAAGCTTATTTGTTTCCAAGGGAACCTTTTACACACTGCTCCACTTTTTTCACTGCTTCATACATTTTACCCTCAATTTGGAAGATTGACATTTATTATACTCCAGATTAGAGAAGCACAGCATAGGATTAGGAACCAGCTAAATTATTAAAGAAGGCTCAGTTAATAAGCTTCGGAACTCTGTAAACTCTAGCATTAGACAACAATTGCAAAGTCTTACAAATGTGAAATACAATAAATAGAAAGCCATGTTTAATTTTCTGATCATTTTCATGTATCTTTTCACCTACAAGAAATCTATCATATTTAAAAATAATCTATGAATATTCCCAGAAGAGGCAATTTAATTAGTGTAAAAAGCAATTCACTCATTAGATGTTGCAAGGTCAAGTGTACAAATATTATTAGTGTTTTCATTAAATGTGCCTACAATATAATTAATCTCTAAAGAGGGAGAGAGTAACTTTCACGGATAGAACAATCTATTCTACATGTCTGGCTGGCATCACCACAACTTAATGTTTGTTTTTGTTCTGATTTATTTGCAAAGTATATAATTGTATAATTTTCTTCATAGCGTGTGTGCTGTTTTGAAAGGAGAATTTGCTTTTGAAATAGAATTAATACATTTCATAAATAAATTTGTTCTTTAACTCCTTCGGAGGCAAATTAAGAAATCTGGAACTTAACTTTTCTAACTGTTGAATTAGCGTTTTCAACAAATGGCAAAGTAAAGAAAATGTGTGAAATGAAGTTAAAGAAATATTGAAAACGTGTTAATTATTTAAACACATCATCGTAACCGTGTACACAACAGAGTGAAAAACCACCATACTAATTAAAATTGTGACCACTCTCTGTAAATGGAGGAATTGAAAAAAGCAGATTAAACTGCAATTTACTTGGAAAAAAAAATATGAACATTATAAACAGATATGTAAAAGACCAATCGATGTCTGATACTCCCAGAGCGCTTATCGATGAGTGGTTTTCCTCTCAATTTTAAGTGTATATACCCAAAAAGAGAAAAGAAGGAAACCAATAGAGTGATATTGTTACACTAAGCAGGACACATATATAACATAAGGGAGGTCTGCTCGTACCAAAAGGATTTGTCTACTGTGTTAGTAGACAATTACGCTTGATTGAGGGGAATCTGGGTTCCACCAATGGATCCTCCTCCTCTCATTTCCCCAAAGATGCAGATATATGCTCCAAAGGATGAGAAAAATAATATTTGGTGCAGTACATTTTAATAACAACAACAAATAAAAACAAGATGGCACAGGTGGGACTAAATCAGAGGACTCTCACCATAACGATATGTCTACAAATGGAATGTAGACTAACAGCGCATAAGAGTGTTACCCAAGGTGTCCCCGGAATGCTGCTAGTACCAGGTAAGGTCCACTGTAGTCCTCCTTGTGTCACAGGCCTGTGACACAAGGAGGACTACAGTGGACCTTTTTTTATTTGTTGTTGTTATTAAAACGTACTGCACCAAATATTATTTTTTCTCATCCTTTGGAGCATATATCTGCATCTTTGGGGAAATGAGAGGAGGAGGATCCATTGGTGGAACCCAGATTCCCCTCAATCAAGCGTAATTGTCTACTAACACAGTAGACGAATCCTTTTGGTACGAGCAGACCTCTCTTATGTTATATATGTGTCCTGCTTAGTGTAACAATATCACACTATTGGTTTCCTTCTTTTCTCTTTTTGGGTATAAACACTTAAAATTGAGAGGGAAACCACTCATCGATAAGCGCTCTGGGATTATCAGACATCGATTGGTATTGTATGTGTATGTGAAGTGGTTCTTCATTGTCTGTGGACCCTAAGCTGCTTATAATTAGCGCACGATCATATTGGCCTAAACTTCTGTTTTGCAGATATGTAAAAGAGCAGTTTCTCAATAAAGCCAATAACTTCTCATTGTAAAATGCATTTATAGTAACAAACTGTTAAACTCTACAATTCTAGTGCTTTAACACATTGATAAATTAATAGTTAATCAATGATGTTGGAGTTAGAAAGTCATAGGTAAGGAATTGAAACTATGAGATGTACAGATGGGGCCGCTCTCATCTGAGTGGCTACCATCGTGACTACCATCATGCACCATCCGGCAGAATGGGGCGCACGCACGTCAAGACACTCGTGAACCCCATTCTTGGCAATGGACACGTGAGCGTGAGACACTCACTTGTCCATGTCCCGTCTGCCAGATCGCCATCCACCAGAAACCTGCAGATTGCAATCTTATGGCAACAATGAGAGCGGCCCCATCTGTAGTGCTATGACACTTATAGAACAAAGATGTAATTGAAAACCGCTACAATTATTAATATTATTATTGCAATTTATTTATAATTTGCTGCAAGTGGTTCGCAGTGCCGTACATAGGTCACATAATTAGAACAATACAGGTTACACATGACTAAACATAACAGTAACTGAAGAACAAACACAGAGGACAGGTAATAATTAGGAGCACAATTCTTAGTACACAATACAGCTGGGATGTAGGGAAGCAGAGGAGTAGTCTACATGTTACCAGTGGTGGGTGTCAGTGGTAGAGATGAGCACAGGTAACAGCAGAACTTAGTACACAATACAGCTGACATGTAGAGAAGCAGAGGAGCAGTCTACATGTTACATTGGGCAGGTGTCAGTGGTAGAGATGAGCACAGGTAACAGCCGCACAAGCCTCTTTACACAGTGCAGCTGATATGTAGGGAAGCAGAGGAGTCTGTATGTTACCAGGGACAGATTGTTAGTGATAGAGGTAACAGCAGCACAATTATTAGTACACAATACAGCTAAGATGTATGGAAGCAGAGAAGCAGTCTGCATGTTACCAGGGACAGGTGTCAGTGGTAGAGATGAGCACAGGTAACAGCAGCACAATGCTTAGTACACAATACAGCTGGGATGTAGGGAAGCAGAGGAGCAGTATGCATGTTACCAGGGGCAGGTGTCAGTGGTAGAGATGAGCACAGGTAACAGCAGCACAATGCTTAGTACACAATACAGCTGGGATGTAGGGAAGCAGAGGAGCAGTCTGCATGTTACCAGGGACAGGTGTCAGTGGTAGAGATGAGCACAGGTAACAGCAGCACTTAGTACACAATACAGCTGGGATGTAGGGAAGCAGCGGAGCAGTCTGCATGTTACCAGGAGCAGGTGTCAGTGGTAGAGATGAGCCCAGGTAACAGCAGCACAATGCTTAGTACACAATACAGCTGGGATGTAGGGAAGCAGCGGAGCAGTCTGCATGTTACCAGGAGCAGGTGTCAGTGGTAGAGATGAGCACAGGTAACAGCAGCACAATGCTTAGTACACAATACAGCTGGGATGTAGGGAAGCAGCGGAGCAGTCTGCATGTTACCAGGGACATGTGTCAGTGGTAGAGATGAGCACAGGTAACAGCAGCACAATGCTTAGTACACAGTACAGCTGGGATGTAGGGAAGCAGAGGAGCAGTCTGCATGTTACCAGGAGCAGGTGTCAGTGGTAGAGATGAGCACAGGTAACAGCAGCACAATGCTTAGTACACAATACAGCTGGGATGTAGGGAAGCAGAGGAGCAGTCTACATGTTACCAGGGGCAGGTTGCTAGTGATAGAGGTAACAGCAGCACAATTCTTTATGCACAATACAGCTGAGATGTATAGAAGCAGAGGAACAGTCTGCATGTTACCAGGGGCAGGTTGTCAGTCATAGAAATGAATGAACACAAGTGAGAAGAGATTTTGTGAATAGATGATACATTTGTCAGAGATCTGTAAATGATGTGCAAGAGAAGAGGGTTTAGACAACAGGGATAAGAGGGTCCCTGCTCCAAGGAGCTTACAGTCTAAAGGTAGATGAAACAGACAGGCAACATGAGGTGCAAGTAAGGAGGCCTGAAGGCCAGAAGTGAGCATTTTGGAGATGGCCAGGATAGAAAGCATTAGGTAGGGATAGCGGCATCGGTACTAGGTTATGCAGGAGGGTACGCTTTCTTTGAACAGGTGGGTTTCCAGTCATACACATGGAACAACGGTAATAGTCGTCATAAAAAATAGATAAAAGAAAATAAAAAATTACCAAGACATACTGTAACAATGCCGATCCTGCTACATGTATTTGAAAATTAAAACCATTTTCAATATTAATCATGGATAGTCAAATAATTTGTATCAATGTGGAGAAGCCAATAGTGTGGTCCGTATTTGTGGTGGTCATTGTTATTGATATTGTTACTGAATTCATTGTCAAACACAGACCTTTATTTACTGTATTTGTTTTTCATCAATGCTTTTTTTGATTTTTTTCTATTGCAAATGTCTTGCTGCAGGTATAAAATATTAGATTATCCAAGTAATCAGATGTAATATAAATATTATAAGCGTATAATAAAGTGCTTCGTTCTGGCAGTCTCCTTTTTTTATTCTGACTCTTTGTTCATTGTCCAATTTAATTTATTTATTTAAATTCACATTATCTCATCAAATTTAGCTTAAAGAAATACCGTATATTACAATCATATTCAAAATACTATTAAATAAAAATGTATTTACTGCTCTAGTTGGAAACATTAAGAAGTTTGCAACAAAGCAAAAATAAGGACGTAAAATGCATTAATGTATTATTATTTTTCCATGTAGAGTAAATACTGTCTGCTCTTGTATGCTTGCATGCTCTCCGCCCCTAGCCGAATTACTTGCCACACTACTAGATCCACTTGAACTCTTCATCATTCCCCTAATCTGCTGTGCTAATCTGCTGTGCAAAGCCCTGGAACTGATGCAACGTCATGAATCTGTGCACTAACGGAGCTTTGGTTAGAAACATCCCCAACATTTCTATTTGAACCCTCCACATTTGGAGCCTCATAAACTCGCGCTGCAGGATAATAGGTGGGGTAGGCGGCCTAATTGGTGGAGGCATATGAGGCAAAGATTGTTGACCCAAATTAACCAACCAGAATTGCTGCACTTAGTAACCATAGCCACCCTGTTGCCAGGCTTGATTTGGTGCTTGAAAAACTAGCTGTCGGGTTTAATAAATTGGGCCAGCCCAAAACCTGAATAGGCAAGTGGTGCTGGGTGAAAACTGGATTAAAATAAGATGTTCAGTTAACTGCTTGCGCAGATGGCCCTGCTGTAGCAGTATTTAAATGGCCGCTATAACTTGACAAAACTGTAGAAGGAACAGAAGATGCTGTTCCCTGGTACAAAAGAGGAGGGTGGAAGAGGCTGGAGCTGCCCCTGGTGAATTACTAATTTTTTATGAATGGTGAAAATGCACCCCATACAGACTAAGGAGTTTGTAACTCTTACATCAGAGTGCCTGTGTGGAGGGGTTACATTTATGCTATGGGGCTGCGGCAACTCTTCCCCAGCTCCACTGCTTAAGGGGCGGGGCCTGCTACATTAACAATGCTGAGCTGTAATGGCCCCATGCTCACTAATTGGGCGCTCACTGACGCTGATGAAGGCTCGACTGCTCCACTCGCCAGCCAGGCTTGTAAGCTGGATGGGGAGAGGGGTGCCAATCACCGCCGCGGTTGCCACTGTGATGAGCAGCTGCGCCAATGATACCGCCGCTGACATCCCTAATGATAGAAGAAAAAAAGGGGTAATAAAACATTTAAATAAGCTATGTTAATAAAGCAGCAGTGATTCTTAGCCTGTTCCAGATCCTAGGAATCCAAAACTTGGCAAGAGGAAGCAGTTACCGCAGCCAAGGAATGTATATGAAATCTAAGCCCTCCTATACCTAAAATCTCAATGGCTAATAACTAATGATTGACACTACCTGCTAACCAATCCTAAACTATCAACAAATAAGCAACTAAAACCCAGCTCTGTTCTACCTACAAAAACAGGGTGCTTATCTCCTCTCAAGCTTATTGCAAGCTCTCCATACTATTAATTACTGTGGTGTAATATATTTTCACAGAATAATTTTTTCTTACACATTTGTTTGTAAGCAGTTAAAGATGTATGTTTTGTTCAAATTTCTGCAATCATTGCCATGTGATTATGTAACATTCTTATAAATTTAGCTGAAAACGGCAACAACAAAAAATTATATAAAAAGGTTATGCATTGTATTTATTCCTAGGGAGAATAACAATAGAAAAAATGAAATAAAAATAAAACCCATAAATAAAAAATATATATATTTTATAAGTTACAATGTTTTTTCTCAAAGCATTCTTCTTAGATACCATAAGAATTGCATTCATGTTGTTGTATAGTTAAATGTAACAGCATGATGCCCACATTTTCTTGCAAAACTAGCTGACTTCAATGATGTAGACACAAAGCACCAAGGATATTTCGCCTGCAGTGGCATAAGTACAGTTTAATTTTTTCACTTTCTATGAACCTAACAATGTAACAGGTGGATACTTGAGAAATATGTAAACTTTAAAACAGAACAGGTTGATTGTCTTATAAAAAATCCATAGTATTTTAGAAAACACAAAAAATCAGTGTTCTAGGATGTGAACCATCAATACAGAATCAGGGAAATGAGCACATTTTAAATGTCATGTCAGTGTTAAAGCCATTTAAAAGAAAAATATATATGTTTATCAGGGTCTCTTAGGTAAGTAGGTTTCCCTGTCTGAATTGGACTAGAGGCCCAATTAAGATTGGAACACAGGGCTACGAATCACAGCCCTGATGATTATCGAATGGCACATGCACACAGAACGCTGTTTGTGCAAAGGGAGCCTTCCATGGCAAGCTATCACAGGCTGCCTGCAGGGTGATTCTGTAATGACCACTAACAATAGTCCTTGTATAATTGTTATTGAATGATGCTCTATTTATTTATTGCTCACGTTTATTACTACCAGTGGATGCTTGGCTTTGCTTTTTGGATATTTTGTTGTTAACAGAAAGTGATATTTGTGAACTCCTCATAATATCTCCTAGGGTTTGTATGTTCCCTTCCTTTACAATCTTATTATGGAACTCAACAGAGGCCACTGGAGAGATATGATCTTCTATGTCTACAAGAGGAAAGTTTTGACTGACTAAAAGGTGCTCCTGGGTTGGAAGCACCATCCCGAACCACTGTGTTTGAGTGGTTTGCAGAAATTCTGTGTGGGAAATGTTCCATGAGACAAATCTCTTTCCACCATTGCAGAGAACAAGTTGAGATATATTAGAGAGTCACCATGTCCCAGTTAGAGTAGGAGATATGCATTTCTCAATTTATATTCCATGAAAAGCTTGGCCTGAGCAATGTTTCTGCACATTGGGTGCCCTATCATATGACTCGAGAGCAGAAGGAGGCTTGGGTGAATTGATGCCAAAACATGCTTGTCTGGGAGATCATTAGTGATCTTAGATCTTAGATCTACAGTTTCACCCCCCCCCCCCCCCCAAAAAAAAAAAAAAAAATCAAACGGTAAACCCAATGGACCTCCACGACATGTGGACCACGACAGGAGTTCCAACATGTGCACAGTGTGGCCAAGAAGATGTTGGCTGCTTTTGTGACCAAGACTGACCATGTACAGATTTGTCCACATACACCTTTCCTAAAATCTGGTTATTGGGCTTGATTCAGCACACCATAAACTCTTCAACTTATTCATGTCTTCAGTTTCTTGAAATTCCTACTTTATTCTGTTATGTTATACAAATTAATTTATGGCAAAATGTATTTAGATTCCTTACAATCCCTACTCATGAAGAAGCAGCTTGGTCATGCTATCAATGTCGTGCCAAATGAAGCTAAAAAAGAAAGGTGGAAGTTGAGACATCTGTAGCTACTATACCACTTGTGCAGCAGCCCATTAAAACTGGGGACTGGTATGCTAACCAATGCCTAATGTAAGTGCTGGATGCCTTTTCCAGGCTTATTCTAGGTTGTGCTCATGGGGTCATTAAGTAATAAAAGTGGACTTTCTTGGCTATGAATGCATCCAGAAACTTGATCCACTGTACAGTCTAGATTTGGCCTCCTGCAACTTCTTCTTGTTCCTACAAATCAAGTGCATAATACATAGGTTTCATTTTGAGTCACCAGAAGCTGCAGAGGGTATCCACCTCTAGAACATAGAAGACATACATGATTTTAATCACCAAGTGGTTTGAATACATGCAACTTGGCATAGACTCTGGTAAATACTGTATGTATATGTATGTATTTAAGTGTATTGTTCACTCTGTTTGTAAATGTAATATGTTTACATTTCAATGACTTGGGATCTAGATGACAGCTCTTAACCATAGCATATGCTCTGCACTCAAAGATTCAAAGATAAATTACTTTTTTTATTTCCAGACCTTGCCTCTAACAGTATTTTGAATTTGAAAGCTACAGTACTGTGATTTCAAAATTCTTCAAATATGTATACTGTAATTGACATCCACTGTTTGCACTCAGTTTGTTTCTGTACAGATTAATCAGGTCTATCTTCCTATATTGTCGGATCCGATACGTAATGCCGGCGGTTGGAATCCCGGCGGTCGGAATCCCGACACTGGAATCCTGACCGCCGAAATCCCGACATGGGGAGGACGTGGATCGCCCCCCCTTGCGGGCTCGCTGCGCTCGCCACGCAGCGGGCCCGGTGCCTCGCTACGCTCGGCACACTATTTTATTCTCCCTCTATGGGTGTCGTGGACACCCACGGAGGGAGAAAGTTTCGGGATTTCGGCGGTCGGGATTCCAGTGTCGGGATTCTGAACGCCGGGATCCCGACCGCCGGCAAATTGACCGCATCCCATATTGTCATACACTGCCTGCATAGATATCCACATTTTGATGAATAATTACATTTTGGAGATATGTTTTTTTTTTCCATAACTGAGGCAATGATTCCCATGACTCTACCCTCTTCATCAGGATATAGACTGTCCCTTCCATAACTTTTCTCACTTTTCATAGTGATATTACATGTGATGTATTTCTCTAGATTGTATTTTGCTAAGTTCATGCTGCCTGTGACATTGACTTTTCTGCATTCTTCACAAATGTGAAGAAGGTGCTAAACCCATAAATTATTAATATAACCTATTGGTGGAACCTGGGTGATTTTAAAATAATAGCATCAGAATGTGAAAGGGAGGTTATTCCATACAAAAGGTCCTTAACCAGGATGGCAGGTTTATTTGTAATTGTGGTAACACATGGAATATACAATAGTAACCACTGTACACACAGTGATAAAAGCTGTGGTCCGTTCAGCAAGTCATGAATGCACAGTGATGTCATCCTGCCAAGTTCACTGTTGAGAAAGAGGTAGAGAGTGCAGGAGTGCACTCCCCTCTAACATAAGTATCAAGTTTACGCCGCTAAAACAGATAACATTATTTTAATCATTGTTCTGCTTCAATTTGGAGCAAAGGCAAAACTCTGGGAGGCAATGGAGTCATCTGCCGACGGGCTCCTGCTCTCAAGGGGGCACCTCTCCACCACTGCCAGTTTAAATCCATTAATTGAAAGCCATCAAAATTGCATCTGTAGCTGAGTTCTGCTACAGATGCACAATATAATAAATTCCAAGTCATCCATATGAAAACATGGATGAAACTACACAAGCTCCCCCTCTTGTTAGCTGAGTGTTATTAAAACTCAGATTTGTAGGTGTGGGCAGAAATATAACACACCCCCAAAAGAACAAAACTTGCAGTATTCTCTGATTTTCAGTAACTGGAGCTTTGCATCCCATGCCTTACCAGTCAGTGATCTGGTCCCACTAAAGGCAGCAGTGTGGCTGCTATTTGAATTTACAGTGTGTCAGCTTTCTCAAGTAGGTGTACTTTGAAACTCAAAAATACCAGAAGACACAGATAATAGGTAGTACATTTGCATTCCAATTGGTTAACTCCAACTACTCCACAATGATTTGACCCTACTAATTGGAGCAGAGGACCCGTGTCCATATGAACACTTGTGAGCACATAAGGACTCTGTATAAATGGTAGCATGCTAGAGGTGAAGATATTACAAAGCATTTATTGGAATCTCATAATCTATGCAAGTGCTGCCTCAATAATCTGAAGGTTTCGTACAAATACAAAAATATCATAAAATGTAAATCTGCAGTGTTCAGATTAAAAAGAGCAATATTATATTTGCTGAAGGACAAAACAGCAGAGGTTCGGCAGAAAAAAAGAATAATCATTTGTACAGTACTTGAGTGTCTAGATTTTTGCCAAAGTGCAAATGGCTTTCAGAGAAAGAGGGCACCACTGGTATTCAAAAATACTGCTGGAATAAGTTGGGTAAAGTGAAGATTGTTTGTTGTTACGGTAATTACAGAAGACTTTTGTGGAACATTCCACAAAGTGACACCGCTCTCATCTTCAGGAGTATTTGAATGAGCAGCATTTTCAGAAAACATGGAAATGTAGAATTTAATAAAAATAGGTCGTAAATGGCAAGAGATTGGTCTCATTTGAGGAGATATCTAGGAGTGTTTCTTGAGAGCGCTGGATAGACCATTCAGATGTACTTGTGTTAAACAATTGCATTACATTTATACCGTATACACTAGTTGACATTTTTTCAATCCTTTTATCCTAATATGTTTTGTAAGAATTCTCAATCATTTAATTATAGCTGTTTGAATGGAATGGGAAATCCTTAATTATAGTGCACACTGTAATTAATGTACAATTAATTAATAATCAACCAAGATGTACTTCTTGTAAAAAGCAATGAGGTTCCAGACACATTTGAAAACAAATTTGCAATGTACCGAGAACAATAATATATATATATATATATATATATATATATATATATATATATATATATATATATTTTAATAATTTGTAATCTTAATAAATGAGACTAGACAGCTATGCTACAGTAAGTTCTCAAAAATGTTCAGGCAAAACTAGAGCAAGGGAAAAATTGCTGAATCAGAACTGCTCATTTTGGAAAATGTCATTCTAAGATCATTTCCAGTTTAATGATACCTGATCTATTTCAGAAGCAGCAATCACCTTACACACATAAAGGCAAAGGGAATATATTCATGTTCTGTCTGAGAACATTATAATTTTCTATTATTTCAGCCAAAAAATGAATAATAATCATCATGCCTAGGAGATCTACTAATACTGAAGGTAGTAGGATGAAGCTGTATAAGGAGATTTCCACCCCTTGCTTTTTTATTGTTAATATAAGAGTTCTCATTGTATCCTTACATTATAGTACTTATTCTGATAGAAATAGCCATTTACCTCCACTTGATGTTGTCAAACCTAGTAATGATTTAGTAGCCATTATTAAAGCTGTGCCTTATATATACAATATTATATATCTCCCAACTGTCTCTAATCCAATTGGACAGTGCTTATTTGAGGGCTTTATGTCGCTGTCATATTCAGGACAAAATTTCCCCAAGTATTGGACACTTTGCAGCCCACACACTGCAGAGCAGTGGCAAATGCATGTGCCACTTACCTGCCACCTGTACACATGATAGAAAAGGGCAGTAGGAGATGCACAGAAGAGAATTAATGAGCAGCCTAACATGTTTTGACACAACCCATGTATTTTCACATCCCCTCTATGAGTTGGCTATATATGGAGGTACAGATGGAGATGCCCTCATCTGAGCGGCTCCCATCCCACCGCCCGCCACAACGAGCCATCGCCATCCGGTGAATCTGGCGCATGCATGTTGGAGACACTCAAGCGCCCTATTCTCGGCAATGGACACTGGAGTGTGTGATATACTCAATCGTCCACGTCTACCAGCCTGCCCTTCATCAGCAGCTGCAAGATACTGAAATATGGCACACTGATGGCAAGGGGGAGAATGACCCCAACTGTATTGGTGGGGAAAGTAAACAGTTAGGACAGGTTTCGATTTGTCTGGTGTGGTGCACTAAAATTGGAGAGACGAATACACATAAAATGTAACCTTTATTAATCATATTGGTACTTATACGTAAGTTTGGTGCCCACTATAGTTAGTACACTGATACCCCCACTATTTATGTCGGCATGGAGTTGATTTTATATAGTGTGGCAAGCGAGCCACTGAGCCTGAAGCGTGGTGAGCGGACGTGGAAAACTAAGCAAATAGCTTAGTGGGCGCCCAACTAACATATAAGTACCATCATATTAAAACTGTGAAATATTTTCTAAAAAATAACACAAAATTGACAAAAAAGTGAGTATAGTGCCAATAAAAAAAACCCTTCCAGGTGACCGTGTATCTGATAACCTCCAGTTATAGTGATTTCAGCATGTGATTAAACATTTGGCCAATCGCATACAGTAGTGATATATAGTATAGTAATTGGAATCAAGAGAGAGAGAGAGAGAGAGAGAGAGAGAGAGAGAGAGAGAGAGTACAGACTATCATGTTAATGTCCTTTTGTTGTTAGGGCAAAGGTGTTACATTAATGTTTCCAGGTAGGTGGATGTTTTAACATTGTTGCCACATTTGCAAGTGTATCAATATATGATTTCTTCTTATAGGATATAATATATATGTCATACAGGACCCAGGGCACTTTAGACACATGTCGTTTCTGTCCATCTAGAGCCACCTTGTTATTAAGTTGTTTTAGAATTATTTAGATATAGAGCGGTTACACTTCTCATTATCTAAAAACCTTAACAATTCGACAAGTGGATTCAACTAGTACATGTGGGAATGATAGCCATTGGGGAACACATATTTATAGATACAGTCATAGATTAGGTGCTGTTCAGGCTGATCAATTCAACGATATAATAGCTGAAAGCTCCCCTGTCTCTCAGGTGAGGGAGAGCACCACTGTCTCCGTGGTTAGTTTGTGTGTGTATATATATGCACTACAAATTATGTAAGTGGTGCTATCATACAGTATGTCTCCTGTGCGTATACTGTACATCAGGTCTATAATAGACAATAGGTAACAGTCTGTTGATCTCAATGTTTTAATAACAGATCAGTCCCTGCCATGTCTCCTAACTTGTGGTTTGCTGAAGTTAGAATATCAATATGGCGTGTTAACCCCACAGTGGTACGGGGCTGGCTCAATTGTGTCAATAGTCAGTAAGCACTGGAACGGACATGTTGGTCCTAATAGGTGCGGGGTTCATAGATCGCTAAGTGTGAGAGCAGTAACAACCTGACGTGTGGACTTAATCCAAACATGTAGAACTAGTGGCTACTGTGTGTATGTTTATACATTAAAGGTTGGGTGCTAGTCAGGCTCATCAACTGGGTGGGGAAAGGCAAGTGTAGCCATAGGTGAGTTATTCAGAACTGATTGCATGGCTGCGAATTTGCAGGCCATGCAAATAAAATTGTAAATGCGTAGGGCTTGTAGTACGCATATGTGTTAAGGTTTTGGGTGTGAACCCACAGCCATGACCGCTGTTTAGAACGGCCACAGTGCACCCTACTCTGCAAATGTTGGCCTCTCCTATAAGATGGCGAATACCTGTGGAAACTAATACTTTGCCTATAACAGCCACATTTGAGAAGGCCAATTAGGTCAACCTCAACTCCGGTGCCACTAGGTCTTAAAAATGTACAAGGCACTGAGATCTTCAAGGAGAGGGCCAAGAGGAGAACCTGACTACAGTGTCTAGCCTAATGCAGCTGACTTTCAACACCCAGCAACCTGAGTGGGAAATATAACAAAAACCAACACGACCTTGTCGCATACAAATGGCGACCAAACAAGTGAGGACCCAGAAGCAGGCAGACACAGGATCCAGGAAGACAGGATCCAGCAAGGTGACGGTGACTGTCCAAAATGAACGCTATCGCCTTTGGGGATGTGCTGTCCTGGATCCCTTAATAGGGCACAGGTGCCCAATCACCTGAGCCAGGTCCAGCCCCTTAGTTAACCCAGCAACCTCCAAGCGGAAGTCATCATCCACCCTTCCAGACCCTGTATGGAGTGAGGGCAGAAGTGACTCTCTGCGTCCCCTGGTTTTTGAGCGACCGGCTCCAGGGGACACAGAGGTGGGAGGCATAAATCAACGAACATCTCCATCCCCTCAGCCAGCTACCCTGCTCCTGACACTCCCCAGGAACTGCATACAAAGGCAGGTGGATCTCACTGAAGGCTGCCACCTTCCATCCTGCCTACCGACCCGCTGCTTATGGGTAATAATGTGAGTCCATCCTGTGATAAAATTCTGCTACTTTGCTGGCCATATGGAATTTGACTGATAAAAGGTCAGCGTTTGGGGGTGGTAATGGGACATTTTATTGGCATGTCATGGAAACTGCAGGCATGCCCAGTTGTTTTGAGAGGAAGTGATGTCAGCTCCAGCCCTAATCTGATTGCTTCTATCTCACCCACCGAGTAAGTCCTGAGCTACGCATAGACAGCACACACTGGAATAAACATTAGATGGTGAACGGCTTGCGAATGGATTTGCAGCAGTTTGCCGATTTAGCTCATTTTCATTTGCCGTGCTAAGCAACTTCCAGGCTTACATGGGGCGGGATTTCACTCTGGCAGGGTGGCGTATACCTTACAGCAGGACTATTCAATTTTGCAGAGCACCGATCAGGTCTGAGTAACCCCCCCTCACCATGTTTCACAGACTCAATGACAAAAATTGTAATACATCACTTACATGTCAGTGACTGCCCCAATTTGGTGATCAGACCAAACTCAGCAGAAATTATTCGATGGTCAGCAACCATAGAATGTTTTTTCCTCCATTGGGGTGCATGTGGGGGGATTTGAAAGCATACACATCCCCTTGCATGCAAATGCAGGGAATCACGGGGCGGGGGCGACATTTATAAATTGACTAGGCTGTGAACATATGTAGCCTAGTAAACATGTCTTGATTCCAATAACAGGAGCCTGGTAAGCAGCCATATCATACACCTGGATGGACTATAATTGTTTGCAGCACTTACTTATGGCACAGAGCAGAACCATCCCCCCAGCATAGTGTCCACCATGTCCAATGACTGATGCACTTGGCACTGGCTCTCTCCGCTATCTCTCTGTGTGGGTTCCACCACAGGGATCCAAGCTGCTGTCACTGGAATCTTACACTCCAACTGCAGTGAGGAAGAGGGAGACAGCACCACAAACCAGCACATTATACCGCCTGGATACAAACCTCCCTCTAGGCACATAGTGGGCACCTGTGGATGACAGCACAGCTTTATTCCTCCCTGCCCACTGTGACCAATTGACAGCAGAGCCAGACAGTAGTCCTAGACCATGGTCTTAAATCTGCACCAAAACATGCTAGATCTGAAACATAGAAGATGACAATTTGCTGTTTTTGGTTCAGAGTCTGGCAGGAAGACTCAAGCTGGGACTCAAATTAGCTAGTAAGTGGTAAATTCTTGGAAACCGAACCCACTCATATCTAATTACAATCTACAGAAGATCTGAACATGCAGAATACTTGCGTACACAAGTTATGGAAAATCTATCCTTGTACAGGCATTGGAAAAAGTTATGCAAACTTTTACCAGTCCGATGAGATGCAGAGAACTAATGACATTTGACAAATTTGCTGACTTCTCAGCTGTAATGTGCAGAGAGAGTTAGATTTGGGTGTTATTTTTTTTCTTTGCTGAGTAAATACTGGTTGCTTTTTTGTTTTTTGGCTGGTATTTTATCTCTCGCAATTTTATATTTAATATTTTCTCAATCCACTGATGCCGGTTTGTGACCCCCACACCCAAGGACCTAAGTTGAGGTATTACACTCCTACCATACTACCCCCATTAAATCGGTACACTGATGAATTATGCAGGTTCTGTGGCTAACTGATTCAAACCTGCATTTTACCTGGCTTCAGTGGGGTGAGTTCCACCCAGATGCCCAGAGGTAAGATAAATATTGGTGCCCCCCCCCCCCTTCCCCATGCATACATATATTTATATAAGGTGGTATGTGTATGCATGTGTGTATGTATGTTATGTATATTATATTTAAAATAAAGAGAGTGTGACGTCTATCCTGCTAGGAGGGGGAGTCAGCCACAAAAGCTATATCAATGGCTTTCAATTAACTGATGAAGGGCGGGATATTTTAACATCTGTCTCCCTACATCTTAATAACCGCATATGTTCTAACATATGCGGTTATTAACAAAAAGGACAGCTCTTCCGATAAAAGCTGTCCATTGAGATGCGTCTCCAACCGCCGGGCATGCTGGAAAGGATCCGTGACAGATCCCTCACATAGCGCTGCAGTAAGAAGCCCCGACAGCTCACTCCAGAAGAGGTCTCATTCATATACTAATTCACCTTGATTACCTGAAACAATAATAAAAAAGAAAGCAATCAAAGAAGCTTACTATAGTATACTCGTTTTAAATGGGGACACATATGGGCCCTTATTCTGATCGGTGCGGATATTCCCGCATTCTTACGGAGCGGTCCGCACGCTACAGTGTTTTGCCGCATGCGGCCATCGTCCGTAGAAACGCCCACGTGTCCTCCGCATTCGGACGGACTCACTCTTTAAGAACAGGGCGTGTTTACGGACGACATACAAACCATGCGTGTGCGGGAGAAACACTCCGATTATGCACGGTATTACAGAGTATTACAGAGTATGCTCGGGAATACCGCATCCGAACGGGAGCCAAGCGGTGCTACCGCACGTAAGCGGAGTATTTACGCCAAACAACCCACTATTAAGTATCTTCTGCAAGACATCACATGACCCACTTATTCAATTACCTATCCTCATAAAAAACTGCTTATTTGGAATTGGAATCAATTAAATGCCAATATATCCTTACAAGCATGCCTAACACATGCATTGCACACATTAACCCTTACAGCAATTTAAGTGCAATGGTTTGTATTACACCCTGTGTAAAAGATTATAAACAATCTACACATATACTGTTTAATGTGCAAAGAAAACCAACAACTGTGAACTTGCATAAACAATTTATTACAAAACACAATGAACATATAAATAAAAAAATATCAAATAATAATTTAAATCAGCAGATCTCTGAGGTCCTGCAGGTCGGCGAGCAGGAGCCTCAAGTGGTGCTCCGCCCGCAGGAGGGCCCCACGCACCCCCTCATCTGCCGGTGTGGTGTCATCTGTGGGCATGTCAAAGGGGCAAAAATTAGTCATGTTATTCATGCATACATTTCACATACTGCGACATAAATTGCACAAATGCTAGGTGACATGTGTGTGTATATATATATATATATATATATATATATATATATATATATATATATATATATATATCTATGTAGAGAGATAGAGACACACATAGATAAATAGATATGACACATACATAATACATACATGCAAACTTATTTACTACATACTGTCTTTTTTTGCCTCTACCCTTTACTCTGCAGAAGACATAACAGTCATAGTGTTTCTTCTCAGTCACAACCCACCCATGACTAACCAATGACAAGCATGTCATGGCCTCCGTCAATAAGAACTTGTCACAATCTGCTCAGTCTAAGTTCAGTGATGGTTCGTGGCATGGGAGTTATGCAAATGTCAGGAATGCACAGTACACATCCTCAAAATCATAATTCTGTCTAAACCAACCTACAATTATGTGAGGGCAAAAAAACAATCTGAACTACAGGGGGTGTTTAGGTAGAGGAGGCTCCTGGGACACTGGCAACTTCTGACTCCATTCCAAGGTAGGCCGGGCCATACTCCATTTATAGCATACATCCTAGAGTTTATAAATAACATTCACCAACAATATAGATTCCACTATTTGATGGGTCATAATCTACGATTGCAGCAGGTGAATTTAATCCACAAATGATCCACTCATCCCTTTACTCCAGGATCCTGTTTAACTACAACGGTTATGTGGCATTCAAAATGGAGCTCCAACCCATCCCACAAACCTGTGTAATTGAGAGGTGTCCTGGATGAAAGGGATGCCTTGGACACCCCATCTAACCCGTACCTGTATCTGTAGCTACCCACTTTGGGGTCTATATGAATAGTATTGGAACAAAATTTTTAATCACCAGTGCTACATAACAAATACCAGTACAACTACTTAATGAATGATGCATTATGTAAACATACCGATCTGCTGGGACTCCGGGGCTTGGCACGCCTCCTCCCCCTCGGAATTGGAATCCTCTGGGGCAACCGTGGCCTCCTCAGCCCCCTCCTCCGCCAGCTCCTCTGCCACAAGCACCTCCTCCTCCACCTCCTCCTCCTCCTCCTCCTCCACCTCCTCCTCCTCCACCTCCTCCTCCACCACCACCACCTCCTCCTCCACCTCCTCCTCCGCCACCAACACCTCCTCCTCTGCCACCAACTCCTCTTCCACCTCCTCCACCACCACCTCATCAGGCACCTCCTCCTCCTCCACCACCTCCTCCACCATCTCCTCCAACATTTCCTCCTCCTCCACTTCCTCCTCCTCCTCCTCCACCCTTGCCGCCACCTCCTCCTCAGGGTCTTGGGCCTCCTCCTGGGCCAGGTCTGCCTCGGCCTCTTCACGGGCCTGTCGGGCTCGGGCTCGTGCTGTGTGGTAGAAAAAAAAAACATGGTCAATGTCGGGTCATTGGGGCACATGTATTAATCCATAACAAGACATACATGGAAGGGTGATAATGATGGCAAACGATGCAGGCAAGTAGCTCCTTACTGTTAATGGACTCAAAAATGTGACATTTAAATTATTATGTGATTGTTAGTAATTTGTTCAAACATTACAACCCTGGCATTTATCAATGTGTAACACATATTAGATCTGGCACATTGTATGCATCAGAATCCTCAATGCTATGTCATTACATATAAAAGCCACATGACTGCATGTTAACCAGGAAGAAGCACACATAACAGTCTATGGACTTTTAAACCCATGGACACCCACTTATCATGAGACACATGTTATTGTTTAAATATGCTATGTTGTAAGTGCGAAATTTCATAGCTAAAATACTCACAATCAGCAATTTCGCCCCTGATTTGCTGCAAGAGCTGGGGCTGGCGCCTGCGGAGGTCCGACCACCGCCTCTCGAGCTGCCCGAGGGACCTCCGCACCCGAGTGCGGGCGTAAATATAAATACGGCGCCCTGCCGCAGCATAGGCCCTCCGCTTATGGCGGTTAGTGATAAAGGGCCCCGCACGGCCCAGCCTTGTCTCCATGACGGAGACCAGAACCCTCAGCTCCGCATGTGTAAAGGGGTCTGCCCTTCGTGTCTCCGCCATGTTAACAATGGCATCTATCAACCAATCAGGTGGTGGCATTGGTTGATCACAGTTATTTGTGTTAATAACTTTATTGTTCATCTTTACATGAACAGCGTCTCTGCGCCAACACAAATGGTGACAAATTCGCATGCCTTCAAAACAGTAGTGCTGATGTATGGCAATGAACAAATCTGATATATATATAAAACACAGTGTGTATGCACTTAGCAAATCCAATGACGCCTCGCTCCGCCAAGCAACGCGTGCTATAGCTTAGCAACGCATAGCTGTAGTTAGCATTACTTACTCTATGCATCTATGTGTATGCGTACATTTATGTGTAAAAGACACATACACATACTTGCAGGTATCCTGAGACCAGCATTATACACCAGCCCTGCCTGCCTGCCTGCCTGCCTGCCTGGGTGCCTGCTCCTTGAAATGTTGAAACATGTGAATAAATTCAAATATCATATATATATATATATATATATATATATATATATATATATATATATCTGCAAACAAATCATACATCAACACAGGAAAAAATCCCCAACACATTAGAGAATAAATCAATGTACTCACCAGTCATCAGGGATAGTATCAACTACAATAATGAAGATATAACAAACACATAAGATCCCTTGTACAAGGTATAATAATTAGCACCTATATTGAACTTCCCCCAAAACTAAGCACATATGATAAATATCTCCTATTTCTTTGCCATTAGGAGGGCAGGCTGGCTAATTTTAGTTTTGTAACACTGACAACTAACACACTGTACTTATTTGAAGGGCTGATTTTGACTAAAATTGGTGTGTTCTGTCAACTCGATAACATGTACCTGAAGTATCTTTGCGCCACAGAGTCCCGCAGCTGGTATCCCCTCCGGCATTCAGGGGCGCGGGATGGGCGCATGGGCGGATCTTGCGGCTCAGATGGTACCTCCCACTCATCAAAGGGTATCTCACGCCGCACAGCAATGTTGTGGAAAAATATACACAGGCCCACGATCCTCGACACCATTTGAGGCGCATATTGTAAGTCACCACCAGTGCGGTGGAGCACTCTAAATCGACCTTTTAAAAGGCCAATTGAGCGCTCCACCACTTGCCTGGTGGCAACATGCGCCCGATTGAATGCCTCCTGTGGGCCCGGTGCTGGGTAGCTGTACGGCGTAAGTAGCCAGGGCGTACATGGGTAACCGGAGTCACCCAGAACCCACGCATCACGGCCTTCCAGCTCTTGGAGTCTTTGCCATATCCCGGTTTGTCGGATGACATGAGAGTCATGGGCACTTCCGGGAAACTTCGAGTTGAAGGCGAGAATTTCCATGGATGGGCCACATACCACCATCACGTTCAGTGAGTGGAACAATTTGCGGTTCCTATATATCTTCTCACTTCGAGATGGAGGCACAAATGGTACATGGGTGCCATCCACAGCCCCTATCACATTAGGGAAGCCAGAAATTTGATGGAAGGCCTGCTGGCTTCTGCGCAGGGTCTCGGTGGCAAATGTCATGGCCATGAAGTGCCCCTTGCGCCTGAACATGGCCGACGTCACACGCCTCAGGATTCGGCAGAAGGCCGGCTGAGATATTCCAGCAAGTACTGCCACTACTTGTTGGAATGATCCTGAGGCGCAGAAATGCAACACCGCCAGCAGCTGTGTGTGAGGCGGAATTGCTGTCGTGATCCCGTGTAGAGGTTCCAGATCGCTCTGAATTAAGGTGAGCAGATCCAGAATGACATGTGGCGGTAACCGGTACCTAGTAAGTACCTCATCATCGGGCATAGCAAACAGAGTCACCCGTGTGCGATAGATTCTAGCACGTCCTGGCCTCCTTGGCCGACGAGTGGGGAGAGCCGCAAGTGCCCTTAGCCTCCTCTCCATGTAGCGCATCATTGCTTCAGCAACCTATAAAGAAATGAACATAAATACTGATGCACCTATGCACATAATGGCCATATCCCACTACAAATAGATTTGTAGCCTTCAATACGTACAATAGATGGCCGCCCCGTGAAATCCCTCAGATCCATTTGACTCTATAATGATGACACAATAATATGAACTCAATACACACCGTCCAAAACACTCAGATAAAGGTGTCAGCATTTTTTGCCGACATCATGTACTATGAGACATTTCATCTATTGCTGGGACATGTTGTCCTGCAATAGATGAACCCACACAGGTTTAAGACCTGTGAGTGAAATAGTGAACATGTGACATGTTGCAATAATGCTACACGCACTTTGCTGGCCCAACAATCTGTAGTCAGTGAGGCAATGGTGCATACATTCATACACTTACATTGTTAATGGATATCATATCTACAAGGAGCATGGAAGAGCTTACCTTAGACCCTGACAAGTCCAGATCTGGAGACAAATGATTCTAGCAGCAAGTCACTATTTATAGGGCTCTCACATGTGTGGTCTATAACAGTAGAGATGAGTATTGCATGACTTGTGGGCTGGATTATCTAAGGGATTGGGCTACTTTTAGCTTGCAATCAAACGCCACAATACCACAGTAGTCATGAATCAAATGTCATGTCATGCTAGCAAATAGCATGTGTATTGTGCAATAGTCACAGGTGTATCAGAAGATTCTATGCAATGTTAGCATTGGTGCCCAGTATTTCATGTAGAACTTTCGCCAGGTTTTACACAATGGAATTTCCGCCACCGTATGCGGCGCGAAAAAACAGCGACGTACGCTCACGCACGGAACGCAGCTGCCGCTGATGTCCGCCAAACAGGCTACACAAACAGTATATAAAGGTGTATTAGAAGGTGACCATGTTGTTGCTAACATGTCTGGATCACAACCAGAGGTGGACCCAGATCTGCAGCAACTATTTGACCAGATGGACTCCAGCACCACCTATGTGCCACTGCACATGCGGCCAGTGGGTAATGAGGAGGCTGCTGGACCTTCTACAGCAGGGCAACCTGCACCTGACCATTCTACAGCAGGGCAACCTACACCTGGCCCTTCTGCAGCAGGCCAACCTGCAGCTGGCTCATATGCACCATCAGCAGAATTGATTGGAACACAACCGGGGACTTCACAAGGTAGTACCATGGCCAGCACTTCAAGTGCAGCGACACGTGACAGGGGGCGTGGCCAAGGACGTGGCAAGGGGAGAGCCAGGGCAACAGAGGAACCACCCAAAAAAAATAAGGCATATGAAGCACAGGAGCTTGCCATCCTGGTTCCCCGAGCACGTGATTGGATTGAGTGTCCATCGGAGAAGCTGACACACACACGCAGATGGAAGATTTGGGAACAGATAACGGCAGAGATTAATGAAGTAGCGCCACAAGTTCGTGAGACGGACCATGTGAAGAAGAGGCAAGTTGTTTTGTCATACATGTGCCCAGTAATAGCCAAGTAATGATTGAATTGATGCTTAGATGGATTTAGCAAATGGCCCGTGAGGTTGTTACGATACACATACATTATTGCCATGTTATTTCGGTGAGAGTTAGAGTAGGGTGATTGTGAATGTGTATTGTAACGGTGGATATCATAGTTGCATGTAATATTATCTTTTGGACATTAATCACATGTCGTAATATGTAGCACAGAGCAATGGCTGCAACAGCTAACATCTGGAGTGACATGTATTAATATGTCAACTTACATTGCAGGTGGCAGGACTTCAAAACCAACCTGAAGAGGAAGATGACCAAGCGGTGGGAACACAGCCAGACATCTGGGGCCGGGCCCATGCCATCAGGGCTAGAGCTCACCCCCCTGGAGTTGCTGGCCGAGAGCTGTATATCAGTTGAGGGGGGTGAGCACGATGGATAGCGAGGCCCCAGCTGAAGTGTTTGCGTCTTTGCTGGAAGGTAAATATTGGTCATGCCATAAACTTGTGCAAGTAATTATCTTAGAATGTCTCCTAATTGTGTTTATCTTTTTCCACAGACACCCCACCGCTTGGTGACGACTCTGCTCAGGAGGTGGAGGAGTCCGTGCCACCTGGCCCCAGTGGTAGGCCTGTGCAGCAGCAGCCATCGGCCCAAGCCGATTTGGCCGCCTTGGCCCAGATGCTTGGGGACATCAACCAGCAGGGAGACTTGGCATCAGAACGGATGCATAGGACCGAGGAGATCCTGGCGAGCTTGGTCAGCACCCAGCAGGCCATCGCTGCGAGCATGCAGGCCATGGCTGAGTCACATCAGGCCATGGCTGCAAGTGCTCAGGTGCTGGCCGAGCAAGCCACCCGCCAAAATGATCTCCTCCTCCACCATAATGAGCTTATGGTGGAGCTGGTTACCAGCAACAGGGTCCTAATGTCATCCGTTTCTGGTGCATTACCACCGGCAACACTCCCTGCTGGCAGGAGGGGTAGACCAGCCAACCCCTCAACATCATCTGCTCCACCTGCCCCAGCATCTGGCCGTCCCCGAAGAGCTGCTGCACAGGCCAAGGAGCCTACCAAGGCCAAACGTGGTCGCAAATGAACTTGTGGCTGCATTAATCTCCACCGTTATGTGGTCCCAAATCTTCCATTGTGCTGTGTGTGTCAGCTTCTTGTGTCCAATCACGTGCTGAGGGTAACCAGATGAGCCCTTGCTTCATATGTCCTTTTTGGTTCCCCTGTTGCCCTCTTTTGCCTGCCATTACTGTCAGCTGTACTTGAAGTGATGGCCATGGTACTATCTTGTGAAGTCCCCGGTTGTGTTCCAAATGATTCTGCTGATGGTGCATATGAGCCAGCTGCAGGTTGGCCTGCTGCAGAAGGGCCAGGTGTAGGTTGCCCTGCTGTAGAATGGTCAGGTGCAGGTTGGCCTGCTGTAGAAGGGCCAGCAGCATCCTCATTTCCCACTGGCTGCATGTGCAGTGGCACATAGGAGGTGCTGGAGTCCATCTGTGTGCAATTATATTTGTTTTGTATTATTATTTATTTTGCTACATTCCTGCCATGTTGTTTATTTTTTGGATTTTGTATTTTTTGGTCATTGCATCACAGTGGCATTGACTGTGACATGTATAGAAATAAATTTTTTTACTTTACCCAAAAATGTGTGGTTTCATGAGTACATGTCGAATACACATGTGTATTGCTAGTATTAATATTCTGTCATGTCCATTGTTAGCAGTTTTAAAGTGTCTGACAAGTACAGGATATGTGGGTGTTTAGTAAGGGTTCCTTGAAGCAGCAATGGTTTCAATTAAAGCACTGACAAGCGGCCTATTAGTGAGTAATGAGTAAAGGAGTAGATTCTATTGGGTTCAGGTGTTAATGCTTGTAGTCATTAGGCGTACGTTCGCCTACCGCATGAACGAGTGGTGTCCGCAAAGCAATAGTACACTTGTGGACACCGCACATTTCTTCCCTTTTTGATCGCGTGCATTCGGAGTGCTATCCGAATGTACGCCCCCCAACATAAGTGTACTCCCCCGTGTCCGCCCATGTTTCCGCCCCGTTTTGCCCACTTTGAAACTACGCCCATGTGACATTCCGCATGACGCCCATAATACGCCCATATTTCCCGACTGATTGCGGGGAACAGTTTTGTACGGGATTTGGCCGAACTGGTACGGAGTCAAGGCGTGGCACATGCGCGTTGCGTTCTCCACGCATGCGCAGACGCCGAAAAGACGCGATCCGTAAGAATGCGGTAAAGTCCGCGTCAATCAGAATAAGGGCCATGGTTACAGAGGTTCTATAGATCATTAAAGCCAGGCAGAGGTGTAACTCTGGGAGGCAACAGAGTCAACTGCCGCTGGGCTCCAGCTCCCAAGGGGGCACCTCTCCTCCCCTGCAAGTTTAAGGGCGGGATGCTCTAAAACAGAAATTCAGAAAAAAAAATTTCAGGGTTTTTACTGCATTTCCATATTCTCAAAACCCACTCCACCAGGTTAGCGCTGCAGAGGGAATTGCTATCTTTTTCTGGCTATTCCCTATAGAAGCCTATGGATATGACTCTCATTGGAGCATGTTAAAGAGAGTAGACCCCTGTAGAAACAAACAAGAGCAGTTGAACCACAACCGTAGCTGGATGGATGGAATAGGTGTTGAATGAATTGAATGAATTAAATTAAACTTTGGTCCACCAGTGACGAGTGGGTTTCATCTGTGAGCTGAAGTGAACTAAGGATCAAACACAGGATATACATGCTTGAAGATCAATCTTTCCTGCAGCTCTGCAGTATGAGTATTTCCAGGAGACAGGGAGCAAGCAGTACTGTAGTAGTCTGATCATAAGCAGCAGTACAGCAGGATATGACCTGGACGGGATCTAAAACATTTTTAAGTAATTCAGGTAACAAATGCAATATGTGAATGATCTATGATTGCAGCTGCACCTCATCATCTTGTAAACCATTAGCAATAAAAGAATATTAGTGAGCATAAATACAGTACTGATTTTCTTGGATTTAGTGGCTTGAGGGTTAATCTCTATTGACTGGAAACTCGAAGACAGAATTTCTCAGCTTTCTGTACAATTTCATGGTGAGCTTATAATGTCACAATTCTCAGATAACATCTTTGTGTAGGCTTTTGGCACATGGAAGGCTGCACAGTTTGTATAAAGGTGAAAGCAAGTATAGGTAAATATTGTACATACACTGTACATAAGGGTAGTAGCATACTTAATCATACATACTGTAGGTGATAATGCTGACTGATTAAATAAGGATTGAGGGGTAAATGTATGAAGCTTGAAGAAGTGGTATCTATCCCCAGAAAAATGTTATGTGCATAATGTTCCAGCCAATCAGCTCTTAACTGTTCATTTACATATTGGAACTGATTGGCTGGTGCATTATCACCTTGCACATACCGTTCTTTAAGGGGATAGATATCACTTCTCCAAGTTTCAGACGGATGGAGTGGGACTCGTTCAGCCGGGGGCCAGCCGCCCGCCTCCACCAATCCCCGCCACATCCGCTCGCATACAGTCAAACAGAGGATAAATCATTCGATGGTTACTCACCATTGAATCATTTATTCCTCTGTTTGGTATGAAAAGTAAGGCTAGACTTACTTTTCATATGGCTGCTTAAGAGCAGTTGGTCAAATGTACGGAACCAAATTAGTAGACAAAGGTCCAGATAAGTAAAACGGTATACAGATGGAGTCACTCTCCTTAGATCGGCTCCTGGCGACTCTATCGCCATCCACCGTCCTCTGCCAGCCGCCTACAACAGAATGGGGCAGACGCCCATGAGACGCTCGCATGCTCTATTGTCCCGGAAGAGGTAGCAGCTCTCCACCCATTTCTCTGCTCCTGCCCGCTCTGCCCCTGCCTGCCCCCACTCCCTGCCCGTCCCCATGAAGCAGAGATGGGCAGGGAAGCCTTCGCTCCCCGCTGCCTTACTGACAGGGATGCACAAATGAGTGAGCCGCTTGCACGTCCCCATCCGCCAGCCCGCATGTCACCACCCTCCACCAGCGCTCACCAGCTAGGGGGATCTGGCGAGCACTCAGCAAGGCTGAGGGCAGCTACATCTGTATTCAGGAAATAAATTGGAATTGCAAGATAACAGAGAACCAGCATGCTAAAGCACAGCTAGCATTTTGGTTATCTGGCAGGGAGCTGATTGGAAGAGCAGATACTGTATGTATTAGGCATGGCAGGTGCAGTTCTTCTGGGGGAAAAACTGCTGGCACCCTTTCAATTAGGGATATGGTCATTGGATCAACCTATATTCGGTCAACGTATATTGGGTTGACACCCTTATGTCAATAAGCCATAGGTTGACACCTATAAAAGATTGACGTGGCTTAGGTGGACATGGACTCTAGGTTGACAGGGACTTTATGTTGACATGCCAAAGGTCAGCATTAGAAAGGTTGACATGGTTTTCAAAAAGCATTTTTAAAAAAGGAGTTTTTGTTTAGTTCCCCACCATCCACTAGGGTGTGGAGGGAGAACAAAATAGTGTGACCGTGCATGAAGCATGGCAATTGAAGCCAGTCGAGGAGACACAGTACTTGTAGACATATGTAAAGTAACGTTTGGTTTTAGGCTGGCATACAATGAGTGATTATACAGTCCAAGTGACCCCCAGTGACTACCACCGAGTTGGAGGGGGGCGTCACTGATAGTTCTGCAGTGCCAGAACTAGCAATGTTATAACATACCCCCAACATGACCCATTCCAGGACAAAATGCTCTGCTCCTGGACATCCTTGCCAGTTGCAGTTGCAGAGGTGGGACAGCGCCATTGTCACAAATACAAATAGGGGAGCTACACATGCCAGTGAGTCTGGACTGTGCCATTTTATGGTGGCAGTTGGTGGGGCTCCCCTATATGAATTTTGGACTGTGCTGTTGCCCTGCAACTCTGCAACTGTCACTGGCATGGATGTCCAGAAACAGAGCATCTTGTCCCTTCTGGAATGGTTCATGTTGGGAGGTAAAAAAACAAGGAAAGAGTGATCAGTGCGCTACTAACTGCAGCTGGTACCAGGACTTGTCAGGTCCTAAACGTGTAGGAAAAAAATGAAAGAGATATGTACCAGCGCTGGCTGAATATAAATTAAAACAAAAATATGTGGAACGGTATCCTGTACAAAATACAATTTATTATAATGAAATTTAAAAAGCTGTAATAGCATATAGAAGTTTGATACTTGATAAAAAGGGGGTTACAGTAATGTAAAATGTATAAATATACACATGTGGACATTCAAATCACAGCACAGTAATGGTATGAATATAGCATATAATTTGCATATTACCACATAGACATCTTAGGATGTAGTCCCATTAAAGCAGATAACCAGGTGGCCAATGGTGATCCAAGCAACAGAGTCCAGATGTGAAATTAGGTGTCTCTGGTGGAAAGATGGTAGAACCTGGAGGATGAAGGATGTTCCGTGTCTGCCTCGGATGATGAGTCCGGATGGGATGGTGCAAATGCACTGAGGGATGTCTTAATTCTGTGGATGAGTTGAGGCTGTAATGATGTGCTGGAGATGAAGTTGTCCACTTGATAAAAAGCTCAACGCGTTTCTCTGGGCTAGGGCACCCAGCTTCTTCAGGAGCAAGATGTAACTGAGTCCTTATGCTGGGCTGTATAAATACCCCAGTGGGAATTGGTAAAATGATTACAGCTGTACATTTGTGGAGGTTACTATAGGATACCGTTCAAAATAATAATAAAATCATGTCCTACTAGAAGGCAGAATAGGTTTATCATTTAGCTTAGAGAATGGAACATATATAATTATGAATAGAAAACACTTTATAGTTAGATGTTGTCACAGAATGCGTGTCACGTGACCTAGCACATGACATCAGCGTCATACCCGGAAGTGAGGGTATGTGTCTTGTTGCGTTTTAGTATATTGGGCATTTAGTACATATAAGTGTATTTGTGCCTCCCCCTGATCTTATCTTTCTCCTGACGATGTCTGCGTCTATATCATTGTAAAGGAGCGGGAGTACGATCAGCATTAAGTGCAAGTAAACACAGAAATTACTTCATTCAGTGGCCGGTCACGTGTGCGCGTGCGGCCAATCAGGGCTTGCCACGTGTCCTGTGAGATCACAGGTCACGTGGTTAGATCGAGTAGTTCACGTCTGGTTGGTTGGAGGAATTCTTGTTTAAACCAATGAATGTGGTTGTTTGCTGGATAGTAGTTCAGCACGTGGGGTTTGTTTTTAAGTGATGTTACTAGGTAACCACATCAGGTCACATGTGTTGTAACAGCCAATCACGGGTGAGTCATGTGTAACACATGAAAACAATGCTTAAGAACGATGTCTTATCGTGAGGAATGTTTTTAAACAATGATACTAGGAATCTAATTTCAGTCACATATATTTCGACAGTCAGTCTCTGGTGGACCGTATATAATACATATCAGATAACAAGAATAATATTCAAATGATGTTTTATCATTATAGGGACTTGATCTTAGTTACCAAAAAGGATGGAAACAAGATATTGTAAAATTAACCATTCTCCATGTTAGTTAAAAAATAGAACGCAAAGAGGGGGTGACAGATTCAATAAATTATGTAAACGAGAAGTGTACTGGATGCTAAAATTCAACTCCATGCACCCTGATGGGTTGAATGAAAGCATGGAGCTAAATTCAATAATCCAATGATATTAGTATCAATATTTGTAAACCTTTGTTTTTCTACAATATACATAGCTTCATTCTAAATATCATTAATTTGTTCCTCCCCTCCTTCTTTCTCCTCTTCTTAAATGTCATCATTCCCATAATTATTATACTATATAACTGTAAAAAAATAAAAAAAAAAATAAAAAAATTTTAAACATAAAAATAAAAATATAAATTAACAAAAATATATCTCCTGCTTTCTTTGCGTGGAAGTGTATGTTCCTTCAGTCGAGACCTCCTATACTACCCCAGCCTCTGCGCACTATGGCGATTGGACTGGGATAGTGGCGGTCTATGACTGTGGTACATGCACCCCACAGTCAGTATGACACACTTATGATGAATTTGTGTATCACTGACTATATGGGACTAATCATATCCATACAAAATAAATCACGCTCCATCCCAAAAGGAATAACCAGAATGGTGAATATCACAAGATCCTGTGTCTGTCTATCTATTTTTTAACTAACATGGAGAATGGTTAATTTTACAATATCTTGTTTCCATCCTTTTTGGTAACTAAGATCAAGTCCCTATAATGATAAAACATCATTTGAATATTATTCTTGTTATCTGATATGTATTATATACGGTCCACCAGAGACTGACTGTCGAAATATATGTGACTGAAATTAGATTCCTAGTATCATTGTTTAAAAACATTCCTCACGATAAGACATCGTTCTTAAGCATTGTTTTCATGTGTTACACATGACTCACCCGTGATTGGCTGTTACAACACATGTGACCTGATGTGGTTACCTAGTAACATCACTTAAAAACAAACCCCACGTGCTGAACTACTATCCAGCAAACAACCACATTCATTGGTTTAAACAAGAATTCCTCCAACCAACCAGACGTGAACTACTCGATCTAACCACGTGACCTGTGATCTCACAGGACACGTGGCAAGCCCTGATTGGCCGCACGCGCACACGTGACCGGCCACTGAATGAAGTAATTTCTGTGTTTACTTGCACTTAACGCCGATCGTACCCCCGCTCCTTTACAATGATATAGACGCAGACAGCGTCAGGAGAAAGATAAGATCAGGGGGAGGCACAAATACACTTATATGTACTAAATGCCCAATATACTAAATCGCAACAAGACACATACCCTCACTTCCGGGTATGACGCTGATGTCATGTGCTAGGTCACGTGACACGCATTCTGTGACAACATCTAACTATAAAGTGTTTTCTATTCATAATTATATATGTTCCATTCTCTAAGCTAAATGATAAACCTATTCTGCCTTCTAGTAGGACATGATTTTATTATTATTTTGAACGGTATCCTATAGTAACCTCCACAAATGTACAGCTGTAATCATTTTACCAATTACCACTGGGGTATTTATACAGCCCAGCATAAGGACTCAGTTACATCTTGCTCCTGAAGAAGCTGGGTGCCCTAGCCCAGAGAAACGCGTTGAGATTTTTATCAAGTGGACAACTTCATCTCCAGCACATCATTACAGCCTCAACTCATCCACAGAATTAAGACATCCCTTAGTGCATTTGCACCATCCCATCTGGACTCATTATCCGAGGCAGACACGGAACATCCTTCATCCTCCAGGTTTTACCACCTTCCACCAGAGACACCTAATTCTACATCTGGACTCTGTTGCTTGGATCGCCATTGGCTACCTGGTTACCTGCTTTAATGGGACTACATCCTAAGATGTCTATGTGGTAATATGCAAATTATATGCTATATTCATACCATTACTGTGCTGTGATTTGAATGTCCACATGTGTATATTTATACATTTTACATTACTGTAACCCCCTTTTTATCAAGTATCAAACTTCTATATGCTATTACAGCTTTTTAAATTTCATTATAATAAATTGTATTTTGTACAGGATACCGTTCCACATATTTTTGTTTTAATTTATATTCAGCCAGCGCTGGTACATATCTCTTTCATGTTGGGAGGTATGTTATAACGGCACAGTGGTATACAAACAGATACAAATAAAAATGTAACCGTCTAGATGGGTTTCTTGCTGGGTTAAAGCATGCCCCGAGCACTTGTGCCACAGTATAATTGCACTTCCTGCACCCTCTATAGTTAGGTCACTGTATCCACTTATTATTAAGAGTTGGGTGACTAAAGTCAATATGCTTCTATTTATAATTCCTTCCCTTTGTACCAAATATACTCTATCTGCTCTTTTTGTGAGTTGTCCTCTGTAATGTCACTTAAAAGTACATTTAGCAAAGACTGTATAAAAGTAAAAGCAATCAATGTGATATGTCAGCGAGCACTAACAGTAGTTAAAGACATTTCTTTTTGACCCATGTGTTCTATGATAGTGGACAGTTTGTTAGATATAGTACTCCACACTTTGCTGTTGCTAGGTTACTTCAGAAGGTAGCTGCACAAACCGTACTTTATAAACTCCCTTACGACTGACAACCCTGTGATCCCAATTTATCACCAGAGGAAGACTTAACAAACATTTCTAAATAAAAATGATAGTCACTGGTACATTGTTAAAAATGGTAAAATTTTGTTTCGACAGTTAGATTATGATGAATGAATGCATGGTGGTAGATAAACCAGGAGGCATTGAACATAACCAACACATACTGTACAGTACAGAAAACTGGTGCCCAACTATCTTTCCAAGTTTACAAGTTGGACCCACAGAGCCTTGCGGTTTGTGTAGAGTCTGCAAACAGGAAAACTTTATGAGAACAATTCAGAAAAAAAAAAATAGTTTTATAAAAATAACAATTGGCTACCAAAAAATATACAAACAAAGAAACCACAACAATTAAGAGGAAAGGAAATCAACCCAATATATGCAAAATATGTATAAGAATGTAATTAACAGAGATAATATAATCATAAAAGATTTTAATCATCACATGTCCTAGATACTCTATGGCTAAGGGGAAGTTTCACCTGACCAGGGATTTCAGGTGACCATGGCCATGCAAACTTTGGCCATCAGGCCAAACATGATCCAGAATCTGGTAAGTTCTGGTAACCCCTTCCGATATTCTTCAGGTGCTTTGTAAAGCTCTATGCAGTTGCCTATACAGAATCAGTGAACATGGTCCAGTTTGTGCAGTGGCACAGATACAGAGGATGGACTATCAGATCCACTAGAGATAGTCAATTAGGTAAATTACACCAAATATGGGTACACATTAGACAACTCTGCAAATAATGTGATGTCATCAACAATCCTTCTTGATCTCCCTTGAACTCCTGGACAAACTACTGTATAAAATGCGTAGACACTGAGAAATTTTAGAAACAATATTGTTAATGGCCACATTCCAGTAGTACTGTAGTTGACAATATTCTCAGATTGAGCTGCATGTACGTACAGCAGGGGATGCCACTAATAACCGGTGGGAGCGTACATCATTTAGGTGGGGCTCTAGGATTGTTATAAATTCAAAAGTGGTGCCTCTGATTATACTAATATTTTTATAAAGACACATATCAGACATTAATTGTTTTAATAAGCAATGGTATTAGATAATGCAGCAGAAATTATGAGTACATCTATAGAGCATGGGTGACCTGAAGAACACATGAGGGTATTACAAGCAGCAGGGGACAGAGGGGGGAATTACTATTATTATTGCATTTAATATCTGTATCTAAGGTGCTACAAGTAGTTTCCAGCAATGTACATAGACTTTCATTAGAACAATACAGGGCAAACAGTACTTAACATTACATTAAATGAAAAACTAAAACAGAGCACAGGTAACAATTATCCCACAATTTTCTGTACAAAATACAGCTGTATGTAGGAGCAGTCTATGTACTACTAGTGGGGGCTGTCATTTTAAGAGTTGAATGATTACGAGTGAGAAGAGTTTGAGGGATATACAGTCACTGATTAGTAGAGATCATTATTTGAAGCATGGGAGAAGAGGGCCCTAGAGAACTGCAGGGAAGAGAGCTCTGCTCCAAGGAACTTGAATTCTATAGGAAGACAGACAGGTGACATGGGGTGCTAGCACGTGACTTGATGGCAGGAAGTAAGCATGTTATAGACAGTCAAGGCATGAAGCAGGGGGTAGGAATAGTGACTTTGAGCCTTGGTTATTCGAAAGGATACACTTTGATGAACACATGGTTTTCAGTGCCTGTTTGAAGCTTTGCAAGGTTGTGAAGGACTCATTCGAGTGAAATGGGGGCAGCATGGGCAGAATTTTAGTTTTGCACATAAGATGCAGTGGCCCTGGGAGGATAGTCATTGGCCGACCAGAGAGGGCTGGAGGGAGTATGTAGTGATATAAGGTTTGATACGTAGGGAGCAGTGGAGTTAGAGAGCACCTTGTATGTGAGAGTAAAGTGTATAAAGAGTATTCTATAAGGGAATCGGAGCCAGTGCAGATTTTGTTAAAGGGGAGTACCTGAAGTTGAACAGTAGGAGAGGAAGATAAATCTAGCTATGGAGCTGAGAACAGATTGGATGGGATTGAGACTAGTGAGGAGAATGTTGCAATTAATGAACCATGTATGACCACAGACTGTCACTCTGTGAGAGGAATGGCTTGATTTGAGCAATGTTGCATCATTTGAACTAACAGGATTGAGCCAGAGATAAGACATAGGCGGTGAATGAGAAAGAGTAGTCAAGATTGATGGACTTGGCGAATAATGGAGATTATGGTGTTGTCAGCAGGGATGGAGATATTGGGATAGGGTGGAGACTAAGGATGAAGGAAAATGATAAGCTCAGTTTTGTCCATGTTGAGCTGTGCTCAACATCCAGTGAGGTCTCAGAGAGGCAGATGAATACAAGAGAAAGGACAGAGGTGGAGAGGTCAGGAGAGGATATGTATAGGTATAGTTGTGTTTCATTGGCATAGAGGTGGTACTAAAAGCCAAAGGAGCATATGAGCACAACCAGGGAAGAGATGCACTGGAAGAAGAGAAGATGACCTAGGAAATTTCTTTGGGGAATACTGATCAACACACTTTTCACTGATACTGATTAATATTGCTATTATTGGTCATAGAAGCATGCAACATTTTGGAATCATGTTTAATGAAACAGATTGGTCATCAGGGCCTCACATATTGGGCGACAGGGAAGACATTTCATCAAATTGGTCATCAACTCTATACTCAGAGGAAGTACAGTATCTTTATTTCCGGCCTGAGCATTGGTAAGAGGAACTTGCAGAGAAAAAAGGCTGATTCAAATAAAAGATAAGCTTTTATGGGGTTAATAAAGATCTAATGACTGGACGATGCAGTGAGAGATGTGGAGAGGCAATGTGAGATCAATTTACTGGAGAGAGTAGAGAGAGCTGTGTAGATTATAATTAGAGTTCTGATGTATTAATTGAAATTTGTGTATGGACCGTTTTGATATGTAATACATTTTTACAGATAGTTTATGGTTTTTTAAGGATTATGGGGTCAACCTATTCAAAATAGCTCTAGTACTGAGTGAAAAAAATGAGCTATAGTTTTAAATGTGAATGAAGATTCAGAGATCACCATTGTTAAGTGTTAAGGAAGTTAGAAAGAACAGAATAACATTTGTATCTCAGTATAGCCAAAGGAGGTCATTCTGGTTGGCTCGCTGCTTAGTGAGCCTTCTAACAGAGCACACCAGGCATACAAATGCTTACTCCCTGCTACCTTGGGAATATCCCCGCCGCACCATGAATGGATGTTTTGCATAAACATCCATTTGCAGGCTAGCGTGCAGGGTCGAAATTATTCCATGGTCTCTGACCATCGAATGATTTCTACCATGCTAGCAAATCTAAGGCAGTCTGGTGTCCACGTTGGAGAACTGGGCAGGTGGCTGACGTTCTGTGACATCAGCCGCCTGACCCCAGAAGGCAGGTGCCTGCCCGCGTTCACATGACGATGCCCAACGAATGTTGACAAATGTTTTCCTGCGCACACCAAGCATTTTGGTGGGTGCACCCAGGAAACGCAGGGTGATCGCATGCAAACGCCCCTTCCCTGCTTCTATCGTGCCCCCTGCTGTATGAGTGCCACAGAGACTATCAAGTCTCCGAAGGCGCCCACACATGCACAAAAGCATAAGCGGTGTGAACACGCCAGGGACTACGTGGCTAGAGTCAGGCCTAATGCCTAAAATTAGTAAAAACTGGATTGTATTGGGATGATTGACAACATCCTGATGGTCAGGATCCTGAGAGCTTTGCCGTATGTATGTTAACCCTGCTATTACACATGGGATGGTGGGGGAGCCTGTTCTGAGAGATTGGCTAAAGCATGATCACTCAGCACAAATCACGATGCACAGCGATGTGTGCTGAGAGATCTGTGCAGAGCAGGGCTTTGCCTATTGTTTTTAGGCAAAGCCTTGCAATCTAGCAGGAATGATAATGCAAGCACTCCCTTTCCATGCAGTGCATACACAAGTTCAGTGCTCCATTTCTAAGCAATTTAATCAGATGGCTTAGAAATGGGGCTGAAATCACCCTGTGTGTATGCCCCTTAACCATAACAGTCCATACCTGCAGCCTAACCCTAAATACCCCCATTGCCTTTACTTTTCCTTTTAGGCCCTGATTCTGGTTGACTAGGTAAGCTGCAAAGCTCAACCAGGGCCTGCTTCGCCACCCCGCTGTATCGCTGCTTCCCGCTTAACCCCTTCGGTGGCAATCCCGAGAATTTTTCGGGCTGTGCCTCAGTGCCCACTCTGGCAAGCCCGGAAAATTCTCGGGATTGCCACTGTTTACAGCCAGGCAGCGCTGCTGAGTTCAATCACTGAACTCAGGCAGCTTCAGCGCTGCATGGCTCCCTCCCCTCTGCGGCGCCTCCGGCTCCCTCCTCCTCCCCTCCGGGTTTTGTATGAAGTCCCCGGAGCCGGCTTATGACAAGCCGGCTACCGGGGAAGGGACATGGTGTGGGGGGGGTGCAGGTCCGGGCAGCCGCTGAGTGACAGTTCAGCGGCGCTGCCCGGACCCAGGTAGGCGTGGTGGATTTTTTAAAGGGAGCGCTCCCCATAAAAAAAACTTGCCCAGTGGGGAGCGCTCCCCCCCAAAAAAACACCACTGAAGGGGTTAATCCCCTCGTAACCATGGGAGAGCATGTGTCACAAAGACACATCCCCTCGCATTTCCTGCTGCTGGAAAAGTCATTCAATGGTCGCCATCTGACCAGACTGAGTTATATTTGCAATGCTGGGCATTCCCATGCCTCATCACCGCCACCGCCACCGTAAAGCCCCCCCTTGCTGTGCAACAGTGCAGGTTGGCAAGGGCATTTGCACACCAGGCCTGCACATGTGCATAACTAATTATGAGAATGGTGAATATCCCTGCTTCACCGTGTTTTGCATAAACATCCATTCGCAGGCTTGCGTGTGGTCCCAAATTCATTTGATGGTTGCCGACCATCAAATGATTTCTGTAGTACTCACAATTCCAAGTCAGTCTATGCTGCGCCCTGCATGGGGATGCCCTGTGTTTTCCTGGACACACCCAGGGTTTTGGTTGGTACACCCAGGAAACGCAGTGCGTTCACATGCAAATGTTCCCTGCCTGCCTCCTCCACCCCCCCCCCAGTACACAGAAGGCTTATATGCGTATGCTCAGGCCTTCACCATTGGTCCCCGTTGCCAATTCGCAGGGGACCAAATGAACCAGAATCACCTCCTATGTTCTCGGGATACCGGCACCGGTGTACTGACTAGTGTCGTGATTCTGCCATTGTTATTCCGACCACGGGCATCCCGACAACAAATATGATCACCGAAACACCTTTTAAAACATTGTATTTTTTATTAATTATTCACAACACTGTCCATATGTCATACCAAATAAAATATAAGACGATGAAACATATTGAAAAAAAATGTATTTCATTTATTAATGTAATGTTAGGCAATGTCCATACAAGTAAGATTTATCTATTTATTGCTGGAGGGTAGTAATCACTTGACATTTACTTCTAATAGACTTTCAGTGATATATAGTTAGCACCATGCTGGTAAACATTACATATCTGCATGCAGCTCCAAAGTAGCTTTACATACATAAAGGTTGAATCTACCAACTGAAGCAGATTTAGTTGCATTAACTACTTAACTGACTGATTTATTGTCCAAGAAATTGTTTTTTTTCTTAAGTTTAAAAGGTATTTGTAATCATATTTTTTTTTTTTTATTATTACCCACCCTTATCCCATATGTATATAGGCACCTATTGTAAAATTACTTCCCATCCCCCATAAAAATAGCATTATCAATGTCAGCAAAAACCCACTTTTGAGTGCCTCCATCCATCGGTGACACTATATCTGACATTTATTATTTTACTTATTTCCACCAACCCATTTAAGAAAAAACTCTGTGGAGCTGCAATCAAACCCTCCAACCAAGGACATCATTGACCTTGATTACACCTATGAGGCTGTCAAAGATCCAGGAGCGGGCTGCTGCGAAAAGGGAGCATTGCCTTGTGTGTGAGGTGTGGCCTTGTATCCCCTACCTCAATTTTAGCTCTCTGATAGTGATGTGTCTGTTACCCATGCTGACAGGCATTGGGTTCGGCAGGGCTGTGGGAAGGACGGATGGTAGGATCCTACATTGCCATCCACCTTTTTCTATGTCTCCTGGGTCAGTCGCTCAGCAACCAGGGACACGGAAAGTACACTTCTGCTCCATCTTCATTCAGCATCCTGGAAGGCGGCTGACAACTTCCGTCCAGTGGTTACTGGGTTAACAGGGGATGCTGGCCGTGCGCGCCTGCTGCATCTGTCAGCATAAGGTCTGAGTGGCTGAATCCTCCTCTGATGATTTGACACCTGTGCCCTTTTAAGGGATTCAGTCCAGCACAGCCCCACCGGTGATAGCTTCAGTTTTTGCAGTCACCTGCCTCTCTTTAGGTTACACTTGTTTCTGACTTGTCTGGCATCATCTGCTCCTTGGATTGTCCACTGCCAGTCTGGGTCTGGTAAATTGTAAATGCTCCACGCTGGAGCCCAGGTTTCATTTGCCACAGGTCTGCGCCGTTTATTTACATTAACCCCATCCGGGTTGTTTCCTGTTTTCTGCACCATTCTGTACCTTCTGTGCTTTGTGTAGTGTAATATTGGGTTTTTGTGTGGTGTTATATTCTTATGTATGTGACTTGGTTGCCCATGGTTTACGATGAGGTTGCTCATACATTTAATCCCATTCTTTGTCTGTTATGCCTTTTAGTCAGCGTCACCTTATGACCATTGACTTTTAGTTATCCGGTACTTTGTCCCAACTCAGACCTGGGGGCAAACCTAATTTGCCCCTCCACACGTGGCTATTCTAGACAAAGGTCAACAGAGGCATAGTAGGGTTCACTGTGGCTGTCCTAAACAGCGGTCACGGCTGTGAGTTCACACTCAAAACATAACAGTGTCTGCAGTACTGGCTTCTACACAGTGACATGAGCCAGTTGGTAAACAAAACCAGATTGTTTCCCATAATTCTACCATGCTTTCCTGCGTCCCCCGGTCTTGTTTGGAACACAGAGCTGTTACTTGGCCAAAATTGATCTTGCTTTGAATCTCTCTTTTTGGCTGGATAATTTAATGATTTACACCAGCAGCTGCAAGCACATCATTGGGGTACACATAATGAAAACTGACTTTTTTTTACTTGTGGCTAATATGGTTAAGTGGAACTAACTGGCAAGTGTTGCATCAAGATCTATGGCTCCTTGCATTATTCTCTAATGCCATTATTTGATCCTTTTACTCTTTAAGCCTCGAAAATTGCATAACTGTATCAATGTATACGTTGCATTTTACAGTTTATGGTAAGTTTAACAGTAAATCTGCGGTGACAGTACAGATGGTATAGGCTGTATTTGTCTGGGCTATATACTGCAGTACTGTAGCTTATGCTTCCTCAACCTACATATCATTAAAGTTAATTTATGGTTAGTTGTTAGATTATAACAAATGTCTGTTCATTGTATACCTTTGTGGGACTCATATTAATAAATTATGTTGTATTCAAAATCTGCACCCCTATTATATTTTATTCATTTTGATGTGTAATTGGATGACATTCTAATATATTACTGGGATTGGAAATCACACCAGCTTTCTTAAGGCTAAGAACTGCAGTGTTGACTTTAAACTCTGGCCCATTGTCTATTTGCTAATGGTGGATTCCATATATTTTTGCTATAGGTTTGACTTGACCTGGTCTACTAGAGTAAACCTTAGGTAAAGCTGAGTCTACGGTAGTTCTGAGAGAAATCCACCAATACAATACAAACTTCCTGGGCTTTTTATTATTATAGACTAGCTGACCCGCACTGCATTGCCCTGGAAAACCTTGGGGTTTTTTATTTACAAAATTGCTGAAAAATGTCATCTTACAGTATGCTGTGCCAAAGACCTAAGATTGTAATTTGTTGTAGATTCCACCATAATGTTAGAATGTGTTTGCATTGATACTCAATGACGGCAATGAATTCAGGTGTGGTGTTGTTGTTTGAAACACAACTCTTCTGAGTTGATAACTTGTATGTGTTGATGAAATCTACATCCACTCCTGAGATTTAGCACCCATGACATACCCTCCAACATCTGAGGGTCAGAAATCTGTACAAAATCAGAAAGGGACGTGGCAACACCTCCATTTCTATACTTTCAATGGTACAGTTTCTAGGATGTGTAAATACAGGCGCTGAGTGCGTGGAGACCGGGGTGGGCGTTACTTACCACGCCATAATTAATTAAAAATTCAACGCTCCCTGACACTTCCGCTCCCCTCACCAATCCTGCCTGCAGCAGTCTCTGAGGTCTGGAGATCTGTAAAGCACATGCACCGGGCATCTCTACCAATGGGGCAGCCCCAATTATGCCCACTATATCCATACCCCCCTCCACCTATAGATTTGTTTGGCAACCCACCCCCATCCAAACAATTATCAGTTTGAATTAGAATTTATTTTTTAATCCTACTTTTATTTCTTGATTGTATTTTTTCACGATTTATTGAGTAAATTGTACACTTTAACTTGGCAAATCTTCATCTCAGTGTTATTCTTCAACTTCTTACACTCATAACATTCAAACAAATACATGCAGCACTCATGCCCATCAACAAAACATCATCTATGAACCAAAAGAGTCTGGGACACCCTCAGGGCAGAGCAGTGCCTAACATGCAACTGACTAACAAAGTGAGTGCACTTTGTATTGATCAATGGGTGCATTGGCCAGGACAAAGAATTCTCAGTGCAACTGGCTGGGGAGCGCAGTGACTGGAGAGACTGATATGGGGAAAAAAGAAAAAACGGTACATTAGTTACAGTTTTTATTTGCCGGTACAAACTGTTAAATAAATGTCAATTTTTTAATGTGTTCTGTGTGTTTGTGTGTGTTGTACTGTTTTGGTGTGTGTGTTGTAGTGTATGTGGTTGTGTGTGTTGCATGTATCTGTCCAGTGCGTAAGTGTGTGATGTGTGCTATGTATATACAGTATGTGTATGTGTGTGTTGTGTCTTTGTGTGTCTGTGCAATGTTTAAGTGTGTGTTTTGTGTATGTTGTACTTTTTTTGGGGTGTGTATGGTTAATGTGGGTGTGTGTTGTGCTGTTAGAGGTATGTTATGTGTGTGTGTGCTGTGTGTATCTGCCCTATGTGTAAGTGTGTAAGGTGTGCTATGTATAAATGTGTGTGTGTGTGTAGTGTGCTGTGTGTATCTGTGCAATGTTTAAGTGTGTGTGATCTGTGTATTGTACTGTTTTTGGGTGTGTGTTGTAGTGAATGTGGGTGTGTGCTGTACTGTGAGTAGTGTGTTATGTGTGTGTGTTTTGTTGTGTGTATCTGCCGAATGTGTAAGTTTGTGAGGTACGCTACGTATACATGTGTGTGTAGTGTGCTGTGCCTATCCTGGCAATGTTTGTGTGTGTTCTGTGCGTTTCTGTATCTGCACAATGTTTAAGTGTGTGTGTTCTGTGTGTTTGTTGAACTGTTTTTGGGTGTGTGTTGTAGTGTATATGGGTTTGTGATGTATTGCATGTGGTGTGTTATGTGTGTGTTTTGTTGTGTGTATCTGTCCAATGTGTAAGTGTGTGAGGTTCGCTACGTATATATGTGTGTGTTGTGTACTATGTGTGCATATGTGGTGTACTGTGTGTGTGCGCATGTACAATGTGTACATCGTTTGTGTGTGATGTGTGGTCTATGTATATCCTCAATTATTCCTAATTGTTTAAAGTCTCCACCATAATGTTAGAATGTGTCATTCATACTCAATGACAGCAATGAAATCAGGTGTGGAGTTGTTCCTTCGCAACGCTTTCCCAGATCGTCGATCTTTTTCCCAGATCATCAATGAAAGCAAATTAAAACTTGGTGTTTTTTAAATTTCTAAGTGAAATTTCCCCAAAACGGCTTCGAAGTGCACACCACCGGGTCCAGAGGTATCTTGTTGCTGAATTTGGTGGCTATGAGTGCCACGGTGTGTCCGCAATGCAACAGACACGCACACACACACGCACGCACACACACTCTTCAACTTATTATATAGAAGATAAAAAAACATTTTGCCAACAAAGCAGATGCATTAACTGTATACTGAAAAAACACTTAGAGCAGGGGTGGCCAAACCGGTCCTCGAGATCTACCAATGGTCCAAGTTTTCCAGGTTAACTGGCTGGTGCACAGCTGTAGTCATTACTAACTGTCACATTTTAAAACATGCTGCATTCATTCCTACTATATATCCACAGGTTGCCTGGAAAACATGCACCGTTGGTAGATCTTGAGGACAGGTTTGGCCACCCCTGACTTAGAGTATACAGTAGTTTGTGTTGATGTCACAGAAAATGCATGTTCAGATCTTTGGTCTGCTCTCTGTCTGAAGCAAATCACGTTGCTGTTAAAGGGGAGCAAACCCATTTATATTGTTTCTCCGCAGGGTAAATTTGTAGGTTCAATGTGATTTGCAAACCCCCAAAAATATTAAATTAACTCTTGAGCACCACTGTTGCTGTGAGCGATCCTCAAAATGGGCCAGATGTATCCATCTTCAAAAACTGATAAAATGGAGAGTGATAAACAGCCAGCCAATCAGCTCCTACCTGTCATGTTACAGGCTATGTTTGAAAAATGACAGCTAGGAGCTGATTTATTACTTTTTGAGGCTTGATACATCTGGCCCAATATCTGATAAAATGCCATCATCGTTCACAGCGGCTGTTCTTTTAGTATAAATATAAAACAATGCAGCCAAGTTAATTAATTGAAGTTTAGTTAAATATTGCACTCCAAAACAAAAACAGAACAGTCGCTGTGAGCATCGCTTGCGTTTTTAACAGATATTTTGAGGATCTCTCACAGCAACTCTGGCACTCAAAGGGTAAATAAGAAGTTTGCTTGGCAATTTTTACAATTTTTTTTTTTTTTACAAATTCTAGCCAATTCCTCATCACAATGTGTTATAGTTACACTTATATTGAATCTAAAATTAGAAGGTTTAATGTGAGAAAACCATATGCTATGAAGACCCTACACTGGGAAACTTGCTGACACTTATCTGGATCTAAGTAAAAAGTGATGTAGGCAGGTCTGATAGCGCTCAGATTTAATGACCTGGTCAGCTGTAATGCTCTGCTGATAGAATGCCTGAGAATCTTGTGTTGTGCTTCAGAAGCTGGGAGATCAATCTGTTTGAGAGGCTGCTTCATCATTCCCCGCTGTGCCCCCAGCATGGAGTGTTATTCCTGTAAATTATTTTCTTTTATTTCACATTGAAAACCATGCGTGTAAGCTTATAACTGTGTTATTGTAACTTCTTTATTCCTACGCATTGTGCTCATTTTGTAAATAAAGTATCATTTATCAGTGTTTATTATTAGCTCAGGAACCAAGGCCCTTATTGTGGTTGGTGCGGTAATGTCTGCGTGCGGTCGCTCCGCCGATGATTTGTGTCTGCGCATGTGCAGTGGCGTCTCTGCGCATGTGCGAACGGAACACACGTCCAAATTCCGCATGAAATGTGTACTCTACGAACAGGGGGTGGAGAGGGGCGTGAAGGGCTGTTTGGGCTCATTACCATATGTTTACACCCCGCGTTTCATGGGCGTTCCCATGAAAACGCTGGGCGTACGTATATTAATGCGGTCGTGACGCACATGTAGGGGGCGGACATATGACATTGCCGGATGTCAGCTGCCCGCCCAGATCCCTGCTTTTGCACGGAGAAATGCGTGTGTGGTCTGAGTTTGCGGGAGCTGGTGGACCACTCGGTCCTGCATTCGATGGTCTGCGACCATCGAATGATGGGGGAGGTTCCCTGAGATGGAGGAGGTGTATTCATGAGAAATGCACTTGCGGTCCGTTCGGACAGCTTCTTACCGCATTCGGACGGAGTGAGCGATCCGTACGAAAGGCCGGGTAATTGGTACGTGTATGGGCACCTTTAGAAGAGAGGCCTAGACCAGTAGCAAATTTCCAATAAGTCATGTAAGGTTAAAAGTATGTGCCAGCGCTGGCTATACCAATGATCAATCAAGATGGTTCTCAAAAATTATACAAATTTATTAAAAATAAAAACATTAAAATAGCTGATAAATGGTGAATCGTTGAACATGAGGTCAATGTGCACAATTAAAAGTTATATCACAGGGATACTTTTGCGTTATTTTTCATGGAAATTTCCAATAGGTAGGGGCTGACAATGAAATCATATTACCATCCAGGTTGATGTTATGTCCAGACTCAGGTGACTCAGTAGTCCTAGGTTTGCCCTATATTTTCAAGGGCTCAGTCTTCCCACTTGTAGAATCTTCCTCCTTGGCTGGATGTTTTAGGAACAATGCAGATATCCCATAGGTGGATCCAGGTGATTGGAGGGACGTGGGTAGGAGATTTCCCACTTCAGTAACTTTTTAGTTGGCAATGGATATTATTATTATAATAAGGAGGAACACTTGCTCCTGAGGAAGCCGGAGGTACATCCGGGGAAACGCGGAAATAACTTTAAATTGTGCACATTGACCTCATGTTCAACGATTCACCATTTAACAGCTATTTAAAAAAATATATATTTTTAATAAATTTGTATCATTTTTGATAACCGTCTTGATTGATCATTGGTACAGCCAGCGCTGGCACATTCTTTTAATTTCTACATATTGTTTTAGGGTCTGACAACCCTGTGCCAGCAGCAGTTGATTAGCGCACCCCACAATATATCCAAGTCATGTAAGGTACTTGCCTAAGGGATACTATCAGTCCAAAATATACCAGTACCTGCTAAATACATATGGAGCTGCTCTTTTTGTTGCGGGTCCTGCCAGGACCCGCCATCAGACGGAAGGGGGCATGTGCGCATGAGATGTCTGAGACCAATGCCGCCTCCCGTTGTTTCCCCGACGCTCCCCCATCAGTACTTGCAGCCCCCCCCCCCCTAACCCTGCCCATCTTCCTGAAGTGGAGACGGGCAGGGAATCCGCTCCTTGCCACCAAGTGATGGGGTCGCACGTGCTTGTGAGACGCTCACACATCACCATGTTAACAGAGAGCCTCTTCACCAAATTAACAGAGAGCCTCTTCGCCGGCTCTCTCCAAAGCAGAGGCTCTGGCAAGAGCTGGCACAGAATGAGAGGCACTCCTTCTATATTTCCACTGTAGAGTACAATATGCAGTTTTACTTGGAGTGTAAAGTTAGGACATGCACATACTGCCCCTTTAATCTGTCTTACTTAGTATGTCTTGATAAAGGGCTCAGCCCGAAACGTTGACACACTTCTCCTACAAGGCAGAATGGCACCAGAGTACTACTGCATTGCCACACAAGTTCCCTGGGACCCCTGTTCCGTATATATATATTCATTCTTATAGTCATACATAAGGTAAACAGGGAGAGCGGGAGAGAGATGGAGGCATGGAGAGAGGGAGGAGGGCACAGAGAGTTGGGGCATGGAGAAAGGGTGGCTTGGAGAGAGGGTGGCTTGGAAAGAGGGGGGCATGGAGAGGGGGAGGCATGGAGAGAGAGGAGGGCATAATGGAGAGGGGGGCATAATGGAGAGAGGGGGGCTTGGAGAGAGGGGGGCTTGGAAAAAGGGGGGCTTGTAGAGAGAGATGGGGTAGAGAAAGAAAGACAGATAAAAAACATAGAAACAGTGACAGGGAGAAATAGAAACAGAGTGAGATACAGAGATAGAGATAAGAGAAGAGACATGGAGACAGAGAGAAGTATAACATTAGCATCTGAATGTAAGGTACCCAGGTGAGCAGTTACATAGTTACATAGTAGGTAAGGCTGAAAAAAGACTTGCGTCCATCTAGTTCAACCTGGTATAGATATCCATTGCTGATTTGGTAGGTTCTGGTATTTTACAGACAAATTATATTTCTTATTTGTACCCATGGATGTTTTTCTCCAGTAAATGTTTGTCCAACTTTGCCTTGAACGCATTTAATGAGCCAGCCATTACCACCTCTCTGGGAAGAGAGTTCCAGAGTTTGACTGTTCTGACCGTAAAGAAATTCTTTCTACTAGCTGAATGAAATCTTTTTTCTTCTAATCTATACTCATGCCCTCGCGTCCTAGATTCCTTTCTAGTAGAAAAGAGGGTGCGTGACAGTTCCTTATATTGGCCCTTGATATACTTGTACATGTTGAGCATGTCCCCCCTTAAACGTCTCTTTTCTAATGTAAATAGTCCCAAATTGCTTAATCTCTCCCCGTAGCTTAAATTCTCCATTCCCCTAATAAGCTTTGTTGCTCGCCTTTGGACTTTTTCTAATTCTATGATGTCCTTTTTATAGTGTGGGGCCCAGAACTGTACTCCGTACTCTAGGTGAGGTCTCACCAATGCTTTATATAGTGGCATAATTACCCTTGAGTCCCTAGTTTCCATTCCCCTCTTAATACATGCCAGAATTTTGTTGGCCTTTTTTGTAGCTACATTACAATGGGCAATACATCCTAGTTTGCTGTCTATTTGGACTCCTAGATCCTTTTCAAGTATGGAATTACCCAGTTCCTTTCCGCTAAGGTTGTAACTTGCACACTGGTTGTGTCTTCCAAGGTGCATAACCTTACATTTATCTACATTGAACCTCATCTTCCATTTTTTTGCCCACTCATCTAGAATTGCAAGATCATTTTAAAGCATGGTGACATCTTCTGATGATTTGATGACTTTGCTAAGTTTTGTATCGTCCGCAAAGATGGATACATTGCTGAGTAACCCTATCCCAATATCTTTAATAAAAATGTTAAACAAAATGGGCCCCAAAACCGAACCCTGGGGCACTCCACTTAGTACCGGTATCATATCTGATACGGCACCATTCACAACCACTCTTTGTTCTCTATTACATAGCCAATTCCCTACCCATCTGCAGATATTTTCACCCAATCCTAGGTTCTCCATTTTATTAATCAATCTCTTGTGTGGGACAGTATCAAATGCTTTAGCGAAATCTAGGAAAATCACATCTGCAGCATTTCCATTATCAAGGTTTTTGCTAACCTCTTCATAGAACCCTAGTAGATTAGTTTGGCATGAACGATTTTTCACGAACCCATGTTGGTTAGCACTGAGTAGACTGTGATGATCTAAATATTTCTGGATACCATCCCTTAAAAATCCTTCAAATAGTTTACCCACAATTGATGTTAAACTAACGGGTCTGTAATTAGCGGGATCTTCCTTTTTTTCCTTTTTTGAATATTGGCACTACCTCTGCTATTCTCCAATCTTTTGGTACTATACCTGACGATAGTGACTTGCTAAAGATATAATGTAGGGGGGTAGCTAGTTCATCCCTTAATTCCATTAATACCCTCGGATGAATCCCATCTGGCCCTGGTGATTTATTTGTTTTGAGTTTACTTAGCCTCATTGTGGATTTCATTGTGAAATCCACAATGAGATCTGGCTTATTTGTCCCATTTGTGGTAAATGTTCGTTCCACAGTCTGCTCTCCCTTAGTAAATACTGATGAGAAGAACTCATTTAACAGTTTTGCTTTTCCCTTGTCCTCAGTAACACTTTTTCCACTAGTATCAGTTAGTGGGCCTATGTTTTCCTTAATTAAACGTTTACTATTTATGTATTTAAAAAACTTCTTTGGGTTGGTTTTGCTTTCAGTGGCTATGCACTCTTCATATAATATTTTAGCTGCTTTGATTACCCCTTTACAAGTTTTGTTTGATTCTTTGTATTTTGCGAACGCCTCATTCAAGTTATTTTTATAGAATTTAAAGGCTCTGGTTTTATTGTTGATAGATGACCTTACTTCTTTGTCCAACCATGGTGGCTTTTTTTGTTGAATTTACCTTTAGTTACTTTAGGAATGTATTCAATAGTTAGTGAATCAAGCACCTTTTTTAGAGTATCCCACATTTCCTCTGCATTTTTTCCCTCCATAACCGTTTTCCACCCAATTCCTGTTAGGGCTTCCCTGAATAATTCCAAGTTCGCTTTTCTGAAGTTTAGTATTTTTGCAGATCCTTTTTGATGTAATTTACTGAAGTTGATTTCCAGTGAAACCATATTGTGATCACTGTTCCCTAATTGTTCAATTACTTTTGTGTTTGAAACTAAGTCTGTGTTATTTGTTAAAACTAAGTCCAAGAGTGCCTCATCACGAGTTGGAGTTTCCACCGTTTGTGTAATAAACTGGTCTTTAAGTAAGCTTAAGAACCCATTGCTTCTTGCTGATTTACCTGTTTCGTTTTCCCAATCAATGTCGGGTAAATTAAAATCCCCCATAATTAATACCTGACCCTGATTTGATGCTTGTTTGATTTGGTTTAAAAGAAGAGACTCTTCCCTTTCGTTTATATTTGGTGGTCTATAGCATACCCCTATTATAAATTTGTTTTATGTTTTTTTATTATTGCCGGTTATCTCTGCCCACACTATCTCCGAGTTGTCGTCTTCCAGGTCTGTGCTCATATTTTTCTCACATGATGTTAAGTATTATTTACATATAGGCACACACCCCCGCCCCTTCTATTTTCCCTGTCTTTCCTGTATATCCCTCCATGTTTAATGCCCAGTCATGCGACTCATTACAACATGTTTCTGTAATACCAATGATGTCGTAGTCGTCCCTACTGATCACCGTTTCTAGCTCCCCGATTTTACTCACTAAGCTTCTTGCATTAGCCAGTAAGCATTTTAATGTATGTTTATTTTTAGATATGGCTCTAATATTGTGATTAGTTTCACCCCAGGACCCATTTGAATTCTTTACTAGCTTCCTCTTTCCCCTCTCCCCTTCAATAGACTCTCTACAGGCCTCCCCCCATGCACACTGCCTGCCCTCTTTATAGTTCTGGGAATTCTTCCTCTGTCCTTCCCTCCTTCCCGTATACTAAGATCATCTGTACCTAAGAACTGTAGTGGGGTAACGTGACTGTTACAACATAACATTTTATTACATGACATTCCTGATGCACCCTGAGAGTTACCCCCGATTATACCCTTGTTATGTCCCAGGACTTTGTCTATGTCTCCGTCCCCCCATCATCTCCTTCCCCCATATGATTCCTGATCCCAGTCCGGCTTCTCTCCCTGATGGTCCCATAATGTCTTGCTGCCCCCACCCCCCCGTCGCCTAGTTTAAAATCTCCTCCAACCCTCTAACCATCCTTCGCCCCAGCACCGCAGCCCCCTCCTCGTTCAGGTGCAATCCATCACGGCAAAAAAGATGGCGCCTGACCGAGAAGTCCGCCCAGTGTTCCATGAACACCATTCCCTCTTTCCTACACCAATCCTTAAGCCACACATTTACCTCCCTGATCTCTCTCTGCCTCCCTGAGCTAGCGCGTGGCACTGGTAATATTTCCGAGAAAATTACCCAAGATGTCCTCGCCTTTAATTTCTTACCTAATTCCCTATACTCTTTCTTGAGGACATCCCACCTACCATTGACTAGCAGTGATCGGGAGTTATACTGAATGAGGTTGCGCCAGGCAGGGGCTCTCACATCATGTAGCCTGTGAGTGGGAGGAGAAAGTAGTGTAGTCGGGAGGATACTGTAGGTAGAGAGGAGGCGGCGGCAGATGCAGCAGCATGGTGTCAGGAGTCTGGAGCCCATTTTCTGGGCGGCGCGGCACTTCCCAGCAGAGGAGCTTCCCCAGCAGTGACCCGTCCAGGCTTCCAGAAACTGCTGATTCTTAGAAACCTCCCTGCAGACTGCGTGCGTATATGGCGGTAGTATTACTGTGCTGCTGCTGCTGCCCACTTTAATTATATCTGCCCAGGGGACGGATCACCTGTGCTCAGCACGCCTCTGCCCCTCCTGCTTTTCCCTATTTCCAGCTGCTTAATGAGCTGCCTCATCGGTGCTGACCTGCGATCTCGGTAGCCAATAGGCTAGGCGCGGTCACATACAGTTCTGACTTCCCCAGCAGTCTCCGCTCAGCTGAGCTTATCCGCCTCAGCAGGCAATGACAGTACAGGCGGCCATACCCCGCGCTGCGCCATCGCTTTTATGAAATAAAAAAAATCACAGTCACGGTGCAGGGGAGTGCTTTCTGTCCATGGGGCCCCCCAGCCCCCGGGCTCCATAGCAGCTGCACCCCCTGCACCCACGGTAGTTCCGCCACTGTGGATTGCCATTATATTGTAACCTCCATATGACATTAGGTTCAACATTTAGCAGATGCACACTGTCTTTAGCAGTTGGTTTCCATCCGATTTGAAAAATATTGCAAACCAAACTTTAATAAATGTTCTCTGTCTCATTGGTGTCTATTCAATGCTATGGTGAGTGCACAGCAATTTGATTTCACCGTGCGCTCGCCATAATTTGACGGGGTCCCCGTTTTGCTACCAGCCTAGTAAGAGGCTCGCTGTCCTTGGCTCGCTGCACCTGACCACGAAAATCATCCTCCCTGGCGAATGGAGGATGACAGAAGGCAGTGGGCTGGCAGCCTCCCTGCCAGCTCTGCACATACAGCAGGGAGGATGGCAGAGAGGAGGGGGGCTGGCAGGGAGTCTTCTGAGGCAGAGAGGAGACAGGACAGGCAGGAAGGTGCAAGGAACGCTGCGCTGGTCCCGCTCCATGCATATGTAATGAGCCGGACCAATCGCAGTGAATATTAATGAGTGTGTCCCCACCCCCTGCTGATGTCATTTAAAAAAAAAAAATGTACTTTGCTCACCTACAGTATGAGAATTTGCAACATACATACTTAAGATGTGACAATATACCAGTACACTGAATGAGGCATACAGTAAAACATCCCATTGTACGCTAGCCTTTACGCAGTTTATTTCCTAAAATGAGAATTTTATTGAAGATAAGATGTTGCTATTGGCAACCAATCAGATTATATCTATTGTCCTATAGAAGGTGCTAAATAAATAAATAAATAAGAAGTAGATTCTAATTGGTTGCTAGGTTGCAACATCCCATCTTCAAACTCCCACCTTAGTAAAAAAAAAAAAAACTATCTTTCTTAAAAGGGAGTTTAAATAACCTGGATTAAGTGTAATAATAATAATAATAATACTAATAATAATAATAATAATAATAATAACAATAATACTACTACTACTAACAACAACAACAACAACACTACTACTACTGTACTACTACTACTACTACTACTACTACTACTACTACTAATAATAATAATAATAATAATAATAATAATAATAATAATAACAACAATACTACTACTACTACCACCAACAACAACAACAACACTACTAACAACAACATCAACAACACTACTACCAACAACAACACCACTACTACTACTACTACTACTACTAATAATAATAATAATAATAATAATAATAATAATAATAATAATAATAATAATAATAATCAGAGTAATTATTATAATAATAATAATAATAATAATAATAATAATAATAATACTACCAACAACAACAACAACAACACTACTACTAACAACAACATCAACAACACTACTACCAACAACAACAACAACAACACTAATACTACTACTACTACTACTACTACTACTACTACTACTACTACTACTAATAATAATAATAATAATAATAATAATAATAATAATAATAATAATATAAACTATAAACTGTACATTTATGCTGCTTTCCCACTGCAGACCCGTTTAAAGTACTGGTAATCTTAAATGGTATTTAAAACGGTATTAGCATTCCCACTGCAGCAGATTACCGTTTTAAATACCATTTAAGTACCATTCCCATTGCAGGTAAAACGTTTAAGCTGTTCAAAAGTTTTTACAGCAGAAATGAGTGCCTATCATTTTAAATGGGCTTTTCAGGGTTAAAAAGGCACACACCTATGATGTTTTCACATTATAAAAGGAGGGGGAGGGGCCAGGACGGATTAGTGCAGCAATCACCTAGGGATGGCCATCGTTGCGATTGTCATCGATGGTTTCCATCGATGGCAATTCTGCAACTGGCCATCGATAGTGCTAAACTATGCTATGGTTGACCATCGATATTTTTACATATCAATGGTCATCCATTATGTTTGTTTGATTGGCCTGTAGGCCAATCAAAACACGGGGGCATGGCTTCGCGGGTGTCGGGGCGGAGCTATGCTCCGTGTCCCGGCACTTAAAAAAAAAAAGCAAAACTTCGTTTTGCTGTTCCATCGATGGAGGGAAACCATCTGGTTCTCCCCCATCGATGGCTAAAGTATTTGACATCGGCCATGAACCATCGATGATTTCGAATCATCGATGGTCGATGGCCATCCCTACAATCACCATGGCTGGCAGAGCACATGTCTCTGTGGATTTTGTCATTGTTTCTGCTGTAATGCTGATTGATTCAGCATGTGAGAGGGTCTTGCAGCTCCTTACATTCTGCTGTTTGATTAATTAAATATCACCAGCAATGCTCCAAAAACATGTGCACTCTACAATCTTCTCCCCACAAACTTCCTGGTTGTGGGGAGGTGTCAGAACACAGGCAACAGCCTATCACTGAATTGTAGCCTGTTGTTATCACTAAATAACGTTTAAGAGGCATTCCCACTGCCTCAAAAACGTTATTTTAGTGTGTAGGACTCTGCTTTTAAAACGGGTTGAAATACCATTTAACTGCAGCCTTAAATGGTATTTTGCACTGAAAAATCTGCAATTTACCGTTTTTGAGCTGCAGTGGGAAAGGGGCATAACTAGGCTGCAGTTTTGTATTTTTCAATGGTTTTGCAATCCATTTGGGTTTACAATGACAAATAATGGAACAATACTGTGTACATAGGCGTGCGCAGCCCATTTTCTTAGGGGGTGCACCATTGGAGGGGCGTGTCCATCACCGCCTACTGGGCGTGTCCATCACCGCCTACTGGGCGTGTCCATCACCGCCTACTGGGCATCAATGCAAACTACTGTAAATAGAAGTTGACTTATTTATGAATCAACAGGACCCCCCCCCCCCACACACACACACACACACACATACTAGTAACAGGGACAGTGTGTACCGAAAGCACTGCAAAAATGTATACTGTAATGCCCATTACACATAATGCCACGTGCCATGTACAAAAATGTCCATTACACATAATGCCACACACCATAATGCCCATCACATATAATACCACACACAGTAATGCTCATTACAAATTATGCCACCCAACATAATGCCCATTATACATAATGCCACACACAGTAATGCCCATTCCACATAATTGGACACACCATAATGCCCATTACACACTATACGAGGGCTTAACACATTTTTCTTAAATAGGGTCAACAGGGACAGTGCACGGCGAAGCCGCTCGCCAAAAATTGACACTGTAATTCCTATTACATATCACATACCCAGTACTTAGTATACTAAATGCCATAATGCCCAATACATGTTATGTCACACACTGTAATGTCCAATACACGTTATACTAAACACTGTAATGCCAATTACAGGACACACACTGTAATGACCATGACAAATTTCGCACACACCATAATGTCCATTACGCCACACACCGTGATGAGCATTAACCGTTGTACCTCACACTGTGATACCCATTACACCTCACACCATGATGTCCATTACGCCTCACACCATGATGCCCATTACGCCTCACACCATGATGCCCATTACACATTGCGCTTCATATCGTGATGCCCATTACACATTGCGCTTCATACCCTGATGCCCATTACACATTGCGCTTCATACCATGATGCCAATTACACTGCACACCATGATGCCCATTACGCCACACACCCTGATGCCAATTACACAATACGCCGCACACTGTGATGCCCATTACACCCCGCACTGTGATGGTAATTATTTACACAATACTCCCCATACCATAATGCTGCCCATTACACCCCACACCATGATGCCCATTACACTCACATATGCCTCCATAGTGCCAGACACTGATACTGTATGCCGCCACAGTGCCAGATATGCCCCCACAGTGCCAGACATATACCCCAGTGCCATATATGCCCCCCAGCCCACAGTGCCAAAATATCCCAGAGTTTTCATGCTCCTTGCCATGGGAGGGGGGGGGGGGTTACTTGCTCATTGTCCAGGAGGAGTTACATGCTCGTTGCCCAGGGGGATTATTTGCACTTTAGCCAGGGGTATATGCATTCTCATTGCCTAGGGAAAGTTTGTTGCTTGTTGCTCAGGGAGAGTTACATGCACTTTGTCCAGGTGGCAATGGCGTAACTATGCATTTTGCTCCCCCCCCCCTGCAAAAAATGACATTTGATAACATGAGCAGGGATGCTAATCTAGACAGTTTGGCCCCCATGCCCCATAGATATTTTAAAAATAAAGAGTTTGCACCCCCATCCCTGCACATGCGACACTGCCGCCGCTACCCTGCACCCCACACTATACTACTGAAGCTACCCTGCGCACACTACCCTACATCCCCTCCCTGCACATTACATGAACATGTCACTCCCCTCTCTTTACTCCATATGTCACTCCATAGCAAACATCACATACCTGTACTATGCTGGTGTGGTTGGCTGTAGTGCTGCAGCTGCTCCCCTGCCCATGCCTGCTGGCTCCTCCAGTGCACACAGTCACGTGTGCACCATGCTCAGCAGAGCATAGAAATGCCTGCTGGGCTTCTGTTACGAGGGAAGGAGGGGGAGGGGGGGGTAGAGGAGTTGAGGGGGGAGGAGGGCAGTTGAGAGGAGAGGAGGGCAGAGGAGAGGGGAGGAGGGCAGTTGAGAAGGGAGGGGGAGGAGGGCAGTTGAGAGGGGAGGGGGAGGAGGGCAGTTGAGAGGGGAGGGGGAGGAGGGGAAGGCAGTTGAGAGGGGAGGGGGAGGAGGGGAAGGCAGTTGAGAGGGGAGGGGGAGGAGGGGAAGGCAGTTGAGAGGGGAGGGGGAGGAGGGGAAGGCAGTTGAGAGGGGAGGGGGGGCGCTGTAGATTGTGTGCAGTGTCTTCACTTACTGTACACGAGGGAGGGAATAGAGTGAGGAGGAGGGCAATGCTGCTGCTTGTCTTTCATTGACAGGACGAGTGAGGAGAAGGAAGGGCCCTGCCGGCACCGCTACTGGTCACAGTGTGTGACAGGCACAGGATGCGGCAGCCGGCAGTCTCTGCACAGCACAGCTGTCCTATCTCTGCAGCAGCTCCCCGCAGACTTCGACAGCGCTGGCCTGCGGGCTCACAGCCAGGGAGTGCACCTGCTCATTCCCAGCGGTGCGCGCTTCCGGGAAGCGCTGGGTGCCCTGTGCTCCCCTTCAGACGCTAGAGGTGCAGGAGCACCTCTAGCATCTGCCCCAATAAGGCAGTGGCCATCTTTGGAGGGGCGCAGGGTCTCTGTGTATGCGGACAGACTCTGAGCCCCTGAGGCGCCGCAATCCTCCTGTTAGTTTTAAACTTTTTTAATTTAAATGTAGAGAGAGCTCTGCACTTGGGTGTCACCCCAGAGACTGGTGACACCCGGTGCGGCCCGCACCCCCCGCACCTGCTTAGTGACGCCACTGGCAGGGGTAAGCAGACTTTAAAAAAAAAAGAATAAGGACGTAAATGTCAGCAATCGTGCGGGGGTGATTAGGAGGTGCCTGTGCACCCCTGGCACCCCCCGTGCGCACGCCTATGACTGTGTACAAAGCAGTGCGGAGACACTGCACAAAATATAGGTAATGCTGGCTTCTGGATTAAATTATGATCTAATTCCTGATATACATAAACATAAATATATAATTTTATTTATATGACACTGTTACATTTGGCCCTTAGGATGAATGCAGATACAGTTATTTTCCACTTTGCCAGTGCAAATAAACAGTATGTAAATCACGGAGTTCTGTACACAGTAAATGTACTACACATTCATAGCTTCAGCAACTGTACAAGAAATATGTACTTAAACATTTAACTCAAAAGTATCCATTGCCAACTAAAAAGTTACTGAAGTGGGAAACGTGGATGGACTCATTAAAATCCTTTGAAACATCTTTATCTCCAGCACTGTAAAAGACTTATCTCCTTCACCACAAACTGTATTAGGAAACCCAATCATTCCAGATGACAGTACTGAAAATCCTTCAAGATTATGGGAATTACAAAACAATTACATTTTTGGTTTTGTTCAAAGAAAGAAATTGAAAGAACTTTCATTAGAAATAAAAGAAATGGCAGATTTTACTCTCCTGGCAGTCTAACAAACCTAACATTTCTCTAGCGTCATTCACACAGGCTAAAAGAAAAGTGTTTTTCACACCTTTCAGATGTATACAACAGCAATGTGGGAAAGTCAAGCTGTCAACAGTGGCCCCAGGTCCAACTATTTTTATTCTCCATTGTTCATAATATTTAGCCCCCATCTTTCTAAGCCTTCGGGCCAAATGCACTAAGCGTCAAAAGTGATCAACTGAAAAGTGATAAACAGCCAGCCAATCAGCTCCTACCTACCATGTCACAGACTGTGTTTGAAAAATGTCAGGTAGGAGCTGATTGGCTGTTAATTTAAGCCAATACAGTATGTATTTTAAAATGGTCACTTTACCTAGGCAATTATGGATCAACATGTACAAGTTGAAAAACCCTACTGATTTTAAAACAATGCTATGGTGAGGAGAGGAGAATATAGCATTGGAACAAAACAAAATTAGCATGGTAGCCCTGCTTGCGAGATCTTACAATCTTTACACAAAGGGTATCAGGCATTGGTGAGTCATTATGCAGACAAACATTTAAATTAACATTGTTTCTGCAATTTTTTTTTAATTGCCTACAGAAGGGGTTCCCAATCTTTTTGGAATCATGGCACCCTAGAGTATCAGAATTTTTTTGCGGCACCTCTAGGCCCCACAAAAATGTAGAAAGAAATATAAAAATAATTAGATTATGTTTGTATGTGATCCTGATGTTCAGTTATGTTGTAAAGAGCAGGATTTGCTACTGTTTGTACACATGTTTTATGAATGGCAGCCACCAGCACTGGTTTTGTCCATAAATAATTGACCATAAATAACTTAAATTGTCCTGAGGCACCCCAGGGAGCCGTGGCAGAGATGCAGCATATTATCTGAGTATGTAGTATCAGATCATACAGTTATGAACCTTGCTGATTTTGACTGTAAATGTATTCTAGTAATCACAACTACATGGTACAATTAAAACAATCTACTGTAGGCATTTATATTATGTAATTAAATCGGTACTTGTTTCCTAGAACGGCCACACCGATTTTGATCGGGTCGGAAAAATTGCGTCGATCGCATCGCAAGCGATGCGACCGACATGATGGACCCGATTTTTACATTGAATCAAATGTGAATAGGGTCCCTGGGACCCTATTTTACACCACCTTATGGCTCAAATGGCCCCATTGTGAACGGCACCCCACGATTGAAGCCAACCAGAAGCATGGCGAGCGTAGCGAGCCCGCGAGGGTCGGCGGTACGCGTCCTCCGACCTTTTCATACCCCTACTATCCACGTCGGCATGGAGTTGAGAATATAAAGTGTGGCGAGCCCCGCGAGGGGACGCGCATTACTTCACAGGTATACGCGTCCCCTCGCAACTCCTCGCAACTCTCAACTCTACGCCGACATGGATAGTAGGGGTATGAAAAGGTTGGAGGACGCGTACCGCTGCCCCTCGCGGGCTCGCTACGCTCGCCACGCTTCGGGTTGGCATCAATCGTGGGGTGCCGCTCACAATGAGAGGGGGGCATTAATTTATAGGCATGACGGGGGCATATACAATGAGAAATGGGCCATATTGGCCCATTTCCCATTATTAGCTATGTAAAATGTGCTTAATCGCGTCCATCGCATCTTGTGCCATTATAATGGCACAAGACCGACGCGATGAACACGATTAAAATGTTAAAAATATTTTAACATTGAACCCTATGGCAAAATCGGATCCATCGCGTCGGTTGCGTCGCGTGCCATGTTAATGCACGCGACCGACGTGATCAACGCGATTTTGCCTTTGCCGGTTCAAATGAAATCTGGTCCATCGCGTTCATCGTGTACCTTAAGTTAAGGTACACGATTACTCCCGATTGTGGCCGTTCTAGTAAACAAGTACCATTAAATCTGTTAAACTTTTGAGAGTATATACAGTATTGTATATTTTGTGTTGTTAGAAACTTTGGATAATTATGGGTAACATCCATTAATTGGAAAGAAGCCTTGATTGGTAAGTTGTTGTATAGAAAGTGAGATGGTAAGTTGCTTATCAGTTACTAAAAAAAATAATCACATTTATACATAAAATCAAAGCTCATGAAAAGAAAGATGATCATCATTAACAAGACCTATGTTTTTTTTTTTTAATATCTCCTGTTATATTTGTAATCTAATTAGCTAATTAATCTTTCTAATAACAAATCATTGGTTTTAGTTTTAAACTTATTGCACCAATTATTATTCAGTTTTCAAAAAGTCATTAGCAGAAAGTAGAGATATTTTCAATATTATCTACCATAAACTAACCAACTCCATCAACCCTTCATCTACCCTTCTGTCCATGGGTATGTGTCATTGGGTCAACCAACTTTAGGTCTACATGTATTGGGTTGACGAGTGAAGGTTGACATGGCTTAGGTTCCCCCCCCCTCCACTCCCCCCCCCTCCACACAACATTACAGCACGTCAATCGTGCTGCATCTTGGGGTATCTGCAAGTGAACTTGCAGATGCAGGGCTTCACATACACAGTACACATCCTACGCATGCACAGTCTTCGAACTATTGGAGATATATACGCTATCCATCGGGTTACCGTACATCTATAAATCTGGCCCCATCTGAGTTTTTTGTAGAATGTGACCATACCAATCAAATAAAATAATATAACAGAGTACTCCAATTGAAAGATGTTGAAAAGATTTATAATATTAGATCAACCCTTTGATTACTTTACCATTCCAATCCCTACTTTTTTAAGCATAAAATATTTTCAGAGCAACGATCTACTGCATATAGACTAAAGTAAGCATGGTAGATTTTGTGGGATGTTTTTACTCGACCTGGAAGCGAAAATGTATTTTTGGTTTCTAAAAAATCCTGAAGTATTTTGCCCAAGGTTACCAAGATCTTTTACTGAAGGGTTATGTGGTAATTAACTTTAACTGCAGTACCTTTCAAAACACACTGGTGTACTGTCTTAAAAATAGTGCCTTCTTTCAGTATCTGCAATGGTTCAGTGCATTGTGACCCAGCTTTTGATCTATCTGTGCAGTGAAGGGAGAGTCTGTCCTTGTCTAACAAGAGCTGGATTTCATTAGTGGTATGTATTTCATCTATTTGGTTCACCTCCAGCATTTTGCAGGATGATCTAGTTAAAACTAACAAGCAGGAATATTGCAAGGTACAAACATGTTTCGGAAACAAAATTTAAGTTAGCAAAAAAAAGTTAAAAATAAACAGAAACTGCATTATAGTATGTATCTTAATTGGAAAAAGATATATATTTTTTTTTCTACCTATAGTTATAGACATGGAATATGAAATTGCAAACAAAAAAGGCAAATAATTTTCAGAAACTGTTGTTTTACAATCTTTTCAATGCTAGAACAGTATTTCTCAATATTGTATACAATGTTGGTTGGAAATATCTCTCTTTCTCTAGAAATACACTATTATTACTCAAGATTATTTATTCAGGAAGGCTTGATCTTGTTTTAAAATTCTATAGCATATTTTTAAGATATTTTCAATGGGTGTGGTATGGGACTCTGACAGTCGGGATCCCGACTGCCCGGAGTCAGACAGCATGGTGAGCGCAAGAAAGCCCCTTGCGGGCTCGCTGCGCTCACCATGCTGCGGGCACGGTGGCTGGCTACGCGAGCCACCTATTCTATTCTCCCTCTTAGGGGGTCGTGGACCCCCATGAGGGAGAATAGCTGGTGGCCATCGGGAAACCTACTGTTGGCATTTTGACAGTCGGGATCCCGACGTCGGGTAAACGACTGTCGGGATCCCGACTGTCGGGAACCCGTCCGGCACCCATTTTCAATATATAAACCTGATACAATAGATACATTAGAACTATAATTATATGTTTATACCATTTCTGTACATTATTATAAAATCAACGTGGCGTAATCTTTTCAAAACATGAAAAAAGTAATATTATGTCCTTACATAGTATAAAACAAAGTCATTGAAGCACGTCTGTCTGAACGCGGTAATCTCAAGAACTGCTGGACAAATTTTAGTTTGGTTTTTACTATTAGGTAGTGCAGTTCTCCCGGAAGGTTTATATATATTCACCATCGCCCTATCCCATATGGGGACCGAGCACATGAGTTTATCATAATCACCATTCAGCATACACTATGCAAATGGTATGAATGGAAACATCACAGCTGGCCTGCATATCCATATACACAGCAAGCAGTGCTGCTGAGAGGTTGGCTCAGCCGTGGTAAGAGTTTAGAGGCATGTTCTAATCACAGTAAGCATGCCCATGCCTTGGCGTCTTGCCACAGTGTTGTAGGTTCAAGGGCCGCTTTTCTCATCCTTTCTTGGCCCCGCTCAGTGCTGTGGATCTCCAGCCCACGCTGATAATAAAATCCCATGCACAGCTGTCGGTGGTGCTTCCCAGCTTGGAACCAGATCGGATGGATGGTGGGGGCCCAGCACAGGCTGGCAGCTGTGCTGAGGAATTCAGTTTGAGATATTGCAGGTGTTTTGCAACTACACGTGGGAACCGAATATCCGGGTGAGGAATGGGTGGGGGGAGGATGAGATACGGGGGGAAATTTACCATTTCATTTTAAACGAGTCCAGGTCTTGATAACTAGCCATTACCATAAATAAAGCAGAAGATCAAACACTTGACCAAAGTGGGGAATGTTTTTCATTCAACCAACTTCATGCAGCTCTTTCACATGTTACATAAAAATGTTTTTGTACTCATGTCTGAAGGAAAATTTACAAATGTGGTCTATAAATACATTTTATGTCACTCATTTCTTATTTTTATTTACAAACATCACTGCTACTAGATAAAAAAAGTACCCACGCGAAGCAGAGGCCCGTCTCTACTGCTAAATAAAACATAATTCAAACCACTGTAAAATGGAAATGTAGTATGTAGACAAATAAGTAGTATATATGTAGTAATATATACTAGTGGTGGATAGGAGAGAGAGAAGATGTATGATAAATTTACTCCGATACAGTATGGGCCTCTATAAGGAATATTTAAACATAACAATCATTTTGAAAACAGTAATGGAGTGGATATTTTTAAATGTTTTCTTCCATTAAGAAATATTGCAAAATGTTTGCAATAAATAAATAATGTTTTACAGATCTGAATATTATGGGTGACATTTAATGGGATGAGATTTTTAGTCACTTTCCATTATCGCCCTTTTTAAAATCGCATTATTGCAAATTTGCATATTTAATGAGCTGCGTATTCCGGCAAAAAAGTGAGATAAAGTGCGATACTGTGTGATTTTTAGTCATGAAAATGTGCGATTTTTAGTCATGAAAATGTGCGAATTTGAGGAAATACTGTATACGATTTTGTGTTAAAAAATTTTTTTTTTTAAATGGTGTGAGGTCCCCCCTCCTGAGCATAACCAGCCCCCGGCTCATTTATCCGGACCTGGTTCCAAAAATACGGAGGACCCCTAGATTTTTTGGCCCCCGTATTTTTGGAACCAGGACTGGTCCAAGAGTCCGGGGCTGTTTTCAGAAATACGGGGGACCCCTATGCTTTTTGTCCCCTGTATTTTTGGAACCAGGTCCGGGGCTGGTTATGCTCAGGAGGGGGGACCCATAGCCATTTTTCTTTTTAATTGAACTTTTACACATTTTTTAAGACTGAACGAAGCAAAGATCTCAATGATCTGTGCATGGTTCTGTCAAATTCGCCTGTCAGAACCTGGTCTGCATGTGTGGCAATTTTTAGACACATTTTCCCAAATTCGCATCCCAATAAATATGAATGGAAAAACATCTGAATGCGAGTTCGCATCCAGATGTGGAATACTTTCAAATTTTAAAATAAACACACGTTTTGACAAGATTGGCCTAATACTTACCTATACCTGGGGAATCCAGGAGAAGATTTATCCTAGGGTATTTAACCTGTAAAGAAGAAAGTAAAGGAATATAAATAATAAAAACAATTCCGTGTATCACAATTATACTTGTTGAAATCATTAATTGAGCGCTGCATTTTTCTTCTTTTTTGTGTTTCTATTGCCAAGGGATCTGACTAATCCCTCCTGCAGCTGCTCTCATTTGAGGATCCAGCCGTGACAAGCGCTCTACCCAGTTTTTACTGTATTTTCTTATTTTGTGGTTATCTGTTTAAGTCTATTCATGGGGAAAGTAAAAGCCCTTTATCGGTGATAGCAGTGGTTTTCACTGCTTCCTCCTCCTATTCACAGAATGGGTATGGAAAAATCTCAGATTTCTTCAGTCATGCCACAGCTCTGTGTCGGGATCACTATCCTATAACAAAGTAATGAGAGAGTTGTTCTTAGAAGGGCAGAATACTGAGCTTTTCTCTTCTTTAGAAAATTTTTTGCCATCCCAGAATGGTGCCACCCTGAGCCTTCCCACCCACCACTGATGCTGTTATACACAGACACCTCCTGCCACTAATGCAGTGCCTCTTTGCTGTTGGTGGAACAATTTACCCCCAGACTGCCTTCACTGCTTATCTTCCCCCCCTCTCTGTCCCTCCATGTGGTTGCTCTGTGTTGTAGGTGTACTGTTCCAAGTGGCGAATATGAACCTTGGATCACTGGAAGGTAAGTGTAAATTAATTTCTGCTTAACATCACTAAATGTTCACATTTGATTACCATCAACAACATCTGCAAGAGCTACCCATGAAATCTGCAATCAGCCTTCACATGATGTGCCCTCTTGTTCATCTTCCAATGCGATACCTCCATTTCCTGAATTTGCCATCAATCCACTAGCTCAGAGGCAGAACTCTGGGAGGCAATGGAGTCATCTGCAGCTGTGCTCCTGCTCCCAAGGGGGCACCTCTCCGACCCTGATTCAGTCAATTGAAAGCCGCCGATATCACTTCTCTGGCTGACTTCTCCGCCTAGTAGGACCGTATATATCACACTCTCTTTAATTTAAACATAACATACACACACACACATACATACATACATATATTTATAAAAGGTGGTATGGATTTGTGTGTGTGGGGAGGGGGGGAGGGTACCAATTTTATCTTGCTTCTGGGCAACTGGAATGAACTTACGCCACTGCACTAGCTTATCATTTTTTTACCTCTTTTCCTGCTTTTCTTGGGCCTAAGCATGTTACTGTAGTTTCCAGTGTAACACACAAAGATTTAATGGAAGGTTTTTAAACTAAATAAATACAGATATTTAAACCAAGATTAAATAATTTATAAATATGCCCTTTAGCATTAGCAAAGTAAATGATAATATGTTACTTAGACTTTGAATAGAATACAAATGATTATATCAAAAACACAGAATTAGCCAAACAATCCTCAAGGTCTAGAAACACAGCAAACTCCTAAACATTTTCCAGGGTCAAAACAGACAGCACAACATTGTTGTCAGAAGAGAAAGCCATGGTTAACAGATAAAGCAAAAAAAATAATCAAATTAAGGGACAATGTTTACCAGTCATAAATTTTGTCCGATTCTGTATTTTTCTATGATATACTTTAGTATTGATTTTTCAATTTGAAAGTTTACAAATCTATAGGAAATTGCGGGTGAATCATTAATTTAGATGTCAAAAACATGCATTACAGATGAATCAGGCCTTGTTGTTGCTGGCAATCCGCCAGCAGCATGCTGCTGGCGGATCGCCAGCAACACGGCGCCTCTATCTGACTGAGACGCGCGTGCGTCCCCCACGAACGCGCGTCTCAGTATCCGGGCGGCGGGGCGGCGAGGCGGACGCAATACTGTCTGCCTCCCGCTCGAGGGGGCTGGGGGGAACCCGAGGCACTGCGGGGGGGGGGTGCGGTCGCCCGGTGTGGGCACCGGGCGACCGAGGGCAGCACCGTCGGAAGGGGACGCGCGCGCACCTTGTGCAATCGCGTCCCCTTCCGGCATACAGATGGCGGCGGGGCAGGGGATGGCGACGCCATCACCTGCAAAGATGAATCCCACTACATCTGTAGATCATTGGTCCAATCATTGTACCCTTTACATCAGGGGTGGGGAACCTTTTTTGTGCCAAGGGCCATTTGTATGGGGAAAAAATCCTTCGGGTGCCATATGTAAAAATTTCTCTTACAAATTGTCCTGCAGCAGCCGCCCCGCACTCTGGCTATTGCCGCTGAATAGGACTGACAGTCTCCGGCTGCTGTTGATTAAGAGGAATCTCGTGAGAACTACCGACCTCTCGCAAGAATTCCCCTGTACTTGACTCCCGGCAAAGCCGCCAGGCGGGTGGGCGGGCCACTCAGACAGGCTACGGGGGCCGCATGCGGCCCCCGGGCCTGAGGTTCCCCACCCCTGCTTTACATAGACAGCAATATACAGTGAATGCTTTCTTCACTACAATTCATTAAAACCGATAGAACTCACAGAAAAATCGCATCACGATAGCAGAACTAAGGTTTTTTTTCATGAAGTTATATTGTAATATTCACTATATATTGCTTAATTTTGATGTTATATACTGTATAAGCAGGGGTTCCCAAACTCGGTCCTCCAAACCGGCAGGTGCACTCATTATTCACTGACACATTTTAAAAGATCCACAGGTGGAGCTAATTATTTCACTTGTGATTCTGTGAGGAGATCTGCAAAACATGCACTGTGTGGGGTCCTGAGGACCAAATTTGAGAACCTGTGCTGTATTTCTACTTTTGTCTTTAGCTACTAATACAGTAAATTCCCTTATGGTTAATAGTGCTGTCCTCAGAAAATGTTATCTTGCCCATGGATTCTTCTGACATTATAATACATTTCATTTACATACTCTAGATATAATTATTTATGCATATTAACTTGCTAATTTCCTTTCATTTCAAACACGCAAATCTCTTAATGAATTTAGTTAAACATACAAGATGTTTTCTGAAATAAGCAGAGTGTAGGGTTTTACGAGTTTCCCTGACTGCCCTTAACCCACTCAAAGCCTACCCACTGACCCGCCCCCAGCCCTGCCTCCATACCAGTATATACTTTTTTTTATTAACCTTTGCTTTCTTGATTTTGCATTTCTATGCTCTAAAGCTAAGGACACATGACCTAACAGATCTTTATTTACACTTCAATAGTTGAAAGTGTACTTCCTTAAAAATAAAAAATAACACACATTTATTTAATTACCTTAGCTTGCTTTCAGCAGGGCATGGCTGAGGGCAAGAGTCCATGACAGGTTTCTGGAATCTTCCAGGGCGGGCTGAAGGTGGCGAACCAGCTCCTGGACCTCCTTAACAGTGCAGTGTGTGCCTGACTGACTGGGTGACATTTATTATAGATCGATGTTGGGTTTTTGGCGATTTTTATCGCAAAAACTGCCGTTTTTTCACTTTTTTCCCAAATCGACTATTTAATGGGTGGCGATTTGCGGCATAAATCGCACTTTTTGCCGCTAATTCGCACTTTCTGGAAAAAAAAAAAGACCAAGTAGAGGGTGGCGATTTGCTCAAAATCGCCAGCGTTTGAGCGTAGAAAAGGTTAAATCTCTCACAGGTGACCCACATAGCACTTACTAACTCCCCTACATATACCCCCACATGATTATGGACACCTGTGAGGCTGTTTGAGATGGAGATTGGACTGGAGGTGCTAGTGTGTGAGCTGGGGCGTTTGGAGGAGCTACGCAGGAGGGATGATGCTGCCCACCAGATCCAGGTACCCCGACCACTCCGTGCTTCTCGTCGGTACCGTCGGTACCGTGCTAGGGTGTACCTGGACTCCCTCTCTGATCAGCAGGTGGTGGACATGTTTAGGTTGAACCGACAGAACCTGTTGAACTTATATGAGCAGGTGAGAGATGATTTGGACCCTTGTGGGGGGGCCAACTATGCAGTGTCTGGGCTGCAGAAATTAATGTGTGCCCTTTACTTGTTTGCCACTGGCTCCACTCAGTCTGTGAGCTCATGGGCCTTGGGGGTGTCACAAGCCACTTTCTCTAAACATTTTTCTCAAGTGTTAAATGCATTAAAGAAGCTGTGGCACACATATATCACATTCCCACGTTGTGAGTCCGAGTGGCAGGACCTGAAGGTGGCATTCTATCGGCTCTCAGCATTTCCAAATGTGCTGGGAGCCATAGACTGCACCCACATTGGGATTCGGGCCCCGCACGTGAGGGAGCATGTTTATGTGAATCGCAGGGGCAGACATTCCCTCAATGTGCAGGTGGTCTGCGATGCCAACCTCAGAATTCTCAGTGTGGTTGCAGGCTACCCCGGGAACTGCCATGATGCCTATATCCTGCGGCACTCAGCTCTCTGGGACCGTTTCCACAACCAACCCATGCCAGAGGGCTGGCTACTTGTTAAGTCACTTACCACTGTTTACATGATGTTTGCTTACCTATGTCTTTCCCTTTAACATCCATGTGTGTAACCTTCTATTCAAGAGTAATTTCTGTTGTAATTGTTTATACCAGCCCAAACAATATAGTATAGGCTGCTACTATTATGTGCAAAATTACCCACATGATATGTGACCACACAAATCCCTTTACACGTTAGGTGACTCAGGATATGGGTGTCATTCGTGGCTCATGACACCTCTGCGGAACCCACAAAGTCCTGCACAGCACCGCTACAATGCTGCACATATTGCTACCCGCAATGTAGTGGAACGCACCTTTGGGGTGCTGAAAAGCAGATTTCGGTGTTCGGACAGGTCAGCAGGTACACTGCTATACCACCCTGCCAAAGTGGTTTTGGTTGTCCAGGCTTGCTGGATGCTGCATAACATAGCTTTGGGTCAACCAAATTATGTAGATGTGGCCACTGCAGCAGTCGTGCAGGAAGCTCAAACTACTGATGTTGTAGTGCGAAGTACACGGAGGGGGGATGTGGTTCGTACACGGATGATCCTGCAGCATTTCACAGGTAATTTGTGTGTGTACAATGAATAGTAATGGGGAACCTGTAACACACATACATTGGTAACATTACATTTTTCCCTGTCCATGTTAATTGCCCAGAAGCAGACCAACAATAATGGCCAACACCTGCAAGCTACCCCACCACAGCATACTTTATGGCTGGCAACATGATAACACCTATAACAATGTCAAGTAAGTACTGTAGTTTTCTGTGTGTAAAAATGTTTGCAAATACAAACTAACATAGGCTTAATGGATGGAGGTGACATGGATCATTGATCTGAGGTGGTTGAAATGTAGCAAAACAAGTGGCGCCTACATACAGTATGCAATTCCCAATGCTTATCCCCTCCAAAGTCCAGTGTCTGCTAAAATGTCACTAGTTGACAGTACATAATAGAACAGTGTGGGTAATCATTTGTAAAGAATGACAACAAGTTTGCTGGATGCAAAGAATTTTACTTGCTGAAACATTTAGGCATAGCCCATACCATATAAAAATGTGGTACTTATGTACTATCTGGGCTCCCATGTTAAATGCACCACATTTTTTCATACCCCTACTATCCAACTACGCATGGAGTTGATTTTATATAGTGTGGCGAGCGCAGCGAGCCACCGTGCCCGAAGTGTGGTGAGCGCAGCGAGCCCCGCAAGGGGACGTGGTCTTATAAGAAAAACGGGAGCCCAGATACTACATAAGTACCAAAAATGTTACATGAACATTCACTGCATGAGTGAAGGAAAAAAAGAAAGAACATGATACACATGTAAATGCAAACAACATTATTCATTTTTTACTACAGGCTGGGTATTAGCACCCTTACCACTAGTGGCACCACCACCCCTAGTACGGACACTACGCCGTGGGGGAGTAGTGGGGGACCCACTCATGGGTGTGGAGGACACACTACTACTTTGGGTAGATGTGGTTTGGTGCTGACCTAACAAACTAGTTGCACTGAGGCTGATTTGCGTTTGTAGGGACATCAACGCAGTTGTTTGCCCATTAATAGCTTGGGTCTGTTCAATCATTTTGGCATTTAGTGCTCTAAAATTAGTAGTTTGGCCCTGAATGGCTTGGCCAATTTCTGATAAGCGTGTGTCTAATGTGGAGACAAGACGAATTTGTGTCCCTACATTAGCACGCACACTTTGAGAAATTTGTCTCATTTGCAGAGCTATGTTACGCACATACCCCTTAACGGTTTCTAGTTGGGTGGTCTGCACCTCCATAAAAGCTATTTGTTTCCCCTTGAAAAGATGGATGGATTGCGCCAACTCCTCCGCAGTAGTGGGGGTGTTGGTGGCTGCAATGATTGGGGGCTGCTGCCTATGTGACTGCGTATAGGGGGCCTCATTGACTGGGTGTGCTTGGTTTTGTGCAGGTTCCAACAATGGCACCGTCTCAAGCATGATTTCACTCATGTCATTCTTATTTTGCATGGATTCCGTAGGTTCAGGCATCGGTTGTGAAGGACCTACACATGAGAAAAGAGTGGTAAGTATGCTATGCAGATTGGTGTATGGTGGGTCATGTTACCTTAGTTGGAATGGTTAGGTGTTGCTCATGCATTATGCATTGGCACAGGCTACTGTGGTGGGGACAGCCATGTGTGAAATGTGCAATGTGTTTGTGTAACAGTATGATATCTCACCCAGGGGCGTAACTATAGCACCGCAGCCCCCTCCACCGCGGGGGGGCGCTGTGCATGTGGGGGCGCCGGGGGCTGCGGTGCTATAGTTAAACCCCCCCTCAATCCTCGCAGCGCAGACTTACCTATCGCGCTGGTCCCGGCGGCTCCGTTCTTCTGCTGAGGACCACCAGAAAATGGCCGCCCCCATACAGCACACAGTTATCTGAAACTGTCTGCTGTATGGGGGCGGCCATTTTCTGGTGGTCCTCAGCAGAAGAACGGAGCCGCCGGGACCAGCGCGATAGGTAAGTCTGCGCTGCGGGGGATTGAGGGGGGGTTTGCAATGCATGGGCGGCGGGGTAAGGGTGCTCGGCAGGGTAGGGGTGCTCGGCGGGGCGGCAAGGGGGGGGGGCGCCCAAAACGTAGCTACGCCACTGATCTCACCTGCAGACTGGACAGTGTGAACAATCGGATGTGGCTGATGTTGCTCAACAGCAGGCTGGGACTCTAGAGATGGAGCTGTTTGAAAGAAGAAGACATTTTCCATAATGATCATTTGCACCTAACTGGCACTTTTTCAAAAATACTGATAAAAACTTTAACAAAATCAAACTTTTTTTGCTCTGATATGATTACATAAGGAATGTGATGACTTTGAACTGAAGTGGTTATTTCAGTATTATGACTGTGAACGATATTTTTAATCCACTTGCAAATAACAGGAAAGACCAGCAGATTACACATGTAAAAGTGACTGTAAAGTGCATTTCCAACTACCCAGAGGATTGATATGGATTAACAATCAAGTACAATGCAGCCCTACAGTAATTAGGACAGCACACATTAATTGGATCTGTGGAACTACATAACCCAGCAAAATGCACAGTCCATTATTTAGCAATGCAAGCTAGCAAAATGTGATTTTGCTGGGATATGTATTTCCACACACAGCAATCTTTTGGACACATAAAGCATACCACCATAATAGCATGCGCACATGACATAGCAAAATGTTAAATTGACATGTGTGGACACTTACCAGTTGGCGGTGGAGTGGGGGGCCTGTCTGTGTCGGCAATGTGGATGCCGCAAGCACCTCCGGTGGGATGATTCGGCATAGCAGCCTCTCATAGGCCTTAAAGCGGACTTCCTGCCTAGGGCCACCTCCTGTACGACAGGCCTCTTTCTTCTCCAGGGCAAGCTTGGCTTTGAGGAGGCGCTTGATGTCATTATATCGTTTTTTGACGTTGCGCACACTCCTCTTGTGTGTGCTAACTGCATTTACCGTGGAGGTGATATTGTCCCACATCCCCTTCTTTCTTGCCACACTTGTGCGGTGATGGTGAGGACCAAGTAGGCGGTTATATAGGGGCAAGAGTGCACGCACCAGGGCCATATTCTCCTCATATGAGAACCTGACTTTCTCCCCACTAGCTGTACGAGCTGCATCATCCTCCTCCTCCTCCACATTTTCAGCCTCACCCTCTTCCTTCTCCTCCTCCTCCTGTCCTGCTTCTTCCCCCAGCACCTCCAAGTCTGCTTCATCTGCCTCCTGCACAGGCCAGTCCACCTCTGAAAAATCACCCTCTTGCAGCTCCTCCTCCACTGTGTGCCTGGCACTCTGTTCCTCCTGTGAGGACACATGGCTTGTGCCTGCTTCCTCCTCATCCTCCATAGCCACCTGCTCAGCTTCCACCATGTGGCCTCTCCCTGGCGCAGCTCTTACTGGGAGCATGCTGGCTCTCCCTGTCCTGCCTCTGGCAGTGCTGCCTCTCACTCCCCTACCTCTCCCAGTGGTTGGGGTATTTGGGCCCAAGCTGCCTGTCCCTCTGCCTCCTCTGCACCGTATCACTGCTCCTCTCCTTTCCATCTCAAACGCCTTACTCCCTTTCAAAGGGTAAAATGGCGTCTGCGCCCCTTTATATAGGGGGTGTGATGCGTATTGCAAGGGACTAAGGTGGGCCAATAGGTTAGCATGTTGTATGGGCTGATCAGGTGTATTGGTGTAAATCGCATTCCGGTTGGCCGCAAATACACACATGACCTAACCCGGAAATCGCACTTTTATGGCGTATTACACCATATTGCCGTCTATCGCCATCTATCGCACTTTTCATGCGGCATTACGCCAGCCATTCAATACGTGATTTCTGGAAAAAAATGTGATTTAAAAAAATGGCGATACAGGGCGATTTGATCAAAAATCTCATTTTCGGAAAAACGGTCAACACAATAAATTTCGCCCTCAGTGTCAGCTTCTCTTGCTGTTCTTGAGCCAGAAAAAGTAAAACAGAGGGGGCTAAATACAATAGAGTTTGAGAATCAGAAAGTGAGAGATTTTGGAAAAGCATTTCCATTTTTTTAAAGCGGCAATCATTTGCACTGAAAACCAGGTTGATTTTGCCATGTAAATGATTGCCGCTTTAACAAAAAATATGAAACCTCTCCCAAAATCTCTCACTTTCTGATTCTCAATTTTCTTATTACATTTGGCCCAGAGTCTCTGGCTGTCTGAAGTGGCGAACCTTCTTCCTTGCATTCCTGCTGGGTGGGCTGCTCGGTGGAAAAAAAGTGCTTCAATTCTGGGCAGAGTTTTATAGACACTCTCTAATAAGGAGCGTGCTGGATGGACCTGCATTGCAAAGCAGAGGATGTGACCTCATCCTGAAAGCTGCCAATCCTGGACATTGTATAGTCTGGGAACGCCACATTTGTAATTCCGAAAGGGTGGTAACCCTAGCAGAGTATTTCTAAGCTGGTCTAGGCAATATTTGTGAGGTATCCACACATTGGGGGTTATTCTAGTTCACTCTTTCTGACAAAATCCTTCTTAGATGGACAAAACCATGTGCACTGCGGGTGGGGGAGATGTAACTTGTGCAGAGAGAATTAGATTTGGGTGGGGTTTTTCTTCAAAGTGAGATCTATATTGCAGTGTAAAATCATGCAGTCAGTATTTACCCAGCACAGAAACAAAATAACTCACCCAAATCTAATTCTCTCTGCACATTTTACATATGCCCCCCTGCAGTGCACATGGTTTTGTCCATCTAAGAAGGATTTTGTCAGAAAGAATGAACTAGAATAAACCCCATTCTTATTTTCAATAGCCTAGAGAAATTACAAAACACCAAATCTTCTACAGCTTTTACTTTGTGGATGTATGTTGTTGTGTCCTTAAAAAAGGTTCATAAAAGTATTAAAATGTCAATCTGCTACAGGATTGTTATGTAATAGTTTTAATGGAATGCTATCATGGTATTAAAACTGCATCTTTTGGATCCTTTAAAATTTGGTGAATGCTCTCTTATATATTTATATTTATGAAGATATCAACATATTGATCTATTTGTGGAAAACTCTCGGAGTATAAGCTTATATGCTGATCATAATTACCTGAGTGCAATTATCTGACCACTATACTTTATTTGTATTTTTAGATATTCATTTAAGGCTACATCTGTTGCGCAATTGTAAAGGTAAGTAAATGTGGTAAAATGTGGTAACCAAGATCTTGGGGAAAGCTGTTAAGTACTGTATGTGAGGTAAGCATTTTACCAGTATCAGTGAATTTCTCTCTCTAGGTACAGGTTATTCCATTTCTCAGTAGATAGGGAAGAAGTAATGGCCATACACACATAGAGAAATATCACAACCATTTACCTATCTGGAGTTGCAATTTATTAAAGGCATCAGTCAATTTAACAAAATGCAATTACACAGGCAATTGAATACAATCTTAACATCAACAGATCAGATACAACTGAATACATTCAGCCATACAGCAAATAACACATGAAAAAAATATTTTGTTTTATTTTACTAGAACTATGTGAGCTTGATGCTGCTTTCCCACTGCCAAGCCGTTTAAAAAAAACGGTATTTTTAAACGGTATTTCAAACGGTATTAGCTTTCACATTGCAGTAGATTACTATTTTAAATACCGTTTAAGTACCATTCACATCGCAGTAAACCTTTTAATCCCCTCGTGTCCCCTGGTACCTGTCCTGCCCCCCTCCCCCGTACCTGCCAGCTGGTACCCTCGCTTACCCCCTTGCCCTGGTACTCCCCTCCCCCCTGCCCTGGTACCCCCATCCCCCCTGCCCTGGTACCTTGCTCCCCCCGCCTCCCCTGGTACCTGGAAGCATACCATCCGGGCAGCGGGGCAGTGCAGTAGGCATCGGCATGCCAGGGCTCCTAGTCAGCATGATTCAGGAGGAGGCTGCAGCTAGTGCACAGCCAGGGCGGGCACTGGGGATCCGGGCAGGTCCGTGCTCAGGAGGAGGAAGCGGAGGAAGGTCCATTAGGAGATTGTCATTTCTTCAGCGGGGGTCCCTGCCGCGAATGGGAAATAGCGGGGCCCGGAAATTACATATGTGCATATCTAATGAGCCGCTAATTAAATATGTACATATTTAATGAACGGCTCAGCTATTTCCCATTCGTGGCAGGGACCCCCGCAGATGAAATGACAATTACCTAATGGACCTCCCTCTGCTTCCTCCTCCTGAGCACGGACCACGCTGCCCAGATCCCCAGTGCCCCCGCTGTCTGTGCACCAGCCTCCTCCTGCATGATGCTTTTAGCAATCAGTCTGGGACCTGCCGACCGGATGCAAGGTACCAGCTGCAAGGTACCAGGACAGGGGGGGGGGGACAGGACAGGTACCAGGGGAGGGGGAAGACTAGTGTAGGATCTTAAATACCATTTCAGAGCCATTCTCACTGCATAAAAAAACGGCTCTGAAACGTATAGGACTCTGCTTTGGAAACGGGTTGAAATACCGGTTAACTTTAACCGGTAAATCAACTCTGGCGCTTTCCCACTGCAGCCTTAAACGTTTAGAAAGGGGAAAAAACGGCATTATATCATTTAAGACCTGCAGTGAGAAAGGGGCAGAAGTCTCTCTCCAAAGGAACTGTGTACAAATACCTTAATTGGTTCATTTACACCTGTGCACACTAATATTTATACTTTTCAGTAGCATACTTTATTAAATACATTATGACTTGTTACTGTAATTAGAAGATATTAGGTGCTCCTGGACCACTGGCCGTGCTGTCTTTTCGTATTGGTGATTGAGCTAGCAGAGTTTAATAACTAAAAGGTTTCTATTAAGTTGTCTTTTTTAACTCTTCCGACACTGCCAGATCCACCTGCTTTATAAAATATGTGAATGTCCTTCATCGGTAATGAAGATACTGGCTCACCCCCTATCTCATTGAGGGAGTCTTTGGCTTTCACTCTAGAACAGTTTGCTACAATACGTACAGTATCTGACACATAGTGGGCCTAATTCAGACCTGATCACAGGACAAATTTGTTCTCAAAACGGGCTAAACATGTGCACTGCAGCTGGGGCAGATGTAACATGTGCAGAGATAAGTAGATTTAGGGCCATGGAGGGAACATCTGTAATATGCAATTGGGCTCAGATTGGCAATGCTATCAGTGATTGAACGTCTACTGAAGCCAGGGTGGTGGCAATGATATGTATTGCTGTCATTGTCATGGATTGACAAATCTAGGATCTCCATAAGAAGATGGGAATTTCCTGGCCTCTCTGTTGGATCTGTGGTAACTGGCTTGCAACACCTCATGGATCATGTAGCCAGCTGATGAAGTTGGGGATGGTCCGATGCTGCATCCTAGGACCACTAATGAAAGCTTGAGGTGTTATGCCTCCTGCTGTGTTAAGATATTAGTGATATTTCTGCTACTTCCAGCAGTAACAACAACTCCATCCACATCTGAATAAGGCCCAGGGTGTACTTAAGAGTTTGCTGGATTCATGGTTTCATATGGCAAGTTTAACCCCTTAAGTGGTGGGTTTTGCTGGGGCAGGACAAACTTACCAGGGCAGGTTTGTCCTGCCCCAGCAAAACCCACCACAGAACGTACTGCCCCCCCCCCCCCCCCTCACCTCCGATCTGGCATTTGTAGGAGGCTGAGCTTCCCTGCCGCCAGTCACAGCAGTGACCACAGGTGGCAGACTCGGGATGTTCACGGCAGCTCGGAGGGACTCAGGCGCCTGAACTCCTGAGCGCTCCCAAATCCCCCTGAGCTGCCCCGAACATCCCTGAGCCTGCCGCGTTTGTCACTGCTGTGAAGTGAATGGCGGCTGGGGAGATCTGGCATACGATCGCCGGAGCGGAGGTGATGGGGGGGGAAATGACAGAATGGGGAGCGATGGGGAGCCCTAGAAGTGGTGCACAGCTGGAGGCACCACTGGTGTGCACCTACTGAATAGTGGTATGCCTGGAAATTTTCCAGGACAGACCGCTGCTGAGCCTGGAAAATTTCGGGACATACCACCCAAAGGTTTAAATCATGTAAAAGATGGCTGGTTCTTTTTATAGAGGTCTGCATCTTATTCAGAAAATAAATTAACTTTCAGCAGGATCAGTAACTCTAATCCTTCTCTACTGACAATAAGATTTTTGTTTAGAGCAGGAGACTACATTCTGTAGGCAAGCTTCTTCAGAATCACTTTCTGCTTTCTCTCTCTAATGTGTATATTTAGAAAAGTGTGAGAGTTTATCCACCACCTTCAAGAAGATAGCTGGAATCTCTTGGTTGCTATGGGCAATGTCTCCACTTCTATAAACCAGCACTTTAGTAACTATGGGCCTTATTCTAGTTCACTCTTTCTGACAAAATCCTTCTTAGATGGACAAAACCATGTGCACAGCAGGGGGGCAGATGTAAAATGTGCAGAGAGAATTACATTTGGGTGGGGTTTTACTTCAAAGTGAGATCTATATTGCAGTGTAACAATAAAGCAGCCAGTATTTACCCTGCACAGAAACAAAATAACTCACCCAAATCTAATTCTCTCAGCACATTTTACATCTGCCCCCCTGCAGTGCACATGGTTTGTCGATCTAAAGCTGTGTACACACGGGGGCGATTGGGGCTGAAATCGCTGGAAATATGATCGCAGGCGACCATATTGCCAGTGATGGGAGTGTACCCCCGTTTTCAGCCCCGTTCTAATCGCTGGTCGCAGGAGCTTGCCGCCGCCGGCAGAGGTTCCCTTTCATCAGCGACCATCTCTGGTCGCTGATGAAAAGGAGAAACTGAGCAATATTTAGCTCAGCCATATACTGTATTGCTCAGCAATATATGGCTGAGCAATATACTGTATCTCCCCTGTGTGTACAGGGCTTAAGAAGGATTTTGTCAGAAAGAGTGAACTAGAATAAGGCCCTATACCCCTAGGATTCTCTCCCTTGGAAATGGCACATTTTGATTAATAAGAGAGATGAAGGTTGCTGGAGACAAATTGCTTGTTTCTTGTACAGTACTTAAGTTTACCAAATTATATGTTGTTTGTGTTAATTAGATTTTTTTTTTTTAATTAAACATTTTCAAGGCTCAGTAGCACCTCTGTGAGAACAAGTTGACACACAATATGAAGTATGAGAAAACAATACAATGTAGAAAATATAAGGCTTCTAAGCAATAATTACGTGTACAATACAAATATCAAAATCCTTTTTGACAGTTCAAATATTAATGTAGCTCACAGGTTGAGTTTCTACATTCAAATTTGGAAAGAGTAACAGCTGTGGCAAATTGATATTAGGATGCTGTTTCTAAATCTATTAGTAACAAATTGTCTACATGACCAGTCATACATGCAGATGTGTCCAGCCTCAACTTATCCTTGATGATTCACAATTACGGGACATTTGCTGCCACTAGCAATGTGCATTGTACAGTATTTGCACCCACGACCTACTATATGGTACATATGCTGCTGTGGATGAGATGCATGCGGACATAGCTAGTTGCAATTGCGATGTGTACACATTTGAAACTAGATTGTGGCAAGGATAGGCTTGTCATTAGTAGATTTTCTAAAAATGTTATTGCCGGGGCGATCACGCAGGTTCTTGCAGTTAAGATAATCAATCCCACATAGTCAATGGTATTTTGTGCAATTCTAGACAGATCCATTGGAGGCACACAAGACCTACAATCTCCACTCTATAAGTTTAAAAATAATATAATTATTTGATAAAGCCTCTCAGAAGGGGGCACATAGAGGCAGAGTATACACACTGATTCTCAAATATCTATTATACCCTGTGGATTGTGACAACTTTTTCCTCACATCCGCAGGACATTTGCTGGATGACTATATAGCCAATACTATTTGCTTCTTAACAAGTGTGAAATCCCATGAGGGTTATGAAACCCAATGATAAGGTATGTACTGTTTACCTGCCATCATTCTAAATATGCTAGGCATTAAATGTTTATATTTTAATATGTGTCTCTCACAGAGGAATGTAAAAAAGAAGTTCCCCCATACAGTGAGATGTTGGAGAAGGCCGCTTAGCGGAGTCCTGGCAATCTGTATTCCGATGTCGGTGTAATGACTGTTGGAATCCCATTGAGTGGGATTTTATATCACACCTAAAGGATTAATGGGCAGGATCTCCTGAGGTAATGGAGGAGAAAGGACCAAGTTGTGCACTATGGCCCTTATTCAGATCTGATCGCAGTACAAATTTGTGCTCAAAATGGGCAAAACCATGTGCACTGCAGGTGGGGCAGATGTAATGTGCAGAGAGAGTAAAATTTGGGTGGGGTGTGTTGAAACTGAAATCTAAATTGCAGTATAAAGAGCAGGCAGTATTTACCCTGCACAGAAACAAAATACCATATATACTCGAGTATAAGCCTACTTTTTCAGAACATTTTTTATGCTTAAAAAAGCCCCCCACGGCTTATACTCGAGTGAGGGTCCCACTTGAGTCAATAAGTTTTCCCAGTTTTTTTGTTGTAAAATTAGGTGTCTCGGCTTATATTCGGGTCGACTTATACTCGACTATATACGTAACTCACACAAATCTAACTCTCTCTATACATGTTACATCCGCCCCAACTGCAGTGGACATAGTTTTGCCCATTTTGAGAACAAATTTGTACTGCGATCAGATCTGAATAAGGGCCTATATGTGAGCTTACCTCAGATGGCTTATGTGCAGTTTTTCTCCTTTTAATACAAAACACTAATGTGAGCTACATAGAAATCTGAAGGACCATGGAGGATTTTTATATCTGTATTGTATACATAATTACTTCTTAGGTGCCTTATATATTTACTGACAACAAAATCCCAAATGCTAATTCCAGCCAGCTGCTAAAGGAAGAATGTAACCTCTATGAAAAGGCACAACAATGTTGTGTAAATCAGCGAGCAAGAAAAACACATTCAACTTTAATTGACTGAGTTTTGGATAAATTAGTATAACAAGATATTTAATGAAAGCTTAATTGTTACATATTAACAACAGATTGACAGTACAAAATAGAACAAATTGACACATAACAAAACTGCTTGAACAAATAGTATCTGTAAAAAAAGGCTTAGTGGCCAATTTATAGATGACATTGACAATGTCCCATAAAATATAGTTGGCAGCAAAGTACAGTATATAAATTAACGACATTGAAACAAAATAATTCCACAAGCTCTGACCGCTGCAATCAGAGAGCAACAGGTTTAATAGGGAAGGTACAGTCCTAATTAGTCCATGGCAAGTGGATGTATAGTATACATACTACACTACAATGACTATAATAACTTAAGCTGATACGGTGTGTGCTGGGTAGGGATTTCATTGTCCATATAATTGTAAATCTGAGCATGCATCACAAGCCGTACAAACAGTGGCGGAACTACCGAGGATGCAGGGGGTGCAGCTGCTATGGGGCTCCATGGACAGAAAGCACTCCCCTGCACCGTGACAATGCTGCTTAGATATTGTATTACTATTTAAAAGAGCCGCCACGGCCTCCTTATAAGCAGCTTGTGCCAGAGGCGTAACTCTAGCACCGCAGCCCCCGCGGCCGCGGGGGGGCGCTGTGCATGTGTGGGCGCCTGGGGGCTGTGGTGCTATAGTTAGCCCCCTCCCGTCCGCCCATCTGCCGCCTGCCAATCCGCCGCCCGCAGCCTTACCTGACTTCACTGGTCCCGTCCCGGCTCCCTTGCTGGCTTCATTCTTCTGCTAGGGAGACGGACCAGAATAAAATGTCCGCCCCATATAGCAAACAGTTCTCTGAAACTGTCTGCTGTATGGGGGCGGACATTTTGTGTTGGTCCGTCTCACTAGCAGAAGAATGAAGCCAGCAAGGGAGCCGGGACGGGACCAGCAAGACAGGTAAGGCTGCGGGCGGGGGGTGCGGCGGGGGGTGCCCCCCATTAACGGTGGGGGGGCGCCCAATTCATAGTTACGCCACTGGCTTGTGCTGTGCGAAGAGTAAGGAACCGGGGGGGGGGGGGGGGGTGCCACGCTGGGCTGGGGAAGAAGCCAGGCGGAGAGTCGGAGGGATAATGATGATGCGCAGTTGTGCACTTTGATTTGTGAGACGAAGTATCCCCCGCCAGCACCATAGAGGAGCTGCACATTATGCATTATGTATGAGAGCGGCACAGTATGTATGTATGAATGAGAGCTGCACTGTATGTATGTACAGTATGTATGAGAGCGGCACTGTACTGTATGTATGGGAGTGGCAATGTTCTAGAAAGAAGGAAATGTAAATATGAGAGATATGAGATAAATAAAGAGTCCTGCCACTCTGTGGTGGGAAGAAACACCTATACAGTGCTGGTGACCCCCATCCTCAACCCCACCTCCGTCACGGCCTGGAACCCATAGAGTTTTGTGGTCTGGTGTCAAAGCGATAGACACTCTGGAGATCTGAGTTGGGGAGCCCTTAACAAAAATTTGCTATGGGGCCCACAAAGTTCTAGTTACGCCCTTGCCTCAAATATGGTGCGATTTGAATTACATGGAATGTAACTAGAAGTTTGAACTAAAAACTTCAAAATGCATGCCTACCATTGCACAGTGTGTGGACAACTTAAGGCTTTCAAATGGTAGAGACAAAAACAAATGGTGGTACTTGTTTAGTTTCACGGCGGCCGATATATCGTTTGCGATATCGGCCGCTATATCGGCCGATCCAATGCAATTTTTACCTGTTCATAACCCCACTATCCACTATGCATGGAGTTGATTCTATATAGTGTGGCAAGCGCAGTGAGCCACCGAGCCCGAAGCGTGGCGAGCGGACGCGGATTACTGCACTCACCACGCTATATAAAATCAACTCCATGCGCAGTGGATAGTGGGGTTATGAACAGGTAACAAATCACATTGGATCGGCCGATATAACGGCCAATATCGCTTCCGATATATCGGCCGCCGTGAAACTAAACAATTACCCAAATGGTTTATTAAAACACAAACTTTAGCAGAACAGAGTACGTACTGTATAATCACATATATGCAATGACTAAGGTCTGGGTTAGGACTGAAATTAGGGTTGTGCAAATGGTGTTTACCACACAGCTTATTTACCCTGTGGGGACAAATTCTACATCCATCTGCGCTGCAAACTAGCAACATTCTAGTGACCCTCCTCTCTGTCCATTTTATAGTTTTCTAGCTCCACACACTTATCCCGTTCTCTACCCCCTGCTCCTTTTCATAGCCAGCTGGCAGATTGGGAAAAAGACCATGCCCCCTTCGTAATCCCTGTTCTTGCTGCAGTCTATTTGGTTCATTTAATGGATGTCACATAGACCATTGGCTGCAGAGTAATTGAAAAACAAAGAAACACAGTGCTGTTTTGAGGACAAATCAAATTAAAATACCATGAGATAGTATATTGAATTAATATTTATTTATTGATAAAAATAAAACATAGATTAAAAACATATATAATAAACATGAATGATTGGCGCAATAAATTGGTGTAGTCTCTCACAATGGTAAATGATTGTATTGTAAAGTCCCATTCCTAGGTTGACCTCTTGACCTTATAGCATTCCCCTCAATTGCAAAAGTCTCATACACTCACTATGTGTAGATCTCACTTCTTGTTGGCTCATATAGAGCAATGGGTTCCTGGAGTGGAGATTCTTTATCCGGAGGGATTTCTTGTACCCAATAATAAATGTTGCTGGTGGGTCTTTGTAAGAACTTGGGGTCCAGGGGTCTGGTGCGGGACAGTCCATATGTTGCACTCTATTAAGATGAATCTAGTGGTAGACAGATATCTGCACACCAAGGAGAAACATAATGGGGAACCAAAATTTGAAGGGTAAAATAGTGAAAGAAAAAGAACCACTTCCTACTAGTGCTGAAGCTGCTGCCACTAGTCATTACATAGACAACAAAATGCTATCAACGTTGTCTGCCATTGCCGTTTGCATGTAAAGTCCAAAAAGTTCAGAACACGGAGAAAAAAAAAAAGTAAATTGTTTGAGGAGAAACATAAGCTTGCCAATATGACATTTGGGACACTGAGTGGCAAGAAACGGCAAAGTCCCTGACCGATATTCATGACTAGTGGTTCAGTTTCACATGATGATATAAGCCCTCCTCCCCCAGCTAAAAAATTTAATAGAGTTAAGTTGTCATCAAAAACACAGCAAACAACTGTGCCTTCTAAAAACATGGTATCACAAATCCCCAAGGAGAGTCCAAAGGTGTTGGTGGTTGTGATGCCTGATCTTCCCATCACTGCATTTGCACACCCTCTGCATATGCTGGAAGGATCACCCACAGTACAGTTCCTTGTCAATGTTGTATACCAGGAGGAGGATTTTGATGTTGCTGGAGCTGAGAAGGAAGTTGATGAGGATGATGCTGCTGATGGTGATGTGGTTTCCCTAAATGAGGCACTAAACCAAAAGGGATAATATCTTCAGCATCCCTTGGTGAAAACCTTTACAGCAATCTAAAAGGCAGTAAGATCTAATGGAGTGCAGCAGAGCACATATAATATACACACCTAACATTCATAGAGTTGTTCAGCAGACAACCATTTTCCTAGGCTGCTGGAGACACCCGGTTTACCAGGATATTACATTTAAGGGTGAATATTCATGTATTATACCTTTCTTCATTATAAGGACCTTTTATAAAAAATTTAAACTGCCAGCCTAGTACCCAATAACCATGAACATATATCTGTCCATTTAGTTTTGTTTTATATTTTATATGTTTAAACTGTCATTCATTGTTTATGTCATCAATATATATCTGTAATGCATTTTTACATTTTTATTTTGCACTTACATCATCATATTTTTATAAATAAATCATGGTGGTCTGCGGGGCGTGGCCACAGCAGCAAGGGAGTATGGGAGTGTGAGGCAAGAGCTCCCTAGACACCATCCTGCTTTAATCTATAATCTGCATTATGCAAGCCATACCTGGAGCGGATTTCTGCCTGATAGTCGCTGTTGTTGCTGCAGCATTCACAGAGGTCATCCTGCTTGCTGGCCCCCTTGGTCCTGCTGCCAGAGGACAGGTGGGGAGCAGGGATGGGAGAGAGTGCTGGATGCGTTGCATGCCGGCTGTGATGGAGATCCGGAGCTTCAGTTGACGGGGCGCTCTGTCTGACATGGTCCCCGGCTAGGGATGCACCAGCAGCGGGGAGAAGCTGTGTGGTGGGGACAGTGGTTCCATTTCCCCGCTGTGAGAGGGCGCCTGCCATGGGGAGGAGTGTGCAGGAGAGGCCGGGTGCATCGCTGGCTGGGCTGTTAAGCAGAGACGTAGCGGCTCTGCAGATCGATGGCTGTCAAGTGGGAGCTGGGAGACACAGGCTGCTATTGCCCTCTGGGGGAGGAAAACCAGTGTTGCCTGAAAAGGAACATAGACCTGGCTGTATGAAACCCTGCATGAACCCCCAAAGAGAAACTACAGATCCTAGGGGGTGAAGGAACAGTGTGCTGACAAAGCTATAACTGTTAATAGGGAGGATCTCCTGGAAGGCTGTAGCCCAAGTGAAGGAAAAACATTTAAAGCAAGAACTATTATACTGTATACTATATAAACCTGGGTTAAACTGCCCCCCCTCCCTCCCCTTGTTGTTGAAAACATAAAATGGTATAAGCCGTGTTTAAATATAGGGCCAGGCAGGCACGAACAGTCAGTAAAAGCCAGATTCACCTGCAGGTGAAGTGGGAGTTATAAACTATGTGGATAATTACCAGGTGTTAGATAAAGCTATTGAACCCTGAAATATTGGGAAAACTGGAAATGCAACTGCCACAGCACGGCTAGAAAGATACGCCAGAACACAGGCAAATAATAACACACAGACTCTGTCAACTACTCCTATGTCAACACATGTTAAGAATACCACCCCCCAAACTACACCTGATATTACGCTACAACAAGTACTGAAAGCCATTAAGGGCAGTGAACAGCGATTGACAGAAAAAAAATTACAGAGATACAGGCAAGTGAAGCATTTTCAAGTTCATTTGCTATCGAGAGAGCTCATAGAGTGCCATTTGAACCACTACCGCCAGGCACCCCTCCACGAACCTTGACCATAAAATTGTTAAATTTCCTGGACCGGTACATAATACTCTGATTCGCCCGATTAAAAGGCCCTTTGGAACACAATGGAATGAAAATATCTATTTTCCCGGATTTTACCATTGAAATACAAAAAGAAAGGGCCAAATATGCCGAGGTGAAGAAAAGGCTAAGTGAGAAGGGAGTGAAATACTCCATGGTATACCCAGCCAAATTAAGAATTGTTGTGGAGGGAGAAACAGTATTCTTCCAATCACCGAAAGAAGCCGCAAGATGGATTGATAAATGGGCTCCAGGGCCGCATCAACTTGCTGACAATGAGGCGTAGAAAAGAAACTGTTTTGATTAAGTTCCAGGGAGCTCACCATGTTCTGGTGGCCTTAGAGTAAAAGCCCCACAAGGCTAGGGAATAAGGGGAAGGAAGGGTATAAGTATGCCACAGGTATACAGGGAGGGGGATCGGAGGTAGGGTGGGTGAGTGGGATATCTGTTATATAGTATGTTTGTATGTGTCCAGCATTGCCCAGGAAATCTAGAAAGTTAAGAAATGATAAGAATGTGGCAAGTATGGTAAAAATGATATCATGGAATATAAGGGGTATTAATGACAAAATCAAGAGATCATTGGTCATGAAACAAGTATAACAATTTAATGATATTATAATTTTGGTTGAAACCCATTTGGTGGGTAATAAATTAAAATCTTTAAATAGACCCTGGGTGGGTCAGACATATCGGGTAAAATTTACTAAAGCAAATTTGTAAAAAAATAGGTGTATTTGTATCCAGAAATACACATATTTTTGACATTTACTATCCCGAAAATTTGGCAATTCGTATTCGTATTGATGTGCTATCAATACGAATATGAATTGCCGTATTTTCAGGATAGTAAATGTCAAAAATAAGTGTATTTCTGGATACAAATACACTTATTTTTTACAAATTTCCTTTAGTAAATTTCCCCCATCATGCCCCCTTTACCACTACTTCAAGGGGAGTTTCAATCCTGATCAAAAAATCTCTTCCTTTTGTCAGCAACAGGGTGAAGATAGATAATCTTGGCCGATATGTATTTTTGGAATGTACTATTCAATCTGTATAAATGTTTTTGATGGCAGTATATATTCCGCCACCCTTCTCCTTTGGAGTCTTAACAGAGGTGGTGGAGTTTGTTTCCACCTCCCCGGGCCTGCCAGTTATATGTACTGGCAACTTTAACAACATCTTGGATGTCCATCTGGATAGATGGAGTGGCGCGTGGGCAGGAACAGGGAGGAGTAACAAAGGGTTCAACCATTTTATTTATTATTATTTACAGTTTCTTATAACGCAGCATATTCCGTTGCGCTTTACAATTGGAAACAGTGATTAAACAAACTGTGTAGATACAAACCGACATGGAGGTTGGGGGGCCCTGCTCGCAAGCTTACAATGTATTTGTGCACGATTTGGGCTAGGTGGACACATGGAGAGAGAGGAACCCGGGAATAAAACAAAATAAAAATAAAAAAAAAGTTCTCATGTTTCTCAGCCTCTTATCAATCATTCTCGTGGACTGATCTGATTCTGATGTCTGATAGATTGATGTCAATTGTGGTTAAAATAGAATACAGAGCGAGAGGCATATCTGACCAATCTCCTGTGCTTGTAGAATTGAGTGATTCTGACCATAAAGAAAGTTTGTTTTGGAAATTTGACCCTCGGTGGCTAGAGAAAATGAAGGATGTGAATAAATTAGAAATTAAATAAGGGGTCTACCCCTGTTAGTGTGGTCTGGGATGCCTTTAAAGCATTTGTAAGAGGTACAGTAAAGAAAGGGGTTAGTGATATAAGAAAAAAGAAGCAAAAATAAAACAACAGATCTAAAAAAGAAATGTGGAATATTGGAAACCATATATTTAGAGACTAATACTGAGTAAAATAAAAAAGAGTGGCTAGAAGCGCAAAAAAAAATGGTTAGAGTGTGTTAACGAGGAAAACTCTGATTGATGCAAAATAACTCCTACGCTAAATATGCAAGCTCAGATAAAGCAGGGAGTTTTTTGGCATACATTGCGCAGATAGCCCCTCGACTGTAATTACTAAAATAACTGATAAAACCGGGAAAATAATAGTCACGAATGCCGAAATCATGGAGGTTTTTAAAGACTATTTCTCTAAAATGCATGAATCTAGATTAATGTACAATCAGAAGGAGATAGAAGATTTTACGGTTAATTTCAAACTGCCCCTTTTGACCGTAGAAAGTAATGAAGATCTTGAGGTACCTCTAAAACTACAAGAGATAAAAGAGGCCAGTAATCTTCTACCAAATGGGAAATCACCTGGTTTGGATGGTATACCTGGGGAAATTTATAAAAAAATACTCAGAAACATTAGCACCAATGCTATTGGAAACGCTTAACGAAGGGTTTCAGGACAATAACCTCCCGAGATCTATGCTAGAGGCTAAGATAGTGGTTTTGCTGAATGCTGAAAAAAATCCTATGTTATTAGACTTTTACCTTATCTCTTATACAGTAGCTACCGAAGCTAAGATCATGGATAAATTATTGTCAGTCAGACTAAACAGACATATAGGAAAGATTGTGCATGAAGATCAGACCAACTTTATGCCGGGGAAAGCAACTTCGATAAACATACGCATGGTTTACACTCAGATGCAGATCTCTCAAGATAGTGATCCATGCCCGGTGATAATGTTGCTCGACGCGTTTGACGCTATTGAGTGGCATTATATCTGGGCAGTATTGAGAGCATTTGGTTTTGGACTTAGATTCATTAAATGGGTTCAATTACTATATGCATCTCCAAGAGCAAGAATGGCTATAAATGGAGGTGTTTCTCAATCTTTTGCCCTCTCTTGGGGAACCAGGCAGGATGCCCTCTGTCGCCCAGTCTGTTTGCCCTGGCCTGCATCTTGCATAACCATCCAGAAATAGATGGTTTTAAGATGGGAGAAAGATCGGAAGTTATGACTCTATATGCAGATGATCTTCTGATATTTCTGGCCGATGGTTCTAAATCTATCCCATTGGCTTTAAAAACAATAGAAAAGTTTGAAGATTACTCAGGTTTTAGAGTGAATTGGAATAAATCAAATATATTCCCAGTGAGATCTGGGGTATTGTCAACTTTCCAAACAGACATACCTCTTAAACCTGTAGAAAATTTTAAATATCTGGGAATATGGATATCCCGGGAGCCCAATGAATACATAAAGTTAAACCTAGAACTATTAGTGATATATCTAAATAATAAGATAAAACAATGGTGTAAACTACCATTAACTACAATGGGCAGAGCGAATCTCTTAAAAATGGAAATCCTCCCGAAGTTCCTTTATGTGTTACAACACTCACCTTGCTATATACCCAACACCTTTTTTAGGAAGATAAATAGCATGTCTCCTCATTCATATAGAACAATGTGCGTCCTAAAATTAGATTGCAGACCTTAATGAGGAAAATGGGGGATGGTGGGATGGCATTACCAGACCTTAACCTATACTATTTAGCTGGCCAAATACTGTCATTAGCTGGATGGATGGATGGTGCCATAGGTAATGAGGGGATAGTTGAGCTGATAACACAGAACAAAATAGGCTCTACACTTCTTCAAAAATGAATAAAGGGACATACCTGCAAAGGGGATCCCCCCATAGTTACTCAAGCAATAAAAATCTGGAGAGAAGCTAATATATTGATGAAGTTCCAAGCATTAGACAAAGACCACCCATTGAACAATGCAAGAGGGTTGACTGAATTGAAAGACCTTCAGATAAATAAGATATGAGGTACATATAAGATCACAGTACTGAGTCAAATACATTGAGGTAAAGAATTAAAATCTTTTAGCCAACTACAGGAGGAATACTCCTTACCTCCATCCTACCTCTTTAGACATATGTAGTTAAAAAGTGCATTGTCCATGCAATTTAAGGGAGAGTCCCCAGAATTTAGAGTTTCTCCAATTAAAAAAATATTAACAAAAGGCATCAAGCCTCAAAGCATTTAAAAAATATATAACATACTGTTGCAAGCTAAAGAGGAGGATGGCTTAGTTAAGGAGATATGGGAGAGAAATAGTTCATAAAGCAACAAATTCTATTAAAGTACAGCAAACACAATTATATATCTTACATAGATCATACATGACTATGGGAAGACTAGTGAAATTCGGAGGTAGGACCTCAGATAAATGTCCAAAATGGAAAAGTAGGCCAGGTACTTATTTTCAGACAAAATTGGCGCAGCAGCCAATCTAGTCTCGACACCTGAAGACACCACTCCCCCAACAACATGCAGAAAGGCCAAATTACAGATGGAGACACACTGGCGGAGGTACCCCTTTGATTTGCTATGGAAGTGTAGAGAGATTCAGAGTTTCTGGGACGGGGTAAAACTTACTTTAGTAAATTCGGGGTTGGACGAGTCGATTCTAACAGCTAAATGTACACATGTTTTCCTATTCTTTAGACTATTGCAAGTATGACAGATGCTTTGACAAAAGTCACAACAGCTTAAAGGTCTGAGGGCCACTAGACTGCAAAATGGCTTTCACACAAATGTAGTGATGTAATAACCCCCTCTTAAGCCCCGTACACACGGGGGAGATATATTGCTCAGCAATATATTGCCAATCCAATGCATAAGTATGCCTCATATGTCCTCTTAATTTGAAATTAATTCATAGAATTTAATGGCTGAATTTGCTATGTAAACTTGTTATCATCAACTTCAAATACCTTGTAATAATTTTTTGCTATATTAAAAATTATATTTTTATTGTAATATCTAATTGATCCTATCAATTTATTCAGCGCTTCACCCTTTTTTTGTGTGTATAGTTTACATCAACACGACTATTTTTGTACCTAAAAAAATAAATTCCTGATTTTTGTGCTACAAAATTATTTTTCCACAAAATTAAGTGGGTTCCCTGGAAAAAATATACTGTTGGACACATGGCAAACAATATTAAACTAGGTCACAAAGAAGCAGATTTAGTTGCCACCTGCGCCACTTGGAATTGCAGGTAGAAGATGCACCAAACGGGGCTACCAAACCCCAAAACAACTAGACATAAATTTCACAGGGGTGGATCTCCACAGCGCTATTCACAGGATAGACGGATCTTTTCCAGGTGTCCACCAACACACGGGAAAGAAGAGAGAGAATTTCTCTGGGTTAACACACAGACTGAAACTTCCAAATTCAGTATGGTGAAACAGCAACCAAAGACTCACCTAGATTAACTAGGAGATGTTCACATCTAGGTATCTTTTACACCTCTTCACACAAACACATGGATAGACACTCACCTTGGGAACAGTCCCTATGTTCATCCAAAGGTTTCTTTATCCACAAAGTTTTTCACAAGATCACAGTTGGCAAGTCCACAGGTAAAACACGATTTTATTGTAAAAAACAGACCCCACGGGGCGTGGCCTGATGGGGCAGGAGAGCAGTCGCATCCCAGAATAGCTCCCACAAAATACCCTCTGAAATACCCCCTTCTCCTAACCTAACCCCAGCCCTGCTGCCGAGCACCGTCCGCTACCTCCTTCTCTGTAACCCGGTGCCGGTGGGAGAGAGTCGCGGAGCACTTCTAAGTGCTCCCGCGGGTTGCGGCCTCCCCTCTACCAGGAAGCCGGGACCTCGAGTTTGGTGCTGGCCTGCCGCGAACGCCCGGCGGATCATCAACGCCGCTACAGCCGCGAGGGGAGGACGCGACGGGGACCGTGACTCCCGCCAGCCCTGCCGCACACAGCGCTGATCCCTGTGCCCCGGGGAAGTGCCCAGCGAGGTGCGGCCTACAAGAATACCGGAGCGGGGCGCTCCAGTACAGACCTCCAGCCGGATCTGAAGCTCCGTGGAGCGGAACCCGGACGGAGTCACCCGCGCCGCTACACGGATCACCCCCATACCGCACAGAGGTGAGCCTGCTTGTCCCTCGACCCCACAGCCGCGTCCCCATCCTCACCAGCCACACGATCCCCTGGAGATCCGGCGGGGAACAGGGGAAGGCCCTGACTTCCCCATAACAGCGGCGGCCATCTTCCCTTCGCTGCTGCTGCTGCAGAGGTACCTGTGGCTCCCTTGGAAGCCCCCTGCTTCACCACAACTTTAACCCCCTCTGCCCTCACTATACCACAGGCCTGACAGCATGGCACAAGAGCAGGCTCATGCCCGTTTGCTGCAGGCTGACACCTGAGCAAAATCCACAGAAACTGTGTAGCATTCCATCACTCAGACCCCATTTGCACAGGGTACAGATAGCTGTAATACACTCATTGTGAGAGCTGTGGCACCTGAGATTGGAACACATAAGGTTGTTTTTTTTTTTTTTTTTTTTTAAGAAACCTTTCCTCCTCAGAGACCTCCTATACTCCACTGTAACTGCCAGCTTTACACTATTCTATATGAGGAGCTGGACCCACTTGGTGGCAGCCGGCAGCTAGCACATATATAGGAGCCATTGATTTTTATACCCTGTTCCTGGAATCGCTGTCTCCCTGCGCTTCCTTATTAACAGGAAATGTGACCAACCACTCCTCTCCATGTGACCCTTTGCCCCTCCTCCATCCACTAACTCAGACCCGCCGCTGGTAATGGAGTGAATTCGTTGAGCCATGCGGAGGGCTCTTTGTGTCGCACTCTCCACCTGGTCATGATACAACTAACCTAAAGATGTGACATGAGGGATATGCTCTGAATCTCAACCTCACCCTCGATACACTGACAGATGACTAAGAAACGCAGTTCCGGAAAAAAGAAGAAGAATCAAGTAACCTCTCAAACCACAGCATTCCATACTTTGTTTGGGTCCTCCCAACCCGCCAACATAGTATCTTCCCCACCAACAACGAATATGACGTCCAAAGCCGTAGCATCTACCGCAGCAGGCGACGCCTCTAGCAGCCACTCTCCTAGCGCCCTTGGGATACCCATGGACATGGCAGCATTCATGGCACAACTGAGCTCACTCCCGTCGCGACAAGACATCCAACAAGACCTGTTACATATGGAGAAAAGAATACACGAATCCATCCAATCCAGCATCACCACTATGCAATCCGACCTCACTCAAGTAGCTGACAGAGTGGTCGAGCTGGAGGAACACAGGGCAGACACTGACTCTAAAATCGCAGACCTCCACGACCTTGTCTCCCGCTACGCCTGCTCCACAATAGACCTGAGAAGGAGATTAGATGATATTGACAACAGGGGCAGAAGAAACAATTTGAGAATCAAAGGCCTCCCTGAGGATGTGCTGCCCAATGAGATCACAGCGGCCCTAACCAAAATCTTTAACAACCTCCTGGGGACAAACCCAAAAAATCACATAGAATTTGACAGGGCGCACCGGGCCCTACGCCCTAGAGGCGCTCCCACGGAGAGACCCAGAGACATCATTTGCCGCCTACATTATTTTCAGGTCAAAGAAGAAATTCTACGGAAATCCAGACAAACCCAGGCTATTGACTTTAATGGACACCAAATACAGATCTTCCAAGATCTATCATGGATAACCCTACAACAGAGGCGCCTCCTCTACCCTCTCACAGAGGAACTCCGAAAGAAGAACATTCGCTTCCGCTGGGGATTCCCCATCAGTATCCAGGTGACACGAGAGGGAGTTAGACATGTCCTTCAGGAATATGAGGATGTCCCTTCCTTCTGCTCGGCACTGGGCCTACCCGTGGTGTCGCTGCAGAACTGGTTGGACCCCTTGCAACTACCCACAACATCCCTCCCACAGAGAGAAACCTGGAGAAAAGTCGGGAACCGTAAAAAAAAGCGCCAACCTACTCCTACTGAGAATTCCTCGGAAGTCCCGTGATGAGAGAAGTTGTTACACTTTGTTATATCCTTTTTTTCTACAAAAGTCCTATACATGGACACTGATACTAAGTCCGAACTGCGTAGTCTTTACTATGTGTGTTTTCTGTTTTGCCTTTTTTTTTTTGATAGGTGACATAGAGATCATAGTTAACCATAACTATTACTAAGATGATAGACAAAATCCTTCACCCCCCTCAGCATTGCATTTCCAACGTTATTTAGATATATTTTCATCTAACAATGTTATACTCTAATAGTTGGTGGTGAGGCGACCGCTGCAGCCCTCCGAACCCCCATTTCTCTGCTGTATATTTTTTAGACCATGAGATACCTGATTTCTCTCATGGCTTTTAATGCAGAGGTTGCTCTTATGTGTTTTTTCGTATGTTTATACTCATGTTCTATATTTCAAGTTTTGTCTACCCCTTTCTTCCCTAATGTGTCTTCCAACCCCCCCTTCTCCACTTATTACACTCAACAGGTACTAAAAATCCCAGACGACATGAAGAACGGAATACATAACAGGAGGGTGATACGAGCTGTTCTGACCCCTTTTTCCACACTAACATGACTTCTATAAAGGTAATTTCACACAATGTGAAAGGCTTAAATATTCCAGAAAAGAGATCAGGCCTTCTATACCAGCTACACAGAGACAAAGCTGACATAGTCTTCCTACAAGAGACACATTTTAAGAAGGGTGCTTCCCCAGGCCTCCGTTCACGTTACTTTTCTAGCTGTTATTATAATGACTACTCTGACGCAAAGGCCAGGGGAGTTGCCATCCTTTTCGCTAACCATTTAAAAGTAAGCGAGGTATCTGAGCTGGCCATTGGAAATGGTAGAGGGCTGTTAGTCAAGGCCACAATAGCCCACCAAAAATTCTCCTTTGTAAATCTATATTTTCCCAACCAGGCCCAGAGTAGATTCCTTAGAGATTCTTTAGAATCTATAGAACAACATATAGAGGGAGTGCTAGTGGTAGGAGGAGATTTTAATTGGGTGCTGGAGCCTCACCTAGATTCTTCTGTCGGGGCTTCAAGATATGTCCCGAAGGAAACTAAACGCTTTAGGTCCATCCTACAGGACTTTCAATTGATTGACACCTGGAGACTCCTGCACCCTGCAGAAAAATACTTTACTTTCTACTCTAACCCCCACAAATCATATTCCCGCATAGACTATCTCTGTGTGAGCCACGCCCATCTGGAGCTCCTACTCAACGCGACCATTGGGCAGATAGTGACATCAGATCATGCCCCCATTTCCCTAACCCTGTCCCTCAGACACCCGCCCCCAAGACACTGGAATTGGCGACTTAATGAACAGCTCCTCAGGGATCCTGACTGTAGAACTCAGATTGCAAATGCAATTGACGATTACATCGCCCTAAACAAGACAGATGACATCTCACCAGTCACACTCTGGGAGGTACATAAGTGTGTTATAAGAGGTAAATGCATCCAACTAGGCTCAAGTTTGAAGAAACGTAAAGCTGAGTGCATATCTGCCTTACTGTCACAAATAAAACAGTTAGAACTGACGCACAAATCCACACTCGCCTCGGACACATTTATAGAACTCCAAAAAGCAAGGCAAGCTCTTAATAGCCTACTTAGCGACGGCACACGCAGGGCTTTTCGTAAATGTCGACACACATACCACAGATGGGGCAACAAGCCAGGCAAACTTCTGGCACGCGCCCTAAGAGCCCAAAGATCCCAGATTTATATTACCAAGATAAAAGATGCCCATGATAAGATCTGTGCCACCGACACTGAAATGGCCCAAGCCTTCCAGGCATATTATTCGGACCTATACAACCTCACCTCGAACAGCTCACCCCCCTCGCGTCTAGCCCACAAACAAGAGATCCTGAGATACTTAGAAGAAATTGACTTCCCAACTTTTTCTAACGACGCCATACAGGCCTTAGAAGCTCCTTTTACAGAGGAAGAGCTCCTACATGTACTTAGGACTACACCTAACGGTAAAAGCCCAGGCCCGGACGGCTTCCCCGTTACGTACTACAAAACTTACAGTGACAAACTAGTACCGCTACTTCTACATGCATGTAACGCCATTTCACCAGAAAGTCCCCTCTCCACCCAATCCCTTGGTGCCCACATAACCGTAATACCCAAAGAAGGAAAAGACCCAACACTCCCATCTAGCTACAGACCAATCTCCTTGTTAAATGTAGATCTGAAACTGTTCGCAAAACTCATGGCTAACCGCCTTGGGCCTCTGTTACCCGGGGTCATACACTCGGACCAGGTGGGATTTGTCCCACATAGAGAAGCGAGGGACAACACCACTAAAGTTATAGATATAATCGCCCACGCCCAAGCGACAAACACTCCCCTAATGCTTCTCTCCACTGATGCGGAAAAGGCCTTTTACCGGGTTGACTGGGACTTTATGGAAGCCATACTAAGACATCTGGGTCTAGGTCACACCTTTTTACAAAAGGTTCTCTCACTATACAGAGCTCCATCAGCACAAGTCAGGGTCAATGGAATCTTTTCAGAACCTGTAAAAATATCTAATGGCACGCGCCAGGGATGCCCGCTTTCGCCATTAATCTTCGTATTATGTATGGAGGCACTGGCGCGGGCGATTAGAAATAATAAAGACATTACGGGTCTACAGGTTGGCAACACAGACTACCGTCTTGCCCTTTTCGCCGACGACCTATTAGCGGCCATCACCAATCCAGTTGTCTCCCTACCCAATCTCATGACAGAGTTTACGTGCTTCGGCCGCCTGTCTAACTTCAAAATTAACTACTCAAAATCCATGGCGCTGAACGTCACTCTCCCCCTGACACTGTCTCATTACTATCAAAATCGTTCCCATTTGTCTGGCAAACCTCCCACATAAAATATTTGGGTGTCCTGATACCGTCGCAACTCGGCACAATGGTCGCTATTAACCATACCCCTCTTCTCCGCAAACTGAAACAGGAAATGGCGCATTGGCTTACGCAGAGATTTTCCTGGCTTGGTCGCGTCAATATAATAAAAATGAACATCCTCCCGAGATTACTATATCTCTTCCAAACTATTCCCCTGAAACTCCCTCCTCAGTTCCTAGTAGACGCTCACAAGGCTATAAGTCATTTTGTATGGAATGGGCGTAAACCCAGATTTAGACATAATCACCTATTTCGACGTAAATCCAACGGAGGACAACAATTGCCTATGATCTCAACTTATTTCCAGGCCACGGTACTACACCGAGTCCTGGACTGGACACGCCCTGGCCCTTACAAACAACAATGGGTAGAACTGGAAGCATCCTCAACAAATCTCAGCTTACACTCAATACCCTGGTCTCCGAAAATTAGGCCCGTATCGCACCCTACTGTAGGGCCAACTCTAGCCCTATGGAAAACTCTTCGCCACAGACCAGGGATATCCTCGAGACTTACACCCTTCAGACCTATATTCGACAACCAATTATTTGAACCTGGGCTTAAGGGGGAATTAGCCGCGAGATGGAAAAAAGCTAACATAACTAGAGTAAGTCACTTGATTACGGGTGGTAAGGTCAAGCCTTTCCCAGAAATTCAAAAGAATGCAAATATATACGCAAACGATTATTGGTTTTACCTACAAATAAGACACTTAATTTCCTCCCAAAGGGAGTGGATTGATCTAAGCAATGATCTTACTCCCTATGAGTCCATGTGCAACCAGGTAGTACCGCCCTCCCACACTTTATCAGGCATATACAAAATCCTGATGCATGGATACTTCCCCGAGAGACCCTCCTTTTGTGACGCATGGGACAAGGACCTAGAGCTCATTGCTCCACAAGCCTTGAAGTAGTAGAAACGCAATACAAACTACTGACACGCTGGTATAGGTGCCCGCCTTTGCTAAACAAATTCTACCCTTCGGTCTCACCCCTGTGCTGGAGATGTGGTAAGGATAAAGGTACTCTATTGCACATCTGGTGGGACTGCCCATTGATCATACCTTTCTGGAATAAGGTCATGAACCTGTCAGCAATTATCATAGGAGGCCCAGTCCCACAAGGTCCAGACTTCTGGCTGCTCTCTTCCTCCAATATACCCCTGGTAAAATACAAAAAGTCTCTTCTGAAACACCTCAACAATGCTGCACGTGCTGTCATCCCAGTACACTGGCGCTCCGTAGACCCGCCAACAGTCTGGGAGTGGTTCCAGTGCATAGACTTCTATATGTCCATGGAAGACATTTTCTTTGCAGCACTGGAGAGGCACTCAGAATATACTTCCACCTGGTTTAACTGGATAGAATTTAAGACCTCCGATACCTACTCAGCCTTTGCACCCCGTCCACATACTTTAACCTAGTAACACACCACATTACTCTGAAACACCCACCCAAAGACTTTTACTTGGTACCTAATTGCTATTCCTCCCCAGCAAACTATCTCCCCCCCCCCCCACCCCCCCACCCCCTCTTTTCACTACCCTTGTCTCAATGTTTTAGCTCTTATTAGTCAGATACCTCATTTACTACTTATTGTAAACTTTAGATTCAGGTATAAGCCATAGAAAAGAGGTAACTGCTTTGTATGTAATTACTTCCACATGCGTTATATTGTTTGTTTCCAGCCTAGAAGAAGTCTTGATCTAAACAGGTGTTTCTTTGTAAGCTTTCTGCTACTACGACATAATGGAAGCATGTTTAGATATTATTGTGATCCATGTGGACATTGTTTTGTCTTGTTTTGTTTAATAAACTATAAATAAAGAATTTATAAAAAAAAAAAAAACAGACCCCACACTTCCACATCTGCATTTCTGTCCCCTCACCCGGACTGAGAATGGACAGCAAGCAGTAAATCCCAAAGATGATACCAGGAATGAGGAAAAGTGGAGAGTCCAAGTAAAAAGTCCTTAAAACACCAACACGTTTCGAACGGTAAAGTTCTTCCTCAGGGTGTGAAAAAGATCCCCAGGCAGGATTTATATACCTGCATCTCTTGGGTCCTATCTAAAACCCGGCAATAATCAATGTTTAAAAATACATACAGTATTACACATGCTAAAAATACCAATAAATGAACAAGTAGTGCTATATATAAAACAACTTACATTCCCAATTAATACTGATATTCAAATTAAGGTGCTACATGGAGGAACAGAGAAATGTTGATAAAGTCCAAATCCATTCCACATATTCCACTGAGTAAGCGGCGTCCGTCTAGGTCAGCGTTTCCGGTCTCACCATGACACAGGAAACCTCCCGAGTAGCCGCATCACTTCCCCTCCTTGAGACGCATCTGCGGGTCATTGTCCGGCGCGTCACTTCCGGTCGGCATTCGTCTCCAGGATGTCCGCGCTAGTAGATGGAACTCAAGCTGCAGGTGGCTTCCTGGAGATTGTTCCGTTGGGGGGACAAATTTCATAGGCTCCAGTATATGTATATTCTGCATTGGGATGCATGATTACTCCCAGAACGGAGCCGTGGGGATGTAGAAACGATTCATTTTAATGTGGTCATCATACATACAACATAGAAAGGCAGAAAAAAATAAATAAATCAGTAAATACAATTACAATTATGTCAAAAAACATTTCTATTCGAAATCAGCATTCAAGCCTCTAGGCATCAAAGTTTTCATCTTATATACCAGCCTCATTTTTGTTTGAGATAATCTGGTGTCCCTGTCATCTCTCCAGTTAGAGTTTACAACTTTAATGCCACAAAAAGATTTAATATGTCCAGGGTCGCTCCCATGGTGGTTTTTAAAATGTAAGGAAACGCTGTGAGTCTCTACACCTTTCCTAATGTTTTGCACATGCTCCCCCAGACGTACTTTCAACGCCCTAGAGGTGTTCCCTACATATTGTTTGTCACATGTGCAACTCATTATGTAGATACAGTATTTAGTATCACAGGTGACAAAATATTTTATTGTATATACTGTACTTTCCCTTTTTGATTAGATTTATACTCAGATAATTTTCTTTCTTTGGACTTGCATACCTTACAGATACTGCAAGTCCCACACCGGTGGAAACCTTTCCTTTTTATCAAATGCATCATCTCCGGTGTATTTATTGCACTTCGCACCACCATGTTTTTAATCTTTTCGGATCTCCTGTAAATGAAGTTTGGGGTAACTCCTATATGTTTCTCCAGGAGTGGGTCACTTTTCAAAATGCCCCAGTGTTTCCTTATAATTTACTCAATCTGTTTATGCTGGGAATTGAATTTTGTAATAAATGGAACACCCCTCTGTTTTTCCTTTCTTTTCCGTGGTCCTATCTTCAGGGAGTCTGTTCAATTCTAGTCCTTCTTGTAGAGCACCCTCTACCATCACAGGGTCATACCCCTTTGCAACAAACTGCTGCTTAATCACCTCTGCCTGCTCTCTGTATGTTGCCAACTCTGTACAAATCCTCCGTATCCGGAAAAATTGGCTTTTAGGGACGCTCTTTTTCCAGTTTGTGTGATGATTGCTATCAAACGGGATATATGATTTACATTCTTTCTTTTTGACATAGTTCCTAGTTTTTATTGTGTTGTCCTCTATATATAGGGACAGGTCCAGAAAGTGTACCTCACTTTTGCTACTCTCCAATGTAAGCTTGATGGACAGACTGTTATCATTAAGATATTTAGTGTGTCATGGTGAGACCGGAAACGCTGACCTAGACGGACGCCGCTTACTCAGTGGAATATGTGGAATGGATTTGAACTTTATCAACATTTCTCTGTTCCTCCATGTAGCACCTTAATTTGAATATTAGTATTATTTGGGAATGTAAGTTGTTTTATATATAGCACTACTTGTTCATTTATTGGTATTTTTAGCATGTGTAATATGTATTTTTAAACATTGATTATTGCCGGGTTTTAGATAGGACCCAAGAGATGCAGGTATATAAATCCTGCCTGGGGATCTTTTTAGTGTATCACACCTTGAGGAAGAACTTTACCGTTCGAAACGCGTTGGAGTTTTATGGACTTTTTACTTGGACTCTCCACTTTTCCTCATTCCTGGTATCATCTTTGGGATTTACTGCTTGCTGTCCATTCTCAGTCCGGGTGAGGGGACAGAAATGCAGATGTGGAAGTGTGGGGTCTGTTTTTTACAATAAAATCGTGTTTTACCTGTGGACTTGCCAACGGTGATCTTGTGAAAAACTTTGTGAATAAAGAAACCTTTGGATGAACATAGGGACTGTTCCCTAGGTGAGTGTCTATCCATGTGTTTGTGTGAAGACGTGTAAAAGATACCTAGATGTGAACATCTCCTAGTTAATCTAGGTGAGTCTTTGGTTGCTGTTTCACCATACTGAATTTGGAAGTTTCAGTCTGTGTGTTAACCCAGATAAATTCTCTCTCTTCTTTCCCGTGTGTTGGTGGACACCTGGAAAAGATCCGTCTATCCTGTGAATAGCGCTGTGGAGATCCACCCCTGTGAAATTTACGTCTAGTATTAAACTAGGGTCACAAAGCAAAATTGCTACATACATGGTACATAGTATCCACTGAATTTTACTGTGGAATATTACACAGTGTCCCGGCTGCGGCATCCTGTGGAGCCAGATGTGCGGCGGGCACCAGGCATGGCGGGCAGTGGGCTCATGGCTGAATCATCATCATAACCGCCGCTGTTAAATGAGGGGGCGAAAGTGCGCTGGGCTGCAGCTCAGTTACAGCAGCAGTCAGTGCCGGTGAGGGCGTGTGGGGGGGGCGCTGTCACTGTGGGCAGCAGCCTGGGCCCCCCAAAACCCAGGGCCTGGGACAGCTGTACCCACAGCACCACCCTGTCGGCAGCCCTGATTACATACGTAATGTTTAGCTATTGCCCTAGTATATTGATTTGCATTCCATTGCCTATTCACTGTCTATTAGTGAGAAATCAGATGTACACTCACATTGATGCTACAGTATATGAAGTGCAGTGACTTAGTGCACTAGTTGAAGCATGGGAACGGGCTCCTTACTTCTCGCAGTGCTATCTTTCTTTGTAATAGCTTGCAGAATATTCATTGTCAGCTTCCTTCTCTTTATACTCTTTTGATGGGGATATTCATCACATTTATATACAGTCTTTTCTTTAAAATTTAAAGTCCTGGATATACTTTACCCCGAAGAGGCCTGGAGTGTCTGTAAATTTTCCAAAGAAGGCAGTAAGCATTAAATCAGACACTTCTGGAGATCAGTTGCACCCCTTAAACTGCAGTAAATACACTTTTAGAAAGCAGTTACATTTTATGAGTAATTTCATGCAGAGTTATGTGAGTTTAAAAGCATTTTAATAATTCCTTTTAATTAATGCAAGTTACAGTATGTATACAACATTCACTGCACCTTTTTTAATATTTAGCTTAAAATGCAGTTTTTTTGTCAAATTTAAGAGCATCATTTTATATCATGTAGATTTAGAAAAATGATAAGTGATGTGTTCTTTCATTATTTTTTTTCCTGTGCCTTGTATTCTGTCATTTGTCTATGGAAATCGAACTATTGATTTAGATAATAAAAAATACTTTAAGCATGTAGTCATGGGGGGGAGTTCAATTGAGCACACATTTTTCTTTTTGAAAATAAAACCTCAGCTAAATTTTGATTACTGCGGGTATGATGGATGGTGTAATGGTTAGCTTTACTGCCTCACAGAGGTCAATGGTTCAATTTCCACAATTTTCACATTGGTGCTCAGTGGAGTGTATATAAGCTCCCCATGCTTGCGTGGGTTTCCACTGAGTACTCCGGTTTCCTCCCACAATCCAAAAATATACTGGTAGTTACGCTAATAATTGACTCCTAGCGTTAATGTGTGGGCATGTACACCTGGTAGGGAACATACGGTACATTGGGCCTTATTTTGGTTCACTCTTTCTGACAAATTTCTTCTTAGATGGACAAAACCATGTGCACTGCAGGTGAGGCAGATGTAACTTGTGAAGAGAGAATTAGATTTGGGTGGGGTTTTACTTCAAAGTGAGATCTATATTGCAGTGTAAAAATAAAGCAGCCAGTATTTACCCTGCACAGAAACAAAATAACTCACCCAAATCTAATTCTCTCTGCACATTTTACATCTGTCCCCCTGCAGTGCACATGGTTTTGTCCATCTAAGAAGGATTTTGTCAGAAAGAGTGAACTAAAATAAGGCCCATTGTTATTCTTTTTTTTTTCTTTTCTTTTTTTCTTTTTTTTTATAAATTTTCTGTGCAATACATATACTTATATATTTCCAAAAAAGGAGCAAGTAAAACAAGTGTTTTAATAATATAATACAGATCATATTCCATTATATATTATTTGTTAAACATTTCATTCCATAAATATAACAAAAAAAACAAAAAGTCTACTAATATCCCTTTATTATTTTACTGAGTGGGTTTCATAGGTCTATACTTTATACTTTTATTTTATATCTTCGAGGTCACCACATAATTAATTCAATTACCAATTTATACCCTCTACTAGACCTTTTAGAATGGGTGTACTCCTAAGTGTACCGTCTCTGAGTTGTACCAGGAGGTTCATTTTATAGCTTGTCTTAAGGAGTTTTTTATTAGGGGTTAGTGATTTGACATACGGCATCCAAATAGAGAAGAATTTCTTTATTTTTTTCCCTTTATTGAACGACATTTCTAGCCAATCCATTTGAAATAGGTACGCAATGTGGGTTTCTAGTAAATTTATATTCAAAGTGTTACTTGTCACCCATTGAGATAAAATTGTTTTACGTGCTGCAGCAAGTATCTTTGCCAAAAATATTATTTTCCCATACGATAAGCCCATTACCTCTATCAGAATATCCCATAGGGCCCATTTTGATGTAAGCATGATACTTATGTCGTATTTAGTCAATACATATCTACTAATTTCTTGCCAAAAGGTGTTAACTTTTGGGCATTGCCACTTACAATGTATTATGTCTGCATCAGACGTCTTACATTTAAAACAGGCTGAGTCAGATGCTATACCCATCTGCCCTCTGCGTGGGGTATAATACGCCCGTTGTAATAATTTATATTGCATCTCTGCGTATGTGGCAGAGACCAGAGTTTTATTCAGACGTACAAAAGCCTTTAAAATCATTTGTGGTGATATGTCTGAAAGATCATCCGACCATTTTGTAAACCCTGTATTTGGTCCTTCTATGGGTATTTGTTTCTTTAGATAAGGGTATATTGATGAGGTTTTGTTTATTTTATTATTTGTACCTCTTATCATGTTGTCTAGGCTTCCCACATTCTCTCACATTGGTATTTTAGCCACAGCACTTACAACATAACTTCCCAGTTGAAAATATGCAAACATGGGTATCGATATGTCAGTATATTTTTCGCATAGCAATTGATTGATAGCAATTGGTAATACTGTATGGCTGTACAACGTTTATCCATAATATAGTACAGCAGACGCATCCCATCCTTATTATAGCTTTTAGTCATCCTAATATCCTGGAGTATCGGCAAGTCTGTTATTGTATTGTAAAATAAAGATTGGAACACTGGGCCTTATTCTAGTTCACTCTTTCTGACAAAATCCTTCTTAGCTGTACACAACCATGTGCACTGCAGGGGGGCAGATGTAAAATGTGCAGAGAGAATTATATTTGTGTGAGTTATTTTGTTTCTGTGCAGGGTAAATACTGACTGCTTTATTTTTACACTGCAATATAGATCTCACTTTGAAGTAAAACCCCACCCAAATCTGATGAGCAACCATCAAATGATTTTTCGCCTGGGTGGCAGCATGTGAGGGGATGTGTTATTGCACACATCCCCTCACATGCTAGTGAGGGGAATTGGGCTGGGGGGGGGCATCATTCGGTGGGGTGGCGACCAGCACTTAGGCTGCAAGTATACCCAGTCTAGTGAACAGGTCTGAATCAGGCCCAAAGTATGCTGTATGCTGTCATTCATCCACAGTATGCCTAAGATTGTGTAACACTGCATGTCAAGAAGGGATGATTCCAGAGCACTGCTGCTAATTACCCCCAACCACTCACCATCTTCCATGTGTACTACTTCTGCTTTGTTTTTTATTTGTGAGTGATTGTGACACTGCACACTGAGTTGGCAGGGTAAGCTGACGAATAGCAGGTGATCAGCCTGCAGATGCACTGTAAGTTATTACATTGGGAATTCTGCACTCTACCCCTATTATGTGTGACTGGCTGTAACAACATGGGTGTGGATTAGTCAGCTAATGGAGAGGGTTGTGTTGGTAATCAGCTTTATTAGTCAAACGAGCTAAATACAAAATGCAGAAAATGGATCAGAGCACTTAGTAGGCAACTAGTGGTGATGATCAAAGCAGAGCTTATACTTCTAAGTTCCTGTGATGGGGGTGATAACTGTTATCACACAACAGTTATCCAGTTTCTGGTTGTTCCCTACAGGTAGTGTGTCAGGGCTCTCCAACCCCGCCATGCAGTGTCTGGCGTTGGTTGGTCTGTTTCTGGCTGCGGGGGATCTGGCCAGGGAGTGGGTGGAAAAGTCTTATGGAGGGGGGGTTGCTTTGCGTCTGGCTGTGGGGAATGGTTCCCAGCAGGTCTGCAGAGCAATCCGATGAGTGTGATAATGGGGGGGGGGGGGGAGATTGTTTTGAGGATGGCAGAGTTTGGCGTCAACGCTGGCGGTGGCACCTGCAGAACGGCGTCCCTTACCTCGGTCGGTGCATCTACACGCTGGTCTTCCTTTGCTGGCCATCCCTCATTGCCTGGATCTTGGATCTTCTTGCTGGGGCACTGCGTGACGGCGCAGCACCACAAGCACATGGTTCACAGAGCTACTGTCAGAGGTCACCGCCGTGCACAGCCTTCCCCGTGCTCCGGGGCGCACGGCGGTCGGCTCTCTGACTCTCGTTGCCAGGCAACGTCTACGCTGGCTACTTCCTGCCCGGTGTCCGGGCGTCAGGTGGTTGCCTAGCAGCGACGCTGCAGCCGTCCGGGTCTCTCTGCAGGCGTCTTTCTCCATTCAGACGCTGGCTATAATCCTTTGTGGGCGCCTTGCAGCTTTCTCACTCTGGCAACTCTCCGGCTTCTGACCTGCGTTTCCTGCGGCAGTTTCTTCCCTGCATCATCCGACTCCTGGTTACTTAGGAGCTGTTCCTGTCAGAATCCTGTGGTATCGTTCCATACCTCGCTTGTGCCTATTCTTGCTGTATCTCAGTTTGTTATTTTGTTGTGTACATTTAGCTCAGTATATCTTAGGGTTATTCTGGTAACCTTCCCTTTTAGGGTTCCCCCTTCCCGGGGCCCCCTGTCTCAGCTACCGGGGTATTAGTTAGTTCTCCTCTTGTCCACCTGTTACCTCCACCGGTTGGTTGTCGCCACCACCTAAAACGCTTTGGAGGGCACCGGAGTTGCACAGGCTTAACCCGTGCTTCAAACGTGGCTGCCGTGCGAGAAGATCTAGGGCTCCTGCACCCTCCGGTGGACCTATAGGGCGGCAACAGAGTCAGCGGCTGAGACAGACTCTCCCTTTCCCCACTGACCTATCCACTCTGGTCAGTTCCCTGTCCACTCCTGTTGGCCTCATCGGGTCCTGACCTCTCATGCCCCTTGGTCTCGGTGTTGCGCCAATCGACCGGTAATGATTACCAGCTAGGACCTATTCCAGTCTCATTGTGGGTCAGGTATCCTAGCACGTCTGAGCCGTGTCGACACAGTACTATTGTATAGGGTGGGTGCTCAGCGCCTAACAGTATAGCCAGCCTTTAAAATTGGTCGGTATCACCCGGCTCCCTATTTTTGCCCTGCAGTTGTTGCTTCATTTTTTTTTCCCCAGGGTTAGCTGGGCATCCGGGGATCCCTTATATCTTTTGGTAGTCTTCTGCAGCCCCTGCTTATATGGATCCTAATGCGGCACAAGCCCTAGCCAATCAGGTTTCTCTCCTTACTAAACAGTTACAGGACCTGTCTATTAAAGTTGACTCCAACCTTGCTACTCATTTGCCCGAGCCCAAAGTTAATTTTCCTGAAAAGTTTTCCGGCCATAGGCCTCTCTTTGTAAATTTCAGAGAGAGCTGTAAATTATACTTTCGGTTAAAACCCCACTCTTCAGGTACCGAGCAGCAGAGAGTGGGTCTGGTAATATCCCTTCTTCAAGGGGACCCGCAATCTTGGGCCTTTAGTTTGGGTTCGGATGATCCGGCTCTCCGCTCTGTGGAGGCCTTCTTTCAGGCGTTAGGTATTCTTTATGACGACCCTGATAAATCCGCGTCGGCTGAGGCTTATCTTAGGGCCCTCAAACAGGGTAATTTCTCAGCCGAGGAGTACAGTGCTAAATTCAGACGTTATGCTCCTGATTCTGGGTGGAATGACCCAGCATTACGAAGTCAGTTTCGCCTAGGTCTGGCGGATAGTATCAAAGATTGTTTAGTACAGTATCCCTCTCCTCCTTCTCTTGATAAATTGATCCTTTTGGCTATTCGGATCGATCGGAGAATTAAGGAGAGACGCGGTGAAAGGGGGGTTCAGGCGTTACCCAGTTCTGAGCCCTTTGAGGAGTCTCCTCCCGATTTGGGTGAACCTATGCAGCTTGGAACAACCAGATTATTTTCCAGGCTGACTCCCAAGGAGAAGGTCCGTCGACGTACACTGGGTCTGTGTATGTATTGTGGTTCTAAAGATCATATTTTAAACAGATGCCCAGTATTGTCGTGAAACGGCAAAGCCGAGAAGTAATGGGGAGTGTCTTCTCGGGCTGTTCTTTGTTCTCCTCATCTGATTCTTTGTTTCTTCCTGCTAGTTTTCAAGTGTCTAGTTCTTCTTGGGAGGGTCAAGCATTAGTGGATTCTGGCGCGGCAGCTAATTTTATGGATAATAAAATTGCCAAAGATCTGGGGTTACCCCTGCTACCGTTAGCTTCGCAGGTTTCTGTGTGCGGTTTAGATGGTAGTACTCTGGCCGCAGGAGCCATCACTCATTATGTCGAGTTATCGGATTTCCGGGTTGGATTCTCCCACTCGGAGACTATATGTTTTTTGGTTCTTCTGTCTCCTATGTCACCGATTGTGCTCGGCCTTCCGTGGCTTAAAAAGCACAATCCGGTTTTTGATTGGAGGTCCGGAGAATTGATACGGTGGAGTAGAGAATGCTTTGGGAATTGTATCAGGCTTCCAGCTCTTCTCACCACCCCTACTCCCTCTGGCTTACCGGCCCAGTTTGCGGAGTTCGCAGATGTTTTTTCTAAAAAAGAGGCGGACTCACTTCCTCTGCATCGTTCCTATGATTGCGCCATTAATTTGTTACCTGGTTCTAAACTACCTAAAGGTAGATTGTACTCCTTGTCTCTGCCTGAAGAGAGGGCAATGCAGGAGTACGTGGAGGAGAGCCTGAGAAAGGGTTTTATCAGGCCTTTCAAGTCTCCGGTTGGAGCGGGTTTTTTTTTTGTAAAAAAAAAAGATGGGACCCTACGTCCGTGTATTGATTTTCGTCAATTGAATGACATTACGGTTAAGAACTCTTATCCGTTGCCTTTAATTTCTGTTCTTTTTGATCAGCTGCGCTCAGCTGTGGTTTTCTAAAATTGATTTACGCGCAGCCTATAATCTTATCCGCATAAAAGCCGGGGATGAGTGGAAGACGGCGTTCAACACTCACTCAGGCCATTATGAGTATCTTGTCATGCCGTTTGGCCTAGCCAACGCCCCGGCTGTATTTCAGGATCTGATCAATGATGTCCTTAGGGACTTTCTAGGTGTTTTTGTTGTAGTTTATCTTGACGACATTTTGATTTACTCGTCTTCTTTGGATATGCATCGTCAGCATGTCAGGGCTGTTCTCCAGAGGCTCAGAGAGGACAATCTATTTGCCAAACTCGAGAAATGCGAGTTCGAGATAGATACCATCTCATTCCTCGGTTACATAATCTCTCCCAAAGGCTTTTCTATGGACCCTGTTAAGCTCAAAGCCATTCAAGAATGGGTCCAGCCTTCTAATTTAAAGGCCGTACAAAGGTTTTTGGGCTTTGCCAATTACTATAGGAGGTTTATTTCTCATTTCTCGGATCTTGTGGCTCCTATTGTTGCTCTCACTAAAAAAGGAGGGGATCCTGGGTCTTGGTCTTCTTCTGCTGTGGACGCTTTTAAAAGACTAAAACAGGCTTTCTCTTCTGCCCAAATCCTTCGTCACCCGAATCCAGAATGCCCTTTTGTCCTTGAGGTCGACGCATCAGAGATCGGGGTGGGTGCTGTCCTCTCTCAAAGGGACAAGATTGATGGGTTGTTGCATCCTTGTGCCTTTTATTCCAGGAAGTTTTCGGATGCCGAAGCCAATTATGATGTAGGTAACCCGGGAATTACTGGCCATCAAATGTGCTCTGGAGGAGTGGAGGCATTGGCTGGAGGGGGCCAAATTCCAGATCACAATTTTTACCGATCACAAAAATTTGGTTTACTTACGTTCGGCCAAAAGATTGAATTCAAGGCAAGCCAGATGGGCGTTATTCTTCGCCAGGTTCAATTTTATTATTACCTATAGACCTGGAGCTAAGAATGTTCTTGCGGACGCCTTGTCAAGAAGCTTTTCAGCCTTACAAGATCCTGTGTCTCACCCCGAGCCCATTATTCATCCTTCATGTATTCTGGCAGGCCTGACTCAAGGGCTCTTGGATTCCGTTCTTGTAGCTCAATCCTCGGCCCCAGCCACTACCCCGGATGGTAAATTATTTGTCCCTCAAGGACTTCGCGAACAAGTTTTTTCTGAATTTCATGCTTGTAAGTCCGCTGGCCATCCAGGGGTCTCTAAGACTCTTTCTTTATTATCACGTGCGGTATGGTGGCCAGGAATGAAAAGAGATGTCGAACATTTTGTCGCCAAGTGTAACACGTGTGCCCAGAATAAGTCATCTCGACTTTCCCCCTTGGGTCAGTTAATTCCCTTACCTGTCCCTGATAAACCCTGGACGCACATCTCCATGGATTTTGTTACGGATTTGCCACCAGCTTCAGGTTTTAATACCATTTGGGTGGTGGTAGACAGGTTTAGTAAAATGGCACATTTTGTTCCTCTGAAGGGCTTACCTTCGGCGAAGATTTTAGCTTCTTTATTTATCACTCATATCTTTCGGGTTCACGGGTTGCCATCTGACATTGTTTCGGACAGAGGGGTCCAGTTCGTTGCTAGATTCTGGAGGATGGTGTGTTCAGCGTTACAAGTTAAGCTGAGTCCTTCATCTGCATTTCACCCCCAGTCAAATGGTCAGACTGAGCGGGTTAACCAATCTTTAGAACAATTCCTGCGATGCTACGTCTCCAAGACTCAGCGGGATTGGGTTGAGAACTTGCCATTTGCGGAGTTTTCATATAACAATGCCTGGCATGCCGCCACCAAGAAGTCTCCATTTTTCTGCAATTACGGTTTCCACCCTAGAGCAAACTCTTTCATTCCCACTTATGCCAAAGTGGGTAATTCTAGGTGGTTGGCTTCTAAGAGAAAGATTTGGCGCATGGTTCGGGGAGCGCTCCTCTCTGCTGCTATGTCAGCCAAACACTTCTCTGACCGCCACAGGAGACCATGCCTGTTCAAGGTGGGAGACTGGGTCTGGCTTTCTACCAAGAACATCAAGCTCCGGCAGTTCTCACGCAAATTGGGTCCACGCTTCATTGGCCCTTATAAAATCATTAAGAAGGTTAACCCGGTCGCATTCAAATTGTGGCTTCCTCATTCTCTCAGGATTAACAACACCTTCCACTGCTCACTGTTCAAACCTGCCCTCCAGCCAGTTATTCGTAGGCCGTTGCCCATCCTACGGCGGGGTCAGGAGGAGTATGTGGTCGATTCCATTTTGGACTCCAAAATTTCTAGAGGGAAACTATTTTTCCTAGTGCATTGGAGGGGGTTTGGACCTGAAGAGAGGTCCTGGGTCATGGATCAGGATCTTCACGCTCCTTACCTTAAAAGGAGATTTTTTCAGTCCTTTCCTGACAAACCCAGGTTTGGAGGTCGGTTGACCTCTCCTCGAGGGGGGGGTACTGTCAGAGGTCACCGCCGTGCACAGCCTTCCCCGTCCTCCGGGGCGCACGGCGGTCGTCTCTCTGACTCTCGTTGCCAGGCAACGTCTACGCTGGCTACTTCCTGCCCGGTGTCCGGGCGTCAGGTGGTTGCCTAGCAGCGACGCTGCAGCCGTCCGGGTCTCTCTGCAGGCGCCGTCATCACGGCGCGACCCGGAACGCGCCTTGTGCGCGCTTTTCCTCTTCAAATACCGGCGTCTTTCTCCATTCAGACGCTGGCTATAATCCTTTGTGGGCACCTTGCAGCTTTCTCACTCTGGCAACTCTCCGGCTTCTGACCTGCGTTTCCTGCGGCAGTTTCTTCCCTGCATCATCCGACTCCTGGTTACTTAGGAGCTGTTCCTGTCAGAATCCTGTGGTATCGTTCTATACCTCGCTTGTGCCTATTCTTGCTGTATCTCAGTTTGTTATTTTGTTGTGTACATTTAGCTCAGTATATCTTAGGGTTATTCTGGTCACCTTCCCTTTTAGGGTTCCCCCTTCCCGGGGCCCCCTGTCTCAGCTACCGGGGTATTAGTTAGTTCTCCTCTTGTCCACCTGTTACCTCCACCGGTTGGTTGTCGCCACCACCTAAAATGCTTTGGAGGGCACCGGAGTTGCACAGGCTTAACCCGTGCTTCAAACGTGGCTGCCGTGCGAGAAGATCTAGGGCTCCTGCACCCTCCGGTGGACCTAAAGGGCGGCAACAGAGTCAGCGGCTGAGACAGACTCTCCCTTTCCCCACTGACCTATCCACTCTGGTCAGTTCCCTGTCCACTCCTGTTGGCCTCATCGGGTCCTGACCTCTCATGCCCCTTGGTCTCAGTGTTGCGCCAATCGACCGGTAATGATTACCAGCTAGGACCTATTCCAGTCTCATTGTGGGTCAGGTATCCTAGCACGTCTGAGCCGTGTCGACACAGTACTATTGTATAGGGTGGGTGCTCAGCGCCTAACAGCTACTACGCCAGCCAGCATGACTTCTGGATCGGGTGGTCTCACATGTTCTCGTCCGCCGGGAGCACGCGTACTGCTGATGGAGCTGCGTGTGCTCAACTCCATTTGGCAGGGAGGAGGCTTATTGGTGCTGATTGTCGGTGTCTGGATACTTGTCACCAACACATTTCGGCCCGGGGGCCTTCTTATAGATCCAGGCAATGAGGAACGGCCAGCGATGGAAGACCAGCAAGTATTTAGTATTTGATTAGCCTTTTACAGCACGTTTCACTAATAAAGCTGATTACCAACACAACCCTCTATGTCATCCATTAGCTGACTAATCCACACCCATGTTGTTACATGCAGTCACACATAATAGGGGTAGAGCGCAGAATTCCCACTGTAATTATTTCTGCTTTGTATTGTGATTCTTGGGTAGTTTTATTATGCTCGGTGAAGTGATAAAGTGGTTTTTATCACCGGCCAATCAGATCTTACCTGTCAATTTTTCAAACCAAGCCTGTAACTTCGCAGTTAGGAGCTGATTGGCCAGTGATAAAAACCAGACACTTTATCACTCACCGAGCTAAATAAATTTTCCCCTCCATCACTACTAAAATCTTCTACTCTTTTACCTTGATTTGTTTGCTGATTCCTAGAAATATGATTATATATTTGGATTTTTTTGAGTTTGTATGTTGTAATATAGTAAATCGCTTTTATGTGAAACTCATGGCGTTGAAGTTTTTTTGCTAAACTTTTCCTCCATTATATTGCTTTGGGTGTAGGGAACACTCCATCAAAACTCAACTGGCAGCCATGCTCCACTGCTGCACATTCTAGCATACCACAGCTTTGTTTTACAACTGTACCTTTTAAATTAATTCTGCCCAATAATTATTTCAGGTATTTTAAAATAAAATGTGCAGCAAGGAGATGTCATGCCCATGCAGAATTAAAACACACATGCGTAACAGTAAATCCACATGTGTACATACAGTAGGTCAGTGTTTTTCAACCACAGTGCCGTGGCACCCTAGTGTACCTTGAGCTGTTCTCAAGTGTGCCACCAGAACTAGAAATGTCCACACCAGTTTACAGCCACCACCAGTTCAACTGTTAATCACTGGTCTCTTGTGTTCATGTGAGGGCCAATGTATTTTATTTCTGTTACCTGTGGGAACCAGTGTGGTGGTTTTTACATATGGGGGCTAATACAGATGTACAGTAGCGCCCCTTCTCCTTGCTCGGCGCCCATCAGAATGCCCCCTTTGGCGAGCATTGGCGGGCATGGACACCATTAAACTGGGATGCACATGCGTCTCACGCGCACACGCGTTCCAGTCACTCGGCGGCTAGGCGCCGGGACCCTGCCCATATCCACTTCAGGGAGACAGGCAGGGTTGGGGGGTGCGGGGAGGTGGGGGAAGCCTCAAAACAGGGCGGCGAGGCAGCAGGGACCCGGGGGGAGCTCCATCACCACAGGGCACTCAAGCGTCTCGTGCATGCGCACCTCCTGGTGGGAGCTGGTGGCTGGTGGGGGCTGGCGATAATTTCACCAGCCCCGGCCTGAATGAGTCCCGCTCCATCTGTAGGTTAGTTTTTTGCAGTGGTCTGATGGTGTGCCAATTTAAAAATCTTGTTTGGTGTGCCACGAGTTAAAAAGGTAGAAATTCACTGTTCTAGGTCATGGGCAACATTTAGGCAAAATAATTTATCTTTATGTTCCTGGAGATTTATGTAATCTGTTTTGTTCCACTGTCATGGTAACAGCAACAACCAATTTTATTTTAAGTAGCAAGATAGCTGACCTTTTGGACTCATTTTACCTGTGTGTGGATAATAGTTTATAATGACATCTTGTGATGCTATTTTCAAAGAATTTGCCATTTTTAATGAATGTCTTTCACTGCTTAAATTTCAGTGTGACTGCTGGCTCCTTTCCAACTGTCCACATCTTAACTCACTAAGTTAGGGTGTAAATTACTTTTTCATTATACTTGGCATCATACCTACCCAACAGGGAATTGTATTTAACATTTAATGCTTAGCTAATCGTTTGCTCAATGTATTTGTGTGAGCATGCACAAATATTAAAAAAGCTATGAATTTTTCTGAAATACAGAGAGGGCTACTTCATAAATATTAACGGGGAAATTTACTAAGAATATGAATACAAAAGATTGTATATGTCGTATGCAAAGTCGTGTTCCGGAGGGGAATTTACAAAGCAGTCAAATACGATTACTTTGTAACCCTCCATTGTCGTATTAATTCGTATTAGCTAGCCGTATATACGGCCGCTAATACAAATTCCTACAGGCAGTCTGCACGGATCAGTCAGATCCGTGCAGGCTGCAAGGTGTAAAAAAAAAAATAGAAAATAAATAAATAAAAAAACGGTGTGGGGTCCCCCCCACAGCTGTAACCAGCACCAGGCTGAAAGAGCCGGGGCCGGTAATAAAAAATCAGGAAACCCGACAAATAAGGGTTCCCTGATTTTTTACAACCAGCCCCAGGCTCCAGGTCCGGGGCTGGTTCCCAAAATACGGGGGACAAAACGAGTAGGGGTCCCCCGTATTTCAAGAACCAGCCCCAGGCCAAACCAGCCAGCAGGGTAATGCCACAGACAGGGGACACATTATATATGTTCCCGCAGCCAAACCATTAACTCTACTGACCAGTCAGCCTGGCCAGGAGCCCTGGGGGAGTGGGGACCCCCCAATAAAGGGCGCCCCCTCCAGGACTTACCTGACCAGGCTGAAGCCTGATGCTGTCCCCGGTAGCCCTAAAGAGGTGGCCACCGGGCTGATTTGAGTGTAAAAAAATAGAATAAAAAACTATTGTTTTTTACTGTGGAACTATGAGTCCCAGCAAGCCTCCCCCGCAAGCTGGGACTTGGAGAACACAAGTCCCAGCATGCGGGGCATTACAGGGCCCGCTTGCACTTGTAGTTCTACAGTAAAAGAAATAGTTAAATAAACACACACTGACAACACAGAAAAATAAAAGTTTAATACATACATTACACACACATACTGATACTTACCTATCTTGAGTCTGTAGGAAGGTCCCGGGGTCCGGGGCTCCAGGGCTTCAGAGTCCGGTGCTCCAGGGCTTTAGGATCCGATGAAATCCATAGGGGGAACCTGTGGAAGGAAATCCTACTCACCAGGTCCTGTGGCGAAGATCCCATCATCTTCTCTGTCTCCGCTGTAGTCCACTGCATCAGAACCGGTACCCGCTCACGGACTGAGAGGCGCAGAGATCTTTCATCTTCCGCGCCTCTCATCTGAATGATTCTATTGGCCGCCTAGCGGCCAATCAGGAGCCAACTTTCTCGGCATGCGATGCAACGCAATATTAAAATTGTACACTCATCCCGGGAAAAGCCTCAAATCGGGTCCATTGCATGCCATCGCATACCTTAATTAGTGGTATGCGATGCGACGCGACGGGCGCCGTGATAATACACAAGTACCATTTTTAATTTATTTTTCTATGTTTTTACACATTGCAGCCTGCACGGATCTGACTGATCCATGCAGGCTAAAGCCAAATACGACAGGAAAAAAAAGTGTATTTTCCTGCCGTATATTCATGGCAGTTTCACATCATTTAGCAGCCGTATTTTCAATACGGCTGCTTAGTAAATCAGGAACCACCATTCTTTTGAATGGTGATTCCTGTCGTATCCTGTCGATGGTGTAGACATTTGTATTTGTAAATACAAATACGAATGTCCCATCCATAGGTGTACGAATTGCCGTATGTTCAGAATAGTAAATCCGAATGTGTAGAAAATAGGTGTATTTCTGCATACGAATACACCTATTTTTTACGAATTCATCTTAGTAAATTTCCCCCTAAGTGTACATATAAGTACTAGGCAAATTTTCAACAATGGTGCAAAAGAGAAATGTAAATTTAAATATACTGGGTGAGATTTAATAGGATGAGAGATTCAGAAAGTGAGAGATTTGGGAAGAAAGCTCCAGGTTTTTTTTAAAGCGGCAAACATTTACACTGCAAAATCACACTGGTTTTGCAGTGTAAATGATTGCCGCTTTAAAAAAAACTGGAGCTTTCTTCCCAAATCTCTCACTTTCTGAATCTCTCATCCTATTAAATCTCACCCAGTGTATTACACATAAACATTATCTAAGAAAGAAATTAAGAAAAAATAATTCAGCAAGTTTAAAGGGATGTAGTCAACATCTCGGTGGTCCAGATGCCGGCAGTCACTATACCGATGTCGGCATCCTTAATGCCTTCAGAAGAAAGGAAAGGATCAAGATGCCAATGCCCGAATACTGACAGCCAGCATCATGACTGGTTTATTTCACTACTTCAAGTCACATCCAACCTTAAGCTGGCCATTCATTAGAACCACCAACTTGCAATCCTGATTGTGCCACAATTTTCCTTGAACTCCCCCGGCATTCCTGGACTCATTATTTTGACACACGATGTGTGCATCGTACAATACAGCTGCCACTTACCATCGATCGTCTCACCATCGATTGATCATATGCATCACAGTGTCTGGGAACATGCTAAATGACACGGGTCGTGCCATCCATAGAACGACCGATCACGTGTACAAAAAACCCACTCACGATCTTCACCCAATCAAGACTGCTGCACTGAAGATCTGAGGATCAACCTCTCTCTCACAATGTGAGCACAATCAATCGCACGACATTGAAATTGTGCGCTCGGGCCTCTTGTCTTTCTGATATTGGGCCAGCTTTATTGTTGTGTAGCGAATGTATTATTGACGTTTCTATATAATAAAGCATCTATCATAAAGGTAAATATAAGGTACAGTATACTGTAAAGTACAGTAAACCTTAGAAATCTGTGCTCCTTACATTTAGCAGTTATATATGATGGCATTGCAAAAGTACTGTGACAAAATGTTAAATAAACCATTAACCTTTTGCACTCACTCTACTGAAATAAGAAAAAACAAAATCAGCTATTTTAGTCTACAGAGGTATAAAAGCAGATTTCATTCATTACGTATATCGGAAAATACGCTATTTTATGCTGAATGACTGTAATAATAATCCCTGATCTGACCAAGCTCTACACTGAGAAATTGAAAAATATTTTCTATTATATTTTTAAAATTGGCTGAAGTTTCCTTATTTCTTTATTGAAGTAAATTAACTCTCAAATCATTAAATCTTACACAGTAAATAGAGAAAAATGTACAGTATGTCTGAAATAAGTCGCTGTTATAGTTGTTACATACTCACAAGTGTAGGAGTTAGAAAACCTTAATGGGAACAGATGTTTAAAGATAAGAGGGGATTACAAAGATGTAAAAGAAGGTTAAAATAGCCAGTGGGTAGTAAAGAAAGGATTAATGAATAAAAACCAGGGAAGGACAAATACACAAAATAGAACAGAATGTAAATGGGTTAGCAGATATCGTTTCAAGGATTGAGGACAGAAAAATGAGCACAGTTGACTGTCAAAATAAAAACCACCCTTTAATAAAAGAAAAGGCAAAAAAGTATGCATTTTTTACTTATGCCGTGTTCTCACCGCCAGTGACTCACGACTGCAGGGACCCCATTCTCACTGCAAGGCAAATTCCCAGGTGAAGAAGTTCTACCGGTAATTTGCCTTTTAACACAGGTTTTTCTGCAGTGTGAATGGGTCAACCCGTGTCTGCATACCCGGATCTCAAACACGGGTAGAAAGAAGGGTTTTACCCATGTATGAGATCCGGGTATGCGACCCGTTCACACTGCAGAAAAACCCATGTTAAAAAGCAAATTCCCGGGTCGACATGATAGACCTGGGAATTTGCCTGCAGTGAGAACGGGGGATGAGTGGTAAATTTACTAAAGTTTCTAAAAATGAAAAGAGGTAATGATTCCAATAGCAACCTATCATTTCTCTATCGCATTATAGAAAATATAATTTACCCCTTAGATGGCCCCACTACCTACATGGGCTAATTCCGGTTCCTTATGGTCCCAATACATCCTCACCTCTCATGTTCGGGGTTTGCGCATACGCAATAATGAACCTGCGCAAGCTCCAGGAGCAATCGGCTTCAGCGAGTTTCACACTTGCCAAGCCATTTGATCCAGAATGTGAGGGCCGGCGATGGGCCAATCCAATGATTTATTTCCAGTTTGGCCCCATGTGAAGGGATGTGTTTCTATAATTTTCTTTGGCCAGTTGGTGGGCGGCATTTCCTGTTTGCTGGGCAGCCTAGCAAACAGGTCTGAATCAGACCCTCAATGTGATGCTTCTAGAATGCTAATCAGCCAAACAAGAGTGTCATGGCAGAATAGGCAAACTCACAGTGAAACAAGACAGACAACAGGAAACAGATTTAGGGAGAGCTAACATAAATGAATGGATGTGGGACAGGTAACAAATAAAAAAAGTGGGGAAACAGAACTTGGTCCATAAAAAACACTGTCCCTCATCAGTCCCTCAGATACTAATAAATATTCTATGGGCTCTGTAGATTTTACAATTTCATGGTCAGGTTAGGTGAGAAAATAATGTAGGCAAAGTAGTGTCTTGCATACCACCCCCCCCCCACCCCCCCCCCCCCCAACACACACAACCCCAGTACAGTCTTCTGTGTATAAACCATAGAAAATAAGAAGCTCTGTAACAAAAAGGTCACCACCATAAATGTATTTCAATAAAAAAGAGTCATGGCCAACAGTGATGGATTTTCAAATAGTATATATCTTTAAAGGTATAATCAGGCGCACCTTTTTTGTATAATTAAATTAAATTTATTAAGTATCAACCACAGCTTTAATGCTGCTCCCAAAAAACAGAAAAATCTGAACCTTAGAAAATAAAAAAATAGCAAACAGAGAGCGCACTGTATTGATCTAATTTACTATCTTTATTTAATATTATAAAGATGATAATCTAAATCACATGTATAGTAAAAAAAAATAATAATAAAACAATAATTAAATACACCTTAAAAAGGATTTATAATAAATGCTATATTCATTGATTCATAAAATGCATCAGCATCCACCTTAATTGGACAATTACAGATGGGGTAAGTCCCATCTTTGCAGGGGATGGCGATGGCGATGCCAGCCGCCATCCCCCGCCAGCGCCATCTCTATAGCGAGAAGGGGACGCGCGCGCACAAGAGGCGCGCGCCTCCCCTTCCGACGGTGTTTCCAGTGCTTCCCCCGGGTCACCGCCGCCTGCCCGCACCCTCCTCCCCCTAACCCTGTCCGTCTCCCTGAAGCGGAGACGGACAGGGTTCCCGTCGCAACCCGCTGATGGAGATTGAGGTGCGCGTGAGACGCACGTGCATCTCAGTCAGATGGTGAGGCAGGCTGCTGGCGGATCGCCAGCGGAGACGTTCTGAAGATTCACCAGCAAAGAAGAGGCCTGCCCCATCTGTATGTTAGTAATTTCCTTCTGGGCAAATCAGACCCATTTAGAAACAATTGTAGCTTCCCTTGTATTTTTGTATATACTTCAGATGCATGTATAAGTTAGTGGCAAAGTTAATGCAACAGATCTAAATGTTCTTTTGATGATCTGCCTCTGTGGCTGAAGATATTGGAAAGACAGTCCTGCAAACAATTAGATAGTATATTACCGGTTGCTGGCTTGGTGTGGCGTTGAGAAGTGATGTTAGAGAATGTCCGCTTCTACCGGCGTTGCTCTGAATGAAGTGAGCTGGTGCCGGGAGCAGACATGCAGTGGGCGAGATGATGGTAGGTTGGTCCCCTACCGGCTCACACCAGCGTGACTCCGTTGGAGCGGGAGCCGGCGCTGGGAGCCGCCGTGGGACGTCTCTGGATGGAATGGGCGATGGTAAGTTGGTCCCGTACACGTTCACACCAGCGTGTTTTGGGTGTTTTATGGTAATGTTCATGTAAAGTAGATTATCTGTATGTGGTGGCTTAGCTACTTCGACAAGCAGTAGCTAGGCCATTGTCTAAAGATGGGAGCCACCAATTATGGCCACCACTGTAACTGCTAAGGAGCCTTGTGGTGAATAGGGGGCAGCACTGAGTGTTCAGACCAGAGGCATCTCACTTGATCTTCTGCGCATGTGGAGCCCTTTCTAAGCTTTCAATTATACTGGATATGTTTTATATGCGAGGGCAAGGACACATCTGAAAAGGGCAGAAAGGGCGAACTCTGAGTAGTGAACAGAAACAAATTCCAAATCATGCACATAAAAAAAAAAAAAAAAAAAAATATATATATATATATATATATATATATATATATATCAGCAAGTCATACCCATGAATAAAAGCAGTCTGTTTATGTAAGTTACAGGTATATATTGTTCATGTAGTTTAATAGTCATACTACTATTTACATGTTTTGTTTCAATTTTCTCCTTTTGAAGTATTAAGCTGGCCATACATCTACAGATCGATTGTCAGATCTGGCTGGTTAGAACAAACACCTGGTCGTATCTGAATGACAGTTTTTGGCAGTTTTCCAGCATGTCAAAGCAAATGGTCAACTGTTATCTGCTCTCATCCATTACCAGGTTTTTGTTTCAACCAGACAGATCTGACAATCGATCTGTAGATGTACTGTATGGCCAGCTTTACTGTATTTGTTCAAATCAATGCATGAACAGTACTGTAGGTATGTACATTATTATCCCCAACAACAACATTGAAAAATGTGTTTTTCTATGCAGATCAATCTGTCACATAAGAACCAGGATACAAAGAACATCCAGTAATTGAAAAAAGAAAGTCTTTGCTATTTCTCATTCAACTAGAAATTCTCTATCACCTAAAAAGTGAAGTAGCCAAGAAAGTGGATTTATGGTTTCAATTTATATACAGCATGCAATTATTATGACATTAATTAAAAACAACCATAGCAGTTCAACAAATGGTCATTACTATTGAAAGTGAATACATGTAATAAGAGTATTTTCATCTGATCTTAGCATAAAAGAGAAAAAAATCCATCAAATTCAGAATGTTAAAATGGAAATGACTGAGATAATTACTAACTATGGCTGTATCACTATATGTTACAGTAATAGCTTTGTTGTATTAGAGAATGTCAAACAAAAATCACAATAATTGTTTTGTGTGAAGGAATTGTACTTTACTGCAAGAGAGGGATGCAAAATATAGTTAATGTTAGTGAGATCCATCATGAATTATAAAAAAAATGATCCTCTATATCAATCTTTAAAGCTCAATTATACCGCATTCACATTGCAAAGGCGGTTCGGACCTGGGTCCAATCCTTTCACACTAAAGGTTGGATGCGCTAAACCAGAAATTTTGAGTAGGGGTAAATGGGAAACAACCAGCGCAGAAGAGGAAACTTGCTGTGAGCTGGAGAAAAGGGACACAGGTGTAGTAGTCGATGGACTAATTAGACCACACTTACTTTAAGTTCCCTTCTCATGTTCACGTAGCAGTTTCTTTATAAGGACCACTCTTCCTCAGGCATATATGTATCCCTAGTTGTATAAATGAAAAGTAGAGATTTACTTTAAAATTCTGTCATGCGTTCCCGTAACAGTATCTTTAAAAACTGCACTCCAGGGTAGAGAAAACGATTTATTCAGACATCCGACAAACAATAAAAACAGCAAGGTGTCCCACGATCCCAGCGCTGCAGACGCTGAATCTGGAGGGTCTCGTCCAGGACCCAGCACCGTCACTTGCACGCAGACTGCTGGCGGAGGGTACGCCAGTGGTAATCACGTCAACGCGTTTCGGAAATAATTCCTTTTTCAAGACGTGCTGTTTGTTCTCCCAGGCCTGGTATTTAAGGTCTGGGTTCCAGGTCACATGACCTCTTTTCCACCAATCCGGGGTCATTCCTAATAAACCGGCTTGTACATCTACTACAATAAATTAAATTTATCAGAAATTAGACCCCATTATTAGGGTATCGTCAGCTTTTGCTGGAGATACCCTTTAGAAGCCTAGTGAGATCACTTAGAAAATGCCCTGATATCCCCTTCGTGTGTAGGCCCCATAAGTTTGTTCAGAATGTCGACATGTTCAAAGCATGTAATACCAGGGATGTCCTTTTGTACAAGGGTCAAAAGAAACAAAAGAAATAAACAAAATTGTCACAGTATTGTCTTGTAGTGTTAAAACAATGTTTATTATTATGTTTTGCAATGTATTGTTAAAAAAAAAATGGTAAAAAGATAAAATAGTAGGAAATAAGACTGGGCTGGCGAAATTATCACCAGTTTCCGCCAGGGGGCGTGCGCGCAAGAGATGCACGCGCGCCCCGTGGCGACGGAGCTCCCCTGGGTCCCGGCCGCCTCACCGCCTTGTTCTGAGGCTTCCCCGCTCCTCCCCTGAAGTGGAGACGGGCAGGATCCCGGCGCCCAGCCGCCAAGAGACTGGGACACGCGTGTGAGACGCACGTGCGTCTCAGCTTAATAGTGTCCCTGTCCGCCAGCTCTCCCCACAGGGGGAGTTCTGGTGGGCACCGAGCAAGGACAAGGGGTGCTACATCTGTATGTCAACTTTTTTTATTTATTTAATGCATACATTGTATGTCCAAAGTACATAAAAACATTCAAAATTTAAACTAAAATTATAGGGAACACAAGAGCAAATTCATATTATAAATCAATATCATAACACATTATTGTCAACCAATCTTATTCTCTCTCTCTCTCTCTCTCTCTCTCTCTCTCTCTCTCTCTCTCTCTCATGTCCTCTGAACTGAGGCAAACATTTTTATACCACTCTCACATCCTCTCGGGAAAAACAAAAAATCATGTCCTCTATTTTGGTATTATCATGTAGCCACAGTCTCCAAGAGGATAGTGATAACAAAGAGAATAAAAGTAAACAATGAACTAATTTCAGAGATTGATCAAACAAAAAGGTGAAACATTGTAAGACAAATTGTTTCAATATTGAAACACTGCTATGTATACACGCACAAACAATAAACAATGTAATTTACACATTATGCATTTTACAAGACAACGGACTATAGCTTTCAAAAATTGGGCTGAAAAGCCAACATTAGTATTTTTGAGTACTCTGTTTGTTGATTCGCATTATCGTAAAAACACAGTCTCCAGCAGGACAGCAGTGATAAGGAAGACATAAAGAAACAGTTACTGTGAAGCAGATGGTGTTAGTGTTGAAATCGAAACACATAGAAACACGCACGCACACACACACACACTCAGTAAATAATATGATGAGTTATCATACCCAGTACATTATATTGCAGTTCACAAGAAACGTTACATTTTGTTGAAATAAAGCAGTCTGAAATTGATAAAGGCCCCAATAACAATTGTACAGTATATATAAAGTGCCAGCCCTTAATGTTTCAAGTAAGAGAAAAATACATCTCTGTTCTTTAAAATGAATTAAAGTACAGTGAGAGGACCAGATTCACAAGGCCAATATTTCCACAATGATTGTCAATCTGTGCATGCATCACAGTCGTTCTGTGTACACCAAGGTATATTAGTGGAGCTGGTCACAGTGAGGATTTATTTGCAAAGTGATCGACAGTCAGGAACCTTTTGGGGAGGTTACTGTGAATGGTGACAAAAACCCCGGTGTGTTACAATTGCTTTCAGGACAGGAATCAGCCTACAACTGTGATCTTCTGTACAGAAAACAGAGCAAGCCTCTCATTTCCCATTCCGGGAGACACTATGGTTACTGCAGTTCACTTAATTTGCAAAGCTGTCAGTGGGCATCTTAATATATTTTCAAACACTAGCTTTGTGCATTATTGCAGCCGAAATTGATTTAGTGCACAACTCTGAATCGTAACAGTGGGCAGATCGAAAGATTGAGCGATAACAGAATGACTGGGTATGCATATGGATCAAATTGTGCATGCGTGAGGCTAAAAAGTGACAGATATTGCGTATGGATTGTAAATGCCATGTGCCTGGAATTTGACTAACAGGAAGCCGGCATTAGGGGGTGTAGACAAAAAGTCATTTTTAGGTAGTGTCAGAAAAAACGGGGTATGGGTGAAAACCGGACCAGGACAAAACCCCCGGACCACCGGACCAGACATCAAACTCTGCATTTTGGATCTTGAAGCCTCCGGTCCGGGGGGTGTCCTGTCCGGGGGTGTCCTGTCTGGGGGGGCTGCCTGTCGCACCTGTCACCAGGGAGAGGAGCAGGGGGAGAATAAAGCCTCCCTGTATGGTCCGGGAATGTAGCAAAGACCGGACGGTCCGGACCACACAGGGAGGCTGTAATCACCCCTTCCCCATGTCCCTGGTGATAGCTATCACAGGGACCCCCCCAGGCAAGACACCCCCCGGACAGGACACCCCCCGGACCGGACCCTACAAGCTCCGGACTGCAGATTGTGATGTCCTGTCCGGCGGTCCGGAGTGTAGTCCGGTCCGGTTTTTACATAGTCCCGAAAAAACGCAGGTATGCACAGACATTTATTGATTTAATGGAGGGTCCGTGATGTCAGTACCTGCTTCGATTAACCTGTCTTTGTTGTGGGTGACTAATAAAGAGTAGCCAGGAACATGTGGAATACCTGGCAGGAGGTTACGGACTGGAGGAATCACACCAAGGAGGAGCAGCCGCATCCTGGAGCCGCTTGGAGGAAACCAACACAGCAGACAGCTTCGCTGAGAAATACAACTGGCTCTGTCTGGTAGGGACAGGTAGGGACAGCACAACATTATACTAACTACTTTTACTTTTCAGGTTTTTCCTCATTTCCCATTTTTAGCGCACTTTTTATGTTTATGTATACTTGTTTTAAATAAGAGCTGCTTTCTCCACAAGTGCGGTTTACTTATATTACTGAAAGGTCTGAAGTTTAAGCATTGGATCCCCATTGGGCAGGCATTGGTCATCTGAGTAACATACATGTATCAGACTTTGGCCTCGCCACACCTCTGTATTGTCAATCATTCCCTGTTGCCATTTCTGCTCTTCCCCAAATGGGTATGGATCATTTGGTCGACCATAATGTGGTCGACAGTCATTAGGTCGACCCCACTAGGTCAACATGCTGAAAGGTCGACATGGGTCTAGGTTGAAATGAGACAAGGATGAAAGGTCATTAGGTCGACACAAGCATTAGGTCAACATGGGCTAGGTAGACAGTCAAAAGGGCGACATGGGGTTTTTCACAGTTTTTTTACCAGAATGTCGACACAGTCGACTTGGACACTGGGTAAAGTGCACCGCGTCCCCTCGCATGGCTCGCTTCACTCCCTATGCTTCGGGCACTATTTTATTCTCCCACTACACCCTAGTGGATGGTAGGGCAGGAAATACCACCTGTCGACACATGTCAGGTCAAAAAACTGTGAAAAACCCCATGTCGACCTTTTGAATGTCAACTTAGTACATGTCAACCTAGTGCTTGTGTTTACCTATGACCGGTTGACCATGTCGAATGTTGACCTAGACCCATGTCCACCTTTACGCATGTCGACCTAGTGGTGTTGACCTAATGACTGTCAACATTATGCTTGTTGACCTAATGACCGTTTACCCCCCAAATGGCCACAGCCTGTCAATCAAGCATCCAATTCATTGCGACCTAGTACCACAGCACCATCAGTAAACATGTGCACTGCAGTTTTGGCTGGCATGACCCTATAGAAAACACAAGAGCAAATCACGCCAAGGCGTGTGAGCAGCGCTAAATAAGGTGACACACACCAAGTTACAAATGTAATAATATTTTACTTAATAATATTAAAATTAAAAAAACGTATATTGGGGTACAATACAAAAACACAGAATTACACAGTAAAAACAATATAAGTACCATAGAAAACAGTTCCTCACATCACAAGCTGGGATAAATATGACTGTGATGAGTCCAGTGTAGGACGGGGGAAATGTATCACGTGATAATACGGAAGTGGGGAAGAAAAAAGAAAAAAATATATATATTTTTGGATTACAGGTAAGTGCACGTTACCATTTGGTGGATGATCTGTGTAGTAACCACGGGTGGTAGTCGGAATCCTCACCCGGGTAGATGATGATTGGTGGAGGGTGCTGTCGATTGGCTTCCGCTAGTGATGTAACCCCCTGTAGATTAAATGATCTTCTTATTCGGGGGGGGGGGGGGGGGTGGATTACCCCAACAATTTTCCAATAAGCGGTGTCCGCCAAAGGGTCGACAGGAATAACTCGGAGAGATGGTGGAGCAATGTCCTCCTGTTGGAGATGGCAAGCTGGAATTATGCCGCTGAATGTCTTCCAGGAGAGACTGTAACCACCAAACACAATGGAGGGACTGAGGTGATAAGCGGGGTTTTTCAAATGGATGAATCCGTGGATCAACGTGTACCAGTGGAGGGGTCAATCAAAGTACAGTATCCCACACTTGGAGTGAAGAACTGGAGGTCTGCCTGACGCGTTTCACTGCCAACTGCAGCTTTATCAACCTTTGATAAAGCTGCAGTTGGCAGTGAAACGCGTCAGGCAGACCTCCAGTTCTTCACTCCAAGTGTGGGATACTGTACTTTGATTGACCCCTCCACTGGTACACGTTGATCCACGGATTCATCCATTTGAAAAACCCCGCTTATCACCTCAGTCCCTCCATTGTGTTTGGTGGTTACAGTCTCTCCTGGAAGACATTCAGCGGCATAATTCCAGCTTGCCATCTCCAACAGGAGGACATTGCTCCACCATCTCTCCGAGTTATTCCTGTCGACCCTTTGGCGGACACCGCTTATTGGAAAATTGTTGGGGTAATCCACCTCCCCCCCCCCCGAATAAGAAGATCATTTAATCTACAGGGGGTTACATCACTAGCGGAAGCCAATCGACAGCACCCTCCACCAATCATCATCTACCCGGGTGAGGATTCCGACTACCACCCGTGGTTACTACACAGATCATCCACCAAATGGTAACGTGCACTTACCTGTAATCCAAAAATATATATATTTTTTTCTTTTTTCTTCCCCACTTCCGTATTATCACGTGATACATTTCCCCCGTCCTACACTGGACTCATCACAGTCATATTTATCCCAGCTTGTGATGTGAGGAACTGTTTTCTATGGTACTTATATTGTTTTTACTGTGTAATTCTGTGTTTTTGTATTGTACCCCAATATACGTTTTTTTAATTTTAATATTATTAAGTAAAATATTATTACATTTGTAACTTGGTGTGTGTCACCTTATTTAGCGCTGCTCACACGCCTTGGCGTGATTTGCTCTTGTGTTTTCTGGTGGTGGGGACTGACTATCCCCCCTTGAGCAGCAGCTTACACCCTGAAAAGCACCTCTAGTTAAGCGCCTGTCATTTTCCCTTGGCCCTTGGTCTTGGGAATTTTCTTGTTATGACCCTATAGAAGCCTATGGGATTCTTTCCACAGTGTACTCTGAGAGGGATATGATCAGATCCCTCCCAGCACCCCTGGAATATTCATTTTATCCTTGCACAGGTTACTCGCATTATGAAGACCACTAAATGAAAAGCGTACTGAGCATAGTTTATTACAACAGATTTTATAGTTACTGTAGCTTTGTCTTTTGGAAAAAAAAAATCACTGCTTTAAATCTCACTGCAAGATTCCCCGAAAATTAATGATTTTGACATATTGCTGTTCATTACATTTCCCCCATAATCTAAAAATGTAGTCAGAATACAGTCTCTTCTGCATGCAGGATTTATCGGCTTCTGATTGATTGGATGAATAATTGCCTCTCTGCTCTCACGGAGGAGTCCATTTGCATTTCAAGCATCAAAGCTACTAAGAGATTCAAAGTGGATGATAATCCTCATACATTGCATCGGCACGGTACAACATTGTAAAACAATAGAAGGCAGCTGTTTCTTTCTCTTTCTCTCTGTGATTTCACAGGCAAGTAAAAGACAGCATCTTCTAGTTGACACATTATTGTAAGAGCAAGGTAAAGATATGCAGCGATGTTCATATTTGCATACAAAACATGATGCTCTCAAAGAAGTCAAATTAGAGGCATAAATCAGCCTTCTCATGGTTTAGTCATGAGAGCTGACGTCTGCATAATACTCCCGAAAACAGCAAATGCTTCCACAATGATGGAAGGCTGAAGAATGGATTTGCCAACAACATGAGAATGCTTTCTGACTCAGCACATTTAGAGCGAAATGGAATAGGGTAAGATTTTTTAGACCTGTGCGATTTTTTGGTCAAAAACTGCCATATTCACAGGTTTTCCAAAAATCGCACATGTAATAGGGTTGCGAATTGCGGTAAAAAATGCACCTTTTTGCAGCTAAATTTGCTAATTTTGACCTGGCGATTTTTGGTCACACTTCATTTCGCATCCAGATGTTTTCCCATTATAAAGTATATAATTCGCAAATGTAATAGGGTACAAAAGGGTCAATGAGCCCTGAGCTGTTTATGCTCAGAAGGGCATAAACATGCCATTTTTTTTACTAAATACCGCACACTTTTATGTCTAGAAAAATCGCACATTATCATTACTACAAATCGCACAGGTCTAAGAATCGCACATTTTGTTACTAAAAGCTGCACTAAATCACATGTGAATTCCGATTTTATAAAAAAATTGCACCCTTTTACATATGCAAGTTTTTTTAAAAATCTGAATTTTTTCGCATGTGATTTAGTGCGATAATAAAACATGACTAAAAATCGCACCCTATTACATCTCACACTTATTCTCAACTGGATCATACCTTCTGTTCATTGGCTGTGTCCTACTTCCTGCCATGGCTCTGTATTGTTATAAGGACAAAAAAGCATGTATTTTAGGCATTCTTTTAACATAACAAACACAAATACACTAAAATTACAGTGTATATTATAATTTATATAAAAGTGAACTGACTTTAATTCACAGATTAAGATTATAAAGTAACTTCAGAATTTAAATTAAATAAATATTCATGCCATGTAAATATCAATCATTATCAATATAAAAAGATTAAAAAAATTACCTACCCATGAACTATTTTCTTTGTACATTACGATTGGCCTTGCCCCCACTGTACCTTACATTGTTTGCTCAATCAGGGTCAGACTGGCCTACAGTGAGAATCCCCCAGTGGGTCCTACTGCCTAGAAAGAGCAGGCCAAATAAACTTCAGTCTTAGCTTAGAAACAACATTATTTCATTCTTATGTCATGGAAACTACATACATTAAAGGCTAGCGATTCCAGGGGACTGTATATAACAAAGGAAATTTGATGATACTGGCTTGTCAGATGTTCCAGTACTTTTTGCCAATCAGACTGAAGATCGGTGTTGTGCCATGCGCTCACAGAAGGTCTGAATAGTCTTTATACATGAGCCCGCAAGGGCAGGTCAAGTGACAGATGAGGTGATCCATGGTGCACATAAGGTGGTGGCGAACAAATGTCTTTGCTCCACTATGTGGGTGACAGGAAAATCGCTCAGCACGTCATACAACTTAAGCACTTGTAGCATCCCTTTAAATGAGCCAACCATGTAGCACTTGGAGCTGCCTACATGGTCATAGTCGGTCTTAGCAGGTAGTCCTTCAAAATTCAGCCATGACTCAAACTCAGTAATGGGGGTCCTTTCATTAAAGGCTGGATCCGTAGATATAAGGTGCCAGTGCTTCTTAATTCAGAACCATACTGGAATTTACCTTATGATTAGATGTATTGGTACTAAGTGGACCAGATTCTTTGCTACGTGCTTTGGATAAACAGTGCCTAATGTCCTGCCTCTTGTACCCACGTTCACTAAACCAGTGGCAGCATTCTTCAATTTGTTCCTCAGCCCTCATAGCATCAGAATTGTTCCTGAAGATGCGAGGAATTGTCCAATAGGTCAGTTAGATTTCAAGGGGTCAGGATGGTGGCTGGTAGCGCCTAGAATTGTATTCCAATCAGTTAGTTTGTAATACAATGTGTATACTAGTCCCATATTCTCTTTATTCATGGTCATTGATCTTGACATCACTAATTTCTGTGAATCTTATAGGGTAATCCAACATATTTAAGTGGCTCAGGCCATCAGGTACCAAACCTTTCACTGCAATGCTGGCATTCCACATGGTCCATTTCCCTCCAAGCCTGCAGCATAGGCAGCTCCATCTTGTCCAGAGTCATGTGATCCAGATTCCACCAATCCTAAGAATCTCAGAGTATAAAACTGCCTAGTTACTAAGGCTCAGATTGAAAGAGCCATAATTCAAATTGGTCTGTATGTGAGCTTATTCCATGTGCTCCTCAGTGTTCCTGTTGTTGTCCCTGAGTACTGCTTTGTGTTATTGCGCCTCACTCCAATCCATAGAGCATTAGCTCCTCACTCATACATGTGCAAGAGTTATCTTACAGTAAGCATCCACGACTTTTATATCCTGCACATCGAGTGACTTCACAGCTGGTCTCCAGCATGGAAACATCAAACACCCAGATTCTGACATCCCTCCAGATAACTACATACAATGTAAAATAGATTCAAATTTGGTGAATATTTTTTAAAACACATTTTATAATCTTTTTTCACATTTCTGCAATGTTGTTTTAAAAGTAGTTTACAAAAATGATGCAATATTCATAATACATTATGTTTTTTTTTTTATAAAAGTATTTGAAATATTATATTCCCATACTGTACACAGTTTCCTGCTAGTCATTCCTCCACGTTATACATAAGCAATATTTCTCACTGCAAAGACAATTCTGAAGAAGGAATGTCTTCTTCAAATGAATCAAATGTCAAACTCTGCAAACTCTGCAAGACGACTTGACAAACTGTTTATTGGTTTGTTCTCATTTAAGACAATCATACTGCTTTCCTAATGCCTAAACGGGTGTTGACCCGTTATTTTTTGAAATGGGCCTTTAAACGGATAAGAGCCATTAAGACCCTTTCCCGCTGCAGCTTTTAAACGGTAAATTACCGTTTAAAAGCCGTTTTTGTCACATTCACACTTACCCATTTAAAAACCCATTTAAACCATAGTAAAGATGGGGGGGGGGGGTTAAAAACAAAATGGTGTGTGGTCCCCCCCCCCTTCCCTCCACTGCCGTAACCAGCACCGGGCTGAAGAGCCGAGGCTGGTATTAAAAAATCAGGAAACTCGGCAAATAGGGGCTCCGCTGATTTTTTAAAACCAGCCCCAGGCTCCGGGGCCGGGGCTGGTTCCCAAAATACAGGGGGGGGGGGAATGAGTAGGAGTGCCCTGTACTTTAAGAACCAGTCCCAGGCCCAACCAGCCAGCAGGGTAATGCCACAGCCGGGGGACACTTATTATATAAGGTCCAGCTGTCAAAGCAATAAACCTACCGACCAGTCAGCCTGGCCAGGGGTCAAGGGGGAGTGTGGACCCCCCCAATAAAGGGGTCCCCCCCTCCAGGACTTACCTGGCCAGGCTAAAGCCTGGTGCTGTCCCCGGTGACCCTGGGCTGTGGTCACCGGCTGATTAAAGTGTAAGAAAAATATAATTAACTATTGTTTAATACTGTGGAACTATGAGTCCCAGCAAGCCTCCCCCACATGCTGGGACTTGGAGAACCACATGTCCCAGCATGCGGGGCATTAAAGGGCCCACTGGCACTTGTAGTTCCACAGTATTAAAAATAGTCAAATAAACACACACTGACACCCATTAAAAATAAAACTTTAATACATCCAAAGCCCACACATACTGATACTTACCTATTTTGAGCCCGTAGGTAGGTCTCCTGGGTCCGGGGTCTTGGTTCCTGGGTCCGGGGCTGCAGAGTGCGTGGTCTGGGGCCATGGTTCCTGGGTCCAGGGCTGCAGAGTCCTGGGTCCAGGGCCTTGGTTCCTGGGTCCAAAGCTGCAGAGTCCGGTGTCCAGGGCTGCAGAGTCCGGGGTCCGGGGCCTTGGGTCCGGGGTCCGGGTCTCCAGGGCTCCAGGTTCCAAAGAAATCCATAGGGGTACCTGTGGAAGAAAATCCTACTCACCAAGGTCCTCCGGCAAAGATCTTCTTTCCAATGTAGTCCAGGTTTTTTTTTTTTTTAAGCGCATCTATTGCCGCCGGTACCAGCTGACGGACTAACCGGAGAGACGTTGAAGTTTCATCTTCAACGCCTCTCCTCCAAATGATTCTATTGGCCGCCTAGCAGCCGAGATTGGTTGTCAATGGAATCATATGCATTTCTAGGGCGTTCCCATGAAAACGCTGGGTGTTCCTGTGGTAATACACCAATGACACAGCTGACATCAGTGGGTTTAAGCTGCCTGCCTGCTTCATGCACAAGGCGCTTGCAAATGTACAGGTGTCTTCCATCTGCGAGCGCTGGAGAAATCATTCAATGGTCACGACAATCAAATGATATCACCCCTGCACCCAAGGTTGCAAATGGATTTTTATACTAAACATCCGTTCGTGGCTATGCCATTGAGGGGGGGGGGGGGGGGCGGGTGGCCGTGTGGGTGGCGTTACATCCACACACAACGCTGCAAATTTCACATTGTTACATGTGATCCAGAATAAGGTCCTAAATCTGGATTCTTTTTATGTGCATCCTTAACCAGGTGCAGTTATGTGCCAACGAATGCCTAAATCCCCATCAAATCCAATAATACTCCAGAGGTGTTATACAGTATGAACTGCGTAAGGTTTAATTTTCGGAACATTACTTAACTACCTTTTATAAACCATTAATATACTGTAAATAATAAGAAGCAAAAGCTAAAAAATAGTATACTTAAGTCATTGAAATTGCAACATTAATATTAATTCATTCCTCAGTCATACCAGTATGACTATAAACCTAAAATATGCTCAGAGAATTTTTTATTATTGCAGTGATCAAAGAGTGCATGTATAAAGTCAACCATGTATAGTGTGAATAATTCAACATTATAACCTGGCATACATCTATATTCCTTAAATATATTCATGTGTGAATTAACTGTAACTCTTGAGATATTCTGCCTAGTGCTTGATTTGACTCACAGTCAGGGGCGACATTTATCAAATAAATATTTGAAGTATTTTAAAGAAAGCTGAAATTTCCTTCCATGTTCTGTAGAATACACTGTTCTCATGAAACTTTTAAAATGCGTTAATCAGCAGTACAGTAATTATTCCATGGGTAATTTTCACTATGTGAAAGATCGTGGCGGACAAACTCCACCATGGCCATAACTTGTTTGATATTCTCCTATCAGGTGCCAGACGCTTCAGGTCCATCCCTGCCAAGTCATCAAGAACCGCAAAAAGCTTCTTCCCGACAGCTATTCAGCTATCGAACAATGTACTGTATGTCCTGTTATCCCTCTTGTACCATGCTTGAAGCTGCACTGTAGCCACAAAAAATTCCTAGTATACGAGAGTATACATGGCCAATATAGTGATTCTGATTCTGATGTTGTGTTATTATGCACCTCTACAGTTCACAAATAAATATGGGCTCTTTTTACCAAAGTGGGAAAATCCCTGTCATTGGGTCACTACCAGCACAGTTGAGGAGCACACACATGCTGTGATTTGAGCTTTTGATTTTGACTATATATTCAAAATCAAAAGAAAATATAGACTGTGCAGGCAAGCCAATTTTGACTATATTGTGTACCAGCTAGCGTTCTAGCATAGTCAAAATTGGCCACAGTCAAAATCTCAAATAAATATAGTCAATTTTGTATGGTTCTGAGCTCTTGGGAGTTCAAGGGAAATCACAAAGTCAAAATTGCACGTAAACAAAATCTCACCGTGTTTATGCACCTTAAGCCCCACTAGTGACAGCTTTCCTAAAAGGCAATTTAAAAAGGGATTCATTATTATTTCCACTAAGCATTGTTTCATGGGCAGGGCAGCCGAGAGTAATGCCGGGCCCGGTAATATTTTGGGGGCGTGGCCTAAATGTGGGAGGTGTGGGCATTTAGGCCATGCCCCCAAAATGTTTAGAGGAGGGTGAAATAAAACTCTTAAAACTGCAATCTCAGCAACAGCACACACCTACAGCATGTGCTGTGCTGACAGCAGCCTCAGCATGACCTCTCACGCTGTCAGTGAGACACTCATGCTGAGCCTGCTGTCAGCACAGCACATTCTGTAGAAGTGTGTGCTGCTGTTGCTACCTGGGAGGGATGGAGGGTGAAGGGAGGGGTCAGACCAGGGCCCCTGCAGCTAGCCTGGGCCCGGGTAATTAGTACCCCCCCCCCCCCTCTCGACTGCCCTGTTCATGGGATGAAGATGTAACTTAAACTTTGTCACTTCTGGCCAATATTGCTGAGGTGTGCTGGGAATATTTTATAGATAAATGATGTTTTTTTTTTACTGTCCTATCACCAAGGTGAATATTTATCAAGCTTTTTTACCCATAAAATGATGTTGAAACTGAAATTTCTGAATAATATTATGGTTTGTGGTTATGTATTAATAGAATAATGCAGTAGTCTTCTTAGAAGTCTACAGAATACGAATTAGCATGTCTAAATAAAAAACTACAGAATATATAACTGATTATTGCTCAAAAAGCTGTATATTTGTTGTAAGCGGCCAGTGGTAAGTGGTAAACTTTATATGGTGACCTTCATCTTACCAATCATTATAGCTGCCAGCCCACTTCCCGTACAGGGCACTCACAGATGTAAGACACCAGAGAGGTATCTTACATCTGCAAAAAGAGCCTGTGAAGTAATCCGATGGTCAGTGACCATTGAATGTTTTTGACCCATCATCCGAAGCTGCAAATGGATATTTATGCTAAACATCCATGCCTGCAGACGTTGGTGTGGGCGGAGCTACGCATTGGTGTGAATTTCGGAGCTTTGCGTGTCAACCAGAATGATCTCCCGTGATCTTGTTCAATAAGAACACACCTTGCCTACTGATTGTTGGCTGTACCTGTTTGATTAGTAATTACACAGTAGTATTGTAAATAAATATTCTTTATTTACAGTATGTATATTGGTTTTCAAATGTTCTTTATTTTTTACATTTGTGAGTATATACTGTATATATATTTTTATTGGCTAAAATACTGACAGGTGGACAGGTGGACATTATGAGCCAATTATTACCCAACCAATGAAAAATACCCAAAGAGTTTAAATAGTCCTCTGAAAGTAGGAGACACTCTTTGATAAAGTCCCCATCAGGGACAAAATACATAAGAGACCAGGAGGATGGACTGGTTTTCTATTGTTGGAGTGCCAATCCACATGCTCTCATACGGGAGACCGCTCAAGCACCTGCAGCCATTGCAGACATCAATCTGTATTGCCGGCAGAGTGTTCACTAAGAGCAGCATGGAGGTGAGTCTTGGCCACTCCACTAGGCTGCCATACTCCATTGATTGACCATCTGTGATAGGTAATAAGCTGATATATTCATCCACCACTTCTCATCTCGATGTTGATTATAATATCATTTATTTATTTATTTATTTCAGCTACCTCTTATTGGAGCAGGATTTATACATATACATATATATGATTGTTTTGAAAAGATCCACTTTTTATTGAATACATTATATATTATTTTGCAATTCCTTATATACCTTGTTCTGTGGCAAAAATATAAGATTATACATTTGATATATTATTATTATTATTATTATTATTATTATTTTTGTATTTTAAATATAGATTTTTACACCTATTATTGTGCAGTTTCCAATTCTTCCATGTCAACTAATCATTTTGGCCCTTATTCTGATCTCGGCGGTACGGCCCGCGTGCGGCCGTACCGCCGATGTTTTCACTCTGCACATGCGCAGAGGTCACTCTGCGCATGTGCAGGCGAAATCGCCGCACAAAAATTGTATACGCCGCAAAGGGGGCGTATAGGGGCGTGAGGGGCTTAATACCCTCATTTCCCTATGCATACGCCCCGCGTTTCATGGGCGTTCCCATGCAAACGCAGGGCGTATGCATGGTAATGAGGCTATGACGCCAGTGATGGGGGCGGAAAGCTGACATCGCCGGATGTCAGCTCTCCGCCCCCATACAAGCTTTCACACGGACGATTGTCCGTGTGGTCTAAGCTTGCGTGAGCTGGTGGAGCGTGCGGCCCTGCCTTCGATGGTCGTCGACCATCGAATGCAGGGGGCAGCTCCCACCATGGTGGAGGCGTACGCCCCACCATTTTCATGCGGATCGCCAGCCGTCCGCGTACGGACGGCCGTGGCGATCCGTCTTGTAGGCGGGGATTGGTTTGTGCGGCCGGAGCAACGTATGCGGCTCCGGCCGCACAGATCAGAATAAGGGCCTCTATTATGAAGCGCGGTTAGACTATGGTACTTTCTAGTATTGTAATCATTCTCTGTGGATATGATTAATTAATGTTATTCTGCAATCACATTGCTCTACCTGCTGCTGTTTTTATAGATCAACTCTATAGAGAGAAAAATAAATATTTTATTTACTCTCTTTTTATGTGAAGCACCCGATCCTACTAGGTTGGTTTCTAATGGAAGGATAGGTGCAGCGAGACATATCAAGCATGGTAATGACAGCAATTGGTCCCTGTTGAATTAATGTACATTGCAGAGTAGACAAATTATCACCAGTCCAGGCAATACAGTCCAATGGAAAAGCAAATGACAGTGAAAATTCAGCATATCACAAATGCAAGCGGTAAAACCAAATTACTGCTGAATTTTGCTATAGATACATGGGCAGAAAGTAGGAGTACAGGGAGAGGAACAAACCACCATAAGTAACAGTATGCTACAGATGGAGCCGGCCTAGTCTTTGCAGGGGCTGGCAATTTTATCGGCAGCCCCCACCAGCGGCCGGCTCTCGCCAGGGGCGCAAGTGCACGAGATGCTCACACGTGCCCCGTGGCTGTGGTGATTTCATTACCGCCCGCCACCTCCCCTGGTGCCTGTCGCCTGTCCCTGAAGAGGAGATGGGCAGGATGCCGGTGCGGTGTCATCCGAAAACTAGAATGCGCATGCGTGTGAGACGCACGCGCGTCCCAGTCAGATGGAGCACCTTTGTGCTGGCGATCCCCAGGCAAGAACTAGAGGCACTCCATCTGTAGCAGTAGAAAAAATGCCAGTGTCTGCCTGTATAGTGGCTAGATTTGTATCTCTAACATACAGAATAATAGTACATTATCCCAGCGCCCCAATGTGTCCATCTGTAAGCATGCTGCATGCTGTGGAGTTCCACACTGCACTCGTGCCTGCACTGCCAGTCACGGGTAGACAACACATGGCGTGTTCCCTGCCGCCTGTGACTGTGCAGTGCCAGATTCTCCAGAGGAGTCTTTCACAAATGTGACAATCTCTTCTTCATGCAAGGGATTATATAAAATTAAAATATTCAACACAAAACAGAACGTTAAAAATTGTGGCAATGTCATAATTAACACTAAATGTGCCCCTACAATTGCTGGGTGTGATGATATGCAAGCTCCTGCACACATCTCATCTCGCAGCTCAAAAAGTATCGGTACTTGTTGATTATCATGACTCCCATCGCATGCCATCACATGCCATATATAGTGGCATGCGATGGCATGCGATTGGATGCGATTTTTGCAGTTTTTACCATTTTTAACAAAATCGCATGCGATCGCATCGCATGCGATCGCATGCATTTTTTAACAGAAAAGCATCCAAATGCATTGACATTAGTATCAAACATGTTCAATGGCCCCCAAATGTAATTTTTTAGGCTGTACCACCCCCACTATCAACGCGAACCCGAAGCGTGGCAAGCCCGCGAGCCCCGCGAGGGGACGCGGACACCTGTGAAGCCCGCAAGGGGACACGGATACCTGTGAAGTTATCCGTGTCCCCTCGCGGGGCTCGCTGCGCTCGCCACGCTTCGGGCTCGGTGGCTCGCTGCGCTCGCCACACTTTCTATTCTCAACTCCACGCCGACGTGGATAGTGGGGGTATGAAAAGGTCGTAGGACGCGTACCGCCACGCTTCGGGTTCGCGTTGATAGTGGGGGTGGTACAGCCTCAAAAATGACATTTGGGGTCCATTGAACATGTTTGATACTAATTTCAATGCATTTGGATGCTTTTCTGTAAAAAATCGCATGCGATCAAATCGCATACGATGCGATCGCGTGCGATGCGATGCGATTTTTTTCTATGCAATGCACATCGTGGGAGCCGTGATAATCCACAAGTACCAAAGTATCTGCTGCAAATACTTTTTGTACTAGATTGCAACTCATTGCATCTCATTGCATTGCAAAACATACAGATGTAGCGGGATTCATCTTTGCAGGGGAGGGCGATGGCGTCGCCATCGCCCTCCCCTGCCCCGCCGCCATCTGTATGCCGGAAGGGGACGCTCGCGCACAAGGTGCGCGCGCGTCCCCTTCCGACGGTGCTGCCCTCGATCGCCCGGTGCCCACACCAGGCGACCGCACCCCCCCACAGTGGCCAGAGGTCCCCCCCAGCCCCCTCGAGCGGGAGGCGGACAGTATTGCGTCCGCCTCGCCGCCCCGCCGCCCAGATACTGAGACGCGCGTACGTGGGGGACGCACGCACGTCTCAGTCAGGTAGAGGCGCTGTGTTGCTGGCGGATCGCCAGCAGCATGCTGCTGGCGATTCGCCAGGAACACTGAGACCAGATTCATCTGTATGCAATGCAATGCGATCTAGTCCAAATTGCATACAATTATTGCACTGTGTATGGGCACCTAATGTCTGTATTTTAAGTTTTATGTTACAGTTGTGTCTCTTCAACAATAAGTACATTTGTTATTTTTTTTCTTGTTTTGTTTTTTCTCATTTACATAAATGTATATCTATACTAATATATAATTAAAAGCTGTATAAAATTAATATTTAATTCTGGGACTTCCAGAAAAATGCCCAGAACATACTGTAAGCACATTATGCAATTAAACTCATGCATTTGTTTACAATGTGTTTGACTTATGTTTAGTCTGCATTTTTAGGCACTTATTGTCCTTTGAATGAAATGTGTTCCAATTTCTTGGAACGGATTTTAGGGTTCACACTGTGAATGAACATCCCCTGCTTGGGGCCAAACACATATGGTGTTGACCTGCATTTCTAATATATTTTCATGAACATTAGTGGACTGATATAGACAATCAATAACAGCAAATAGAAAATGTGCAATACAACACAAAGCAATTGGAATATATGTAAAAAGGACCATGTTATTTTTCAGACAAGTGCTCTGAGATGTACGTTCAATGCATAAGCATATTAAATGTTACAACTGGCAAGTAAAAATAAATGTCCATATATAGGTGAAATAATACAGGTCATATCATAGAACGACAGTATGAGGAAGTGTGTAATATCCTGTATTCTCTGTAAAGCGCTGTGGAATATGTGTGCACTTTATAACCGGTAATACCTAAATGAATATCCTTATAATCTACAATACATTGTACATCCTTGCTCAGTGTAGTTATTGCACCATGTTAGAAACTACTCTACAACAAAGGTTCCCACCCTTTTCACTGTTTTATAGATTTAAGAATACAGTACTGTACATCCAGAGGCTCATTGAGAGAGAAGCTTGCAGACTAAAGTGAAGCTTGAATACTTAAGTGACTTGTGAGTTTGAAACAGAAGCAGGTGAGTTAGAATACAGAAAAAGGTGAGTTTGAACACAAAAGCATAAACACATATTAATGTTATTACCATCAACAACTGATACAATGTTTGGCCTGGTGCTTTGCAGTGGATGTAATGCATTTGTTTTGTGGGAGACATTCTGTAGACTCGGCTACTGTCCAATCTGTAAATGATTTTCTTTGCTGCAGGAGGAGATAACTAAACTGCATGCTGAGCTACGAAAGATATCTGTGTCCTTGGAACAACCACTGCCTCAGAGAGCCCCCAGAAGACATTCTGCCTGGACTGATGTGGGTCCTGAAAGGCAGATACTTGCAGAGGGCCTCAGACACATTCCACAAGCAGTAAGACTGCAAAACTCACACAGTATGCTGCTCTTGCAGGGTTGGAATGTAAGACCAACATAGGCAATACAGAACAGGAAGATATGGGGATGCCTACTTCTACTAACTATATAACCAGGAAAACTACACCTCCAACTGCACTTCTCTTGGGAGATTCCATGATTAGAGGAGTAAATCTCGGAAATGCTACAAAGTAGAGAAACAAGTAAGGTGCTTACCTGGAGCCACAGCTCCAAGAGATAAAGAGTGCATGCTAAGAATTGTAAAGGCAGCGAGAAAAGATGGGGAGGTCGATGTCATCATCCACTCTAGAGGGAGGAAAATTCAGGGGAAATTTGAGGAAAAATTACTTCACAGAAATGCTAGTGGAAAAGTGGTATAGCCTCCTATCAGAGGCGGAAGAGGCAAATACAGTAGAACAATTTAAACATGCTTGGATTGATATCCTTGACAAAGGATCCAGATGGGAACCGAAATGTAGGATTTTAGACCCAAGCCATGCTGCCTGATTAAAAGTGATCTGTCTTTCCGCAAGACTGGTGACTGACTTCATGCCTTCTTGACTCATATATATATATATATATATATATATATATATATATATATATATATATATATATATAGTCCAGACCTCTATGCGAGGTATGTGCACTCTCCAATATCATAGATCAGTTCATTTGATATTTAAAAAAAAGAGATGTATTTTCATCTGAGTCATGGGAGATAATGTCAATACACCAAAGAGCCCCGACGTTTCGGTCCAACAGTCCAGGACCTTTATCAAGGAGCAGTCATGGTGAGAGGTAAAGTATATCGATCAACCAGGGTATTCCAAACCAGCATGGCCATCCTGAGCCATGGCCTAAGGAAGATAGATGAGATGGGCTCCTACTGTATATATACAGATGGAGCGCCTGTCATCCATCCCACCAGCTCGCCATGGTGATGCTTCTGGCGGAGCATGCGTATGGCGATGGTGAGGGCATGCAAGCATCTCACTCAATGGGCGGCAGGGAGTGGAGACAGGGTGCTTCCCTGCTCATCTATGCTTCACTGAGATGGGCAGGGAGCGAGCAGTAAGTGGGGAAACAGCGGGCAGTGAGCAGGGGGACAGGGCTGCATAGGGCTTCTGGGAATTGGGCGCGTGCGAGGTGGCTCACAGCAATGGCAATTGCTTTGCCACTAGCCACTCTAATGAGAGTAGCTTCATCTGTATATATATATATATATATATATATATATATATATACACATGTGTATATATATATATATATATATATATATATATATATATGTATGTGGCCAAAATACAGAAAGTCAAGATCCTGAAGGTAAGAATACTGACATCAGGATCCTGATGCGAAGAATCCTGACACATCAAATAGGAAAGCACAAGGCACTATGGGAAGAGTTAGCATTAGGCAATAAAGATGAGGGAAGCTTGGGTGAGGCTGTAGTGGGGAACTGTTTGGGTTAGAGTGAGGGAGGGTGCAGTTATTGCTAGGCTATGGAAGTAGAAGTAGGGGAAGGTTAATGATAGGTTGTTGGAGGGGTTTTGCTTAGGGGTAGGACTAATGGTAGGAAAAAAATATTGGATGTGTCAGGATTCTGGATATCAGGATCCCACTGTTGGTCTACATATGGGATCCTGTCACATACAGAACATATATTGGATATAGGTGTATCTGTTTTAGAGTATTGTGCAATCATGTAAAAAATATGACCAATACATCAAACATCTGCACTTTAAAAAAAAAATATCCTTCACGATAAGTTTCATATTTATTATAATATATTTATAAAGTGCCAGAATACTCTGTGATGTCTTACAATTAGGAACGGAGAAAAAAATAAGACTGTATCTTTCCATCTCAGAATCCATTTCAAATTGTTTAACTTCACTTACAAAACATAGAAATATGGGGATGCTATAAAACACCTCACATGCTGCAGCTTGTACAGTTGTGAATAATACCTTTTATATTTATACTGTACCGTTTCACTTGCTACAGGCAGAAAAAAGACGGGCTGCCAAACTAAGACCTTCACAAAATAACAATGTAGACTGGTGGCAAAAGGCAAAAAATAAAATAGTACAGTATATTATTTGCATGGTACAGGGGCATTCGGATTATAATTCTGATTATACTGTAATTGGCATTTTATTGTTTATCTGTTTAATACTGTGTAATCCTTTCAACTAATCAGCTTTTAAAAGATGTGCGTTCACTGCAGTACTAAATCAAAGTGATCAGGACATCAGGAGCAAAATAATTTGAGATCCACAGCTACCTGTGATTCCCATTTTGTTCCTCGACATTGACAATCCTGAATGTTTACATTATACTGAGTCTATTACCACCTACATTATTTTTGAACTTTTGCTTGCAAAACCCCAAAACACTCTCTCTTGCCCTCTCCCTCCTTCGCATCATCCAACCACCTGTGTGCATCACAGTAACCCGATAGAAGAAAATTAAACAATGATTTTTTTTGTTGACTGGGCCAAATTAGTAAACAGTTTAAATTTTAGAAAGTACATGAATTTATTAGAAGACTAAAAAGACTAAATATTAGTGGGGATACATCCATCTATCTTTGACATAAATCATCTTGTCAAAACATGTGAACACATATTGTATGACAACAGTATAAGATGAAATATTCATATTAGCATGCAAAGTGTCAAGATATAACATGCCAGCACTGCCGTAATGTTGACATATACAAAAAGTTGATATCTAACTCTAAGCCTAAACCTAACCACCTGCCCTAACAGAACCGTTAGCAGATATCTATGAGGGTGCAATGCGTTCAGATTTACCAAGCTATGGAGGATGTATCCTATTGGGATGCGGTCATTTGGTCTACTGCATTATGGTAGACAGTCATTAGGTCGAATCCATTAGGTCGACATGCTAAAAGGTCGACATGACTCTAGGTCGACATGGGAAAAGGTCGACATGATTCTAGTTCGAAAGGTCATTAGTTCGACAGGTCATTAGTTCGACAAGGTCATTAGTTCGACATTGTCTATGTCGACATTCACAAGGTCGACATGGAGTTTTTCACTGTTTTTTGAGCCAACATGTGCCGACAGGCGGTATTTCATGCCCTACCATCCACTAGGCCGTGGTGGGAGAATAAAATAGTGTGCCGAGCGTAGCGAGGCACCGTGCCCGACGCATTGCGAGCGCAGCGAGCGATGCGAGGGGATGCAGTGCACTTTAAACTGTGTCCATGTCGACTGTGTTGACATTCAGGTAAAAAAAACAGTGAAAAACCCCATGTCGACCTTGTGAATGTCGACATAGACAATGTCGAACTAATGACCTTTTCGAACTAATGACCTGTCGAACTAATGACCTTTCGACCTAGAATCATGTCGATCTTTTCCCATGTCGACCTAGAATCATGTCGACATTTTAGCATGTCGACCTAATGGATTCGACCTAATGACTTTCTACCATAATGCAATAGACCAAATGATCCCAACCCATCCTATTGTAGCCTACACTTCACAAACTTATCAAGGGGAGAATTCTTTCAGAACAAAAGCTTGCATGGAAGGGCTACTTTTGGAGCTGCAGATGCTCCTTCATATATTTGTCTGGTGTAACCACAAGCTGCAATGTAATTCTTTGCACTAATATCATCAGATCACATACTGAGCATATAGTTAAAGATAAATAAAACTCTCAGAAAGTTGTACCTGAAAAACTTCAAAAATGTTTGAAAATAAAAGGCTTGGTTTTCAAAATATTAATTTGTTTAAAAAAAAAAATGAAGAAAGAAATGTAGAAAAGTTTATTTTTTTTAAGTATTTTACACTCTAAAATCAATTAAGTTAACACTTTTTTTTATAAAAATTTGTTTGAAAGGATCAAAGTAAATATGTATGCCACATTTTTAGAAGCCCTTTTTTTTGTTTATTTATTTTACAGTCACGTAACAAATAATACACAATTATTTGTTTTCATGTAGTTGTACAGTGTTTCGTGTACTAATAGCTGTATTATTTTTGTACTGTATATGGACATACATATGTGCACTGTTTAAATGGTGCATTTTAATTTAAATGTGTTTAGAGTTTTGTTTATTATACAGATATTTAACATATTAATACTATAGGTGTTGGTTAGCATAGAATAAATATTTTCAAATAGTTTTATGCTATATTACCAGTCTGTTAAAGGTGAATTTGGATGTCATGGTTAAGTGCAGCAAATTAAATTATTCTGTATTTTAATTTACTGGTATAGATGTACCAAGATAATTAATTCTGTGCTTTTTGTAAAATTAACTTTCACACTTCACGGCATGTCTATAATGATTAGATACATTATCTTCTTATCACAACTGACATGTGTCATTTTAGAATTGCCGAAGGCATGTACAGAATGAACCGTGAAAATGCCCGGATTTGCACAAAAATATATGTGCACTTAAGTGTACAATAACATTACATACTTCAATGACTCTCATACATTGTTTACTATGAAGTATAATATAACCCTTATTTTACATTATAAGGGCTTTAGAAGTAACAAAGTTTTTTTTTTTTCACAAGTCAAGCAAATATAATTCTTACAATTTTGTGGGTCATAAAGTACTTTTTTTAAAATTTATCATTAAAACTCACCATATACTTTATATTCATTATATTTGTTCCTTATATAAATACTGTACTACTATGATACCATTGGGATATACTGTATCATGATGTTTAATGCCAGGGAAAATATATGTTATCTGGCCTCCCGTACCTGATGGCTCATTGATTTTTAGCGTGTCTATAATAAAACAATTTTATTGCAAAGTTTTTTTTTTATTTCTGCTCAATGAATAGGACACACAAGCACACACACACACAACACACATACAGTAACGGAAAAAAGTATTTGCACTGCCACTTATTGTTGACCCATCATAGGTACACTTCAACAGTGAGAGACAGAATGTAGGGGGGGGGGAGGAAATCACACTGTATGATTTTTAAGCAATTTATTTGTATATTCTTGCAGAAAATAAATATTTAGACAGTCAAAAAGGTAAACTCAATACTTTGTAATTTAACCACGGTTGGCAATTACATAGTCAAATGTTCCAGTGGTTCTTGACCAGGCTTGTACACACTGTAGCAGGTATTTTGGCCCACTCTTCCATGCAGATCTTCTCTAGATCTGTCATGTTTTTTGGGGCTGTTGCTGGGCAACATGGACTTTCAACTCCCTCCACAGATTTTTTGATTGGGTTGAGGTCTGTAGACTGGTTAGGCCACTCCAGGACCTTGAAATGCTTCTTTCGGAGCCACTCCTTAGTTGCCCAGGTGGTGTGTTTGGGGTCATTGTCATGCTGTAAGACTCAGCCACGTTACATCTTCAATGCTCTTACTGAGTGAAGGAGGTTTTTGGCCCAAATCATCTCATGATACATGGTCCCATTCATCTTCAACTTAATACAGACTAGACGGGCCTGGACATGTGGCTGGCTTAAGTAGGAGAACCCTTCAGGCACTGCAGGATTTGAATCCATGACAATGTAATGTGTTACTAATGGTAACCTTTGTGACTTGAGGTCATTGACCAGGTACCCCCATGTAGTTCTGGGCTGATTCCTCACCATTCCCAAGATCATTGATACCCCACAAGGTGAGATCTTTCATGGAGCCCCAGGTCGTAGGAGATTGTCAGTGATCTTGTATTTCCATTGTGTAATAAATACGCCAACAGTTGATCTCTTCTCACCAAGCTGCTTGCATATTGTTGAGTAGCTCATCCCAGCCTTGTGCAGCTCTACAATTTTGTCCCTGGTGTCCTTAGACAGCTCTCTGGTCTTGGCCATGGTGAATAGGTTGCAGTCTGAGTGTTTGGGGGTGTGGACAGATATCTTTTTTTACAGACAACCAATTCAAACAGGTGCCATTTATACAGGTAACGAGTGGAGGATAGAACAGCTTCTTAAAGAAGTAACAGGTCTGTCAGAGACAGAAATATTGCTGGTTGGTAGGTGTCCAAATATTTTTTTCCACAAGAATATACAAATAAATTGTTTAAAAATCATATTATGTGGTTTGCTGAATTTTTCCACATTCTGTCTCTCACTGTTGAAGTGTATTCAAAAAGTGTTATATAGAATGCTTTACCACACAGGTACTGTTAAGATTTTTGTAACCCCTAGATCAAACCAATATAAGTTTTCATCTCCGTATCAACTCTTGATAAACTATACAGATGATCACAATGCAGCGTATTTTTGCACCACCTTTTCATTTTAATAATGTCACCAGTACAATGTTAAAAGGGTTTCAGCTTATCTAAATATGTTAATAAGGAGACCTGCCATTATATTTTATTTTGATTCTATAAATAACAAGTTAAGTACCTTTTTAAGCATGGATTTTTCTTAGCTACTCTCCTTCAAATCGTTATTTACTTTTCAAAATGAACAATTAGCCCAAAGAGCTATAACTATTATATACACACACAAAGACATGTGAGAGGGTGCCTGCTGTTTGCGCAGTGTGGTGCCGGCTGCTGTGCAGGTGTAGCTTGACCACTTACCCGGAGCCGCACCCTCTCACCTTCAGGCTGTGATGAACCATGGTCCTGGTAACTTGCCTGCTCCTGGCCATGAAAATCTAGGAGGAAGGTAAGAGGAGGTAAGTACTGTCCTTTCTAGACACCACTCAATGTGCCCTGCGTCTCATGACATGCCTTCAAAGTGATATTCAGGATTTTGTGGAGGTCATCCTTGGCACCATTGGCCTCAGAGACTGAATTAACACCTATTGGCACTTGCACACCTAATTGAATACTCAAACTTGCACCAGGGTGCAAGGGCCATGGTCTGCCCAGAAGGATGGGGGATAGAAAGCAACAAACAGACAGATACAGATGGACAGAAATGACACTCACCATCCTGTCTTGTACTTCCTCTGCCTCTCCACTTACAGGTCCCTATAAGGAGACAAAGGCAACACCACTGTCCTACCTAGTGTGACACGCAACTAACTAAACTGCAACACAAAGCCCTCAAAATAACAGTGTTTGTGGTGCAGCACAAACTCTAGCAATTCTAAAACATACTCTGCCATGTACAGCAAATAATATCCAGCATAATATCACAGTACAAGACTAGGGAATGTGCTGTCTCTTTCAGCACCTACGGTGCTACGCCTCAGTGTCCATGTCGACTGTGTCGACATTCATGTAAAAAAACAGTGAAAAGACCCATGCCCACCTTTTGACTGTCGACCTTGCCCATGTCGATCTAATGCTTGTTTTGACCTAATGACATGCTGAACTACATCCATGTCGACCTAGACCCCTGTCAACCTTTATGCATGTCGACCTAATGGTGTCAACCCAATGCCTGTCAACCTAGCTGGTGGATACCTAATGATCCAAACCCTGTCATGACATCTCAATATTTAGAAAGTGACTTGTAAAACATTACAACTAATCAAATCCTTTACTAGAAGTACAGTATTCTACTTGCCTCTAGATCAAACTTGCTGCTACAGTCCCCTGACTGAGCACATACAGTGATGTTCTATTGTACTTAGCCTCAATGCTGTACACTTTATTTAAATGGTTTTATTATAGCATTTTTCTGTTTTGCTATTTGATAGATATATTATTAGCTATAAAATTGAATTTCCAGCATTCTGTTTTATGTAAAGCAGCTTCATACTGTTGATTCCGTTTAGCTACTGTTCAGGGTTAACAAATAATCTCTATTATTTGTTGCTTTGATATAAAAGAACAATTCAAATCGATTTTGCATGCTTGACAGGTAGCTTTTGACTGTATAATTTAATTTCCTTCGGCTTTCATTCTAAATTTTGTTCCTTTTTGATCATTATCCGATACAATTGCATCTGCACAAGAACGAACAAAAGATTTCAGAAGAAAAATATACCTTTTCCAATATGCCAGACAAAATAAACATTGGCTGCCTTAAATGTTACCTGTGGATGGCGGAGGTACTTCATGGAAACTTTTTCTGTAAATAAAATTTGTTGCTTACTTTTTAAATCATTATGTTAATGCCACCAAAAGTCCCTATTAATATTAATAATAATAATGTTTTTCCGTTCCTGATTTTTATGTAGTGCACAATTACTGAGCTGCTTTATTTCTACAGTTAAATTAGAACTAGGGGGTGCTCCCTATCCTATATAAATGCATTTACATATTTTAAATGGTTTTGCCAAGGCGCTAAATCGTACCATTCAGATGGACATACTTCTAAATCATTATACCACAGCCAACAAATAAACCTTAATGTCTACTATTTATAGATGATATTGCTATAAACAGAAATCATATTTTAATAGTTTATTTCAACATTAAACCTATCATAGAAAGGTTTTAATATGCTAGCTTGTATTGAGCCAGAATAAATCATCTTTCTGTTGGTTTTGGATAGTCTCGTGAAACATGGAAAGACCTTGGCCGTGTTTTAGGTTGCTATTTAACGAGAAAGCAATTTTCCACTTGCAAAGCAACTTCTTATAAACATAACCTTTTGCTGACATAGACATCACAATCATGGTCAGAAGATAAACACTTTGTGTTTGCTTCTTGAGTTTACATAGCATTTTTCTTTATTTTTACCCACTTGGTGGTCTAAGAAAGAGTAAAAAATTCCAGCAGAAAATAATAAACAAAGTCATATAAAACATATCACCGAGTTACAGCTAGAAAAATACTGGGCAATCATAAAGCCTTCCTTACCTTTACCTCACTGAACAGACACTCTAAAAACAAATAAGAAGTGTGTGAGTTTATTTTTAAGAAGGTGAAAATTACAGTAACATTTAGAAGCAGTTGACATTGTCACCAATAACTTCCAACAGATATAAATTCTTATAAACACAGAAGGAAATGGGTATTACATTCCCAGAAAGTTAGAAGGGGATATATTAGATTGAATGGAAAACCTTTGCTTTATCTCAGCATTATTATTATCATTATTAATATTATTATTATTATTATTATTATTATTATTATTATTATTATTATTATTATGGAAAGAGGATCTGAGATAATTAACATTAAAAAAGAGTATGTTTACTAATAAGACTCTAGTAACATGCATGTAAGTAATTTTGGATGAGTGAGAAACACTTTTTTATAATATTCTATTTTTACACTTTTTTATTTAAAAATATACTGTCTACAGTATGTCAATTTTAATATTATTTTGTGTAAACCTTTTGCAGTCCATTTTTTTTGCAATTCAAACAGTCTAGTTTAAATGTTTAAATCAATTGTAATTAAAAAATGGTGTACGTTAAATGTTGAGTTATGTTAATGTTCTTATTTTAAAGTGGCTCACCACTGGATCTGCTACTAGCGCTAGGGCTGTTGAGCCTGACTAGACGTTGGACTTGAAAGGTTTAAGGTTCATAGGTTTATTTTAGTTAATGAACATTTATTTGTTGTACATGCCTTATAATACCAAAGTGTTCTATAAATACTAAAATAAATTTGGCTGTTTTTTTTATAACGTATTTATTTGTCAAATATAGCAATACCCCTTGTTGCGCTAGAATTATTGTGATTATAATCAGCTGCTGTATACGCTAAGCTTCCTGCTAGTAGGAGCCAAAGTCAATACACATTGGTAAGAATATAGGACTGTACTTAAATTAATACTTTTCTTATTTTATTCAAATAAAAAAGTCAATTGGTGAAATCAATAGTAAAGATGTTTCTTATCTCTGAGTAGTCATTTCTGGATCACGGCAATTGACGCATTTGGAGATATCACGGAAATAACCAACGCATTTCATTTCACAGAGATTTCATCAGGGGTAAAACCTTATCTATGAGTCAAAATCTTTACTCAAAATACATTAAAGGCTGAAGAATAAATGAATTCATGCACTCAGCTCTCTTAGAGGACACATATCACTGATCACTCTGATGGTGTGTTTTCTTGGATTTTCTGAAGTGAATGTTATTATACTTTTCAATGGACTAGGGACTATTTCCTAAAGGCTCTATACTAGACTACTTTATACTTTTTCTAGAATGGGAAAGATACTGACATTATGGAATATTTAAAAAAAATATTGAGACAAAGTTAATAAGCCATTAAAACACAACCTTTTTTTTTACACATAAGCATTAGGTGGATATAAATAGACATACAACATTTATGTAGATACTGTAAGAGCAATAAATATAAAGTGACCTATAGCTCAGGTGGCTTGTATTAATGGGTATAGTCACCGTTAGGTCGTGTGACCTGTTGTAGCAGTGTGTCCATTCCTAGTGGTGCCTCATATGTATGGTTAATCCCAGAAGCAAGTGGAAATGTTCCTTTTTAGGCTTTATTTTGGAAGCAGCCTTCTATGCTTGTAGTAGCCTGGAATGTTGTTATGCTGGCTCACTTGGAGGTAGGCAGGGACCTCAACCGGATTGTCACCTGGGAGGACCACAAATTCAGATGTCAAGGCTGGTACGGACACTTTGGTGGCTTGAAAGTACCTGACCTGGGTGGGTCACTTGTACAGCCCTACAACAAGTGGCATCACTATGTGGGCGCAGGCCACTGCCTGGTGACACCAAAAATTAGGGTTGAAACACAAGGCCACATTCCACTCTCATAAGTCCATGTCCCCTTTTAAGTGACCATTGGGAAGGTGCCAATGCAGGTGGTGTCAAATTTTTCAGCCTCCAGAAACGTTAAAATTGTGCATCTCTGTACTTGCATATTCAGACAAAGGCTTCTTCACCACTGGAAGGAAAGAAACTTGCATTTGTATATCATCAAAGCCATGACTCAATAGGTGCAGGAAATAATGCAGCAGCATCCAATAATGCAGTGGTTCTCAAACTTACTTCTCAGGACCCCACACAGTTAAAGTTTTCCAGGTCACCTGACAGGTGCACTCATTACTGACTGACACATTTTAAAATATACACAGGTGGAGCTAATTATTTCACTTGATTCTGTGAGGAGACCTGCAAAACATGCACTGTGTGGGGTTTTGATCACCGACTTCGAGAACCTGTGCACTACTGTATCAAGTTATAATTGTCTGCTCTGAAAAGACTCTGGGGGAAATTTAAATAAGACTTCACATGTGATGTTGCTATGGGTAACCAATCAGATCCCATCCACTATCTTCTAGAGGGTACTAAATAAATAAGAAGTAGATTCTGATTGGTTGCCCATAGCAACATCACATGTGAACTCTTATTCTCATCTTAGTAAATTTTGCCCTCTGACTTTGCCCAGGAACTAATTAAAAGCAGGTGATGAAGAAAGAAAAGAAAGAGGCAACTGAAATAATAGCAGTAAAATAATTTGCATGGCCACACTCACTCCACTGGACTTGGGGCCTAATTCACACTTCATCGCAGGACAAATTTGTTCTAAATAAAATGTTAAATGTTAAGTAGATTGTGTTTACAGGTCCTACTTGGGGTCATTTGTGAGGTAAGGGACAGGATTTGCTTCTATTTGTACTCATATTCAATGGCGGGCAACCACCAGCACTGGTTTTTTCTAGTATACTTCCCATAAATAATTAGAATGTTTGTTGGACCAGAAACCGTTTGGGAACCACTGAATTAATCACTAACGCTTAAACTTCTGCAAGGAATCATACCATATATTATCCCAAATCAAAGTGTAACTAAATGTAATATTAGAGGTTTGTGAATCTGATATATGTTTCTTTACTGTTATTTTGACTCACATTATACGGTGATTCACAGGTTGATGATAACAGAGCAGTGATGTTCTATTAATCTTGGAAAGACACAACAGAAAACAGGCAGAAAAGAGTCCTACATTACCATTATATTATAAATATTTGCAATCAGTGGTTAGAGATAAACATATAATCATAATTTCTAGAGTAATGGTCAAAGAGCATTATTACCTTTAATTCCCTCTGCTAATCAATTCAAACAAAAATCATTCAATGATTATTCATGATTGCAGGAGCAAACAGTGCTATGGTAATCACATTCAGTGACATGAAATTTAGCTAGAGATCTGTTTTGCTAAACCCATAAAATAGAATCTGCAATTGTGATACCTGGAAAACATATCAAGCTGCTAATCTCCGATGACAAAAGATCTATAAAGAAGTCCTGTAGTAACTGAGAATACAGTATATTGCTTTTAGGACGTCACAGTGGCTCACTGATGTGCAGGACTTTATCTTTTCCCTTCAAAGATACATATCATATAATGGTCTTAAAACCTTTATTAGTCTTATCGTGCTACTGTATGTCTTGAAAGTAATTCAGATGTCTACTAGAAGCTAGGGTATGTAATAAGGCCAAAAATACTTATATATGTAATCTGAAAAATCCGCATTTTTTAAATGAAATAGACAATTGAAGTTTGAACTGCTATTTAGGGTCCAATACAAAATGGAAAATAGCATTATCACAGTCTATAAAGTCTATAATGATGGACAATTGCAATAATTCATACTAAAAGCATATACTGTATGAATATATATAAATATATAGATATATATATATCTATATATCTATATATATATATATATTAGCAGATTCATTTGGGTACAAGAGTTTGTTCCTTTGCATAGAATAGGCATTCTTCACATGGGGATATGGAATTCCAGATCACGACTGTCGGTCCGTCCCGACAGCTGTGATCCTGGCCCGTTTGTGGTTTTCCTGACAGCAAATCAGCAGGCGGGATTCAATGTCCCGCCTGCCGATTAGCAAAAAGGAGGTCGTGTCTGGTAAACGGTCGTGGATTGTCGAGATAGAGCTGGGATCGCGACAATCCATGGCCGTTATCGCCAGAACGGGCCCGACAGCTTTTAAAGTCAGGCTCATTCTGCCGTGAAGTTTTGCTTATAGGGAATGCTAAAACTATGGCAAGGCATGCTGGGATGTGTAGTTTCACAACAGCTGTAGGGCCACAGTTTGGAAATTCCTGATTTAGGAGAGCTTTATTGTCACTAATGCATAAATCAAAAGGCCAAGTGTTATTTAATGTTTTTTTGGGGGGCCAAATATATTTTTCCTACTAAAGCCACTTTCCGGTATCACAGAAAAAATGACAGACCTTGTGAGGCAGATGTATTAAGCCTGGGAAGTGATAAAGTGGTGAAAAATAAGTGGGCAATGATAACAAAGCTGCTAATCAGCTACAACGGTCATTTTTCAAAGTTTGGCAGTTAGAAGTTGATTGGTTGTTGCATTATCACCGTCCACTTTATCACCACTTAATCACGTCACCAACGTAATACATCTGCCCTGCACGACAATATATTCCCTCTTCTCATAAGATACATTTGGCATCTAGAATTAAATGTCAAAACCAAGGTTAAATGTAGAAAGATGACATTTTCCACAATTTTCAGGAATAACATTTCCTACTTCAGCTCTTGCTTTATTATTCACTTAAATGAAATTTTGAACTGTACAGGGTATTTGTAAATTCAGTTAGCTCAGTTTATAGTGTATGATAGCACTGGGACTATGAGAGACCAAATTCAGACAATAATACATATGTTTTTTAGAGTAGGGGAAAGGGGTATGGGAAGTTTAGATCCGCACTCATATATCTTTATAATTCGTTATGTGGTTAGCACCTGTTATCGGTGCTTCCCCGGGTTTTATTTTGCTGTTTTTTTTCCCCTTTTTTATTAAGGGGATGGTGCTACTTATCTCATGTATATATAGTGTTGGAAAAAAGAAGAACAAATGAGATACTGTAGGTGCACACTATTGATGCCTCTATTGGATTCCACTGATATGGGAAGTGGGGGTTGTAAAAAATAACTTTTATTAGAATCCTTTAAGAATGTCCCTTCTTTAAGGGATATATACTCTTTAAAAAACTATAAGTAGAATTTAGATATTCTGTGCAAAAAGGTTAGAAATAAGTGTGTTTAAAAAACAGTCCTAGCTGTTAGGACGTGGTGTCTGCTGTTTCTCTATATTGTTTTGTTAGGCTGCTTATTGCCTTAGTTAAATGTTTCCTCGTGATATGTATCTCTGTGTTACTATGTTTATATGTAGTCTCCTGGGGGCTGACTGTTGTAATCTCTCTATTAGATGTTGCAACTTAGTTGTTACACTCGTGCAGATTTCTCTTTTTTTCACAGGTATTTGTATGTAATGCTTTTCAGAATTGCACAGGGTCCCTGCTGCTTTTATTGCAATTGGCTGTTATTACAGCTTATGTCCTCATTTATTGATATGTTGACCACAAGTTATTGGATAGGGTCCCTGTTTGTTAGATCTGGGGTATACCCCTAGTGGTGTTTGCCTTGACTCCTGTGTTTTTTTTTTTACAACAGTGCCCGGCTTGTATCTCGATCTTATTATTTAAATAGGCAGTGTACTACCACTATTATGGCTGCCCTTTAGTGTTACTACCGCTGTTATTGCGGTTGGTTATTTTATTAAAAGGTACAATTATTTTATCCACCCATTATTTTGTATGCTTATGGGGCGCCTCTGCGTCCCATCTACTATGTTTCAAGTTGGGACACTGGTTGTTATTGTATATATAGCTTATGTTGCCGCACCTCCAGACATTTTTAAAAAGCCTGGACCCGTCTTGCAAGTTTAGCGTTCAGTGGTAACATTGTTACACGTTTCCCGCTGTGCAATGCGGTATACCGTGTATGTTGTTATTTCTCCAGCCACCCCTGCGGACTGCTGCTTTCATTATTTTCACTTATTCCATTCGCGACATATTTGTGAGTATATGTACATTTAATTTTACCACATGCTACTATTAGATTATCTAGCAGACACCACGGCGTCTGGCCGATACGTATTTCACCGGATATCCGACTTCCTCAGGGCAAAGTTCTACTTATAGTTTTTTAAAGAGTATATATCCCTTAAAGAAGGGACATTCTTAAAGGATTCTACTAAAAGTTATTTTTTACAACCCCCACTTTCCATATTAGTGGAATCCAATAAAGGCATCAATAGTGTGCACCTACAGTATCTCATTCGGTCTTCTTTTTTCCTACACAATAATACATATGTAAATTAGGTCCTGATTCTGTGTTCCACCAAAGCCTCTGGTAACGGAATTGACAGGTTTTTTTTCATAAACTCCCCATCAGGTATCCCCAGGTCCACACCTTTCCATCTCACCATAAACTTAACCTAAACCTTAACACTAACTTATATAATAAAAAAGACACAGACACAAGTGCTGGCGTTTCAAAATGAATGTCAATTTATTTTGACAATTAAACTAACTATATATATATATAATGGTGGCGGCACCAAAGAACGGTCATTATAGGAAAGTGGGGTTAAAGATGTTACCATACACACCATCGCCGGTGATCGCTCTCCCCGGTCATCCACTCGTGCTAGTGGTGACCACCACCCCGGGCGGGAGCATGGCCGATGACCATCGATGTCAGGAGAGAGCGACACCCCACTATCTACACACACACATGAAGATCTTACAAGGATGACCGTTCTTTACCGCCGCCGGAGAGAAAAGAAATAGGGAAGGGTGGGCGGGGCTTTTTCAGACAGAGGAAGACTTCCTGTGAGTATGATCCTTTTCTTCCCTGTCTATACTCCTCCCACAGCTCTGATAGGCCTTGTGCCCATCCTATTAGCATATCAGCTGACCTTCCAGCGTAACCTGGGGAACCATCAGGGGTTTATGCTCACTCAGTGCTTAGTCAGCATTCGTGGTTCTTAAACTCACCATCAGGTATCCCCAGGTCCACACCTTTCCATCTCACCATAAACTTAACCTAAACCTTAACACTAACTTATATAATAAAAAAGACACAGACACAAGTGCTGGCGTTTCAAAATGAATGTCAATTTATTTTGACAATTAAACTAACTATATATATATAATGGTGGCGGCACCAAAGAACGGTCATTATAGGAAAGTGGGGTTAAAGATGTTACCATACACACCATCGCCGGTGATCGCTCTCCCCGGTCATCCACTCGTGCTAGTGGTGACCACCACCCCGGGCGGGAGCATGGCCGATGACCATCGATGTCAGGAGAGAGCGACACCCCACTATCTACACACACACATGAAGATCTTACAAGGATGACCGTTCTTTACCGCCAAAGCTAGGCCCTAAGCCGCAGCACCGCCACCAAGTAGGAAAACGCCCAGCACTGTGTATCTAACCAACTAAAGACATCACCCAAAAACAGAGCCACGCCCTCCGGGCTCAGATGAACACCATCGCTCCTATACAGCGCACTCCGCTGAAAGCTGATGGCGTCATGGCGAATAACACCCCCGCCATTGGTCAGCAGATACTTCTCAACTGCAGCGTTCACCGTCTTCCGTGAACGCTCCAGGCGGGGGCAGGACATCGCATTCCTCCACACTATCCTCGATATAATGGAGGACCACACCAACTTACATGCAGGCAAATACAAAGAAATAAAATAGAGGTCCCGCACAATCACTGAGCGTAGCTCAAGAGCGGTCACCTGCCCTAAGTCATCGCCACCCAGGTGGAATATGATGACTCTCGGGACCCCAAAATTTCTCAGGGCTCGAATCAGCCCAGCCTGCAGCCCTTTCCATAGCATACCTCTCTCACACAGCCACCTAACCTCCCCAGCTCGACCAAACACGCGTACATCAGATACTATGTTTGCCCTGGAAGCCCAATAGACAAAGGAATGTCCAATCATCCAAATGGACTTAACGTCCTGTCGACCTGAAATATTTATAAAGAGGTTAGAAGGCTGTCGACAAGCTTGCATACCACGCATTCACCACGCTTGTTAGAGAGAGGAATGAGAAAAACCGTGGCCGACCAGCTCTTGAGGCACAAAACACACCGTCTGGAGTAAACTAACAGGTACGCCATGCCAGATTGTAATTATAGCCGAATTGTGCCCCCAGACGGATGTGAAAACACACCTCAAGGCCCCCACTGTAAGTTGACGAGCGCTTATGCGTCCAGTCGACCATGGTGAAAAGTGACAGATAAAGCTGGCCGAATGTACCTCCGGAATGCTGCCGAGCGCCATCGACCCAGAGATTGAATCTCTGCGTCGGAGCGGCCCCCCGCAGCCGCCGAGGTAGCAGCCCCAATCCTAAAGGAATGAGACCCAAATTCCTTAGGATCGAGACCCGTGGCCTCCAGCGCCCGTCCCAAGACGTGACAAAATTGGTATTTGGTGAGCGGTGACCCATCCTCGTGCATCAGCCATGCGCCTGGAAGGTCCGGGCGCACCTGGGCGAAGGCCGAGACCAACGTCACAGGGCACGCCCTTTCCACCGTGCACGGGAGCAAGGACAGCCACCGCCCCCTACCAGCCTGGTCCGTCTTAGATCGTCGCAGGTGACATAGCACCGAATCCACATGGACCACCAGGTCATCCACGGTCAGTGGTGAGGGCATTCGCTTTGACGGCGCCACCAGCTCCCCAAACCTGAAGGCACCATGATACGCCGTTGCATACGCCATTCGGAACAGCAGGACCTCATAGTCAGGCCAGCAAAATGTCCCTCAGGGCACCCAGCAGGCTGGGAGTAATGTCAAATCATTTGGTCGCCTGCAGTCTGGGAGTGCCGGCGAGGCGCGCAGTCATCCACGCAACGCACTGGGCACCCCAAAGGACCGGGACGGGTCCGCCCTACCATGCCGAGACAAAAGAAAGGCACCCCTGCCAGCATCCTGCGTACTGAGGCAACAACGCCCCAAGGAGTACCAACTCCAGACAACGGCCACCATAGCCGCACCAGGTGTCTTACCTGCATGAGGGGCAGACAGCCTAAACTGTTCCCCCTCGTGCCATCCTTCCTGATGGCACCACAGTGTCCCGGGCATGATAGCCCTCATGGCTAGCCCCTACATTCCATGCTTATCACCTGAAGTGCCTGCCTCCGGCATGAGGCTCACCTCTGTGGACCTGCCAGGGGTCCCAACAGCCGAGTTCCAGGAACAACCACCGGAGGAGGAGCTGGCCCGCCCTGTGAGGCCTAAGTGGCAAACGGCCTGAGCTCCTGTGCCACTGCACATGTTGGGGACACAATTACGGGCGCCACCCGTGAAGAGGCTGTAACCCCAAGCAGCTCATCAGGGCAGGCAAAATAACAGGGTTGGGAGCTGGCAGAGCCCCAGTAGGGGAAAACCCAGACCTGCGGTCCATGAAGGAATTCAGAAGGGCCATAAACTGCTGTACTCTCTTACAGGCAGTAGGTGGCAGGGGCCCTACACCGCGCCAGCCCAACAGAGGGGAAGTATTTTCGGGAACTACCCGAGACCCCCTTTTAGCGCTGCCCTGAGGGACCAGCCTGGTCCTCCGCAGCCATCGTCGCCTGGCCGGTCCTGCAGGAGGCATGTCCCCGGGGATGGACAGGAGTGACTGGGGTCCCACAACAGGGGAAGGGGGGGGGGGTGGCCGTCCCCAGTAGCCTGCACTACCAGCCCTACATCCCTGTCACACGTCACCCCGCAGGCCAGTCTAAAGGGGGAATATACAAACATCTCACAGTTGGAGCCATGGTGGGAACCAAACCAACGCCATCGGTGCTGTGAGGCAGTGATGCTAACCATTACACCATCTGTACTGCCGGGAATGCCAGAGGGGCGTGCAGTGATCGTGGCAGGAGTACCCAGCCCCCTGCCTCTAACGGCCTCATTATATAATATGGTGGTGCCCCTTATGGGAGTCGAAGCCTGCCTCATGGCGTTAACCATCGCGCCAAGATGCTGTACCTCCCCAATGTCGGGGACTGGGCAGTGGCATCATCCCAGGGGCCCTGTCGCCCCCCCGGGTAGTTGTGCCATGGGCACTAGCTCTGCCCAACCCCCCGGGCTGCCAGGAGGTCCTGGCGCCATTGCCGCGGCCTACCCCTTAGTGATGGGAAATCTAGTTAATGTTTGTGACTAATTCATTACGATCTAGTTCACCCCAAAAGATTAGCTCAGAAGACTACCATATATATATACTCGAGTATAAGCTCACTTTCGATAACATTTTTATATGCCGAAAAAGGCCCGTCTCGGCTTATACTCAAGTGAGGGTCCCACTCGAGTCAATAAGCTTTCCCAGTATTTGATGTAGACTTAGGCGCTTAGTCTTATATTCGGGACGACCTCCACTCGAGCCTACCTACGGCAGTCCGTCCGGCTCACTATACCATCAGAGACTGAGAGGAGCGATTAGAACTAGATGAACCAGACTAACTTATTACCCGCAGAGCAGGGATTTTTATACTAGCTCATTGGAGGAGTAATATTCTTGTTAGGATGATCAGATGGGAATAATCTGATTTATTAACCTATTTTAGAAGCAGTAATTTATACAGCACCCTTATACCCCCTTCACACCGCACTGAACTGAATATTGCCGTTGTTTCACAATTTAAACACGTTTAAGGCAAACAGAAAGTGCAGAGTTGATTTACCAGTGAAAGATCACCGATATTCCAAAACGGTCCTACACGTTTTAGGGCCATTGTTATGCAGTGAGAGTGGCTCGAAACGGTATTTAGCAGAAACAAACATCAGACTACAGACCCGTCCCCTACCTACTGCCCTGAAACGTGTTGAGGGGATCAAACGGGTTGATTGATGTGAATGGTATTCAAATGGCATTCAAAGGGGCCATCTACTGCAATGTCAAGGCTCAGACCTGTCTTGAATACCGCCTTAAATAAAGCTTGTGGAGCGTTTAGGCAGTGCGAAAGCGCACTATAGGGGCCTATTCTTTGTTTAGCTCTGCCAAACTTATCCCCTTTTGGTTATTATTTTAACTTCCATAATATGCAATTAAAATACCCAAATTCAGAGTAATATACTGTCACTATTTTGCTTTTAAAATACAGTATTTAACATGTCCCTTTTCCCCAATGTAACTGACTTTAGAGAGAGATAAAGTAAAGCTTGCAAAATATCCAGTCAGTGTCTGTCATTTATCTTCCACAGCCTAAATGTGACCGAAGCCGATCGGTTGCTAGGGGAAACTGCTCCACTTTATGTATTATGAGGGTTCATACCTATCCCTCTTTGTCCTGTGGAGTAAACAGCGCTACAGTATATAACATCCTATACATGATTGGGAGTGTAGCTCGACCTAATATGAAGGCAGCATGGCAGTGCATACTACGGTTCAGCTCCATACATGTGCCTGAGCAAGGCAGTACCACACATGGCCGCCCAGAGGCACTGTACAGTCTCATTATGGCTGTATGAGTCAGAGATTAGTTTTTGGATCTGTAGGAAGGGAACTGACTAAACTACTGAACCATTTACATGACTCATGAGTCACCAGTAGATCCGCAGAGTCTAGACCATGTCTGAGCTCAGCAGTGCCCCCTGTGGCAGCAATCATGCACTGCCTCCTATGCACTGCATGAGAGCTGAATAACATGGCTGCTGCGGAACACCTACCCAGATCCCAGCAGAAGATTTTGCACAGCAGTATGCTCAGGCCCCTAGGGGTGTCCGCGGGGGGTTGCTGGCACCATCTGGACCCTATTCGGCCCCTGACCTCCTCCCCTGGCTCGCCCACGGCCTCTACCCGGTCTATTCAGGTGGGAGAGGGGGCTCCGGAGGGGAGACCCCCCTGGGTCAGCCTGGAAGCCAGGATGGGACTGGATGAGGGCCACTGGCCCTCCCGCGGCCCCTACCCGACCTGCTGGGGGTGGGGGTGGTTACTCCCGATGGGAGGCCCCTCTGTGGCAATCTAGATGCCAGGATGGGGATGGATGAGGGGCGAGTAGCCTGACTGCGCCTATTGGCGCCCTGTGATTGCAGAGGGGTGACCTGTGTGGCCTGTATCCCAGCGCCTCTGGCGCGGGTAACCTGTCCGCGCCTATGGGCGCCCTGTGAGTGCAGAGGGGTTACCTGTGTGGCTTGTCTCCCAGCGCCTCTGGCGCGGGTAACCTGTCTGCGCCTATGGGCGCCCTGTGAGTGCTGGGGGTCAACCTGCGCGGCCCGTACTACAGCGCCTCGGGCGCTGGATCGGGCGGAAGGCCGCGATCCAGGCCTGGCTTTGCTGTCCGACGTGCGGGGGCCTAGCCCGCTCGCACGGGTGTTTGCTGGACGGGCGCTACCCCTGCCCGACCCCCCTTGGCTGCCGCGAGCACCGCCGCGCACGCCGCGGCCTCTGCCCGCACCACGCGAGGTCCGGCGCCCGGCCGCGTCATCAGCCGGCGCCGCGACCATCGCGCCATGACGTGCGGGCGGCACAGGAGCCGCAGGACCGCGCCGCGATCCCCTCCGGTCCCCACTGGAACCACCAGGGACCGCGCCACTAGGCCCCGCCGCCTCCCAATCCGCCTCTGCTTCAGCAAGGCGGGCGGGCGGATCGCTCTGCGCGGCCTATAGGCCATATCTGACAGAGAGGGACAGGTAAAGAAAAGGGGACAGATCTATGAAGAGAAGAAAGGAGAGACAGAGTGGTATTAGGGAAGGAAGAAAAAGGCTTGAAAGACCAACGGAAATTTTATTGCTGCAGAGCAGCCTTGCCTGATCCTGCAGCACGCTTTTTCAGACAGAGGAAGACTTCCTGTGAGTATGATCCTTTTCTTCCCTGTCTATACTCCTCCCACAGCTCTGATAGGCCTTGTGCCCATCCTATTAGCATATCAGCTGACCTTCCAGCGTAACCTGGGGAACCATCAGGGGTTTATGCTCACTCAGTGCTTAGTCAGCATTCGTGGTTCTAATGTGCAAAAAATTCTAAAACTTTTACTTTTACACAATGTATATGCACAAGCGTACTGTTTTGATTGAGACAAGAGGTATTATAAATGAAGTGGTGGATGTACCTTGGCGGTAAATACAGATGAAGCACCTCCCAGCCAGCACCGTGGCTCACCAGAATTCCCCCACTGACGAGCCCCAGTGCCGCCATCTGTCTGGAATACGCAAGCATCTCACAAGCACGCGTGTTCCACTTTTTGGGCTACGGGGGACGCAAACCCTGCCCGTCTCACTTTACGGAGACGGGCAGGGTTAGGGGGGACCGGCAAACACCGTCTCTTGTGCGCGCATCCCCTTCCAAAATGAGAGCAGCTCCATTTGTAGGAGGTGGCTAGAAAGATGGTCTGTTATTGGAGTTTTGCTGATATGTCTGTTAAAACAGCTGCATACCCAGCATCAAGTGGCCATAGCCAGAGACAAAGCAACTGCCATAAAGATGCTTCAAGTTTTGATGATGCAACTGATGTTATCTTATAAAGATTTGTATGGGAAGCACAGACTGTGTAATGGTTAGCATGCCAACAAACTGAAAATCTTAAATCCATGTGGAATTGCAGTGGGTATACATTAACATTTGGCTTGATGTCTCATGTTTAAACAAACGACCATTGCTGGGCCTGTTGTTGTTCATACAGTATTATTAACATCACAAACATGTCTAGTCTTTTCCAGTAAGATATTACACTTTAAAGCACAAGTGAAGGAGCTTCAGATTTTAGAAACAAGTTCTAGCCCTACAGTTATCTGAGCTTAGACTCGGTTCCACTCGAAAACCCAAGGTTCGGGTGTGTTCTGTAGTCAACACAACTAAACCGCTAATGTTTTAATCTGTATTCATCTCTAACTAGACTAGTAATTACTGTATCTTTCCGAATCTTTGTATTAAAGAGTTTGGAATAATGTACAATACATTTTGAGAGAGTTTTCCTATTTGTTTAAAAGTGGCAATCATTTGCACTCCACAATCAGGATGTTTTTGCCATGTACTGTAATTGATTGCAGCTTTAAAAAACTGGGAAAACTCTCCCAAAATCTCTGACTTTCTGAATCTCACACCTTTTTACATTTTTGCCCTACATCTTTATTTATAAGAATCATTGTAGTGCTTTTATAATTTATATTGTTACAATGTATATTTTAAAGATGAATATGGAAACCAATTGTGTTTAGCACAATACAACCCATAATCATTTTTTACATTTATTTTTCTTAGTTGTCAGCTAAATCAAATTCACTATCACATCAGATCATAAATGTGTAAGAAAATACTTCTTACAGCTTTGTCTTTATACTGTATAATAGCTGGTCTTATTTATTACTGAGTTTGTTTCAAATAGTAAAGTGCATAGAAACAATCCTGACCTTAGATAAATAAATGTTAATAAATACTGTACTGAGAAATATATGTGCATTATTTTGTGTTAACCTGTGTTTGCCTTTAACTAAACTGCCTTCTGTTATGTCTTTGCTTATCGGATTCGTATGTGTCTTTTAGAATATATTACTCTGCAACCAATTTCTGTCAGTAATATCAATCCCAGTGACTAGTATTTAAGCCTTATAGCCACTGCAGTGCCCTTTAGTAAATGGAAAAGATAACCAGTCTTGTTCATTCTGAGATACATTGAAAAAGGATTGTTCTTTAGTCCAAACATTTAAGGAACATCAAGAAAATAGACTTAGGTTAATTAAATTACACGCTCCTTGGTTTATTAAGTACTGTAATTCATTCTAGGCAGGAGAATAAAGACTAGCAGTAGAAGCTTACAACAGTATACAGTGGATATTTAGCTATAGAATATGAAAATACAAAATATAAAATTAGTAGCAAGACTGGTCTTAACCATTTGAGTGTCAACATTGCCAGCTTCGCTCACATTAGTTATATAAATTCAAATAAAAAATGTTGTGTAAAAAAATCTAAAATGTCAACATTACAGGTCATCAAGACTGCCATCAGGACGTTTGGGGCCCGGGACTCACTCCCACTCATCACTTGACTTACCTTAGCCCGGGGCCTGCTCCCCCATCTCCTCTTCAGCTGCAGCCCGGAGGTCCCAGAGTGCAGGCTTCTTCAACTGAGGATGCCGGCAGTCAATTAAAATGCAGCACCGGCTGGTGAGCCAATCAGAGCTAGTGTAAAGGCAGCCGCTTTGATTGGCTGGCGGTATGTGAGCTCTGATTGGCTCAAAAGCCGGTGCAGCCTTTTAATTGACAAATTCGCTAAGCATTAATTTATTAATCAGTATGTTATAGAAGGCCTGAATATGTGAATTATATAGCTATATACTATATTATAAGGTACAATAAATTCCATAAAATAAAAAATAAAACTTAGCTTGTGAAGTAGGTTCAAGATAGATTGTTTTAAGGATTTTAAATAGTCACATTTATTTACAGGGTACTTTACAGATGGCCAACTTTATCCAATAGTGTATTCACTATATATACAATACATATGCTATGCATGATAAAAAGTATTTTACTAGATTGAAGCAGATTATCCATCTGGCAGAAGTGCAGGAGTTTGTCTGAGAATAGAGCGGCAATCATTAAGAAGGTAATATTGTTTTGGTTTGTAAATGATTACGGCCTTTCTTGGACAAACACCCATAGCTCTGGCTTCTCGAACCCTATTGCCTGTGTTTTAATAAGAGCAAAAGAAAGCCTGATTCAGTTACACTTACACATGCACTAAGATCAAATATTGATGATTGAGAATTTGTATGCGAAGGGAACGATAGACAGTGAGCATTGATGGGAGGTATTGTGGGAGCGACTAGTCAAACACAGATGTGTCCCAGGGCAAATTGTAGCTTATTCTGGACCGTTCGCAGCAGGGCTGTGTTCGCACGGGGACCAATGTTTTTGTACTGCGCATGCACATTTCTGCGCATGTGCATACTAATGGTGTATGCATAGACTGTTTGCCGGGTGCACACACCCAGGACAGCGGGCGCGCGTGCAGGGGGGGCGTAGATGGGTGTGGGGTGGCGGTAGCACCATTAGCATATGGTAATGCCCAGCATATCATGGGCGTTCCCATGAGAACTATTTGTGTTCTCATGCTAATAAGGCCATGATGCGGGGGCAGGGGGCGGGCAGCTGACATCACCAGATGTCAGCAGCCCGCCCATTTCCTTTCAAGTCACTTTTATATACGTGCACCTTCCACATCTTTAGATGTTTGATGACCATCAAAAGACGTGGGAGGTTCCCCCTGCCTTGCGAATTGATTTTACTGTGTAACATCCATTCGCAAACCCCGGAGAGCAAGTCACCCTTGCAAATGGGTGGCACCGGCCAACCATTCGCAAGGCGGGATTTGGAGGACTCACAAGGCTTTGCGAATCAACCATAATAACCCCCTATGTGTGCATGTCGCAGTCAGCAAGTGTATACTTCTACTACAATATGTTGAAGTTGGGCTTATCGTAATGGACATGTTGTAATGGACATACCGATGCTCAGAAGAATGATGGTTCATCTCTGTACGAGAGAGAAAACTGGAAATTGTTTGAAGAACAGATAGAGAAAAAAGTTAGGGAATAGTTAAAGCAATATTTAATTTGAAGATTACAGAATACAGAGATAAAGTGTACCTGCAAATAGAGATTAAATTGAGGGTCAATTAATTTTTATGCCACTGATTACGATAATCATTTAAAATTTGATCCAAACATTTTTTTTTCTTTTATGTATGAATTAAATTAAGCATTTACAGTAAAGCTGAACTTACACACAAAATGTGAGGCCATAACATGATTAACACATTACAGTAGCAAAAACCTCACTTTTCTAAAAAAATCATATTCTATGAGCAGTGCATAAAAAGTGTTTGAGGGTGCCAGATAATTCTGCCATTTTGGGCCTCATTTGGCATCTTGGCATTGGTGCACAGACAAAAAAAGAGAAAATGCAGGTGCACACTTTACTAAACCGTGCTAATCAGAATAATTATAATAAACTCTGCAATAAAAAAACAATAGGTGCTTTACATCATTTTAGTCATAAATATTTGCCCACCTACTGCGACCGGATGACCTCATCAGGTGGGTCCATACCTCACAACATTTTGTTTCTAGACAGGACTCCCGCATGGCTTTGCGTGTCCACGCTCACAACGCCACACTCCTGTGTTGCAGCGGGAGCTGCGGGCCATGCCCTCAGCCACTCTGTCTCCCTGAATAGATGCTGTGCAGACGCGTTACAGCTTCTATTCACCACTCAGCAGAGCAGCACCAGGCATACCATCTGCATACCATCTGCACCCCCCCCCCTTTTCCAGGTGTTTGCCACTGTAAATTCTATTTTTTTTAAATAACCAACTGGCTGCTCCTTTCGATAAATCCTTGTCAGTATGGACTTAAGACAAAGCAAACATAATACAAACACCCAAAGGGCACCAATAATGTAGTATTTCAGTAACATATATTATAAAAGCTAAAGCTCCCCATACACCAGAAAGATATTGCACCCAATCGTACAATCTGGACTGATTGTATGCACATCTTGTGCACACAATCTTGCAATGTGTGGTCCCGCGGGTTGGAGGATTGTTCCTCTGATCAGATGTGCTGCATCAGTTGATCAGTTGGGATTGGGAGAGCTGATTGCATGTACTATAAAGCACATGCAGTTGGTCATTTGATGGCTCATACAACTGGCGTCATTTGAGTGGCAGTTTTCAGACAGGTTAGGTGCATACAATCGATTGTGAGGCGACCAGTCGTATGCAGCAGATGGATTGTATGACAGATTGTATGACGGATTGAGAGTACATTGTGTGTCCAAAAACCACCAAGGACTGATGGTGAGTTGAAGGGAACATTGACTCAATCATGATTGTAAGACAGGTCTTCCTGATGTATGGCCACCTTAAGAGACTATGGGCGGGATGTTCTAACATCCGCTGTCCATTGCAATAAGAGCTGTCCCTTGCGATGCGGTGCCGGCACTGGACTTCCGGGTCTGTGACCCGGGAGTCCATCTGCGCATGCGCAGAGTGACGGCGACAGTGGGGGGCATGCCAGGAGGGATCCGTGATGGATCCCTCACCGTAGCACTGCGGTAAGACCCCATAGGCTTCCACAGGTAATTGCCAGCTTTTGCTGGCGATTCCCTCCGCAGCGCTGCCACTGCGGAGGGGACATAGAGCATACAGAAATGCGGTAAAAACCCTGATAACGGGATTTTTACCGCATTTCTGTTTTAGAGAATCTCCCCCAATATGTATTTCTTAGCGTATGGAACAGATTATTTTGGTCCTATTAAAATATAGTTCCATTGGTAGCACCCAAGCCACTCTTTTTTAGTATTTTATAAAATGATATATACTGTAATAAAAAAATATAAAATTGTATATATGTTTATATTTTCTATAATACTTTTTGTAAAACCAAGTAGGTATCCTATTTAGGAAGTCCACTTCACTCTTACAGTGGATGCAAGCTCCTAGTGGACTTCTGTTGGCTCCTTTTTTGGGGACCTCTTTTAAATCACCTAACAGTTTTCATCTAATTTGACTTCTTCAGGGGTGTGAATCTCTACAAATGATCCTCTTCTGTCAGTGACTTTGTGTGGAACGGCACACATATTGTATTTTAAAGTGGCATAACAGGACCTGGGTCAGCCTGGATTTAAAGTCTAAGGGGAAACTTTTCTAAGATGGGAGTTCTATTTTACATGGGATGTTGCTATGGGCAATGCATTGGTAAAGATATATGTTGATTATGATGTCAAAATTGTGCGGCCATATTTAAACAGGTCTGCTGGTCAGACATGTCAATTGGATGATTGGTAATAGTGTATGCACAAGATCGTTTGTACATACCAAAACCGGTATCCTATTATGTGCGATCCATTTTTTGGCTGATAAAAATGACCTGATTCTTGACCAATGGTCATTATCACCCTATCCAATTATAGGCCAATTTTATTGAATTAAAAAGAACCCACAATTATTCAATAATGAATGGGGCGTGGGATAAATTCACAATCCCATTTGTTATTGGGGCTCTGATGACTGCATACACAGTATACCAAATAATTGTCACATATCAGGGCTAATTGGATAGCCCCACCCCAATCCACTAGCCAGTACAGTAAATTCCAGCAGCTAACCGGATAACGGCCCAAGCATTAAATCAATCAGTGGATAGGCAACATGGCCAATACATTCCCAAAGTGTGTACTAACCCTAGGTTCCATGAGGGCGCTTCAACAGAATACAGTATACCGTACATAAGCATAATTTTGCCTGTATCCAGATGGATTTTTTGCTCCAGTAATATTGGACAACCAGGAAAATATATAATGATGGTAAAGTTGTGTTTGACTCTGCATGAGCCCTTATGACTGTTACTCAGCTATGCATCTACATTATTATTTGATTTTGGATTTCGCTAGGCTACAGTAATTGAAATGAGTGTTGAGACATGAAACATAAAACTTTTATTGGCCTATTATTTTTCTAAAAGTCAATACAAGTTAAATGATTACAGAGTTGAATGAGAAAGATGGAGATCTGTGAACACTTACATATTTTCTAGAATAATAATAAAAAAAATAAAAGATTTATTAGTGGGAATTGGTAAAACTGGAAGATGCCGCAGGCTTCGACAATATTAATTGTCTAAAACTATCTTTCTGCACTGTGTCCTTTATGATTAAATCCATTTCTGAGATTCTCATTTCTTCGGAGAGCTGTGAATGAGTTTTATTAACTTTTTTTGAACATGTTTTATTATTTGGAAATAAATATATTCTTTAGAAAAAATGTATTCTTTTGTACCAGACAGACTAGTCTGCTTTACGCTGTTTTCAAATCATTTCTCATAGAACTCACTTTATACTGTAAGTTTGACTACCGATGGGGTTGTGTCCTCAATGATAGAGAGTTCTCAACTCCAACACAGGGGTATATTTACTAAGATGGGAGTTGCCCATAGCAACCAATCATATTCTAATTATTTTCCATTTATCACCTTCTAGAAGATAATATAATCTGTTTGGTGCTATGGGCGACATCTGCAAATAAGAGACTTGAAGTACAAAGGTAGAAAGAGAGAGCTAAAGAGTAGTGGGGCACAGAGTAATGTGTGGTATTAGATGACTTGGAGCCAGCGCCGGACTGGCCATCTGGCACTTCTGGCAAATGCAGGAAGGCCGATGGCCAGGTGGGCTGAATTTGTCATGTGGGAGCGGCCACCAGTCTCCACCTGGTCTGCAGAAACATGGCCACGGACCTCCTGCACTGAGGAGGACATTTCTAGTGCAGGAGGCTGCTACAGAGAGAGTGGGTTTGTGGGCTGGATGTAGGTGTGCATTCCCCCTTACTTCCAGCCTGTGCTTTCCAGCACTTCCTGATAGTGCTGCAGCCCGCCTCAGTGTCCAGCGTTGAGAACAGGTAAGAGAAGCTGTACAGGAGGAGCCTGTGGGTTCCCGTTAATTATACAGGGGGGAGCAGCCTGTGGGGTCCTGTTATACAGGGGGAGCAGCATGTGGGGGACTGTTATACAAGGGGAGCAGCATGTGGGGGACTGTTATACAAGGGAAGCAGCCTGTGGGGTCCTGTTATTATTAATATTATTATACAGGGGAAGCAGCCTGTGGGGTCCTGTTATTATTATTATACATGGGGAGCAAGCTGTTGTGTGCTGTTATTATACAGGGGATCAGTCTGTGAGGTCCAGTTATTATTATAATACAAATGTCAACACACAGATACTAGCCTTTCACAATCTATACACTTTCTAAAGCTGGCCAGTGAAGAAATGTCAGCTAATTAGTTAATATCACAGTAAGAGCGTCTAAGAACCCACATGACACTACCTATGTGAGGGTCTGGTAGGGTTACTCCAGACAGTCCAGTAATTAAGACTGGAGTCTAGAGGGGTGCCGTTCCAGGTCTATACACTGTCCAGGAATAAGCAGCTAGTAGCTCAATACAGACCAGATGGTACTAGAAGCAACAAAGAAGACAGCAACATTTCAGGCAGGAGAGAGGAACTACAGTATATGTATTTTTAGAGGAGATGGGTGCTAGAATAAATACTAGTTGAGCCACATCTAGAATTCTAAAAAATGATGGATATAAACAGCAGAACCCTCCTACCTCCCTCGAGGATTGGGGTTGCTGCTACCCACATGACCAGAGAGTTGAGGAGACAGCCCAGTCCTGGCACATGCACAATGGAACTGTCATGTGTCGGGACAGGCGCACAAGCCACAATGTGACTGTGCATAACACGGCTTCTATGGACTGCATCAACTTCAGACTCTAGAAGCCAGCTAGAGCTGCTCCAAAGGCAGGGATTGGCTTCGTACTGGAAGCAAGTCCTCTATTAATTATAGTCCAGGCTGGCAGTCCCAGAGGGAGAAGTCACCTCTCAATGGGACTGTGATCTCTGCAATTGACAGATAGGACTTCACGGGCTGCATCTGACACTGAGCTGAGGAAGCTGATTTTACCTGTGGGGGCTGCAGTCCTGCAACTGTCTATAGATGATCAAACTATGAGTAATCCATATACTGCAGGTTAGTCACTCACTGAATTCATACACATCTATACACTTTGAGATATATTATTATGATCACATATATTTTAATCACATTAGAAGTTTCATAGTTTATATCATTATTTTTAGCATTTCTTTTTATTTCCATTTATTATTTTATTTTATCATGTTTTCTCATTTTTTTTGTCACTTCGCTCAGACTAATAATTTGTTTCACTTTTTAATTACTTATCTCACACAGTTCTTTGCAACTTAGAACAGCCATGAAAAGAACAAAGGAGATTAATTATTAGTCCTACCATGTGCATTCATACAGTATATAATCATGAAAGCAGCATATAATACATTATCATAAATATAAATAGTGTTACGCATATTATAACTGTCATAACATTTTAAATATAATAGAACAAACATCATACACTCTATACTGTGTGATCAGTGCCGGTGTGAGGCACTGGAGCGCCCCAGGGTGTGGGGGGGCGCTCCGGTGCTCACCCGCCCCTCGACCGCTGTACAGGAGGGGGGGATGCTGGTGATTGCGGCGGCAGGCCGCTGCGGTGCTTCGGGGGACGATGATGCTGCTGTACCGCTGTACAGGGGGAGTGCCGGTGATTGCCGCGGTAGCCCATCGCGGCGTTCCGGGGCGGAAGTGATGCCCCGATGTGATGCGGCGGCAGGCCGCTGCATCATTTCCCGGGGGTGGCTGGGGGTATTGGAGGCCACTGGTGCCACTCACCTCTCTGCTCCCTGCTGCACACTGGCGCCCTCCAGTTGCCGGTGCCCTAGGCAAATGCCTAGACCTGCCTAGTGGTGGCAATGGCCCTGTGTGTGATTAATCATAAACTATGAGACCTATCTGTATAATAATCAGGTTCATCAATAAGGCATTTACAGTATTCACTGCCACCTATCCGATTAAAATTGTTTGGGGAGAAATGGATTAAGACTCAGAGATAAATGGGAGAGAAACAAAGATCAGCTCCTAAATGTCATATTACATTATATGTTTAAAATTGACAGTTATGTGCTGACTGTTTGGTAGCAGGTCAGACTGGCCCCCATATGGAGTACATGGGAAACCTCCAGCCGGCTCCACTTCCCAAAGGCCCCATCGCCACCTCTAGGGATTAGGGGGGCAGATTTATTAAGCCTAATCAAATGATAAAGTGGAAAGGTGATAATGCATGAGCCAATCAGTTCCTAACTGTCAAGTTACAGGCTGGGTTTTTTAAATGACAGTTAAGAGCTGGCTGGTTGCTGCATTATAGCCTTCCGATTTATCATTTCATCGGGCTTAGGGCCTTATTCAGTAAGGCTCGGTAAGCTGCATATATTTGCAGCTTACTGAGCGGTCTGGCGCCGCCCCTTGTCTGTACAAATGTAAGATCGGCAGTATTTGCATGCATGCATTACACATCTATTCGCATGCGTGTGTGTGGGTTAACAATCATTCGATGGATGCCGACCATCAAATTATTGTGCCATCTGTCTGCAAATATAAGTCAACGTAGACTGACTTATATTTGTGAGTACCTGGACGCAGATGGTGTCATATGATGTCATCTGCCCACCGTGAGCAGGCTTTGGCAGAGGTGTTTTCCTGGATGCACTCACCCTTTTTGTGGGCACTCCCTGGAAATGCTGGGCGGAAATGCTGGGCGTCCCCAAGTGCCTGCCCTCAGTCCGCCCCCTGCCCACCACCGATGTTTGCGAAAAAGCACGGTGACTAAGATAGAGTCTCCCACCCGCTCACATTAATAGCCACTCTCCTCCTTGAATGTCTGCATTATATACCAACTCCTCTGCCAGGATCAGGGTCAGGGTCGAAAGTCATGTGACATCTTGTGATGTCCAGAGCAGAGCACAGGTTCCAGGGCATGGAGGAGCGACACACTGTGGCTTCTCTGTGATAGCAGAAGGACACTGAAAGGGGACAATATGGTGTCCATGTTGACTTACATTGAAATTCAGGACAAAAAAAGTGAAAAAAGAATGTCGACAATTTCACTGTAGACCTTCTCATTGTCAACCTAATGCTTGTATTGACCTTCCTACCCTGTCGACTTTTGCCCTGTTGACCTATTTCTTGTGTTGGCCTAAGCCATGTTGACCTTTAGTGGTCAACATACATTAGTGTATGTCGTCCTTCATACAGTTGACCCTATGACCCATACCAGTATGGAGCAGCACTTTTCAACATAGTTCCCATCTCTTGCCAACACTTGATGAGTCGGGCAAACCCGTTGGAGAAGAAAGCTGGTGATTGTTCTCTACACCAGAACTGAACGGCAGCTTTCACCTTGTCATCAGAGTTGAAGTGTTGACCCTTAAGGTGCTCTTTCTTCTTAGGGAAGAGGGTTTCAGTGCCTGCATTTCAAGGAGGTTCTGCCACACCCGTGGTACAGCCCGACCTTGCACCCTGTGACTTTCACCTCTTCTCAAAGATAAAAGAACAATTAACTTCGTTTGTAATTGCTTTTTGTTTTAAGAAAAGCAGCTGATTTCATCAAATTAATTTGATGACACTACAACAGTATACTGTATGAAGCGAAAAGATAAATTGGTAGATGCTGAGGTCTCATTTTCCTCTAAAATGCTTGGGCACGCCTGCATTTTCCTTGACGCTCCTGGAAGAATGGCCGGGTGACACCGACAAAAGCCGGCTTGACGTCAATCAACTTGGGAAGACACTGGATTTATTGCAGGATGGCCTCGTCCATGCACACTACGATCCGTAGGCATGTGCAGTCATAATTGCTTGAACTGAAAATTTGCAGCCATGTGATCAGGTCTGAATAACCCTCTATATAACAAAAGTAATGTTGTGATAAACATACACAATGTTTTCTAATGAAAACTTTTTGTATTAAGATTTTGTATTGACTACTTTATCAGTAACAACTTACCCCCACATACATATCATTTTTGTTCTAAAAACATATTTTTTTTATTGTTAATATTAATTATTGGATGTTACTTACACCCAATAGAAATAGAAGAAAGAACATTTTTCTGTTTGTTTGTGATGAACAATTTTTTAGATATTTGAATATCTGTATTTTTGTAACAGTTAGCCCCGCCTCCCCCTACAATAGATCAACAAAACTCCATTCACACAAATCTCTACTGTTGAGGGCAAGAAAATAGATTACTGCTTGGAAAATAGAAGACACTAGGAAGCAGGAAAGTAGATTCCTTAGTGGGAATACATGCTATGATCACTACATGAGAGTAAATGTAAAAATTCAGCAGAGAAAATGGTGAGGCCAGAAGTTGAACTGAGGTTTGGCTATTACTACTTTAATGTGCATTGACATTTTCATGTATAAGTGGTTCACACTGCTTACATTAGCAACATTTATTTCTGAAGTGCAAAACTAAATGCAACCAATTCTTTTGTCCCTACAATGACATACTGTATATGAAAGTGGCCTACGATAAGCCTCTTACTCTGTAATTGTGGAAGAATATATTAAAATTATCTGACTCACCTTTAGTACTTTTATGCGTAATAAAATTAATTTTCTTTTAGAACTAAGCCATTATCAAAATAAAATGTTTTATGCATTTAATCAAATATTTCACACAATTATTTTTCACTGATTCTGTGGATTTACTTTAATTACATCCATGAGTTGTCCAGCTAAAATTTAAAATGAGCAGAACATAGAAAAATGGTAGAAATTTCCCCCAGCTGCAAATATTGGCGCCTCTTTATAGTCCTGGAACATGTGTTTTCTGAACCTCACTGCACAGGACAAGGGGCCTCATTCTGGTTCACTTGCAAAAGCAAACTCTCTCTCTAATGAACAAAACCATGTGCACTGCAGGTGGGGCAGATGTAACATGTGCAGAGAGATCTGCACATGTTACATCAGCTGTTTGTGCATCTAGTTAGCATCTCAATGTGTATAACATGCATTTAGCGGGGGGGGGGGGTGATGACATGTACAGTAAAAGAGCTATTTTGACAAATAAAAATATATTTTGCATTTCTAAGCATAGAAATAATGTTTAAATATTACAAATGTGCTCTAATTTGTACTTAAATTTGTATTTAAACTTTGCTGATTCTATCTCTTAAGATGTCTGACTTTATCAACCTTTTTTATGTCCGAGTTACAAACTTCTGAGTTTTAGTGAACTCACATGATATTACATTGGCCAGCTTAGAAAATGTCAGTTTTTAGTCAATAAATAAAAATTATTTATAAATGATAATAGCAACAGTGGCATCTACAGAGGACATATCTTTAATATAATGAAGGTACAGTAATACTGATTTGAATAAATTTTACAGGGATTAAAGAATTATACATATCACCAGATGCATGGAAGATGGTGTATGTATCTTGCGAAGCATGCATACTGTATGTGCCATGTTAATGCCGGAGGAGAACAGTAGTGTATACCTATCATCAATAACATTCAAATCACCTGTCTCGTATTGTGTAGGTCCCCTTTGTGTCACTAAAACAGCTCTGACCGTTTGAGACATGGACTCGCAAGACCTCAGAAGATGCTCTGTTGTATCGGACACCAAGACCATAGCAGCAGATTACTGAAGTCATGTATATTGCAAGGTGGGGCCTCAATGTCGGTATCCAGTCATTAGGTCTACAGTATCTGCAGCAGGTCGACAGTCAAAAGATCCACCACTATTGGTCGACAAGTCCTTTTAAAAAAATATCAAAAACTCAGCAATATTTTTCATGTCGACCTTTTAACCGTGTCAAACTTTTCACCATGTCAACCTAATGGTTAAAAGGTTGACATGAAAAAAATTGACTAGTTTTTCATCATTTTGTTTAAAAAAAGGACTTGTTTATAATTTGCCATCCCAGTGGACCTGGAAGGGGAACATATTAGTGTGCCAAAAGCAGTGAGGTACCGTGCCCGGTGCATGGCCTGTGCAGCATGGCCTGTGCAGCAGTGCACTTATGCAGTGTCCATGTCGACATATGTTGACATAGGCATAAAAAGCAGGAAACAGTTGACCTTTTTCAAGTTGACCTTCTGTTTGTCAACATTTTGCCAATGTCGACATAATGCATGTCAACCTTTCTCATGTGTCGACCTTCGGCCCATCGACCAATAGTTGTCAACCTTTTGACTGTCAACCTTACCTGTGTCGAATCTATGACCCATACCCTCAATGTTTTGAACTTGTTTTTCCAGAACATTCCATACGGTAGCTTCTCAGTTTGCTTGAGATCCAGTGGCGTAACTATACCTCCGCAGCCCCCGCGGTGGCGTGGGGGCGCAGAGAAATTGGGGGCGCCGCCGGGGGGCTGCGGAGGTATAGTTACCTGTGGTCTTCGTCTCGCCCGGCTCTCTGCCGGAACCTGCCTGACGTCACGGTCCCGGCCGGCTCCTGCTGCAATGAAAACTGACTATTATAAAATGGCTGCCCCCATACTGCAGACAGTTTTCTGTCTGCAGTATGGGGGCAGACATTTTCTAAGAGTCAGTTTTCATTGCAGCAGCAGGAGCCGGCCGGGACCGTGACGTCAGGCAGGTCCCGGCAGAGAGCCGGGCAAGATGCAGACTGCGGAGACAGGTAAGTGTAAGAAGAGGGGGTCAGGTCAGGTGGGGGGGTGGCGGGCGGGCGGCGGCGGGGGGGGGGGGTGTTCGAGGGGGGGCGCCGAAAAACCATCCGGCGGGGGGGCGCTAAAAACTTAGTTACGCCCCTGTTGAGATCTGGGGAATTTGGAGGCCAAGTCAACACTTTAAACTCTTTATTGTGTTCCTTAAAACATATCAGATGAATTTTTGCAGTGCGGAAGGGTGCATTACACTGAAAAGAGGTTGCTTCCATCAGTGACCACCTTTGTCCTTAAGAGCTGTCTGCAGCAATGTTTACATAGGTGAGATGTGTCAAACTAATATCCACATAAATGACAGGACCCAAGGTTTCCCAGCAGAACATTTTCCAGAGCATCACACTGCCTCTGTAGGCGTGCCTTCATTCAATGGAGTATATTTAAGCCATCTCTTTTACAGGTAAACCATGCAAATGTACTCTGCCTTCAACAGGATGTAAAATAATCTGTGATTGGTTTGAATGTATGACAGTAGACCAGATGTTTTTGCAGCTGTAGGGTTTATAGATGACGAGATCTGGGTTTCATAAAAAAGAATCTTTATTTAGTAAAGGGTATAAGACTCAGGGGCAGATTTATTAAGCTTGGAGGAGAGATAAACTGGAGATAAAGCGGAGAAAAGGTAAAAGGAGATAAAGCACAGCCAATCAGCTGTGTTTGTGAAAAAGACAGTTGGGAGCTGATTGGCTGGTGCTTTATCTGCTTTTACCTTTTCTCCGCTTCATCTCCAGTTTATCTCTTCTCCAAGCTTAATAAATCTGCCCCATAGACATTTGTTACCAGGCAAATATGATCCAAAAGAGGTGTTGCCGTGTCCAGTAGAACTTACCTGCCAACTTCTGGGTTGGCCTGAGAAAAGGTCTTTGCTACATGTCAGATGTGCGTATGTATACTTCTTTCATAGAGGTTGGAAACAGCAAGCAGGCTGAGACTTTCAGTGCATAGATCAGGAGCTGACTAGAAATGCAGCTCGCTGCTACAATAGGAATGACTGAGGCCATGTATCTGATACATGCTGCACATGCTCCAGTCCCACACACAGCCACATCACCCCTAGGTTTGTATGGGGGGATGTGATGCTTCCAGTCAGGAAGAACATACAGGGTTATCAGGTGTTGCACTACAACCCAGATTACATGGGTAAGTACTGGGCTGATCGCTGATATCAGGGCATCTGCTATGTGTCATACCATCACCAATAGCACACAGGTATGGGTCATTGGGTCGACCCAATTTAGGTCCACATGCACTGGGTCAACCACTGAAGGTGGACCGGCCTTAAGTCAACACCTGAAATAGGGTGACACGGCTAAGGATGACAGGGTTGGAAGGCTGAAACATTAGGATGACAATGGCAATGTTGACAGTCAAATGGTCGACGTGAGGTTTTTTGTTTTTTTGTAATTTGTCCCGAATGTCAACATAGTTGACATGGACACTGTCAAAGTGTGCAGCGTCACATCGCATGACTTGCTAAGCTCCGCTCAATATTTTATTCTCCCTCCATGCCCTGGTGGGTGGTAGGACATGAAATGCTGCCTGTCGGCACGACGGCTTAACAAAACTTGAAAGACTCATGTCAACATTTTCATTGTCAGCCTTGCCATTGTCGACCTAATGCTTGACCTATGTGATATTAACCTATTCCAGGTGTCGACCAAATTCCTTTCGACCTTCATTGGTTGACCCAATGACCGTATCCCTAGCACACACACATATTGCAACCCAACATCCTTCCCAGTTATCAACAATAGCGCTTTATATTGTTCTTAAAACTATAATAAACATAAACCATAGCAATGTTACGAGAGAGGATTCACATGTTGAACTGAACCGACCTATTGTTTCATCTAGATAGTAATGATAACAAAGAAATAGAATTTTACATTATTCTTCCTACAAATTTCTTTGTGCAATTAGTTAACGATCTGGAATTAATTTTAGAAGCATTATGTGTCATAAAAGCAACAAAGGAAGGAAGCTTGTGTGTAACCCTACTGCCGCCTGTTTTCATATATTGAAGATAAATCTTCATGAGAAAAATAGATTCACATTACTTATTAGATTATTCCGACAGCCTAGACCTTTGGATGGCACTGTAGTCATGGCTTATCTGTGAAAATGCAATTACTGTAAGACCCAGCAGTTTCATCTCCTGCTGTTAGAATTCTACATATTGGGCCTTATTCTGGTTCATTCGCTCGGACGTGTGCACGCACCTTTGCGAATGAACCAAACCTGTCTTGCGAATGGTTAGCCCGCACAACCCATTTGCACGCCTAATTCGCTTGCCAACTGATGTTTTACATGAACATTAATTCTCAGTGGGAACTCTCATCTTGTTGGCGAAGGCGCCTGCATATGTAAGGGTGGCCCAGATCACTCATACATATGAGTAAAGAAATGCAGGGAATTGGATGCGCAGCTGACATCCGGTTATGTCAGCTGTCCGCCCCCTGGACGTGCGTCATTACCGCATTAGCATTAGTACCCCCAGAGTTTTAATGGGAACACCCATGAAACACAGGGTGTACATATATGCTAATGCCCCAGCCCAGCCCCCCACGGCCCACTCCAACCCCCGCTCACAAAGCTGGGAGCGTGCACTCGGCGACCAGACGTCTCGCACACACCCAGTGTATACACATGTGAAGAAATTCTGCTGCACATGCGCTTACGCAAAACATCGGTCCCTGGTCCATTAAGCCCTATTCAGATCGGTATATTTACTAAGATGGGATGTTGCCGATACTAACCAATCAGATTGTACTACTTATTTTTTTTGCACCTTCTAGAAGATAATATATAGAATCTGATTTGTTGCTAGGGGCAACATCTCATCTTCAATAGAACTCCCATCTTCGTAAATTTACCCCAGAGATGGGCGCTAATGCAGCTGCTGATATCAGCAAGTGAAAAGAGACCCACCAGAGCGACTACACCTCACTTACATATGCATTGGCAGTCTATACACAAGCATGGTATACATTGAATGCTCAATTAGGTCTATGGCTAATCAGACTGGCTGCAGCAATAGCATTGCAGGCGTCATGGTTCCGTATGCTCAGGCTCGCAGCGGATATTACATCCCTAAAATTACCATGAAACACATGCGTTTTAACAACCATTCCCTACTAACACCATGCTAACACCCCCAAACAGTCACTCCCTGTCAATCAGTGTGCAGTGGCATCCGTACATTGGGCCTGCTTCAGATTGCTGCTCTGCAAATTTGTAGAGGCCTGAGATCAGATAGTCGCAACTCGGACAGAGGCCCTTATTCTGATCGGTGCGGCCGGAGCCGATTATGTGGCCAGGACCGTGCGTGCGAAACCCTGCCTTCCATACGGATCGCCAACTCCGTCCGTATGCGGTAAGAAGCTGGCCGAACGGACCGCACGTGTATTTTTCACGGAATACGCCTCCTCCATCTAAGGGAACCTCCCCCATCATTCGATGGTCGCAGACCATCGAATGCAGAACCGAGTGCTCCACCAGCTCCCGCAACCTCAGACCACATGGACATTTTTCCATGCAAAAGCAGGGATCTGGGCGGGCAGCTGACATCTGGCGATGTCATATGTCCACCCCCTACACGTGCGTTACGACTGCATTACCATACGTACGCCCAGCGTTTTCATGGGAACTCCCATGAAACGCGGGGCGTATGCATATGGTAATGAGCCCAAATAGCCCTTCACGCCCCTCTCCACCCCCTGTTCGGAGTGTTCACATATCATGCGGGATTTGGCCGTACGCCCCGCTCGCACATGCGCAGAGACGCCTCTGCACATGCGCAGACACAAAACATCGGCGGCCCGAACGCACGCGGATATATCCGCACCGATCAGAATAAGGGCCAGAGTGAGAACCCGCCATGTGCAATTCTGTGAATGAATTACAAAAATATTTCAAATCAAATGATTTTCCCAGTCTGTGGAAGTGTGCGTAATGTAATAAAACCTAATAAACAGTATAAGATAGTTTGTTGCGGACACAAACTGCGTAAATTAGCATATCATACTTGTCCAGAACAAAAAAGCGGCAACGAAGATAGTCAAGGATCAACTACATCCTGGCCATGGCTTGTTTAACCTGCTGCCATCAGGCAGACGCTACAGGGCCATTCCCACCAGGTCCACCAGAAGCCTAAAAAAGTTTCTTCCCTCAAGCGCTTCACCTGTTGACATGTGAACTCATGGACACCTCACTGCCTAGTTGTGCCATAACCCTTTGCACATAATCTAACACGGTGTCCCCTCGGAATAACTTTCTGTATGACTGTACATGTTCCCCCACTTGTTTATATTGTTTATTGTTTATACTGTATGCTGATTACTTGTTACCCACCTGGCTGCTGCACAGCAAACCGAACACAAATTCCCAGTATACGCAGGTATACCTGGCCAATAAAGCTGATTCTGATACCTTTGGTGTGGTTATGCACACCATAATACCTCTAAGAAAGAGTGTACAACTGTATATTCTATTGCTCTGTGGTCTAATGCACAAAACAGGTTTAATCAGCAAAGGGGAGATATAACAGCATATATATATTTATATATGGATATAACATAGATAAGAATTACACCAACCCACATATACATACTGTAGGTATGCTACCCTGGATCCAGGTTATCCGTCATCAAACAGAAGTCATCATAAAGTGTGTGTGTATGTGTGTGTGTGTGTGTGTGTGTGTGTGTGTGTGTGGATGTGAGCACAGAGGCATAACTCTGGGAGGCAATGGAGTCATCTGCTCCCCAGCGGCACTACGCTAATTGCGTACATTGTAGGCTGCCAGTAAAGGAGGAGGGGGACTGAACGATGGTGCCGGGGAGTGACTGCCGGAGGAGGGGAACCCATCGGTGGATCAAGGGGACCCAGTGGACGCGGTGTCCGGGCCGGAGGAGGGTAAGTATAGCGCACAACACACACACTTTTCCCCCACTATCCACGTCATATCCCCACTATCCATGTCATACCCCCAGTATCCACGTCGGCGTGTAGTTGATTTTAATAAAGTGTAGCGAGCGCAGCGAGCGCAGCCAGCGAGCGCAGCCACCACGCTTCGGGCTCAGTGTTGAGCGCAGCGAGCCACACTTTATAAAATCAACTCCCCGCCGACGTGGATACTGGGGATATCACGTGGATAGTGGGAATATTAACCATTGTTTAGTTTCCGGACTACAGAAGCAGTTACGTAGTTTACGTAGGCAGCATAGTGCTGTATTAGTATTCTCAATACAGCACTACGTAAACTACGTAACTGCCGCCGTGAAACTAAACATGTACCAACAAAACATATAAACGTATACAGAAAAAGCGGTCAGACCCAGTGCAGCAGGGTGGTGAGTAATAGGTTAACTCTGGCGTTGGGGGTGGGACTTTTTGTTATGCATGTGTGTATATAAATGTTATATTGTGCAGCGTCAATTTGTGTCCCTGATGGCGGGGTGAACGCATAGAATCGAAAATAGAGGACTTTTAATATTCATGCCAAGTCTGTGAGAGTGCCGCCTATTGCTCCAATTGTGTTTTAAAGGACCATGCAGGTTCCAGGAGGGCACCGCAGCAAGTAGTTCTGTTTAATGATACAGAGTACTGGGCTGTTTTGCTATTTCTACTTTGCATATGTGGCTTTATTGCTGAACATTTGTCTGGTCAAGGCACTTGATTATATGAATTGTTCAAACCCTATCCGCATCTGGGACTACATTGGAAATGGTGGGCTGGTGCAGTAAGCACAGATCCTTTTTTAGTTATATTGGTGTGGAGTTGCAGAAACATTACGATGGCTGCAAGCCAACATCTGGACGAAGCTCTGGACTTTATGCGTTTGAACTTAAAGGAAACTTTGACTTTCAGTGATGCTGCTGCTGCTGCAATCTTGTCAAAACAAAGATTTGAGGATGAGTTATTGCCTGAGACCCCGGAGATAATATACAGACAATTGTTACATCTTAAACAGAAGGAATAATACTTTAATTTTCACAGTGTCAATTTGTCTGACTATTTCCGACACAAACAACTGCCAAGGGGATTCCGTGTAAAAAAACGATTGGAAGACATAATATCACGTTCTGCCGCCGTTGGATTGACATTCTTAACAAGTGATTACAAGACTTGTTATTATTGGTTATCGAGGAGGCTACACGCGAACAAAAAGTATATCAGTAAAAAGTATTCAATATGAATCACTGCATAAAGAAACCTTAGTCCAGGATACACAATCAGATTGGCTGACTAATTTGCTGCAGCAGATGGGAGAAATACAAGCATGATTTAATTGCTTTAAAAAAAGAAAAAGCAAGAAAAGTCCAATTGGATTACGATCAGAGGACGGTCTATGCCTGGTTAAATTTGGGTGTAGAACAAAATGAACAGCATCCCTACAATAGATGGAAAAATCATAACTTACACTCTTCTCGACCTGGGTCGAGTACATCGCGAAGTGATTGTGATTCCACCCAATCCAATACCAGCACAACGGGACTCCCTTTAGGGGCAGTAACCAGGGCAATGGCAGCCCTACCAGTCAGAAGAGGATGCGTCGCGTGCAGCAAAACCGCAGGCAAAGCAAGCGGTCGCCTGTCACGAAGAACAAAGCTTAGTGTTTAATCTACCAGACACTCCTCTGTCTGTGGCAGAGACAGAGGTTTTAGCTAAAGGACTATCTTGCATTCAGACTGTAATAATTGACTCATTCCAGTGGAAAGTGGACTCATAAAAATGACATAGAACCTTGCGTTTAAAAGACCACTTTGGGAAAAACCAGTCTAGTAAAAAAGTCACCAATGAAGAAACTTTACCCATCCAGCTAAAGAAGATCCTTCCTCGGTCTAAATTTGACCAACCTTCAGTTAATCCTTCAATTAGGACTTTGTCCAGGATGCTGGACCAGATGGGTGACAGTCATGACGTTCTGAATGAGGTAAAATATAATCTTACCCGAGAATAACTTGCTCTGGGAAATTTACCTAAAAGAAGAGACAGTCAACAGGAGTGCGGACAAGGGGGGCTGTTGTAGTCCTGAACATCAGTGACTTTAGAGATGAGTGGGTGATGCTAAAAAATACACATTATTGGACAGAGATCCTACAGTTCTGTACAAGAAAGAACTAGATAACATCTTACTGTTAGCAGTTCAGCAAGGGGAAATTAGTTGTGAAATTAAAAACGCACTTTCTTGTGAATTTCCAAGAGTGTCCTTATATTACACCATAACAAAGGTGCACAAAAATTCTGTATGTCCGCCGGGATGTACAGTACCATACTGTCATTTCCTCTTGTGGTTCTTTGCTCCATCCAGTAGCCATATATTTAGATATTATACTTAATCCGGAATCGGTACATCTATTAGACCACACTTAGGTTGACCACGTGAGGTCGACATGGGCCAATGTCGACAGGGTTATAGGTCGACATGGGTCAAGGTCGACATGTGTTTAGGTCAACATGGGCCAAGGTCGACATGGGTTTAGGTTGACAGTCATTAGGTCGACATGAGTTTTTCACTGTTTTTTTACCCGAATGTTGACACAGTCGTCATGGACACAGTTGGAGGTGAACCGCAGCCCCTCGCATCGCTTGCTTTGCTCGCGATGCTCCTTTTTTATTCTCCCACCATGCCCTAGTGGATGGTAGGGCATGAAATACCGCCTGTTGGCATGTCGGCTCAAAAAACAGTGAACAACTCATGTCGACCTTATGACTGTTGACCTAAACCCATGTCAACCTTGACTCATGTCGACCTAAACACGTGTCGACCTTGACCCATGTTGACCTATAACCCTGTCGACATTGGAACATGTTGACCGAATGTGGTCGACCTAATGACTGTCGACCTAAGTGTGGTCTAATAGATGACCGTTTCCCATTAAACCTTGTATACAAAAATTGGACTCTTATTTATGTGACACTACCTCTTTGTTATTTACTCTTGATGATTTACCCTCACAGATTGATCTGGGCTTGGGCTAATGTGTATGTACTGCTGATGTCATCCCACATGATGCAGGTGTAGAGGATGTACAACAACTGATTGTTTATAACCCGCTATATGAAGGCCCACCAATATCTTTATTCCTTTCTTTACTTTCCTTCATATTGACGAAAAATTATTTCCTATTTGAAGGGAAATTTTATTCACAGGTGGCAGGTTGTGCCATGGGGTCCTCAGTGACCCCGGCATATGCAAATGCCTTAATGTGTTATATAGAACAACAGTTGTATTACTGTAATGGGGTCTTAAGTCAGAGGCATTCATGTATAAACAATACATAGACGACCTGTTGATTGTGTGGGGTGGTGACATAGAGGCTCTGAAAAGATTGTTGGAGGACCATAACCACAGTGCAGTGTGGTGAGGTTCACCCATACAATACATAAACATCATGTTGAATTTCTGGACGTATCTATTAATATCCAGTATGGTAAAATTAATATGTGTTTGTTTACCAAAAGTATGGATAGAAATACTATCCTTAGAGATGACAGCTTCCACCCCACCCCCCTCCACAGGGGATTACCTTATTCACAGATGTTTTGGGTGAAAACATTAACCTCAAATCCAGATCTTGTGCCACAGGCCCTACAGACTATGGTGGAAAAATTAACTGGATATCATGCACAACAGCATACTACTGCACTGCAGCCACTAGTGATATCATATGTAAAATCGCTTAAGGTGTATGCACAATATGATTTTTCAGGGAGTTGCAGGCAGTTCAAGAGAAATGATTGATGACTTCACAATGATTGCAGTGTCATCTAATCATAATCAGAGGCATCTTAAGAGAGGAGAAGACCCATGTGAAGCCTCCGCCCGCCCTGCACCCTCCTCTTTGCCGGGGGAAGTAGGGTCTGATCACTAGAGCACTCAGACCCTGCTGCACATGCGCAAACCTCCAGAAGAATGGCACGGCGCCAATTTTATCAGCATTTTTAACAGAGCTGCTCATGAGTAACTGGGTAGATATCCAAGATAGATGCATAGACTCTATAGATATATGTCGGTGGACTTCTTCAAGGACCCCTGCAATGTTATATGTTTTTTGCCACTGCCAACGGACAGCTTGTGGTCCTCTACTTGGGTTTCCCTGTACTACTAACATTGAACAGAGAGACTATGATCAGGAACCTTTAGCAAGTAAAACTGAATAAAAAGGGAACAGTCTGATGTAAACCAAAGGTGTTCTAATCAGCTGTCGGCTGGGACTGGTTAGACTGAGCCCGCTGAAACTGGGTAGACTAACTGAGCAGCAACTGGAAGGCGAGCATGAAACTAGTAGACTGAGCCGAGATGGAACTAGCAGAACCTGGCTGGGACTGGGTAGATCGATGGGGCTGGCACTGACAGGACTGGGCTGGAACTTGGTAGACTGAGCTGGGCTGGAACTGGTACAATCAGCTCTTTTAAGAGCTGGATCACCACTAACTATAACACCACCAAGGCCACAACAGCTCACACAATCCCGTAAATATCAATATATATCAGCATTTTATACTAGTCCTTGGCTAGTCCGATTGCTCTTCCTCCAAAGTTACTAGTCTATCACTCCAGGCAAGGAGTTACATCTGCCCCCCTGCAGTGCACATGGTTTTGTCCATCTAAGAACGATTTTGTCAGAAAGAGTGAACTAGAATAAGGCCCTCTGTTTCTCTGTCCCAGATAGTGTCAATCCTACCTTAGTTGAAAGCAAATAATTTAATTAGGAATGTATACAATGACGAGAATACCAGTACAAAATAGCCACCACCACCAATTCTAAGCATGAATATAATCATTAGAGACAGGATTATATGCATTTGCCTATTTGCATATGCATTTGCATATTTTGCCCATTCTCACTGGTTATTGCATATTTTACCTTAAATCTAGTAATGGTGCATATTTTAGGCCCCGCCCTCTTCCCACCCGCGAGTCACAGCACTGCTTTGCTCTGCTGTTGTTGGCCAGGTAGTGGTAGAGTGTGCAGGCTGGGGCAATATGTGCGCAGTGTGGGGAACCTTGGATGTACGCTATGTCTGACACTGCTCTAGGCTGCCAATCCATGTTGATAAAAGTCAGTCAGGGCGGATGCCATTACGAAGCTCCTGAACCTTTGCCTGGTGTAAAGTCCCTGGCCTGGGACTTTACACCAAGAGACAAACTTCTGCAGCAGAGGAGGCGGGCAGAAGGGTTGTGACATCACACGGCATGGAGAAAATGCTGGGTCACAGTGAGTATGCGGCGCAGGGAGGAAGCCTTCCACTGCGCCGCCCTCACACGCTATGCTGACATTTGATCCATCGTGCTGGAGATGAGTGTCCGTGCAGTTGATGCAAGAAGAGCTTTGGACGCTGCAGTATGCTGTAGCAGCTAGCATACTGACATCTGCAGATGCTGTGGGCCTATTTTTGAGGTTTATTTGCAACTAATTGTGTGCTGATTTTTAAATAAATAAGTTAAAAATTACTTTTTTTTATTATTTAATGTAGCATATTTTAACACTTTTCATGCATATTTTAAGTATTTTTCATGCATACAGATGGGGCATGTCCCATCTTGGCAGGGGATGGCGCTGGCGTCGCCAGCCGCCATCCCCCGCCAGCGCCATGGCGATGGTGTGAAGGGGACGCGCGCGCAGGAGAGGCGTGCGCGTCCCCTTCCGACGGCGCTTCCATCTGGTCCCCGCCGGCTTGCTGGCGGTAACCCGGGGTCCCCGCCACCTGCCCGCATCCCCCCCTAACCCCCCCTAACCCTGTCCGTCTCCCTGGAGGCGGAGACGGACAGGGTTTCCGTCGCGCTGGCGACGGAGACTGAGACATGCGTGCGCGTGAGACGCACGCGCATCTCAGTGTATTCGCTGGCGCGGCTGCTGGCGGGTCGCCAGGGTGGACGTTCTGGCGATCCGCCAGCCAGGATGGGACTGTGAACATACTGTATTTGCATGCATATTTCAAGCTTTTTTTTGTTGCATATAATCCTGTCTCTAATAATCATTAATGTTATGTACACGTTTTCAAAACATGCCAAAGTTTGTAGTCGCATGGCTTTGAGTACGGAATATCTATAGATTGCAAATAAACCTACAGTTTATAATGTATAGCAAAGTTTGCCATGGTTATGATTGAGTTGCCACTGCATACATATTTAACTGGGATGTAGAATTTTGTAAAGGTCATGCTTGCATTTTGACATTATGACCACATTTAAGTGCTTTCTGGAGTCCAGATTGAACATTTTCTCATGCAGGTGGCCAAAATTAAGTTTCATATATTGATATGACAAGCATTTTTCTTTATGGCTCATTGAAAAATGTAGATTGAATACAATAAAACAGCAATTTTAGAAAAATAAGAAGTGATTTTGTACAACTTTTTAAAATGCTTTTGAATCCATTTAATATTTTCTGAAATCAAGAAACGTCAGTGACCACTATAGCTGTATACACTCTGTATAGATGATATTTAAATAGAAAAAGCTTTAACTTGCAAAAAAGATAAATATATCTTCACAGTAATACAAAACAGCACACGTGTTGTTGGAGCACAGGCTATATGGATCTTGATGATGTAGTAGAGGAAACTTTGTTAATTGATTGCAAAGTTATTAAAGGGCCAAAATGTAACTTCCTCATCCTAAACAATGGTAGCACTCACAGTATGTGCTGTCATAATTACTGTGGGATTCAAAAACCTGAATCTTCTCACCATCCTGTTGTGAATACTTCATTAACTGCAAATTGTGGAAAAGTTGTAGTGAAAATAATTCAAAAGACTTTTGTGTATGCATTCAATACTTTACCAGGGCCATAGGATAAGAGCACAATACTTATTTCATCATACACAGAAATGGCCCCTATATTGTTTAGAGTATATATCAGGAAACAAACAGCATAAAAATGTAAGGTCATATTAATTATTACTTTCTTGTGTCATTGTATTTGCTTACCAAATGTTCTATAAAGTTTCCAAGATACAGGCTTAAAATGTCCAGTGAATGTTGTGTTATTAACAGTGGCAATTTTTACCTATGTGCTGCAGGACTGCAGCCCCCCAGGTAAAAGTCCATGAGACTGCATTGGCCTCACTGTGACTGGCAGTGACTTACTATTGGAAGTCTGACTTCACTAAGGGAAGCTTATATGGCCTGCAGCCGAAGCAGTCCATAAAAGCTGGGGGTATGCCCATGCACAGTACAGAGACTGATACTGTGCATGCACTGGTCCCAGTGCCTGTTATCTACACTGTACCTGTTGCATGGAGCAGGTGAGCCAGCATTGCAACCAGTGCCAGACCCCCTCCTACAATCAGGAAGGAGCCACTGCTGGTTATTATCCTAAGCAGGGAAAGACAATTTACCATTGATGCACATATGGCCCATATGTCTTAGTTTCCTTCAGGTTTCAGCCCAAGTCAATTTGCCAAAAACAAAAATGACAGAGTGCAGGATGCATTATTGCTTGGTGAGTGAGAAAGTGGTGAGAGATAATGTAACAATCAACCAGTGTCACGACTGAGGTGTTTGTTATTATGAATTTGATGATTGATACCCATTGAAAGGAACTTTGTCCACATACAGTATGTGGGTAACCTCAGGTGTGGATGCAGGGACCAGAGCCCAAAGGAGTGACCAATGATGGAGAAAGCAGAAATAAAATCAAGTTGTTATTTTTTGAACAGTCATTTAAACACTGATAATTACTGTGAGGAAGTGTTAGACTGTAAGGATAAGAAACCGTAAGAACTGTAATAGTCTTCGGACTCGGGAATGTCAGTGGCGTAACAATAGCCCCGCAGCCCCCGCGGTAGCAGGGAGGCACTGTGTAAGTGCGGGTGCAGGGGGTCTGCGGGGCTATTGTAACGCCGCCACCGCCACAGACCCAAAGGTTTACTTGAATTCACTGCGGTCCTGGCTCCTGATGCTTTGGAAACGGACAGACCATCATAAAATGTCCGCCCCCATATAGCAGACTGCTCTCTGAAACGGTCTGCTCTATGGGCGACATTTTGTGATGGTCCATTTTTGATAGCAAAAGCCAGGAGCCAAACCACACCGCAAACAAGATCTGCGGGTCCCTGCTGCTGGGCACAGGGGGCACGGACGTAAGGCACGGGGGCACAGAGGGGGGGCATGGGGGTGGGAGCTGCCAATTTATCGGCGGGGAAGGGAGGGCGCTTATATTATAGCTACCCCACTGAGTGGAGCTGCGGCAGAAATAGAACCAGTAGGAGGTGGAATCGGCACTAACCGAAGGATGTTGTCACTGATGTCCGATGATGATCATCGATGATCACTATCAATGATTGGAGATCAAGAGTTGGAGATTGATGTTGGAGATCGATGGGACTGCAGATAGAGATCAACGATAGAGATTGATGATATCAATAGTAACAATCGATGTTTGGCAATCGATGTTGGGGATCAATGTTCGAGTAGTGGACAGATGATTGAAGATAGCAATGCAGAACTCAGTTGGAACTGAGAGTAGACTCCAGGGACACTGGACGGAGCCAGGCCATGCAACAGGACTGTACATGGGAATGGAGGGAACTATGGTTTGTATGTCGCATGGCTGAGGCCTGTAACAAAAGCAGTTACGAGGACAGCTGCAGTGAGCTGCGGACTAGCATTAGGCAAGACTGCAGGATATGCTGCACAGCTGCAGCATCAGGTAATCACTGGAGAGACTCGGAAATCTGTGCTGTGATCTGCACACACACACAGGACTGAGTATAATCAGACCTGGAGCACAGTGACAGTCTTAAGGCCCCCATACACTAGGGCGACTTGTCCTTAGGACAAGTCGCCCCCGACTTCCCCCTGAGCTTCCCCGGCTGCTCCCCGGGGGAGCTTGATTAGATTGGCACTTGATGTGCCATTTTTTACATGTGATAAATTGTCTCGATTTATCACATGTAAAAAACCCGGGGAGCAGGGGGGGGGGGGGGAGGCTACAGAGCAGGGCTGCTGGTGGGAGCAGGGGGGGCTGGGGACACTGCGGGGGACACAGGCGGCATAGAGCCGGGCAGAGGGAGCCGGGAGCTGTCAGTGCTAGAAAAAAAAGCCTATGCAATGAATGTACAGCCTGTGATTGGCTGAGCGCTCTCTCAGCCAATTGCTGACTGGCTGAGAGCGCTCAGCCAATCACAGGCCGCCTATTCATTGTATGGGCTTTTTTTTTTATTCAGTACTGACTGCTCCCGGCTCCCCCTGCCCGGCTCTATGCCGCCTGTGTCCCCCGCAGCGTCCCCAGCCCCCCCTGCTCCCTCCACCACCGCGCCGCCCCACTAGGTCCCAAGTCGGGTGGTCAGATGTGCAGCAGGTCCGAGCACCCGACGCAGATCCGATGCGCACGGGACCGCGCATCGGATCTGAGGGGACATCCATCAAAACTAGCCGATTTTGGTCCGATTTCGGCCAGATCCGACTGATCTGGCCGAAATCTGACCAAAATCGCCTAGTGTATGGGGGCCTTTAGAGAGACACCTTGGAGGTAAAAATAGTATTTGTTTTATCTGGATCATGACAACTTGTTCCTATCATTTTTCAACACAGGTGCAGATGTATTAAGCCTTAACAAGAGATAAATGCAGGGGGCGATAAAGAGAGATAAACGTCTAGCCAATCAGCTCCTTACTTACTTTTTTCAAACACAGCCTGTAACTTGGCAGTTAGCAGGTGATTGGCTGGACGTTTATCTCTCTTTATCACCCTTGCATTTATCGCTTGTTAATGCTTAATACATCTGCCCCATGGACTGTAAAGTTGGGAACTGAGCGGCTGACATTTTATCTCTCTCTGTGTAATCACTCTCAAAGCATTAATACATATGCCACTAAGTGTTTAACACATTGAAAAAAATGGAACTTCACTGCAGCCCCGCCCCTGGTTGCAAATGTGTTTCTCAATCATCTAATGCCCTCATGATCCTTTAGGAGAATAGGAAAATAAGTGCAGTATATTCCTATAATTCTTCAGAGAGTGATGGCAAACTTTTTGTTTAATTCTTCTATTGGCTTATTGTAGTTCTGTACCATTTAATATTGTTGCAAAAAAACAGGCATTTCACAGGCTGGGGCTGGCATTTTAATGAATATTTCTAAATACCACAAGAACCTTAGAGATGACAGATGATAAATGCAAAAATGATGTGAACATGTGAACTGCTTAATAACTGTATATCAGGACTGGAGCGAGTTGTTTCAGAAGCCAATCATTTTTTATTATAGGACTGTAGGAAGAACACAAGGCGAAATCCTCACAAACCCTTCACATACAATTAAACCCCCGTCCCTTGGAGTGTCAGTCAGGAATGCTGAGCATCATAAAATAAGCAAGAACAATTTGGCAACTGCAAAAAATTGAGCACTCTGGGTTTCTTTAACTCACTTTACCTCTCTGTACTCTAGAACAGTAAAGGAGATTAGGAACAGTGGAGGTGATTAGGAACAGTGTAGATGTAAGGTGATGAGTGCACCCAAGAACTCGCATACACATCACTATTTTTAGCCAATCTGAAAGGTATATAACTTCCTTACTTCAGTTCCCTTTTACTAGTTTATGCTGCTACAATGGGATGTTGTCAGGAATCTGTTGGTCGGGATGGCAATTGTCAGATTCCCAACAAAGGAATCCTGATATGTACCATGTAAATAGGTGCCCATCCTGAGTATTAGGGTTAGTTTTAGGGTTAGGCACTAGGGAGAGGGTTACAAGTAGATTATGCATAGGGTGAGGTGGGGTTAGGCAGCAGGAGATGACAGGGTTTGGCTGTATAATGGTAATTAGGATAGAGATCAGAGGCGGAACTACCATTGGTGCAGCAGGTGCATTGCACCGGGGCCCCTGAAGACTAAGGGGCCCACTTCTGACACCCACTGCTGTGTGGCATATTGTGAACTTGGGTTGGAAGGGAATAGGAGGGCCCAAAAATGCAGTTTTGCACCTGGGCCAACCACTCGTAAGTTCCGACACTGATAGAGATACTTATTGTAAACCAATTTGTGATTTCGCTGTTGGGATTCTAAAAGACAGCATTTTGATACTAATCCACTATGACAGTATTAGGTTTGTTTGTTTGATATTGGTTACAGTACAGTGCCATTCAATGGGCAACTATGGCCCCTAACTTCCAGGAAAATGGTAATAACTGCAAAATTTCTCACGGCACATCACCTAATTGAATTGCCCTCTATATGTGTTAATAAATTCCCCATTAGTCCGTCAAGAGATCCTCTTTATGAAATGTAACTTTGAAATTATATATTAGAAAAGTTTACTTGTTAATAGAACATAAACTTTGCTGGTTAACAAGGGCATACATCAAAACTTATAAATGCTATGGTTATGTAAATATATTTTGCATTGTTATAAAAAAAATGTGTATTTCAAAGCATGTAGTACGATATTTCTCTTTACTTTATGACTTTCGAAAATTTGGCTCTAAAGAGGCTGATATTTTTATTGGTAACCTTAGGGATAACTTTGTGTTAACCATTCCCCTACAATAAACATACCATAATAATGCAAAAGTAAGAAAAGATTGTATTGCATTGAAATGTGTTTTTTTATATTTAGGGTGTTTTTTCTTAGTATACTGTACTTAAGAGAGCTGACAGAAAATCAATATACACTGTATATAGTATATTTTGTCATATACTCCTTCAGTTTGCATGTGTTTCATTTTTCATGTGATATTCTATATATTGATATATATTTTTATCAGAATAAAATAATTTTATTATGGATTATAATCGATTATTATCGATTAAATGAAAATGATGATAGTCTACTACTACTACATTCAAGTCAATTATTATTTGAGAAGATATGTCTTACTAGATTTGTATACTACTGTATCATTGTGACTTAATAATACAAATATAAATTTTTAGATCACAAGTTTATTGTATAAAGACAAGGAACGGTTCTCAATTTTATAATGTCATACAACGGCAAATAGCTGTAGCTAAATTAACCAGCATATTGGAAAAGTTATTGAGAAAGTGATTGCAAATCAACTGGACACCAGCCTGACAACCCATGAAATTTATGATTCACTCCATTCAGGATTCAGAGGTCTTTATGATACATCAATATCAAAGGGTAGAAAAAGAATAGGTCACCAAAGTGTCCTGTAAGGGCGCCTGGGAGGGGTTGTCCCGCTGGAGCAGCGGTCTCTAAACTTTGGGAAGTCTGGCCCAAAAAAAGTAGTACAAGAGAAAAAGAGAATTGAGACTGCACTCGCTAAAAACATGCAACAGGTGTAAATGTATGCTTAAACCATTTGATAAAACAAAACCTAAAATATTCAAGTATTTAAATAAAACATATATCTCATTAAAATTGAGGGTACCACAATGTAGCAATGAGAGCAAGGATAGTCACCCACAGTCCGCCCGTTTAGTGTCCTGTGTCCGTTCCTATAGTGCCTCCAGATAATCGTCCCGTTAGGATTGCCAATGCAGGGAAACTTGTATTTAGGAGAGATGCTGATCTCCAATCCAGGGAGCGCCTGATGTTGTGAGGTGCTCTACCTGGTGTGCATGGAAGTATTGCCCTTAGGTTCCTGATTATGGGAATGGTTCTGGAGACTGGTCCGGTTTGTAGGAGATGAAAAGTAAGGCGTCTGGGTAGTATTGGGTGTCCTTGCTCCCCTCCACCAATGCGTTTCGCTCAAAGGCTTTTTTGAAAAAGCCTTTGAGCGAAACGCGTTGGTGGAGGGGAGCAAGGACACCCAATACTACCCAGAAGCCTTTGAGCGAAACGCGTTGGTGGAGGGGAGCAAGGACACCCAATACTACCCAGACTCCTTACTTTTCATCTCCTACAAACCGGACCAGTCTCCAGAATCATTCCCATAATCAGGAACCTAAGGGCAATAGTTCCATGCACACCAGGTAGAGCACCTCACAACATCAGGCGCTCCCTGGATTGGAGATCAGCATCTCTCCTAAATACAAGTTTCCCTGCATTGGCAATCCTTACGGGACGATTATCTGGAGGCACTATAGGAACGGACACAGGACACTAAACGGGCGGACTGTGGGTGACTATCCTTGCTCTCATTGCTACATTGTGGTACCCTCAATTTTAATGAGATATATGTTTTATTTAAATACTTGAATATTTTAGGTTTTGTTTTATTAAATGGTTTAAGCATACATTTACACCTGTTGCATGTTTTTAGCGAGCGCGGTCTCATTTCCCTTTTTCTCTCATCAACATCAAAGGACAAGACTGCAGCATAGCCAACCAACTGGATTTATACGTGGGGATTCAGAAAATTCAAACCACTGATCATGTGCTAATTGTTCTAGATGGTGGCTTCATTTTACATCAGCTATCAGCAAGGAATATAGCCAGAATCAAACACATATTTCTGAAGATCTGCCAAAAGTCATACATGCATTTGTATCACCTCGATAAGACTACTGTAATGTTCTCAACCTTGGTATCCCGGCAAAAGATGTAAACCACTTACACCTGGTACAAAACACAGCTGCCAGGATGTTAACCAACCTGCCCTGTTCCAGACACTTTATACCCATTCTATACTCGGTCCACTGGCTTCCTGTGAGATGGAAATCATCTTCAAGTTTGGCTAACTGACTTTCAAACCACTACATGACTAAGACCAAAGTTACCTGATCAGCTCCTGATTCCATACAACCCTGGTTGAGTACTATAATCTGTAAATGAAGGACCTTTAGCAATGATTAGCATCTCCTGTAATTGATCTGGGGGTTGAAGTTTTAGCCATGTGATTCCGGCTCTATGGAACTTACTCCCCCAAACAGTTCAAAAGGCTCTCACTCTAGAATTCTTCAAAAACAGAGTCAAAACTTTCCTGTTAATTCAATAATTTCCATAATTGTCCCTTTTCATAGCTCCATGCTCTCTATTCTTCATTGTTTCTGTACTTTATTATGTTAATTCTGCTAAGCACATTGGGGGAAATGTACTTAGATATGTATTCTACTTCACATGTGATGTTGCTATTTGCAAACAACCAGAATCTACTTTATCACCCTTTAGAAGATAGTAGACAGGATCTGATTGGTTTCCCATAGCAACATCACATGTGAAGTAGAATACACATCTCAATAAATTTCCCCCATTGAGTCCTATTGGAGACAGAGTTCATATAAATAAAACTTTTATTATCAATTTTATTATTAAATTATTTGTAATTGATTTTTGTACGAATTTACAGAGTTATTTCATATCCTTTCTGACATGGACTTCATTACATTGGCAAGTTGTATTTTTAACATGGGGAGAATTACATTTTTCAATATATGACCAAAATAGGCTATCATAACATCCTGGCCTAGTGTTCCTTCTAGGAACTGGGCAGGGCAGGGCGCTGCTGCATGGGGGCAGCATAAGGGGGCGGACTGGGCCCGCCAATGTCACGGTTGTGGGTATTCCGGGCCATAACGTCACAAAAAGGGACTTGCCCGGGCCGCAACCTCTATGGCGACACTGGGCTTCCCCGTGCACACCGACAGGGACAGGAAGCAGGCTCTTTTAGCCTAGCAGGAACACTACTGGCCTATTTATCAAACCTAAAAAAGAGGGATGTATTTGTCAAATAGACCATTTAAGTAAATTTGCACTTTTAGTCCAGCACCCCAATAAATTTAAGTCCACTTAAATTTTTACCACCAATAATAATTAATGGAGCAAACTGCTGTTTGAATGGTGAGCTTCTTGATAAGATCCACCGTAGATCTTCGAATTTGTGTATTTAAAGGCTCCAAAAATACCCTTATAATTTTTTTTCCAAAAGATATCTACATCTACATTAAATTATGCAATCCTAAGAAATGTTAAATAAATATTCAGTTTTTAAGACATTTCTATTTAATTTGAATTAATTTCAATCTCTTTGTATACTGTTTTTAATTTGATGATAATCTTCATAAACTTTGCCAAATAATAGAATTAAATTAAAAATGAATGCCATTCTTCATACCCACATTAATATCTCAGACTATTTTCTTGAAGAGAATTAAAATAGGTCTATTTCTGCTGTTAGTTTTATTGAATCATATCATATCATATCTTATCAGATATTCTAAAAATATGGTGAAACACAGTCCTTGAAAAGAGTAAAGGGCAAAGAGAAAATGCTAATGACAAACTGTATGCTTCCACAGCTTGATTAGCAGATAAGTATTTGAAAAGTTATCTCTTATCTGGCATAGTGATTTGCATTTGCTGCACAGCCTGATATGGATAGATCACCACAGGTAGTATGCAATGAAACATTTCTGGATATGCACTTTCTCTTCTGATATTCATTGGATGGACTGATCTCAAATATTTAAAGGTAAACCTAGAGAGTTACATTCCAAGTTCATTTTTCATTTAAGTCTTACTGGTATTACAGTATATTTGTTTCTACAAGCATAGCTTCTGTACTATAGAAATTGGAAAAGTATTGCATAAAGTGACCTTTAACAAGTACTAAACTCAAGCCCTGTACACATGCATGGATTTTTCCCGATTGTCGATTCGATTTTGCTTGTAGAAGCAAAATCTAATCGAATCCTAAACAAAATCGAATGGTTTTTGTGTCACTTTCGTTCTACATTCGATTCGATGCGCGCTCCCGTTTTCACAAAATCGAACAGAAAAATCTACTGTGCAGCCAAGGAAATATCGAATTTGATCTAGTAAATTGAATGTGTACAATGTACCATGAATGTATATCGAATTCGATATCTAATGCAAAAGTACAGATCTAATGCCAAATCGGATGGAAAGATCTAATGCCAGATCTAATAGAAAATCAAATCTTAAGCCCTGTACACACACATCGATTTGCTTTTGATTCGATGTTAGATTCGATTTTCTAACTTCCCTCATTTGCAAATTTAAAATTGAAAAAATACCAGAGGGATCGCAATGATGATAAAACAGAGACTCAATATAAATGGAAACCTATAGAGATACCCCTTAAAGAGACAGGACCCGATAAAAAGGAGACTCCTCTAAACCAAGTAACTGATCAACCACCAAAGAAGGATTTATCCCATAACCCTATGTATGGCCACAAATTTGCAAATAGAAATAGTATTAAATTTACGCATAGCAATAAAAAGAAATATGGAAATGAGAAAGTACAAACAAATTCTATACCAAATAGAGAATATCGTCCACAACGATATTATAATATAGAAATCACTCAGGACCATATAAAACATCTAGAACTAACTGGAGGGACAATAGGGAGGATGATACTTATCCACCAGAACCCGAAAATGATTATGAATATCGGAACCAAACAGATAGAAAGACTCGTTTTTTAGAGAGGAGATCATATCAAAACCAATACAGGTGACAACTCGCCCCAATAAAAGAGGAAAACTTGCAGGGAAAAATAAAGGACTTTCAAAAAAGAAAAGATCTAAAAACCCACAGTGACATCAGAGATAGAGGTAATAGGGGAAATCACTGTTAATGAGGAACCGGTTACCCAAAAAAACAAAATATTTAACCTCAGTAACTATGTACTTACTACAGAGGAACAGGAGGTATTAGAAAAAGGTTTGAAATTCTTGCCCTCGAGTAGGGTTTATGAATTTGATATATTTATCGCTCTTCAGAGATTCATAAGGAAATTAACTTTAACTAACTTTAAAAAAAAAATATTTTCCGAAAAAGAATACTCTGAAATACTCCCCGCTCCACCAGAAGGGATAACAGTGTTTAAGAAAAAAAATCGACTTTCTTCCCTCGACACAAAAAAGGGTGTTATATCGATGTTTTTGAATGGTTGGTAAGGGAAGATTTAGAACAGACTTCTTTTAAAACCATAAAATCTCCTAAACCCCAACGAGAAGCGATAAAATCCCTCAAGAGTAATCAACAAATTGTCATTAAGCCCGCCGACAAAGGCGGCGGGATTGTGATTTTAAACAGGGATAACTATCACGCTGAAATAATGCGGCAGTTGATAGATAAGGATACATATAAAAAATTACGCAGTGATCCTACCGCCACATTACCAAAAAAAATGGAAGTATTCATTCATCTATACAGCAGAACAGGTGATTACAGAAAAAGAGGCAGAATTCTTATATGTTGAGAATCCCTCAACACCTGTGCTATACGTGCTACATAAGGTACATAAATCGATTACAAAACCACCTGGTAGGCACCAAACCTATCGAGCTTTTTGGATAATAGAATCTAATCTATTGTTAAAGATACCAGATCATATGCCAAAGACACCATAGCAGTGATCAAAACAAAAAGTGAAGTAAAATGGGAACAGAACAGCCGATGTTAGGGAAAAATACACCATTATCCAACATAGAGACCACTTGGAGGCCATGGGTTACCACTAAGCTAAACATAACATATCCAAAAAGGAAAAAAACTTTATGCTGGATGGTATTGGTTTAGTACTTAACAATAACTTTTTTTGGTATGAAGGGGATCACTCTTTGCAGATAGCGGGTACCGCTATGGGGGCCAAGCTGGCACCAGGGTATGCCAATCTGTTCCTGGCCCACTGGGAAGACAAATGTGTATGGGCAGGTCAACCCTGGGCTGCCAGCTTGGCCCTTTGGTCCCGCTATATAGATGACATGCTATTTGTTTGGGGTGGGGATGAAGCAACACTAACTGAATTCTGTACCCACCTCAATAATAACACTCTCAATATAGAAATGACTTTCACCATTAGTCCTGTAGAGGTAATTTTTTTGGACCTGATGGTATATATAGAGGAGGGTTTGATTAAGACAAGAAATTTTGTCAAACCCACTGATTGCAATTCTTATATTGGTTTTGACAGCAATCACCACTACAACTGGATACGCAGTATACCAAACAGTCAATTCCAAAGGTTAAGAAGAAAATGTAGTGATTTGGAGACCTTTAGGGTCCAAGCAGAATCCATGGAACAAAATTTTAGGGAAAAAGGTTATGATAACAAAGCCATCAGTGAGGCTTTGGAAAAATACAGTATTATCAAAACAAGATAATAATGAGATACTTTTTATCACTAAGTTTTCCTTTCAACACCATATGGTAGAAAATATTATTAAAAGGCATTGGGGTATTTTGACTAAAGACCCTGGCCTCAGTACCTACTGTACTTGGGCCAAAAACCCAGGTTTGTGTACAGGAAGGCTGACAATTTAAAAAGTCTACTTGTTAGAAGTGCTATTCTGGTCGACAAAAGACCCTCACAAATAACATCCAAAGGTTTTTACCATTGCGGTCAGTGCATTATGTGCAAATCCTGCATAACCACCAATAAGATTTCTGAATATAAGTCTAATGTCACAAATACATCTTACGTCATTAAGGATTTTATCACCTGTGGATCCATTAATGTGGTGTACCTGTTAGAGTGCAATTGTGGGTATCAGTATGTGGGCCGCACGGGCCAAATGCTGAAAGAGAGACTGGAGAACATGTCCGTAATGTAAAAAAAGGGTATGAACTGCACAATATCTCGATGCACTTTAAAGAAAAACAATAATAATAATAAACAGCTTAAGTATTTTTGTGGTATTAAATTATGTAACAAAAATTGGAGAACACGTAATGTGGAAAGTGACCTCGCGAGATTAGAATTGAGGACTATTTTTGATCTTAAAACTTTAACGCCAAGAGGTTTAAATCTTGATTTTGAATATAAGTGGTTTTTTATAGATATTGGCTTTATTAAACTAATCATATTTTAGTTTTAGATAATGTACTTATATGTATTAAATCCATATTGGATGTATTATTATTGCCTTATATATTCCAACAGAGATTTTATTTGCCTGTTACATTATTGTATGTAATTTGTTGCCTTTTGCATTTGTATAATCATGTGTTAGATTGACAAATTAAAGCCAGGCTATAGGGTCCCACCATTGGCTAGAAAGGAGTCATGTGATGGAGGGATGGCTTGTAAAAAGGAGCCCAGGAGATGTTATGGCATATATTGAGAAAGGAACATCCGTTCCGAAATGCGTTGATGCCGCTTCTGCCCTTCACTAAGGCAGTTTGCATGTAAAGAGCACAGAAGACCCACACCGAGGAGTGTCAATCAGCGGCCACGTCTTGCATCTTCTAGCCGCCGGACCATCTACACCGCCCTGGGGTTGAGTCTTCCTGTCTGTCTACTTTACATCGTTTTTTATGTATGTACAGCTCCGTGTGATTTTATCGTGTGTGATTAAAGCAGTTTTTCTTGGAAAAAGGATCTTGTGGTGGAAAGAACCTGCTACGGGTACGCTTGACAGAATTAGAAAGTAAGTGTCAGCCCATTAGAGTTACATGTATGCTGTGACGTCCTGTTTGAAAGAAAACGATACATGTATGCGAGACAGAACTTTTAAGTAAGTGTCTGTCCGCATGTGGGAGTAGGAAAAACATTTTCCTGCTGATTGATTGCCCACACTCATCTGTATTTTAGTAGGTGGTTGGACACCAGCATCATCCTGCTTTCACAAAATATTACAGATTTTAAAGCGCCAGTGGTTCCCCAAATCCCGTTCTCTGCTATTCCGTGTTCCATTTGGAGGTTGATGGTCTCCTGGGGATCTACTTGCTGCTGATTATTTAATTAATCCCAGTCTAATTGCACCAGTTCACTAGTGTTTGTTTTTGTAGTGTAGGTGCACCATACAGCTATTACAATTATAATAAATGTAATTAATAATTTAACATCAAGTATAAGATTTCTGGCATAAAACTGGCCAATATTATGAGCCCACCCATTAAACATCAAGGTAACCTCATTTGGTAGGTCCCAAACATTATAGGGGTTCACCTCCAGGGCAACAGGCACCCCAAAGCCATCACATCCAAACCACTCCAGGGCACCACACACAGGATAGCAGTGAAGTATCACAGTGCCAACTTGCAACATTGCTTGTTATGAATGTACATGGGGTCAGTTCCTATAAAAATTCTGTTAATTTGCTACGCTCATAAATTTGCAGGATTCATGTTTTCCTAAGAAGAAGCCATTCATTTCTGGCTGCTGAGTTTGCCAGTAGCCGAACACTGCTGTCCACATGGATCAATCATATCTGCGTGGTGTTTCTGTGTGTAAAAGGAAGGGTTTAATGTGAAAAAAAATTAAACGGGTTTCCCCTCTCCTAAGCATATCCATTTTAGGGCTCTGTGAAAAATAGTTTGAGGTTCCCTTGTATTTAAAGAACCAGAACCAGGCTCCTGGATCGGTTCTGCTTCCAAAAATATGGGAGGGGCGAGACATAGAGGTCCCTGTGTTTTTTTAAACCAGCATTGGACTCCACTAGTCAGTAAGGTAATGCCACATCCAGAGAACATGTTTATACTGCTCCCTGAGGATGTAGCATTAACCCCCCAACTAGTTGAGAAAGAGAGTTGGGTGGGGAGGAGCCTGCACTAGAAATTGGAAATAATTGGAAATAATAATCAATTATTGAAGAGATAGTAGGTTGGGGAAAAGACTGACTATAATTGAAGATGAAAGAATTTTTTTAAACTAACATCACCTACCAGCCTGTGCCCAAGGCTATGGCTTTAAGAAAAGTGATGGTCAGTGGTGCACCCCCGAGTATAGGTACGTTTAATTTGAAAAATTGGAAACTCCTATCCCATATATGCTTTATGACCTTCTCAGTTCTCCAAGCATAATCTCTATGACTTTTTTGCAGCTCTCCAAGCATAAATACTATTCCAACCGCTGTCAGCAATGACACATTGCATGACAAAGACCCCAAGACATGACCATGACCTAAGTATCAGGATGGTACCCCTCTTTCCCCCTTATCATCATAATATTCACCTTATTTACTTATCAAACATGGGTTCTGTTCTTTAATAGATACCCCTCTTTCCCCCTTATCATCATAATATTCACCCTATCTACTTATCAAACATGGGTTCTGTTTTTTAATAGATACCTTTTCCTTGCACACATATTCACTAATGATAGGTGGTATGTCCCCCTATTACATATTTCTCTCAAAACAAATCCTTGTTTCTATATATTTTTTTTCACATATCTGGCAATATAGCATATTGCCCATCATGCCAGCACTTCACTGAGTGTATTTTTGCATATTTTTTGATCTTTCACATTGTTGTTATCAGCACTTTTCCTTTACACACATATATACATATCTCTTTTTATTATGATCATTATAGATCACTTCTTTCCACCATTAGATATGGGTGGGGGATATGATGTGATAAAATATTAATTATAAAATAGCACAAAAATGTTATAATAAAATCATGATAAAATAATAAAAAATAAGAAAACCAAAAAATAAAAACAAAAGAAGTAAATAAATAAATAATAATTAAAATAGAAAATATTATTCATCAAAAATAATATAGTTGAGAAATGGGAATGGTCATGTGGTATATACATAAAAAGGTAAAAAGAAAAAATTAATATATATACAAAAAAACTCTCTCATTATGATTAATTACTAAATAAAAAGATAACAAGTGGAATAGTTATGCTGCATTGAGATGTGATGCGCATATAAAGTCTTAACTATGTTTGCGTATAGCCAATAGTATTAGCAGAAACTTTAATGATAAATCAAAAATCTCAATAAAAATCTCAACAACATGTAAATAAAAATAAAAAAACAAAAAAATAAAAATAACGGGTTCAATAAAAAATAAAAAAGAATGCATATATCTTTATATTTTTATAAAAGTGCATTCCTGGGAATATTAGGTCTTCTCTCCCTCATCATCATTTTTTTCCTATGTAACTTTAAGTGGTAATACACTCTTTAAAATGTAAGTCTGTGCAAACAGATGCCAGAACACGGTTATAAAATCAGCTTAAAAATCAATGAATACAGCTGCTGCAGCAAGAGTAATCAATTACAAATGATTCTCATTGGCTGTGCACAAGCATAAGAAGCAACAGCCAAGCAGCTCAGGTACGCTGCCAGGTGATCAAGCTTTGCGAAACGTACGTCCAGACAGACGGACAGGGACGTGGTCACGTGTGCACACGTGACCGCTGGAGCGGCTACCAGATCGGAGCTTCAATATCAGACAAGCGCTCCTGTGTGTCCCTGCGCCCCAGAGATCCGGGGCTGGTAACGTAAACCTTTGCCTGTAAAGCGGCCGTGCGCCATTGGTGCCGGCTCAGCTCCTGGTACAGGCAAATTGATCCTTATCAACTTTTTATATTACCTATTTCAATGCTAAAACTGTGCACCTGTCATCCCCCTTGCCCCTGACATGGCTTAAAATTGTTGTTTGTAAACACTATTGTATCTATAGAATTTGCGGCATTTCTCAAGTGTAGCACATGCTTCTGTAAATCCTCTAAAGTACTTTTCAGGTGCTTTATTTGTTAAATCTGCACACAAGAATAGTGACAATAATAGTGTGCATCCATTCATCGCCTATTATTAATCAAACATTTATAGGTGCATTAACCATTTAAAGGTTTTACAGCCACATACCGCTCTGCTTTGAGTCAGCTGCAGTGGTCTCATGTGCATATAATGGATAATTAGCAATTCTTACACCTATCCACACTGTGTCCCCCACTTCAGTGTTTCATTGCTTCATTTAGGAGTTTTCATAGCTAAAGCGGTTTTGAGTGATTGATACTGCATGCATGAAAGAGACATCTTTGTGATATATGTGCAGGACTGAGTGGTACTGTTGCTGCATGTATACATTGTTGCCAGATTGGGATATTACCATCAAAATTAGGCTGTGCAACTAATGTTTCTTCATTGATACAATTGTGTTTATAATACCACAGGGCAATTCTGATTGTATTGTTGCTGCATGTATAAAATAATAAAAAATAAGAAAACCAAAAAATAAAAACAAAAGAAGTAAATAAATAAATAATAATTAAAATAGAAAATATTATTCATCAAAAATAATATAGTTGAGAAATGGGAATGGTCATGTGGTATATACATAAAAAGGTAAAAAGAAAAAAATAATATATATACAAAAAAACTCTCTCATTATGATTAATTACTAAATAAAAAGATAACAAGTGGAATAGTTATGCTGCATTGAGATGTGATGCGCATATAAAGTCTTAACTATGTTTGCGTATAGCCAATAGTATTAGCAGAAACTTTAATGATAAATCAAAAATCTCAATAAAAATCTCAACAACATGTAAATAAAAATAAAAAACAAAAAAATAAAAATAACGGGTTCAATAAAAAATAAAAAAGAATGCATATATCTTTATATTTTTATAAAAGTGCATTCCTGGGAATATTAGGTCTTCTCTCCCTCATCATCATTTTTTTCCTATGTAACTTTAAGTGGTAATACACTCTTTAAAATGTAAGTCTGTGCAAACAGATGCCAGAACACGGTTATAAAATCAGCTTAAAAATCAATGAATACAGCTGCTGCAGCAAGAGTAATCAATTACAAATGATTCTCATTGGCTGTGCACAAGCATAAGAAGCAACAGCCAAGCAGCTCAGGTACGCTGCCAGGTGATCAAGCTTTGCGAAACGTACGTCCAGACAGACGGACAGGGACGTGGTCACGTGTGCACACGTGACCGCTGGAGCGGCTACCAGATCGGAGCTTCAATATCAGACAAGCGCTCCTGTGTGTCCCTGCGCCCCAGAGATCCGGGGCTGGTAACGTAAACCTTTGCCTGTAAAGCGGCCGTGCGCCATTGGTGCCGGCTCAGCTCCTGGTACAGGCAAATTGATCCTTATCAACTTTTTATATTACCTATTTCAATGCTTAAACTGTGCACCTGTCATCCCCCTTGCCCCTGACATGGCTTAAAATTGTTGTTTGTAAACACTATTGTATCTATAGAATTTGCGGCATTTCTCAAGTGTAGCACATGCTTCTGTAAATCCTCTAAAGTACTTTTCAGGTGCTTTATTTGTTAAATCTGCACACAAGAATAGTGACAATAATAGTGTGCATCCATTCATCGCCTATTATTAATCAAACATTTATAGGTGCATTAACCATTTAAAGGTTTTACAGCCACATACCGCTCTGCTTTGAGTCAGCTGCAGTGGTCTCATGTGCATATAATGGATAATTAGCAATTCTTACACCTATCCACACTGTGTCCCCCACTTCAGTGTTTCATTGCTTCATTTAGGAGTTTTCATAGCTAAAGCGGTTTTGAGTGATTGATACTGCATGCATGAAAGAGACATCTTTGTGATATATGTGCAGGACTGAGTGGTACTGTTGCTGCATGTATACATTGTTGCCAGATTGGGATATTACCATCAAAATTAGGCTGTGCAACTAATGTTTCTTCATTGATACAATTGTGTTTATAATACCACAGGGCAATTCTGATTGTATTGTTGCTGCATGTATACATTGTTGCCAGATTGGGATATTACCATCAAAATTAGGCTGTGCAACTAATGTTTCTTCATTGATACAATTGTGTTTATAATACCATAGGGCAATTCTAAATTTTATTACAAGCTCTATAAAAGCCAGCGGTCCATGAGGGGAATTCATGCAGGTGAACAAGTGTAAATAAATTAAATTAATATATGAATTATTATTAAACATTTTTGCACAATATGATTCTTAATTAAATTATTTCACTTGGCATATAAAAAATACTCATAAAAAATATAAAAAAATCTTTTTTCGAGCAGCTTAGCAAGTCTTAGATTGGGGAATAAGAGTGCACCCCACCCGAGTTTCTTTTTCTTCTTGTTTTTCCAATTAACCCCCCAACTAGTCAGCCCTGGCTGGGGTCTTTGGTGAAGTGGAGACCCCCCCCCCCACCAAAAAAAAAAAGAGTTACCCTTCCCGGGCACCCAAGGTCCAGGGCTGAAGCCCAGGGCTGAAGCCCAGTGCTTTGCCCGGCAAACCTGGGCAGTGAGTGTCGGGTTTCTCCTTATGCATTAAAAAAAGATACCATCCACACATCGAAACGCGGTGGAGCTGGCGGTGTTAGCATCTGTGATGGATTGAGTAAGCGGTGGGATTTGAACAGAAGGTACTTGTTTCCTAGCACGGCCACAATCGTATGGATCGTGTACCTTTAAGTTAAGGTACACGATCCATACGATGGACCTGATTTCCTTTGAAATCAGGTCCATTTGGCCGGCTAGGACAAAATATCGGGGGCATCGCGTCGGTCGGGACCGTTAACAATGGTCCCGACGCGACCGACGTGATGCCCCCGATTTCCCCATAGGCTTCAATGTTAAAAAATATTTTAACATTGAAATCGTGTCGGGAAAGGTAAAATATCGGGGGCATCGCGTCGGTCGGGACCATTAACAATGGTCCCGACGCGATGCCCCCCGATTTTTCCATAGGCTTCAATGTTAAAATATTTTTTAACATTGAAATAGTGAAAAAATGTGAAATGGGCCAATATGACCCATTTCACATTATAGATGTCCCCGTCGTCACCCCACGATAGACGCCAACCCGAAGCGTGGCGAGCGCAGCGAGCCCGCGAGGGGCGGCGGTGCGCGTCCTCCGACCTTTTCATTCCCCTACTATCCACGTCAGCGTGGAGTTGAGAACAGAATAGTGTGGCGAGCGCAGCGAGCCACCGAGCCCGAAGCGTGGCGAGTGGACGCGTATAACTTCACAGGTATACGCGTCCCCTCGCGGGGCTCGCTGAGCTCGCCACGCTTTGGGATCGGTGGCTCGCTGCACTCGCCACACTATTCTATTCTCAACTCCACGCCGACGTGGATAGTAGGGGAATGAAAAGGTCGGAGGACGCGCACCGCCGCCCCTCGCGGGCTCGCTGCGCTCGCCACGCTTCGGGTTGGCGTCTATCGTGGGGTGAGGTGTACGCCGTTAAATTTGGGGGGGTTGGGAATATTTTACATTGAATCCAATGTAAAATCGGGTCCCAGGGACCCGATTTACATTTCATTCAAAAAAAAATCGGGTCCAAAATCGGTCGGTCGCATCGATCGCATCGCATGCGACCAAATCGCATGCGATGCGATCGACCCGATTTTTCCGACACGACCACCCCGATGTAAATCGGTGTGGCCGTGCTAGGAAACAAGTACCGAACAGAATGTAGACAATGTCCTCTTGTTTTAAAGTCTGTAGACCACATGTCTATGGTATGAGCTAACATATATTAATTATACTTGAAAATGTTCTATATGTTGCAGAGTCACAATATCCCTTTTCTCAGGTGTTTTGAGAATCTTTGCAGAGCTTATTCTACCATTGGACTAGTCCCTGTTCAGTCATCATGGGTGAAAGGTCCATAACTATGCATTATCCTGATGTCTCAATAATAATAGCAGGGCTGCCAACAGGGGGGGGGGGGGGTTTAGGGGTACTAGAGTCCTGGGCCCCGGCAGACTTGGGGCCCAGAATGCAGCTTTGTGGTTAGTACCAGGACCGAGCTGCTAATGTATCAGACAAAAGTGCCTAGTGTGCGATACACAGCATTGCTGCTATTGCTGTACCTGGAGGCTCCTTTTACCGCACCCTGCATGCATTCTCCCCAGCAGCCGGAGAAGCAGGAAGAAGCTGTCTGACGTCATTGGCCAGCGGCAGCCCTAGCCGTCTGCAAGATGACACAGCAGCCGGGAACACAACACCCGCCAGCCGCACATTACCGGCCATTCCTGAAATGCCAGCCCACCCAGCAGCCAGCACTACACCAATGGAAGTCAGAGCTGCACAAGGAAGGAGATGACAGCGGGGAGCAGAATGGCCGCCAGCATTACATCAACCACGCGCCGCCTCCGAACTGCCTGTCACAGACGTCACCAAGAGGTAGGGACAGCCAGCTTAGGGTGCAGGCGCGGGGGGGGGGGGGATATGCTGCTGCTGGGGGCCTGGACTGTAGGTCAGTCCCGGGCCCCAACATTGTAGTGGCGGCCCTGAATAATAGTAAAGCCTGAAATAATCCCAAGGCAAATTGACACTTTTGTAGATGATTGACAGGAGTCCCTTTTGGATTAAATGAATTGGACTTGCATCTGTCTCTGTACTCTCACCCACAGTATTGTTGGCTATTTTTTGCAGTAACTTCTTTAACTTTCATTTAAACTGTTGTTTCAGAAGAGATTTTAAATGGTGCATCCTGGGAGACTGTGAAAAATTCATTGTGAAAGTGAGACTGCAATAGGAATGTCAAAGGTTCTTCAATGATCCGAAACAATGGTTAAATTCTACATGACTCCCAGATTGCAACGGCATAAAACTTCTGACATCTGGTGACATCAAACAACTCTCACCATTTAAATAAAGAGACTGAATGAGACTTTTTAAATGCATTGCCTGAGTCTAACTAATGGTGTCATCATCAGTGCACAGTCCGTGAAGAGTTACTGATTATACATAAATGTGTCTTGTACATGATTTTATACCAGCATTTCTCAAACGTTTGTGAAGAAACCTTTTTAACAAATGTCCTCTAAGTTTGTTTGCTTGTAGATTTAAATGCTTCCTAAATATTTGTTTAAAGTAACCCTGGAATCTAAGTTTTTTGTTATAACAAACCACTCGTTACTGTATGCCTTTAAATCATACTTGCCGACTTTCTAGCTGCCCCATCCCGGAGAAGGCAGCCAGCTAAGTTTTTAGGCATTGCATGGTGGGGGCTTGGCTAAAATAATGCGATCACATCATTTGACCCAAGGACCCCCCTGCCGAGGGGCAGTTCGCAGGAGAAGGAGGGTTATGTGGGAGAGTCAGGAGGGGGTCCCGATTTCTGGGAACCACCCGGCCATTCTGGGAGGGTAGGCAACCCTGCTTTAAATTTTTTGAAAACTTTCATTCTGCTGAGTTTTTTGTTTTTGATTGTAATACTAATTCTGATAATGTTATCTTTTTTATATTTCGAAGATTGAAGCACATTCATTTTGGTATATTTTGGAGTGTTTTTGCCATAGTTTCAACATTAGGCTCTATACTGGACTATGGGCCTAATTCAGGGCAAATTATATGATTCGTAGACCATCCGATTAAAGAATGACTGCGCCTGGGCAATGAATAATATTGCAAATAAATATCTGTACATTGCTGTCGCAGTTTGATTGACAGAAAGACAGCATTTAGGGGCAGAAACATGTTTTCTGATAGTGTTTTTGAAAACGCTGGTGTGCCCAGATTGTTTTTTGGGCGATGACTACTTCAAGCATGTTTCTTTAACAGGTTAGTGGTAGCCGTAAGCCCCATACACACTTTCCAAGGCCCGCTGACGCCATACACACTTGCTGATGCTGGCAGGGAAATGAGCGATGGAGGGGAACAGGTATGGGCGTGGGAGCGATGGCATGGCATCGTCAACGAGGACCTCTCTCGTCACAACATGCAGGATGAGGGAGGGGGTCATTAACAATGTGCATTGTTAATAATATTCAATGTACATACAAGGCAATATAGTAAAATATATCACTCTTTCTTTGCAATATTTTTTACTATATCAACTACAGATGGAGCCGGGCTCCCTCTTGCTGGCAAATTGCCAGACTGTCTCCGCTGGCGATCCGCCAGCAGCCCGGCGCTCCATCTGACTGAGACGTGCGTGCGTCTCAAGCGCACGCGCATCTCAGTTTCCGTGCGGCGGGGCGACGGGAGCTTCAGGGAGACGGACAGGGTTAGGGGAGGCAGCAGGGGGGAGAGAGGAGGCGGTGGGGACCCGGGGGAAGCGTCGTCGGAAGGGAGGAAGTGCCCTTTTGCAGAGCAGATGGTGGCTGGCGGGGGATGGCGGCTGGCGATTCTGCTGCCATCCCCTGCAAAGACAACACTGGCTCCATTTGTAGTGTGTATGGGGCTTTAAACGTACTCACTTTTTGCGAATGGATCTGCATCACTATTTGCGATGCATTTGCAATTTAGCAATGAGCATTTATTGTTTGTTTCTAGGTGGCAAATTTTTAATTGCAGGAAGCTATGTTTTCTCTAATTAGCAATCCATGCTTAATTAGGCCCTATGAAGCTAATTCAGGTTGGATTGCATAAGGTGACAACTGCGCGTGAAAACGTCCACATGGATGGGCAGGCAGCATTTACAGAAATGGGGGCACGTTGCCCTGTTTTCCAGTAGGGGTCAGACAAGGACTTCTTGGCCTTGCAAGCCACCATGTGACTGCAATCCTAAGAAAGAGAGACATCACGACCAATGGATGTAGAGGTTCCTCTAAACTAAGATTTCATTGCAGTTTTTAGTAATTGCAAAAACAATGTATGCACCTCCTCCTGCATTTGCAATACTTAAGCTGCTACAAACAGCTTGTAATTATGCGATGGATGCTGAGCGAGGGCCAATGCCCATATAACCCCATTTCCTGCAAATGGGATATAGTCAAGATCCTGAACAATCACAATTCTGACAGCCAAATACCGGTACCAATGAATTCTAAAGCTGGGTTAGTGTTAAGGTTTGGTTTAGGCACTAGAGGGGGGGGGGGGGTGGATTAACCCCCTGAGTGCTAACATTTTTGTGAGAGATCATCAAAATATCAGCTAAAAATGCCAGTGTTGCTCACAGCGACTGTTCTTTTTTTGGGTGCAAAATGTAACTAAACTTCATTTAACTGACTTGGCTGTATCTGTATTTATACTAAAATCACTGTGATCGATGCTGGCATTTTTAGCAGATATTTGGATGATCTCTCACACTTGGCACTCAAAGGGATATGATGCAGGAGGGGAAGTTTAGGATTAGGCTTTGGGAGAGGACATTTAGGATTAGGACTGGTGAGAGGGTTAGAATCTGAGCATTGAGAGTCTGCTGACCACCATCATTTCATATTCAACCACCTGTTGGCATCTCTAAAGTGTGGCATATAGTGGCAATAGATATAGATATATGTACCGTATGAAGCAGTGAAAATAGTGGATAAGTGAGCCAGTGGAGAAGTTGCTCATGAAAATCTATTAGATTTGGAGTAACATTAATCAAGTGCATTCTATAAAATAATAGGTAGCAGCATATTGGTTGCCATGGGCAGAGGTGCCGAGAGGGGGGGGCAGGTACAATTTACCCGGGCCCGGGCCTGTCAGGGGGGCCCTGGTCTGGACACAAAGGTTTTTTTTTTATTTGGTGGCAAGTCCGCCAGGTCTGAGTGCGCCCGAGTCAGCTGTTCAGCGGTGGCATTGGCAGTGCGGATGTGGGCTGGCATGGGGGCAGCAGCATCACAGAGGTCCTTCTGAGTGTTGTTCCGCTATCCGACTCCAGGGCCTGCTGAAAGTTAGCCACGTGACTTTGGAGTTTACCATGGCTCAACGACAGGAGGATACTTAAGGTAGGTAGTCCCTGGGTGCCAGGAGGAGCTGGGTCAGAGAGGCCACCTTCTGCGGGAGTACCACCCACTCCGCTGAATCTAGCCTGACCCTCTTCACATCCCAGCTGCCATCAGCAGCAGCAGGTGCCGGTGCCATGTCTCCAGCCTAGCAGTCCCAGATCTGGTTCCCCATCCATGTCCAGGTCACTGTGTTCCAAGGTGGAAGGTGGGTGGCTGGTTGTTCTGTGTCTGCTGCCTCCCTGCATGCTGCTGGGGCTGAGATCCAACTCTGGAAGTCAGCATGTAACCCCAGGCAGAGCATGTACTGTAACTGCATGGCAATGAGCGTGTTAACACCTGGCAAAGCATGTAACCCATGGCAGAGCATGTAAACATACCCTCCAACATGACCAATTCCATTAGGTACAAAATGCTCTGTTCCTGGACTTCCCTGCCAGTGTCAGTTACAGAGGTTGGACTCCAGCACAGTCCAAAATTCAAAGAGGGGGGTCACTGCCAGTGAGTCCACGACAGTGATGTTTGGGGTGGCAGTATATGTTGCTCCCCTTTTTGAATATTGGACTGTGCTGCAGCCCCACCTCTGCAACTGCCACTGGCAGGGAAGTCCAGAAACAGAGCATTTTGTACCTAATGGAATGGGCCATGTTGTAAGGTATGTGTAAATCCTTTGCAAAGATCATGTAACCCCTGGCAAAGCAGGTTAATCCCATGGCAAAGAGCATGTTAACCCCTGGCAGAAAATGTTAACCCCTGGCAGAGCAGGTTAATCTGATGGCAATGAGCATGTTAACCCCCCTAATATGCAATGACCATTACGGTGTGTGGCATAACGTATATTGAGCATTATGGCATGTGATATAATATGTCATGGGTCTGTGACATGTGTAATAGGCATTACAGTATAAATATTTGTACGTGTATCCACCTTGGAAGCAGTGGCGTAACATGGGTCTGCAGAATGTGCGGGGAGCTCCGTCCGTGGGGGCCCCAGGAAGTTCTTGTACCGGGGCCCATGATTTCTCTTGGCGGCCCTGGCCATGGGTAACTTCTCTCCTGGCACACTTCTCTACTCTTTTCACTGATTCATACATTTGCTTTCATTATATTGCTCTAGGTGACTAGTTGATTTCTGTGCCTAAGGATATAATTCAGCTCTCAGTGGACACTAAGAGATATACAGTATAAAAACTCTTCTCAAATATCCAAGTAAGATATAGCAAATATGACTTTTCTTGTAGCCTGCAAGGGTTTGTAGCTTTTATATTTTATTACTCACATTAACTTTCAAAATAACGTACTTTGAACTTTGCTCCCAGTACAGTCAAATGAACCAAATTTGAGTTACTGAGGAGAGGAATGGTATACATTTTCATGTGAGTGAATGTATATATGTGTGTGTGTGTGTGTGTGTGTGTGTAAGTGTATCTTTAACCATATAACATTTGTTAGATATGTCAATGTGGTACTTGTGTAGTTTCACTCGCTTCACTCGGCCACGCTGCGGGCTCGGTGGCTCGCTATGCTCGCCACGCTATTTAAAATCAACTCCATGCCAACATGGATAGTGGAGGCATGAACTATCCATGTTGGCATGGAGTTTAGTTAGTTTATTTGACATATTTAGTGGAACTACACAACTATTTGACATATGCCGTGAAACTACACAAGTACCGTCAATGTTACTGCATGGAGATGTGTAGGAGTTTGCGGTTCTTTCGTTCTCTTAATACAGATCGTACTATTAGTGATGTATTCATTAATATGAGTCTAATCATCATGGTCTCCATAGCCATTTCCCATCAGTATTCACAAGGTTATTTCTCATCCTGGATATAAAGAATATAATACTCTTATTACCATTATAAGCACCATGTAATGTCAACAGAATAATCAAGTAAAACATAGCGCATGATAAAACAAGAAGCAAAAGTCAAGTTAAAACATTTCCACAATTTAATTTGTGCACAGACATTGCTAAAACCCTTATAGAGCTGTTTTGTACGTAAACTCAAACCTCTACAAAGTCTGTTAAATGGTAAGCTATCAAACAACACAAAGGGGGGATCCTAGTTTACTTGTGCTGTCCTGTTGAATTGCCCTATAAAAATGTTTTCAGAGTATATAGCGGTGCTTGTGGTGTTGTTAGACGACACAAGTTTTGGAAGCTTAACAAGGACTGTGGTTTATTTGTAGTAATGAGCATAGAGTTAACAGTAGTACTGAAATAGTTAACTTGCAGGTATGCGGTATATACTGTAGCATTCAGGTACAGATGTAGCAGGTAATTACAGGCAGGAATACACAGGTGTATGATACAAGTGTATGATACAGGTGTATGGATCAGGTAGTTATTGTATCCTTGTAGCTGCAGTGGTATTGAGGTCTCTTTGAAGCAGGCCTGAAATCTGCACAGTGTACAGACTAATAGCTTGGTCTGTGAGGGTCTCAGCGGCTCTAGCGCTGTAGGCGCTAAGTGCATGGGAACTCTCCGGCGGTGACTGACAGCGGGCTCTTCCTTCTGCGGGTAGACAGCGGGGTTCAGGATGCGCTATCACACTAGCTCTCCCTGTTGCGCACCTGCTGTAGGAGCGTGGGGACACATACTGAGACACAGAGGTAAGTAGTGCACTGACTGGTCTAAAAAGGCTGCTGATGGGCTACATGAGCTGTCACTCTGAGATGTGACAGCTTGCGTGGACGCTGGGGCCGCCTTCCACTGACATGACAATGGTTGCCATGGGGACAGGTGCAGAGCGCACCTTACTAACAAAAAAGACTTGCCGAAAACACACAGAAAAAGTGAACTCTATGTGTTTCGCTGAAAACTAGTCTGCTTTCGGGGATTATGCTTCAGCTGCCTGAGGTAGATGAAAATAAATCCCTGATAAACTGTGACTCCTGCTGGCTTATTGTGGTTATTAGGATAGCCCTGAGGCAGACTATTACCTGCGATCAGCGATTGTAGGTACTAGGATATTGCCCATACAATGAGTTGATTCCTTCAGAATACCCTTTAGTGTCTAAAATACTCTTTTCCCATGGATATCCTGAGTGCAAAGCAACTCAACACCAATCACTTTGTCTGCAGTTTTAACTCCCGATCTTGGGCCTTATGTTCAGTAAAAGTACAGTTACCATACAATAAGGTAATACTGTAGATTAGGATGCTTTCCACAATACAACAGTCAACATTTAACAAGGTTATCTTACACATATAAGCCATTTTTTAATCTTCTAAAAAATGAGACATTGTTGTGCCTTTTTTTTATACCAAAAATGTGCAATTTAACCACCATATCATAGTATTTGAATTGAGAACCCATAACAATATGAAGGATTACACTATAAAATAATCAACCTATCTAAAAGTCCAGGTCACATTTGGACACAGTTTATTTTTCTGAAATAAATTTTCCATGTCTTTAGTTTTAGACATGTTTTACTCTAATCGAGCATTCTAGTAACCTCCTTCTATATACACTCTCATCCTCGTTGCTTATTAACCCAACAATGGCATCAGCTAATTTTTCAATATTATTGTGAGGTTGACTCACAATCAAGTGATAAGAATAAATACAATAGCACACAGGTTCTCAAACTCGGTTCTCAGGACCCCACACAGTGCAGGTCTCCTCGCAGAAGTGAAATAATTAGCTCCACCTGTGGATCTTTAAAAAGATGTGTCAATGAGTAATGAACGCACATGTGCACCTGCTGAGTGACCTGGAAAACATGAACTGTGTGGGGTCCTGAGGACCAAGTTTGAGAACCCTTGAAATAGCAGATCTACTGTAGGGCATATGGAAACTGTTTAGATCCAAATGAAACAATTTAGGCACAGTGGAACTTACAATAGTGTTAAAAACGGAACAAAAATGAACAGAAAAAAATATTTCAATTGTTACATAACTTCTATTGTGTTCCAAGTGCGATGTTACAGGATGCAAAACAGTTGCGACAGCATGATCCATCGAAACATAGGCAAATTCTAAGGAGTCAAACCTTGCTGGAAAAAAAAATTGAACTTAATCTGTCTCATCAAAACGCGTTCAAAGCATTTAATCACCAAGGATGTCAAAGATATGATGCCAGCAGACAATACAATGTTGAGTCCATTGGGTATATTTATTAAGCAGCATTTTTCAAAGCAACCATGACTTCATTGATTTCAGTCACTGGATATGAAGGGACAATAATATTAATTACAGAAAATGCCTGGTTTCAATAATATTACCGCTATAAATTCAGTAGCCTACGCCACCAAATACTGTACATGATCGATTTGGACAGTGCTACTTAGTACATTTACCACTAAGCCCATACGACTAACTCTACATGACTTGCTGTTTGATTTGACACATTTTAATTGAAATAGTATCTGAGCTGCAGATACTGGTAAAAGATGAAAGAACTCAATAAAAATGTGCATTGGAGCAATGCCTAAAAAACATTGAATGTTACGTCTTGTGCATGGCTCAAAGGCTTTGTGATCTACAGTAGGATTGGATGAAACAGTCATTTGCCTAAAAATGGCATCACTTTTATTGATTTCTTAGCTTTTCTGTACCTCTGCACTGGTTTCTTATAGCTAAATGTAAGGGGTGAATTTGCGAAACATTGGGTTATACTCAATGCCTTTACAAGTGACACACAGTAAAGGCATTGCCACTTTAAATTTTGGGCATACACTTGCACAGACAATTTGGTTTTTACAACCCATTGCTTTGTAAATAACAAATTCAGAGGCCGAACTGCCATTGGTGCAGCAGGTGCATGGCTCCGGGGCCCCTGATGACTAAGGAGCCCACTGCTGTGTAGCAAATTGTGAACTTGGAGAGGAGGAGAGGGGCCCAAATTATATTTTGGCCCCAGGGCCAACAACTCACAAGTTCCACCACTGAACAAATCTCGGTACTTGTTTCTTAGAACGACTCCTACAAAGGAATTTGCTTAGTGGGCTATTCTGCGTAGGAAAATCTCATTGCATGGGCCATTTTAGTGCCATGCTTTGTGCGATGTGATGCAATATTTTCATGTAATTTATTCACTGCTATGTGTGCCCCGGGGCATCGCATTGCACCTCCAAAATCGCATGCGATCGCATGTAATTTTATAGGGTGTACGATGCCATTATATTAGGTATACAATAATATGATTGTATGTCCTAAAAATAGGTTTTATGCACCCCCCCACTATCCACGCCACCCCGAGCGTGGCGAGCGGCGGCGGAACGCATCCTCCGACTTTTTCATACCGCTACTATCCACATCGGCGTGGAGTTGATTTTATATAGTGTGGCAAGCGCAGCAAGCCACCGAGCCCGAAGCGTGGCGAGCGCAGCGAGCCCCGCGAAGGGACGTGGAATACATGTAAAGTAATCCGCGTCCCCTTGCGGTGTGAGACAGATTCAAAACTCAGTTTTAAAAGAACCATAAAATGCAAGGCCCTAATATTAATATTCTCTACGTAATACAATTGAGTCTTCACAATTAATAATCCAGAGAACGGTCCATTACCAGGAATCAGCAGAAGAGTCAGTATCTGTTCAATGTCAAATAAGAAACAGAAAAGAACAAGAAAAGAACAATAAAAAATCAAACAATAAACAGACATGAGTAACAGAAATTGCAGCTGCGTATGTATGTAAACTTAGACAAAGCCATGCATTAAAAAAGGGCAGACAGTCATTGAAATGTCTCACAAAGGTTGACATGTACTAAGCCTTAAAAAGTGATAAAATGGAGAGTGATAATCAGCCAACCAATCAACTTCTATCTGTTATTTTTCAAACACAGCATACTGTATGTCATGGCAGTTAGGAGCTGATTGACTGGCACTTTATCACTCTTCATTTAATTGCTTTTCAAGCTTAGTGCATCCGGCCCAAAGGACCATATAGCTTTCAACAGATTTGATGAGGTTCAGTCTTGTGACCTTATTTTGGCCTACCCACTCAGCTGCTTAATATCCATATGTAGCTGAATGGCTGGTGTAGAATAAGTATACTGTAGCTACAATTTCAATTCTACCCATTTTACACCAAAAATCCCGGATCTGACCCGGCATTTGGAAGAAGGAACCAAGCCGAGTCGGATCCGGGATTTATACCATTTACACTGCGGTGCCCACCCGCAGTGTAGACGGAGGGTGGGCACCGCAGTGTAAATGGTGAGGTTCAGTCTTGTGACCTTATTTTGGCCTACCCACTCAGCTGCTTAGTATCCATATGTAGCTGAATGGCTGGTGTAGAATAAGTATAGCTACAATTTCAATTATACCCCTTTTACACCAAAAATTCCGGATCTGACTCGGCATTTGGAAGAAGGACCCAAGCCAGGTCGGATCCGGAATTTACACCAGTTACATTGCGGTGCCCACCCGCAGTGTAGACGGAGGCGGCGCTTGGAGATGACATCATCTCCAAGCGCCGGGACTGTGGTGATCCCCGCCGAAAACACGATCACCATGCTGGGGGCAGCCCAGCACCAAGGTAAGCTGCTTGGCTGCCCCCGTGCACCCCCCCAGCCGTCGTCCGGGAGGTGAATGAATGCCGCACAAGCATCCATTCACCTCCTCCGCTGCTGCCGCTGCTGTCTGCAGAGTATAGCAGACAGCAGTGTGGGCTGTCTGTGCCCCCCCCCCCATCCAACCTGCAGATGCTGCGGTCCGTAGGTTGCACGTCCCCCATTGCACGTCCCCCCGGATGACCCGGCATAACCATTTACACTGCCCACTACCCAGGTCCTGGATGTCCCGTGTAAAGGTACACAGTGTGTCCCATTTACACAGCCGCTGACCCGGTTCTGACCCGCCGAAGACCCGGGGTTTTGCGGCGGTGTAAAAGGGGTATTACACTGTAGATGTGAGTTTGCAGAAGGTGAACTTGCATTGTTAGACTTCCACACTGTACCTTAAATTCACATATTTCTCATTCATGGCGGCACACTAGATAATGTACTTACAATTTAATTAGAAATGCCAGTTTGCTGTACTCGCAGCAAGTGCATGTACATTTTATCCATAAAGCCTACAATGAAAAGAACACCTAGGCACCTAAAAAAGCTAAATAGTGTAAAAAGTTTATATATTTTTGATTAATTACAGAGAAATGAAATGGAAACATTTGTACAAAATAAGATGCTTTGGAGGTAATTTGAGATTACTTTAAAAATTCTTCAAAATAAACAGCAATTATCTTTCATTGAAATAAAAACTTTAATTACATTTGGAACATTAAAAAAGCTTATTATAGGGTAATTTGAGACCATTTGTTTTACATTTTTTACTAAAAAATGAAATTGAATTATTGGCTCAATTAAGTTAATTGAAAATGCCCAAATACCTAATTAGTCATTGGGGGGGGGGGGGGGTGTCCAGTGGTTTCTGCAGCAAATCCAGACATTTTTATCTTGCAATAGAAATGTACCAACTAAAGAAGATGCAAACTTAAACAAACATTTTCTCTAGAAAGAAGTGTGAGTTTGGAATTTGCAATGCCTATCTCCTGTGAATTGAGCTTACGGCACCAATGTCTCACGTACTTGAAATGCCCCAATCAGTATACAATTTTAGATTATAAACACAGATAATGTTTTCAAACACTGGCAATGGTAAATAGGAAAACTAAGATAACTTGTAAAATAGTTTGCAAAAGCAGTAAATTATTATCAGAAACATAGAAGGTGGCACAAAACGTACGTTTTCTCTTCTATTCCTAAACAGGTTCCAGAGGCCATGTTTTTGTGTGATTAAATATCGAGGACTTCTATATAAACCAAGCCGCCTCTGTTCATAAAGTGTTTGAGCTGCACAGTGATGTTTTATAGTGTGTCAGCAATACTCGCAGAATGAGTTATGATCATCCGCTTAGGACGGAGCCCATTTATTATATCCTGTTTACCTTCTACCAATTTATAGCTCAGGTTCTGTTGAATTCTTCTTATTTATGTTGGTGTTGTACATAGGTGCTGTTGATGAAACGTTTTAAGGAAGTCCCTTTATAGCTGCACATCTTTGGGAATAGCTATAATAACCTAGAACATTTGTTGCTTTGCCCAGCAGTGTGATGATTATAGATACCCGTTTTATAAGGCGGATGGAAATGTTTATGTGCGGATTATGAAATGAGCTCAATATGGAAGATTCATACACTCTTAACTATGACAGTTATATCTGTTGAAAAAAAAAAGCAAAAACAAAACAGTAATGCAAAATCTTGTAATGAAAAACTATTACTACATATTTTTTTTTCAGACAGTTTTTACCAGATAAAACTGTGTTGTGAAAGCAGCAATTCTAGAAAAAAATGGATTTGGATTTGTATAACATTTTGTTTCTCAGACTGTAATTAATGATTGAAAACTCTTCAGAGTGTTATGGACACTTATGGCAACTACAACTACAGTACATACAGTAGTATCACATTAAATAGGGGCATCTTCATACCTAAGGGTATGGGTCATAGGTTTAACCACTATTAGTGGACAGGCCATACAGATAGAGCAGCTCTAAACCGAGCTGCTCCAATTGATGCCCAGCGCCAGCTGCCTTTCTCCAACAGAAGGGGGCGCACATGCATAAGACATTCGCGTGTCCACTCTTTTGGAGCCCTCTGTCATCTTGCGCCGGTCGCCAGCAGCTCCTCCACAGTCCCCATGCAGCTACCCCAATGTGCCCCCACTCCCTGTCCGTCTCCCTGAAGTGGAGATGGGCAGGCAAGCTCCCTGCTGCCTTGCTGAATGGGACACTCAAGCGTGTGAGATGCGTCCCCATCAGATGGAGGTCCTGTCCACCACGAGATCTGGCGATCCATCAGGCTGGCTAACAGGCACTCCATCTTTAGGTTGACACATGAAAAGATGAAAATGGTCAATATAGCTTAGGTCGACATGTTGACGTAAGTAATAAGTATCTCAAGAGTTTGGAGGTGCAGGAATATGTGGTCACTACACACAGTAGTTGTTGACGAGAGCAATAAGTGCCATAGCTGCATGTTGAATCTCTGTAGTCAATAGGTCAATACCAAAAGGTCAACATTGACATACAGTAATGTTGAGATGCAAAAGATCAGAGTTGACAAACGATCGACAAGACAGAAGGTCAACATGAAAGAGATCAACACTTGAAAAGTTTAATGTGAGATTTTGACTTTTCTTTTGGGGGGCGGGGGGGCAATATTGACACCTGTCAACATGGACCTCCAATTAAGTACCCTTGCATGGCTCATTTTGCTTGCCATGCCTTGGGCACTTTACCAATCTCAATAAGAGTCCACGTGGATGTTAAAGTGATAAAAAGTACAGAAATTTTGAACTATTGACTGTCGACGTAGACACTGTAGACCTATCAACAGAGCAGGATTAGGTTTTTGCCTAGATTTGCACTTCATTAGGGCCAATTCTGTCCCATTTCCATACATACAGTTTACCATACTATCATTTTCAACCTGGAGATTCATGAATTACACAGATTCTGTGACTGGCTTATTTCAAGACTGCATTTCTCATGGTGTTAATCTGTCACAGAACCTGTGAATTTAAAGAGTGTCCTGGTTTAAAGGGATAGCACAGTAAGCCTAAAATATGCATACACTGTCACAGGGGCAAATTCAGGAGAAAATGATAGGAAGGGCATCATGATAGGGAAGATCTCCTTGATGAGAGGGGGGTGTGAGTGGTGCCAGTTTGCACGCTCAGAGAGTGGAGAGAGGAGGAGAGCAGAGAGATGGATACTTTAGCAATATGCATGGTGTGCGATAGAAATCACTTGAGAAATGACCGCCTTGCCTATTTCCTAGTGAATCTGCATATGCATACTTAAGATGTCTCCAGGAACAAGGAGCGAACACCATGTTCACAGAGACCTTCACATGTACAGTAATACCAGGGTCTACTGCTGCCATCTCACCAGTCAGAAGCACCTTTATTATTTTATAGATTTTTTTAAAATATTTGTCAGAGATTTGCACTTAATAAGGCAATTTTTTAAGTAGTGTTTTCCGTCAATTCCTTTGAAACATCCAGCAATTTCCACCCCATTACATTCCGTCCATAGGTGTTTTTCTAAACTTATATTATAGGACCCATAGTATTTTCAAGACCACTATACACATTCGTTTGAATCTACTTAAAATATGTCCTTTACTGTCAAAAATGTTGCACCCAGCACATTAACCTGGCCTTGTACAACACTATACCTTTAAGACATAAAGAAGACATTACAGCCAATGCTATTTTCTGCTCTTCATATATCATTAAGTTTCCATTACACGGGTAAATGAATTATACACAAAATTTCTTAGCTTCAGTAGGAAAACAGTAGATGGGAATTGCCTTCTCATTAATCTGGTGTCAGCGTACAAAAGGTTGTTTAATGCTTGTGTTGGCAGATTAACAAATTGCAGCGTTAATATCCTACCAATGTTTGATTCACCTACTAGCAGGCTAAAGGGGGGAAAAAAAAACATTTAATGGAGCTTGTAAGTTAAATATTTTTGGACAATAAAGTCAGAGAAAATTAGAACCCCATTAGGTGCCTTTTCATACAGTACGTACATTAGAGGAATACAGTGTTAAAATGTTAATATTTTAGATACAGTATTTACAGTAGTTCAGTGGTGTAAGTTCGTCCCAGTTGCACGGAGGCCACATAAATATTGGTGCCCCCCCAACACACACACACACACACCATCTTACATAAATATATGTATGCATGTGTGTATCTATGTTATGGATATTATGTTTAGAATAAAAGGAGTGTGACATCTATGGTCCTGTTGAAAGGAGGAGACAGCTAATGAAGCATAGGTGTGCGCAGCCCATTTTATTAGGGGGTGCATCATTGGAGGGGCGTGTCTCGCACCACCTACTGGGCGTGTCTATCCCCGCCTACTGGGTGTGTCTGTCACCGCCTACTGGGCGTCAATGCAACCTTAATATAGGGAATTATATTAAATAGAGTGTATGGTGTTGGCTGGCACTCATGCAGATGATTGGTAATGGCAAAAGCTGTAAGCCTGGGTGCTCACTGGCACCTGGAAGCTACCCCCAAATCAGCATATATTGTAGATTGGTTTTCCTGTTTAGCGAATAGCTAAGATCATTATACCAGCCTACTTCCCCCAACCCCCAGCATGGCACATACCCAGCCTCCTTCCCCCAAATTGACACATACCCAGCCTACTTCCCCAAGCCCCATAATGGCACATTATACCACCAGCCTCCTTTCACCCCTCCACAAACCTCAGCCTGGCACATACCACCATCCCACTAGCAAGACATATACCCAGCCTCCTTCATACCCCTGCATTGCATATAGAGCAGGCATACATGCCCAACTGACAACAGTAACAGTAACTATTAAGCAACATGCGGGAAGCCACTGACCTGCCCAGACAGCTCTATCTCCTTAAAGCCAGTCAGACAGCTCTCTCTTCACGGCGCTGCCTCCTTCCTCCTCCACCAGCACAGGCAGTGCAGGACAGACTAGGGCTTGGGGGGAGAGAGAGAGCCCGGGTGGCGCAATGATGTTTACCAGCATGTATCATTGCATCACGCCGCAAGCACAAGGTCCGACTCCCGCACTTCTAAGTAGGCGTGGGGGCTGACATGAAGCTGAGTCAGCACATATCCGCCCGCCGCAGCAACACTGCACTGGAGATCAGCGTGCAGGCTGGAGACCGGAATGCGGGCAGGAGACCGGCGTGCGGGCAGGAGACTGGCGGCGGCTGGTAAGCAATGCAGTCCCGACCGCCACCGGCCAATGAGTGCTGCTAATACGGATCAGAAATCCTTTTTGTGTGTAATCGTGCGGGGGGTGCCGGCGGTCATTAGGAGGTTCCTGTGCACCCCTGGCACCCCCCGTGCGCACGCCTATGTACAGAAGTGATATCAACAGCTTTCAATGAACTGATTCAAACTCACAGGGGTGGAGAGGTGCCCCCTTGGGAGCAGGAGCCCATTGCCTCCCAGAGTTCTGCCTCTGCAGTAGTTAAAGATTTGTATATAATCTTATAGAGCATACACATGGTGAGATATACACTTTTTTTACAGAAGCTAAATTGAGTAGTAAATTGAATGGTGTTTTTACATTCGATGCAGATTCGATCCCAATGCGTGCTCCTCTGTGTAGTGTAAATCTAATAGAAAAATAATCTTGGCAGCCAAGCCTATATAGTGGAAATCTAATAGTAGGTAGTGCGAATCTAATGTAGATAGTGCAAATCTTATGTATTCACTGCAGCATTTGATTCGATGTCCATCTCCTGCCTGAAGCCAGTGTTGAGCTAATAGCAAATCTAATAGAAAATCTAATGTACATCGAATGGAAAATCAAATGGAAAATCGAATAGAAAATAGTAGAAATCGAAAAGGAGTAGAAAAAATTCCATATCTAATTCAAATCATATTGAAAATGGAATCGAACCGTGTGTGCGCACCTTTAGAAACATGCATTCAAATACTAATCTACATAAGTCATTAGTATATTTTTGGCATAAAAGGGATTCATTCACAAATGAGAGTTATTTACACGTGCTCTCTGAACTGTACCCAAAGTGATAGAATGTAGCCAGGGCCGGATTAAGGGGTGACAGGGGTAATCATCCTGGGGCCCCCACACACTAGGGCAGTCTCCTAATAAGCAGTCTGTGGGGGCCCCCAGGGATAGGCAGCACCCTCTCAGAGGTACCGGAAGGTCCCTCTGCCTCCCCGTGCTCTCTCCCAGCAATTTTCCTACTGCCGATATTGCTGATCGGTCAGCATGGCAGGACCCCTGTCCCAGTGGCTACAGACAATAGCAGCCACAGGGGAAGTGTAAATTAACCTCCCCAAGGCCCCCCGCCCCCCATGTACCTGGGCTGTTCCTGATGTTAAAAAAAGGATGTTGCGATGGTCATGATGTTCTGATGGTAACGATGTTCCTGACCGATGTTTTTTTAATCGATTTTTTTATTATTATTTATTTTACAAATATCAACAAAAAAAGTTAATGGTGGGGGCCCCCACATTTGTTGCCCAGGGCCCCAACCAGCCTTAATGCGGTCCTGAATGTGAATGTAGCAGATGCAGCTTTTTTTTTTTTACAATACAATTTCATTGTGCTCCGTGTACAGACTCAGTCACATTCAAGAAAAAATTGTTGCATCTCGAATTTTACAGACACACTTTGACACTGGCAGAATTGCAATGGACTTGATGGATCACTCTCACTACGAATGGGTATTAGTCATTGGGTCGACCAACATTATGTCGACATGCATTGAGTCAACCATTAAAGGTCGACATGGCTTAGGTTGACACCTGAAATAGGTTGACAGTCCCAAAGCCTACATTTTATTTATCAACCTCTTATGTGGCACGGTATCAAAAGCCTTAGCAAAATCCAGGAAAACCACACCTACAGCATTTCCATTGTCTAGGTTTTTTGCTGACTTCCTCATAAAAGTTTAATGAATAAGAGATTTTTCACAAAACCATATTGGTGGTTAATACTGATTATACGATGGAGCTCTAAATGTTTTTTGGATACCATCCCATAAAATTCCCTCAAATAATTTACCCACTATTGAAGGTCTGTAATTTGCTAGGTCATCTCTTTTTCCTTTTTTGAATATTGGTACTACCTCTGCTATTCTCCAGTCCTTAGGCCCTTACAAGATGAAAATAAGTTCTCAAAAATGTAATACAGAGGGTTTGCTCCCTTAATTCCAGTAGAACCCTAGGATGAATCAAGTCCGGACCTGGGGATTTGTTTGTTTTCACCTAGTAATCACCAATGAGAAAAATGTATTTAACAGTTCTTCTTTTTCCTTATCCCCAGTAAAGCTATTTCTGTTGATATTGGTTACTGGGCCCATGTTCTCTCTTTTTTTTTTACTATTTATGTATTTTAAAAAAAATTTAGCTGTGAGCACGCCATTTTCCATACAATACAAAGCCAGCCCCATGCTATTCCTGGCTGTGGTGGATGTGAGAAATGAGGGTTGGATATGCTTTCAGATGCAATTGTACAGATTTTTTTCCTATACAAAGGTGGATCCTCACATTACCAAAATGTAATAAGCAGGCATATTTTTCAATTCCATGTGGCTGCAGATGTGTCTGACTCAGAACTAGTCCCATTATATACATGTCTGTCTTCTGATAAGATGAGCTGAATGAATAGTAATTACCAGTGTTACAAATCCTTCAAATGATTACTGAGTTGTGCTTATTAGCAATATGGAAGTTAATGTAACAGCGTCAAGAAGAAAGTAGGTCTTCTTATATGTGGGTCTCGCAGAGAGGGAGATTTATCAGAGTTTGGAGACAGGGCTGTGATCAAAAATTGCGGTATCTGAAAATAACTAAATAGACAGTCCCCCAACAACCACCACCACATATATGCTGCCCTATAGGCCCACACACATGCTTCCACATAGTCGCACACACAAACACATAAACACATGTAAATACACACTGCCCCATATGCACACATACATGTACCCTATAGCCACACACACTGCCCATAGCCACACCCATAGGAACCCACATACACACTTTGACCCATAGCCAGCCAGCCATGTACAACACAAACACACACACACATGCCTGCATTACCCCATTCCACCCCCATAGCTTATTACTCTGGGTGAAGGAGGAGGTCACAGGCTTGCAGGTTTCCAGGTCCCCATTGAGAGGGTGCCTGTCTGGTAGCAGTGTTGATCCGCACTAGTTGGACCAATGACAGGCAACCATGTAAAATTACAGAAACTAATTGGCTAGTACTTTATCTCTCTTATGGCCAAATGCATGAAGCTTCAAAAAGTGATAACGTGTAGAGTGATAAACAACCAGCCAATCAGCTCCTTACTTTCATTTTCCAAACCCAGCCTGTAACATGGCAGTTAGGAGCTGATTGTCTGGCTGCATTTTCTCCATTTAATCCCTTTTTTTGAAGCTTGATATATCTACCCGTTAAACTTTGATAAATCTCTAACACAGTCTCAACTGTACTATAGCCTGGGTCTAGAGAGGAGTATGGGTGTTGGCTACATTTGTTGTTCTATGGATTTTGCTCTCAAAATGTAATTTTAAAGATAAAAGGAAAAAAAAAAGCCTGTGAAAATGTATATCATAAAAAATTTTGGTACGGAAATATTTTTTAAATGCTTTTTTAATGTGAATTAATTAGCTGAATATAAAGCGAATTACTGAATATTGTAAAATTCTCCACAATGCAACCCACAGGGGATTCACACATATCCAGTCAGGTTAATAGAGTTGTTTATGGCCTTATTAGAGATAAGCCACATTCACAACTGTTACGTGTGCTATGTGCCTCAATAAGCATTTGGGTATGACATTTCCCTGTTTCCCTGGCTCTGTACAGAATTCCCTTATCATGTTGTTCTACTTAGACTATAGACTTGTTATACTGTAACCACACGGCAAAGCAGAGGGAACTGACAGGCGCTGTTCCAGCTCTATTTATAGACTACGAATTCTGCAAAATGCTAATTTGCAAATACAGAGCAAAACGCTCATTCATCAGAATAGCAAAGCAAAAAGCAGAGATTACATAGTGTAACATTTAATTAGATCCTTTAATGGTCTGTAATCAAAAGAATTTATATATTTAGGAAAAATCTGGAAAAAAATATATGATATGATATAGGACCTTATTCTGGTTGGTGCGGTAATGTCCGCGTGCGGTCGGTCCGCCGATGTTTTGTGTCTGCGCATGTGCAGAGGCGTCTCTGCGCATGTGCGAACGGGGCGCACGTCCAAATTCCGCATGAAATGTGTACACTACGAACAGGGGGTAAAGAGGGGCGTGAAGGGCTATTTGGGCTCATTACCATATGTTTACACCCCGCGTTTCATGGGCGTTCCCATGAAAACGCTGGGCGTACGTATGGTAATGCGGTCGTGACGCACATGTAGGGGGCGGACATATGACATCGCCGGATGTCAGCTGCCCGCCCAGATCCCTGCTTTTGCACGGAAAAATGCCCGTGTGGTCTGAGGTTGCGGGAGCTGCCTGACCACTCGGTCCTGCATTCGATGGTCTGCGACCATCGAATGATGGGGGAGGTTCCCTGAGATGGAGGAGGTGTATTCATGAGAAATACACTTGCGGTCCGTTTGGACAGCTTCTTACCGCATTTGGACGGAGTGAGCGATCCGTACGAAAGGCGGGGTTTAGGACGCACGGTCCTGGCCGCATATTCGGTTCCGTCCGCACAGACCAGAATAAGGCCCACAGTGAGATCTGTGCGTTTTCTGTCTAAAAAACTATTCTAAATTTAAAATATAAAAATAAAATAGTGTAGGGTCCCCCTCCTGGAGCATAGCAAGTCCCCAGTTCATTGGACCAATTCTGGTTCCCCAAATACAGGGGGGGGGGGTGTCGTGGGGATCCCCCATATTTAAGAAACCAGCACCGGGCTCTCGGATCAGTCCTGATTCCAAAAATAATAAGGACAAAAAGATTGTGGGTCCCCCGGATTTTAGAGCCAGCACCAACAGCCAGCAGTGTTATGCCACACCCGGGGGACACTTCTAGGCAAGGTTCCCTGACCAAACCATGGACCGGGTTCCAGGGGGAGTGACTCAATTAACATGAATTGCACAGGGCAAGGCTGCTCTTCATGCTAGGTGCATTACTAATGTGCGAGCACTTCACTATGAAGCAAATTGCTGACACATTACGGGTAGCCCTTGCGAAAACATGTGCAAGTCTGATAGTTTTGGGTCAAAACAGCTAAATTGCATGGGCACTTAATAGGGCAAATCCAATTCGCCCCAAAAATGCCTGAAAATTGCTGATTATCTGCATGGCAACAGAAATTGCCAATAATTGTATAACCCCCTAAATTGCATGAATAGAAAACAAAAGTTTCATTACCTTTTTTTTTTGTTTTTACTAAGATGGGATGTTGCCCATAGCAACCAATCAGAATCCACTTCTTATTTTTTTAGAACCTTCTGGAAGATAATAGATAGAATCTTATTGGTTGCACTTAGTAAATAAAGCCCAAACAGTTATAAGGAGGCATTGTGCCAAAACACATGGCAAACACATGGCAAACCATAGCTGTACATTTATTTAAAAGAATCTGTATGTTATTCAACAAGTCTCACATGTCGGAAATGGTAAATGGTAAAAAAATAATAAAATAAGTAATGGATAGCTAACGATATCTGAAAACAATTTATCAGGTCCTCTTACATAAAGATAATTGGCCCAATAATGACTAGCGCTGGGCCACTGCTAGTACCTCTGCCAAAGATAAAAGTATAAAATATATATAGTCAAAAATAAAATAAATAGTCAAAATATAGTGCAACATACTATAGTTAAGCGCTTTTTTTAGTATTGGGTTTTAAAGATGGAGCTCCTCTCACTGTTGTCCGGCTCCCACCAGACTGTCCCCGCTGGTGAGAGCCGGCACAGAGGGACTCCATTAGACTGGGACATGCCTGCGACTCACGCGCATGAGCGTCCCAGTCCTACTCTGCTTCAGGAAGACCGGCAGGGTTAGGGAGGGGCGGGGCGGCAAGCGGGACTGTCATCAGCAGGGAGGCAGCAGACATCGGCGGGGAGCTCCATTGCTATGGGGCGCGCAAACATCTCCTGCGCGCACGCTCGCTGGCAGGGGCTGGCGATGGAATCTCCAGCCACTGCAAAGAAGAGAAGCGCTACATCTGTATATAAAGCAAAGCCCACTACTTTATACTAGAGATGTGCAGGTTCTGATTTACTCTGACTTACTCTGATTTCAAAGCAGGATCTTATTGGCTATCAACTGTCAACAACTGTCATGTGATTTGGGATAGCCAATAAGATCTTGCTTTGAAATCAGAGTAAATCAGAGTAAATCAGAACCTGCACATCTCTACTTTATACAGTAATTCATTCAGACATAATTGAGGTCAGTCCCTTGATACTTGCTAAAAGCATACCTCCAAATGATGGTCAAATATACTCCTGGATTTTTTTTCCTTTTAGAATCTAATTGTAAACCAGTGGAGCAGGTGGTTGAAACCTCACACTGATGACCCAAGCCCACATTAATATGAGGAAATGGACTGAGGTCATAGCCTAATTGAATTTCTCAACAATGTAGTTTGTATCCCCAGTCATTAGATGATATATACGGTTATAATCAAATTCCATTTAAAAGCTACATGATGTAATTACAAATGTAAGAATCCTCTAACGTTTAGGGAAGGTGCTTTCACTTGTATCTTGGCAGCTTAAAAAGATTATCATTTCACAAATGGTCATTGTAACCGTAAAGCAAATACTACCAGGAATTGAAAGCACAAAAGAACTTATTTGTGGACCAGAGAATTAAGACGATGGAATATAGTTTTTCAGGTGAAATTGACCCATAATTTAATCATTACTAATGGATGTCAGAGAAGGAGACAATATAGGGTCTTTAAAATCTTTCTACCACTTATCCATATACTTAAGTTATCTAATAAGGCATGATCGAGACCACAGTACATAGCCTCATTGAATTATTGCAATCAATAGGGATTTGTAAAAAAAAATTAAATCAAAGAACACGCTTCTGAAAATGGGATAACTATAATATCTTCTGAAAATTAAATAATTATAGCAATTTAAAAGTAAAGATAGACAGAGAGCTGTGCAAAAAGATAAAATTATAAACAATTGTGGGTAAGAATAACACAGTATCTGCTGGTGGACCTAGTGAATATAGTTTGTCATTGAGATGAGATGTGTGCGATAAAGATGTGCAGACATCCTTGTGTTTTTGGTGTAAAGGCAGGGTCGGTGCAAGCTCCCCGCCCCAGGCAAACCCCCCCCCCCCCCCGCGCCGCTCGTCGCTCGCCGCCCGCCGGGGGAGAGGGAAGGGTGCAGACGATACTGCGGCATGGGGGGTGTGCGGGCGATACTGTGGTGGGCGGTACTGTGGCTGGTGCCCACCCCCCCCCCTGGAGCGTGGGTAGTGCCGTGCTGAAATCCCCCCAGTGGGGAGCGGGCGGCGCACGCGGGGGGGGGGGGGTGATAGAGTCGATTCACAGGTGGGATGGGGGAGGGGAGAGGGAGGATCACAGACTCACCTGCTCCCCGATCCCTGCTTTCTGGTACCTCTCTATGGTACCTTGGTGGCTCATTAGAGTAGAGTAAAGAAGTGCTGCATATCTGTACTGGGCCAGGTGCAAGTGGGAGTCGGAGGGGGTATGTACTGTAGATGCTGCTGGTGGGTGAGGGGTGGGTGCAGTGTTCTGTGGTAAAATGAGGGGGTGTGGGGGAGGAATAATTAGGTGCCATAGCCTGGTATACCACTGCTATGCAGATGATAAATAACTGTACTTGTCCTTTGCTGCAGGCACTGAAAACCCAATAACAACCTTAAGTGGCTGTCTAGCTGAGCTCCAGGAATGGATGAGTGCCAGTTGGCTGAGAATGAATTGTGATATATCAGAAGTCCTTATGATAGGACCTCAACATCAAAGGACAAGACTGCAGCATAGCCACCCAACTGGACTGACACTTGGGGGTACAGAATTACAAAACTCTCATCATGTGTGGAATCTTGGCATGGTATTGGATGGTGGCTTGACATTTAAACATCAGATATCAGCCACAATCAAATACTCATTCTTTCATCTAAGGAACATAGCCAGAATCAAACACTTAATCCCATCTGAAGATCTGCCAAAAGTCATACATGCATTTGTATCATCTTGTTAGGATTACTGCAATGCAATCTACCTTGGTCTCCCAGCAAAATAACTGCACTGTTTACAGAAGGTACAAAACACAGCTGCCAGGCTGTAAAACCAAACAGCCCTGTTCTAGCCACATAACTCCCATTCTCTACTCCCTTCAATGGCTGCCCATAAAGTGGCAAATCATTTTCAAGATCAACTTACTGAGATTCAAAGCCCTACATGACCAAGGCCCAAGGTAGCATCTGGGTCAAGCTTTTAGCCATGCAGCAACCAACCCCTGGCTACCCTGTAAATCGTCAAGTCTCACCACAGTGCCACAGCACACAGTTTAAGTACCACTGGACTAAACTAAAAGTGTTGCCTTTTCAATATTACATTTTTATTTAATGATGGTTAATATATAGAATTGTATGCCACACTTATCTTAATAAATATGTCAAATGATTAATATAATAAGTATTAATAGTAATGTTTTTTACCGCCATCTTATTTTTCAAAATCCCAACAGTTGTTACTGTATTTCACTTTGGATTTACGCACTTCAGATACAGTATATTTGTTTAATTTAGGAAGAATAATGTTCCTATTGGTTGAATGTACTTTAAATAGCAGTTTGGCTCTTTAATTAAAACATGTTTCTGATGAAATTGCAAATATAAAAATGAGATGCGTCAAGTTACTAAATTGAGCACATACAGTATCAGCTTGAGGATCACCTATTTATCCACAGCACATACATTTTATAGATATTAAATATATTGCTGATCAGATTTTAGATACAGTCTCTGTCTCTTCTGAATCATTATGTTTCTATTTGGAACCTCATTCACTGAAGATAATTGCCATGTAGGGGCTCATGGGAATAGATTTAATTTCCTAAAGCCGGAGAGTGAGATCATTAAAGAAATTGCATGTTCAAAAACCTTTTAAATCTGCTTCATGGGACTGTATTGTATTGTAATTATTGGATTCCAATGCTTATTGGAAATTAATGATAGCTATTTATAATGGATATAGCAGCAACATGTTAAATATATTTGCTATCAGGCTAGACTAATAAAGACAACTGGTCATATATCGAGCTATCAGCCAACTTTTTTGGGGGGTAAAAGTTCATTGGGGCTAATTGGATACCCCTTAAGACAGTATGTGCTATCTGTATCTGTATTTTCATTTTGCTGTTTTCTAATTTATTATATCCTTCCTGTTACCATATTTGTGAGATTAGAGCTGTATTCTAGTCACCTTTATATTGTCCAGCATATTAATGTTGAATCGCTCTACTGATATTAGCTATATGGTGGTCTGTATTTTTTAATAAGAAGTGCATGTTCTTGAGTTATGCACTCACATACAGTACATTTTGCTTTGTTATGTTACACAGGCAGGTCATGCTGTTTTGGGTCTGTTTTTTTATTTGTTTAATTTTTTTTTGGGGGGGGTGCATTAACTTGTTGGTCTTTATTTTCATAACTGTACCACTTTTTTAACATTATGAAAGATTTTGTTTCAGATGCCCTTTCCTAAACTTCCTGACCTTTAGAGGAGGTTGCAGTACTAACATGACTGGCAGCATCCACAGAACTAGTACTTGGTTGCTGCTTTTGCTTTTCCCTCAATTGATCCTATTTCATATTGACCCAGTGCCTATATTTAATAACACTATGACACATGATCTACAGTGCAAACACGGTTAACATAAACACTTGTGGTTGTTTTTTTTTTGCAACTTACAACTCACACTGTGAAGCAGCAGCCCTTATATTTATATTATTGCAGGGGATACAGCACAAATCAATTGTACAATGTTCAAATTAAAACTTTTTTTACATAGGAATACTCACTGAGAAGTCACATGACTTGATGATGCTTTGTGGACTTCATTTGAAATCTGGCCAAGGAAGAATAGCCTGAGCTGGCACTCAAATTCCCTTGGATCCCTGAAGTTTGGGTGAGCTCAGTTTTCCATAATCCATGCCTGCTCATCTAAAAAATATTAATTGAACAACTATTTGAAATCATATTTCTGCTGTGAGAGTGTAATTAAGATTTCTGTGTTAATAAGTGAGGACTGTTTTCGGGCTGAGGAGTTTTTGTAATGTGCATCAAGTAACCAATATAAAATTATTTTTGTTAACCAAATTTTATTATTTAGGGGCCTGTTCATCATTAGATACCCTCCGATAATTAAGTATCTGAATCATAGTGACTTGCTGGGATGGATAGATGAGTGGAAAGATATTTAGGATTGGTCTGGTGTGGGAACAGTTGCTCCAAAAAGCAGTTGTCCCACAATAAGTATCACATCTACAAATTTTGCTGTAATACTTTTTGGTGCCCGACTGCACCATGCATGACCTGAAGTCACTGATGACCTTAACCAGATGTGGATTTGAAAACACAATACACACACAATTTTTCAAGTGCTGGGAGCACACTCAGTGGGAACAGATTATTGGTGTACACTCTATAGTATGTAAACATGAATATACCAGTATATAGCTGGAGGAACCAGCTATATTGAGAAATGCTGAAATGCTGCTCTATGTAGTGGCACCTTCATATTACCTAACACCACTGATGAAAAAGGATTTTTTAATAATGGACTTAGGCCCTGATTCTGGTTCTAATACTGTCCTCACAAACGCCCCCCTCACTGGATGCCGAATGTCCCTGCAGCCTTGCGGAGTGATGTTTTGCATAAGCATCCATTCACAGCCGTGCATGAGGGCCCGCAACAACCAATGGTCGCCAACCAGTGAATGATTTCTCAAGCTTGACCTTGGTTATAAGTCTTGGTGCTTTCCCACTGCATCTCAACCTGGCAATAACCAGGGTCGAGGATGTGGTGTGAAAGGGGTATTTTTCTAAGTCAGACTGATCTATGTTGGATCTCTCTATACATGAAATGATTACTGGCAGTTATTTTCTAGGTTTAATGATTGGTCATGATGTGTGTAGTCTATCAGCAGGAGAGGGGTACTGTTTAGGAACTTTTTTTAACAAAGTTGACTGTTGACTAATAGAATTCTAATGGGGATGTGGTTAGGAAGAGATAATATAGGACCTTATTCTGGTTGGTGCGGTAATGTCCGCGTGCGGTCGGTCCGCCGATGTTTTGTGTCTGCGCATGTGCAGAGGTGTCTCTGCGCATGTGCGAACGGGACGCACGTCCAAATTTCGCATGAAATGTGTACACTACGAACAGGGGGTGGAGAGGGGCGTGAAGGGCTGTTTGGGCTCATTACCATATGTTTTACACCCCGTGTTTCATGGGCGTTCCCATGCAAACGCTGGGCGTACGTATGGTAATGCGGCCGTGACGCACGTGTAGGGGGCGGACATATGACATTGCCGGATGTCAGCTGCCCGCCCAGATCCCTGCTTTTGCACGGAGAAATGCCCGTGTGGTCTGAGGTTGCGTAGCTGCCTGACCACTCGGTCCTGCATTCGATGGTCTGCGACCATCGAATGATGGGGGAGGTTCCCTGAGATGGAGGAGGCGTATTCATGAGAAATACACGTGCGGTCCGTTCAGACAGCTTCTTACCGCATTCGGACGGAGTGAGCGATCCGTACGGAAGGCGGGGTTTAGGATGCACGGTCCTGGCCGCATATTCGGCTCCGTCCGCACAGACCAGAATAAGGCCCATAATGTTAGGGTGAATGAACTTACTTTCTCTTAAATCCTAGTGCAGTTTATGTTTTTCCACCTACTTGTCCTTCTTTGGTGAGGAAGCATTCAATGCCATTGGATGCATGTGGTGCCGTAGGAGGCTGTTAAATGGTGGCAGGTAAAGACTAGTGACACAACCTATCACATGACACTGGCACTTATGCTGAGTAAGGCATTTAACTGTCTGTTCATGAGACTATGCATTCCAAGAATGCATGCTTTTGTCGATACATACGTTTGGGCAAGATGTACAAACTTTACTCTAAAACTATTCAAAACTGGTATATTCTGTGGATGTGCAGCATCACTCTAGTATTTCCATATGTATCATTAGGGCATAAGAGATGTTCAGGTTCAGTTTTCTAAATATATGAGTACTTGCAAGCCATGGCTCAGGTTTTCATGTCAGGATTGGTTTCTAAAATGAGCCAAATTTTATCTTCCTAACATCTTATTTTGCATGTTTTATTTTGATTTAAGTCCATCCCTTGTGGTTTGAGCTCTATTTCGCTAAAAACACTGGGTTAGGGTGGGCTTTGGGCAGCAGCTCTAAGCCAGTGCCAGTGAAGAGCTGTGATGTGCAACTATGTACTGTTGTGGCCGACTGTGAAGAGCTATACACTGCCTGTAGCACTAAAAGACTGTTAAGAGCTGTGGCATGCACGCACTGCTGTGGCTTTGTCAGACTAAAGGACTGTGGGCTGCAGCACTATGAACACTGTGTAAGTGAAGGTCTCTGGGGTGCAATCTCTACTGTGGCACTACTGCTGTGGCTGTAGCAGACTGTGAAGGACTGTTGAAAAAAAATAAAATAAAAATGTAAAAAATAACGTTCATAGGCCCTTATTCTAATTCTCTTGCTCCCCTGCGTTCGCACAGGGGATCGATTGGTTTGGGACTGCGCATAAGCATTAATGCGCATGTGCAGGCTCCATTTGCGAGCTGGCACAGCAAATTGATTATTCGCGGCCTGTTCGCATGTAGCAGTGCAGGTAGGGGCCATGGGGCGTGGAGGATGGATAGCCCCCATGGGGACACCCAGCATTCCATGGGCATCCCCATGAAAATGCTGGGCATTCCCATGGTAATGCAGCCATTATGCAGGTGCAGGTGGGTTGGCAGATGATGTTACCGGCCAACATTACTATAAGTGAAGTGAGCTACAAGAGACTGTACTGTATAAAAAAAAATTGTGTGTGTTATTCGTTCGTTGCCACTGTGCAACTATTACTATAAATGCAGTGAGCCACAGCAGCGTGTAAACAAAACAAAAAATGACTACAGATAAGTCAATAAAAGAGCAGGGCAATCAGTACTAGAGCTGCAGCTGCTGCCAGTCATGATAATACTTCAACAACTACTAAAGGTGGTTCAGGCGACACAAAGTTAAAGACCAGACACCTGTGGTAAAATGTAATAGTTTGAGAGATTCAGAAAGTGAGAGATTTGGTAAGAAATCTCCAGTTTTTTTAAAGCGGCAATCATTTACACGGCAAAACCAGTTTGATCTTGCAGTGTAAATGATTGCCGCTTTAAAAAAAAACCTGGAGATTTCTTACCAAATCTCTCACTTTCTGAATCTCTCATCCTATTACATTTCACCCCAGAAATCTAAAAATATCTCAATGTTACCAATAACATAGAGAACATTTATTTCCATTTTTTTTAACAAAATTGCCAACATTTTATACACCACACGTAGTGGCAAGGAAAGATTATGTCATGGGCTTATTGCGGAAGACGGTCAGGTATCCACAGTACTTCTGTAATCTCATATGATGATGTGGATGATGATGATGATGATGATGATGCAACAACACATTCTCGCTCTGAATCTAGTGGAGGCAAGTACAATTTAATTTTCTAAATTAATCAATTAATAAGTTGACGAATTGTAATCAATAACATTTAACCAATCAATATTAATCAATTGATCCTTTACTTGCCTCCTCTAATTGCACAGGATATCAAACTTGGATGTGTACAGCAGAAGACCACATCTTTTTATGCTCCTGCCAGCTGGTGTTAATGGCGTGGGGTGTGTTTACTGGCTACATACAACCGTTCCTTTTATGGATGCAGTCTACCATGTTCTAATAGCCACATCAAGCAGAATAATGCAACCTGCGCATTAAATACACCTTTGCCACTACTGTATTTAGTGCTAAAGTTACTGTGGACATTAACCCCTTCCCGACATTGGACGTACATTTACGTCATGGTCGGGAAGTACTTCCCGACACATGGCATAAATGTACGTCATGCCATTAAACTGTCACCGCGTCTATAGACGCGGTGACAGTTTGGAGATGTCTGCTGTCCCTGACAGCAGACATCCCCCCTCGCCGCCCGGGGGGGGGCAGGAATGCCCCCCCCGGTCGGCGATCGCTGTGATTGGCTGTTCAAATGTGAACAGCCAATCACAGCTATTTCTGTGTTACCGGCGGCTATGCCGCTCGGTAACACAGAAAACGGTGGTGATCGGTGCTGTTAAGTACAGCACCGATCACCACCGATCCGCGGTCACCCCCTCCCTCCCACCCGGCAGCACTATATCTTACCCGGGACCCGGCAGCCGTGTGGTGATCGGTGCTGTTATGCGCCGCAGCGCTGCCTCCCCCCTCCCTCCCTCCCTCCCTCCCCCCGCCAGCAGCAGCAGCAGCACTAGGCACTAGGGACATAGCAAAAATGAAAAAAAAGTAAAATGAAATGATTATATATATATATATATATATATATATATATATATATGTGTGTGTGTATGTGTGTATATACACACACACACACACACATATATATATATATATATATATATATATATATATATATATGTGTGTGTGTATATACACACACACACATATATATATATATATATATATATATATATATATGTGTGTGTATATACACATATATATATATATATATATATATATATGTGTGTATATACATATATATATATATATATATGTGTGTATATATATATATATATATATACAGATAGATATTCCCGACCGAAGACGTATATATACGTCATGGTCGGGAGGTACTTCCCGACCGAAGACGTATATATACGTCATGGTTTTAAACTGTCACCGCGTCCATAGACGCGGTGACAGTTTGGAGATGTCTGCTGTCCCTGAGCCCCGGTCGGCGATCGCTGCGATTGGCTGTTCAAATGTGAACAGCCAATTGCAGCGTTTTCTGTGTTACCGGCGGCTAAGCCGCTCGGTAACACAGTGATCGGTGGTGATCGGTGCTGTTAAGAACAGCACCGATCACCACCGATCGCCAGCCCCCCCCCCCTCCCACCCGGCAGCCCCCCTCACTCCCACCCACCCGGCTGCCGCAGCGCCAGCACCCCTCCCACCCCCCCGCCAGCCGCAGCACCAGCCCCCCTCCCAAAGCTGGTGACCAAAATGGGGTCACTTGTGGGGGGGTTCCACTGTATTGGTGCTTCGGGGGTCTTGCTAATGCGACATAGCACCCACCATTCATTCCACCACCAAAAATCACTCCTTCCCTTCTGAGTCCTGCCATGCACCCAACTGGTATTTTTTGGTCACATGTGAGGCATTGCCGTACTCGGGAGAAATTGGGGCACAGATTTTGGGGTGCTTTGTATCCTTCATTCCTTGTGAAAATGAAAAATTTTGAGCCAGATCTGCATTTTTGTGTAAAAAAATGTAATTTTTTACAGAAAAATGCAGTTCTGGCTCAAAATTTTTCATTTTCACAAGGAATGAAGGATACAAAGCACCCCAAAATCTGTGCCCCAATTTCTCCCGAGTACGGCAATGCCTCACATGTGACCAAAAAATACCAGTTGGGTGCATGGCAGGACTCAGAAGGGAAGGAGTGATTTTTGGATTTTGCAGCACAGATTTTGGTGGAATGAATGGTGGGTGCTATGTTGCACCAATACAGTGGAACCCCCCCACAAGTCACCCCATTTTGCAAACTACACCCTTCAGGGAATTCATCAAGGGGTATAGTGTACATTTCAAACCCCCAGGGGTTTCACCAATTTTGATACAACTGAGCTGTGAAAATGAAAATTTTTTTTTTTTTATTTTCACTGCCCAGTTGTACCACAATTGGTGAAACCCCTGGGGGTTTGAAATGTACACTATACCCCTAGATGAATTCCCTGAAGGGTGTAGTTTGCAAAATGGGGTCACTTGTGGGGGGGTTCCTAACTTTTAGCATCTTATGGTGCCTAGAAACCTACATGGTGCCTAAAAAATAATCTCATAAAAAGGAGGCTCCAAAATCAAGTAGGTGCTCCTTCTATTATGAAGCCTGTGGTTTGGTCACCGTGCACACTAGGGCCACATATAGGATATTTATGAAAACAAAAGAATTGGGGGAATCAATTTTTAGTCACATTTCTCTAGTAAAATCTACTGTATTCGTTAGAAAAATGTATTAAAATTGAAACTCTGCAAAAAAAATGAAATTTTGAAATTTCACCTACACTTTGTTTTAATTCCTGTGAAACACCTAAAGGGTTAACAAACTTCCAAAATGCTGTTTTGAATACTGTGAGGGGTGCAGTTTTTGAAATGGCATCATTTATGGGGGTGTCTCACATACAAGTCCCTCAAAGTCACATCAGAACTGAACTGGTCCCTAAAAAAATCAGTGTTTGAAATTTTCTTGAAAATTTGAGAATTTGCTATTCATATTTTACGCCTCCTAGTGTCCAAAAAAATTAAAAGGAAGTTGAAATAATGATGGCAACATAAAGTAGACATATGGTCTATGTTAGTTATTAACTATTTTGAGTGGTATGATTATTTGTCTCACAAGCAGAAAATTTAACATTTTGCAAATCGCTAAATTTTCCATTTTTTCACGACATTTTGGTATTTTTCACAAAAAAACACAGACTGTATCGACCCAAATTTACCACTAATTTGAAGTACAATGTGTCACGAAAAAACAATCTCAAAATCACTGGGATAAGTAAAAGCAAAAAAAAGTTATCCCCACTTAAGTGAGACATGTCAGATTTGAAAAAAATGGCTCTGTCAGGAACGCAAAAACTGGCTGCGTCAGGAAGGGGTTAAGGAAATTGGATATGAATGATTAACCAAATTAAATGTTTTTATATTACATTAAGGTAACCCAGGAAGTTCTATTATGATGGGAAAAAAATAGAATTTTATTTAATAGTACAACATTTATGCTTAATAACTCACATAGATAATGAGTGTTAATTTTCTCTTCTTGACCTCGGTGAAGGAGACCTTGGTACATTAACGAACACATCATAGCCAACAGAATACTTTGCCTGGAGATAATATGATCTGTGTCCATCTGAACAAAGGTAGCATATCTTTGTTTTCATATCTTCTTCAATTTAATCACTACATACCCTTAATTAGCAGAACACATTTGGCTAATTAAACTCTTACATCTCCTTTCTTGTCTGAATATTGATTAACCAACGGATTATCAAGGAGCAGAGAAAAAACTCTATGTTCGCCGGCTATGAAAGTCATTGCTGAATGAAAATGTAGATGAAAATATAATTATTTTTGTAGACATATTTTTTGCGAATTCCACTTGAGAATTTAAATTTGAATGAACTATGGGAGATGCAATTAGCATTCATTTATATACATTGTTACTGTGATGAGTTTTGCCCTGTCTGTTGACTTTATGGTATTAAATTTACTGTAAACAACTCAAAGCTGTCTTGACTAACAAATATATCAGAAAAATAATTAACTACAGTAATAGCTTGTATAACAAAATGTAATTTTATTACTAACACTCAGGTAATATCATTAAATGGGACAAAGTGGCCACAGGCTTCACATGAAGTTTGTGCAGGAGGCCATTGGCTCACAGAGCTGCTAGATGTGTTATTTTAATTTTAATAATGATGGCAGAGTAGGATAATGTGCACATGCTATCATCAGTACTGGACCCGCTAAATAATATCTAGTACAAGCAAATGACAAAGCTAAATGGAAGCAATACATTTAAAAACATGCACAGTGACTAATACCACAAGAGGATCAGATCAGCCATTATAGTGTATTGTCAAGGTAACCAGTGTGTTAGCCAGGGAGGGACTGGGTTTGTGAAGAAGCCCTGGCACATCACTGTGTGTGCAATCTACAGGCCATGGCTCACAGGGGAATACCATGAATCAGATGGGGCCTCACAGCAGACCCTGTATATCAGCCGCAGGGGTTGCCGGATGACTTCCCGCCAGTCTGGATTCCGATGAACAGTACTCCGACATCGGAATCCAAAACTGTTGCTTGACAGTCGGGATCCCGACAGACAGGGGCTAGTCTCCCTTGTGGGGGTCCAGGACCGAGCAGATAATGGGCTTTTTTGCGCTCATCTCCCTGTTGGAGCACCGGCAGTTGGGATTCCTATGTCAGGATATTGACCATTTGGGATACTGATTGCCGGACCGCCATACCACACACACTGCAAGGAGGTGTTCAAGCGGGGTGCCAGGTGGCTACCCTGCTTAGCCAGTCCCTCTCTCTGTGAGGCTAAAACAACCAATCAGGCTATTGGAACTTCTGGCATTTGTCAGATGTGTCAGGTGACCAGTTTGATCCTGATGTTAGCATAAGATTAGCCATCTTGAGTATTTATGGTTCAATTTGATTAGTTTCATTATAAGATTGTATCATGAAATACCTTATTTATAGGCTGAGGGACCAGAAAAATTTGGGTACTTATGTAATATCTGGACTCCCGTTTTTCTTATGAGACCGCATCCCCTCGCGGGGCTCGCTGCGCTCACCACGCTTCGGCCACGGTGGCTCGTTGCGCTCGCCACACTATATGAAATCAACTCCATGCGTAGTTGGATAGTAGGGGTATGAAAAAATGGGGTGCATTTAACATGGGAGTCCAGATAATACATAAGTACCAAAATTTGTATTACAAGCAAAAGGGCTTTGTGACTCATTGGTATATATATTTTTTATTTAAGCATGTATTATAAATCATTTAACAGTTTTTCAGTTTTGTGCATCATGATTTTGCTGATCTTTAACAATTACAACCTGCTAGTACAGCTCAGTCCATGAAGACTTCTTTACCCTGTGATGAGGCCAGTGGAATAACATGGGTGGGGAAAGCACTGTGAAATACCTCTCGGAGGGGGAGGTGTGCCTCCGTCCAGTGTAGTGGAGAGCCGATAAACCCATGGATCAAAAGACTAAGCTACAGTAATCATGTTACAGAGAACCAGTAATTCTGAGGTCCCGGAAGATGCATGAATACAGCATCCATTACAAGCAAAGGGAATCCTGGCAATCAGAACACACTAACCAGCACTGCTCAGGGAAAGGGGCAACAGGAGGGACACAGAACTCGGGAGTGTGAAATGGCAAGCACAGCCCACATCAGTGTGGCCTAGAAAGCACCTGGCTACACCAGCTGCCTGTTTCGTTCCACAAAATGCTGACACAACCGCACACCAACTAGTAAGCGGTTTATCAAAGGCAGACTGCCACCATATGTGAAACAATGTACCAGAACATGTCTTACAGGTATTTAATTTGTGACACTGGAAATGTATAGCTTTTAAAAACGATTTTCCCATGCCCCCCCCTCTATCTCTGTCTTCCCCTCCCCATGCTTCTCTTTCTTTCCCCATACCTCCTTCTTTTCCGATGACTCTCTCTGTGTGCCCCTCTATCTTTCTCTACATGCTGTTCTCTTACTTTCTCTATGCGGCTCTCTCACTTTCCCTATGCCACTCTTTCTCTTTTTCTTGTACCCTTCCCTCTCTCCCACCATGCCCCTCTCTATTTCCTCATGCCTCTATCCATAATACCTCTCTCACCCATGTGTCTCTCTCACCATGTCCCTTTCTCTCTTTAACCATTACTAGCTATTTAACCATACCTCTCTTTTATACCAATACATATGTCACTTTTTAACCATGCATTTACTCTTTCTCCCCCTCCCCATTCCTCTATCTCTCCCGATGCCCTTCTCTCCATGTGTTCTCACTCCTCTGTCTCTCTCTCTCTCTCTCTCTCTCTCTCTCTCTCTCTCTCTCTCTCACTGCCCCCACTCTCTCAATGCTCCCACTGTCTCAATGTCCTCTCTATTGCAATGCCCCTCTCTTTCTATCTTTACACAAGTCTTTGTCTCCATGCCTCTCTCCCCATGCCCCTCTCCCTCTTTTCCAATGTCTCTCTTTCTCCCCATGCCTCTCTCTTTCCTTACCCATGCTTCACCTTGCTTACTCCATACATCATTTATATTACCTTTGAAGAATCGAATAAAGTACACTCTTGGAAAATTATCAATTATCTCATGAACTTTTATGGAACATGTGGACTTTTTAAAATGATAGGCGCTATACCACCATTTTGGGAGTATACCCCATACCTCTATCAAACTCTCTCTGCATGTCCACATGGGGAGAACAATTTTGAATTTGCTCTGAGTACCACCTGACCCTGCGCCACCACTTCCTATGCCAAAATGCCCACAGCTTGTGAATTAGGCTGGGGCTTAAGAGGTACTGTGTCAAGAGTGCAGGACCTGTTTTGCGCATGCTCAGAATGGGTCCTGCGGTGTCCTTGTCATCGTGTCAGCCGACAAGTCTAAATCAAGTGCAGTGACTGATCTTTAAGTTTCATAATTTAAGTACTGTTTTTAAGCACTCTACTCACCACTCAGACTAGCAGTGTATAGAGAAGACGTTACATTTTCTACTGCAAGTAGAAGTTTTGCTGTCAATTAGAAACCTCTGGAAACTTCTGTCAATTGACAATGGTTTCTATATCTAATTGATAGCATTTACTAAGCATTGGTTTTGGTGTATAAATTTAATCCACCGTCAAGGCCTGATGGTTTTTAAATGACAATCTGTCATGTTATATTCTATTAGGCAGCTGTTTTAATTGAAACCACTACAGATTACAATTTATTCTATTCATATTCGTTTGTTGATGCTTTTATGGAAACAGAATTCAATTCATGGAAACAGACCACTGTTATCATATTAAGAGTAATTCAATTGACGTCATGGAAACAGACCAGTATTATTATATTTATAGTAATTTCCTTGTGCAACTCTATTCATTATGGAGGTTAAGAATTGTGCATTTTAGGATTGGTGACTATGGCTGACTGATGACTCTGTAAATAACCTCTGTGCCTCTGTTTGTATGTTGTCTGTATTTTATGATTACCATCAGGTCATTTTCTGTAATATCAGTCGTTAGGATACACTTTGTTCTGTATGGCACTAATAAGTATGTTTTTTTAGTATTATGATGGTCAATAGGTTGCTCTCTGTATTGTAGAGAGGTCATTAGGATTCACTATACATTGTATGGCTCTCTGCACTGCATGGTAGTATTTAATATACTGTGTTTCTTGACAAAACCAAGGCAGACATTAGTGTTCTCTTTCTATTTTTTACTGGTCATCAGGATGCTCAGTGATAGTCACTGAGTGTTTTTTGTTGATGTTAGGCAGATGCTGTACTCTGTACTTTGATGAGTCCAAAAGGTGCTCTCTTTATTGTATCATTGAAGTTAGAAAGCTTGTATTGTTAAATGATTGTACTACATAGTGATCAATAGAAAAAAATCATAAATATATATCACTAGGTTGTTTTCTGTAATTTATGACACCAGCCAACTAATATACTGTATGTATATACTCCATCCACTGTTGTACTTACACCATTTTTTGTTTGCTTTGCTTAACTCAGTGGTTCCCAAACTTTTTTGAATCATGGTACCCTAGAATATAAGAATTTTTTTCACCATACCCCTATGCCAAAAGTTCCTTTATAGAGAAAATTAAAAAAAAAAGTAAATTGTGCTTAAAAAGTATGTCATCCTTGGGGTTAGTTATGGGGTGAGAGACAGTATTTGTTTCTGCTAGTCCACGTATTTTATGATTGGAAGCCACAAGCACTGGTTTTATTTATAACACTGGCCAATTTGGATTCAAATTATTCCTGGACCACCAAGCCAAGGCCCCCCGGCAAGTGACCCTAGGCTCCCCATCGTGACTAGGTACACCATTTGGGAACCACTGCCTTAACTGTAAAATATTTTGCTGATGTATTTGTCACTACCTGCTTTGATAAGCTCTGCCTGCTGTTGCAGTCACTTCACCAACCATGTTGCATTGTCCTCACTTACCAGTAGATGTGGTCCAACCTACAGTAAGGGGGGTATGCAATCAACGGTGAGCATCTCCCGATGAGGGGGATGGTCGCCGGGCCCTATTTAATGCTGTTTTCTGCGATAGCATTGAACAGGGTAGCTCATCAGAACGAGCCCGACTTCACAAGCAGTCGGGCTCGTTCTGCCAAGAACTGCCGGGAAGATACAAGATCTCAGCCACAGCTCGCCTGTTCCCAGCCGCAACTCGCAGCCACGCCCCTTCTCATCCCACTGCAGGCGGGACATTGAATCCCACCTGCGTATTGTCGGTCGAGCAAACTTGACAGCCGTGACCCCCAGATTGAATACCCCCTAAGACACTTTCAGGATTATTTCCAATTAATTTCATAATACTCCCTTGAATTTAAGGTGTCCAAAAGAAAGTAATAGCATTCTATTAAAATGGTCCCAACAAGATAAGTACTAGCATTCACATTCTCTTGTAATAAAGCTATAAATTGCATTACATTTAATATAATAATATACTGTTCTTCTAAGAAGTAATATTGAGAAATGTGACTAGATTTCATAAATAAGGAATTGTGGAACTAGCATTGCTGAGTGGATGTAGATATATTCTCTCAATATAGTGCTTTTTGAAGAAACACTCTGATTTACTGACTGATTTATGAATGGATTTAGTAAGGGTATTTTAAATGTATTCATAAATAATTTAATTTCCATATAAACAATTAGCATTTTTCTATTTTTATAAAGACATTTTGGAAATGTATTTTATATATAATGTTACAACTACAGTACAGTAGATTAGACAGAGCAGAAGATATCAATGAACATGAACCAATAAATGAAATGTGAATCCTATAACAAAATCCATAATATAGAAAATAAAAATAAGTTGGATCAATAAAATAAAAATAAAAAAGATGCTAAACTCCCTATGACATGCAAATAAATAAAAAAACGAATCAGAATTGGTAAATAAAACACCATTCCAGCTGCTATATAAATAGAATAGATGTTTAGAAATATAATCTGATTATTTTCTGAGGACAACAATTTTTTTAGGGTAAGTTATCGGTTAGAATCTGAAGCATATTGGGATATAGTTTACAGTACATACGGCAATTGTATATCAGCAACTTAGGGTATTCAATGTTTAGGTCACGGCGGTCGATCTTGCTCTGCCTGGAAGCGAGAATGGGGCGTGGCCGCGAGTTGCGGCCGGGAAGAGGATGAGCTGCAGCCGGCAGCTCGTCATTTCCCGGCCGTTCTCGGAAGAACAAGCCCGACAGCTAGTGAAGTCGGGCTCGTTCTGCCGAGAAACCCTGCTCAATGCTGTCAGGGAAGAATAGGGCCCGGCGACCATCTCCCCGTAGGAAGATGGTCGCCTGCGATTGAATATTCCCCTTAATCTGTGCAAATGGAGTTAACTCTTACATACAGAAACACGTGCCTGCTTCACTTTTGCCATGTCCAGTCTGCATACAGTATCTATATGACAGATATTCCTTGTTCTTACACATAGGATGCAAATAAGTACGGTACCCAACTGTCAATGAATTGTGACAGTTCCAGTGGGTGTTTCTTTTCATTTTCTGTATATTCACTTATTAATATTAGACTTGCAATAGTGCCCATCTCTGAATCAGGCCCTATGAGCCTGATTCTGGTTTGCTCGGTAAGCTGCAAACATCACAGCTTGCTGAGCACCAGAGAAGTCACCCGCACCCCTTCTGAATGCCCACCCCTGCCACCTCCAATTCCCCTCAGTATCATGTGAGGGTATGTGTAATAAAACCAAATGCCCTAGCATGCCTCCGCTGCAGGAGAGATCATTGGATGATCGCCGACCATCCAATGATTTCTCCTACCATCAAATCTGAACTGATTTTTATGTGCATGTGCCTGCCAAAAGACAGGGTGGGCGGCTGATGTCCTATGGGTACCTATGGGCATGCTCAGAGTTTTTATAGGGACACCTATAAAATGCTGGGCATTCCCATGTGGGGTCCCCGCCCCCACCGCCGTCAGCCCCCATCCCTCCTTCCGTGCTGCGAATGGCCTGGCGAGTGTGTAACTCACGACAGCCGTTCGCTGTCAGGATTTGCACATGCGTATGCACAAATTTTGACCATCGATGCAGGGACCGAAAATAGGATTACTGCGAGTGGTCTAGAATTGGCCCCTATGTCCACAAAAGTGCCGGATGGTTCACCAACAGTCGGGATTCCGGCAGTCATTTCTCTGACTGAAGAAAATGACTCAAAGCTGTGGCTACCTGAGTCAATGGGGTTCAAAGAGCATAAACTTCATGTACTTATCAGAGCTGTTGTTGCTCATAGATAGCAGTAAAACAAGAGCCAGACAATATGAAAAGACTGTCAGTGCATGTGCGTGATCCTTGTCGCGTTTCGTTTCCTCTTAGAAAGTTTCTTCAGATCTCTCAACAGTGAATGTTTACAGATTCACTCTTTACAATGTCAGGATTTTCCTGGGGAGAACCCAGCAATACTGTATCCCTCATCTAGGGAACGGTTTTCTCTGTATCCACTGGTGGACATCTCCAGGGCACATTGCTACAGTTATGGTATATTAAAATAATTTTAAGACCACATTTTAAAGATATTTCTGAATATTTAGTTATGAAAAAATATAATACCAGAATTCTTTTGTTTTTGGTGTAAGTAGCTAGACATTGTTGTTATATCATTATACTTATACGACGGTGAAAAGCTCATTTATGCTAAGTTGACAGATAATACTGTAGATTGCATTGAGGAATGTTATTCATCAATATGTTTAACATTTGTACTTAAATTAGCTGCTATTATTATTATTATTATTATTATTATTAGATTGAATTGTCCTTTCCAAATGTAATTAATGCTTTGTTAAATTAAAAAGAACGCCTAGTTAGTAAACATAGAAAATACTGTTACTTTAAGTTGAATGCCATAATACACTAATTTACAAAAATCCATATTCACGTGGTGCTGCCATAATTCTCTGAAAGTTTGTGTCATCTCCAAACATTTCAGTCAAATTTTAGTGGTGGCTCCTATCTTATTGGAGGGAGGTAGAATTTACCTGGGGGGGCTGTAGCCCTGCAGTTTTTGTGGAAACCTGTAGTAGTCTTTGGTGCCACTTTTGATCAAGTGAACTTGTGCAGTCTGAGATGCTGAACTTTCGACCTAGTTGCAAGGCAATCAGCACAAAGACAATCTGGAGGACTCTGAGACCCAGGAGCACTGCTGCTGCATGGGAAGTGCTGGAAGCCAGAGAGGGCTGGGATTGGCTGACAAGATCCATGTGACATCAGATTCTGGGACACAGCTGAAAGAAGGCTGGGTGTGGTGCAGTGTGCTGCAGAGAGAGAGACCTGTGCACAGGGCAGAGTTCAGAAGCTGGGATCAGCGCTTTACCTGACCTCTCGCTGACAGAGTGTCACAGACGTTGACAGGGAAGTGGGGAGACCTCCTGCTTTTAGACCAGCAGACCTCCGGTGCCTAAGTGTGGCAATGCGGCGGCGCCCACTCACACCAAAGAAGATACCACAGTTAAGACTGTGATTGACAGTAAAGAGACCCTTTCCTCTCTCACAGCAGGAGAGAACACTAAACAGCCTGCTTAACGTTAACCACCTCTGCAAAGAGGACTGAAATGTAGGTACAAGCCTTATAGGAGGCAGCCTGCCTTATCAGCACTCAATGACCTCAGCCATCTACATATTGAACTGCCCGCACCATATTGAGAGTCAGGATCTCTGGAGCTAACACAAAAAACCCTGTGCACAGGTTAGGACAGTAGCACTTGAGTACTCAAGACGGTAGCTACCTGGTGAATGATATTGGGACATATTGTGTTAGTACTGTATATTTGCAGTCTTATGCAATTGATATTGTGGGACATTCACAGTGATATTAATAACAGTATTGATGTGTTGGATACCCATCTGCGAAACATCATTGCGGACCTAAAGTTTATTGGGACAATTAATATTGTTCCTGGATTAGTATGCAAACAGAATTGTATTTTCATTGTTCCTAGCAGGGTTGCCTACCTGGCCCTCTCCATGAAGGAGAAAATGCTCTGTTCCTGGACTTCCCTGGTAATGTATGATTGCCATCACCTGTGGGGAGCTATGTAATTGATAAGAAAGGTGTTTCACCACAGGTGCTGGCAATCATACATTACCAGGGAAGTCCAGGAACAGAGCATTTTCTCCCACATGGAGAGGGTCAGGTAGGCAACCCTGGTTTATAGGTAATAGAGAACCTACAGTAAGATAGAGTATTGCAACAAGTTGACCTTTTTCTTATAATTCTTATTGTCCCAGATAAATTGTACAAAAAATTTGTTGTCACTTATTCATCAAGAGATCCCCATTTCAGGTGTTACTTACCTCTCCGTGAAGAGATCGTCAACAGCTGCAGAAGAACAGTTAAGACACACACGCAAGTTATTCATTACAACAGGCATGTCCAAACTGTGGCCCTCCAGCTGTTGTGAAACTACACATCCCAGCATTCCTTGTCATAGTTTTAGCATTCCTTAATAGCAAAACTGTGGCAAGGCATGATGGGACTTGTAGTTTCACAACAGCTGGAGGGCCATAGTTTGGACATGCCTGCATTACAGAGTGCCACACCCATAGGTAAAAACTGCCACTGATCAAATTACTAAATTAACCTTACACTGTCTGTATATAGGGCCTGAGCTTTGTTTAGGTAAAGCAAATTATCAAGCAACTGGGCAAAACCATGTTTCACTAAAGGTGGGTCTGATGCAACATGTGCAAAAAGATTTAGCTTTGGGTGGGTTACATTTTTTCTGTGCAGGGTAAATACTAGCTGCTTTTCTATGTAGCCCACAAATGTTGTTTTTCCAATGCAGATTTCAGTTCGAACACATCCCACATAAATCTAACTCTCTCTTCCCTACCTTCAGTGCAAAATGGTTCCGATAAGTTGCTATATATTTTTTGTATAAAACTGTGGCAAGGCATAAGATGTGGTGTGCTCCCTCGGGTGCAAAGACAGACGCTACCAGGGATGTTCTGTCAGGAGCTGCCACTTAATGTTGGGGTTGTCAGCCCCAATAAACCAAGGTAAAAAAGAAAATAAAGTGGCGCTGATTTGATGAAAAAATCATAGAATATTTAATAACAATTTAAAAAACAGGACATAAATGACACAATAAAAAATACACAATGAGAATGGTGATTAAAAAAAATCTGGACCGGAGGCTGCAATTTGTTGGGCCAATGGATAATTAGTAATGGTAAATGGGGGGTACAGCTGGTTGATAAATGCAGGTGCCCACTGGGCTGATAATTACCACTTGTAATTGAGGAATGTCCAATCCCGAGTGCAAATGAGTGTGCAGATATCCTCAGATGGATGCGACATAACGATGGAGGGCTATAGTTTGGACATGCCTGCTAAAGTCTCCCTATGGACCAGCGGTGCAACTCCTGGCATCACCCAGGCTTACGATAAGGGTTGCCAGTTCTTAAATTAGAGCATCTTTGTGAGTCGTGCTAGAGTTGTAACTTATGACTGAATACAGCACACACGACTCTCGCTCTCTATCCCAATAACAATGCAGTATAGGATATTCTGTAGCCTTAGGAAACAGTGCCTCCTGGTCTCTGAACTATAGCTTGGTGCACTCATGTTTAATTAGCCAGCAGATCAAGGCACTGAATGTTTGCTGAGATACTTTCTGCAATCTTTCTAAAGACCCTCCAGTGCATTTCTCTAGATGTCAGGGAGACAGAGATAGAGAAAATAAAGGATATCAAGAAGACAGAAAAAAAATGTATCTTGCAGCCGATTAGCCGTGCTGCTTGTGTTACTATTTGTGGCAACCTAGAGGGCAATGATCATTGTAGCTAATATCTTTATTTTGCAGGATAAAAATATACCAACCACTATCTAATAGGAAACAAACTCTGCTTTGTGTTATTATATACTATATTGCTCTTTTGCCTTGCGGTTTGTGTAAAAAGTTAATAAGCTATAATAAAAAAAAAAAACAGGACAGAAATTCATCGCAACCTATAGACAGGTTTATAGTAGTGATGGGTAACAGGCATGCAGAAACACAGAATTTAAGGGCATATTTATTAGTTATTGGGTCTTCATAAATTTGGCATTTTAGCAGCCCCTAGACAATACTATGGGGGCAGATTTTGCTATCGAAAATGGGGGAATACGGTCATGTGAATTATTTGTATGGAGCCCACAAAAGCCAAAACAAATATTATTTAACCCTCTGCGTGCCAACATCTCTGTTCAAAATATCTGCTAAAAATTCCAGTGTCACTCCCATTTGATATATAAATTCAAATAACCAATGTTTTGTAAAAATAGATTATATTTCCTATGTAAGGTAAACATTACAGGTCGTGATGATGAATACAAATGTTTGCCTGGCAACTTTTACAGCTATTTTGACAAATTCACTTGGCACTCACAGCGTTAAGAAATACTGTTTGTGAGATGAGAGCAATCTTTTTATTGATTTTGCAGATTGTAATCACGTAAATCAGAGGTTTGTATATTTCATGTTGAGCTGGTACAGGTTGAGTATCTGTTAACCTTATTTTACCCATTTAGTGGCAGTTATATATTATGTTCCCAGTAGTGGCAGTTACAGATGTCCCCAGTAATGCCAGTTACATATATCATGACACTAGTAGTGCCAGTTACAGATGTCCCCAGTAATGCCAGTTACATATATCATGCCACTAGTAGTGCCAGTTACAGATGTCCCCAGTAGTGCCAGTTACATATATCATGCCACTAGTAGTGCCAGTTACAGATGTCCCCAGTATTGCCAGTTACATATATCATGCCACTAGTAGTGCCATATACAGATGACCCCAGTAGTGCTTTTAGCAAAAAAAGAAGAAAAAAAAGGACTTTCCGGAAACTAACAGATATCCAGATAAGGGATACTCAACCTGTATAGGTTGATGATGATAATAATATTTATATAGTGCTCTTTCTCCAGCATAAAAACACAAACATAATAAACAATGCGCATTATACAGAAAATGTAAGTAATACAACAATAGAGAAGCCACACAGACCTTGAGCACACAGTAAGATTATTGCAGGATTGGTGTAAGCATTTTGGATAATAAATTCCATGGGTTGTGTATACCACTTTTTTTTTTTTTTTTTTTGCATTTTTGTTTTTTAATCTTTTTATTGAAAATTTTCAATAAACAATAAACATACACAGAGAAGTGTTGTCACTTGTCATAAATTTTACAAAAAATTTACATAGTACAGATTGCAGTGGCTATACAACAAGTGTCGGCCTAGAATTGTATATGGCATGTAATAACAATGGTAATCAGACTAAGGACACACACATGTGGATGGGGGGGGGGGATGATCTGCTATAGAGCATGGTTTCTATATCAATTTAGATTATTACTTGTCCAAGAACAATACATATTCAGCAAAAAAGGAGACATACAGCAAAAATAAAAAAATAAACATTTGTATATTTGTATATGAAGGAGGTCTAGATCTAGATGCTTGGTGGGTGAGACAATGATGGGCAAGAGGGTGAGCATTATCTCTTCAGTTTTTGCAGAACTTCCTAGTCGGGCAATGGGGATGAGAGTACAAAATATGGCCATGCCCTCAGCCACTATTTTTTCCCAAAGAAGCCTTGGATGATATTCTGCGATTGCTCATCCATGGAGTGAATGAAGGCGTCCCATTTGTTATGAAATGATTTTATTGATATTATATCATTTGTCATCAGGGATTTTAAATCAAAGTATAAAAGTAGCAATAGTTTTGTTATAAGTTCTTGTATAGTGGGGGCTGATTTCTTGGTCCAATGAACCAGAATTAGTTTTTTCGCGAGGGTCAATGTTATTATCAGAAAGGGGATACATCTGGATGGGTGGCGGGTTAAGCTCCAGGTACCAAATTCGCAAGGAGGCATGCCTCGGGGGTGGGTAGTACAGATAGTCCTAGTACTTGGTTAACATAATTAATAACCTTTGTCCTAAATATCTGCACTTTAGAGCACTCCCAGAAGCAGTGGAAATACTTAGCATTTACCATTTTGCATTTGCCTAGATCTGGGTCTACAGAGGTGTGTATACCACCTTTAAAATGTACCATGTGAGGCAGCCATCTTGAGTATACTGCATAGAATTACCCTGGGTGGAATAGGTTACACCTACAAGAAATTACACAAAATGGGGAGCAGCATAGAGTAAGTTCCCAACAATAACCATCAGGTCTATGTATTTTTCATTCCATCGACAAGTATAGCAGATGAGGCAGCCATGTTGGGTGCACTAAGAAGGTAACACTGTGGGAGATGAGCCATACAAGGGTACAACACATATATGGGAAAACAAACATTTTGTAGTAGCATAATATATCTTGTATGGAAAAATCCACATGAAGCACGTCTTGCCCGCAGAGGAACCACCTGAGGTGTACTGAGTAGGTCACTGCTGGCAAGGTGTGCATTCAGTGCAGGTACACATAACAGGAATAACAAGGTGGGGCAGAAGTACACAAGATAAAAACACATTTGCAGGAAACAGATGGAAGGGGGAAATGTGGGTATCATTATATTGATAAATGTATGTGTCCTGGTCCAATGAGAGCACTACAGATGGGTGTGAGAAAGTGAGGAGTCTACTCAAGTCAGCTGGAAATGTTCCTACTGAGGCTGGCCCTTGTGCTCCCCCCACAGCCCCCTGCTCATGATGAGGGGTAAGCCTGGGATCAGTTTAGGTATTACTAGCGAGAGGAGTGGTGGTCCTGGTATAGGAGTTCTCGTGGCAGAGGTTAGGCCACATGATAACTCTGACTTGTGTAGTTGCAATGCAGTCCTTCTGTGGTAATGTTGGTTTGCAGTTTGTTTGATGCTGTCATCTAGGTTATTTAAAGCTCATATTACCTCTAAGATGCTTATCCAGGCTAGCTCTACAGTCTGCCTTCAGAGGTCATTCACACTGTTTCCATACAGCGCGCAGAACTGTATCCAGCCAGGACTCCCAGCTCTCTCCATGATGCAGCAGTACTACACACCTCTCTGCCATCAGCGGTCACCAGTCACAGTGTTCCACATCACTCTACTCCTTCGATATCATCACAGGCAGCAGGCCCACCAGTACCATGCAGGTTTCCCTGCTCACCATCAAATGATTTTTACACCAATCATCGCAGCACGTAGCCCTGGGCTTACTCAGAGGCTGCAAGGAATACAGGCATATGAAGGCTGATAATGATGTCACATATCCTCCCTAAAACGCTTGGGCTCACCTGCGTTTCCCGAGGCAAAACCAGCATTTTTCTCACTTGCTCAGCTTTCTCCCTGACAATCCAACTAAATGTCCAGTTTTCACCCCTAGACATCCACTTCTTGTTAATCATCTTGAGAACGGCCAGCAGATGGGTCAAGTAGCTGTCGTTCGTTTGCTAGTAATGGGCTCACATATGCATTGCAACTCTTGTGTATGAGCAGTCTACCATAAATCATCCTCATTGTGTAATGTGTACCCAGTTTAAGATTTTCAATATTAAATGGTAAAAAAACAATAGCTTAATGTAGGTAGCAGCTGCATGGGGTATAGCTGCATACACCTATTGCCTCTGAAAGCCCCCTCTATCCAGGGCAGCAGCAGCAGCTGCATGAGTCATGTGACTACTATGGGAAGGAAGGAAAGGAAGGGAAAAAGAGCGGCACAAAGGCTACTGTCTGCACCCAGCAGCCAGCCAGCCAGTAAACATTCTGTCAGCCCCTTACCCCTCTTGGGGCCCACTAAGCTCCACCCCCTCATGAAGCTCTCCTAAGTGGCCACACACAGCAGTTAGCTAAGCAGCGGCCGTTTCCTGAAACTGACAAATAGGGAGGAAGACAGAAGATCCTTCCCAGCTGTCAGGCATATACACAAGCGGCCCTAGTGCTGCATATATGTCCTGCCCCGGGGGGCACATGGTACCCTGCCCCAGCTCGCCACTGCACAGATATATCTAATAAACTTAAACAGTTATTTTAAGCTAAACTAGTACAAGAACAGAAGAACAAAAAAGAAAATGAAAAACAACATAAAAATAACTGTTTAATTATATCAATATTAATGTTGGGTCTCAAATGAGCAGTAGGTTTTATTATAAACTAGCTGACCCGCCCGGCGTTGCCCGGGAAACCCTTGGGGTTTCTTTATTTCCAAAATTGCTGAACAATGTCATCTTACAATATGCTGTGCCAAAGACCTAAGATTGTAATTTGTTATAGATTCCACCATAATGTTAGAATGTGTTTGCATTGATACTCAATGACGGCAATGAAATCAGGTGTGGTGTTGTTGTTTGAAACACAACGCTTCTGAGTTGATAACTTGTATGTGTTGATGAATTCCACATCCACTCCTGAGATTTAGCACCTACTGTATGACATATCCTCCAACATCTGAGGGTCAGAAGTGGGTACAAAATCAGAAAGGGACGTGGCCACACCTCCATTTCTATACTTTCAAATTGTACAGTTTCTAGGGTGTGTAATTACAGGCGCTGAGTGCGAAGGGACCGGGGTGGGCGTTACTTACCCCGCCATAATTAATTAAAAATTCACTGCTCCCTGCCACTGCCACTCCCCTCACCAAACCTGCAGCAGTCTCTGAGGTCTGGGGATCTGTAAAGCACATGCACCGGGCATCTCTACCAAACAGTGGGGCAGCCCCTGAGTGTGGGAGTAGGTCCACGGGCCTGGCCACATGATGTCATGACGCGACGCACGCTACCCGCACCACTGTAATGCCCCACTGGGAATGGGTGCAATGGGCCAAATTCTTCCCTACACCCGCCGAGCCAATCCACTGATCCAGCCATCACAATCATCAATGGGTGCATTGATAAGGTTTGAGTGTAAGAAGTTGAAGAATAAGACTGAGAAAAAGAATTGCCATGTTACAAAGTGTACAATTTACTCAATAAATCATGAAAAAAATGTAAGTGTACATAGAAGTACAATCAAGAAATGAAAGTAGGATTAAAAAATAAGTAAATCTGATTCAAAATGATAATTGTTTGGATGGGGTGGGTTGTGAAACAAATCTATAGGTGGGGGTATGGATATTGTGGGCATAATTGGTGTTTGTTACACCTACATGGGGCCCTCAATTGATGGGATTTTCACTACAGTGTCACGGTCACATTGTCACCATAGGGGGATTCCCAATTGGGGTCCAGGTGGTCTTTTAGGGACCCTTTACAATCCTGTAGGTCTCTTCTCCTTGAGCTTACAGTCTCCCTTAATGATAGTCAATCACTGAGGGAGACCATAGGCTCCAGGAGAAGAGACCAACAGAATTGTAAAGGGGTCCCTAAAAGACCACCTGAACCCCAATTGGAAATCCCCCTACGGTGACACTGTAGTGAAAATTTCTCATCATCTGGGTACCCCTGTAGGTGTACCAAACACCAATTATGGCCACAATATCCATACCCCCTCCACCTATAGATTTGTTTCGCAACCCACCGCCATCCAAACAATTATCAGTTTGAATCATAATTTATTTTTTAATCCTACTTTCATTTCTTGATTGTACTTTTATGTACACATATTTTTTTCATGATTTATTGAGTAAATTGTACACTATAACATGACAAATCTTCATCTCAGTCTTATTCTTCAACTTCTTACACTCATAACATTCAAACAAATGCATGCAGCGCTCATGCCCATCGACCAAACATTATCTATGAACCAAAAGAGTCTGGGAAACCCTTAAGGCAGAGAAGTGCCTGATATCCAATTGACTAACAGGGTGAGTGCAGTGTACCCACTTTGTATTTATAAATGGGTGCATTGGCCAGGACAAAGATTTCTCAGTGCAACTGGAGGACTGGAGAGACAGATATGGGGAACAAAGTAGAAATGGTACATTAGGTACAGTTTTTATTTGCCGGTACAGACTGTTAAATAAACGGCAAATTATTTTTTATGTGTTCTGTGTGTTTGTGTGTGTCGTACTGTTTTTGTGTGTGTGTTGTAATGTATGTGGTTTTGTGTGTTATATTGTATGTATCTGTCCAATGCGTAAGTGTGTGAGGTGTGCTATGTATATACAGTATGTGTGTGTTGTGTCTTTGTGTATCTGTGCAAAGTTTAAATGTGTGTTTTGTGTGTGTTGTACTGTTTTTTGGGTGTGTGTGGTGAATGTAGGTGTGTGTTGTGCTGTGAGTTGTGTGAGTTGTGTGTTATGTGTGTGTGTGTTGTGTGTATATCTGCCGAATGTGTAAGTTTGTGAGGTACGCTACGTATATATGTGTGTAGTGTGCTATGGCAATGGTTAAGTGTGTGTGTTCTCAGTGGCGTAGCTTGGTTTGGGGTGCCCCCCCCCCCCCCCGCCGTTAATGGGGGGGCACCTTCCGCCGGCCTCCCCACCCCCGCCGTTAATAGGGGGCAGCTTCCCCCCTCCCCACCCCGGCCGCCGGTGCCGCCCCATCGCCGCAGGCTTACCTGTCTGCGCGTCCCGGCTCCCCTCCTGGCTTCAATTAATAATTCTATGCAGACGGACCACGATAAAATGGCCGCCCCCATACCGCAAACAGTTTCAGAGAACTGTCTGCTTTATGAGGCGGCCATTTTATCGTGGTCCGTCTCCATATAATTGATTGAAGGCAGGAGTTGTGTGTTTGTTGTACTGTTTTTGGGTGTGTGTTGTAGTGTGTATGGATTTGTATTGTACTGCATGCGGTGTGTTTCCAGCGATTTCCGCCCCTATCTCCCCCGTGTGTACACAGCTTAAGTGTGTGAGGTGCTCTACGTATAAATGTGTGTGTTGTGTGCTATGTGTGCGTATGTGGTGTACTGGGTGTGTGTGTGTGTGTGCGTGTACAATGTGTGTGTGTGTGTGTTATGTGTGGTCTATGTATATCCTCAATTATTTCCTAATTGTTTAAAGCCTTCACCATAATGTTAGAATGTGTCTGTCATACTCAATGACAGCAATGAAATCTGGGCCCTTATTCTGGTTGGTGCGGCCAGAGCCGCACACGGGGCTCCGGCCGCACAAACCAATCCCCGCCCACCCTACGGATCGCCACGGCCGTCCGTACACGGACGGCTGGCGATCCGCATAAAAATGGTGGAGGCGTACGCCTCCACCATGGTGGGAGCTGCCCCCTGCATTCGATGGTCGTCGACCATCGAAGGCAGGTCCGCACGCCCCGGCAGCTCCCGCAAGCTGAGACCACACGGATAATCGTCCGTGTGGTAGCTTGTATGGGGGCTGAAAGCTGACATCCGGCGACGTCAGCTTTCCGCCCCCATGAGTTGCGTCATGCCCTCATTACCATGCATACGCCCCGCGTTTGCATGGGAACGCCCATGAAACGCGGGGCGTACACATAGGGAAATGAGGGCATGAAGCCTCTCACGCCCCTATACGCCCCCTTTGCGGCGGACGAAATACGTCTGCGGCGAAGGGGGCTGCACATGCGCAGATTGACCTCTGCGCATGTGCAGAGTAAAAACATCGGCGGTACGGCCGCACGCGGGCCGTACCGCACGAAACAGAATAAGGGCCCAGGTGTGGAGTTGTTCCTTCGTCCACGGTTTCCCAGATCGTCGATCTTTTCCCCAGATCATCAATGAAGGAAAATTAAAACTTGGTGTTTTTTTAAATTCTAAGTGAAATTTCCCAAAAACGGCTTCGAGGTGCACACCACCGGGTCCAGAGGTATCTTGTTGTCAAATTTGGTGTCTCTGAGTGCCACGGTGTGTCCGCAATGCGACGGACAAGCACACACACACACACACACAGACTCTTCAATTTATTATATAGATGAGTGTTCATGAAAAAAAAAATGACAGATGAAATTTTGACCAACGTATATAGATTTATGCTGAAACAATTTCTATGTTAATACACAATGAATAACTCATATTCATCATTCTATAAGAAATGACAAACAAATTGTACAGGATCAAATGTCTAAATAGCATTTTCTGTTTGACACAATACATTGAGTGCGATATTCACATCTGCAAAACCGTAACCTAAAGCAATTACTAAAATACTATGTCTATGACTGTTCTGTAGGTGTTTTGCATATTAGCGACAAGCAACAATAACAATTTTTGCTTTTAATGCTTCCAAAGTGTTAGTTTCCGGCCCTACCTGTGGAATTAGCAGATGGATAAAATGTCATCTCTAATCAGATAAGCATTTTAGATTACAGGGTCCAGAAGAAATGTGTAGGAAGCATTTTATAAAGAACTAAGCAGTAAAGTTAGGTAAATGGCATTCTTAGAATTACAGTGTTGAGCTGTAAATAAAAAGGAATACGTTCTTTTGTATTAAAGGAAGCATAAAGTAATAAATTATATATTACACATATTTAATGTGGTTTTACTCCTTAATAGGAAACAGTGTTTCAGTATAGAAACAACAATATATAATATCACTTACACAAGACAAAGACAGAACCTTACTAAATATTGCTTAAAATCTATCTATCTTTATTATTGATATATAACCTCTACCAGCCAAAGTAAAATATATTAAAATTAAAGACTGGTAATAGAAACGGGTGCCAGACTGGGGTCCCGACAGTCGGGATCCCAACTGTCAAAACACCGACAGCCAGGTTCCCGACGGCCACCTACTATTTTCCCTCGTGGGGATCCACGGCCTCCATAGAGGGAGAATAGAATAGGTGGCGAGCGTAGCGAACCACCATGTCTGCAGCGTGGTGAGTGCAGCTAGCCTGTAAGGGGCTTAGTTGCGCTCACCATGCTGTCTGAGTCCGGCCATTTGGGATCCCGACGCCGGGCTATTGACTGTCGGGATGCCGACTGTCAGACCCCTGTACCACAACCATAGAAACAGAAATGTCAGAAATATATAGGGAATGTAGGATGATCTCACACACTACAACAGAGCCTCACAGCACTCTTAGGTAAATGGCATTCTTAGAATTACAGTGTTGAGCTGTAAATAGAAAGGAATACGTTCTTTTGTATTAAAGGAAGCATAAAGTAGTAAATTATATATTACACATATTTAATGTGGTTTTACTCCTTAATAGGAAACAGTGTTTCAGTATGGAAACAACAATATATAATATTACTTACACAAGACAAAGACAGGGTGCACTTAGAACCTTACTAAATATTTCTTAAAATCTATCTATCTTTATTATTGATAAATAACCTCTACCAGCCAAAGTAAAATATATTAAAATTAAAGACTGGTAATAGAAACGGGTGCCGGACGGGGTCCCCACAGTCGGGATCCCGACAGGCATTTACCCGACATTGGGATCCCGACTGTCAAAACACCGACAGCCAGGTTCCCGATGGCCACCGGCTATTTTCCCTCATGGGGGTCCTAGATAGAGGGAGAATAGAATAGGTGGCGAGCGTAGTGAGCCACAGTGCCCGCAACGTGGTGAGCACAGCGAGCCCGCAAGGGGCTTAGTTGCGCTCACCATGCTCTCTGAGTCCGGCCAGTCGGGATCCCGATGTCGGGCTAGTGACTGTCGGGATCCCGACTGTCGCACCCCTGTACCACACCCCTGTACCACACCCATAGAAACAGAAATGCCAGCAATATATAGGGAATGTAGGATGATCTCACACACTACACCAGAGCCTCACAGCTCCTGGCGCACCACCGATTGGACCTCCCGGCTCCACACGTTCAGTACATCACTGTAAGAACACGCCCAACACGTTTCGTCACTCTTTTGGACCAGAGATAGATTTTAAGCAGTATTTAGTAAGGTTCTTAGTGCACCCACACAATCATTGTCTTTGTCTTGTGTTGGTCTTATTGGAGTAGTGAGTAGCACCTCTTTAGAATGTTATAAGAATTTACGGTATAATACCAATGGAAATTTGCATACAGTAGAGTTAAGAGCCTAAAGGGGCATACACACGGGGTGATAATAGCCCATTTTCTACGCGATCTGTCCAGATCGATTAGAAATTAGGCACAAATTGCTTTGTATGTATGTCCCATAACAATGATCTGTGATCCCAAGCATCGCCATTGCCGGCTCAGATCTAGTCAAATCAACAGTGTTCTAACCAGAGAAGACTGGTTAGCAGAGATCACCCATACACACATCACTACGTGTTTATGGGCGATCTAGCCACCGGAAAGCTCAAGGGCAATTTCCCTAGCCTGTATCTCTCAGCATGTAGGCTAGTCAAAATTGACCGGTGTGTATGAGCCTTACTATATCTAGAATATAGTGGACTATTAGACTACAGCAGGGTTCATTTTGATATGTTTATATGTTGGAAAATTGTTTTTGCATTTATTTATTAATTAAAATAAATATAGTTATGTAAATATAATTTGGGACCTTGAAGATTAAATATTCTGAATAAACTTTAAATTGGATATTGGTGTAACATGTGTAGTGTGAGCAACCTGGACCCAGCAGCTTGAGTGCACTGCACACACTCTACCCATTATAAAAATGCCATTTCTCCCTATACAATGCATACAAAGTGAGACTACAAACTGCAGAAAAGGAGACATATGCACCACTACAAATATACTATTTCCCTGCATTTTGCACATGGCCAGTAGAGAAACCTCTGGAAAACTGCCCCTCTCCCATTTTCATAGGGACCAGCACAGTAGCCTCTAGCACAGCACAGTGGATACACTGCCATCTAGAGAAAAGGGGACCCAGATGGCACTTCACATTGGCAAGTTAGAACCAGCACATGAGATGTTCTGGCCATGGCGAGGTTGTGGCAAGGTGCTGTGGGGGTGAAAGCCGGAACCAGCACATTAGATGTTCCAGCCGTGGTGGTGTGCTTGGGGGAGTGAAAGCTGGAATGATGAATGAAATGTTCCAGCCATGGCGAGATGTCCGGCACCTGCTGCAGTCTCCATGCCCCCCCAATATGCCACTTCTCATTGCCTAGCATTCCATGAGACACAATTGGAAAATGCCAGATTTTTAAAAAGCAGCCCTTCTTTTGATTTGCAGCTGGTCCTGTGAGTTAGAATTGGCTGGCAGCCAGTGCCGACTTCAAACTGAACTGCAGGGGGACCAGATGCATCCATTTTGGCTTCCATCCCAGCATTGCTGCCAACAATCGATATGTATACCCGGTACTTTTGTATTATCTGGGCGCCCAATTTTACCATTGCATGCCACTACTTAAGGCATGCGATGTGATGCGATGCAATGTTATTTTTCATTGTAAAGACCAGATTTTTAATTGTATAATCACCCATGGGTGATTTCATACCCCCACTATCCAATTACGCATGGAGTTGATTTTATATAGTGTGGTGAGTGCAGCGAGCCACTGAGCCCAAAGCATGGTGAGCGCACGCAGATTATTTTACATGTATTCTGCGTGCGCTCGCCACGCTTCGGGCTCGGTGGCTCGCTGCGCTCGCCACACAATATAAAATCAACTCCATGCGTAGTTGGATAGTGTGGGATTTGAAATCACCCATGGGTGACAATGAAAAGTCACATCGCATGAATTGTATGCCACTATATTGCATGTGATGCGATGCGATGAAAAAATCGGGCGCCCAAGTACCGTATACCCAGAAGGACACCTCTCCAAACAATGCTGCTGCTGTTTAGCGCTAGGATCCCATATTCAATCCAAGCTCTGGTACATTCTATACATCGACAAAAAGAGACTGGCGATCAGCACTGATGGGTATGTCATACCGCCATATACCGCCCCACTTAGAGCACTGTATAATGCTATATTCTCTGCCTATACCCCCCTTCTTAAAGCACTGTACAATGCTATATTCCCATGCAGAGGGTGAGGAGTTATGATCGTCAGGAGGAGTGGGAGAAAGGATGGTGTCCATGGAGAGCATATAGATGATATGAAGGAGAGAGGAGTGATGATCTGTAAGAGAAGAAAAGAGTTGATCTGCAAGGGAAAGGAATGAAAATGGGCAGGTGAAAAGGAGGAGAGTGAGCAGAGATATGATACGCAGGTAGAGAGGAGTTTAGGTTTTGGCACTGGGAATGGTTACAGTTAGGCTGTAGGAAGGGGTTAGGGTTATGCATTTTGTAGGGAGGGATAGGGGCATAGAGGGACATGGTAAGTATACTTACTGTGTCCTTGTCAGAATACTGTCTGCCATCAGCCAGCCATCTATATGTATTTCTTATATACATTTGACTGTACTGTATATCATATACACCTTTCTGTTTGTTATATCCATCTTGCTATATGTCATATCCAGAAAGCACCAGTTAGCCATAAGTTATATCCAGAAAGCTGTCATTTTGTATTGAATAGCCCCACATACATCTTGTGTGTTGTTTGAATATGCATGTTCAACTGTCCGTGGTATAGAAGAGTATAAATATACACCAGCAGATGCCCTGAGATGACAAACAGCCCAACACTTAACCAGTTGGGTCATTGTTTTAGTCATCATGTGGATTGAACAGCTGCACTCACAGTTACAGTATATACAGTATATACAGACTCTTAACATTGAGCGGAGCAGGTTAAGACAATGGTTAAAGAGAGGAAAGAATTGTGCGATGGATGCACACCAAAGAGAAAAAACTAAAATATTCTTAGGAGTAGAATACTCAGCTTTGATTTATTAAAATTTAACTTTTATTAGTTTAAGTCAAGTAAAAAGAAGAGAGGGCCCTCTCTTCTTCTTTTTTCTTTTTACTTGAATTAAACTAATAAAAGTTAAATTTTAATAAATCGAAGCTGAATTTTCTACTCCTAAGAATATTTTTGTTTTTTCTCTTTGGTGTGCATCCATCGCACAATTCATCCTCTCTTTAACTATTGTCTTACCCTTATTTTGCCCGGATAGCACCCCCCGCACGACTATACCTGAAAAAAGGCAGCTCTAAAATGAACTAAATCCCTAACAAATACAGAAGGGACTAAATTTGAAGTGTGTGCGGACCTCCAATCCCTCTACCCAACTCCCCACATATGACGAGTATGCAGGTTACCAGCTGGTGACTACAGTATATCACAGTAGTGATGCAGGATGCAAGTCATGTGTCATGGAATGTGGCAATTACAGGGTCTCACTGGGCTAAGTGGAAGATGCCCGCTGTACCAATCTAACATAGTGACAATATGGCATCACTCAACTTTGGCCATTTTGGATAGGGATTAAAGCCTCTCAAAAGGAACTAATATGGATTACAGTGGCACTCTTCATCTTGGTGGCAAAGATCCAACACCGAATAGATCTAAGTTATGTATAGTAACATTTATATAACACCACAAATGCATGTTTTTTGCCCCTGCAGGTTAGTGAGGCAATAGCGGCTGCTTACAAAAATCTGAGAATTCTGGGGAAAATCAGGATGTGAGATACAGTACTGCTGCTGCCATTTCTTCGCCATTACAATGGCAACTCAAACTCTTCACCCGCAATTTGATTGGCCCATTACAAAAAAAATTAAGAAATGACCAGACAAAATTATTAGTAGCTGACTTACTGATCAAACCATGCAGGGACATCTCTGCTTTATGGTGTCAGAGGTTCTGCACAAACACAGAAAAGAACGTCATGTTCAATCAGTTTTTATTTTACAGCTATTTTTACTCAGTTTTCAAGAAACTATAAAGTTGGAATCCAATTCACTTAAAAAAGACATTAGGGTTATATCGCTTTACGTCATCTCTCCAGAGTCCCTTCAATTCTTGAAATGCTAAATAAAGTGCAAGTAATATGTACATCTAAAAATAACCCTCGGAAGAAAAGCACATTCAAGTATATGCATCAGATACATAATTCATGATGTCTGAACTTTTGAGAGAAACATAAATTGAATTGTTTATTTCTATATTAGTCTTGCCGTACTCACTGTGCCAACTACCATCCTATTGTGTGAGATCTGGCAGTAGTCGCACTTGCAGGCACATTGCTCCCTGCAGACTTGAGGCCAAATACTTGCATCTGATTAGTTGGCAGGTGCTACTAAACGCCAGGCGCTGGAGCAGTTTGCCAACTCTCCGCAGACATCAAATCAGTTACAACTGCTAAATCTTTGGAAGCAAGAAACTGCACAGCCGTGGAAGAGGATTATTATGTGGTGTCATCGGTCATGTGCAGATAAAATGTACCTAATACTATTTTGGTGATATAAAACATATACCGCATTGTGGCAGTTTTAGAACTTATGTCGTATAATCCTCATAAAAACGTGCAACTGATTTTGTAAAATGTGTAGTAACTGAGATATGCAGTGTTGGTTTTACCTAGGGGCTGCAGGACTGCAGCCCCCTAGTAAAAATCCGCCACCACCAGCTAGCCCAGAGATTGCAGAGGCTCCCTATTGGAAGCACTATCGGCTAATAACATACTGGGCTTTGATTGGTAGATATGATATCCAATATCTACAGCTCTGCTTCTAGGGCTGCAGACGACGCAGTCCTTAAAAGTCGAAGGGAAAAAATGTGGGCACAATTGCGCATGCACAATTGCAACCCCCGCCAGCCGTAAGGGTCCTTTATAGGCTGCACAGGATGCAGCAAATAGAAGACAGTGGGGGGTCAGGTAGCAGAAGCTAACAGGGCCCCCCCTAAAGAATACAGGTATGAGCCGCCACTGGAGTTATGTCACAGCCAGTGGCGTAACTATAATTAAGCAGCGCCCCCCCCCCGGCCACACATACCCTCCCATCCCCCGCAGATTTACCTGTATTTGCTGCGGTGGTCCCGGCTCCCCTCCTAGCTTCATTCTGATGCTATGAAAAACGGACCATCTCAAAATGTCCGCCCCCATAATGTAGACAGTTTCATAAAATTGTCTGCTTTATGGGGGCGGACATTTTATGATGGTCCGTCTCCATAGCATCAGAATGAAGCCAGGAGGGGAGCCGGGACCACCACAGTGAATACATATCTGTGGGTCTGTGGCGGCGGCATTACAATCGCCCCGCAGCCCCCCTGGTGCCTGCACTTACACAGCGCCTCCCCTCTACCACGGGGGCTGCGGGGCTATTGTTACCACACTGGTCACAGCCATCTGTATTCGCTAGGAAGCAGTGCATTGCCACTCTGAGCAATAGAGTCACTAGGAGACAATAGTGCTGTTCCAGAGTCCAATGTGCATGTGCGGATTCGGTATGAAATCCCGACGGTCAAAATCCCGACGGTCATAATACCGACAGCAATTGACAGAAAGTCAAAATCCCGACATGGTCAAAATCCCGACATTTAAAATCCCGACATGGTCAAAATACCGACAAGGTCAAAATACCGACATTTAAAATCCCGACAAGTTCAAAATACCGACACATAGAATGTAGACAGGTGAAAAAGTCAACATGACTTTCGGGCGACAGCTCGCGAGGTCGATATGGGCTTTTCACAGTTTTTTTACCTGAATGTCGACACAGTCGACATGGACACAGTTGGAAGTCAACCGCAGCCCCTCGCATAGCTCGCTGCGCTCGCAATGCTTCGGGCACGGTGCCTCGCTACGCTCGGCACACTATTTTATTCTCCCACCACGCCCTAGTGGATGGTAGGGCATGAAATACCGCCTGTCGGCACATGTCGGGTCAAGAAACAGTGAAAAACCCATGTCGACCTCGCGACCTGTCGCCCGAAAGTCATGTTGACTTTTTCACCTGTCTACATTCTATGTGTCGGTATTTTGAACTTGTCGGGATTTTAAATGTCGGTATTTTGACCTTGTCGGTATTTTGACCATGTCGGGATTTTAAATGTCGGGATTTTGACCATGTCGGGATTTTGACTTTCTGTCAATTGCTGTCGGTATTTTGACCGTCGGGATTTTGACCGTCGGGATTTTGACTGCATCCCGCATGTGCATAGTGGACAGTGGCTATTTTACTGGTAATATTCCTACTGGGCATGCACAAAATACCAGTGTGGAACTTTGCAGGGGTAATTATTCCATAAATGGGATCAGGGTGAGCTGAGTGAGCTGCACATATTACCCGCATTATTGATAGGCCGCTGCATCTACTCTACAGTAAATTACCTTTTTCAATGCCTTTGACTAGTTTAAATCACTTACTACATACAGTAGGTTCATTCTCCAAATGTGGTTACACAAAGTTGTCTAGCAGATTCATTTGGTGGAGTTACAACAACATGTAAGTTTAAAGGTGTCCACACTATTTCTACTAGATGCGGTGCGCTACAACTGCATGCGATTTGAAGTACATGCAATGTGATCTAGTACAAAAAGTACAGGATGCACATACTTTTTGGACTTGTGATATGTGATGCGTGAAAGCGCACATTGCATAGCAAGCCCCCCCAAAAAAATTGTGAATGGGCAACATTTTAGTTTTAGAATATTGGTTCTCAGCTTATGTGGCCCAAGTGCATGTAGATAAATTTTATCTAAATGGTGTCCTCCGCATAAAGTGTTGTGAGGCTCATACTTATATCACTGTAGTTATTATTACATAGAGCGCTTTAAATATATTTATAGGAACTCATATTAACCCCTTCCCGACATTTGACGTACATTTACGTCATGGCCGGGATGTACTTCCCGACGCATGGCATAAATATACGTCATGGCTTTAAACTGTCACCGCGTCTATAGACGCGGTGACAGTTTAAACATGTCTGCTGTCCCTGACAGCAGACATGTCCCTGCATGCCCAGGGGGGGTGGCGATGCCTCCCCCCCCGTCGGCGATCGCTGTGATTGGCTGTTCAAATGTGAACAGCCAATTACAGCGTTTTCTGTGTACCGGCGAATAACGTTCGACGGTGACACAGGGATCGGTGGTGATTGGTGCTGTAAAGTACAGCACCAATCACCATGGGGTGTAAGGGTGACACTGGTGTCACCCCACCTCACCCCACCCGCCCCCAAAGGCCGTGGTTGGTTTGTCGGACCGACGGACCAATCACAGCCATGGAGGGTGATTTAAACTAACGGTGACTGCACTGCAGACGCCATTCCGGTCTGGAATTGTGTGCAGTGCGGTCACCGTGCCTATCTGCCGTGATATACTGACCTGATCCTTGCAAATACTTACCTGATCACCTGATCACTGCTTGTAGCGTGCTGGATGCTTCCTGGATCTGACTTCTTGTGACTTTCTGTGTTGTGCTGCTGCTGCTGCAGTGTGATAGAGTTATAGATAGAGAGATAGAGAGAGATAGAGAGAGATAGAGAGAGATAGAGAGAGATAGTGACAGAGAGTGCTATATTTTGTGTCTGCTGCCCCCCCCCCCCCCCTGTTGTGCTGATCAGTATATCTGTGCTGATCAGCAACTTTTTGGGGGTGCTGTTTTTTTTATATATATACAGCTGTGCTGCGTGTGCAACTGACTGCTGCCCCCCCTTTTGTGCTGATCAGTATAAATTAACTGATCAGCAACTTTTTGGGGGTGCAGTGCTGCTGCTGCAGTGTCATAGAGTGATAGATAGTGAGAGATAGAGAGAGATAGTGACAGAGAGTGATAGAGAGTGCTATATTTTGTGTCTGCTACCCCCCCTTTTGTGCTGATCAGTATATCTGTGCTGAACAGCAACTTTTTGGGGGTGCAGGGTTTTTTTTAATATATATATATAACTGTCAGTGCTGCTGCTGCAGTGTCATAGAGTGATAGATAGTGATAGATAGTGAGAGATAGAGAGAGATAGTGACAGAGAGTGATAGAGAGTGCTATATTTTGTGTCTTCTAACCCCCCTTTTGTGCTGATCAGTATATCTGTGCTGAACAGCAACTTTTTGGGGGTGCAGGTTTTTTTTTATATATATAACTGTCAGTGCTGCTGCTGCAGTGTCATAGAGTGATAGATAGTGATAGATAGTGAGAGATAGAGAGATAGAGAGAGATAGTGACAGAGAGTGATAGAGAGTGCTATATTTTGTGTCTGCTACCCCCCCTTTTGTGCTGATCAGTATATCTGTGCTGATCAGCAACTTTTTGGGGGTGCAGGTTTTTTTTTTTTTTATATATATACCTGTGAGTTGCTGCCAGTTGCACTGTCAGTTGCACCAAAGGTTGTGCACCTGCTGCCCCTCACTGGTAATCAGTGTCGCATCACTGATCACCTTTTTTTTGAGGGTGCTGTGGGGTCTTTTTAAAAATTTTTTACACACACTGTGATTTTGTGGGTGTCCTGTGGCCACTGTGCGCTGATCAGTGACGTACATCACTGATCAGCTTTTTCGGCACAGGGTTGATCTATTTTTTTTTTTTGATCAAATTCCTGTTGCCTTTGAGCGCTGTTCAGTGACGGACGTTACTGACCAACATCTGTGCTCAATTTTTGGCGCAGGACCTTTTTTTTTTTTTGCACTACATACACACTACACACTACATACCCCCCGGGTTGAAATAAAGTTTGTACCCCCCCCCCCCTACACTATACACGTGTTGAAACATTTCACTACCAGAAACACAAAAATAAAAATGGCATCCCAAATGGCATCCCAAATGTCATCCCAGTCATCCAGAAGAATGTATTCAGCGGAGGAGGCATATGCCATGCTTGCCTCTGACTCTGACACAGCCAGTGAGGCAAGCGGGGAATTTGAAGGATTCATCTTAAGCTCCTCTTCCTCCTCTAGTGATGAGGGACCCCCTCAAAGACGCCCCCGTAGAGCAGCTGAGACCCCCCCCCCAATAATTGATCTCGTATGGACCCCACCATCAGACAATTTTGAGCCCCAGGTTCCTGAGTTTTTGGCCATCCCAGGAATCCAATTTGATTCCACAGGTCTCAGAGAAATTGACTTTTTCAAATTATTTTTCTCTGATTATTTTTATAAATTTAATGGTGGACCAAACTAATTTATATGCCCAGCAGTTTACTGCTCAAAACCCAACATCATCATTTGCTAGGTGGACCCCTGTAGATGCAGTAGATATGATGACGTTTTGGGGTCTGGTGTTTCATATGGGCATAGTAAAAAAGCCAGAAATTAGGCAATATTGGAGTACAGATGTTCTGTACAGCACCCCACTTTACCGTATGGCCATGACCCGGACTCGTTTTGAGTTAATCCTTAAATTTTTGCATTACAACGATAATGCACAGTGCCCACCCAGAGATGATCCCACCTTTGACCGGCTATTCAAAGTCAGGCCGGTCATTGATCATTTCAGTGCCAAATTTCCAGAGATGTACATCCCAGATAAATTCATTTGCATAGACGAGTCCCTTATACATTTTAAAGGAAGGGTTAAATTCCGCCAGTACCTTCCCAATAAGAGGGCAAGGTATGGCATAAAAATGTATAAGCTGTGTGAAAGCACCTCAGGGTACACCCACAGGTTTAGGGTATATGAAGGGAAGGATTCAAGAATTGAACCGCCAGAATGCCCCCCCTCCCTCGTAGGTGTTAGTGGAAAAATTGTCTGGGATTTAGTGCACCCCTTCCTGGATAAAGGTTATCACCTCTATGTGGATAACTTTTACACTAGCATCCCCCTGTTTAAGGCCCTTGGTTCAAGAGGTACAGCAGCTTGCGGTACTGTGCGCAAGAACCAAAGAGGCCTCCCAAAAACGCACATTGCCCAAGTAATGAGAAGGGGTGAAAGCAGGGCACAATCCACCGAAAATATGTTGTTGGTCAAATATAAGGACAAGAGGGATGTCCTTATACTGACAACAATTCACGGAGACAGTACCACCTCCGTCCCTGTACGAGGTACCAGTACCCACACCTCAAAACCTAATTGTATCCTGGATTACAATAAGTACATGGGCGGAGTGGATCTTTCAGATCAGGTACTGAAGCCGTACAGTGCCCTGCGGAAAACAAAAATCTGGTACAAGAAGCTGGCCGTGTATATCATCCAGATGGCACTGTATAACGCTTACGTGCTATTCCGTTCTACCAGCCAGAGGGGGACATTTATGCACTTTCAAGAGGAAGTCATAAAGAGCCTAATATTTGGGAACCAGCAGGCAGAGGGCCCCAGTACTTCTAGTACTGGCCCCCGTATTGTACCAGGGCAGCATTTTCCTGATGAAATCCCCTCCACTGGAAAAAAGGGCAGGACACAAAAAAGGTGCAAAGTTTGCTATAAAAAGGGAATAAGAAAGCAAACTATTTTCCAGTGTGACACTTGCCCCGACAAACCTGGCCTATGTATAAAGGAGTGTTTTAAAATATACCACACATCTATGGATTATTAGGTTCATCATTTCACCGTGCTTCGGGGGTCTTGCTAATGCCACATAGCACCCACCATTCATTCCACCAGAATCTGAGCCGCAAAATCCAAAAATCACTCCTTCCCTTCTGAGTCCTGCCATGCACCCAACTGGTATTTTTTGGTCACATGTGAGGCATTGCCGTACTCGGGAGAAATTGGGGCACAGATTTTGGGGTGCTTTTTCTCCTTCATACCTTATGAAAATGAAAAATTTTGAGCCAGAACTGCATTTTTGTGTAAAAAAATGTAATTTTTCATTTGCACAGCCCAGTTGTATCAAAATTGGTGAAACCCCTGGGGGTTTGAAATGTACACTATACCCCTAGATGAATTCCCTGAGGGGTGTAGTTTGCAAAATGGGGTCACTTGTGGGGGGGTTCCACTGTATTGGTGCTTTGGGGGTCTTGCTAATGCGACATAGCACCCACCAAAATTCCACCAGAATCTGTACTGCAAAATCCAAATATCACTCCTTCCCTTCTGAGTCCTGCCATTTTTTGGTCACACATGAAGCATTGCCGTACTCGGGAGAAATTGGGGCACAGATTTTGGGGTGCTTTTTCTCCTTCATACCTTATGAAAATGAAAAATTTTGAGCCAGAAATGCATTTTTGTGTAAAAAAATGTAATTTTTCATTTGCACAGCCCAGTTGTATCAAAATTGGTGAAACCCCTGGGGGTTTGAAATGTACACTATAGCCCTAGATGAATTCCCTGAGGGGTGTAGTTTGCAAAATGGGGTCACTTGTGGGGGGGTTCCACTGTATTGGTGCTTTGGGGGTCTTGCTAATGCGACATAGCACCCACCAACATTCCACCAGAATCTGTGCTGCAAAATCCAAATATCACTCCTTCCCTTCTGAGTCCTGCCATTTTTTGGTCACATGTGAGGCATTGCCGTACTCGGGAGAAATTGGGGCAAAGATTTTGGGGTGCTTTGTCTCCTTCATTCCTTGTGAAAATGAAAAATTTTGAGCCAGAACTGCATTTTTGTGTAAAAAATTTAATTTTTCATTTTCACTGCCCAGTTGTACCACAATTGGTGAAACCCCTGGGGGTTTGAAATGTACATTATACCCCTAGATGAATTCCCAGAGGGGTGTAGTTTGCAAAATGGGGTCACTTGTGGGGGGCTTCCACTGTATTGGTGCTTTGGGGGTCTTGCTAATGCGACATAGCACCCACCAAAATTCCACCAGAATCTGAGCTGCAAAATACAAAAATCACTCCTTCCCTTCTGAGTCCTGCCATGCACCCAAATGGTATTTTTTGGTCACATGTGAGGCATTGCCGTACTCGGGAGAAATTGGGGCACAGATTTTGGGGTGCTTTGTCTCCTTCATTCCTTGTGAAAATGAAAAATTTTGAGCCAGAACTGCATTTTTGTGTAAAAAATTTAATTTTTCATTTTCACTGCCCAGTTGTACCACAATTGGTGAAACCCCTGGGTGTTTGAAATGTACATTATACCCCTAGATGAATTCCCTGAGGGGTGTAGTTTGCAAAATGGGGTCACTTGTGGGGGGGGGTTCCTAACTTTTAGCATCTTATGGTGCCTAGAAACCTACATGGTGCCTAAAAAATAATCTCATAAAAAGGAGGCTCCAAAATCAAGTAGGTGCTCCTTCTATTATGAAGCCTGTGGTTTGGTCAACGTGCACACTAGGGCCACATATAGGATATTTATGAAAACAAAAGAATTGGGGGAATCAATTTTTAGTCACATTTCTCTAGTAAAATCTACTGTGTTCCTTAGAAAAATGTATTAAAATTGCAAATCTGCAAAAAAAATGAAATTTTGAAATTTCACCTACACTTTGTTTTAATTCCTGTGAAACACCTAAAGGGTTAACAAACTTCCAAAATGCTGTTTTGAATGCTGTGAGGGGTGCAGTTTTTGAAATGGCATCATTTATGGGGGTGTTTCACATACAAGTCCCTCAAAGTCACATCAGAACTGAACTGGTCCCTAAAAAAATCAGTGTTTGAAATTTTCTTGAAAATTTGAGAATTTGCTATTCATATTTTAAGCCTCCTAGTGTCCAAAAAAATTAAAAGGAGGTTGAAATAATGATGACAACATAAAGTAGACATATGTTCTATGTTAGTTATTAACTATTTTGAGTGGTATGATTATTTGTCTCACAAGCAGAAAATTTAACATTTTGAAAATTGCAAAATTTTCCATTTTTTTACGACATTTTGGTATTTTTCACAAAAAAGCACAGAAAACAATCTCAAAATCACTGGGATAAGTAAAAGCAAAAAAAAGTTATCCCCACTTAAGTGATACATGTCAGATTTGAAAAAAAGGGCTCTGTCAGGAAGGCAAAAACTGGCTGCGGCGGGAAGGGGTTAAGTAAAAAGAAAAGTAAAAAATATATTTAACAAATTAGTGACACAAAATAAACTTCAAACCACTAGAGGCTAGATCACAAAACGAAGTTCCACATGGTGATGCATTATTACTGGCAATCCAAATCAAAACTCTAAGACCAAGTCAATGAGCTCTGCATCTTACCTGCCAAAACCGAAGATAGGTTTGTTGGACTGCAGGGGAGCCAGAATTGGCAATTGCTACACATTTGCTGTTGCCGGCAGTGGCAATGTCTTTTATCTTCAGCGACATAGCAGGTACGCACTTGACGATATGCCCCATGTGTCGGCCCAATCTTCTGGATGAAACCACATACAGTACAGTATCGTCTAGTTACTCATAAAAAATATAATAAAAAAATATAATAAACTTACAGATGGAGCCGGTCTCAGCGTTGCGAGGGCTGGCGATAGAATTGCCAGCCCCCAGGTCCCGCCATCTGTCGGAAAGGGGCGCGCGTGCATGAGACGTTCACGCGCCCCATTGCAACAGAGCTCCCTGCTCCTGTCCACCACCTCTCCGTCGCCATTCGCTGGTCCCCACCACCTCCCCACTCCCCTGCCAACCCTGCCCGTCTCCCTGAAGCGGAGATGGACAGGGTTTCCATCATCGAGCTGCCGAGTAACTGGGACGCGCGTGCGTATCAGATGCTCACACGTCCTAGTCTGATGGAGTCCCTCTCAGCCAATGGGGACATTCTGGTGGGTGCTGGAGATTAATGAGAAGAGCTCCATCTGTACAACATTACAGTAAGGAGTTTTATCAAGACATATGTAAGGGAATAAGTATCAACCAATCAGCTCCGAAATGTTAGGGAGCACATACACATGCAGAGATTTGTGCTAAGCGATTTTGCTAAACAATTTTGCTTAAGCTAAAAAAGGCCAGGTAGTGGTTCAGAATGAGACATTGTGATCAGTATCTCTCATTCTGTACACACAGAGAGATTTGCAGTCATTTGCTAAGCAATCTGACTAGATTTTGCCTGCATGCACTGACTTAGTTAGCAGGAGATAATTAATCTCTCGGGGTATACACAAGGAGAGATCTATGCTTACTTTCTAAGCAATTTAGTCAGATTGCTTAGAAAATAGCACAAAATCGCTCCGTGTGTATGCCCCTTAAATTAATGAAGACAAAGGATAATGGGTGAATGCTCTTTTGAGCTAACTAGACTTATTATTTAGATAATAAACTTGAAAGAATTCCCCCCCCCCCCCCCCCCCCCCAAAAAAAAATCACATAATAATTCACATATGGAATTACAATCTTTAAAGAAATGAAATATCTTTTCATAAATAAAAATGACATTAGAGAAGTAAATATAACAAGGGAGGAAATGATTGAAACAGAGTTGCGGAAATTCCTGAGAGATAAGAAGCATTATTTAAAAGATAAGGTTTGAGGACGACATAATAAACAACAGGGGGATCTGTGGCTCAGAACGCCAAATAAAAACATACCGTGCAGAAGTTCAGGTTATGAACCTTGTATTAATAAGTAATACATAATGCAACAAATGCCATACAGAATGAGGAACAAGGTTCCGTTTAGAAGACACACCAGGATTGCATTTCCAAAAGGATGTAGGAAAAATGATGATTCTGTTATTTACTTTACAGAATTGGTTTAATGTTTTTAAGCCCTCCAGCATGCACTCTGGTCTTCATCTTTTCTACAAAGCCATACAAAATCTCCTCTGATGGATAAGTATGTGATTTTCAAGGAAAATATAATAAAGGCAATGCCAGTGGGATAAAGGGAAGAGCCCATAAAAGAGATTAAAAGAGCAGCAAAAAAGTGCTCTATTTAACAAATAAAGCCATATTTAATCTACCATATATAATTATGGTACTGATGATGATTGTAAAGGTATCGAGGCGATTTGGTCTGATTTCGGCCGATTGCGACCAATTGGGCCGTTAAATCGGACCAAATCACCTCTTCCTGACATGCCGTCGGGTTCGATGCGCGGTCCCGTGCGCATCGGACCCGACCGGGTGGTCGGACCGGCAGACCGTCCGACCACCCGTTCCTCCAGGCGGCAAGGCGGGCGGGAAGCAGGAACGCATGCGATCCATCAAATGGATCGCATGTGTCCCTGCTGCTGGGAAGGTCCCGGTGGCTCGCACTCTGTTGGGTGTCCGTACACTGCTGCGAGACGTCGCAGGCAGTGTATGGGCACCTTAAGTACAGTTGCCTTTCAATGTGCATAAAATTGAGTATATATGACCTTATTCAGGTCTGTTCGTACAGCCGTGAATGTTTTCTCTTTGCAAATGCACATTTCTGTGCCTGTGCTTGATGCGTGCGGCCACATCGAACAGAATGTTCGCCGGGTACAAGCACCCAACCTTGAACCCGCTGGGCGGGGTGAGGGCATGGGGCGGCGGTGCAGCTTATTAGCATATGGGAACACCCAGTGTTTCATGGGCTTTCTCATGAGAACGCTGGATGTTTTCATGGTAATGAGCTGATGACACGGGTGCCGGGGGAGGGCAGCTAACATCACCGGATGTCAGCTGCCACCCACTTCCCTCGGAATGATCATGCAGATCTAAGGATGCTCTGAGCACCCTTAGATGTGCGTTCACATTCCACATTATTCAATGGTCGCCGACCATCGAATGATGTGGGTGTTACCCTGCAGGCTGCGGATGGATGTTTAGGTAAAACATCCATTCACAGCCAGTGCGTGCAAACACATGCTATGAATGGTGAGCCGGTGTACCACCATTCGCAAGGCGGGGTTTGGTCATCTTGCAAGGATGCAAATTTGCATATGAGCTAATCAACCAAAATAACCCCTATAGTGTGTGCCTGTTTCCTCGAATAATGTACACTTTACTTCCACCATTGCACCAAATTCATTAACATTAAATAATAAAACCAATATCAGCCTTCCAACAAACGCAACCTTGAAACAATAAAATATACAGTATGCATAAAAAAAATCATCATTATTCTTCATCATTTATTGATGAACCAGAAAGAATAAGTTGAAACTGGAGCTAAAAGGTAACAACTATAGAGACATTGTTACTAATTATGTAGGCGGTACCCCAAATTATCAGCAAAAGAGCTGCAAAGCCAGGAGCATTATTACAAATAGGATAAGGTTATGTAATTGATTATCCAGACTTACAACCCTCTGCATGACATAGTACCAATCTTAACAAAAGGCTATATACTCAGGTCAAGAGGGTGAAATATGGGAAGAGGGAAAAGAAGATCCCCTGTTTAGCTGACATACAGTATGGCAAAACATAATAAATCATAATAAGGTGTGACTGCATTGACAAGTGAGTAAAACAACACCATTGTTGCCAGAGGGGCATTAGAAATCCCCCAGAAGAAACCTTTCAGGTGGACCATGTATAAATGGGCTGCTCAGCAACTAGTTGCTGGGAAAGGTAAGAGGAACATCAAGGAGCAGCCAGGTGAAAGGAAAGAAAAAGGTCATATTAATAAGGAAAAATGTGGAAGTAGAACAGTTGAGGACAGCAGTAAAAGAAATAAGGCAACTGGGTATAATACAGAATAACAGTAATCGCTGCCAGGTGTCATATGCTTTAAACCATGGGTCTTCAAACTGCGGACCTCCAGATGTTGTGAAACTACAAATCCCAGCATGCCTTGCCACAGTTGTAACACTCCCTTATAGCAAAACTGTGACAAGGCATGCTGGGATTTGTAGTTTCACAACATCTGGAGGGCCGCAATTTGAAGACCCATGCTTTAAACAACAACAAAAAAGAGGCCTTATACTGTACATGGTCCGGTATCTTTGTATTACTAGTCATCAACTCCTCGCCCATACTGTAGCTTTACCTGATTGGATAAGCAGACATTGGGTACTTTTAATGCAAATGTCCTACCCAGGTCATAAGCTCCACCCTGCTTCAGAGCTTACATGCCTACAGTCCTTTTGAGTACATTTCATGCAGTACAGAAAAGATGTTAATAGTATCTCATACATTTTTCACTATTATTTTGATAAAATATGCAATTATATGGATAAATAGCAATTTTTTTAATAAGGGAATATACTGTCTTTTTGCTTATTGCTACAAATACAATATTATACGAGGGTAGATTGCTAACTGTCTTGAAGCATTAGGCTTTAATCTTTCAGATACAGCAATATATCTTCAATTTATTTCTCAATGGACTTCATTTAGTTGACGGTATTTTCTTGTTGTGGCAGTTGAATAAAAGAAATGAATACACAGTTGCATGTGTGCACAAACATGAATTAAGATATGTCTTGTGTTAGCTAGCCCACAGAGTTCTATTATTCCGTACGAGCAACTGCTTTTCTGTATAGTAGATCATTTTGGTGTTGTCTGAGCCAATAAAATACTATTTTAATACACCAAGAAGTGCCCTCTCTCACCCCCTTTTGCGTATGTACACATATACTGTATTTATACTTGTAAGCCTGTACTGGCCAGCTTTTATGTTGTTTATTTTTTATTTTGTTTTTGCATTATATATTTTTTTAAATTGATTAGTCCGATAATGCGTCAGCTTCATAATCATTCTGTTAGATGCTTTATTCATATGTATGGCAGAATTTATCTTTGTATAGCACCGTGTTACCAGATTTTATAAGATTGTCTGTATCCATGGTTACCTGACAGCTGGTGACCAGTGTTCCCTCTAAGCTGTGCGCATGTGCGCGCGCACACAACTGGACGAGTGTGCGCACAGACATTACAACAGAGCGCACAAAGCAGCAGTGGTCCTTTTTGCAGTTGTAGACTCAATTAATGAGTGTTTCACCCACTAACTACATTGTGTGCTGTGTTTTGAATGTTTAAATGTTTAATATCATTTTGAAGTAAAGTTAACACAAATGCTGAACGCCATTTTCCAGTTATATATAAGTGATGCACAAAAATTTTAATTTCCTTCCAAAGCTGCACAGCGAAAATATTTTGCCGCACACAGCCTTTGTAAAATTAGAGGGAACATTGCTGGTGACCCGAGCTGCCGTGTGATGATGTCACTATCAGTCGCCGCCGCTCGTCAGGTGGGAGGTCCTGCAGCGGTGTCAGACAGTCTTCACTGTGGTGTATTGGTATAAAGGTATGTTTTTTTGTATCTACAGATGGAGTGCCTTCCAGCCAGCCAAATATCCTAAGCTAGCGCACACTGGCGGACAAGTGCTCCATCTGATGGGAGCAGATTCTCTGTCCGTCTCTGTTTCAAGGGAGACAGGCAGTGTTAGTGGGGGCTGCGGGGGAGCAGAGGGTGGCAACAGGGGAGTAGCAGCGAGCCGGTGGAGGGTGGCAAAGGGCTGTGATGTAATGGGGCACGCAAGCATCTTTCCGCGTCCCTTTCCGACGTTTGGCGGAGGGAAGCGGGGCCTGACGAAAAGCGATAGAATCACCAGGAGTAGCTCCAATGTGACTTAAGGTAGTGGTATATACACTAGCGCCCTCTACGCTCTATTTTCTTGGTTTCTGTTTTGTCTCACGCTAACAGGGGGGATTCTGTAGAGGCAGCTGCTTTCTAACACTGGAAGCGCAATTTAGGGTCAACCCCCACTATATAAAATGTATTTATTTATATCTCATTTCTTATCACACAGATCATACATCATAGGAAATACAGTAATGAATGAACACTGATGTTCCAGTCATCACATATTTTTTAACATTTTAAGTTTTTTAAGCAAGATTGGATTTACCAGACTTGATTGGGTATTGTTATTTTGTGAATCTTGGCAAGATTCAGTCAGAATCAGTCAAATCAATTCCTAGGTTTTTATTTGTGCTAATGTTAAAGTATTTGCACCAGTAATTCCAGTTTAGAGTACCCTGTATTGATAATAGTTGCGGTATATGTCAGCCAGAATATTTGTCAATTAAAATTGACATTACAACATGAGTTGCTAGGCAGCTGTTTCTGCTCTCAACATAGGTGCATGCATAGGTATTACAATAGATACAAAGATGAAAATAGTGACCGCGCCCAGACCACTGCCGCCTAGGGATACACCTTAAGATTCCCAAATCTTAACACATAAGCAATACAAAAAAATTGGTGCTCCAAATGGCGCTGTAATCTCCTCTTTTTAAGGTGTGCGATATTTCTATCACCAATGGGGTCGAATCTAGACTCCCTCCTTCCGTCCAGCCGCTCTTAAAGACAACCACAACTGACCTGGGTAAAATTCCCTATATGCACATAATGGTTTCTTTAAGTCTACACGGCCTTTGCATGCAATACTGACGATATCAGACCAGTGGAATCACCAGGACCCCATGAAACATGAACTCACCCGAATCAGGTGCCCTATATGCATGTAAAGGTTTCTTTTTCCTCCGAGTTCCCACAGGTAGACAGCTTACTCCGTGGAAATTTTGCAGTATCCAAAAAGGTTTATTTTCACAATAAAACAAATCAAAAGTACATAAAAAAGTGGGAAGGAAATCCCAAGGAGAGTGGTGGTCTGGGTTACCTCCCAATCCGGATAGAAGGCCGCTCAGTTGCTGAATATGGTAACCAGCACCTACCACAAACCTCTAGGGTATTTCACTTGCTCCTCCAACCACCAACGCGTTTCGGGCTATGTGAATGAGCCCTTTTTCAAGGTGTGGAGTATGTTACCACTTACACGGTTTTTATACCACATCTAAAATGACATGTCCTGGGTTTCCCCAAAAACATGGACAAACAGTGAAAAACATCTGCTGGAATGTTCGTGCAAAAAGATGTATATCGGGAAAACCACCAGACAACTGAAAATTAGACTAGCCGAACATTGTCGGAATATTACTAAGGGTGTTGAGTCCCATAATGTATCTTTGCACTTCAAAAAAATGCACAGTGGGGACACTAAGCATATTGTAAATTTTTGTGGGATTAAACATATCTCTGAGCATTGGAGAGTAAATGATAGAGATAAAAAACTATCACAAGAGGAGATGAGAACAATTTACTCTCTCAATACTATTGAGCCATTTGGTCTAAATGTGGGTTTTGAATTAAAATGCTTTTTGTAATCCTCACATATTCCATGGTGTATCTGTATCAAAATGTAATCAGCAACAAACTAACCATTATGTATGTATTCACCCACTCAGTTAATATATGCATGTATCTGATATAAGTTTGCACCATCCACTAATATATTTTCTATTTTTATGTTGTATGTTGGTAAACTATGGGAGGAGACTTAAGGTGCAACCAGGAAGAGATCAAGCATGATGTGCTAATATACGCTGGTGAAACGCACAGATCCGATTCCGGAAGCCAGTCTGCGTTCCATTTTAACTGGGCTGACAAACCAAACAAAGCTTTACGGAGGAGACACAGCGTAACTACACAGGACATGCCGTGTGGATATCAGGAAGTCCTGTGCGTTCCACGCGTCACCGGAAGTGGCGCAGGATGACGCGCTATGCGTGTCAAATAGCAGGAAGTATCGTGCAGGGCGCGAACCTGCATTATACAGACGGAATGAAACAGCTGGTCTCACAGACTGTGGGTAAAACCATGAATGGACGCACACTGGATTATCTGCTTGATTGCACCAGTAATGTAGTTGTTTATCTATGTTTCCCGGTTTTTTTCACATTGTATTTTAAACGGATGTGTAATGTATATTTGTACATTATGTGTATATGTCTTTTTAATATGTTTTTAAACTTGGTAAGGATGAAGTGTTTTTCACTGTTTGTCCATGTTTTTGGGGAAACCCAGGACATGTCATTTTAGATGTGGTATAAAAACCGTGTAAGTGGTAACATACTCCACACCTTGAAAAAGGGCTCATTCACATAGCCCGAAACGCGTTGGTGGTTGGAGGAGCAAGTGAAATACCCTAGAGGTTTGTGGTAGGTGCTGGTTACCATCTTCAGCAACTGGGCGGCCTTCTATCCGGATTGGAAGGTAACCCAGACCACCACTCTCCTTGGGATTTCCTTCCCACTTTTTTATGTACTTTTGATTCGTTTTATTGTGAAAATAAACCTTTTTGGATACTGCAAAATTTCCACGGAGTAAGCTGTCTACCTGTGGGAACTCGGAGGAAAAAGAAACCTTTACATGCATATAGGGCACCTGATTCGGGTGAGTTCATGTTTCATGGGGTCCTGGTGATTCCACTGGTCTGATATCGTCAGTATTGCATGCAGAGGCCGTGGAGACTTAAAGAAACCATAATGGGCATATAGGGAATTTTACCCAGGTCAGTTGTGGTTGTCTTTAAGAGCGGCTGGACGGAAGGAGGGAGTCTAGATTCGACCCCATTGGTGATAGAAATATCGCACACCTTAAAAAGAGGAGATTACAGCGCCATTTGGAGCACCAATTTTTTTGTATTTTTTTGTAATGCATAGGTATTGTCTTATGAGTGTTGTAGGCAGCATTTGTATAAGAAGACTCTCAAATAAGAGCCTTTACTAGATGTAGAAACTGCCACAGGGCTGGTGCAAGAATCTATGGTGCAAAGTCTACATATGCTGATATTCGTAGCAGCATTAGCATAAAGGGGTAATACGGATTGATCCGCTAATCAGTGAAAATTCGCTGCTTAGCAAGCTGTCTAATGCCACCCACCACCCGCACAAATACCAGCTCCCCATCACGGTCCACACATCACCCCCTGCTTTGCACCCGCCCCTGGAAGTTTACATGAGGTATGCCCAGGAAACACATGTGAACACCCCCTACCGCCTCCAACCCGCCACTCCCTGTGCGAGCGCCACTGCGACTAAGCAAGTCACCGAAGGTGCCTGCACAAAAGCCCTGCACATGTGCATATGCTATTATGCGCAGTACGTAAACATCGATCCCCGTTGCAAATTCGCCAGGGGCCCAATGAATTAGAATTGCCCCCAAAGTCACCGAAGCAACGGAGGCAAAAGATGCAATGACCGATACGACTGTGTATGTCCCAGAATCAGCACCATTGACATCTAAAATGCCAGTTTGCAGATATTTCCCGGCAGTTTCAGCATTATTCATCTCTTTACATAATCGACAAGTGTTAATTTGCAGGTCAGATCTCAATCTCAACCATTTTCCGCAGATGAACCGCAGCACAAAGTGTCATGAAATAAGTAAACAGGATTAAAGATTAGAGTGAGATTTACCAACACATTTGTGGGTAATTTATATTGTGCTAGGTACAAATGAGACAAGTAAGCAATCAAATGGTGCCGCTAGAAAGTTGTATGAAAATGAAAACACATTGTTATCCCAGGCACGGATCATTTAAAGGTGCTTTATAAGTGCAGCGTTTCTAACAGACTCCCAAAGCAAATACCACAGACGCTTTGAAAGGCCATAAAAGTAAAAAATGGATTTCAATAAACCACAGTGTAAAAACAAACTCGGAAAAAAAATCTGCAAGTAAGTGGAAAAGAAAGTAAATGAGATAAAGATACAACATACGGCTCTCATTAGGGTTTCAGCAGATTTACCTATAGCAGCTGCAAGTCATCAACATCTGTAAGCATACGTCACCCTTTCACTGCCAATGATGCTGGTATTTTCAGTAACAAGGAGCTAACAATAGCTTTACAATGAAAACAAAAGACATTTATATTGGCCCCGATGCTGAGTTTGAACATGCTCTTTTCAAAAAAGAATTCATATGCTGAGTTACTTAAGTGCTTTTATGAGCAGGATGCAGTTGAGACACCGGTCATCATCATCATCATCATCATTGTCATCATCATCATCATCATCATCATCATCGTCAACACTGTGAAAAAAGACTGTTGTTGTAACATAGGGGTAAATGTATGCAGCTTGGAGAAGTAGTAACTATCCCTATAAAGAACGTTATCTGCAAGTTGATAATGCACCAGCCAATAAGCTCCAATATGTAAATTCCCAGTTAGGAGCTAATTGGCTTGAGCATTATCAGCTTGCACATAATGTGCTTTCAGAGGGACCCCAGCACCACCGCACACCCCTGCCTCCCGCTCCACTCTGGCCACCGCTGCACTTGTAAGTAAATACGCATCACGGGCACTTTGGGGGGGAGCAGGGGCATTTTTAGGGATGCCAATCCTGAGATCCCGGGTATACCGGGATTGAGCAATTTTCAACCCCAAATCCCGGGATTGAATAATTGCTGCGGGATTGGCATCCCTAATTTACCACATAGTAAAAATAGATGACTATCAACTTGAAAATACTTCCTCCGATCGTCCCTTTCACAAATACCGTATAACGCTTATTGCAGCAATAGCAAATCTTTTTATTAACGCTACCATTCATTCATTAGGGCAGCTGAGCAATGCCCAGCTCCTCACTGACAATGAAGAAAGAAATGATCTATCCGGAGAACTGCCATACTGTATATCAATTATACATAAAATAATACATAAACAAGCTATAGAATAAAAAACACTATACAAACTATTTCTGGCAGCTGATGCATATATGAGCATACATGTGTATTTATTATAAAGGCATTTAACATTTAAAAACATGTAATATATATATATGCACTGTTCCAGCATTAAAAAAGCATAACTGCTAGTTGGTATGTCCATCACATTCCAGAAACTTGTTAGTCTGTATGTATTATTCCAGCTGATTAGCAATTATCTCATTTCAAACAGCTTATTGACATACTGTACACACTGCAATCCAGCATAGAAGGGGTTATAAAGTGCAGATTTGTTAGAATTCAGCAGCACTATATTAATTCAGTCCTTTATACAATACATTAACACTTCTTATGTGGATGTTAAGAAGATTTATAATTGGGGATATCTACAAATGGAACAGAGTCTTTTATAACATTTTAGAGAGCAATGGTAGAAAAAGGAGGGAGCAAATAAAATAATAACCAGGGTACTGTATATCCTCATCCCCATTTGCTTAGTCCCCACAGTTGGCTGGTAATTCTCCATGCCTTAATATAAATATACAACAGAGCCTCTTTCAGCAGCAAATCTGATGCACTGCAGGTTGCAGTGAATTTGTAACTACAGGAAAAATTTGAAATTGCTTTGCTGCAGGGACAGTTGGTCTGACAGTTGCTATGCATAGTACCCTATGTGGAAAAAAGAGATTGGATATCCATGTGCAAGAGAAATGCTGTGATCTGCAGCAGACATGTGTGCATGAAGGTACAAATCGTTTCAGATCAGGTGGACGTGTTTGGGTTTGGAAATTTGCAGGAGAACTTCTGATGCTAGAGTGTTCAGTAGTTACAGTAAAGCATGGCGGTGTTGGCGTTATGCTGTTGTGCTGTTTCAGCTGGTTTTACAGAATATGTATTAACCCAGATGGAGTGTCCAGATCTTGGCCCCACATGGAGAAGAACTGGAACATCCTAGGCCTGCGGTGGTCCAGGCAGGGCCAGCGCCACCACTAGGCAGCCTTTAAGCATTTGCCTGGAGGGCAGCACTTGGGAGCCCCCCCCCCATGTGAGGGGTGCCCGCACTGACCCACCCCTCCCCTCACCCATGAACCAACTCGGCGGCGGCTACATCCCCCCACCGCCGTGGAGCCATTGAGCGGTGGGGCTTGTCTCAAAGCCTCCACACTAGTAGTGACTCGGCTGGAGCGGTGGACCCGCCCCTCGCAGTGGAGTGACTTGGAGGCCACACCCCCCCCACTGGCCCTGGGTCCAGGAGCTTGTGGACAGTTTACCAAAAAAGGGTGTCTTTCTTAATCACTGTATATGGCGGACAAACAAAGTAGTGATGTCAATAAAATCTTATTGATATATTTGCTGGCAGTGTCCAATGACTGTTGTCTACATAGTGTAGATGCAAAGCTTACAGCACATGTGCCAGCTGAGATGGACATAGAGGGCTTTGGGTACTTACACTGTCTGAAGGTTGCATCAGTTCCTGCATGTAGGTGCCCATTCTAGTGTACGAGGTGTGCCACATCTCCTGCATTATTATTTTTTTTATATTGATTAACCCTATTACTTCATTCCTAAAAAAAAAAATATTATTTTCCCCTACTACGATAAGGAATAAATAATGTTTATGCCTTGTATATTTTATTCCCCTTAAAAAAAAAAAAAAAATCTTACATCTCTAAGTACCAGCTTCTCTGTCAGTTCTTGTAATCTCAGAAGTTATTATTTGAAATTCATCTTTAGAAATAATACACTTTTGTGTGTGCCCGCCGCTGTGTCAATGGATGACTGATTTCCTTAATTTCCCAAAGTGAATAGCAACCCATTTCAGTATAAATATGGTACATAATGAACCTTGTTGTGAATGATTGTCAAGTCTGAGAAGCTAACAGGTATCACGCAGCTGGAGGAGATAGCAATATACAGAGATGTGACATGATGGAAGAAAGCGAGATTCTTCTTTCTATTATACGAATAATGAATAGCTTACCTGCCAGCCCTCAGCCAGTCTTTGTGTGGTTTGCTTGAAACCTATATAAGTTGCATATTTAATGTAAGAGCGATACACACAAGAAATAATGTGTCCTCTAAAATTCTCCAGTAATGATAAACCAAACTCCATCAATGTCAATGTTCATTGGGAACACCTGACAGGTAGGTAATTACAGCTAACTATTACCTACAGTATAAATTTAAAAGGAACATTTTTTAACTCGCTACACAAAATGTAGTTAAGTTAACATTACTTGTCTGACACCTTCAAAAGAAATGTGTGATGTATCCGTACAGAAAGGCAGTGATGGAAATACAGGCAATACAACGCTATGCCATTGACTGTTTAGAGCATTTATCCTCTTTTGCATTTATTTGAAATGTCAACGATGGGACAGACAATGTAAAAGCACATTGTGAGTATCTACAGTAGATGTCAAAAGAGAAAAGGATTATTATTCTCTATAAAATGCTGACATACTCTACAATACTCTACAAAAGAGATGGATTATTGTTTGCATTTGAAGAATCAGGAAAGGACACCATGTATATTAAATTCTGGCATACAGTAGGTGCAACCATAGTTTATCATTCATTTAATAAAATGTGTTTATAGAGTACATAGTGTACTGCTCTTTTCCACCCATTGTCTGGTTATCATTACCTTGTTGTACCTACAGTATAACTCTACATCTAATCTCCATTTATATTGTTACTCTACATCATTATATCCTGTTATGCTGAAAAGATTTCTTTTAAAATGCTTTAGGACATAAAATATACAGGTTGTGATTCCCTTATCTAGATATCTGTTATCTAATATATTCAGAAAACTATATATTTTTTGCTAAAAGCACTAATGGGGACACCTGTAACTGGCACTAATGGGGACATCTGTACCTGGCACTACTGGGGACATCTGTACCTGGCACTACTGGGGACATATGTAACTTGTACTACTGGGGACATGATATGTAACTGGCACTACTGGGGACATGATATGTAACTGGCACTACTGGGGACATGTGTAACTTGTACTACTGGGGATATGATATGTAACTGGCACTACTGGGGACATCTGTAACTGGCACTACTAGGGACATCTGTAACTTGCACTACTGAGGACAAGATATGTTACTGGCAGTACTGGGGACATCTGTAACTGGCACTACTGGGGACATCTGTAACTTGTACTCAGAGGCAGAACTCTGGGAGGCAATGGAGTCATCTGCCGCCGGGCTCCTGCTCTCAAGGGGGCACCTCTCCATCACTGCCAGTTTAAATCCATTAATTGAAAGCCATCAAAATTGCTTCTGTGGCTGAGTTCTGAAATATATATGTGTTCTCCCTCTCTTTCTGTACATACATACAGTATATAATATATATTTCATAACAGACTATATATGTTTTGAATAACGTTGTGTGTGTGTGTGTGTGTGTGGGGGGGGGGGCACCAATATACATCTTGCCTCCGGGCAACTGGGACGAACTTACGCCACTGCTTGTACTACTGGGGACATGATATGTAACTGGCACTACTGGGGACATGATATGTAACTGGCACTACTGGGGACATGTGTAACTTGTACTACTGGGGATATGATATGTAACTGGCACTACTGGGGACATCTGTAACTGGCACTACTGGGGACATCTGTAACTTGCACTACTGAGGACAAGATATGTTACTGGCAGTACTGGGGACATCTGTAACTTGTACTACTGGGGACATGATATGTAACTGGCACTACTGGGGACATCTGTAACTGGCACTACTGGGGACATCTGTAACTTGTACTACTGGGTACATGATATGTAACTGGCACTACTGGGGACATCTGTAACTGGCACTACTGGGTACATGATATGTAACTGGCACTACTGGGGACATCTGTAACTGGCACTACTGGGGACATCTGTAACTTGTACTACTGGGTACATGATATGTAACTGGCACTACTGGGGACATCTGTAACTGGCACTACTGGGGACATCTGTAACTTGTACTACTGGGGACATGATATGTAACTGGCACTACTGGGGACATCTGTAACTGGCACTACTGGGGACATCTGTAACTGGCACTACTGAGGACAAGATATGTTACTGGCACTACTGGGGACATCTGTAACTGGCACTACTGGGGACATCTGTAACTTGTACTACTGGGGACATGATATGTAACTGGCACTACTGGGGACATCTGTAACTGGCACTACTGGGGACATCTGTAACTTGTACTACTGGGGACATGATATGTAACTGGCACTACTGGGGACATCTGTAACTGGAACTACTGGGGACATCTGTATCTTGCACTACTGAGGACAAGATATGTTACTGGCTCTTAATACGTACAAGAAAATGAGGCTTAGCACTCAAATACAAAGCCTGAGACAGTACACAAACTTTTTTTCATGTTTTGAAACCTTGTTTCAAGCACAAATAAAATATTGTTTTTTTCTCTTGTGTTTGATGTGTTTGTATACCTAAAATGCATTTTGTATTCACACATGGGTCTCGTCCTCAAGACACCTCATTGAAATATAAAAATACGGAATAAAAATATGGAATATTTCTGATACCGAGCATTTTGCTTAAGGGATACTAAACCTGCATTAAAATAGGAACGAATTTTCCAATCATAAAAAGGACACAATTCCTTAGGTTGACCTCTACCCCTCTCACAGCTCCTGCAATTGCCCCCCCCCCCCATTGTACCTTGGGCATTGGAAAAATGATTATGTTGCCACCAAGCATGACAGTATGCTACTCTGAAATCGGATCACCTCTCTTTTATGTTTAAAACAATGATAAAATCATTGTTATTAGTAAGAGGACATAAGTTATACATCATTAACATCACTTTCTTTGTAAAAGCAGAGAATTATGCCAATCACATATTTGTTACATTAGGGTCACAGGATGGGTAACACCTTTGCTCTAAAAAGCTGATAATATGGAAGAACACAACATTAAAAACAAAAGGTTTTTGAGCATTTTAATTAGATTATGCTCTGAGTCCACACAGAATAAATAGAGTCATGGCAAACTCTTAAGGCCCCCATACATTAGGCCGACTTGTCCTAGGGACAAGTCGGACCCAATTTACCTGCGAGCCGCCCGGCAGCTCCCCGGGAGGCTCACATACAATTTGGCACTTGATGTGCCATTTTTACATGGGATAAATCGCATGCGATTTATCCCATGTAAAAAAAAACCCGGGGAGCTGCAGGGCGGTGAGCAGTAGTGGGGGCGGGCAGCGGCAGTAGTGGGGACGGGCAGCGGTGGTGGGGGCGGCCAGCGGCAGTAGTGGGGGCGGGCGGCAGCGGTGGCGGTGGGGACGGGGGCGGTCAGCGGCGGTGGGGACGGGCGGCGTGTGCGGTGAGCGCAGTATACTTACACATAGCAGCAGCGGCGGGGAAGGGATGCGCAGTGGCGGCTATTATATTTTTAAAATACTTGTCAAATGACCGGCCGCTCTCTGATTGGCTGAGAGCTCTCCGGCCAATCAGAGAGCGGCCGGTCATTTGACAAGTATTTTAAAAATATAATAGCCGCCACTGCGCGTCCCGTCCCCGCCGCTGCTGCTATGTGTAAGTACACTGCGCTCACCGCACACGCCGCCTGTCCCCACCGCCGCTGGCCGCCCCCACTACTCCCCCGGTGTCTGTATGCATATGCCTGTCAGGTGGCAGGCATATGCATACAGGGAGGTCGGACGTGATCGTATGTACAGACCGTCCGACCTCCCTGATCCGGTCCGATGCGCACGGGACCGCGCATCGGATCGGATCAAATGTCACATACCTACGATTTTGGGCCGATTTCATCCGATTATCGGCACAAAGTGCCGAAATCGGATGAAATCGTCCCAAAATCGCATAGTGTATGGGGGCCTTTACGAAGTCTGGGTATATGCTTGGCTGGGGAAATGTGTTTGAATTGTTTAAAGTCCTGAAAAGTCGTTGAGTATCTGATGGCATGATATAAGGTGTACTAGATAGCTGTCACACAAAATAAGTACTTAATGTATGGTAAGAGGAACCAGTCAAAGTGTGAAGTAGTAGAAACCATGAATGGAGATGAGGTTCTCTCAGAGGATTGCAGATTAAAGAGATTATTTAAGTAACTGGAACAACCTCCCGCCACTGGAACAACCTCCCGTCACCCATCAGGCTTTCTGATTCCCTTACCTCCTTCAAGCGCTCCCTCAAAACCCACTTTTTTCGACTAGCCTATCCCTCCTCCTAACCTCTTTTGATCCTCCTATCCTGCCTCCATTCCCCTCCGTTCCTACTTATCCTGTTGTTTTTCGTTCGTCCACCCACCTATTTTAGTATGTTAACTCTTATGAGTAGGGTTCTCCTGCCTCACGTACTCACCCTACCTCTTTACCTCACCTGTCCTCCTGTCCTGTTCTTCCCTTCCTCTACTTCATCTTCAGTCTCCTCGACAATTTTGACACCTACTTCTGAACTGATGCTGATTTTATTTCTACCAGCTATACCCCTATTTATACTGTATTTTTCAACACACCCTGTACGTTACCTTGTCATTTGTTTTTTGTTTGCTATGTACGGCGCTGCGGACACTTTGCGGCGCCTTATAAATAAACGTACTACTACTACTACTACTACTACTACTACTACTAAGTAGGTGAAACATTGGTAAGAAAAAGGAGTGTGCTGCCTAAGTAGCTTGAGCAGGTGCTGCCAGGGGTGCCCTGTCAATAGCAGCCTCTTGGTTGCAGGATAGTCAGTCCCACCAAATAGACCAAAATAAAAATGAAAAAGTGGCGCTTGGATGATGAAAGAAAACCAGTATATTTGTTAACAACACACACACGCACATATATATATATATATATATATATATATATATATATATATATATATATATATATATATCTTGAAAAAAGTAAGAGGACACCTACCGTTCTTCGGCTTGAAAAACAGATGTTAATCCATCATAATAATTTTGTTGAAGTGCACATTAGTAGGAGATAGTTGGGGGCATTGAGAAAGGTCTGAAGGCAGACTTGAACAGTATCCATTGAGTTACAGATTGAACAGTATCCATTGAGTTACAGATATAGTAAGAGCCATTTTTAAAGCGAAGGCCATTCAAAGGCCATTTGGCATGATGCAAAATTGCTATAGTTGTGCCAAAGTGGCAATTATGCAAAATGTGTAGATTCCTGGTCAGAATGTCAGCATATGAATGCAATGTTCTGATAGTAGAAGCAACATGGTTGAAAGAGATCCCTAAATGTCACTTGCATTCTATAGTAAGGTAAGTTTTTCCTGTGGAATTTAGGCCAATGTCACACAGTAATACATTGTAAACAGTGGCGGCTCCAGAGGTGGGGCTGCAGCACAGTTGAAAATTCAAATAGGGGAGAAACACCACCCGCCAGTGGGACAGTTTGAAATGGCAGTTGGTGGCAGTGGGTGTGGCTCCCCCTATTTGAATTTTTAACTGTCCTGCAGCCCCTCCTCCGGAGCCTCCCCTAAATGTAAATGTCCCTTTACACCAGTAACTGCTTTCAGACAAACAGTATATGATGCCTTTTGATATGATATTTTTACAGTTAAATATAAAAATGATAATGACTAATGATTGTTATGGTATTGACAATATAAAGTAAATGAAGGTCCTGTGCTCTTATGTAAGTTTTAACATTGTAGAATGCAAAATCAAGATATTGCAAATATAAAGCATTCAAGCATAATCAATATATAATGTTTAAAATAACACTTAACTAGTTAGGAATAAATACAAAAGTACCGTACATGTGCACACAAATTTATTATTAAAATATTAAGCATCTAGTTGTTTGTAATAACTGTACATAAAATAGAATATAAGGTAAATAACTACCCCCTTGTACTGGTAAGAAATGTCACACTGTTATTATACTGCTAATTAATTCATGTTTAATAGTCAAACATATTTTAAGTCTCTTAATTGTTCTGTCTGCCTTGCCAAAACCTAATTGAGAGTGCAGTATCTTAATTTGTTTTATAGTATTTCTTATTTACAAGCCTAGATGGAGACAGCTGTGAGTGGAGGAGGCAACTACAGACAGGATGAGGGCCAGAGGCAGTGAGCTCAGAATTTCACACAACAGGTGTCCTGAAGTAACAAACAGAAAGTTAGCTCCAATCCCCTGAATGCCTCCCCTAAAGTCAGTCTGATCCCAACAATGCAGTTAGCAGAGGTGAGAGCAGTCCACCCTAAATATAAGTAAAGAAATGTAAGTACTGAATAATCCCATAGAGGGAGAATAAATGAGTGTGCCGAGCATAGGCATCCCCCCCTTGTCGGGATTTCATACCACTCCCAGATTGAGATTATTTCTAGCAACGTAATGCTATCTGTTAGCTTAATACAGTATTTGGACTTTGCAACAGTGTAACTAATAATTATATGTAAAGCTCAACGGAATATGCTGCGCTATATAAGAAACTGTAAATAATAAATAAATATTGCAACAGTCATCCATTACAGTTGAGTTATCTTTCATCATTGAACAGAGCTTCAGCACCTACTTAACTAAGTTAACTATATATATTATGGTAGTAATTCCCATAATATAATAAAATATTGAAACGATCACCTATCATTTTTCAGGATCAAATAGTTGAAACAGGAATTTGTGCACCACCAAAGTTAACCTTGAATATTGCACTGAGATACTTATAATTGTAGAAGGGGAAGTTGTTATACTGCAGTATAAACTAATGACATTTAGAATTATATCACTGTATTTGTTGAAGTATGGATTAAATTGTTTCCCCCAGAATACTGAATGATATCAGTAACCAGATTTTAAAACCACATGGTAGTAGGATGAGAGTTGTAACTCTGGGAGGCAATGGAGTCCTCTGCCTCCGGGCTCCTGCTCCCAAGGGGGCATCTCTCATCCCCTGACAGTTTGAATTAGTTAATTGAAAGCCATCTACTGTATATCACTTTGGTGGCTGACTCCCCTCCTAGCATCATTTTTGAAAGTGTCACACCCTGTATTAGAATCTATGACCTGTCTTACTGATTGAGCTATTGGGGGGGGGGGGGCACCAATATTTATCTTGCCTCTGGGCAACTGGGATGAACTTACGCCACTGAGTTGGATTCAGAGATCTTGGTTACATATATTTGCAAAAACATGGGTACGCCCACACACAACGGACACATCAATCACAGAAACATGACAAAAGACATATCTGTAGATAATCTACTCTGTATTATAGTGATTAATCGAAGGTCTAAAAATCTGCACATTTCTAAACACTGAATATACATATGTGGTCCTCTCAAGGAAAAAGTAGAACATTTTGTATAAAAAAATGATTTGCTGTATAAATATTATTGCTTTAATGATAAACATCACCATATACAGGAACACCAAAGTTCTAGGATTAGGGTCGGATAATCGTAAAGAATCAAGGTGCTACAGTTTTGTTTGACAATCTCTCTTCCACTTCTCTGTTCAACAAACACGGCATGCTCCTCCAGTCAATGGCTGCCAATTAATTCGGAAACGTCTACAGTATTTCCGTAACAGCTGGCAGTTATCCCTTAATTGGTTGGCCACAAACACTGGAGTACTACTGTAAGTGCTACTAAAACTTTTCCTCTTTCCTGTTAAAACCCACAGTTTTTGTAACAAACATACTCTTGCTTTGTATGTATTGAGAGAAACTTTGGGTATCATAAGTGGAACTTTGGGGTTATTTTGGTTCCCTCTTTCTGACAAAATCCTTCTTAGATGAACAAAGCCATGTGCACTGCAGGTGGGGCAGATGTTACTTGTGCAGAGAGAATTAGATTTGGGTGGGGTTTTACTTCAAAATGAGATATATATTGCAGTATAAATAAAGCAGTCAGTATTTACCCTGCACAGAAATAAAATAACTTACCCAAATCTAATTATCTCTGCACATTTTGCATCTGGCCCCCCTGCAGTGCACATGGTTTTGTCCATCTAAGAAGGATTTTGTCAGAAAGAGTGAACCAAAATAACCCCGTTTGTGTCGATAGCACATTTCAATAGCATATTATAATTCTTAGCAAATACAGTATAAATGGTTAACTCAAATGCTCTATCTTTTAGGGGCACAGGATATTCATCTGTGGGGGCAAGTTATTGCTGAATGCTTTACTATTGCTGCTCCGAGAGTTACCAGTTCAACAATATTTGTCAAAGACATACCATATAGCGTTATATTAATTAGCTTCAATAGTCTTAATTAACACAAATTACACACATCTGTGTTCTACGACTACTGAGTATTATTAATAATCATTCTCCTTGAAAAAGGACACAAAGGTGTCCGAAATGCGTTGGCGGTGCTGTGTTGGGACTGAACAAACTGTGCTAGTGGAACTCTCATCAGGACGTGTGTGGAACCTGCCCGGGCTGTGTCATCTTTTTTGGTCCACTTTCATGCTTTGATGAGAGCCTTTACCTTGTTCTCCAACTCTTATGGTAAAATCCACTCCACTACTTGATTCGGGGGACGTAATTGTTTATTTTAATTTGTTGTACAGAATAAAAAGGTGGTATTACACTATATACCTCTCCTCTTTTTTGGGGGTATTATTAATTGTGGGAGGAAAACACCGGACCCAGTATATCGGTGAAAAACTTCCTGGTACCCGGGGATCCCTTCCGATGTGTATGTCATTTACGGAGAAGAGGAGACGCCCATTATCCCTAAGGGATGTATGGTAGATTTTTTTAGCGCTGTCTGTTGAGGAGTGACCCCTGATGATATCTCTGGATATTGACTTTTGAACATTATTAATAATGTGCATAAATTTAAAGCACTGCATCTTTTGATAGAAATCCTTAAAAATCTAAAAAAAACCTTTAAAGACTTTACCATAATTCTTTCATATCTAAAGGGGTTTCTAGCTCCATCACTGTCTATGATAACGAAAGCACTGGAGACCCCGTGGCTTCAGTACTGACATCTGCATAACTCATCATAACTCAGCCATTCAATCTTTTCCGGCCTCCCTGAGATCACCAGCTTTACTGCAATGTGCTAAACTGTCATAGCATAATACGCTAAAATGTACTGTAATGTCATTTTACAGAATTGTAAATGCTGGATAAAAAAAAGGAACAATGCAATTCTCTTCTTACATGCTACAAGTGGCAGATCCATAGAAATTTATTTTAGTGTGCAATTTTAAAATCTCCATTCGTCAAATGCTTTTTCATACGTAAATCCTTATTGTGTATTAATCACAGTAAAGTGGCATTTGGCAATTTTTTAAAAAGACAGAAAGGGTCTGCTGACTTCATGTGATTAAGAACAAACCAGGGCCCTTATTCTGATCGGTGCGGCCGGATCCAATTATGCGGCCAGGACCGTGCGTGCGAAACCCCGCCTTCCATACGGATTGCAAACTCCGTCCGTACACGGTAAGAAGCTGGCCGAACGGACCGCACGTGTATTTTTCATGGAATACGCCTCCTTCATCTAAGGGAACCTCCCCCATCATCCGATGGTCGCAGACCATCGAATGCAGGACCGAGTGCTCCACCAGCTCCCGCAACCTCAGACCACACGGACATTTTTCCGTGCAAAAGCAGGGATCTGGGCGGGCAGCTGACATCCGGCGATGTCATATGTCCGCCCCCTACACATGCGTCACGGCCGCATTACCATACGTACGCCCAGCGTTTGCATGGGAACGCCCATGAAACGCGGGGCGTATGCATATGGTAATGAGCCCAAATAGCCCTTCACGCCCCTCTCCACCCCCTGTTCGGAGTGTTCACATATCATGCGGGATTTGGCCGTACGCCAGACACAAAACATCGGCGGGCCGAACGCACGCGGATATATCCGCACCGACCAGAATAAGGGCCCATGTGTAACTACCCACTAAGTTGTAAACTAAGCATCATAAAAAGAGCCATTTACTCTTTATTTTTTAATTCCATTTTTGTACTTTTCAATGTAGAAAAATGGAAGCTTTATAGGGTACTGTATGTCTCCTAGAAGGTTGTGGTGAATTTACCATTACAGTGCCTCTTGTTGGGGGTGCCACTTGGATATTTGTTTTAGACAGGAGCGGATTGGCCCACCGGGAAACCGGGCCATTTCTCGGTGGGCCAGCCCAAAACTCATCAAAAAGGGGCCGCACCACTTTGCCCACCACTTTGCCTAAATCCAAAATGGCCGCGGGAGGGCTGTTGCACATGGGTGCACAGCAACTCCCAGGCTCCCAGCTCCCATTCCCCCACCGCCCAGCCAGCAGAAAAAAGAAGCAGAAGGTGAGAGCCCCCCCCCCGGCAGCCCCCGCCCCCCCGGGTGCGCATCACTACCGCCGCCGCTACCCCCCCTGGCCGCCGCCGCCCAACCACGCATCACTACCGCCGACACCACCCCCCCCCCCCCCTACTCCCGGGCCGGTTTCGAATCCCAATCCGCCCCTGGTTTTAGTGCTGTCAATACAAATTTCCAATAACTGCTAAATATTTCCACTCTACTTATTATACCGTACAAAACCTTTAGTGGATTGTTAAAGTTACAGCATAGGACCTGCACACACTACCCATTAAAAATACAATTACAATTTTATAATTCATGGCTATTGTTATTATTATTATTATTATTATTATTATTATTATTATTATTATATTAAATTGTCAATCATCAACATAGAGTTTATAACCAAACAATTACAATTATAAAAGCTACCTTTAGTGTTGTGCCTAGGGGCCCCCTGACCCCTAAATCCTCCCCTGCCAGGAGGCATATCTTTTTGTATCCCTTTGATTAATCTCTTGTCCCGTTGATGATCTTACATGATGATTATGATGACGCTTTGTATCATCTGTATAACTTATATAAAGTTATACAATATTTTATGATTTGTGTCTAAATATTTTTCAGATCCTTTTTTTTCCCGGAGAGTATTTTAGTACAAGTTGCACACTTCTGTGACTCTTTTGGTCTTGTTTGTTTAACTCACAGTAATGACATCTACAAAATGTGTGTCTGTGTAATTTTCTCTGTGGTTTTTGCATTAGCTCTAAATATTGGGGATTATTTATTAAGCCAGATAAAGTGGCCAGTGATAACACAGCAGCCAATCAGCTTGGTATTGTCAATCTACAGGCTGGATTTAAAAATTACTGTTAGGAGCTAATTTTACTGGTGTGTTATCACCTTCCACTTTTTCACTTAACCGGGCTTAATAGATATGCCCCATTGTGGCATATCATTGTAGAATTTAAATACAGAAAAAAATGCTTTTTAAATGGTAATTTAAAAGATAAAGAAAAGGATACACTTTGATACACCTCCCTCCTCAAATGTATTTCAGCTTTATCCGTTCTTAGCTGTCATTTTATTTTTTAAATAAAACAAGAAGAAAATGTAACTTTAATTTATACACTGTAATACATACAGTATCACTGTCAATTTTAATGGATATAACTAATATTCCTATCATATTACTATGATACATTCTTTTATTATTCCTTCTCGAAATGTGTTGCCAAGTTCAGCAAATACGATTCAAAGATCTAACTAGAGGTATTAACTAAGCATTTGCTACAGTCTAGAAATGAATCCGTGGTGCCATATCTTGTTCTAAAAGGCAGCCACACAGCTTGTTGGCTCCTATTTCAATCATTCCTGCACTGTTTTACATTTAATTACCTAAGCCTCATTAGATACTGGCTCACCTATCCCATCTCTAAAAGCCAAAGACATTTTCAGTTATGCTCACATTGAGCATTAATTTCCTTGGGCGCTTGCCCTATTAATCATGATAACAATCAGATTAGGACAATTATTTTAATGAGCTAATGAGATGTAAAGAGCAGATGATACACTTTTATCTCTTCCCATGCCAGCGCCCTTTCAGAAATGCCATACATGTCAATAAGCTGGCAGACCATGAATGTGCTCTTTCGGGTCAAGGTAAAGAGATGAAAATGCTTAAATGTGACAAATCTATTAATGCTGCTCTCATTCCCTCCGCTTAAAAAACAATTGAAATGTAATTTTTCATGTTAAATATGCATTTGCTGAGCTATATTTAGCAAGAATATATTATTTGACTAACTTAGGAACATAAATAAAATGATGCGAGTTGAAGCAGAAAACCACAATTTATCTAGTTGCCTTGATCCTTTCCGACCCCGGTTGGATGGATTGCCAAGGGCTCTGTGGCCTGGGAATTGCTGCCACAGCATCTACTATTCTGGTGGCTTGGAATACTCTCACTATCTTCTTGTCTCTCTACCCATGGCAGAATACAATAATGCTCCCAAGTGAAGTCAGACCTCAACCAATCACTTAGTGATATACTGTGCTTTGGGTGGGCGCCATAATATAACATCTGTTTTCTGGAAGAGACTCTGCTGCGACACTGGGTGGAGCCGACTGAACATGACTCTGCCTGCTGTACTGTGAGGTTAGAGTAGACAGGCTGAATTCATGGGACAGTGAGAGTGTCTAGGCTGTGTGCACATCTGGCCAGGAGTATATTGTGTTGCTCAAAACGACTCTGTGTTGTACGGTGGTCATTTATATGCTCTCCAAATTAAATGGTGGATAATAACATGCTCTCTGTATTAAATGGTGGTCATTAACACGATCTCTATATTAAATGGTGGCCAATAAAATGCTCTTTGTATGAAATAGTGGTCATTAAAATATTGGTCTTGTTAGAAATATACGAAGTAGAAATTACTCTTAAAGAACAGTTAAAAAAAAAAAAAACAGTTCTCCTGCATGAATACCACTGAATATGGACTAATCCCCTGTTTCTTTTCTCTCTTCATCTCAGGTTTGTGAATCTGATTTCTGCACTACAAATCCCAGCATTCTGCTCTTCAGTACCTGCTATGTGCCCTTTGCTGTATATTCCATGTATGTGAAGCTCATTTCTGCACTACAAATCCCAGCATTCTGCTCTTCACTACCTCTGTCAGTCGGAGTTCTGCAAGGCTCAGTCTTAGGTCCTCTGCTTTTCTCAATCTATACCTCATCTCTTGGCAAACTAATCAGCTCTTTTGGATTTCAGTATCATTTCTATGCGGATGATACTCAAATCTATCTATCACCCCCAGAGTTGTCACCAGTGGTTTGGGGCCAAGTCTCTGAATGCCTCTCTGCCATCACATCTTGGATGTCTTCTTGCCACCTCAAACTCAATATTTCCAAAATGGAATTACTTATATTCCCACCAGCTAAGAAAATTTACCATCCTGATATTTCCATCACTGTTGACAACTCGACAATCTACCCTGCTCCACAAGCTCGTTGCCTAGACTCTAAACTGTCCTTTGTTCCCCACATTCAATCTGTCACCAAATCATGAGCCTTATTCTGGTTGGTGTGGTCCGTTCCGAATTCTTTCAGAGGGCGCCTTTTAGCCATCTGCGCATGTGTAGGCAACGCAATGCGCATGTGCCACGCATGGTATATGTACTCGTTCTCACTAATTCCGTACAGAAATGTCCACCGAATTGACTCGGGAAATATGGGCGTAATATGGGCGTCATTCGGACCTACACAAGGGCGTGGTTTCAAAGTGGGCAAAACTGGGCGTAAATATGGGCGTACACGTGGGAGTGCACGAACTGTGGTAGGCGTGCATTCGGACAGCACACCGACTGCAAACGAACCAACACGCATGTAATATGCGGTCTTCATAAGCAAGTTTCAGTTTGCGGAGAGCACTTGTTCATGCGCTAGGCATTTGGTTCACCCAATTAGTACGCCCGCACCTGAATCAATCTCAGCTGAACACAATACAATCCACTCCTCTACTCATTAGTGATTAATTACACTCTTTTCATAGCTTCAATTGGAAGCATTGCTGCCTAAATGGACCATTACTAAATACACAAATATACGCTGAAAGCATGACTGCATTCTTGCTATTTTACACACATTTATACTGCAAGCAATGGGCAGAAATGGGCATAAGTGTGTCATGTGGCAGATGTAAGAGTTCAGATAACAGTCGTGAGTTTTGCGGAAATACCCCGCAACGGTGCGTACGGGCAGCTTCCCGTCCGTTCTGACGCTGTTAGACTGTGCAGAATCTTTGTGTTGCCACCGCACATGCACGGTTTGGCTGTTGTCCGAAAACACACCCTCTTCTTAGAGAGTGAGTCCGTCCGAATGCGGAGGACCTGTGGGCATTTGTTCTTACAATGTCTGCACAGCGTGGCGTTCGGTCAGCTCCGAAATAATTCGGAACGGACCGCACCAACCAGAATAAGGCCCCATGTTACATGCATCTAAAAAAAAAATTTCCAAAATACTGTACAACCCTATCTCACACAAGACACTACTATCCCGCATTCATTATTGCAATAGTCTCCTAACTGGTCTTCCCAAGAAGAGACTCTCACCACTGCAATCCATTCTAAATGCTGCTGCTAGGCTGATCTTCCTAGTAAGACGCTCATCATCTGCTGATCTGCTCTGCCAGTCCCTCCGTTGGTTTCCTTTGTTTTACCGTATTCAATAAAAAAACCCTTCTGCTAGCATATAAAGCTATTAACCATACTGCACCAGCATATATCTCTTTCCTTATCTCAAAATATCTCCCATCTCGACAACTACACTCTGCACAAGATCTGCGTCTCTCTTCTGCACGGATCACCAGCTCCCATTCACTATTACAGGACTTTCATCAGGCTGCTCCCATCCTATGGAATGCCCTTCAACACACAATAAGACTCTCCACTAGCCTCTAAATGTTCAAGTGTTCCCTGAAAACTCACCTCTTCAGGCAATCCTATCATATTTAAGTTCCATATGCACAACCTTCTGAGGCACTTATGTATTATATAGCTTCCCTTCTGGACCTACAAGCTATGCTATTACTGGTGCCTGTCCATGTGTTTCACTCCTATATCCCTATAGATTGTAAGCTTGCAGCAGGGCCCTCCTACCTCCAAGTCTGTCTGTTGTTACCCAGTTTGTTTTATCACTGTCTACTATTGTAAAGCGCAATCTGCTGTGCTATATAAAAAACCTGTAAATAAATAAATAATAAAATAAAATGCTCTCTATATTAAATGGTGGTCATCAACCTGCTCTCCGTATTATATTGTGGTCCCGATAAATGGTTTCTGTATTGTGAGGTGGTCACACAAATGCTCTCTATAGTATATAGACGTAACAAAGATACTCTTGGGAAGAAGACATGATCTAGCGGGAAGCCCACATTGACTACAATTTGGGCGTTGCCTCAAGGAGATGGGAGCGCAGCCTAATTTAAAGTACCCATCACAACAGTACAGGGGCATGCTGAGAAATTGCTGAGGAGATGATGGACTGCCCCTGGAGATTCTACCTCCACTGACAGCCCCTCTTCAGTGACAGGAGCCATATGCTGCATGAGAATGTCACAGTGCAGCTCCCTTATTTCAGAGGAGCTGGCATTTCGGTACGAATCATTAAAAGGGTGACACCCAGTTGTGATCCATAACCCCCTAGTGACACCTCTTAGCTGTAAATGTATCATCTTATTATTTCTTATTTATTTTCTTATCTTGTCACACCCCCCCCCCCATTCCCCCTTTCCAATCTCTCTCTATTTTTTTTTACTTATTTTGTGACAGCTGGTTATGTATCAGAGTAAAGACTTTTTACCATCCTCTGTCTAGCATCAGAACACTTTCATATTAGTTGAAAGACACATTTTCCTTTTCTAAAATCTAAGATTCTTGTTGTCTCACTATTTTCAATAGAATGACTGTCATCAATTCCAATCTCACGGTAAAGAATAACAACAGTTAAAATATGCCTCATAATGAAACATATTTTATTTTGAAATCTTGTCTTCTAGGCGCTGGTTATAATGATTGTTCATGCAATGCAACTGTAGCTCATAAATTTGTACTTATAGAAAGTGTATTACAGGTTGAGTATCCCGTATCCGTACATCCATTATCCAAATTATTCCAAAAACCGTGGTTTTTGGAATCATTCGAATTTTTTTTTTTTACCCCCCCTAACCCTCTTTTCATACTTACCAAGTCCCAGGGCGTCCACAGCAGGCCTCCGGCATCTTCTCCAGGGCCTCCTGCGGTCCCAGGAATGCATTGCGTGAGTGTGCGCGCGCGCCGGTGACGTCACCGGTGCGGGCGCACACCCGCGCAATGCATTCCTGGGACCGCTGGAGACCCAGAGAAGATGCCGGAGGCCTGCTGTGGATGCCCGGGGACTGCGTGGACGCAGAGGGACCACCGGACACCATCGGGGGACAGGTAAGTAAGCCTAAAAAAAAAATATTCTAAAAACCGAAAAATTCCCCTATCCGAAATGCTCGTGGTCCCGAACTTTTCGGATAGGGGATACTCAACCTGTACTGACGTACCCTTCAATTTTGGTACTCTTCTGAGCAAAACATAACTTGCTGATGAGTCAATTAAGATTTTTTTTTTTGTGAATAAATTCAAGTATTTCAACCTATTATTAATTTCCTGAAGGTGTACTATATGTACAGTACATGCTATATGGAGATTACTATCTTATAATAAACCTTCGGCTATACAGTAACATATTTTATCTATGTTTTCACTTATTCTCTCGTTGCGTATATGTGGTTGTATTATCTATTACTATTGGTAGGACAGGGTTACAAATTAAATGGTATGTGGTACAGTAGTTTCATACTGTATGTTAATTATGAAATAAAATTGTTACCGGTGTACCACAGGGATTAGTTTTGGTCCTGTTCTATTCATTAATGACCTTGTAGATGACCTAGAACTTACAGTAAGTGACATTTGCTGATAAAGTTATATGTTAAGCTATTAACACAAAGCTGGATAGTAATTTGCTACAAGAAGGTCAAACAGGGAGGTACATCGGTATATGGAATTTATTTATTAAAGGATTATGTTCCTAGGATGTCACAAAATGAAGCTACTGTACTGTAATTTCTCTAATGAAATATAACTGAGGAAATGGAGATAGACAACATGAAGTTGAGTAGTAGCACACAGTGCCAGGTAGTAGTTGTAAGGGCTTCAAAAAAATGTGTAAAGGCACAAACAAATGTAGCGACGCTCATCTTTCCTGTTGGCCCAACAACCTGGCTTTGTTGTCGTGCCATGAGAAATGTCCCGTTATGGCACACTAATGCGTACTATGGCGAAAGTACGCATTAGTGTGGTGGTTGCTCTAATAATGAAAACTACAGTTGGGATTTCAAAGTGGGTGTACTGACCATCAGGATCCTGATCATTGGCCAGTCATCCGGCACTCCACCTCATCGCAGTACCACTTATGGGGTTTGGCCAGAGACTGGTAATGTGCACACTGCCTCTCTCAGGTTGCCACTTCTCAACACTGATCAAACCTGTCCAGTGTAACAGGGAAGAACACTCACCCGCTGTCACCTCAGCACTCCTCGCTGTAACAGTTCAAGGGTCTTTTTTTTATCACCTTTGCTGGGATCCTCAAATGGGTTCTGCCAGCAATGCTAGCTGGACAGTCCTCCACCAGCTGCTCCCTGCTGAGAATTGCATCTAAAATTAAACACATATTATCAAAATCCCTAAAGCCTCAAGGGGGAGGCAGGGTCAAATTAGTTAAACACTCTATATATGGTGCAATGAAGCAGCAGCCATAATATATGTACAGTATATAAACTCATGGCCAAAGATTTGAGAATGATACAATATTAATTTTTACAACGTCTGCTACTGCATATATTTCAGAATGTAAGAAAGACGGATTAGATGAATTGTAGTTACAGTAATTGTAAAGTCCCTCTTTGCCATGACAATGAACTTAATCCCAAAAATGACATTTCAACTGCATTTCATCCTTGTCACAAAAGTACCAGTTGACATCATGTCAGTAATTCTCTCATTATCGCAGGTGAGAGTGTTGACAAGGATGAGGCCGGAGATCACCCTGTCATGCTGAAGGAGTTAGAAAAACATAAAAAGTAGTACTTTCTATCAGTAGTGCTGATAGAAAGACTGCACCTTGATCAACCATTTATCGGATCATCAAGAACTTTAAGGAGAGAGGTTTAATAGTTGTTAAGAAGGCTTTATGGCTCCCAAGAATGTCCAGCAAGTACAAGGACCATCATATAAAAATGATTCAGCTGTAGGGTTGAGGCACCACCAATGCATAGCTTGCTCAGGAATGACAACATGCAGATGTGAGTGCATCTGCACTGGTGAAGACTTTTGGAGGAAGGAAAAATATCAGGGACAGACCAATATTCTACAAAATGTACAGGGATTAGACTGCTGCGGACTGGGTTAAAGTCATCTTCTTTGATAAATCCCTTTTTTAGATTGTCTGGTGCATCTAGAAAAATGCTTTTCTGAAGAAGGAAAGGTGAGCAGTACCATCACTCCTGTGTCATGCCAACATTAAAGCATCCTGAGACCATTCATGTGCGGTTTTTCTTTTCTGCCAAGAGGTGGACTCACTCAAAATTTTGCCAATGAATACAGCCATGAATAAAGAATGGTACCAAACATCCTCCAAGAGCAAGTTCTCCTAACCATCCAAGAACAATGCCTCGTGTTGAACAATGCCTCGTCCAGCATGATGGAGCACTTTGCCATAAGACAAAAATTGAAGAGGTCTTGAAAGAGAAGGGACAACTGCAAATGTTGACACTTCTGCATAAAATGAATGTTATTGTTAATAAAAGCCTTTTACACTTAAGAAATGGTTGTCATTTTGCTTCAGTATACCATAGTCACGTATGACAAACAGTCTAAAAACACTGAAGCCACCAACTTTGCGAAAACCAAGAATACTGTAAATAAGAATGAATGTTTTAGTTTGATGATAACATAGAGGCATGGGTGGGAAATTGCTGACCATTTTACCAAGGGTTGAGAAGAGTACAGAATAATGAGGTTGACAGTGAGGTCACCTCTGTATTTCTGTACACCACTCTGAAATTCTTGTAGTTATTAAACTTTATCAGTTAACTCCTAGAATATGGATTCATTAATTCTCAATCATGATTTCAATAAACCATGAGGGTCAAGAGACAGCAGAACGGTCTCTATACTTGTACATTAAATGTGTATATTACCTTGGTGGAATGGGCAGCATGGATGGTGTAATGATTAGTATTACTGCCTTCACAGCACTGGGGTCCTGGGTTTGATTCCCACCATGGCTCTAACTGTGCAGAGTTTGTATATTCTCCCTGTGCTTGCATGGGTTTCCTCCGGGTAAACCCGTTTCCTCCCACAATCCAAAAATATACTGGTAGGTTAATTGGCTCCAAACAAAAATAACCCTAGAATGTGTGAGTGTATATGTGGTAGAGAATGTAGATTGTAAGCACAACTGGGGCAGGGACTGATGCAAATTTTCAAATATTCAATGTAAAGCGCTGCTGAATATGTGTGCACTGTATAACTAACTGGTAATACATTGTAACAAAAATATTATTTTTGCATATAAAGTGCACTTAAAGAAGCAAAAGGTGATCTATTAAAATATCTAAAGATATTGAAAGATTTTCCAGTACATCCATAGAGAAAAATCTCCATGCCTAATATTGCAAATACAAATGTTAAATCTAATTGGGTCCAAGTGTATAGCATTGGCAATTTTTGGGCAAATTTTCAAACCACATTTTGAACCTGGGACCATGGCCAAGATTTAACAAATCTGGGGGATAATTAAAGTTGTGAAAATTGAAGTAGCAACCAATAAGTTACTGTCATTTTTCAAACACAGCATGTGACATGGCAATTAGGAGCTGGTTGGGTGATACTTAGTTATAGTTTATCACATTTTAAGCAAAAATACCCCCCTCCCCCCATCCCTTTCAATATAAGATTTGACCCGAAATATCTCAGTTCCGTAAAGCCGTTTACTCACGCCAGCGATAGGGGCTGATATCGCTGGGAATATGGTCGCTGGCGACCATATTGCCAGTGATGGGAGTGTGCCCTGGTGATAAATCGCCGGGTGCACGCTCCCGTTTCCAACCCCGTTCTAATCGCTGGTCACAGGAGCTTGATCCTGCGACCAGCTGATAACCTCTGCGGCACCGCCGGCAGAGGTTTCTTTTCAACAGCGACCATCTCTAGTCGCCGATGAAAAGGGGGCATTGAGCGATATATCGCTCGCTGATATATCGCCTGGCAATATATCGCCGGACGATATATTGCCCCGTTTGTACGCACCCTTAGTCAGATTTGTGTTGTATGCCAAAGTAAAATGATATACAGTTAAATAGATACTGGAACTCTGCCTGATAATTTTGGTACATTGATAAACGATATAGAAGAATTGTAGAAATACTGTATAAAACCAATGCACTGAAATAATACAGGTGCCAGAAGAAACTTATGTGAAGTTATATCATGTAAAACAGCAAACAACATTTTGCTTTAGAAATATTACTATATGTTTAGTACTGTTTCTATTTGAGCAAATAATACATATATTTTGTATATGGCTGACTATAATAAAGTATATCTAAGGTTCAATAAATGATCTGGTTGTCCATTGAGTACTTGGTAAGAAAGGACAAGCTGAGTTGTGGTTTATAACACCGCTCCACTGACACTGCCTATGAATTAAAGATTGAGGGGACAAAGAAAGCAACAGACCTCATAGAGAAACCTAGTGGAAAAAACAGACGCCTTCCCATAAATGTCTGTTATCTGTAAGCACGGAGCACCGCGGTTTTATGCTAGGATAGTCATTATTCATAAGCAAAATTACTGAGCGTGCAGGACCAGGGAAATGGTCTTACGCTGTGAATCAGCAAATGATCCAGATGAATCAGAGAAAAGCTGAACAAAAACATTGTTCAGTTGTATCTTTGTAGTATATTGAGACACTGCGCTGTAATGGTTCTTAGCAAGCGAACAGTAAACCAGACTTGTCACCATGAAACAATATATATATATATATATATATATAATATATATATATATGTTGGTCTCTACCTGTGAGGTAGATAGTAATCAGCACACCATACATAAACAAAGAAAAAATGGTTTTATATCTCAAAAGCATTAGCACATGGCAGCATATGTCAAAAAAACATATAGAGTAAGGTACAGGTCCAACTTTTGCAAAGCAGTACAATTCCCACACAACATGAATGTGAATATAAGGGAAACCTGTAACCAGTAGCCAGAGTTTAGAGCCAAGTACCCGACAGCCTGTTTCGGTGGTCACGCCACCTTCATCAAGGGTATAGTGCTGGATAGAGATGCTGCCGTTTAAATAGAGCCCCCAGTGCCGCCAAAATCAATTCAACATGCCTCACCTGAAACTGCAAAACACCCAGCTGACCGGCAGCCAATAACTCCGGACCGGTATTTTAACTTAATTTCTATTCCAGTATATATTGACTGGCGCCGGGGTCATGGCCGTGCGTTCCACGACCAGACCCTGTGCGTTCCAGCATTAATCATTGACGTCAACGTCCGCCGCTCTGATGGGATGATGGCGCTGTGTGCACTGTTTGGTGCGCGCCGCGCTTGTCTCCCACGGACGGCGTTGACAGCGTCTCTGCTATTGGTTTAACCTGTCACACACTCCTGGCGCCGGGGACCGGAAGCGGATGTGCGTTCCACAGCCGTCGTCTGCGTTCCAAGACGCCGGAGTTATTGGCTGCCGGTCAGCTGGGTGTTTTGCAGTTTCAGGTGAGGCATGTTGAATTGATTTTGGCGGCACTGGGGGCTCTATTTAAACGGCAGCATCTCTATCCAGCACTATACCCTTGATGAAGGTGGCGTGACCACCGAAACAGGCTGTCGGGTACTTGGCTCTAAACTCTGGCTACTGGTTACAGGTTTCCCTTATATTCACATTCATGTTGTGTGGGAATTGTACTGCTTTGCAAAAGTTGGACCTGTACCTTACTCTATATGTTTTTTTGACATATGCTGCCATGTGATAATGCTTTTGAGATATAAAACCATTTTTTCTTTGTTTATGTATGGTGTGCTGATTACTATCTACCTCACAGGTAGAGATCAACATATGTAATTTTTATGTAGTCAGGCACCCAGAAGTTGAACCCTGGACGGTGTGCGGTTTCTCTTGTGTGTATATATATATATATATATATATATATATATATATATATATATATATATATATATCACAAAACAGTCCGATTAGCGCGCAAGTCCTTATCCTTTCAATGGGATTTAAATCAGTCCTTTTCAGGAGAAAAAAGTTTCCAGCACTTCAGGTCGAATGTGGGACCGGCAGCTCCCTCTTAATTACCCTTGCGGGCACCTGGATTCTCAGGTATAGGATTTTCTAAGAGAGGAAAGAGGAGCGCTCCAAATAGTGCTTTATCTTTTTATTTCAATCAAAATATAAAATCCAACAGGTACATTTGAATTGGTGTCACGTACCACAATTGACGGTTAGGCACAACCGCGGGTGATTCACAGCATAAATGGGGCTGTCTCCGACAGCGATCGAAATGGCAAACGGGTGCTCTCACCACTCTCACATCAAACATGGAGTTTCAGACCGACGCCAGGCCACGCCCCCACGCGTTTCGTCACGAGGACTTCGCCCTCTGACGAAGTCCTCGTGACGAAACGCGTAGGGGCGTGGCCTGGCATCGGTCTGAAACTCCATGTTTGATGTGAGAGTGGTGAGAGCACCCGTTTGCCATTTCGATTGCTGTCGGAGACAGCCCCATTTATGCTGTGAATCACCCGCGGTTGTGCCTAACCGTCAATTGTGGTACGTGACACCAATTCAAATGTACCTGTTGGATTTTATATTTTGATTGAAATAAAAAGATAAAGCACTATTTGGAGCGCTCCTCTTTCCTCTCTTAGAAAAAAAAAAAAAAAATATATATATATATATATATATATATATATATATATATATAGAAGAACAATACCCAGCGCATTAAGTCCAATGTCTTTTAGGCATATAACAATGTCCAATAAGTCCCGCAATGTGTGCTGCTCCACTTGTCGGATCCACCACGAATCTACAAAGGTATGCTTGCAAAAAGAAGGTAAATGAATAAATGAAGCGCACAGTCAGTAATATATATAACACAATTTTACTTATAAAATACTGACGTACATTTAAGGGTAAAAACAGCAATGCTTGCCAGGGTGTAGACGGGCAGTGCGGCAGGACGGTCAGAATGGAAACAGCCGTAGGCGGTGATCAGTCGCCGGCAGGAACCTCATCAAACAACCGCTCACTCGGATCCACTCCTTCAGATCGACATGGACTGCAAAGACGCCACAGCGTCGGGATCACTGGAAGCCACGCCCAACGCCTTTCGTCACAGGTTCGGACTTTGGTTCCCTTTACTGAAGATTCCGGGGTCCTGGATCCATAGTAATCCAAAGGGGTACCTGAGGAAGGAAATCCTACTCACCTGGTCCCCGGCAATGACCCCGGCATCTTCAGCTCCAGACGCGCTGCTCCTGGCTGGTACCCGCTCACGGACTGGAGAGATGCAGAGATTTTCATCTTCCGCGCCTCTCCTCAGACTGATTCTATTGGCCGCCTAGCAGGCAATCAGGAGCCGAGAAAGTCGGCTCCTGATTGGCCGCTAGGCAGCCAATAGAATCATCCGGAGGAGAGGCGCGGAAGATGAAAATCTCTGCGTCTCTCCAGTCTGTGAGCGGGTACCAGCCGGGAGCAGCATGTCTGGAGCTGAAGATGCCGGGGTCGTCGCCGGGGACCAGGTGAGTAGGATTTCCTTCCTCAGGTACCCCTTTGGATTACTACGGATCCAGGACCCCGGAATCTTCAGCCCAGGAGTCCCGGACCCCGGACCAGCCCCAGAACCAGGACCAAGGCCCCGGAACCGGACTCTTCAGCCCTGGAGCCCCGGACCCCGGACCAGCCCCGGAACCAGGACCAAGGCCCCGGAACCGGACTCTTTAGCCCAGGAGCCAGGACCCCGGACCCCGGATCCAGGGACCGACCCACGGGCTCAAGGTAGGTAAGTATCAGTATGTGTGGGCTGTGGATGTATTAAAAGTTTATTTTTCTGGGTGTCAGTGTGTGTTTTATTTAACTATTTCTTGTACTGTGGAACTACAAGTGCCAGCGGGCCCTTTAATGCCCTGCATGCTGGGACTTGTGGTTCTCCAAGTCCCAGCATGCGGGGTAGGCTTGCTGGGACTCATAGTTCTACAGTATAAGACAATAGTTTTTATAAATTTTTTACACTTTTCATCAGCCCGATGCCCACCGCCCAGGGGCATCGGGGACAGCCCCGGACTTTCAGCATGGGCTGGTAAGTCCTGGAGGGGGGGGACCCCTTCTTTGGTGGGGGTCCCCACGTCCCCAGGACCCCTGCCCATGCTGACCAACCAGGGGGATAATGCTTTGGCCGCGTCACCTTATATAATAAGTGTCCCCCGGCTGTGGCATTAACCTGCTGGCTGGTTGGGTCTGGTGCTGGTTCTTGATATGCGGCGGACCCCTAGTCATTTTGTCCCCCATATTTTGGGAACCAGCGCCGGACCTTGAGCCTGGTGCTGGTTTCATTAAATCAAGGGGACCCCTATTTGTCGGTGACCATGATTTTATGTCACCAGCACCGGCTCAATGAGCCCGGGGCTGGTTATGCTCTGGCGGGGGACCCCGCGCATTTTTTTTTTTTTTTTTAAACTGTTTAACCCTTTTTTTTCCACCAGAACCATGCACAGATCTCAATGATCTGTGCAGGGTTCTGGCTAATTCTGGCAGAACCTGGTCTGATTTTTGGGCGAATTTTAGACACATTTATATAAATCGCATACCATTTAATATGCGATTTGTATACTTTTCAATGTGAAAACATCTGGATGAGATGTGCTGTGAGAAACAGCCATCGCATTTCCAGAATGTCCAATTTGTTGTCCAAAATCGCACTTTTTTCAAATTTTCGCAGCTCATTAAATATGCGAAAATGGAAAAACATGCGATTTCGGCCGTTTTTGCGAAAAAGATCGCAAAAAAAAAAATATATCATTCCATAGAATGTCACCCAATGTGTTTATGTTACATGTGAAACAAAGATAATAGAAAAAGACAAAAAAAAACCCCACTATGTTACAAACTCACTCTTAAAACGCAAAAGTCCATATCGTGGAATTAGTAAGCTTGAATTTCAGGGGATGTGTTTCCCTTGTTATGTGTTAGGACACTCCGCTCCATGTACCAAGGGTCTATGATGTGTCTTAAGTGTTTGAAAGACTACTCCTGTATGTATATATTTCTCTGGTCAGTGGCTCTGAATTAGTGTGCGGCGTCGACTCATATGTTGGCATATCACCCTTGTCTAAAGTATGTGTCCCAATTCTTACCTACATCTCATCACTGCTTCAATGGGCAGTGGACTGACTTCTTCAGTCCTCGATATCTACAATCAATGTGTTTGTACCAAACTTGTGTAAAAAAAGGGGGGAAATAGAAATGCTTGTGATGCTAAGTGTCAAGGTGTAAACATACACAATAGATTCTGTGCTCTATCTAATGTCTGCAAAATTAGTGTTTATACTCCATGGGAATTACCTGAATGGTGGGGTCTGGTGCCAGTAAAAATTTGGAGGTTGAAAAGCAGATATTCTGGGACATGTACTGAAAAAAAATTGTGAAAAACCCTCTAATCAAGTGAAAAACTACTGTGGAAACATAAAACAATATATATATATATATATATATATATATAGCCACAAAAAATGAGGACACTCACCGGTCTTCTTAAGCATAGACAGTTCCTTATTTATTTAGTCAGTGGTCGAAGTGGAAATTTTGAAGTGGGGGTATGGAAAAGTAAAGAGTGAATATAGTGCGCACCTTCGGACACCCCCCTGTCCATCAACGTCCCCTGCCAGACTGCCCCGTTGTACAGGGGTATTACAAAAGCACAATATGTGCTGCTGAGTGATCAGAGAGCATCCTGAGGGGGAAAAAAAAGTTTTTTTTTTATCTTCAGATTAAAGTGGGGGTATGCCATACCCCCGTATACCGCCCCACTTCGACCACTGTATATATATATATATATATATATATATATATATATATATATATATATATATATATATATATATATATGGAAAATTACTGCATCATTGCAGATGCTGGGTTCGGCAGATTGTGTACAGCCCTTACTGTATCTGTGCAACTGTTATACCTGGATCCACTAACAAGGGTGTGCTTGTAAGTAGTTAGTTCAAGCAAATTTCCAAAACGTACAAAGACAATATGAAAAATAATAGTTAAAATTTATAATTTTCGCTAAATATATGCTTGGAATAATAAGCCACAACTCTAGGAATCAGAGATTATTAAAACCCCCTTTAAACAGAAATGACTTCTGTAGTCTTCTAATTATACTCCATCACTAAACTGCACTTGGGGACTGATTCAGAGTTTATCGTTCGCAGATTAAATGATTATTAAATGAATGCGCATACATACAGAACGTAGCGTCATGCGCAAGCCAAAATACAGTAGCAACAGAAATAGCTAATGGATCTAATCCCAATCTCCTTGCGATTTGACTGACAGGAAGTCTGTGTTTAGGGGTTGGTAACCCTCTGTTTTCTGGGAGTGTCAGAGGGTGTGCGACATCCGTCTCTGTCGTAGAGTTGTGTAATGGTCAGACTTACTCTCATTTGCACAGACTGGGAAATTCATTTCATTGTTTGTGAATTGTGTGGATGTGCAAGTGGTTATTGGACAGCAATTTTTTTGTAATTCAATCCCAGGTTTGCACCGGGCCTGTTTTCACTCTGTCTGGGGTGGCAACTTCTACTCGCACTCATCTGAAAATTTGCAGATGAGCAATCAGGTCTGAATCAGGCCCTTAGTCAGGAGATTCCCTGACCAAATGCCTTCTTGAGCATTTCCTTTCAGATACCTTCCAAATAATTCATCATTGGCAGCATTCTCCCTGACTTTGGGCCTTATTCTGGTTCACTCCTTCTGGCAAATTCCTTCTCAGATGGACAAAACCATGTGCACTGCTGCGTGATAAAGCGTCTGGTATTTATCACCGGCCAATCAGCTCCTATCTGTCATTTTTCAAACCAAGCCAGTAACTTTACAGTTAGGAGGTGATTGGCCGGTGATAAAAACCAGACACTTTGGGCCTTATTCTGATTCACGCTTTCTGGCAATTTCCTTCTAGATGGACAAAACCATGTGCACTGCAGGGGGCAGATGTAAAATGTGCAGAGAGAATTAGATTTGGGTGAGTTATTTTGTTTCTGTGCAGGGAAAATACTGACTGCTTTATTTGTACACTGCAATATAGATCTCACTTTGAAGTAAAACCCCACCCAAATCTAATTCTCTCTGCACAAGTTACATCTGCCCCACCTGCACATGGGTTTTTCCATCTAAGAAGGAATTTGCAAGGAGTGAACCAAAATAAGGCCCTTAATCACTTCACGAGCTTAATAAATCTGCCACACAGTTTTATAAGATAACGTGATGGAAAGTGACAATCCCTTTACCGTAGAGAAGTCCAACAGGTTCTCTCTGTGGTGGCTCTAGTCAGGATAGAGCGCATAATGAATGCTGAGCCATTTGCTCCAGAGGGGGAGGGTGGGGGCAGACATGGGGCTGGAGTAGTGTTTTATGGGCATCCCTTCGATGCCTGCTCTGGGCGGTCAGCTGACGTCAAATGACATCAGCGCCCGCCCCCTTTTCAACCATCTCTCTCTGAAATAAAAGTAAGTTTAGAGAGGGGTCTGGGCGGTGCTGGATGTAGGGGGGGGTGTATGTTCGTCAGGGCAGCGGGCGGCACTGACCTGTTCACTAGGCTGCGAGTGTAGTGAACAGGTGTCTGTTTAGGCCCAAAAATCCATAAGTCAGGTGGTACTGAAAGTGCAACACATAGCTGCGGTTCAATACATTGAGCCCTAGCAAGCTTTTAAACAACCGAGAGATATCAGGCAAAAATAATAAATACATCTATTCAAGTGAATGTGATAAAAATACATTCTAAGCAAGCAGAAATATCACAGGTGTAGTCTATGTTTTTATGAGATGTGAGTATATATTTTGCAGCTATGTTGCACATCACAAAGCTTAGCACCAACAATTTTGAATTTGCACGTCTGAAGAAGCAGCTCTAAATGATTTATTGCTTATCGACTGCGAGCTGCAATTAATTAAAGATGTATAGCATTATAAAGGCATGCTGTTACGTGGTGTTGTAGTATCGCAGCATGCAACCATGCTGATGAAAGAGGCTGTCACTAACTACAAAGCAAATAGGGATGCTGTGCTGCACCTACTGTACATAATAAATGATATACAAACATGCACAGTACTGGGGCTTGGATGCCAATATGTGCCTCCCAAGTTACGGTGTATGCACTCAAATCAACACAAGCTGTGCGGGTACCATTATTCAGTTGTTTCTGTATGTCCCTTTCTTTTCATTTAAAATGATAAAGGGATAAAATGTACACTTACAATTTCACAGTTACTCTTTCTTAACTTATACCACTTTTACACCAGAATACCAGGTAGGACCCGGGAAATCGAACACGGGAAATTGCCAGGGCATGCCTCAGACCCCATTTACACGGCAATTCAATCCGGGTTATTCCCGGGTAAGGCCCTTTCACACTGAAAATGGATCAGCCCTGTCTTTCCTTGCTGGTGTCATTAAAAATGGACCTTTGGGCTGTTTGAGATGAGGTCACAAGAAAGGGAGGGGGTGGGTTCTGCTCCCAGCATTGCAGCAAAGATGGCAGACAGAGTAGCTGTGTTGCAGTTGCAGACATGATGGTGCAGATCAGGTTTGGGGTCAGCCAAAGTGGAACACACTGCGTGACAGCCAGTGTGTGCTGCAGCAGATGAGGCTGTAAACACAGTGTGGAGTGTGCTTGCAGCACAGAGCGTGGTAACGCTGCTGCTGCGCTGCTACATCTGCCCTGTGCGGGTCTCCAGCAGATGACATCATCTGCCAGAGCCGCAGAAGCACCAATTAGCTCTTTGCGCCCCTCTACCCACCAAATAACCCGGATAATGACCATTTACACCACCCTGAGCAACGGATAAGCCCCGTGTCCGACCCTGAACATTTGCCGGGTCAGATTCCCGGGGAACAGTACCCGTGTTATTTTTTTTCAGCCCATTTACACCATGCCCTGCCCCGGACTGGAGCGGCAATATCCCAGGTCCAACCTCTGGTGTAAAAGGGGTATATGAGGAGTTGAAATACTGTAAGCTGCAGTTTGTTCTTGAAACATGTAGGTCCTTTGTCCCCTAAAAGTAACAGGTGTAGTATGGCGGTCCAACAAAGAGGGATCCCGACAGTCAGTATCCTGACATCGGAATCCCAACTGCCTGAGCTCCGACAAGGGGGCAAGCACAAAGAAGCCCCTTGCGGCAACCCCCACAAGGGAGAATAGCCCCTGTCAGTTGGAATCACCCCTGTCTGAGCACCAGCATTTGCGATTCTGATGTCGGAGTACTGACCATTGGAATCCCGACTGTCGGGCAGCACCCGGCACCCAAAAGTAACATATAGGGTCTTTTGAGTCTGAGTTTCTCACACCTTTTACAGATATAAAGGATTAAAGGATAGATTGATCCTAAAATCTTAAAATATTCATTAATTTTATCATCATGAAAGAGTGAGTGCCCCTACTACAGGAAAAGTCTTATCCTCTATGCTGTTACTGTATACAATTTTGTTGATGAAAGGCAGTGTCCCCTCCCCACACAAAAACAAACAAAATAAAAACAATCCCAGAGCCTCTGATCCTAAGCTGGTAATGTAAAAGAGGGGGGGGAACCTGGTACCCCCCATATTTTCCAATAACCAGCACAAAGCTGAACTAGCTTGGTATGGGGTTCCTGTTTCATAATATTGACCAACTCCAAACTGGATAACCCAGGGCTGGAATCCCTGTAGCAGAGGATAACCACAGAAATGGGCACCCCATCATCAAATCACAATCATTATTCCGCTGGCACCTGTACATCCCCTGTAAAAAACAATGAAATAAAATAAAAGTTAATAGATGCAAACTGAGTATTGCAGCATTTTTAGATAAAAATCACCCCACATAGCCCTTGATGACCCATTTATAACTCGTTATTTGTAAAATTAATCTTGACAAAACAATAAACAACACTAATACACCTCCCAGAGCCCTGTCAAGTATAAACAATTAGGGAGATACTCTCCATGGAATTAAATATGATGTGCTGATTGGTCAGAGCTTGGGAATTGCCAAGTATTGACCAGTCTGAGAGTTCTCATTCACTCATAATTTTTTGGGTGATCCCCACTTCTTCAGGGATGTCATTCCTACGATTACCAGTTTGGAGCTGTTTGCCATTATGGCTTTGTGTCTCTTTTGTATGTCGGCTGTGCAGCCAAGTGTTGTTTATTGTAAAATAGGGAGGATCTGCACCATTTGCAACCTATTTTACAAAACCAGTCTAGGCACAGTGGGACCCACACTACTTAAAAAAAAATCTCTTTTAAATATTATTAATTAGACAAAGCCTGGACAGATTATTATGATCTGTACAGTAATTTACACTAATTTACCTTCTCAGAGGTAGGTGTAGTATTTAGGGAAGCCATGGACCTATTTTGTCTCCAAACTACTTAAGGAGCTTGTATGCATCCACCTCACCAGCTGCTGTACCTCTCTGTCAACTCCATCCTTGTTCCTTTTCAGTCTGGCTTTCGCCCACTCCACTGAAACTGCACTGGTCAAAATATTCATTGTCCTGCTTTCAGCCAATTCCAGGGGTCACTTCTCACTACTTATCCTCCTGTATTTTTTTGTATAAATGACGGGGGAGGGGGGGGACGTATGGTTGCAGAGACACACCGGGCGACATGTGGAAAATTTCAGTTCATGTTCATGTCTTTCAGCAAAGAGCTGATCTTCCCTAGTAATGCAATGCTTTCTAATTTGACCTCAGTTACTGTATATTTGGACAGCTAGCCTGTTAATGAACTTATGGTATTTTTGGTCCTAGCACGGCGCCCTCGATTTTGATTGTATTGATCACGGGTGAAAAAAATTGCATCGATCGCATCGCATGCCAAAAAATCGCATGCGATGCGATCGATACGATTTATATAAAGTGTGGCGAGCGTAGCGAGCCCCGCGAGGGGACGCGCATAACTTCACAGGTATACGCGTCCCCTCGCGGGGCTCGCTGCGCTCGCCACACTTCGGGCTCGGTGGCTCGCTGCGCTCGCCACACTTTATAATATCAACTCCATGCCGACGTGGATAGTGAGGGTATGAAAAGGTCGGAGGACGCGTACCACCGCTCCTCACGGGCTCGCTGCGCTCACCACGCTTCGGGTTCACATCAATAATGGGGTGTCATTAACAATGGGGGGTCATTTAACATAGTTCAAAAGCAAAAGGGGCATATACAATGAGAAATTGGGCACATTGGCCCATTTCCTATTGTTCCCTATGTAAAATTGCGTTGATCGTGTCGATCACATCGCATGCCAATATAATTGCATGCGATGGACGCGATCAACGCGATTTTAACATTGAAAGCTCATTTAACATTGAGCCCTATGTAAAATCGCGTTGATCGCGTCGGTCGCATCGCATGCCAATATAATGGCATGCGATGGACGCGATCAACGCGATTTTCTTATTGCCGGCAATTAAGCCCGGTAATTAAAAGAAAATTGCGTACATCGCATTGATCACATACCTTAAGTTAACTTAACTTAAGGTATGCAATCAAGTACGACGGGCGCCGTGCTAGGAAACAAGTACCATATTTTTTTTTTTCAGTTACACAGTAAAGAGTACATAATCTCCTAAAAAAGCAGCCCTAACTGCCATCTACTGGTTTGTTACACTCTAGGTATAGGCAGGAAATGTGGGCTACAGTATGTAGCTCTATGCTTAGGAGACCTGATCCTGGCTATAAGGTAATAATTGACACTTGTTCTAGGAAATAACTGACTTTATTGCAGGTCAATACCTAACAGTCTAACATGTAGGATGTAGGACAAAGGCAGGCCTTATCTTTCAGCCTATGAATGGAAGTATCCCATGGAGGCCAAGCAAGAACTACAAAGAAATGATCTTCTGGCTGACTGGAGTTAGTGGCTGAAAAATGGATTTGTATTTACAGAAAAAGAACTCTGACAATGAAGAAGTGGTTACAACTTATACGAATTTTCTGGTGTTCATTCTTTTAGGGAAAGTTTCTCTCGTCCGTCACTTCAAACCAAAGTAATGAGTAACAGCAGCTTAACGTTTGCTAAGAGAGGGGAATGCAAATAAATAGTTAAAGATGGGTTAGATCTTCCCATACAAATGCAGAGCTTCATGTTCAGCATAGTATATATATTAAGTGTCCAACTGTACTTTGAATGTTGATCTCTGTTAAGGTTTATACACACTGGGCGACTATGCCCAGCGTGTATGGACAGAGATGATCGCGTTCATCACTGGGGGGGGGAAGCCGTTCACTGCCCGGCGACGACAGCGGGCGTCAGACGGCTGTGCATAGAGCAGCAATATGCAAAGCCATTCTCAAAGCTGGTGGTATTACTAGCAGATGAAGGCTTTCCAGGTGATGATGCGGGAGCACGCAGCAGCGCTCAACTCCGGGGCATACACACAGGACGGATTTCAGGTAAAAGCCGCTCAAACCTGCTGTTTTGAGTGACATTCAACTCAAAGTCGCCCAGTGTGTATGGGCCATTACAGTATCTGAACCATTTGCTACTGTCAAATAATAGCTATGGGTTCTTTAAGACAGAAAAGATGTGACTTCTCATCTTTGATGGAACAAATTCATGAGATAAAGGAAAGAAAAAGAGGTCCAAAAAATAGCAAAAAAATAAAATAAAATTAAGCAAAATATATCAAACAAACAATAATGATGTACGTGAAAGTAGTGTATGGTATGCAAGGTCAGAGAGAAATATTTTTTTAGTATTCATTGGGTTTAGCTAAGTGAGAATTGTAGAAATGATTCAGAGTTGGAAACAAAGCAAAAGAACACCTGGCATCTTGGTAAAACTATGTTGCACTGCAGGTGGGGCAGATTTAAAATGTGCAGAGAGATTTAGATTTGGGGTGAATGGTAACTGAATTAATAAAATGCAATGTATATAATAATGTTGTACAGCACAATTTGTGTGCTAAATGCAAAAAGCAGTCCACATATACATTGCAGGCTAAAAAAGAATATATATTTGCAGCTCTTGCAGTGCAAAATTGTTTGTTCCAGATGCAAATATTCTTCCTTTTTCTGCTTTGCTCCCATCCATGAATCAATTGCTTTATGTCTATAAGGGGATATCAAATGTAATTCTGTTCTAACTATGGAGCAGATTTATTAACCTGGTTTACTGGGGGGGGGGGGGGGTTAAGTTTTTCCTAATGTATTAATAGCGCACCTAACATGCGCTAGAGACAGCTCTCCGAGTAACGCTCAACGGGGCTGTCCCCTGTAATCCCTTCCAGTATTTAGCGGGCGCGGCGATTTATTAACAGCCACCAAGGCGTTAAATTGACCCGGCTGCAATGCCAGTTCAGGGCTAGTGTTGTTCTATCCCCACTGTGGGGACAATGCTAGCCCTGCTGCTAACTCCGGCCTGCGCTGGAGTTCTCACAGTAATAGCGAGATCTCGCGCATGCCCATTACAGCTGGCCGGTGTGTGGGGGGGAGTGCAATCACGCATGCGCAGGGACGCTGGGGGTGCCGATAAGGAGAATCATTAATGCTTTGCAAAATGGCTCTCCTTATCGGCTGAGGGGAATTGAATACATTCGGCTGCTACGGGTGCCCGCTTCTCCTCGTTATGCAGGAGAAGCGGGACCCGTTATTTTACAAGCATGAAGGGGGGGTTAATACATCTGCCGCTATGAGTGGTATGTTTACTAAAATGTGGGTTTATAGTTGTGGAGATGTTTCCCATAGACACCAACAGTGACAACAGCACAGTCCAAAATTCAAATAATGGAACCACATCACTTTGCTTGCTGGTGGTGTTTGTGTTGCCAGTTGGTATGACTCCACTAATTGAATTTGAATGTACTGCAGCTCCACATCTGGAGCCATGATGCATGGGAGCTTGCATCATCAGAGAAATAGCAGGTACACACTAGATGATATGTCCAATATGTTGGTTCAATTTGCTGGATCAGATGGCATTTCATCTAGTGTGTACCCAGCTTTAGGTTAAACAGAAGGAAAGAGATCTGCACACTAATATGTTGTCTTTTAATTACAGGGGATTTTTTCAGGCCGCCTTTATTGTTATGTTGTGGCGGGGGTGCTGCTATGGCAACACCCCAGCTTTAGCATGCTTGTGGCACTCTCAGAATTCTCACTTTAGGTTAGAGTTCAATCCCTTCATATTACTGTTGAGGGTTATCAATTGAAGTTAGTGCATCTGGGTCATGTAATTTGACCCTAGAAAGAGGTAGATAGGACAGCCCAATAGCAGAGATCAATAGGGGCCACAGAGAATGATGAGATAATATTTTAAGTCAAAACATGATGCCACTAGCCTAGCATATACCTGCTAAATCAGAAAAGCTCCAAAATGTTGGTCCCTTGACTTTAGACTGCAGTATTTGAGTTTAAATAGAAATCACCCAAACAAACAAGGGCTACAAAGTGTAAAGGCCATGGACCTATTTCCTCTCTAACCTACTAAAGTGGCTTGTATACAGCCACCTCACCAGCTACCTATCTGTCAACTCCATCCTCATTCCTTTTCAGTCTTGCTTTCACCCACTCCACTCAATTAATACTGCCCTGGTCAAAATCTCCATTGACCTACTTGCAGTCAAGTCCAGGGGTCACTTCTCACTACTTATCCTCCTCAAACTTCTTGCTGCTTTTGACACTATGAATCATCATCTCCTCTTTCACACCCTCAAGACTATTATCCTCTCTTCTGGCCTGGGTCACATTTTATCTCACTAACGACTCCTTCTAAGGTTTCTGTCCTAGGCCCCTTTCTCTTCTCCCTGTACTCCTCTCACCTGGGTACAATCATAATCTCCTTTTGCCTTCAATACCACCTGTATGCCGATGACATTCAACTATACCTCTCATCTCCTGACCTCTCCCTTTCTGTCCTCTCTGGGGTATCCAGCAGACTCTCTGCTATCTCCTCCTGGATTTCTGAGTGCTCTCTGATGCTCAACATGGACAGAACAAAACATGTTTCTTCAATCTATAGTCTCCACCCCAAATATATCCATCACTGTTAAAAGCACCATCATCTTCCTGGTTCCCTGACTCCACTGCTTGGGTGTCACTATTGACTCCCACCTCTACTTTATGCCCCCACATCCAATCCCTGGCTCAATCCTCTTGGTTCCAGCTTTGCAACATTTTTCACATTAGGTTATTTCTGTCCCAGAGTGTAACTTACCTTATTATTCATTCACTGGTCACCCCCACAGCTCTACTACTGCTAAAGTCTCCTCAATGGCCTCCCATGCTACCAGCTTGATCCCCTCCAGTCTGTCCTTAACTCTGCAGCTAGACTTATATTTCTCTCTCACTGCTCCACTTATGTGAAGCCCCTTCAAGAAAACCTGCACTGGCTCCCATTACCCTACTGAACTCTTTTCAAACTCCTCACCCTCACATACAAGGTCCTCTCTAACTCCACTGCACTCTGCTTCTCTAACTTCATTTCCCTACACACTCCCTTCCCCCCTCTCCGGTTGGCAAATGACCGTCGCCTCTCCTCTACCCTGGGCACTGCATCCCATGTGTAAATATAAGATTTTGCTTGCACTGCCCCCTGCACTGGAATGAGCTCCCTCACTTTATTGGATTCTCCCTGACCTTACAAAGGTTCAAACTGCCACTGAAAACCAACCTGTTCAAAGCATGCTCTTTTGCATAACCTACAGTATTACTGAGGCTGTTCTCCATACCTTAAGCCTCATTCCAAGACCATCCATGCCATGCTCACTTCCAGCCTACATGCTTCCCTGCCTGCATCTCATGTCACCTGTCTTTATCCCCCACCCACTAGACTGTAAGCTCCTTAAAGCAGGGCCTTCTTTCCCCCTTTTCTCTCAGCCCTCTTCTCTCACACATCAATTACAGCTTTCTCAAACACAGCGACTGTCTATAACCCATCTCTTCCTATGACAACCTGCCCAGATTGTATTGCACAGTATACTAAAATACAATACAATACAATCTGCAATCTTCAAGTTCACCAGAACCAAAAAAATAATCCAAAACTTTAGACTCCAGAAATGATGAAACAAGTACATTAAATAAAAGAGGTACATTTTTTTGTACTTGGCATGTAGAACACCCCTTCCTTAACTGCAATAAAGATAGTATTAGAAAGCTTGGCAGATTATCTTTCTTTGGACTGCAACTACTAACACATGTTCTACAGACTGGCTGAAACTGAAGTGATGACTTTGGCAAATGTACTTATATTTGCTTGTAGAAAAACATGCAAAGCTCTTCTCCCAGAGTGAACTTATTACAGAGTGTTTCTTTGAATCTTCAAGTATTTTATTCCAGCTATTGAGAAACGAAAAGTATATTTTAAAACATTTCCAAAATCTTCAGGCTCAGCAGGGGTGCAAGCGTCACACAGAGATAACAGTATTGCTGCAGATCAGTTAAATGTCTTCTCAAAAATCATTTGGGAAGAAAAATAATAGCGGTGACTGGTACGGAGCCAAAAAAAATAGTGATATTTGACCCGTTTCTGTCTTTTGTGCTACTGGACATTCATTTTTTAAAAGAACATAAAATATATATTTATTGAATTTTGGTATTTGTAAGTATTGTAACTGGAATGAAGAATTTTGCTGGGAAAAGTAAATTTTTTGGTGGTTTAGGATTAACCCTCACTTCTCACCCTTATCCTCACTTTTTTAAATGAGACAAATGATTTCACCTCCATCTAAGCACGACTTAAAGGCCCTGAACTATTTTCTTTTGGTCGCATCGGGGAACAATGTTTGTGCCCTGTGCACACGCATTATCGGTTATGCACATGTGCAGGGCTTCTGTGCAAACGCCCTCGCCGACCTGCACTGTCGGCGTGGTGTTCGCATGGTGGGGTGCAATGGTGGCGTCCCTATGCAAACGCTGGGCATTCCCATGCGGTTGCAACCGTGACACGATGTGACGGGGGCAGGCAGGTGATGGGGAACATTTTTTTGGTGGGTCGGGCACTTTGGGACTCGTTTAGCTGTGAGCTTCTCAGCCAGAGTCAACCAGAATCAGGCCCAATTTTTCAATGTTGTAATGCACATTGGGGTATTCAATTCAACCCAACAGTGGAAATATCGCCACTCACCTATTCAATGCTGCCATTAATGTCAGAAGTCGCTGCTGATTGACGAATTCAACGATCCAGCCATGGGATGTGTACGCTTACACATCCCCTCGCATACCGCCGCATGAGTGAAAAATCATTTAATGGTCGCTCCCCATTGAATGATTTTTCACCCGTTCGCAAATAAAAGTCAGTCTAGACTAACTTTGAATTCCGTACGAGATGCCGAATTCGGTGACACGCTGCAAGCCTCCCCCTTCACTTGCCTGCCCATACTCACCACAAGCGTTCCCTCAGCGAGTCTGAATATGCGAATTTTCGCCCATGCGCAGACCGGCAACATCAGAAATGGAGCCGAATTTGTCTCTGACCGATTGGGTCTGAAATAGGCCCAAAGCTTCCTGCGTTTTCCTGTCTCTTGTGAAGAGCGGTGCAAACAGTCGAAGGAAGCGGCAGCACTACAGTATTATTGGTGGTTGCAATGTTTTGTCCGCCTCTGTAAGAAAATGTTTTCTATAGAATTGAGTTGTATTCTGAATATCCCAGGGAAGTATAACCATTTATGTCTAGATGTAATGAAACAAAATGAGCTACGTCGCAGTGGAACATCTTCCATATTCATAACATATTATCAGTTCAGATTTTGACAACTACTTAACCATGTTTAAATGAATGAAGCAAGCAAAGCATGAAAATAAGTACACTAAATGAGCAGATAAAGAAAGTGAAATGGGATTACGTGAGAGAAACACTATTTCCAATTACTTACACTCTACTTATTAGGCAGGTCTGGAATAATGATCTGTTGAATTAAGAGGGTATTGCAAGCTTTGTAGCGAAGAGACCTCTGGGAGGCTTAGGCCTTAGAAGAACATAAAACCAATAGTGCATTTCAAGGGTTTATGTTGCACTAATAGGCAGTCATACATTTAAAAAAGAAATAAAAACATACAGTTTTTGTCATTTATTAAGTACATGTTTTTTAGTAATTCGACTTTTTATGTAGTACCCTGTTTTTTAGGGCATTGAACACTTTATGCAGCAAAATGGGCAACTAAAATAGTACATGGCCTATAAACTCAAAACTTGACCTGAAAGACTATGGGTGGTATTGAATGCCTTCAGCGAGGGGGTTTGTATGGAGAAGATGGCTTTTCCTCACCGAAAACAAGCCATCCTCACCGGTCAAACCTCCTCGCCATATTCAATGTACGGTCCAAATCCTCACTGTGAGAGGATGGCAAGGATTCCCTTGAATGGCGAGGTTAGGCGCAAATACAGCAAGTTCACCACATTTTGTGGCTAGCGCCGCCATTTTAATGTCCACACTCGCCATTTCCACCTCACCTCAGGGAACAGTCGAGGTGAAAACAGCGAGTGAAGTGGAGGGAGTTGATGGCGAACTATCAGCACTTCTCGCCATCGATAGCTCGCCATCATTGCATTGAATCTACCCCTATATATTCACATGTACAGTTTGGAGCAGAGAAGGGAAAGGGGGTCATAATAGAAGCTTTTAAATATACCAGGGGTTTAAAAAGGTGCAGGATTCTTCAAAGTAAGAGAAGTATTAAAACTCAAGGACATTCCCAGAAACTGGAGGGAGGGAAGTTCAAGTTAAAAATACATAAAAGAAAGGGTACTGGATAAGTGGAATAGCCTCTCCGGTAATAGAAGCATGCATGGGATAGGCATATCAAAGAACTAAGGTTAAAAAAGAGTTGAAAATCCTTAATGGTTAAACATGGGCAGACTTGGTTTTTATCTGCCATCAAATTCTGTTTCTATATTTCTGTAAAGCTTTGTCAGGGATTTTCTGTGGTGCACGTTGACGTCACCTGCGGTAACTGCCGATACGGAGCACCGCTCACTAAAGCTGAACAGAGGAGGGATCCTTTTTATAGTATTGTTCTCACTACTCCTCCTTGCTGTCTATGGACAACAGTGCTAGAGGTAGGGTGGGCGTACATTATCTTCAACAGACTACCTTCGGTCAAAAGAGTGACAATGACTACCCGCTTTGCGTTTCCTTATTTCCCCATTAGCGGGCGGCATGTAAGAACTCGGTAAGCAGAGATTTTAGCTGCTTACTGAGTCAGCGTGAATCAGGCCCATAGCGTGTGTGTGTATATATATATATATATATATATAAAATCGAAGAAAGAACGGGCGGCAATCACGGGTTTAAATCCAAAAGAAAACTTTAGTGGAGGTGTCACAAAGAACCGACATTTCGAGGCTTCTATGCCTCTTTTTCAAGGTGTGAACAAAAAGCAAGGGAACACAGTGGGTTTAAATAGGAACAAAATCACTACTTACCCCGGTTCAGGTGTCCCGGTGTCTCGCTCCCGCGCGCTGGCTCCAGTGGACGCTTCCGGGTTTCCCCGTGCATCACTTCCGGATGCGTGCGACGCGCTGACGTCCGTCTGGCAAAGGGGCAGTCACCATGGCTACCTTCTGGACGCTCTGGTCTGGCGTCCTGTTCTCATGGATACTCACCACGTATGCTGCTGACGGGACGGGTGTGCCTGAAACGGACACATAAACAAACTTGAATCACATCTAAAAATCACATATAGGAAAAATCACATATAAGAAAAAACGGTGAACTGGGTACAGCTCCTTGCTGTATGGTGTGTTAGCTTTGGTGCTATCTTGGCGTGATGGTGCTGTGCTTTGTTGCATATGCATAAGGCAAGACTGACTTGCAATATCCCATTGCTAAAGTGTTATAGTGCGATAAAGGTGCAAAAAATTAATTATATTTCCCGTACCACCCCAGATCATCCGCATATGGAGATCTCTGGAAATACGCATGTGGGATTGCCACTCTCCAGTCAGCTGTTTTTTAAAAAAATTACTATATATTCTTCATTTCACTTTTTTTGCACCTTCATCACACTATAACACTTTAGCAATGGTATATTGAAAGTCAGTCTTGCCTTATGCATACCATCATCGCTGGGAAAGCCGCTCATCTGCTGGTATTACCAGCAGATGAGCGGCTTTGAGGACGGCTTTGCATAGCACTATGCAAAGACGTCCTTCCCCTAGCGTCGGCGCTGGGCAGGGGGAAAGCCTTAAGAGTATCTGGGTGTAAGGCACATGGATAGCTTAAAAGAGCAGAGTGTAGCCTGGCATCTGCCAGCAATGCGTAGCCTGCTGGAATGGAGCTCCATTAGGCCAGAGGTAATCATTTTCTTATGAGACCACAGTGCCACAGAAGTAGCAATAATGATTTTCTCACCAATGGCTGTCAATTTGAGCTTGTTCCGCCACTTACCCTGGAATTGTTGAGATTCATATATGCACTCTCTAATGTTTAGCCAAACCTCTGTAGAAGCTGGCGACATTCCTTCCAGAGACACTTCTAAAAATAGCCTATAAACACTGCATTCCCCTGTTGAGCTCTTCATGTCCTATTCCAACATTGATGAGGTCCATAAGTGTGCAATTTATTATATTATATTATATAGTACATTCAGTACTGAAATAATCACTTTAAATATATTGGAGCACTATATTTGATATTGTCATAACAATAACTTTCACTATATAGAGGTTCATAATAATTATACAGTGTAGAGGGTTTTGCTAATTATTAGATATATATGGCGCACAAGTTATTTCGGTACTTATGTAATATCTGGGCCGTTTTTCTTATGAGACCGCGTCCCCTCGCGGGGCTCGCTGCGCTCGCCACGCTTCGGGCATGGTGACACGCTGCGCTCGCCACACTATATAAAATCAACTCCATGAGTAGTTGGATAGTAGGGGTATGAAAAAATGGGGTGCATTTAACATGGGAGCCCAGATAATACAAAAGTACCGTTATTTCTAGTACATTTGAGAGGCAATATTATAGAACGTTTACTATTTTGGGGGTAATGTTACTATTTTGGGGCATAAACTGAATACAGTTTGTCATGTATGAAAACGGTGGCTTTGCGGCAGTTTCCAGGCAGGTATGCTTTAATAAATCTAGTGATAGTTATTTTGATTTTTGGATTTGTGTCTAGTTTTCATAGACAACTGAATAGAAGACTAATATTGAGCTATCTGAATGTACTGTAAAGTCCTTAATCCAGTCTCACTTATCTGAATGGAAAACATTATATAAATAACGTAATAAATGAATAAATAAATTGCTGATTCTCACTTATTTTATGAAAAATAGTCCTATTTACAAGAGTAATTCCTCTTTTACACCAGCCTAAATAACCTGGGTTTTTGCAAGGGATTGCGCAAAAACCCAGGTTTGCAGGCAGTGTAAACGCTCCTGTTTCAAATGACCCGGGCCGTGAGACCCGGCATTTTAACCCAGGTAGCAAGCAGATTTGAACACAGATTCAACCCGGCTCCCTCTGCAGTATAAATGGGTAACCCGGGTTGATGCGACCCTAGACCCGCTCACTATAATGCAATAGGTTACGCTGAGAGACGCTCTCATCTTTCAGTGCTGGATCAGTCCCCGCCTCTGGTGACGTCACCCATCTGGCTTTATGCCGGATGGGGTGGATAGTTTAAAAGGGGTTCACACCTAGGTTGGAGCCGGGTCTAAAATCATGAGAGCGACCCGGCTTGCTGGTGTAAAACGGTTATAAGTTAATGCTGGTAATGTACAGTAAAAAGACTGGAAAGTGTATAGTGTATGTTTATAGATAGATGTACAGTATACACAGTGCCTTTACACATACATGATATAAGGTGGACAATTTTTAAGACCATTTACTATTCTTCAGGGGCTCTCATGAGAGACACGCCAAGGGTATGAGTTACAGCGCAATCCACAGTATACAATTCCTTATCCAATAATCTAGTGGGACTATCATTTTTTGGAAGGCACGGTGATGGTATCAATAAGGTAGAAGAGGAAACTAGCCTATCAGATTAATTCCAATGTTCCATGTGTTCTACTTCTATCACAAACTCATGTGTATTAACTAGATTCTGAATATCCTGTAGTACTTCCCTTAAAATGATAAATGATCACTTATAGATAAGATAATTGACCACTAATGACTCCTGAAGTACATGGACAACAATCCATTACATCACAATAAATTAGCCAAGCAGATCCAAAGAATTGATGGCAGATGAGTGATTAATTCCATTAAGGCTACAAGCACTTATTGCCAACAGTATACAGTACAATCATTTTGTATGTGGTTTCCGCTTCTCCATATCCCCCGTGTAAGGAATGTGTTGCATTTGTAGTGTTATGTCATTGTAATTACTCCGCATCAATGTGCTGTAGAAAAATATGGACTTCCTAAAAAAAGCATAACAACTTAAAGGTTATATGCTTTATACATTCGTTCTAATACCTCAACACAAGATAATACAAATACATTGAATCATTTTGTTTGGCAAGGGGAAAATAAACCACATATATTCAGGGTAGCCAAGAAGTACGTTGGGCCCCGGTAAAATTTTGGGGCGGGGCCTAATTATGGAAGGCGTGGCCACCCCCTATGATTAGGCCATGCCCCCAAAATGGTTGGGGTGTGTGTGAAATAAACATTCTATCGTCGAGGGCGGAGTCTTATTGTACCCCCCTCCTCAGCAGTGGCAGCAGAAGTGCTGCTGCTGCCCGGGAGGGAAGAGAGGGAAGGGGGGTTAGACCAGGGCCCCTGATGGGCCCCTTCAGAAAGCCCAGGCCCGGTTGACAAGTACCTGCTCCCTCCCCTCTCGGCTGCCCTGCATATATTAAATATATATATATATATATATATATATATATATATATATATATATATATATATATAGATAGCATGCAGTAAGAAGCGTCACTCCAGGTTCTTGTTCAAACATACGTTTACTGTAGGTCAACAGTGTTTCGGGCCAGAGCCCATCATCAGGAGCCATCAGAGCCCGTCATTATGTCCTGATGACGGGCTCTGGCCCGAAACACTGTTGACCTACAGTAAACGTATGTTTGAACAAGAACCTGGAGTGACGCTTCTTACTGCATGCTATCTATACAAGCGCTGGTACAGCCAGCATACAGCGGGCACCCAGGTCAAGGCACAGAGTGGAGCAGGGGCAAGTGAGGAGTGCCGGACCTCCGACTATATATATATATATATATATATATATAATACACAACACAATAGTGTCTTCAGCGCCCTTAGTTAGTAATGTCCATACTATACAATATAATACACAATGATAAAAATTAAAAAATAATTAGATACAATTCATAGGTGGTTCTTTTTGAAGACATTTTTCTTTTATTTTTCAAAAAAGCGCGATCAATACCCAACGCGTTTTGCCTTGTAAAAAAGGCTTCATCAGGGGTTTGTGATCTTTTCTCTTTATAAACTCTAGTATCTAGTACCCATCAGAATCTGGTCTGGTTTAATTGTTAACAGATAGAAAGATTTCTGTTGATGGCCCAAGAATGTTTTTACTGGACTGTAGAACCTTATTAAAATATTAGCACCATATGATGTAATTTTTCAGAAGAAATGTATCTACAGGTATGCAGTTGAATCTCTCCTAGGATCAGTATAGGGTCATATTCAATGACATAATAGACTTTTATTCCGTAGAATTAATTGTCATGGGCCAAAAAACTCTCGGATAATTTTCTTTATATTTTGAGAATACTCCTTTAAGTGTAGGGACATGTGCTCTCCTAGGGATCCAGCCAGCAGGATCCCTAGGAGAGCACATGTCCCTACACTTAAAGGAGTATTCTCAAAATATAAAGAAAATTATCCGAGAGTTTTTTGGCCCATGACAATTAATTCTACGGAATAAAAGTCTATTATGTCATTGAATATGACCCTATACTGATCCTAGGAGAGATTCAACTGCATACCTGTAGATACATTTCTTCTGAAAAATTACATCATATGGTGCTAATATTTTAATAAGGTTCTACAGTCCAGTAAAAACATTCTTGGGCCATCAACAGAAATCTTTCTATCTGTTAACAATTAAACCAGACCAGATTCTGATGGGTACTAGATACTAGAGTTTATAAAGAGAAAAGATCACAAACCCCTGATGAAGCCTTTTTTACAAGGCGAAACGCGTTGGGTATTGATCGCGCTTTTTTGAAAAATAAAAGAAAAAATTCTTCAAAAAGAACCACCTATGAATTGTATCTAATTATTTTTTAATTTTTATCATTGTGTATTATATTGTATAGTATGGACATTACTAACTAAGGGCGCTGAAGACACTATTGTGTTGTGTATTGTAGGTATTTTCAGTCCCAGCTAGTAGGGGTCTGAGTGTCAACAGCGACCGATTTTATAAATCAAAATTATAAAAAATAAATAGCGCAATTTCAGAGATTTTGGGTTGTGATATATATATATATATATATATATATATATATATATATATATATATATATATATATATATATATATATATATATATTTTTTTTTTTATTATTATTTTTTTAAATGTGTCCTCTGACAGATGGATAAAGAGATAACTTCACTGGAATGGCTATCATTATAAGTACCTATCATTAAAAGTGCCTTTTGTGTCTTTTTGGGTCACAAGAAAATACAATGTATTTGTCCTGATTAATGATATATTTTTTTTTATCCACAATGTAACAAGAGTCTCACAGGTTTCATGATGTAGAAAATAAAATAGGCTGAATTATACACCTTATAAACTGCCAGTTTGTGCCAAACAGTTAGGGTCTAACTGGCTCTAACTGTGTGGAGTTTGTATATTCTCCCCATACTTGCGTGGGTTTCCTCCGGGTACTCTTTCCTCCCACAATCCAAAAATATACTGGTAGGCTAATTGGCTCCTAACAAAATTAACCCTAGAATGTCTGTGTGTGCGTGTACATGTGGTAGGTAATATAGATTGTAGGGTGCCGGACGGCTCACCGACAGTCGGGATTCCGACAGTCATTCCTCCGACATTGGAATCCCGACTGCTCCCTCGTGGGGGTCCACGACCCCCATAGAGGGAGAATAAAATAGGTGCCCACAGCGAGCCCGCAAGGGGCTTCATTGCGCTCCCACTGCTGTGCAGTCAGGATTCCGACGTCTGACTAATGACTGTCGGAATCCCGACCGTTTGGGATTTATACCACACTCAGATTGTAAGCTTCCCTGGGGCAGGGACTGATGTGAATGTTCAAATATTATCTGAAAAGTGCTGCGGAATATATATGCTCTATATAAGAAACCATTCAGAACCAAATTCTTATTTATTTAGCACTTTCAAGAAGATACTAGATAATATCTGATTGGCTGTCTATAGCAACATCCAATCTGAAAGAGAACTCCCTATTAGAGTCATTTTCAATTCTTAAGGGTGACAGCTGTACACAGACAACATATTTTACTATATTTCAGTGTAAAAAAAATCTCTTATATATTTAGCCAGATCTGTCACTCAAACCAGTGTATATAACGGTAGGCGGGGTTCCACGGGTGATTGACAGGCCCAGCCACCGCTATACACACGGCACAGACCTGCGACCCAATGTTCTACACACCATTCCCCTGCCCTGCGTCCTACACAAAACACGCCCCCTACTCCCTCAGCCAGCTCCAACACTACTCCGCCCCCTTACCAACATTTGACCAACCACCCCCACCCCCGCCCCACGGGTACACAACACGCCCCTATTCACCCCCTTGACACCGCAGACAATAACCTCCCTCTGGCCAGCCTCACCGCCCCGTCCAGCACGGCTACACAACACACCCCATAACACCCTCTTCACAACCCAGACACCATCTGCCTCCGCCCACCCTGACCGCCCCTTTCTGCCCACACTCAGGCTGAAGACCCGTCCCCCCACACACACACTCAGGCTGAAGACCTGTCCCCTCACACCCGCACGGATTCTTCATGCTGCCTGCTCATAGAAACTCAAGAATACCACCCACCACCCCATAGTGACAGTGCCCTGCTAACCCTGGGCACAGACCCCCCCCCCTATGCAGCCTAATAGCACAGCAGCACTGCCTCCTCCTTGCCCGGCCCCATCTTTGTGCCAGCAGCACCAGTGAGCAGAAGGCAGGGCCCGGGGGAAGGAGGTCTGAGTCTCCAGACTCTACAGTGAATCAAAGTGATGATGGTAAGCTTGGGGGTGGGGTGTGCGGCAAGACCCGCTGCGCTGCTACAGGTGGGGGGGGGTGTGCGCACAGACCCGCTTCTCCAAGGGGGGGGGGGGGGGCACACGGAGACCTGCACTCCTTATAACATATACCACCCAACTTCTGCATATTGCCGATAGGTAAAATTGTGTCCGAAAGGGGGTATGACCTATGCAAATTAGCCACAATTAGGCCACACCCCAGACCCCCTTTTGACACGCTGAATGATTTTTTCTCATCTGCAGCCCTCACCTATACCCCTCCCCAATATCCTGTATACCCCCTCCCAAATTCCAGCATACCCCACCTCACCTATATACTGTATACCCCCTCCCCAATATCCTGTATACCATCTCCCGAATTCCTGCATTCCCCCCTCACCTATATACTGTATATGTCCCGTCCCCAATATCCAGTAAAGACCCTCTCCCCAATACCCTGTGTATGTATATATATATATATATATATATATATATATACATATACATATACACAGTATATACACCCTCCCCAATATCCTGTGTATACAACATTGGGGAGGTGGTATACACAGGATATTGGTGAGGGGTATACAGCATATTTGAGAGGGGGGTATATTCAGTGTATTGAGGTACTGTATATATAAATATGATGCTCCAATGCGCCCCCCCCCCCCCCCGTCCAAGCCCTATGTGGCCTGGGGGAGGTGCCTAGCTGTCTCTGGCCCGCTGCAGGGAGGGAGAAGCCAGCTAGGGCACGAAAGATTCGGGAGCCGGGCACTGGTACCCAAGTTGCCAGCTGAAGAAGACACCGATCCCCTGGTCCTGGAGCCAGGAGGCCAGGGCACTGCACACATGGGAGGAGCAGTGAGTGAAGGTAAAAGCCAGCTGCATTCTACTGGGGGTTCTGGGGAGGGACCGGAGCCAGCAGCAGCCGAGGATCAGCTGTGTCTAATGGGAAGATGGTGGCAGTGTGTAGCTCCTTAGAGAGCAGAGAGACAGCTGCTCTGGTCATTAGGGCAGTGTGGCTGCAGAGTAACTTCTGGAAGCCCCCCATGTGACTGCCACCAGTAATTACATGGGGGGACTCCAGTTATTGGTGGAGGTTGCCGGTAATCGCAGGGGTCCAGTCATTACAGGGTGTCTGTATTTGCGGGCAGGGGTCCAGTAATTGAATGGTTTCAGAACACGTTCCAGGGGGGTTTGCCCTGCCACAGCGAGGGGGGGGGGGTGTCATGTTTTTGTGCACTGTAAATGGTGTTTGCAAAGGGGGGTGCTGTTGGTGGGGGTGTCACAATATCTCCGCAAAGCCCACAGTTTAGGTAGGTTTAGCCACAGGATCTTTGGAAGCTATTGTTACACCACCCCCAACCACCCTCCCCCACCAACACCACCCCCACACACATCCGCAGCACACCCACACGCACTTACATAAATAACGATACCACACCTCCCCCATCCGCACTACACCCACACCAAACTCATCTCCCACCCCCGGCACACCACACTCACCCCCTTCCACAGCATGCACGCACCCCGTCCCTCAACAACGCCTGCCCATCATACCCCACCATCCCTCCCAACCATCCCATAATTAAAACGTTCACAGTTTAAGGGGGCGGAGCCCCTTGCGACGGTGTGAAGAGCGCCCGCAGGGCGCGATAAATCACCTAGTATATATATATATATTTTTTGTTGGCTAATTTTGTTATTCAGATCGATATGGTGCAATTAAAAAAAGTACGACCACTGACAGAGCCATCAAATCAACATCTTTGCCTTCTGACAATATTTCAGTCCTAGAAAATATTTGGGAGCATATGCAAATGTATGCAAATTTTCCAATGATAATCTTTTGGCATTATTTGTGTGATACAAAATGTATCATTATGTGAGTTTATAAGCAATCTTGGCTAAAAATCAAGAAATACAGTCAAGAGTCACACTAGCAATGCAAAATAACTTTTTTTTGTATTTTTTTTTTATCAGACAAACTCAGATATGTTTAGCATATAAATAGATAGAAACATTTTTCTCTGCAGGAAAGTGCTGTCTGTAAATTTGTTAAAGTACAAAATTATTCTCCTAAAAAAAACCTATGGAAGCAAATAAATTAAAAATGCTTTTAAGGTTATTTCTAGCATTTACTTGGAGGATTTTCTGAAAACAAATCTAAATACATCGAAAAGTACATTATTGCAGAATATTTATATACACAGTATTTTAAAAGGAAGGGCTTGGGTACCATAGCTGCTGAGGAGCAGTTACTATGGGGCCCACAGCTAAAGGGCACTGTACAGTAGCTTGTCTTTCTTATCTGTCCCATGTTCCTTTGGGCCAAATGTACTAAGCTTGAAAAGTGATAAACCATCAGCCAATCAGCTCCTAACTGTCATTTTCAGGCTGCATTTATAAAGTGCCAGTTGGCAGCTGATTTACTGGTGGTTTATCACTCTCCATTATATTATTTTTCAAAGTTTAGTACATCTCGTCCACAGGAGATATTTTTACCACCCTCCGGTACGCTTACAATTATCGCTATAGGGCCAACAAGTTACACAGATTAGAATAAAGTATATCTCTGTCAAAATATTAGAGTCAATAATCTGAGAATAGATAAAATAGTTGTTTTAAAAACTGTTTAAAACATCAGTGCTCTCTTTCATATAAAAGTTATGTATTACATTTATAAGAGAATAATAGCCAAATAAATGATACTGTAGACAATTCGATAATGCAGAAATTGACAATGTCAAAGTGGAGAGTATTATTAAAGTGCAGAGTAATAAGATCTTTATATGTGGTAATTGATACTGTATATCAAATGAGCAATGTGTAATAATAAATACATTAAGGTCTAACCAAGTGGAGTCACAGCAGCAGAGGGCACAGGGGCCTCAGGGACAACATGTCCAGTTTGTGCAGACGGCCAGCAGCTGGATCTACAGCTGGAGGTAGCTGTAGATGCTGATTCCGTGGGTGCTCGGGGACCGGAGCACCCACGGAAAATGATGGGCACCCACCAGGACCTGTGGAGAAGCGGACACTCCACAGGAACAGCCACCACATTCGCGTCCATAACCTCAGCACCGGAAGTACTGTACACTGCAGTGCCAGTGTGGCAGGTGGAACAATAGAACCAAGGAAGGAGGACTGGGAGGAAGAGTTGCTGCTATGGTGTGAGGCCACCTGGCACCAGCTGCGATATCCTCTCATCCATAGGGCCAGGCCCGCTCAATGCTTACCCTCAGCCCGCCCCCTCTACCTTGCTTCTTCCCATCCTGCGGACCAGGCCCACCCCCTGCATTCCCTTAGCCCGCCCTCTTCTTCCTGTCACAGCACACCCTCTTCTTCCCCTCCACCTTGCTGTCAGTGTCTCCCGTCCAGTTTACCAATTCCGCCTCCTCCACCCATGCTGTTGCTGGGGAGAGGACTTATGGTGAGTTCAAATAGAGAGAGGCACTGAGATATTTTATTTATTGTGGGGAATGTAGTGCAGAGTGTAAAAAGGGGGACTCTTCTGCTGTAATGTGTCAAATGGGGACTCTGACTGCCGTAATGTGTAAAAAGGGGGATTGTTGCCGTACTGTGTAAAAAGAGGGACTCTGCTGCCGTAATGTGTAAAATGGAGACTCTGACTAACGTAATGTGTAAAAAGGGGGATTGCTGCCGTAGTGTGTAAAAAGGGGGACTCTGCTGCGTAATGTGTAAAAAGGGGGACTCTGCTGCGTAATGTGTAAAAAGGGGGACTCTGCTGCGTAATGTGTAAGAAGGGGGACTCTGCTGCTGTCATTTGAATAATGGAGGCTACTATACTGCGTAATATGCATTGGTATTATTTTGTGGCCACACCCCTTCTCTGTGAAGCCACACCCTTATATTTTTGGCTTGAGCACCCACCAGCAAAAACATAAATCAGCACGTCTGGCTCCAGCCACATCAGTCAGTGACAATGCGTGGGGGAGCTCTGGCTTGCTAAGGCCGCTGACAGCGATTAGCAGCCATAGCAAGCTGGAGCGAGCCTTTCATCAGTGAACTGTGTTGACAAAGTGCACTGCCTCCTTTGACTAACATGTACAAGGTGCATCTGCATCTGGCTTTGCCGCAGTACTTTGCATTCAGAAAGTGCATCTGTATCAGTCTCCAGTTACCTGAATACAAGTGCATCCTGCATTTGTTCAGTCTACATATATCTCAATTATCAATCATCTGAGCTGTCCTGCACAGGATGCTCAATCAAGTAGGTGTCCTTTCATGCTCTCAAGTTCCATTGTACATCCTGCTTTCCGTGTGTAGTGCACCAATATCTTTAATATCTATTAAGACTATTATTAGTACTACTCCATCACTCTGTTTTATCATTTTTTGCAAGTATACACAGAGACGATTTGGTCCGATTTCAGCCGACTGTGACCAAATGGCCCGTTACATCGGACCAATTTGCCTCTCCCTAACATGCAGTCGGGTCCGATGCGCGGTCCCGTGCGCATCGGACCCGACCACCCGTTCTGGGACCTCCCTGCAGGCGGAGAGGCGGGCAGGAAGCAGGGAAGCATGCAATCCATCACAACGGATCGCATGCGTCCCTGCTGTCGGGAAGGTCCCGGCGGCTTGCAGGGTATCGGGTGTCCGAACACTGCTGCGAGAGGTTGCAGCAGTGTATGGGCACCTTTACTGATTGAGCTATTTGATACATTACATAGCTCTGCCTAATAGTAATGATTTAGAACTTACAATTATACATGGTCAGAATATGCAGACTTACTATGCAGGAGAAAATAGCAGTAAGGTGTCTGCCTCCACTGAGACCAATCACAGGTTCTAACACTGGGTGTGACTGTTGAACAATATATTTGTTTAAAATAATACATATTTTCTGGATTGTTCATTTATATATATATATATATATATATATATATATATATATATATATATATATATATATATATATATATATATATATATATATATATATATAGTACAGCAATGTGAGACAGCACTCTCGGGACTTGTCAAAGTACACAAATAAGGCAAGGACACGGAGGTCTCTTAAGCAACGTTTCGTGCTTTAATGCACGTCATCAGGCTGGTGACGTGCATTAAAGCACGAAACGTTGCTTAAGAGACCTCCGTGTCCTTGCCTTATTTGTGTACTTTGACAAGTCCCGAGAGTGCTGTCTCACATTGCTGTACTACGTATCGGATGTCCTCCGACCTTTTCAGCACCTGAGCAGTTCACTTTGCTTAGGAATATTTGAGTGCTTTCGTCTTGCTGATATATATATATATATATATATATATATATATATATATATATATATATATATATATATATATATATATATATGGTGTGTGTGTTTCGGGGAGGCATCAATATTTATCTTGCCTCTGTGCAACTGGGACAAACTTAAGGGGTGTACACACGGAGAGATTTTTGCTAGTGAGCGACTTTCACTAAGAGATTTTGACTAAGCGATTTGAATAAATGCACCAGCGATTTTGACTAAGCAATTTTGTCTATAGGCAATTTTGACTAAACTAGAATTAACATACTTGGTTGGTATTCATACTATAGTAGATCGCCTAGTGAATATCTCCCTCAGCAGTGAATACCAGCAATTTTGACTAGACAGCCAGCGATCTAGTAAAAATATCCTTGCCTGGCAACTCTTTTTACTAGGTGATATTATAGGCAGATTTGTCTAACCTTGACAGAGATCTTTACTAACCTTCTAAGCAATTTTGACTATGTTGTCAAAATCGCTTAGAAGGATCGCTCTGTGTCTACACCACTTTACACCACTGCAAAGACTATATTAAACACAAGCACCAATACATATCTTCCTAGTAAAGTTAAAATCGTACATAGCCAAAATCTCCCTATATTTGTGCACCTTGAGGTTCTTCTCTGGTTAGTGCCCCATTATCTAAGATGAAAGTAAATCATTGACTAGAACAGTGCCTTCTAAAAACAGAATCAAGCCTCTAAACAGCCTGATACCTTTCAGTCAAATCTAGGATTTTCCGTTTCCTAATTAACTGATTGAGCTATATGATATCATATGCAGGATTCAATAAACTCCTTTTAATAACATATCTGAATGATTTAGTACATGGTTTAGCATATTCCAGTGTTCCTGTACTCTACTATAAATTCCCTTCCTGTCAGAGATCAGATAATTCATTTACCATTTCGCTACAGTAACATTTCAGTAAAGTTTCCTGTTTCACTCTCTATAAACTTTTCCTTGCCCTGAGAATACGATGACAGACAGCATAGCCACTTTTCTCTTTTAATCTGTTTTCTTTGGATACCGGATGACATCCCGACAGTCGGTATTCCAATGGTCAGTTTAATAACATCCCGACTGTTGGGCATTTCAACAGTCGGGATCCTGACTGACAGGGGCTATTTTCCCTTGTGGGGGGTCGTGGACCCCCACAAGGGAGAATAGCCCCTGTCAGTCAGGATCCCGACTGTTGGGCATTTCAACAGTCGGGATCCTGACTGACAGGGGCTATTTTCCCTTGTGGGGGGTCGTGGACCCCCACAAGGGAGAATAGCCCCTGTCAGTCAGGATCCCGACTGTTGGGCATTTCAACAGTCGGGATGTTGGTCAACTGACCATTGAAATACCGACTGTCGGGATGTCATCCGGCACCCAAAGAAAACAGATTAAAGAACAGATTAAGGGAGGGAGGGATAATAGTACCTGTGGTAGTGCAGCAACCACTGAGCCTGCAATGGGCTTCTTCGCACTTCCTCCCCTGTTGGAGTACCGGCAGCCGTGATTCCGATGTTGATATACTGACAATCAGAACTCCGACTGTTGGGCTTGCATACCACACCCTTTTTCTTTGTGTGTTTTTTAATTTATTTTTCAAATAGATAGATAGATAGATAGATAGATAGATAGATAGATAGATAGATAGATAGATAGATAGATAGATAGATAATTAAATAATTACCTGTATATAGATTAAAAAAAATACTTTTTAGGAGTGCAATTCGATCTAGCAATGAAATTAAAAGTGATTTCCATAAAGTTCATAACCTTTAAATTTTTTTTTTAAAAGTAAAGTTAGCCGCGTCAAGATCAGATAATTTAAAAGTAATATATATCCCAAGATATTTAATCTTGAATGAGATTAATCAAAAAGTAAAAGGTGAACTTTTATTAAAATGAGAAGGGCCTGTGAGAAGTAAAAGTTCTAATCTATATCTATGTTAGCTCAATAACCTGCAAAAGATCAAAATCTAGAAAATATAGGGCTTATTAAATGAGTTATAAAACTTGTTGTGGATGTAATGTGTATTGAACTTTGGCGCTCTTTATTTGTACTCTATTTTTGTTATTTTTTTGTTATTTATTCTATGTTACGGTATGCCAAGTTTTGTCTCCCTGTACTGTTCCTTTGTACGGCACTGCGAAACACTTGTGGCGACTTATAAATAAAATTATAATAATAACAGTAATAATGATAAAACTTGTGTATGGTAAATGTTGCACGAGACAATCAGCTCCTAACTACCATGTGTTTGAAATATGATAGTTAGGAGCTGATTGGCTGGAGCACCATTTTTCATATGAAACGAGTTTTATCACTCATTGATAAATGGACCTGTATATCCAGAATAATCGGGATCGAGCAGAGCCGGCCCTAGCCTAAACGACGCTTTAGTCAAGATTTTGGCTGGTGCCCCTAGCACCGCCACTAGTACCGCCTCTGACCCTGCTCCCCTTTCCCAGCACCATCAACCCTCATCATAGCAGTCATCATTTTGGTGCTCCTACCCGCAATATTTTAAATAGAAACAGTGCACACATTCGGTGCGCAGCCCAAACAGGGGTGTGTTCTTGCTGGGAAGGGGCATGGCCACACATAAGTAGCCCCAATTCAAATTATGCCACACAGTAGTGCCACTTTATTCACATTATATCATGCGATGGTGTCCCTTATTCACGTTACATCACACAATAGTACCACTTTACCTTATGTACATTACTCCTCACATTATTCACATTATACCCTTAGGAAAAAATCCTAAGAAAATAATGTATTTTAAGCATCTCTTTTTTTTTTTTAACATCAATATTTTATTGAAATTTTTGATGGGGGGTTACAGAATAAAGTAGAACAAGGAGGGGGAACGGGGGGGGGACAAAGGGGGGGGGGGAGGGTACATAGATTCTGTACATAAGTAGGCAGGTAAGAAATATCGTCATACGGTACACAATGGGAATTCAGTAAACCTAAACAGAAACATCAGGTAAAGTATTTAACCATAATAGTAATATAAGCTATATATATTTTAGCCAAATCCTACAGTCAGGATTAGATAGCGCCCATTTTTGTCCGCAGTAAGGGAGTGCTGGACAAATGTCACTTTATTGCTGAAAAGTATGGCAACACCATTACGTTTAACCTGACCACTAGCATAAAATCCCCGAGGATATCTGTTATCTCTAAATATAGGGGGGTTTACGGAGGAAAAGTGAGTCTCCTGTAGAGCGATCACGTCTCCCCTCTGCTTATGGAAGAAAGTGAGGGCAAGTCTGCGTTTGTTGGGGGAGTTCAGTCCCTTGACATTCAAGGAAAGGATCTTAGTCGTCATAGGATCACATGGGCAAAATGATGGGTGAAAAGGTCAACCAATAGCATAATGTTTATATGATATGTAAGGTGTACATATTTTTGAGATACAAGACAGAGTCTAGTGTGAGGGGGAGGACTGTAACTTAGGGGGAGAATAGGGAACAAATTGAAAAGGAAAGGGAAAATATTAAACCAAAACGGTCCATTATATCGGACCGACATGACTACTGCAGGGAGGTAAGGGGAGACAAATGCAGTAGTACGGGAGAAGGTGGGGGCTCTATAGGTGGCCTAGTGCCACCGCCCATGTAGGCCCAATAAGAAAATTGTCCAGTAAACAACACATCTATAAACCAGTGCATAACTTGAAAAATACTGTATGAACATTAACGTAACCTGTCATTTAGCCGCGAGCTAGCACAAAACAGTTTTATCATAAGGATAGTAGCAAAAGGCATGTTATACCTAAACAAACAATAAACCTAATAATCAAACGGCTGTTATACTTAGCCAAGAAGTCAGACTCCAGGATGTGAGGAGACAAGGATTGTCCAGATAAAGGACATATGGCTTACATACCCCAAAGGGGTAGTGGATTGGTCTCTCAAGTGTCCCCCCATTCCGCACACGGAGCTGAACACTGTTTAGGCATGGATGGGTGTTTCACCGTGATGTCCCATTCTGAAAGGAGCTTGAGTCCTGCTTCAAGGGACGAGATGGTGTGTGTGGAGTCTTCATGGGTAATCAGAAGCTTCACAGGGAAACCCCAACGGTAGGGGATTTCGTTGGCTCGTAGTGCAGTGGTAATCGGGGTCAGCGCTCTTCTTTTGGCTAACGTCATTGCAGATAGGTCTGGAAAAATCTGTAGGCCTCCCAATGTACCCCTCTCCCCGGCCGATCTTGCAGCCCTCAGGATGCGCTCCTTGGTGGTGAAGAAGTGTACACGGAGGAGAGTGTCTCTAGGGAGATCAGACGAGACTGAGCGAGGTCTTGGGAGCCGGTGGACCCGGTCGATCAAGAGGTCTCTTTCTTCTACGGAAGGCAGCAGTTTGCGGAACAGCGTGGTGACATAGCCTTCCAGTTCAGGGTTGGATATGGAGTCTGGAATCCCCCTGATTTTTATGTTGTTCCTCCTGGATCTGTCCTCGAGATCCGCCATCTTGTTTTTAACTGCTTCAATTTCAGCCTGTTGTTGGTCATAGGAGGTGAGGAGGTCATTATGGGAGGCCACCAGCTCCTCCATTTTCCTCTCAAGGTGATCTGTTCGGTCCCCAACAGCAATTAGATCGGTCTTGACTTCCCGAATCGCAGTTGTTAAGTCTCTGGTCAGGTCAGATTTGAAGGTGGACAGTATCTGACAGAGTAGCCCAGCTGTTAGTGGGGTGTCTGGGGCACAGTCTGCGCCTGCCATTGAGAATGACAGGCCAGAGCTGTGTGCTGGGGTGTCAGCTGCTGGCGCTGCCACAGAGGTACCCGGAGATGTTCCCAGGGCCTGCGTGGCCCTCCTAGCAGGAAAAGAGACCCGAGGGGTAGGGACCTCTTTAGATTTCTTAGGGGACATGATAAAGGTTTTCAGAGGAGTATGAAAATAGTGTCAGATAGGGCTTCACACACTAGTATAATGGAATGGAGCCTGTTAATGATATGAGCATGAGATTACGGGTCACATGGGCGGTGACATTGCAGGGCGTAGTGTCACATCATAATGGATTACGCCAACAGGTCTTGGGCAGAGGTGAAGATGTCTTCTGGAGCAGCAGGAGGATTTGCGAAAAGTAGCCCACTATTGTGGAAGGAGCTAACAGGGGGGGCTACCACAGCTGCTAGTGAAAATAAGGAGCTGAATGGGGCCTCCCGGAGAATGAAGCCCTGAGTTAGGTCCAAAAGAGCTCTGCTGGGCCACAAAGGTAACAGGGGGGTGGTGTACAGGTGGGGCAACAGACAGCCCGGTTTGGATGTTACAGGTTGTTGCACGGCACAGGGCTCTGGGCAGGCAATGAGAGGCTGACCCCTGCCAGACCTGCTAAGCAGGGTGTCAGCTTATACCAGTGGGGGAGAGAGGCTGTTGATACTGTCTGATTTGCACAGGGGCAGCCCAGGGGGTCGCCCAGGAACACAGGCCTCAGAGTAGATGTATGGAGGATTATATATGGTATGGGGGCCCTGGGTCCCGCTGATCCCCCAGGGCACAGAGGGGCAATCTCTCCAGGGGGCTCCTGGGGTACCCCAACAGAGGCTGGTGAAAACCCAGGTGCAGGAGGGCGAACGCAGCAGCAGGAGAGGAGGGGGGTCACATCCAAGATGGCCGCCGCTGTAACTAGCAGCCGGAGCTGACAGAGCTTGCAGGCACTTACCCCTCTCTCCAGGGACAGCTGGCACCCCCAGATCGGGTCCTAGGCATCAGCGGAGGCTGGGTCAGGGGAGAGGAGGTAGCTGTTGTGAAAATCGCGGCTCCAGACGCTCGCGTTTCCTCCGCTCCGCGTCACGGAGCTCGAATCCCGGCTGGCTGCACTAATTTAGGCCCAGGCTTCGGAGGTGGACAAGGCCGCAACCCGCAGAGACGCTTTCCCACGTCTCCCGGCTCCGCAGCGCACATCCACCGGTGCCCCAGGCCAGCGTCCAGCAGGTACAGGTGGTGGGGAGGCTGTGGGGTAGCAGAATATGTAGTTAAATGCCCCAAAAACGGAGTGTGGGTAGGAGTGCAGGAAAATTGCTGTTGCTCGGTTCAGCAGCTAGGCCACGCCCCTTAAGCATCTCTTTTAAGCACCTCTTATCAAAACTCAGTGAATCTCCAGAAGTGTAGACTGCTGCACATGTGTATAATGCTGGTATGTACCCCATTGACTCATATATTATGTGCATATCTGGCTCTGGTACTTGCCAGGGACTCACCGCATGTCCATGGTATCCACCTCGGAACAAGGCCCCAAAACACATAATGGCCCTACTCCTGTTTGCTGGAGCTTTTGTCTGTCTTAATTCATGTATTATATTTGTTTACACATTAATGCCAAATTAATAATAAACAGTAGCACTAATAAAGCAAATTTAATTCACTGTAATCTACTTCTCTTGGTCTTTATTTTAATTCATAGTAAGAGTTTAAGTTGTTGCATTATTGACATAGAGGTATGACTGTAGGCACGACAAACTGGCTGCTTATTAAATTTACGAATGTGTCTATCACTCTGAGGTTACCTGCGCTGGTTCTGCAACTCCCCTATTGTCTTTCTTGTCTTCCAAGAATGCTCACTAAAATTCTCAGAGTGTGCATCTGGTTCTGTGCTTATTCTCTGTGCCTAATGATATCGTCCACTTCTGTGCAACATTGACCATGCACCCACTTCTCAATCTGGCCCAATATCTTAATTGTTTTAAATCAGGGTTGTCTAACCTCCTGGAATGGCCGGGAGGGTCCCGGAAATCAGGTCCCCCCCCCCTCCCCCCTCCTGGATAGCATTCAGTCTCCAGAGATCCCCCAAGGGGGCTTCCGTGGGACCAAAGATGCAAATCGCGTCCCTGTAGTCTCACCCACCGCTGTCCAATGCATGAAATACCGGCACTGGACATGGGAGAGTGGCCGCGAGGATTCGATTGCGCTTGCCACGCCCCTAAACACAAAGTTCCCTCTGTGACCCTGCCCCCACCACACCACTTTCCTATTCGGCTGGTGGCCCCTTCCCCCTCTGCCATACTGAACTGGCTGCCCTCTCCCGGAGGTGCTATAAAGTATGTATTTGCCAATTGCTAAAATATATTGACGTTGAGCCACCCATCAGTGCAAATCCTGCTGCAACCATAGCAATGGCAGTATGCGCCATGATGTCAAGCGCTGAACCCCCTGCACCATCCCCAGGTGGGCCCTTAACGTCCCAGTCCAAGACTGCTGGGACTTGTAGTTTTATAAAGAATAAAACTGTTCAGCTTAGGTTCACAAAATGACTGTGAGAACTGTATGTGACATACAGTAGGAGCAAGTTTCATCTTTGCTCCTTTGGTCATGGCTAGCCATGGCTAGCCATGGCTATTCTATTGTTCTCAGCTGCAATACAATACGTATTGCAGCTGAGAACAATAGAATAGCCATGGCTAGCCATGGCTAGCCATGGCAAAAAGAGCAAAGATGAAACTTGCTCCTACTGTATACTGTACACTTGATATTTTCATGTCCATAGAATTCGCCACACTATATAAAATCAACTCCACGCCAACGTGATGGTGAGGTATGAAAAGGTCGGTAGGACGCGTACCGCCGCCGCTCCCCACGGTTTGGGTTGGCGTGGATGGTGGGGGTATGAAATGGAGGCATTGTAACATGGAGCATTGGTGAAACATTCGGAGATCTCCAGAGAGCATGGTTCTGTAGCACCTGGAACTCAGCATACTCAACAACATGAGAACTGAACTTGCCTTAAACGCATTGACACTGTACATATATTGAAAATTGATTCCTATTAATATTTTATCAGATGATACTGTAGCTATGATATTCAATCTTTGCATTCAATATACAGCACTGATTGCATCTGTCATTTTCTGAATATCTTGCTGCAGTAATTATAATCATAATAATGACATTAGACTGTGAAATATCATACTGAGTAAAGTTTATTACAGTAATTATGAATAATGCTCCATGCTGGAAATAAATGGGCAAATGTAGAGAACAGCTTAGGTTTTTTTCTAGTAGTTTATGGCGGATTTAATTATCTCAACAAGAAACAATAACTTGTGCAAACAATTGATATCATATATGAATCTGAGGCATGGCTTCCACCCCCTCTTTCCAGTGCAGCTTCCCTGATGAACTTCAAATTGAAAAGTATTGTTAATATTTCCAGTCTATTCTTCTGGAGACGGATGGTGTGATGCTCTCCCCGGAATATGAATCAGTTTAGGAAAATAAATTATTAGCAAACTTTCTCTCCTGGACTCTGTGATGCTCCATTAAACAAATGAAACAAATACAATCAGAATGTCTCATTTTTTCTCCACGGCAGCGATTAAGTATGTTATAAAATTATATTGATTGGGTTTGAATTTTACTGAGCTCTGTCCAAGTGACAAACCATTATGAGTACTGAATTTATTATTTTTATTATTATTATGTTTTATTTATAAGGAGCCACAAGTGGTTTGCGGCGCAGTACAGAGGGCACACATTAGACAGTACAGGGTACACAGGACTAAACATAACAGTAACTGAAGAACATACACCGAGCACAGGTAACAATTAGCAGCACAATGCTTAGTACACAATACAGCAGAGATGTAGGGAAGCGGAGGAGTTGTCTGGATGCTACCAGGGGTGGGTTTTCGTTGGTGGAGATGAATGAACACAAGTGAGAAGAGACGCGGGTGTAAATGGTATATGAGTATGAAATCTGTAATTCACATGCAAGAAGAGTGCTGTAAGAATAGGAGGGAAGGAAGGGAACCCTGTACCAAGCAGCTTACAGTCTATAGGAAGGCTCCTTATATTCTATAAGACTGCCTTACAGATAACAATAATACAAAAACGTAAGGAACGTGCAGTTTGAACAGGGGCATATTAAGACTTTTGTGGGCCCCATAGCAACATTATGATGAGTGCCCTGTCCCAATGCCTCTAGCAGAGAGAGAGAGAGGGGGGGGGGGGAGAAAGAGAGAGACCTCTCCTCAGCAGGTGTTACTGTATGCCTCATAACAGATCTATAGTTCATTTTCTCAACCAAAGCAGTTCCCTAGTTAAAGTTATGCCCTATAGTAGTGCCCTATTTTTTTTTATAAACAATATTAGTGTCCCAGTTCATGTTATGTCATGGAGTATGTTGAGGATCTGAGAAATGTGTAAATGTTTTTTCCTGGTATTATCCATATACTGTATGAGTCAAATTGCCTGCAGACCTCAAACCCCTCCTGCCATGTAAAAAAAGGCTAATTCAATTTGAATGTTATTTGTCTCATTCCTCTCTTCTCTCCTATTTTTCAGACCAAATATAAATTAGATCCAAATCTGCGTGCAGACATGAAGTACTCCCATTCTTTGGTTACATGGCCATAACAGAAATGTTTATATGTCACACATTTAACTCTACATGAGGTGTGAAACAACTGAGGTAGCAGCCATGAACAGAGGTGGATTTAGACTTCATGGGGTCCTCATCAAGATACCGGTTGTGTGTCCTCCCCCCTTCAACAATCCATAGCACTATATTTTTGCTGCTGGTAGCAGGCAGCACCGATAGAGTACCTTGGTATGTGTACAGTCTACTGATAAATGCTCAGCTTCCTAAACATCAGCATTGCGTACAAATCTGAATCATAGTAACATAGTAATTAAGGCTGAAAAAAGCCTTAATCCATCGAGTCCATCGAGTTCAACCTATCTAACTTGTAACTACTGACTATGAGTAAGTCATATCTATATGATTCCCTTTAGTGGCCAAAAATGCATTCAGTAACAGTAATCATAACAGTAGTTGCTGTAATCACCCCCACTGGCAATGAGTTCCAGAATTGTACTGCTCTTATGGTGAAGAATCCTGTACAGAATTTATTTTCCTTGAGCCTCAGTACATGCCCGCGTGTCCTAAGTATAGGCCTGTTAGTGAACAAATCATCTCCCAGTTCCATATGATTCCCAACCCTGTATTTAAACATACTAATCGCATCATCTCTCAACCTCCATTTCTCCAGTGAAAACATATTCAGCCTGGTTAACCTATTTTTGTATTCTAGTGATTCGAGACCTTTTACTAGCTTAGTCGCCCTTCTCTGTACCTGTTCCAATTAATTTATGTCCTTTTTAAGGTGCGGTGCCCAGAACTGAACACAATATTCCAAGTGTGGTCTCACCAATGCCTTGTAAAGAGGCACTATCACATTGGGATCCCTTGAATCCATACCCCTTTTAATGCATGCCAGTGTCCAGTTTGCTTTTGCTGCTGCACTATTAGTGTGCACTATTACCCAATATTTCATCTATGATGACCCCCAAGTCTTTCTCTACAGCAGAATTCCCTATAATAACTCCATTTAGCCTATAAGTAGATTGTTCATTTTTGTTCCCATAATGAATTACTTTAAATTTTTCAACGTTAAACTGCATTGCCCACCTTTCCAGTTTATTTAAGTCACCTTGTAGTGTTTCCACATCCTCTCCTGAGTTAATTTCCTTACTCAATTTTATGTCGTCCGCAAATATCGCAATTTTACTCACTATGTCACTTTCAATATCATTAATGAATCAGGCTCTAGTTCTTTTGGGAGTAGGCTAAATACATGTGTCTCATTTAAAGTAAACAAACTGCCTGCTTTACATTACAAATAATTTTTATCCTATCAAAAAACATCAAAAGGACTTTGGGAATGGGGGAAGGTTCGTGTGATGTCATGCCGTTATGTGGTAGTCGTGCAATGCTCCTCTGGGAATGTTTTGGATGGGTAGAATATCTTTATAGGGCCCCTGGGGAACTGCTGGGTCCTAGACAGGTGCCTAGGTTGCCTTGAGGAAAATATACACTTGGCCCCAACCATGGGAGACTAGCCAATGGGAGTCCGGAGAGCAGGCTTATGAGCTTGTGAGTCACGCTAAATCCTGTGCACACTGTATTCAATGCTGCTGATCCCCGGGAGAACCACCCATCATACATACATACATACATACATACATACATACATACATACAGACATATACATGATCACATGTATGTTTATATGTGCATGTTTTATCCAATTAAGGGATTTGGTACATACAATACTGTACTGCATAAAAATGTGTAAAAATCACTCAAAATGGCAGGAGATATAAGGGATATAAGGGATGCTTTTATGACAGAACTGTGCAGAATGTTTTCATGTTTTGCCCCAAGTAATAGATAACTCCAGCGAACAGTCTTCCAACCAGTTCTATCTCATTGGTTGTCACCGAATTCTTATTCATAATGTTATCAAATACTGAGACACATGTCGGTGCTGTAAAAATAAAAGTAACTATATTATTTAAAAACAAGGAATCAATGAGAAAATAATCTTTGTAAACTAGCCAAATGCAAATGAAATGAAAACTTTCTAAAACCAGTTCAAAATATATTTCAAATTTAAAGAAATTGCAGTAAAGGTTGGTTTGTGTCTATTATTATATTTCCATATGATATTCATGACAATATGGGGGTTATTCTGGTTGATTCGCAAGGCTTCGAATTCGCAGCCTCGTGAGCCCACCAAACCACGCCCGGCGAACGACCGCCCCCCCCCCCCCCCCTCCTCGAAGTGCAGGTTCACCCGCACAGGCTGTGAATGGATGCATAAACATCCATTCGCATGCCTCGGGTAACCACCCACATCTATCGATGGTCGCCGACAATCGAAAGACGTGGTGCGTGCACGCATATAAAAGTGACTTTTAAGTCACTAAAATATGCAGGCACGTATATGGGCGGGCAGCTGACATCCGGTAATGTCAGCTGCCCGCCCCCCGCGTCACTGATGGGAATGCCCATGGAACGCTGGGCATTCCCATATGGTAATGAGCCAGCCCGGTGCCCCCGCCCATCTCCACCCCCACATGCCGTCATGGTTGCCTACACCCGGCAAACCCGAACGTTTGCCGTGGGTGCACGCACCCTACGTCTGCACATGCGCAGAAACGCGCCTGCGCATGTGCAGATGCGCACCATCTGTCCTCCGTGCGAATGAGGACCAAATGGATTAGAATAACCCCCTATGTTTCCATAGATTCTTCCACATGGGATGAAGGCAATTATAAAATGCATAGAAATACAATACTACTGTATTACTGGCAAAATTTTGTCCGGAAAGAACTAGGAGATCCGATAGAAAAAAAAAATAGGAGCATGAAGGTTATGGGGAACAAAAAAATGGCTTTCTTAATTATGTAAAACTCTCTCTCATACCAGGTCTGCTTTCATTCACGAATACATCAACCAGGCACCTGGCCCCAGCAGCCTCTTGATAAGACAATGTCAATAATACAGTTTTCGCACCAGAGCATCAATTCAGTGTTTAGTACAATGGAAATACCTGGTTGTCTCCAATTAACATGAGCTGACACGCACTCCTGGAGAATGGCCACGTACTCGCAAACCCTAAAGGCAATGTTAAACACTATAGTAAACTAAAACAATAGTGTCTTAAAACCTTAGTCACTCTTCCTATACCTGTAGCTAGTATCTATGGCTGAAGCCATTCATGTTAGCCATATAATTTGCCATACATAACAAGGGCTCAACTCGCAAACCAAATTAACATTTGGAATTAAGTTAGTCCAATGAAAGCATGAAAACATGTCTGTAAAATCGTTGTTCATGCTCAAGATGTGCAACTCAAAATAATTTCAGCTATAATTCAAATGGTGGTTAAAAATGATGCATGATGTTGCTTTCTATTGATAGCCTGCACCCAAGTTATCTCACCAAAATACCAAGCATTTGATCTCCAGATGATCACCTTACAACTCCAAGTCAACTATAATAGCCTAGCCAAGTATTCTGAACCTACAAAACATACCCTGCCTATTGGCTAACCTAACCAACATAGAAACATAGATACATAGAATATGACGGCAGAGAAGAACCACTTGGCCCATCTAGTCTTCCCTTTTTGTAAACATGTTACCTCAAACCATATGTTATCCTTATTTCTTTGTAAGGATATCAATATGCTTATCCCAAGCATGCATTGAGCAACATTGAGTAGCAACACATTGCAAGCAGACCCAAAGGCGTGGAAATTTATGACACTCCAGTAATATCAAATGCCTAATGGGTTCTTTTCTTTATTTGAACCTATGTTTCTTTTTTGTTACCTGACATTTACTAGTGGCATATAATATTTCCCCAGGAAAAAAAAACATATTTTGGAGAAGGATTGCTGGCTATGGTTTATGCGAAGGTTTATGCAAAGAATAGAACATTTTCTTTTATACGGCTGCAGTAACTTTCTTTCTTTTAGTAGTAATAAGCATTGCAGACATTTCTTATTATACTGATATTAATAGCAATAATAAACGTAGAGTCTAAAATCCTTCTGGGCAATTGCTTTGGAAGCAACATCATTTTTAAGTCATGATTTTCTGCTGCGTAATTAGCTTATTATCCCATACTTGTTTTCTTTCTCCTTTCCATGTAAATTGTCCATCTCTTGTATGCAATGCGTTCTAGTAATGCTGTATAGATAGTGTATATCCATTCACAGATGCCTGTTTAATGTACATTGTTCCAAATCTCCTGGTGGCATGATCATGGCAACCTTTTAATTAAACCAACACACAACAAATAAACAAAGCCTGCGGAAATGCCAACACTATAGAAATGGTTAGTTAATACTACGTAATTTTATTTTTGGCAGGTATAATGCCTATTTGTGTAATAGTGGTACCTGAAAATTTGGCTGTTAGCTGAACAGTAATTAGATGCATTGTATCTAGCTGTAGAATTATAGTTTTTTGCAAAAATGAATTCTAAGAATTAACCCCTTCCTGACGCAGCATGTTTTTGCCTTCCTGACAGAGCCCTTTTTTTCAAATCTGACATGTATCACTTAAGTGGGGATAACTTTTTTTTGCTTTTACTTATCCCAGTGATTTTGAGATTGTTTTCTCGTGACACATTGTACTTCAAGTTAGTGGTAAATTTGGGTCGATACAGTCTGTGTTTTTTTGTGAAAAATACCAAAATGTCGTAAAAAAATGGAAAATTTAGCAATTTTCAAAATGTTAAATTTTCTGCTTGTGAGACAAATAATCATACCACTCAAAATTTCAGCCTCCTTTTAATTTTTTTTGGACACTAGGAGGCTTAAAATATGAATAGCAAATTCTCAAATTTTCAAGAAAATTTCAAACACTGATTTTTTTAGGGACCAGTTCAGTTCTGATGTGACTTTGAGGGACTTGTATGTGAGACACCCCCATAAATGATGCCATTTCAAAAACTGCACCCCTCACAGTATTCAAAACAGCATTTTGGAAGTTTGTTAACCCTTTAGGTGTTTCACAGGAATTAAAACAAAGTGTAGGTGAAATTTCAAAATTTCATTTTTTTTGCAGATTTGCAATTTTAATACATTTTTTCTAAGGAACACAGTAGATTTTACTAGAGAAATGTGACTAAAAATTGATTCCCCCAATTCTTTTGTTTTTTAATAAATATCCTATATGTGGCCCTAGTGTGCACGTTGACCAAACCACAGGCTTCATAATAGAAGGAGCACCTACTTGATTTTGGAGCCTCCTGTTTATGAGATTATTTTTTAGGCACCATGTAGGTTTCTAGGCACCATAAGATGCTAAAAGTTAGGAACCCCCCCACAAGTGACCCCATTTTGCAAACTACACCCCTCAGGGAATTCATCTAGGGGTATAGTGTACATTTCAAACCCCCAGGGGTTTCACCAATTGTGGTACAACTGGGCAGTGAAAATGAAAAATTAATTTTTTTACACAAAAATGCAGTTCTGGCTCAAAATTTTTCATTTTCACAAGGAATGAAGGAGACAAAGCACCCCAAAATCTGTGCCCCAATTTCTCCCGAGTACGGCAATGCCTCACATGTGACCAAAAAATACCATTTGGGTGCATGGCAGGACTCAGAAGGGAAGGAGTGATTTTTGGATTTTGCAGCTCAGATTCTGGTGGAATGTTGGTGGGTGCTATGTCGCATTAGCAAGACCCCCGAAGCACCAATACAGTGGAACCTCCCCACAAGTAACCCCATTTTGCAAACTACACCCCTCAGGGAATTCATCTAGGGGTATAGTGTACATTTCAAACCCCCAGGGGTTTCACCAATTTTGATACAACTGGGCTGTGCAAATGAAAAATTACATTTTTTACACAAAAATGCAGTTCTGGCTCAAAATTTTTCATTTTCACAAGGAATGAAGGAGAAAAAGCACCCCAAAATCTGTGCCCCAATTTCTCCCGAGTACGGCAATGCCTCACATGTGACCAAAAAATACCATTTGGGTGCATGGCAGGACTCAGAAGGGAAGGAGTGATTTTTGGATTTTGCAGCTCAGATTCTGGTGGAATGTTGGTGGGTGCTATGTCGCATTAGCAAGACCCCCGAAGCACCAATACAGTGGAACCCCCCCACAAGTGACCCCATTTTGCAAACTACACCCCTCAGGGAATTCATCTAGGGGTATAGTGTACATTTCAAACCCCCAGGGGTTTCACCAATTTTGATACAACTGGGCTGTGCAAATGAAAAATTACATTTTTTACACAAAAATGCAGTTCTGGCTCAAAATTTTTCATTTTCACAAGGAATGAAGGAGACAAAGCACCCCAAAATCTGTGCCCCAATTTCTCCCGAGTACGGCAATGCCTCACATTTGACCAAAAAATACCATTTGGGTGCATGGCAGGACTCAGAAGGGAAGGAGTGATTTTTGGATTTTGCAGCTCAGATTCTGGTGGAATGTTGGTGGGTGCTATGTCGCATTAGCAAGACCCCCGAAGCACCAATACAGTGGAACCCCCCCACAAGTGACCCCATTTTGCAAACTACACCCCTCAGGGAATTCATCTAGGGGTATAGTGTACATTTCAAACCCCCAGGGGTTTCACCAATTTTGATACAACTGGGCTGTGCAAATGAAAAATTACATTTTTTACACAAAAATGCAGTTCTGGCTCAGAATTTTTCATTTTCACAAGGAATGAAGGAGAAAAAGCACCCCAAAATCTGTGCCCCAATTTCTCCCGAGTACGGCAATGCCTCATGTGTGACCAAAAAATGTCAGGACTCAGAAGGGAAGGAGTGATATTTGGATTTTGCAGCACAGATTCTGGTGGAATGTTGGTGGGTGCTATGTCGCATTAGCAAGACCCCCAAAGCACCAATACAGTGGAACCCCCCCACAAGTGACCCCATTTTGCAAACTACACCCCTCAGGGAATTCATCTAGGGGTATAGTGTACATTTCAAACCCCCAGGGGTTTCACCAATTTTGATACAACTGGGCTGTGCAAATGAAAAATTACATTTTTTACACAAAAATGCAGTTCTGGCTCAAAATTTTTCATTTTCACAAGGAATGAAGGAGACAAAGCACCCCAAAATCTGTGCCCCAATTTCTCCCGAGTATGGCAATGCCTCATATGTGACCAAAAAATACCAGTTGGGTGCATGGCAGGACTCAGAAGGGAAGGAGTGATTTTTGGATTTTGCAGCTCAGATTCTGGTGGAATGAATGGTGGGTGCTATGTGGCATTAGCAAGACCCCCGAAGCACGGTGAAATGATGAACCTAATAATCCATAGATGTGTGGTATATTTTAAAACACTCCTTTATACATAGGCCGTTTGTCGGGGCAAGTTTCACAGTGGAAAATCGTATCCTTTCTTATTCCCTTTTTATAGCAAACTTTGCACCTTCTTTGTGTCCTGCCCTTTCTTGCAGTGGAGGGGATTTCGTTAGGAAAATGCTGCCCTGGTACAATACGGGGGCCAGTACTAGAAGTACTGGGGCCCTCTCCCTGCTGGTTCCCAAATATTAGGCCCTTTATGACTTCCTCTTGAAAGTGCATAAATGTCCCCCTCTGGCTGGTAGAACGGAATAGCACGTAAGCGTTATACAGTGCCATCTGGATGATATACACGGCCAGCTTCTGGTACCAGATTTTTGTTTTCCACAGGGGACTGTACGGCTTCAGTACCTGATCTGAAAGATCCACTCCGCCCATGTACTTATTGTAATCTAGGATACAATTAGGTTTTGAGGTGTGGGTACTGGTACCTCGTACAGGGATGGAGGTGGTACTGTCTCCATGAATTGTTGTCAGTATAAGGACATCCCTCTTGTCCTTATATTTGACCAACAACATATTTTCGGTGGATTGTGCCCTGCTTTCACCCCTTCTCAGTACTTGGGCAATGTGCGTTTTTGGGAGGCCTCTTTGGTTCTTGCGCACAGTACCGCAAGCTGCTGTACCTCTTGAACCAAGGGCCTTAAACAGGGGGATGCTAGTGTAAAAGTTATCCACATAGAGGTGATAACCTTTATCCAGGAAGGGGTGCACTAAATCCCAGACAATTTTTCCACTAACACCTACGAGGGAGGGGGGGCATTCTGGCGGTTCAATTCTTGAATCCTTCCCTTCATATACCCTAAACCTGTGGGTGTACCCTGAGGTGCTTTCACACAGTTTATACATTTTTATGCCATACCTTGCCCTCTTACTGGGAAGGTACTGGCGGAATTTAACCCTTCCTTTAAAATGTATAAGGGACTCGTCGATACAAATAAATTTTTCAGGGATGTACATCTCTGCAAATTTGGCACTGAAATGATCAATGACCGGCCTGACTTTGAATAGCCGGTCAAAGGTGGGATCATCTCTGGGTGGGCACTGTGCATTATCGGTGTAATGTAAAAATTTAAGGATTGTCTCAAAACGAGTCCGAGTCATGGCCATACGGTAAAATGGGGTGCTGTACAGAACATCTGTACTCCAATATTGCCTAATTTCTGGCTTTTTTACTATGCCCATATGTAACACCAGACCCCAAAACGTCATCATCTCTACTGCATCTACAGGGGTCCACCTAGCAAATGATGACGTGGGGTTTTGAGCAATAAACTGCTGGGCATATAAATTACTTTGGTCCACCATTAAATTTATAAAATCATCAGAGAAAAATAATTTGAAAAAGTCAATTTCTCTGAGACCTGTTGAATCAAGTTGGATTCCTGGGATGGCCAAAAACTCAGGAACCTGGGGCTCAAAATTGTATGGTGGTGGGGTCCATACGGGATCAATCATTTGGGGGGGGGTCTCAGCTGCTCTACAGGGGCGTCTTTGAGGGGGTCCCTCATCACTAGAGGAGGAAGAGGAGCTTAAGACGAATCCTTCAAATTCCCCGCTTGCATCTCTGGCTGTGTCAGAGTCAGAGGCAAGCATGGCATATGCCTCCTCCGCTGAATACATTCTTCTGGATGACTGGGATGACATTTGGGATGACATTTGGGATGCCATTTTTATTTTTGTGTTTCTGTAAGTGTAATGTTTCAACACGTGTATAGTGTAGGGGGGTACAAACTTTATTTCAACACGGGGGGTATGTAGTGTGTAGTGTGTATGTAGTGCAGAAAAAAAATACTTTATACAGGAATTTGATCCCAATAAAAAAAAAAAAAAATTGAAGGGGTTAAAAAAAAAAAAAAAAGGTCCTGCGCCAAAAATTGAGCACAGATGTTGGTCAGTAACATCCGTCACTGAACAGCGCTCAAAGGCAACAGGACACCCACAAAAGCAACGTGGGTGTAAAAACAATTAAAAAAAAAAATACCACAGCACTCTCCAAAAAAAAAACAATTTAAAAAAACTGCAGAAAAAAAATTATATCAACCCTGTGCCAAAAATGCTGTTCAGTGATGTACGTCACTGATCAGCGGCCACAGGACACCCACAAAAGCAACGTGGGTGTAATAAACCACAGCACTCTCCAAAAAAAAAAAAACAATTTAAAAAAACTGCAGAAAAAAAATTATATCAACCCTGTGCCAAAAATGCTGTTCAGTGATGTACGTCACTGATCAGCGGCCACAGGACACCCACAAAAGCAACGTGGGTGTAAAAACAAAACCCCACTGCACTCTCCAAAAAAAAAAAAACTGCAGATCAGTGATGCAGTGATGCAACACTGATTAGCAGTGAGGGGCAGCAGGCACACAAATGTGACAGGGTATATATAAAAAAAAAAACCCTGGACCCCCAAAAAGTTGCTGATCAGTTAATTAATTTAAACTGATCAGCACAAAAGGGGGGGCAGCAGTCAGTTGCACAGGCAGCACAACCTTTGGTGCAACTGACAGGTATATATATAAAAAAAAAAAAACCAAAAAGCACAGATATACTGATCAGCACAAAAGGGGTGCAGCAGACACAAAATATAGCACTCTCTGTCACTCTCTATCACTCTCTGTCACTCTCTGTCACTCTCTGTCACTATCTGTCACTATCTCTCACGATCTGTGACTCTATGACACTGCAGCAGCAGCACACAGGAAGTCACAAGATCCAGGAAGCATCCAGCTGCTGGCAGCACGCTACCAGCGGTGATCAGCGGTGATCAGGTAAGTATCAGGCAAGGTTCAGGTATGTATAGCATGACAGAGTGGCCGGTGACCGCTCTGCACGCAATTCCAGACCGGAATGGCGTCTGCAGCGCAGTCACCGTTAGTTTAAATGACGCGCCTTGGCTGTGATTGGTCCGTCGGTCCGACGGACCAATCACAGCCTTGGGGGCAGGTGGGGTGAGGTGGGGTGAGGTGTGGTCATCACCGGTGACCCCCTCATGCCCCCTCACACCCGGCGGTGATTGACACCTGTGTTACCGTGCGTCTGATTCGCCGGTAACACAGGAAAACGCTACGACTGGCTCTTCACATTGAACAGCCAATCACAGCGATCGCCGACGGGGGGGAGGCATCGCCACTCCCCCTGGGCATGCAGGGACATGTCTGCTGTCAGGGACAGCAGACATGTTTAAACTGTCACCGCGTCTATAGACGCGGGGACAGTTTAAAGTCATGACGTATATATACGTCATGTGTCGGGAAGTACATCCCGGCCATGACGTATATATACGTCAAATGTCGGGAAGGGGTTAAAGGCCTGCTTCAGATGTGGTTGGAGTTCCAATGATAGTGCTGTATGGTGACACAGCAATCAATTAGAACAGTGATTTTCAACCTTTTTACCTTGCGGCACACTAAAAAGGTTTTAAAATTGTTAAGGCACACCATGACATCCCCACAGGGCAAAACACATTGCCCCCCCCCCCCCCCCCCACAGGAAAAAAACAAACCTAATGGCCCCCATATAAAAAACAATCACACTGGTCCCCACCGGTAACAAAAATAAAATACATTGGTCCTTTACATGAAAAGAAAAGACCAGTAAATAACAGTTGACTGGTTTGGGCATCTCTAGAACTGGGGGCACACTTGAGAACAGTCCAGGGCCGAAACTAGGGTTTCCGGTGCCTGGGCCAAGGCAGTCATTTGGTGCCCCCACCCCTTTCCCCTGAGGGGGGACCAAATGACCGCCTTGCCCCTGGCACTGGAGACCCCCCCCCCCTCCCTGCTGACAATATACATACCTCCTGAATTCAGCCAATCAGCGTCCAGCAGGTCTTTTCAAAGTCATCACCAGCACTTCCTGCTGCCACGCTAGTAGGAGAGAGTAGAGACGGAAGGAGTCAAGCTGCCGCTACAGCGGCTACCCAGAACCCCGCTGCCTGTCACCGGACCTGACAGCACCCCCCCCTCCAGCACCCCGTGCACGTGTACCCCCCAGCCCCCCCCCAGTTACGGCCCTGTCAAGGCACACTAGTGCGCCACGGCAGAGTGGTTGAAAACCACTAAATTAGAAGAATCCTGCTGTAGTAGTGATCTGAGCAGGCACCTGTAGGACACAAAATTACATATTGCAGTTTCTGGCAGAGATGGCAAATGCGCAATCGTCTCACGCGCATGTCCTATTGGGGTGTGCCTCATCTGGGATCAGTGCAGGCTTTGTGGGTCAGTGTAGGCTTTGTGCAGGCTGCAGGTAGGAGCAGGGAGCGGTGGAGCTGTAAACCAGAGTTGTGCAGGAAGAAAGCGCGCCAATGAGACTTCTGCCGGATAGTCGAGAATGATGCGCACATGCCACCATTCCTGGAGTTCGGCAGACCTGGAGCATGGTGATAGCCACGCCGGACCCCATCAAACAAGAGAGGCAAGGCTTCATCTGTAGATCTCTCATTCACCAATGGGTAGCTTATGGCATCCATAGTGCCATGCAAGCCACCCATCACAGAAGTCAGGAAATGTAATTCCTACGATGGAGATCCCTGCCCACTTCCCTCCCAATAAAGGAGACAAGCCTCCATTTTTGGGAAATGGAAGCCCACTTCCAGCCCCCAAATGGCAGTAAACTGTCGATTACTGTAAGTCTGTTGCGTCCTGCTTCCAAAATCATAGGACCTAGTGTTTGCGCATCCAGGATCAGTACTTGGCACATCCCCCAAAACAATGTTACGAGAAGTGAATAACGTAATATTAGAAATATGCAATTCTTAAAATATGTCCAAAAACAATTAATAAACAGGACATACCTGTACAAAGAAATTCTTCAGCGGTTGACTCAATGTATGTCGACCTAAAGTGGGCCGAAGCAATGACCCATACCCGTTTGGAATGGAGATGTACGTTGCAATGAAAATGGTTTATATGTCACTATGTTATTCCCATGCAGTAAGTCAGTGAAAGCCCGTAAGTGATAAAATATTCTAATTACACTATTAACACAGCGTACTAATTTTTTTTGCATTTCTTGTTTTGCAAAGTAACTATTAGAAACTACATGTTATCTTCTAATAATTATATTCATGAGAATACAGCTGTTCTATTCAGTACAGGGATTCCCATCTTTGAGACATGAGGTTACATTCTTATTAACTTAGGTGACTTGCAAAAATTGGTTGGCTCCACTTTTTGTAATTAGGGAGTCCACTTAAACTTATGGAGATAGTATCACTGATACATTTCATCCAGTAGCAGGTTCCGTATAAATCCCTGATTGCTTTCTTATTGTTTGATACACCCATCCTTGTTTCAATGAAACATTAGAACTTGCTTTATTTCCCTAAAGATTTAAGGGCTTACTGCAGAATCACAAAGACAGATGCTCATTTTCAACCATAAGAATTCTTGACACACTAAATCATTTCTGCATTAAGTTGTTAAGTTTTCTCCAGATGCTTTGCTCACTCTTGAGTGGAGAATGTTAAATGGGGAACATCATGCTAAAAAACATTTGAGTGTCTTCCTTGTCTAAAATTCCCCGTTACCTAAAAGAAAATGGAAAAAAAAGAGAAGAAAATAAATGTTTTCTACAGCATGCACCATAGGGAAATATTAATAGATCAACTCACAATCTGTTTCCATTATCCAAAATGTTTTTTTGTTTAAATGCTGTAGGTACTCAAAAGGAGCTCAGAAGCGTAATGCAGGGCTCAATTTTTTTAGCATGAAAATTATGTTTTACCTTGAATTGCATTAAAGCCCAAATCGTACAATCCTGACTTCCAAATCTACAAAGCATGTTATTTCGAAATACTGTTTCTGCTGGAAATAATCAATACAAAGAATGTTCTGTCAAACCATTCAAGACTATTATTCAACCAGGTCATCAAAGTTTTAGTAGAATATATAAATTAGTTCAATTTAAATTCAAGTCAGAACATGCAAATTGTAGTGCACATGTTTTAGCAGACAGTGATTTAAATTAAATAAAGTTGTACAGAAGCTTTAATGCTTTGGTATAGGCTTATCAGAAAAGAAATCAATTTTTCCACCAACTCACTTTGCAGTATTACTTTGTGGAAAAACACATTTGTGCACATTGACCAATGTTGAAAAGGGTCATGAAGTTGTCATGCATCTTAAAAAGCACTTGAAGGACAAATGGCCACAGTCTTAAAAATATTAAAATAATTATAGCTCTCGTACATTTATTATGCTTCAAAAAAGTAGACTAATTCATAGTACACACTTGTCATTTATACATGCAATGAACAATATACTGACTGGACCATTGGCACGTTTGGATGAAGTCTTTCTCAGACAAACAGTATCCAGTCGGCCCTGCAGCACAGACAGGTCCTATATGTTGTACAGTTATATCTGTACATCTGGAAATAATATCTCAGTGCATAGCTACATCTGTGTTACCTGAACAATAAAGATGATACAATGGTACTAGCACTTATCTACCACTTAAGAAAGACCCTATGGACAGTTTAAAGGTCAACTCCAAAAACAAGGATTGGAAAAAGGGATTCTTACAAAACAAGAGTCAATTTCCCTCAAAAAGAAGACCCTGTTATTCTAGTATACTATAATCTACCCAAAATCCATTAAAAACCTAAATCCACAAGGATGACCCATCATGGCAGTCATAAACTCACTAACATCAAATGTATCATGATATGTAGACACATTTTGTTTTACAACCTGTAGTGATAAAACAACCTGCATATTAGGGCGGAGTGAAAAAACTGAAATTGAGAAATTCAAAATCGGCTAGTGTGGAAAAGTTGTGACTTGACTTGAATAAGAAACGTGCAAAAGCATTTTGATCTGAGTCAACATCTTCTGTTCTGGCAAGAGGCCTGAAGTTTCACTTTTTAGGTGAAAATGACGAAAACTATGATGATGCTCCGATCTAGTTAAAATTATATCAGGATGTCTTAGAGTGGTTCATTAATATACTTTAGCATAGTAAAAGAGAGTACGAGCTTGTCCTAGTGCAAAGTGAATGACTTTGGTGGGAGAAAAAATCCCTAATAATTGACCCATTTTCATGGTCACAATTGTGAATATTGTGTGTTTTCTCCTGAATGTGTTTATAATAGAAGAAGCACAAATACTCTAAATGGAATTTTAGTGACACTGTGTGAAATATAACACTGCATAATAGCCCTTAATCAGACCTGTTTCCAGTACAAATTTGTTCTCAAAATGGGCAAAACAAATGCTGCATTGCAGGTGGGGCAGATGTAACGTGCTGAGAGAGTTAAATTTGGGTGGGGTGTGTTGAAACTGAAATCTAAATTACAGTGTAAAAATAATGCAGCCGGTATTTACCTTGCACAGAAACAAAATAACTCACACAAATCTAAAGGTGGCCATACATCTACAGATCGATTGTCAGATTGGGCCGGTTGGAACAAACAGCTGGTAATATCTGAATGACAGTTTTTCAGCATTTCAAAGCAAATGGTCAATTGTCATTTGCTCTCATCTTTTACCAGGATTTTGTTCCAACCAGACAGATCGGACAATAAATCTGTAGATGTATGGCCACCTTAAATCTCTCTGCACATGTTACATCTGCCCCACCTGCAGTCCAGCATTTTTTTGCCCATTTTGAGAACAAATTAGTACTGCGATCAGGTCTGATTAAGGGCCATTATGAAGTGTTATATTTCACACAGTGTCACTGAAATACATGAAATTGGATTTATGCTGCTCTCTTTGCAGTGCATATACAAAGATAGACAATCCTGTGTATATAAATAAGAAATAACTGTTGCAGTCTGTTATTGAAAAACAGTAACTGTTACAATAAGTATTACAAGTAAGTGTAAACTGTCTAATGTATCATTTTACATATCACTTCTGTTTATTGACAGAAAAACAGTGTTGCATCCCCTATACTGGGAACATGATTGGGCTGCATTACAGCATATAATTATGCCAAAGATACAGTAAGCCAATATATTAACTGTTAAATACGTTGAAGTGTATTATGATGTAATAAATTGTAAGCTTGCAGCAGGGCCCTCTAACCCCCAAGTCTGTCTGTCATTACCCAGTTTGTTTTATCACTGTCTACTATTGTAAAGCGTAAAGGAATCTGCTGAGCTATATAAGAAACTGTAAATAAATAAATAAACAAATACATCTAATGTTTAGGGGAAAAAAAACAAGAACATTGATTCAAAAAATAACAGGTTAATCATTCTATGAGTGGTGTCCAGCAGTACATATATGCCAATCGCTGTGTTCATTTCTAGGCAGCAGGGCCATCTTAACAGCAGTGTGGGTACCTGGGCAAAGCAATGCACTGGGGCCCTTACCCATTCTCCCCTCCTAGGGGTGGGGGGTGGTATCAGCAGCAGCTTTGATGTCCCACGGGTGGCAGGGGGTGCTCTATCTTCCATTCAATATGTAGGACCTGGAGCAGTAACTTCTGCTAATTACTCCTTTACTGCACAGGTGGTGGGAGGGTAAACACTAACGTGTGGAAGGGGGCACTGAGCTGTATGAAGGGTCCCTTGTAAATGACTTACAGGGAGGTAGGGGGTGTTTTATACACAGGGGACGGTTGGATAATGGAGTGGGCTTAATATTCGTCATTTTCCAGTGGAAGGGCATCTTGTTTGACTGCAGATTTTGCCATTATCTGGAAATAGATTTCTTAGCCTAGTATAAAAACCTAGAGTCCCAACTTTCAGGAGGTGCTGGGAACTTGGGTATCAGAGATCAGGAGCCAGAGCAATCCATTGACAAAAATATAAAACTACACCAGACGTTTGGAGCTGGAGCAGGGACCGGCTGCTTGAAGGCTGATATCTCTGGTTCTGGGCATGATAGAGACAAGCCGCTAGTGTCAGAGAGAACCTGAGAAATATGACTGGAAATTGTAATTAACAGGTCCGATGTGGACTGCTGTTTTGAAGTTGGATATCTGCAGTTCCCCAGGGCCGATTTTCAAAATTTTGGTATCCCTGGAAAAAGGGGATCCTCAGCTATCAACATACAGCCCTTATACGCCGGGGGCCCCTGGGCAAGTGCCCATTAAGCCCATACAAATAGACAGCCCTGCTAGGCAGGATTGATCAGCAATACTTATTACAGCATAATGCACTTTAATGTATTTAACTGTTAATATATTGGCTTATCTTTGGCATAATTATATGCTGTAATGCAGCTGCAGGTGGGGCAGATGTAACATGTGCAGAGGGAGTTAATGTGGCCATACATCTACAGATTTATTGTCCGATCTGTCTGTTTGGAACAAAATACTGGTAATGGATGAGAGCACTTTGCTTTGAAATGCTGGAAAACTGCCAAAAACTGTCATTCAGATATTACCAGGTATTTGTTCCAACCAGCCAGATCTGACAATCGATCTGTAGATGTATGGCCACCTTTAGATTTGTGTTGAGTTATTTTGTTTCTGTGCAGGGTAAATACCTGCTGCAATTTAGATTTCAGTTTCAACACACCCCACCCAAATTTAACTCTCTCAGCACGTTACATCTGCCCCACCTGCAATGCAGCATTTGTTTTGCCCATTTTGAGAACAAATTTGTACTGCGATCAGGTCTAATTAAGGGCCATTATGCAGTGTTATATTTCACACAGTGTCAATGAAATTCCATTTAGAGTATTTGTGCTTCTTCTATTATAAACACGTTCAGGAGAAAACACACAATATTCACAATTGTGACCATGAAAATGGGTCAATTATTAGGGATTTTTTCTCCCGCCAGTCAGTCACTTTGCTCTAAGACAAGCTCGTACTGTTTTTTACTATGCTAAAGTATATTAATGAACCACTCTAAGACATCCTGACATAATTATAACTAGATTGGAGCATCTTCATAGGTTTCGTCATTTTCACCTAAAAAGTGAAACTTTAGGCCTCTTGCCAGAACAGAAGATGTTGACTCAGATCAAAATGCTTTTGCACATTTCTTATTCAGGTCAAGTCACAACTTTCCCACACTAGCCGATTTTGAATTTCTCAATTTCAGTTTTTTTACTCCGCCCTACTGCATATGTCTAGGATACCAGCAAGATTTTGAATATTCTAAAATTATTTTCTTGGGAGGATGACTTTCTTCTGCCCACTTGCAACATAATATCACTTTTCCCTCTGCATCAATCACAAGGACAGCTGCACCATTGTAGAAAAGAGGTTGAACAAAGTCTTAAATCTACACAAGACTGAATATATATTAGAAACTATGTATTTTATCCTTAACCATAATTACTTCTGGTTTGATGAGGAGATCTACCTGCAATGCAAAGGAACGGCAATGTATACCAAATTTGCACTATCTTATGCAGTAGGTGGCAGAGAACATATGGAAAAATCAGGACCTTGAGAATAATTTGTTTTAGGCAAGATACATCGACGATGTCTTCATAATGTGGAAAGGTACACACTACACTCTAAACACCCTTATACAGAAGATCAAAAAGGAAAAGGGAGTTCACCAGTTTAATTAGCAATCAATCCATCAATTACCTAGATTTAACCATTTTTGTGGACAACAACAAAATCGAAAGCAAAACTTACATCAAACCAACAGACTGCAATAGTTATCTCAACGAAGAAAGTAACCACCACAAATCATGTGGTTCCCTAGAAATTCCAGACCTGTTCATCTTCAAGAGCACACTCTTGTTAGATGGAAGGATTATTTAATTACTTACAAATATGTTGGCTGAAAGAATATACCAATAGTACTGTTCAATTCTGTTTTTTTTTTTTTTTTTTTTATAATTCTGCACGGTAAGTGCTGTGGGTTCCACTGACAGCTATTGTGTTTGCCTGCAACTGCCTTATGCTCAAGTTATAGACCAACAATGGAAGTCAAGTGGTTTGTTTATTTATGAGGGTGGAACATAGTTGCAAACATTACAAACAGGCCAATTTATCTGGGTCTTTAGATGTTATAGCGCCTAATCTTTGTTAGATGCAAAGTAGCAGCATTTGCTGGCAGCTACCAATTACTACTGCAAAATCCTACTCAGCTGCTTGGGCCGATGCATACCAGATCGCACAGGTGTGAATTTACATGGAGGCAGATTAATCTATACACCGAGCATGCGTACAGTTTGCAATACACATATGCGAGTCCATGCTGCATTGAAATACTAATACTATTTCTATTTGAATGCCACAAGGTAAATGACAGGAAGCAGGCGTTTGTGGGTGGAAATTGGACATTTACCAAGAGTGTTTAGCGGACGTGCGATCAGGTCTGAATCAGGCCCAATGTAAGGATCCATGCATTTGCAAGTGGATAGTTATTCTACCCAATAATTTTCTGTCAACCTCCACAATCAACATCATTAATATTTCACTTGCACCATCTCCATGGAAGGAGAAGGAGATTCTCCTACCCTTTCTTGCTGTGCCTTGGGCTTATAATTGCACAGAGCTTTATATACAGAATATTTTGAGGAACCCTATTTTATTATCAAATGCATAAGTGTCCCATCACAGTAGAACCTGAAGGCACACTTATAGTGTAGCTCTAGCTCCCCTGTTGGTGTACCGGGTGTGGTATAGGGGTCCGATAGTCGGGATCCCGACAGTCATTATCCCGACGTCGGGATCCCGATTGGCCAGACCCAGACAGCATGGCGAGAGGGTGTTTTGACAGTCGGGATCCCGACGTCGGTTGAATGCCTGTCGGGATCCCGACTGTCGGGACATCGTCCGGCACCCGGTGTACCATGTAACATACTTTCACCCTCTCCAATGCCCAATAAATTTGCCTAAACAATTGAAAGATAAAATACTAAAATTGCATTCAAACCATCTCCTGGATTTCACTTTCTGAGAATAAACTGTCATGATTATGATACGGATTGTTCACAAGATATTATACTCATGTAAACCTCTGTGTGTATTTATTGCATAGTGACCTGCAAATTAACTGTTAGGTATATTTACTTTGTCTTTTTGCAAATGTATAGTTTCTTTCGTTTAACCTGGAAGATGCAGAGAACAGATAACAGTTTATGGGAGTTCATAAAATTCTATATAGTGAAGCTTGTCACAAATAAGCATATATATATTAATGACATATATAAATGACACGTTACACTTCTCCCAAAATTCCTTGAAGATCTGTGAGACATCAGACCCTGACTTTTACCAGGACAGAGGGGCCATAAAACTTAAGAAGCATCTTTACAAAGCAATATGACAGCACAAGGGGGCTATGTGACAGCCCAGGCAGAAAAGCATATAAGGTCTTATATAGACCCGATCGCAGGACAAATTGTTTCTGATAATGGGCAGAAACCATGCTGCACTGCAGGTGGGGCAGATGTAACATGTTCAGAGAGAGATAGTTTTGAGAAGGGGTTTGTTTAAACAGAAATCTTAATTGCTGTGTAAAAATAAAGCGGCCAGTATTTACCCTGCACAGAAACAAAATAACTCCTCAAACTCTAACTCTCTCTGCACACGTTACAATACATTTGCTCCACTTGCAGTGTACATGGTTTTGCCCATTTTGAGACCAAATGTGCCCGGCAATCAATCCTGAATTGGGCCCATAATGCCATGTAAAACACCTATCTGAAAAAGGGATACATGTGTTCAACAAAAACAGATTTCTAAAAGCCCGTTTCTTTTTAACCCTTTTCTTTCATACAAAAAAATATTTTCTGAAGGTTGACATAGCTTAAGTCGACACCTGATATAGGTCGACATGGCTAAGGTCAAATGGATGGAAGGCCTACACAAGCATTAGGTTGAAAATGGCAGTCAACAGTAAAAAGGTTGACATGAGGATTTTTTGGAGCCGATATGTGCCAACAAAAACTCTGTTTTGTTGTGTTGTTTTGTTATGAATTTTTTTGTAATTAGAGGTGTCAAAATCCATACTCAGTTTTACAGAAAGTTGACATGCAGTACTGTATGAAACAGACTGTCAGAGATGTGTGTCTGTGTCTGTGTCAGTGTCTGTGTCAGATAAGCTTCTATTGCGTGTTTGGAATGCAGAAAACACTGTCATATTTGGGTAACTTTATTAAGAATACAACTTTGAGTCAATGTCATTTATATTTACATATGAAAGACAGAGCCTAAAATCCAAATTTACTGGCGCTGTTCGTATTTTCCGATGTCAAATTCATCCGTATGGGTTTGAATTTTTACATGCGCATTCATATTCATATTGTTGTTAGCGTACATATTTTGTAGGACAAAAATATGCCATCGCTATGGGGCATACACACTGAGCTATTTGTGTTTAATTTCTAAGCAATTTAACTAAATCACTTAGAAATTAAGCAAAAATCCCCCCATATGTTTTCATATGATATGAATATCTGTGTGCGACTGAGTCTTTGAATGTGTAGACAAAGTGTACAGTGATACAATGTAGTAGCAGCATCTTCTTTCTTATACAAGTTCTGTTCTGCTCCTTTTACAGACAACTGTCATATATCACATTAATTAACACAGTATTATTGTGTGTACTAGTCACATTGTGTTGTGAAAAAGATGCATTATCGGCCCAAAAAAAGGCAAAAAATCTGCTAGAAGATTCTCAATTGACCTGGCTGGCCAAGAGAGGCTGCTTGGCATAACTGCAGCAAAAATGTATGAGAACACATCTGTAGGTTAGAAATGTGAGAGGCCAAATACATTTTTAGCACTGATCTGTGCCTTGGTAATAACACTTATGGGGGGGGGGGGGGGGGGATTCAACTGTTATGTTACTTTGATCTCCTGAGAGGAGATTGCGGGCAATATTAATTTTATTTTTAAATTGCGAATACAGGTATCTTGCCAAGAAGTATTGGTCTTAGCCACATATAGGGCCTTATTCTGGTCGATGCGTAATTTTCCGAATTCTTTCGGATGGCGTTTTTTAGCCGTCTGCGCATGCGTGGGCAACGCTATGCACATGTGCCACGCAAGGTCTCCGTACTCGTTCTCACTAATACCGTACAGAAATGTGCACCGCATTCACTCGGGAGATATGGGCGTATTATGGGCGTCATTCGAAAGTACACAGGGGCGTAGTTTCAAAGTGGGCTAAACTGGGCGTAAACACGGGCGTACACGAGGGAGTGCACTAATTATGGTAGGCGTGCATTCGGACAGAACACCGACTGCAAATGAACCAAAAGGCAAGAAATATGCGGTGTCCATAAGCAAGTATTTCTTTGCGGACACCACTCGGTCATGCGCTAGGCATTCGGAACGCCTAATCAGTACGGCCGCACCTGAACCAATGTCAGCTGAACACAATACAATACACTCCTTTACTCATTACTCATTAATTACACTCTTTTCATTGCTTCAATTGGAACCATTGCAGCTTAAATGGACCATTACAAAACACACAAATATATGCTGAAAGGCAGGTCCCCGTCCGTTCTGACGCGGTAAGACCGTGCAAACGCTGTAAGACCGTGCAGAATATGTGTGTGTCCACCGCACACGCAAGGTTTGGATGTTGTCCGTAAACACGCCCTGTTCTTAAAGTGTGAGTCCGTCCGTATGCGGAGGACCGGTGGGCGTTTCTTCGTACGATGTCCGCACAGCGTGGCCTGCGGACCGCTCCGAAAGAATTCGGAAATTTACGCACCAACCAGAATAACCTCCATAGAGGCTAAACCCAACCAAACTTATAGTTGCAACACAAAAAGTCCCAAGTGAGTTCTCAAGCAGGTTGCTCTTCTTGTATTACATCTCACCACCCCTGGGGGCGCACAGTCAATTGATATCCCCCATGGACTCAAAACTCTACACACATCTGTGATCAGTCTGTCCAGGAATTGGAAAATGATCCTTTAATGCATTTCACTACCTGAAAAGATGAAGATATTACCGAGTGACCAGTTATTATTGGTTTTACTAATGATACAAATACATATAAAGTAACATATAAGTGTCAGTTTCTTAATAAATATTTGTTCAATGCAGTCATTATTTCTTGTACAATTTCAAGTACTGTATAAACTAAATATCCATGACCCTACATAAAAGATCTTATCTTGCTTTAAAAGAAACTAGCTTGACCTTATTAACTCTACTGCAGTTTATGCTCAAAAATCATTTTCAATTTTTTTCAAGGAGTTTAGTGGTGTTTTCTTGATGTTCTGTACTATATTTTGAACTTTCAAATTTAAAATAGATTATTTAATAATGTTACCTGCTTGCAAAATCAGGTGAATTATACGTTTAATTAGTTTCATTCGTTTTAAAAGTGATATATTTCACAGGTTTCTTTTTTGCTGGAATAGCTCATTAATATGTGTAAATTGTGACAGATGAAAATACAGTATTTGTTAATAATAGAATAGCTTTTACCATGAATGTTTACATGATTTACAAAAGTTTACTCTTCGAAAAATTATTTTGAAAATAAAAACAGATTGCTTTAAAAGATAAAATGTTATGTTTTTCCACAATATGAAAACATTTAACAGCCTATTATACTCATTATTTTGTCTGATTCAAGTTTCCCTTGAGTGTTTTACAATCCGATCTGTAGAATTCCTGCATTGAACATGACAATGGGGGATATGCAGTGCCGGATTAAGACTTTGGGTCACTTAAGACCCTGGTGAAGGGTGGTGGTGGTGTGTACAAATGTGTGTGTGTGTGGGGGGGGGGGGGAGGTTATATTATGTGTACATCATGGAATGAGATACTCCTGTGACTTTGCTTGCACTGCATATTGTCCCACTCACATTCTTTTTGGCTGGTCCTGCTGCTGCATAAGAGGGACAGCTAGTGACGTCAGTGCGCTTTGACTGGAGGGCCCTCTGATAAAGGGGGTCCAAACAAGGGCATAACTGCCATAGGTGCAAGGAGTGCAGCTGCTATGGGGCCCATAGCTGAAGGGGGTCCATCTTTGCTGTCTAACTAATATGTTTTACATACATTTATCACCATCAGTTGCTAAATAGGGGCCTTTACCAACTTTTGCTATGGAACCTATGCATATATAGGTATGCCTCTGGGTCCAAGGAAATAGTATGCCATGCCCCCCTCCCCTTAATCTGGCATGGGGGTATGTACTAAGCCTTGAATAGTGAGAAAGTGGAGAGAGATAATGTACCAGCCAATAACCTACTGTCATGTTGCAGGCTTAAAAATTACAGTTAGGAGCTGGTATATATAGTAGTTTAACTCTTTTCACTTTAGAACTATCCTAGTACATTTTCCCCTTTATACACAATTACTCAGTATTTTGAATTGGTACATGTTTGCTAGCATGATGTACGAGAAATTGATTAATAGAATTGCAAGCAGAAAGCAGAGATCTATCCTTACAAACATTGCAATTGATCTGGCAGGTAAATTCTAACCCATATGGGCCAGATAATTGTATAGACAATGCATTACAGAAATGAAAAAAAGGCTTTTATTTTCTGTTGCATTACTCCCTCCCATCAAAAATAAATTATATTTATAATAAACTAGAGATAATAAAATAACCCTTTCTGTATTGTAATTTTAGTTGGAACAGTTGAAATTAAATTCAATACTATAATAATAAAAGTCAGGGGCTCTACACTAATAGCGACAAGATAAGCACATAATTGTCATGTGAGTATTGATTATTTGTGTCTAAACAGAGCACATAACATAAACTTATTAACGTATCTTGAAACAAAAGTGTCAATTATTCATTTTGGATAAAGGTACATGCTATCTGGTGGCCTTGCAAGGCTGAAAACCTGACATTTAAACCTTTAAGATACATGGCCTATAGTCATTGATTATGGCAATTGTCAATGCTGTTAGAGCTGGATGGACAGTACTAATGACAAAAACATTGACAAGGTCTGTTATGCATTAAACAAATGGCAGACTATAAAATAACAAGATCTTAGTAAATACAATACAATGTATTGGTATATTTATAAAGAAATTCATATATATATATAGGAAAGAAAGGGGGGTTTCACGGTGCGCTTAACCTTTCCTAATTGAACAGAATCTCAAGTAAGTAAAACAATTTAATATAAAACTGCCCTAAGGGCATAGCAGTGTACAATAAAGGTTTGGTACAATTACAGTGAATCACAATAAAAATGATATATTTTTATACAAATGATGTACAATCACAACAAGTGTTTCAATACGCCCATAAGTCCAACGCGTTTCGTCATTTGCATGACTTCATCAGGGGCACAATGCGATAGTTGAACAAGATGATCACACTGTGAATCATAATGCATACATATAAGTATAATAAACATTTCATAAGAACAATAGAGTAAATCTTATTTTTTTTTATAATATAGAGGATGAATTTAAAAAAGGAGAGAGAGGGGAGCAGGGTGTAGAGAATGAGGACAAAAATAGGTGTGTTCGAAGCACATGTGGAACAAAATTGATCGTTCACATACCAATTGTAAACGGAGACAAAATTCTCCCAGGCGGTAAAAAAGCGAAGGTGATTCTTAGGTAATGTTAATATAAACGACCAGAAATCCTAAAAACACAATCGATACAGTCCTCAATATAATATCAATATCAACACAAATCTGGTCAATGAATGGGTAGTACATACCACTGGTTGCTGTATATAATATACGGAATGATAGCACCTCAGGCTCTTTTAAGCGAAAGAAATGGCCTTCAAATATTATACGTATAGTTTTTTGCTTGACAAGTCCACAGTTGGTATCTAGTAGTGATGGGAAAAGGGGTTTATGCAAGTGTATCTTAGTGGGGAATTTTTTTTTTTTTTTATTAAAAATATATATATGTATATTATAATATATAAATCTGGAAAAAAGGGTGAAAAGAGCGCCTCCTAGTGTAGTATTTAGTGTAATCCAAAGACACTTCCACCAATTTTACAACACCCCAAGTCGTGAAGGTGTACCATTTATGGTGGTATCCAACCACCTTGTGTATCACGTTTCTGTTTGTCGCTTTCAAGCCACACTCAGTCAGCAGAGGGAGCCTCCTCAGCCTAGAGATCAACAGTGATGTCCAAGATATAAAACAAATGAAGCTTATCTGTAAATTGCTTATCGTCCACAAGCAAGTATTGGATTCATAGGGTAACCTCCACGGTGTACCCCTCTGCCCAACGCGTTTCGTCCGTTTTAATATCCTGGACTTCTTCAGTCCGTATAAATATATGTGGACATATAGCGATATGTATGCACACATATATAAAGTTAAGTGAACAAATATGATTTTAAATAGTAGCAATTCCCCTTAAAGTGCATTTTAGGGTCCCGTAGGGTATCATATATTTAACAAGTTCAGGGGTGCCCATGGGGCAACAAATATTAGTTACAGAAAAAACAAAATCTATCGAACAGTGACTTCAAAGTTAAAGTTCACCAGTGCAAAAAAAAGTGGTGATATGGAAGAACTTACTTGTGATCCAATAGATGGGGTGTACACTGCTCAGCTCCAAACATGAGAATGGCTGAGAGGTGAGAGTGCTGGGTATATATAGGAAATGATCAAAAACGTCACTTCCTGTGAAGTGAATATTTTTTTTTTCTCTCCCATCTTTATTTAAAAAAAAAAAAAATCGATCATGCCCAACCTTACATACATATATTGACATAATGACCAGATCATTATATAGATAATTGTCCTTATCGTACTTTCTATCACTATTTATATTTTAATATTTATTTTTTTATTTATTTTTATTTATTTTTTTTATTTTTATTTTTATCTTTATTTTTCATTTACTTTTATTTTTATATTTATATATATATAATTTTTTATTTATTATGTATTATTTTTTATTTTTTATCTTTTTTTTTTTTAAATAAAGATGGGAGAGAAAAAAAAAATATTCACTTCACAGGAAGTGACGTTTTTGATCATTCCCTATATATACCCAGCACTCTCACCTCTCAGCCATTCTCATGTTTGGAGCTGAGCAGTGTACACCCCATCTATTGGATCACAAGTAAGTTCTTCCATATCACCACTTTTTTTTGCACTGGTGAACTTTAACTTTGAAGTCACTGTTCGATAGATTTTGTTTTTTCTGTAACTAATATTTGTTGCCCCATGGGCACCCCTGAACTTGTTAAATATATGATACCCTACGGGACCCTAAAATGCACTTTAAGGGGAATTGCTACTATTTAAAATCATATTTGCTCACTTAACTTTATATATGTGTGCATACATATCGCTATATGTCCACATATATTTATATATTATAATATACATATATATATATTTTTAATAAAAAAAAATAAAAAATTCCCCACTAAGATACACTTGCATAAACCCCTTTTCCCATCACTACTAGATACCAACTGTGGACTTGTCAAGCAAAAAACTATACGTATAATATTTGAAGGCCGTTTCTTTCGCTTAAAAGAGCCTGAGGTGCTATCATTCCGTATATTATATACAGCAACCAGTGGTATGTACTACCCATTCATTGACCAGATTTGTGTTGATATTGATATTATATTGAGGACTGTATCGATTGTGTTTTTAGGATTTCTGGTCGTTTATATTAACATTACCTAAGAATCACCTTCGCTTTTTTACCGCCTGGAAGAATTTTGTCTCAGTTTACAATTGGTATGTAAACGATCAATTTTGTTCCACATGTGCTTCGAACACACCTATTTTTGTCCTCATTCTCTACACCCTGCTCCCCTCTCTCTCCTTTTTTAAATTCATCCTCTATATTATAAAAAAAAAAAAAAAAATAAGATTTACTCTATTGTTCTTATGAAATGTTTATTATACTTATATGTATGCATTATGATTCACAGTGTGATCATCTTGTTCAACTATCGCATCGTGCCCCTGATGAAGTCATGCAAATGACGAAACGCGTTGGGCTTATGGGCGTATTGAAACACTTGTTGTGATTGTACATAATTTGTATAAAAATATATCATTTTTATTGTGATTCACTGTAATTGTACCAAACCTTTATTGTACACTGCTATGCCCTTAGGGCAGTTTTATATTAAATTGTTTTACTTACTTGAAAGATTCTGTTCAATTAGGAAAGGTTAAGTGCACCCTGAAACCCCCCTTTCTTTCCCATTTCTGTACCGGGTCCCATCTAACAGGGGACCCTATCAGGGTAGCAGCTCCCTCAAGTATCATTGTGCGCATAGTGTGGTCCTTTTCAATATATATGTATATATATATATATATATATATATATATATATATATATATATATATATAACATCATATGCAGACTTTATGTAATGACAATCATGGCTACGGGATCAAATCCTAGTTGCAGCCATGACAATCTTTGGAACCAATCTAATGGGACCACGCTCTGAATCAGAGGTACTGTAAGTCACATACGATTTGGCACTTTTCACACAATTTATCGGTCTGATGGGTCAAAATAATGTGTTTGAAGTATGTTAAAATGTTATTTAGTTTCAAACAATATAGACATTTAAGTTCTTGTTGCAGAATAAAATGAGAAAATTCTGATACTCTGTTAGATATGAAATACTGTAAAGTAAGGGCATTTTATTCTATAGACAACCAGACCATTTTGTGGAGGTTCTGTATCAATCTTTACTGTATATTGATATACTTTAAACAAATTGATTAAAAGATAAATTGTGCATTTAATGGCAGCCTACCTATATCTAAAAGAAAGGACACAAGTCTAGGTAGCATAAAAGAACAAGAAAATTGATATGGAAGGGGCACAATAAAATTTTAATAATTACCCAATGAAACGGGATAACATTTATTATTTAAAAACACACATACTGTATACACTTACCCGTGTCCTGGGAAACATAAAAAATATATACAGAGGAGGAATGGAAGCCTGGACCTCACCAAAACAAAGGTGGTTGCGGTGGGCAGTAAACATTAAATTGTCCCAGGCTGGCTGGCTCGGCACCCTCCACCGCAACAGGCTTGTCCAACAATCAATTCCAAATCTCCAGCACAGGTAAGTCTGTGCAACGCGTTTTGGAATAAAGTTCCTTCTTCAGGTATGGATCCGCACCTGAAGAAGGAACTTTATTGCGCTCACTGCAACCACCTTTGTTTGGTGAGGTCCAGACTTCCTTCCCTCCTTTGTATATTTGTTTTATGTTTTGCGGTACACAGGTAATTTTATATGTGTGTTTTATAATAAATGTTATCCCATTTTATCGGGTAATTATTTACATTCTATTGTGCACCTTCCATATCAGTATCCTTGTTGTATATTCATATACCTGCCCAATCTGTGTTATTTGCTGGTATCTTATGGTACGTGCCCATCAGTGGTGCAAGTAGAATTTTTTTCTTGGTGGTACTGATAGCCTCCACCAAAAATGGGCGTGGCCATGTGTCATGAGGGGGGCGTAGTCACACAAAGCTAGAGGAGTAACTAAATGACAATAGTGGCGTTGCATCAGGAGACAGGGAATGAGAAACAGGGAATGGCTGGGGGTGGGTTGGCTCTTGCTTGGGGGAGAGCCGGGCAGCTTGTGCTTACAATAGTGGAGCCTGCTCTTCATGCTGCCGGCGCCGCTGATGCCTGTCAGTGTGACAGGCTAAATCAGCAGTAGCCGGTAGCTGCAAACAGCACCAATCATAACGCTGGGTGGGCGGGCTGCGGTTGCATTATATTTAGACTTAAAATAAAAATAGAATTGACAGTGGGTCAGGGGGTAAGTGTTACTGCGTACCTGCAACATATTTCTTACAGGTACTCCGTACCACACAGTACCCCCTTACTTGCAACACTGGTGCCCATGCACAATGATGATTAAAACGGAATCCAGGAGAAACAAAACTATTTTCATCGGCTGATTGAGAATGCACTGTTGATGCTGATACTATGGATAATGTTAAAAATGTGGATGTACAGAAAGTGTTTGTGATTTACAGTGCAAAGCAAGGGCGGATTGGCCCACCGGGAAATCGGGTAATTTCCCGGTGGGCCAGTCCATAAGTGACCAGAACAGGCCGCTAGCTCCCCTGGCTGGGCCGCGGACTGCATGACTACAGCGTTTAGCGGCCGCGGCCGCAGCCTCCATCACTTGCCCATAACAAATATGGCCGCGGCTGTCTGCGGCACTGAGAAATTTAAAGATGGCCGCGGGAGGGCAGCTGCGCATGCACAGCTCCACGCTGCTCCTCACGCGGCTCTATGCAGAAGTGGCCAGGACATCGATCGCGGGTGCGCGGGTGACATCACCGCGCACCCGGCTAGTCGGCCACTACACTATAAAGATTTAGCGTCTGTGTGAGCGGCTGCAGCGTGGTGGGACGGCTGAACAGCTGAAGCAGTATAAAATGTAAGGCTGGCATCTTTTCTTTGGGTTTGGGATTTGGGCTCTGTTAAAAATATATATATACCTGGTTTTAATATAATATATGTATATGTACTGCATGTGGGAGGGGGGTTCTTTTTGCTGTTATTATGCGGAGGGTGTGTGTGTGATGGGGTCTCTTCACAAGTGTAAGTGCATATAAGTTGCTGCATGTGATGAAGTTTTGTGCCCCCCTTATGTGTGTGTATATATATATATATTTTTTAAAGGGGTACAAAACTCCATCAGAGTGTGTGGCATATGTATAATGGCATCAGGGTGTGCGGCATATGTATAATGGGCATCTGTGTGTGCGGCATATGTGCAATGGGCATCACAGTGTGAGGTATATGTATAATGGGCATCTGTGTGTGCGGCATATGTATAATGGGCATCACAGTGTGAGGTATATGTATAATGGGCATCACGGTGTGCGGCATATGTATAATGGGCATCACGGTGTGTGGCATATGTATAATGGGCATCTCTGTGTGCGGCATATGTATAATGGGCATCACAGTGTGAGGTATATGTATAATGGGCATCTGTGTGTGCGGCATATGTATAATGGGCATCACAGTGTGAGGTATATGTATAATGGGCATCACGGTGTGAGGCATATGTATAATGGGCATCACGGTGTGCGGCATATGTATAATGGGCATCACGGTGTGTGGCATATGTATAATGGGCATCTCTGTGTGTGGCATATGTATAATGGGCATCACAGTGTGATGTATATGTATAATGGGCATCTGTGTGTGCGGCATATGTATAATGGGCATCACAGCGTGAGGTATATGTATAATGGGCATCACGGTGTGCGGCATATGTATAATGGGCATCACGGTGTGCGGCATATGTATAATGGCATCAGGGTGTGTGGCATATGTATAATGGGCATCACGGTGTGTGGCATAAGTATATTGGGCATCACGGTGTGTGGCATATGTATAATGGGCATCTCTGTGTGTGGCATATGTATAATGGGCATCACGGTGTGTGGCATATGTATAATGGGCATCACTGTGTGTGGCATATGTATATTGGGCATCACAGTGTGTGGTATATGTTTAATGGCATCACAGTGTGAGGTATATGTATAATGGGCATCATGCTGTGTGGCATATGTATATTGGGCATCACGGTGTGTGGTATATGTATAATGGGCATCACGGTGTGCAGCATATGTATAATGGGCATCACAGTGTGTGGCATATGTATAATGGACATCATGGTGTGGGACATATGTATAATGGAGCATCACGGTGTGAGGCATATGTATAATGGACATCACTGTGTGTGGCATATGTATAATGGCATCACGGTGTGTGACATATGTATAATGGCATCACAGTGTGTGGCATATGTATAATGGGCATCACGGTGTGTGGCATATGTAGATTGGGCATCACGGTGTTTGGCATATGTATATTGGGCATCACGGTGTTTGTCATATGTATAATGGCATCACGGTGTGTGGCATATGTATAATGGCATCACAGTGTGAGGTACAGTATATGTATAATGGGCATCACGGTGTGCGTCATATGTATAATGGCATCACGGTGTTTGGCATATGTATAATGGCATCACAGTGTTGGGCATATGTATAATGGCATCAGGGTGTGTGGCATATGTATAATGGCATCACCGTGTGCGGCATAGGTATAATGGCATCACGGTGTGCGGCATATGTATAATGGAGCATCACGGTGTGCGGCATATGTATAATGGGCATCACGGTGTGCGACACATATATGTATAATGGCATAACGGTGTGTGGCATATGTGTAATCAGGGTGTGCGGCATATGTATAATGGCATGACGGTGTGTGGCATATGTATAATGGCATCACAGTGTAAGGTATATGTATAATGGGCCTTGGAGAAATAGGCCACGCCCCATACTGATAGGCCACACCCCCAAAAAATTGGCGCGCCGCCGGCGCGCAAGAACATTACACCAGGCGCCCCCCCCCCCAATTGGGCTGCTTACAGATATTTCCCGGGCTGGTTTTATTTCCCAATCCGCCCCTGGTGCAAAGGACCTACTGGTGCCAAACTGGAATGATTGTTATACAGTATATCAACAACATAGCACTGGTGAAGTTAATAGCAAACTTTTTTGTTTGGATTCTAGTGATGAAGGGACGAGGAAACCCTATAGAGATCTACTAACAGAACTACTACCCTTCTTTTTGTGCACTGCACAACAATTTTCACACGTGTTGTTTGTACAAATTGTTGCTATAAAATCAGGAATTTAAAGTACAGTATAAAGGTGGTGAGAGAGAGGCGCACATGGACACCCTTGCTACCTCCCCCACTTCCTCCAAGCAAATCCTGTGCTATAATGCCACAAAAGGTGGTCAGATATAGTGTAAGTAAGCAAAAATTTGCTTTAATACACAGTGAGAGATATTCCAACCCTTGTAAAAAAAAGAGCTAGAGAAGTTGCTATTACCAACCAATCATTTTCTAGCTTTGAATTTATAGACTATACTTGTTAAGTGGTAGCTACTGTAGAAAATGATTGGTTGATATGGGCAACATCTTTGCTTTTATCTTTAGCTAGTTTAATACATCCTCCCATACACTCCATAGTTGTTATAAATAATTTACTAATGTTTCAGTTGGGTGCAGATTTTTCTGAGTCATTGTCAATTTAGAAAATGAAAGCAGGTATATGATTATTTGATATTGTTACATTGTATTAAATATTGTACTGAACTACAATGTTACAAAATTAGCCCTTCTGTGGATTCTAAGCTCCGTAATTAAATTGCACCCTACTTATACGGTATACTGACTCATTAATCTCTATCTGAAGGATCTTTTAGACACCAATTTTTCTTTCTACGGAAAATGGGTTCAAAATAACAAATGAAAGGTAGTAATAAATTAAGCTTAACATACGTGCTTAGTGATTAAATAAATAATTTATAGTATGTAAACATAATATCAATCGCTTATTAGTTTATATCCTAAAAAAAAAAATCAATTGCTCTTTTTGCTAAGTAAAAATGTGTTTTCCTGTTGTCCACATGTCATAATGAAGATGATCAAAATATAAAATATTTAAAATAAAGGATACATAGGTTTTACCCTAGCTCAAGGTGACATTTGAAAGAGCTACCTCATAAACAGAATAGAAAAATCTCTAAGATTACTGAAGTAAATGTTCCAAAACTCTAGGAGAAATTAGTCTTCTAGTTAGTGATAATAATCCTTTTTTAAACCTGCCTCAGCCTGTTTCTTTATTAAATCTTAATGACACTAATGTAATTTTATAATCTAGAATCAAGCTTACGTTATTTGACTAATATAAGTACAAAACCTTGAACTATAAAAGTCATTATAAAACACTATCATTTGTTTGAACAAACTGACAAAAATCCAGGCTAATCAAGATAATAAAGAAAACAATTATACCAATGTGAACCTGATTAATTATAAAATATGATGTTGTTTTAGATAATATGACTTCAAGAAAATCACTGCGTGCAAACAAATAAGGGGTTAATGAACTTTAATATATGTTTCTGTCAGTTCACCTAGTTGTCAAGTGGTGTCAAAGATGGAGCAACCAAATGTTTATTGGCCAGTTAAGAGCGTAAACCATACTAAGGATCAACGATTTCCTTTGGCTAGCAAGGATCATATTATGAGAAATATAATACACTAGAGTAATGCTTTTCATAACCCATGTATAAAAAGACCTTTGTATACATTTGTCAGCACTGTAAAAGAAGAATGGTTGGCCTTATGATTCTCTCATATGCAGCGTAAAAACAAATTTATTTGGTACAAAAAAAAAACATGAGAAAAATGAAGAAAATATGTTTTCTCTCTTTGTTATGTGTTTTATGCCAAAGAAAATGTCTTCATTTATATTTTTATTTATTATCAGTTTCCATTATAGCATAGCAAAATAACATTGCAGTTTAAAATTGGAAACAACAGTGATAAAAGAAACAGAGAGTTGAGGGTAGGAAGGACTTGCTTTCAAGTTTATAATCTATAGGCAAATAGGCAATGCACGTGTTATCTATTGCATAATGGTTCAACAGATTCCAAAGTTTAGGAACAGTATCTGCTAAAAATTCCAGCGTCGCTCACATTTGTTTTATAAATTCAAATAAAAATGTTAAGACTAAAAAGATTATATTTCCTATATAAGGTAAACATTACAGGTCATTATGATGAATAAAATGTTTTCTTGGCAAGTTTCACCCCTACTTTGACAAATTCCCTTGGCACTCAAAGGGTTAAAATTGTGAGGCAGGAGACAGATATTTACTTATTCGTGAGAGTATAGGATCTGGAGATGGTAGAGTAGGAGGAATAGAAGGGTGTTGATGCAATATTTTCATTTATGAGATCATGTAGGGAACTGAAAAGTCCACTGGCTTAGGAAAATCATACCATTTCATCTTATATCTTTTCCTTGAAATAGGAGGAAATATCTTGCATATTGATAGTGGCAGGTAAGTTGGGTGAGGCAGGGTTGACAAGTGATTTAAATTGATTAATATGTTGCTTGGGGTTAGGGGCTTGAGAAGAGATGAGTTTTTGGAAATATGTTTTATTGGCAATGCCCTGGGCCTTTCTATATGAGTGGTAGGTAGTCTGATATGTGAGGAAATTACACGATTCATGCCACTGATGCTCAACTTTATGCGAGAGGTTTTTGTAGGTGCCATATTAATTTAGAGTGCCATAGTTGATGAAAGGCCTATGTGGAGTGTGTCTACCTGCTTCATGTGAAATACCAACCTTGCATACCAAAATATCCACATATTTTGGCAGGTACATACATTATGCCTGACACTAAAGAGACCAGTGACACATGCGCCCCATTCCGATGGAGCTCCCTGTTGCCGTTTGCTACCTCTCTGTTGCCGTTCGCTGGTCTCCACCTCCTCCCTGCACCCCCTACCCCTAACCCTGCCTGTCTCTCTGAAGCGGAGACTGGCAGGGTTTCCACTACTTAGCTACTGAATGACTGGGACATGCGTGCGTGTGAGATGCTTGCGTGCCTGATAGAGTCCCTCTCAGCCAGCGCTCACCAGAGGAGACATTCTGGTGGGTGCTGGAGCTGAATGAGAGTGGCTCCATCTGTACTTCACAATATCAGCAGTTTACTTACCTTTTTTGTAGTCTTTGGAGTCTTGTTATTTTATTTATTTTTATTTATTAACAGTTTCTTATATAGCGCAGCATATTACATTGTGCTTTACAAAGGAGACAGTGATACAACACTGTATTTACAGACAGTCAAAAGATAGGGGGGCCCTGCTCGCAAGCTTACAATCTATAGGGAAATAGGCATTGATACATAAGAATAGATACTGTATTCTTTTATGCATCGATTCCACCAGAATGCAAGGTTCTGTAACTGGTTCTGGAATTTGATAAGCTTGCCTGAAGAGATGAGTTTTTAGGGAACGCTTATAGGTTTGGAGACTGGGGGAGAGTCTTATTGTGCTTCTAAGGGCATTCCACAGAGTGGGTGCAGCCCGAAGAAAGTCCTGCAGTTGGGAATGGGAGCGAGTAATGAGTGTGGATGACAGACGCAGATCTTGGGAGGAGCGTAGAGGTCGTGTTGGATGATATTTTGAGATAAGAGAAGATATGTATGTTGGTGTAGCTTGGTTTATGGCTTTGTGTGTAAGTAAAATAATTTTGTATTGAGTACGGTAGAATACAGGTAGGAAATGAAGTGACTGACAGCGTAGCTTTGCAGATGATGAACGTCTGGCTAGGAAGATTAGCCTTGTAGCTGCATTCATGATGGACTGTAGTGGTGAGAGTCTGTATTGGGGAAGGCCAATAAGGAGACTATTGCAATAATCAATGCGTGAGATAATGAGAGCATGGATTAGAGTTTTTGCAGTGTCTTGTGTAAGGTAAGGGCCAATTTTAAATATGTTTTTTAGGTGCATGTGGCATGATTTTTAGACAGATTGAATGTGGGGTACAAAGGAAAGTGCAGAGTCAAGGATAACACCTAGGCAGCGAGCTTGAGAGGTAGGAGTGATTGTCATCTTATCAGCAGCAATAGAGATATCAGGTTGGTAACTACTATTTATTGCCGGAAATATAATAAATTCTGTTTTTGAGATATTAAGTTTGAGGTGGCGAGATGACATCCATGATGAAACAGCAGAAAGGCATTCAGAGACACGGCTCAATACAAATGGAGACAGGTCCGGGGAGGATAGGTAGAGCTGAGTATCATCCGCATACAGATGATACTGAAATCCAAAAGAGCTGAGTAGTTTGCCAAGAGATGAGGTATAGATTGAGAAAAGCAGAGGACCTAAAACTGAACCCTGAGGTACTCCAACTGAAATAGGTAGAATCAGAGAAATGAACACTAAAGGAGCAGTTAGATAGGTAGGATGAGAACCAAGAGAGGGCTGTGTCTTTAAGACCTAGGGATTGTAGTGTTTGTATGAGAAGTGTATGGTCAACAGTGTCAAAAGCAGCAGATAGATCTGGAATAATTTGTAGTGAATAGTGGACTTTAGACTTAAGCTGGGTACACATATGTACAATCGTCGGGCCGTTCTTCCAATCTGGGGGCAAACGGTCGTTCGATTGTATAGGTGTGTACGCTGTCCCAATTGCTGCTGTGCGATCGATAAACGGCCAAAAACGCTCTTGGCCGTCCACGGTCGGTCGGTCGAAGGTTCTTTGCTGCTTAATATTTCATCCGACAGGACGGCTCCATATCGGAACAAAAGTGAAGTGTGTACGCACGTTCGATCGATATGCTTGACAGTTTGACAAAGCACGGTGGTATGCTGCATTATGAGAGACCCTGTAACCCTTTGCCTGCTGTTTTAACTAATGTGTTTTTAATGCCTCACTGCCCAACACTTTAGAGGCATCACTTTAAGACATTAATCAATGTTGAAGTTTTAATAGAGTGGGCTGGAAGCTCTTTGCAGGGCACCATAACACACTATTAAAACTTCAACATTGATTAATGTCTTAAAGTGATGCCTCTAAAGTGTTGGGCAGTGAGGCATTAAAAGCACATTAGTTAAAACAGCAGGCAAAGGGTTACAGGGTCTCTCATATACTTCTTCTTGCGATTGTTTGGACGGGAGTACATCGGACGTCGCAAGTAAAATTGTACATATGTGTACGCGCAGAACGGTCGTATGTTTTGGACGGCCGAACGTGTATTCGGTCGATCGAACGGTCGCAAGAAAAATTAAATTGTACATATGTGTACCCAGCTTTAGCAGTGACCAGATCATTCACAACTTTAGTCAGTGCTGTCTCTGTGGAGTGTTGGGCATGAAAGCCTGACTGAAGCGGGTCCAGTAAGTTGTGCAAGTTAAGAAAGCGTGTGAAGCGAGTGTAGGCAAGTCTTTCAAGTAGTTTGGAGGTACATGGAAGTTGAGAAATGGGATGGTAGTTTGAGAGAGAGCTTGGATCAGAATTCTGTTTTTTTTTTCAGAATCGGAGTAATAACTGCGTGTTTGAACAATGAAGGAAAGACACCAGTAGAGAAAGAGAGGTTACAGATTTTAGTTAAGATTGGGATGAGCACAGGAGACAGAGATTTACTTATTTGTGAGGGTATAGGGTCAAGAGGAGAGGTAGTAGAGTGAGAGGAAGAGAAAAGTGCAGATACTTCACCTTCATTCGTGGGATCAAATGAAGTAAATGCGTCAGAGGGCTTAGGTATGGAATTGAGCACAGAATACCATATACAGTAGATGTTATTGAAAATTGGATTTCTACAGCTCTAACTCTTTCATCAACTTCAATGACACAGAATTTACATGAGTATGCCCTATAAGAATCAAAGAGGGATTATGCGTTTGTCCAAGGAATCAGGAACATATAATAAAAATCAAATGGTACTTATATGTACCGGTATATGTAACGGTACTTATATGTCAGCATGGAGTTGATTTTATATAGTGCCCAAGCCCGAAGCGTGGCTAGCGATGCAGAAAACTAAGCAAATAGCTTAGTGGGCGCCCAACTAACATATAAGTACCAATCAAACACATGTACATTTGAGTAAACAATAATTTCTTACTTATCGGAATTAATGTTCTATGGATTTTATGTTCAAGAAAAGTGTTCCAACTATTGATGGACATATGTATTGTAAACAATATGGTTGTACAGGAAAACACATCAGCACAGTTTTTGCAGTGATGTCACAGAAGAAAAATAGTTGGGCAAGATAATTCTGAAATTATTATAGAAATTGTCAGCTCTTGGGGTTCAGTGTTCTAATAATAAATGTTTTAGCCTTCACCACTTTGTAGATAGCACCAAATAGTACATGCATGTATGTACCAATTGTTTTAATCTTTAACTGAAGACTTTCAAAAAGTGTCAAAATCTTAATGTTAACGGATGTTTGTGTTTAATAATGGATGTGAAATATATCAACAGATAAAGGTATTTTATTAATTGAATTAAGATGATATGTCCCCATTCTTTTATTTTCTCATGTATATTATCTCCTCCTTTGTAAATGAATGGAAACAGTACTCTTCTAGCCCTTTTCCTGTTTATAGATAAAATGGAGGACAAAAGAGTGAAAGACCAAATAGTTAACTATTGGAGGGGAATTGAATTGGTGGGGAATTCCTTCACCCAGCCAAATGAGTAAGACAACAAGTTTACTGTATGGCCACCCAATCTCGCACAAAAGTGTTCACATCCCCAAATAGATTTTGTGAATCTGGCATTTGATGGTCGGGATGAAGGGTATGAGATGGAGTGCCATTTCTGGCATTTTAAAGCCACTGTAGGGCAATTGGCACCTTTCATATTTGTTAATCAGAATATTGAAATATAATGTAAATATAATCTGTAAACTTCACCAGCAGTTCCATTACTTTGCCTGATGTACTTGGCACTGTAGGAGTGAGCATTTGCTAGTTTTCCGCACTATAATACTTTTAATAATACAGTATGTATTGTACTATAGTACTTTTATGCTTATTTCGATGTAATACCTGTTAATTTATGTGCATATTTCCTTTTAGTTCCTTCAGTGTTAAGCAACTGGAGTATACTGTATGGTCAAAGGCTCTGAACATTGGAGGTTATTCTGTTATTCTGTAATAATTTATAGAAAATATAAGTCAGGTTGTTTTGAGTAGCCTACAGAATTTACACCTCTATGTCATGCATGCCCAGTTGAGTATTATCGTGACACCACTCTTCAAAATGTTCAAATTCATTTTTTTCTTGTAAAAAAAAAAAAAAACACAGTCGCTTTTATAATTGCTAAAATGTTCGCTGTAATTTCAATTTCTAGTTATATATTTGCATTCTCACCTCACAGTCAAAAGACATTAAAGCTAACAATAAAATGTATGAAATTGTACATGTTTGAGCATAAATGGATACTTATTATACTGTTGTAATGTACAAATACAATTTTGAAATGCATACATAAGCAGGATTAATAAAATTACAAGTTGATATTCATCTGTATTGGCTTAGACACATAAAAGGATATGGAAGTGGGAGCAGATGGGGAAGGAGTCGATGTTTTAATAATCATAATAGGAAAAAGTACAATTTGACAATTTGACTTTTTGACTTCTCCATTCACATGGGCAAATGTTAAAAACAATGTAGGATGCAGAAATTCTTCTTGTTCAAAGCAGTTAACTTTGTTTGAACTTTGATCATTTTTGTAGTATACTGTATTTAACATTTGTAACTTTATCATGAAAATTCAAATTTTAGAACAAGTAAAATACCAAGCCTAGTGCATTCTATGCACTACTGTTCATTAATGAAATGTTTGCAAGCAAAACTGTAATAAATGATATTTAGATTTATTGAACAAATAAGCACAGGTCAACACCAATGTGCAAAAGCTTGCAAGAGCAGGTGGGTTGATCGGGTGTGTTTCTTGTTGAACGACACCTAAGTTGGATACACACTAGGGCAGTGTGCGTGAGTGGTGTGCCAACTGCCAGCAAACTTGCTTTATAAAGCTGATGATAACTGGATGGTTACAGATAGGAGTTGTACACACCTGCCTACAGGTCTGTCAAGCGTGTACCAAGCTTTAGATTCATACTTTGTACATATGCCCCAACCATCCCAATCCCAATGGAAAAGTCCACATTTACAAAGACTTTGGGGGTTATTCTAGTCCATTCTTTCTGACAAAATCCTTCTTAGATGGACAAAACCATGTGCACTGCGGGTGGGGCAGATGTAACTTGTGCAGAGAGAATTAGATTTGGGTGGGGTTTTTCTTCAAAGTGAGATCTATATTGAATGTAAAATCATGCAGTCAGTATTTTCCCTGCACAGAAACAAAATAACTCACCCAAATCTAATTCTCTCTGCACATGTTACATCTGCCCCCCTGCAGTGCACATGGTTTTGTCCATCTAAGAAGGATTTTGTCAGAAAGAATGAACTAGAATAAACCCCTTTGTGAGGTATACTGTTGCCGCAACAACTAAGAAAAATACAAATAGAAATGCAATGTAATTCTACATTTTTTTCTTTTCAGAAATGAGCCTTAGATAACTAAAAATAAATACTTTGCAGATTTTACAAAACATGGAAATCAATTTCATTTCCACTCTTGTCCCAAACACACCACACCAAACTAGAGAAATAATTAACGATCACTGGATAAGTTGCATTTATAGGCTTCTATATGTAGTACAAAATAACAATAATAGTGTGGAAAGGAAGTAAGTGGATTATTGAAGCTCGAAGATTGTGTTACTAGAACTGTACAAATTTAATTTGCTTTAAATGTAATCATTTTTAAGTGAAACTAAAGGTAAAGAACTAAAAAGTGATCAGCTTTCAAACCGTCATTTGGAATTAATGAATGCAGTTTCATCTCATTTTCAAGGACTACTGTAAACTTAACAATATATTCAGATTATTTATATAATTGGCTGCAAACATTAAAGCACTTAGACCTCCATGGGGAACCATTACTATAATTATTATTTGTTTCCTATCTTATGCAAGCTAACTATGACAGTATGTTATAGTCAGAAAAAGACTAAATTGCTCCTGTTTTTAAATGTCTTTGACACCTATAGCGATCCTTATTCATGTCTAAAGAAATTATACAACAATGTGAAAATAATTCCTGTTATTAAATCTATTGAAGATTTTCTAAATAAAGGACTTACTTGAGACTTAATTCCCTTTAAAGAGTTAATATTGTTATATCTTTTTCGAGATTAATTCCACCTAAATGTGATATTCCCAGTGTAAGGGCTGTGGAAGTGCAAAATGTGTAATAGTACTTAGTGCAATGTTTAAGTTAGTTAAAAGCTCTATTTAAATTGTTTAAATTATAAAGAAAGTTCGTAGAATGTAGAAAAACAATAGTTTCAATTTTTTTGCACTCAACTCAATTGGTCACAAACCTCTTACAATTTATATTGCTTGCCCTTTATTTTTTTAAGTTAACATTTTTGTCTTGAAGTCTTAAAAATATTACAGTAATATAGTAACAATATAATTAAACTGTGAATTGATTTTGGCAAATAATAAAAGGAATAAATTAAGTTTTAGTGGTTTCGCCATCCATAACCATATTCAGATTAAACTTGTAATTTAAATCTATTTTACCCTTCAGTCTAGAATCATTAGCTGATTTTAAGGATATTTATCTGGGTTTAGTTGTAGCCAAGTATGACTCGCTTCCAAGCAAACATTTATTTTTAGATTCGTTCAGAATTCTTGCTTGTACTATTAGATTGTGTGTAGTACGGTACAGTACGTGTTCTTTCTTACAGATTTAAATTAATTTGTAAAAAAAAATAAACACCATAGGTCAAAACAACCCTCCTCTATAGAATGGTAAGTAAAGATGTCAGGGCATAGTGTACAAGGTGATGTCTTGATCGTTTCAGGTATTATTATTTATTAACAGTTTCTTATTTAGCACATACATATTCCGCAGCACTTTACAGAGAATATTTTGAACATTCACATCAGTCCCTGCCCAAGTGGAGCTTACAATCTATATTCCCTACCACATATTCATGCACACACAGACATTCTAGGGTTAATTTTTGTGGGAGCCAATTAGCCTACCAGTATATTTTTGGATTGTGGGAGGAAACCGGAGTACCCGGAGGAAACCAACGCAAGTACGGGGAGAATATACAAACTCTGCACAGTTAGAGCCATGGTGGGAATCAAACCCATGACCTCAGAACTGTGAGGCAGTAATGCTAACCATTACACCATCCGTACTGCCCTAAGGTAATCTGACTAGTCAAATGTTATGAAAGAGGGAATGTTTTTTTAAAATTATCGACATTAATCCTTAGCTGATAATTCTCCTTACAAATTGTTTACACTCAACATTGCAACCCAGTAGTACCTTGTAATGTGGGGCTCAAAGGGCCTTATTCTAGTTCACCCTTTCTGACAAAATCCTTCTTAGATGGACAAAACCATGTGCACTGCAGCGGGGCAGATGTAAAATGTGCAGCGAATTAGATTTGGGTGAGTTATTTTGTTTCTGTGCAGGGTAAATACTGACTGCTTTATTTTTACACTGCAACATAGATCTCACTTTGAAGTAAAACCCCACCCAAATCTAATTCTCTCTGCACAAGTAACATCTGCCCCACCTGCAGTGCACATGGTTTTGTCCATCTAAGAAGGAATTTGTCAGAGTGAACCAAAATAACCCCAAAAGTGTTTTTTATGGCATCTCCAAAATCCCCTATTTGCTAGGGTATTCTGGAGTCGAATGTACCTGACGAGAGTCAGGGTCCGTTAGTGTTTCCGGATCCTCTTATGTGTGGGGGACACTCAGGGGTTAAAGTTGGGGGAACTGGGTGGAACTGGTTCCACCACCTGTAATGGTGAGGTGGAACCAATGCCACCTCCACCTTGGTGCTGCACTTAAGTAAGTCTATCAGAAAAGCATTATAGTTTACAGGGGGTATCAAAACCCTACCACTGGCCCTGACTCTGCCTAATTGGGGGTGGGAGGGAGGAAATTAGGTGGCAGATGGAAATAAGTCCACCCCCATCTCTATAAGCCCTGTGGACACTGCATATTTGGGAATAATGAGGAATGTATCTATGCACAGGTAAGGAGGCTGCTTAGTGTAAATGGTGACGGCTTGCTGGCTAAAAGAAGTCTTGAAAAGTTTTGATTATCCAGGTATAAAACAGATATCTTAGATATACTGAAGCTATAGCACAGTGATGGCTAACCTTGACACGCCATCTGTTGTTGAACTACACATCCCAGCATGCCCTGCTACTGTTTTACTATTTGGCCATGCTAAATTTGATGCAGGGCATGCTAGGATATGTAGTTCAACCGCACCTGGAGTGTGAAGGTTAGCCATCACTGCTATAGCAGCTCACTCCATCATACTAGACGGAAGTCCATGATGATGTGTTATTTAAAGTAGCTAGTAAAAAAGAGAGACTAGGTTGCTGCGATTGAATACAGTTTCTGAGTTTCACAACAGGAAGTGGTATTTCTGCACAAAAAATGATGCTTGGAATAGCTGTGCTATTTACTGCAATCCTGTTTCAATGGTTGTTATGAACTTTAAAATATAGGAGCTGCATGTCAACAAGCGCTTGATTGTGCAGTTGAAGTTTTCCTGTCAGCTATTTTCTAAACACTTGTGCTCTTCAATGTCCATGTATTTTATATAGCTCAAGTATACTTTCAATAATTTTTCTAGAGGGTCATGCCCTATATTCACTTATTTCTATTTTTTTTTAGAATAATGGCGCTACTTTATATTAATCCTACAATCCTTGCTAGACCAATCAATTCATAAACAAGAAATGTATTGAAGAGGTGTACATTAAAGATGGTTACACAAATATAAACCAAAACATAAAAATTTAGACTGATATGTTTATTCATTTTGGTGGTTCTCTGAAGGATTAGGCACCCAATTTACTTTGAGATTAAGGGGGAAATTTACTAAAGGAAATTTGTAAAAAAATAGGTGTATTTGTATCCAGAAATTCACTTATTTTTGACATTTACTATCCCGAAAATGCGGCAATTCGTATTCGTATTCATAGCACATTAATACGAATTGCCGTATTTTCGGGAAAGTAAATGTCAAAAATAAGTGTATTTCTGGATACAAATACACCTATTTTTTTACAAATTTCCTTTAGTAAATTTCCCCCTAAGAATAAAATTGGGAAAGAGGTTTCAGAATACAGATTTTTATCAAATTGACTAGAGATCATCCAAAATTGACTGTTATAATAAATAGTATCATTAGCTATTTTTTTCCTAGTTATGTCACCTCCGAATCCCATTTGTTTTTGTAGTTTGTATAAATGACATATTTTCATAACACAAAAGCTTATAATGTTATTGTTCACCTACAGGATTTCCTAATTAAACTTTTTAGTTTCTGTAATCTCTTTTTAGTTACTACTTTCTCTAATTACTTTACTTTATGTCAGGGAACGCCTGCACTATCAGAAATGACACCTTTAGTGCCCCTCTAAGGAGAGACTTCCACCAATAAACACCATGGGCCAAATGTAATAGGGTGAGAGTTTCAGAAAGTGAGAGATTTTGGGAGAGTTTTCCCCTTTTTTTAAAGCAGCAATCAATTACACTGCAAGACCAGATTGATTTTGCCATGTAATTGATTGCTGCTTTAAAAAACATGGGAAAAGTCAAGTTAATTAAACAACGATATATATATAATAGACCCATCAGGTGGATGGGATAGAAATGTCCGTAATATTTCTATAAGATAACCATTTGTTTTTTTTTAGGAAAAGTCAAGTTAATTAAACAACAATATATATAATAGACCCGTAAGGTGGATGCGGAGGGGTCTATTATATATATCGTTGTTTAATTAACTTGACTTTTCCTTCTAGATGGATTCCTCTTAAGTCCATCTGTATGTCTGCCAAGAATCTGTATGCCATACTGTACATCACAATGTTTTCTTTATGTAAAAGTGCGTTGGATAGTTCTATATTTGCTATTATATAACGACAATGGTATTTCCCCACCCTTGTCTTTTCCCCTCTCCCCCCTTTCTTATACCCCCCTTCCTCCTGATATCCCCTTTCTTATGGGCCCTACACACATTGCGATGTGTGCAGGGCTACCTAGCTATGCTAGGTCGGGCTGTGCTGCGCCACTATCGCCTAGCACACAGAACTGACAGCCCACACACAGAGCGAGCTGTCAGCTCTGTGTGCTAAGCGAGCAGACAACGCCAGTGTTCTCCGGTGGGAGAACACTGCCGATGCCGAGATTGATGGACACTGTCCATCAATCTCGGCCAGCAATAAAGACGCGCTGGGACGCGCACGGATGCCGATATAGCCCCCACACATACACCGATGTGAGGGCATTTGCTAAGCGACTTTGCCAAACTAAGCAAAATCGCTTAGAAAATGCCTTAATATCGGCATGTGTGTAGGCCGTATTACTCTTACATTCTGTTAAAATGTGTGTATTGAACTATTATTGTCATGTGTTTCCCATATTTTCAATAAACACGAATTAATAAAAAAATAAAAAACATGGGAAAACTCTCACAAAATCTCTCACTTTCTGAAACTCTCACCCTATTACATTTGGCCCTAAATGTTATTCCCTGAGTGAGACAGCACATCAGTAGTTAGGAAGTCACTTGGTCTTATACCCCTGGGCTATAGTGGCTCACGACGATAGAAAAGGGATCGCTAGATTGTTAAGTAGAAGTGCTCAGGACTAGATGAGATGAAAATAGCTTAGAACTAGTTGCAGAAGGTAATATTACTGAAAGGCATAAAGGGTATACTGACAGGCTGGTCTATACCTGCGACAAGCTGTGTGACGGAGTGGCAGTAATACAGTAAAGGTAGTGGGCATCATAAGATATATATATATATATATATATAAAGGGAAGCTGTGGTGGCACTCCGTGTTGTCACCACTGTGCGTGGTTGCTGTGGCTAGCTCCGGTGCCCTCCTGGGTAAGCGTGCAGAGACGCTCTGTACAATGGATGCAGTGGGGGCGGCGGCACTCGGAAATGAAGACAGTAGATGGCAGCTTTTATAACCGACGTTTCAAAAGCCCTGGGGATTTTTTTATCAAGGTGCTGTAATAGTGAGAATAGTTCTCACTATTACAGCACCTTGATAAAAAAAGCCCCAGGGTTTTTGAAACGTCGGTTACAAGAGCTGCCGTCTACTGTCTTCATTTCCGAGTGCCGCCGCCCCCACTGCATCCATTATATATATATATATATATATATATATATATATATATATATATGTGTGCAGTACACTGCACTCTAAGAATACACGAGGGGCACAAAGCAACTAATCACAAGAAGTAAAAACAAAGACACTGGAGAAACTGGCACAGAAAAAAATGCTAGGACTGAGCTTTAGCACGTAGGTTGTAATGGAATAAGAGAACACTAGGACACAGAGACTTGAGCAGGACAGGATAACAAGAACACCTTAGAAGCTGGAGGCAACATGTGACAAGGCTCAAAAGGAACTATCACTAGCAGGGGCACCGCAACATGCTGTAGGTTTGTGCTGCTATTGCTGAATGGGGTGTGTGTGTGTGTGGGGGGGGGGGGATTACACTCCCCCTCGACTTTAGAGTGTTTTTCATCCCCTCTAAACATTTTGTGGTGTGGCCTAATTGCAGGATGTGGCCACGCCTCCCGTGATTAGGCCACCCCCCCAGAATTTTACCAGAGCCCGTCATACCTCTCGGCAGCCCTGAGGGAAATGAGCAGAAATATATAGAGGCCACAATAATTGATAAATTGCCAGGATCATAATCCCCCTATGGTCACCAAGCATGGTGACTAAGTGATGAGCTGTCCCGTCTCCTAGGGAGATCCGGGAGAAGCATCATCTGGAAGTGAGTCTTCCACCATGTGCATGCCTCCCGGCGCATGCATCACTCGGCGAATGGCCTGACCGGCGATCATGCTGTCCTGAGAATGCATCAGATGGAGACCATAACAGCTGATGCTCACACTGTATTGTGACCATAAATATGACTGTTTTATTAAACTGTGTATCTGTTCTAACTATCCTGGCTCTGGACTTGCTCATTTTTTCATGCAATAGACCCTGGTTACCCTTGTGGGTGCCTCTGCTTATCACCTGTGCAATTCTCTATTAGTACAAATCCACCTGTTCATTCTCTTCTTTTGTAAGGGAATTACTAAAAATCTAATTATCTCTAAAAATTTTGCTTAACTGCATTCCTAGGATGATATAGAGTATGATAGACCAGGATCAAACAGATTCCTTTAGGATAAAGTTGGCTGCATCTTTATGTGGTTCAAGACGTTTTTTCATTTTGGAAAGATGCGTTACAGAATAAGTGAGGCAAAGACTTCCTAGAGCAGCTGTACATTCCTTAACAGGAAAAAAGTATAATTATAAGATTGCTATTCTGGTTTAATCATTGCTTCAGGTACAGAATAAAAATGAGTTAAATAATATAGAACATCTGAATTATTTTGTGAATTAAATGTTTGAAACCATATCATTTAAAGATATATCTTGGATAGTCATGGATACAATTCTACAGGATTATAAGAAACTTTGAAATTCTATTGATTTGTCCAGGTTAAAAAAATATATTTTTGTGCAAATCCGAGTGCGTGCCACTATTTTCTACATCTATCTACACTTCTGAGTGTGCACCCCGGTCATTATACTCATGTTTCATGGAGTGCCGTTCAATGTATATCTATATATATATATATATATATATATATATATATATATTAAGCAATAATAGTAGTCCAATGCAAGGTCATATCAAATCACGCTGTACAATTATGCATCACCACCTGTTAAGAATAAATATTCTGCAATATCTAATAATACTGTAATGCTGGTTTGTGTGGTCTCATTTAATAAAATATCCATGTAATAAAGTATTTGTTTTTAAATTGACATATTGCACCCAATTGCTTTGTAAGATGTTAGATCACCCTCTGTTTTAAAGTAGTTTTTCTGCCTTGCAACAAACCAAGAAAACATGTGCAAATAATTTTGAAACTCTGCCTTTCAGCTTATTAACATAATTCAACTCTCCATCAAATATTCAATTTCTTAACAATTCTTTGCTTTGAGGGCCTACAAAAAGACCTTTATCACTGATTCAGGGAGACTTATTTTAAAAGGTATGTTGATTTGGTTTATCATAAGTACAAGCTTGTAGTGCAAAGGAGGAAGGCGGACTTTAAGTATTTAATGTATACAGTATATGTAGGGTCAACAAATCAATTATTCACAACATTTTTCGTTCCTGGAATAAGTGAGTTACATTTCGGCCCATACTATCCCACTCACATAAAAATCAACAGTACTTGGTGTAAAATAGCTACAATCTGATTAATAGTGCAATACATCAAACCTCTATAGATATTCCACTTTTTAGGAGCCAAGTTCCACTCATTCAAGTTGTGTTTGTGCTCAAGAGCTCCCATGAATGAATTCCCATCTCATCCTTCCGGTATTATCAATTGGGTAAACTTGTTTCATTTAAATAAAATAAAAAAATACTGATATATTTTTTTACCTGAGTTACAAGGAAATGAAGAGTAATAGTAAATAGGAAAAAGCAATCTTGGGCCTAAATAGTTTTTGACAAAGTATTAATAATAGTTACCTTTCTAGTGCGTGCTGCTTCATTATATATTTAGGAACACAAGTTGTAAATGTAATAACATTTAGCAATGCTTTTATTTATATATTTGACATTTAAATCTGGACAATTTTAACTTGCTGCACTGTATTCAGTGTACATGCTCAATGCAGTAAAGCATTGTACAGCATCTAGGTCTTATCAGGAACTAGGGAACAAAATTATTTAAAAATGCCATTCACTAAGACATCTTTATTACATGATGGGAAGCAATCTTAATGGAAAATAGAAGGTATTGCCACAGTATATACAATTTATATACAGTAAATGTGCAAGGTGCAGAAACTGCACACTTGCTGCAATACTGTAACGGATATCGAGCAACCAGGCCAATAAGTTACCATAGCAAAGGCTGTTATTTCAGGTCTACAACATCCAACATAAAAGAACAACAACGATGTAAAAGTGCAAGAGCTTGTAGTGCATAGAAAACATGTTTCACCATTTCAAAAGATAGCTCATGATGGGAACCTCTGCCCTGTACATTTGGGTATGAAAGGATAGTTTTTGTTTACTGAATCATGCCACTTTCTTATTGATAAAATGTAAAACTCACCTATATACTATACCCCCTTATACTGTACATATATAAGCTCATGTTAATTATGAAATGGTAACTTTACAACAGTTCCAGGCTATTGTGGGGCACGCTTCCCTGTTTGCTAGCAGAGCACTGCAGAATAAGCCTTTGATTTTGTACTACTCTGTGGAAGTGCACCAGCCCATCAAGCAAACAGTGAAATGATTAAATACACTTGTGATGTTGATATATCCACATTGTCGACATAATGATTTGTGATATGAATACATCACAAAGACAAGTATTTTCTGCACAGCTTTTTTTGTTCCCTGTCTCTCCCCTTCCTACATTGTTATCTCTGGCTCCCTCATTTTCTCTAGTGACTTAACCTTCTTTACTGCTACCACTCCATACACAGCAAATCATTTTTTTATTCCATGCCATGTCCTCTTTACATTGATTCCAGCAACTTTCTATAATCCCTTTGAACTTACCTTACTTAATACTACAGCCCTTGAGCCCCAAACATACAATGTCAGCTGTTTTGCCTTCCAATAGCATGATGTTTTGACATCGGTTCTAGTGCAAAAACAGCAGAAGGCTTAACCTCCTCCATACAGAAAAAGAAGACAAAAGTAGAAAAAATATACAAAAATAAATACAATCACTGCCTTCACTATACCCTATGGCAACAGATCCAACAATATTTTAGGCACACTAACAGTTCAGGTCATAATGATTGCCAAAACCTAAACACAAGTGACTAAATAAGTATCTAGGTTTGATTTTACTCAGGGTTGCCTACCGTCCCGGAATGTCCCCCGGAAAGGTGGACAAGTCCCCAGCAATGGCTGCAGCCTCCAACATCCCTCCCTCAGTGGAGGGTGAATTCGGACCAGATGATGCGAACCGGTCTGTAATAGCGGCTTTAAACAGCGAGAACCCTGGTCATGATTATTTTTTTATTGTATTTACAGTTTCTTATATAGCGCAGCATATTCTGATGCGCTTTACAATTGGAAACAGTTATAAAACAAACTGGGTAGCAACAACCCAACATAGAGGTAAGAGGGCCCTGCTAACAAGTTTACAATCTATAGGGATAATAGGAGGGATACAAAAGGATAGGGTTCTATAGCATGGCAGGCCCACCAGTCCTGATGGAATGCAATGCAATTAGATATGATGCAATTGTGATGGCCACGCTCCCTCACATGTTTCTTCATTAGCCATGGCCCAGCTCCCCCATTTCATGACACGGTCAATGCCCTGGTCCCCTATATCCTGGAGCTGGATGCCCTCTCCCATAGAAGGCAGCCCCAAAGTCGGCAACCCTGATTTTACCATCTGTGCAAAAGCCTGGATTGCACTAAAACCTGGACTGTCAGGGGTCAATTTTCTAAAGCTTCTGAAAATAAAAGAGGTGATGTTGCCCATTGCAACCAATCAGATTATCTCTACCATTTCTCTATTGCATCATAGAAATGAAAGACAGGATCCTATTGGTTGATATGTGAATGACGTTTATATTGATTGTACTACTAGTTATTGGTCACTGATTAAATAGATGTGACCTGATTATTTGCAAGGCCAACAAGAGAAGGTTTACACCAGGCATGTCCAACGTTGGCCCTCCAGATGTTTTGAAACTACACATCCCAGCATGCTTTTCAATAGTTTTAGCATTCTCTAATAGCAAAACTGTGGCAAAGCATGCTGGGATGTGTAGTTTCAAAACATCTGGAGTGCCAACGTTGGACATGCCTGGTTTACACCTTAGCTAACTTACTGTATCTCCAATAGTGCTCTCTAGGTACTCATGAAACTGGCCTTTGACAAAGCGGACAGACAAGACAAGATTTAACCATAGCAGACTCCCCTAGAAAAAACAACCGGCACTAGCAAATTTTTTTGCCAACAACCACCCTGTTTGGTAGAGCATTTCCACCTCGACCGTCCATCTCAATGAAAGGTCTCTTGGATGCACAGTGATGACCACAGCTGTGGTGTTAAAGGCCCAGGTTCTTACTTTGCTCTACAATACAGTAACAGCACTACAATGGGAATGCATCACATTATACCACGAATAGTCACTCCCATTGGGAGTAATGAGTAGGGGGATAGTGCCTTTGCATGTCACATGATAACAGATGATTTGTCTTAACACTTGATCCCCTACTAGAGAGATCCAAAAACCAATATCCAAACCAATAGTGTTATATAGCGCCCTGTACAATTATCAGGATACTTCCTGTCTTTCCTTTGTCTTATAGTACCATAATCACCATAAACAATTTCCAATAAAAAACATGTATTTAAAACATTTAAAACAAATATCTCAAACTTTTTCTTGAGGTAAGGTTTTGTAATACAGGTGTGTTCTTTGGATTATGGATCACAATGGTTGTCAACGGTTATATGACGCGTTTCGTCTCTTTATGAGACTTCATCAGGGGTGAACAGTTTTATAATAGATCTACAAAAGTAGAACATAATTTTATAACATAGGAAAAACAATTACAAATATATACATAATTGTATATTATCGAAACAAAACGACGAAACGCGTCGGGTAACCGTATCCGGTTTGGATATATATATATAACATTCAGTACTGTTCATCTTGTTTAGTAAATGCTAAACATTTTCAGATGACTTCTTTGCACAAGTTTTCATTCAATATCCCCATCAAATTTCTTAACTTTAATTTTTGTTCTTCATTTTAATACCATCTGTTAATATTGGGTGTCCTGCTTTGTTTAATATTGCCTTATATTTACTTGTAGTATAATCGAAAAGCGAAAACACATTTTTGGTTCAAACAACACAATTTTATTTTTGTCAAGTAATGTAGATTTCTTTGGCTTGCAAAGAGTGATGCTGTAATAGATGAATTTAGGCAGCAACATTTGTAATACATATCAGCTTCTCTAGTAACTTATGGCCATTGTCTACTTTAATTTATCAATTTATATTTACAGTCTTTGGCATGCACCTTGAAAAAATAAAGGACTCTTCAAGTTTCTTATATTCATTCTAGATTATAAATTGATATCAGCATTAACAAAGATTTCCATACTGTATATTGGACTAAGCTATCAGAAAAAAAACAACCCTCATTGCCTGAAAGAAGGTCATGGAACAGAGCTGGATAGTGTGCATGTTCTACACCAGGCATGTCCAAACTATGGCCCTCCATCTGTTGTGAAACTACACATCCCAGCATGCCTTGCCATAGTTTTAACATTCCCTAATAGCAAAATTGTGGCAAGGCATGATGGGACTCAGTGGCGTAACTAAAGGGCCGCAGCCCCCGCGGTGGCGGGGAGGCGCTGGGGGTCTGCGGGCACTGTTGTTTCTTCGCCAGCTCCCCACTGCTTGTGGGTGCAGCGGGGAGCTGGCAGGGGGTCCGTGCGGCGCGGGGGTACCTGTGGTCAGGGACTCAGGAGAGCCTGGAGGTCCCTGCGGCGCTGATTATGAGTTGCCGGGGTCCCTGCAGTGAAGTGGAAATACTGCACTACCGCCGTGCGGCGGCGCGGGGAGCACTTCTAACTTTGAAAACACTGGCCGCGGCTGCACACTGATTGTCTGAGATTCAGCCAATCAGCATGCACCCAGTGTTTTCAGAGTCAGAAGTGCTTCCCGCGCCGCCGCACGGCGGTAGGCAGTATTTCCACTTAGCGGCAGGGACCTCCAGTCTCTCCTGAGTCCCAGACCACAGGTACCCCCGCGCCGCACGGACCCCCTGCCAGCTCCCCGGGGGAGGGGGTGTCTTGTCTTTTAACGGGGGGGGGGGCGACGATAATGTCCCGGCGGGGGGAGCAAAATTTTATGTTACGCCACTGATGGGACTTGTAGTTTCACAACAGCTGGAGGGCCATAGTTTGGACATGCCTGTAAATCTACACAGTCACAGGTTCTAACACATGCAATCATGGAAAGATAAAAGTTGAATACACCACGAGCAAGGGTATTCAAAATGTGGGCTTCCATCTGCTCTGGAAAAACATAACCCAGCATGCCCTGCCATAGTTTTAGCATGCTTTAATGATCAAACTGTGGCATGGCATGCAGGAATGTGCAGTACCATACCAGCTGTAGGGCCACTTGTTAAATACCCTTGCTTGTAGCACTATGCATTTAATTACTTTTCAAGCCACCCCAATGTTATAGATTACTGAATGAAACAATTTATCTTGATGTTTGTCTACTGTGCATTCTTTATTTGATTTTGCATAAATGCACAGAATAATAATCACTCAAATCAATTTATTAATCCACCAAAGGTGCATGGAAGAGAAAGGGAAAGCCACTCAGCCACAAAGTGGTAGACTACATAGAATCACAGAGTGGGGTCAACAACTTCTAAGGCTCATGATGCATAAAAGTCACCAATGCCCCGCTGATTCCATAACTGAAGAGTTCCAAAATTCCACTGGCATTAATGTAAATACAAAAACAGCACAGGATCAAAATGGAATGGGTTTTCATGGCTGAGCAGCTACATGTAAGCCACACATCACCAAGTCCAATGCTGTGTCGGATGGAGTGGTGCAAAGCACATCAACACTGGACTGTGGAGCAGTATAAACGTGTTCTTTGAATTGATGAATCACGCTTCTCTGTTTAGCAGTCAGAAAGGTGAGTGTGGGTTTGGTGAATGCCAGGAGAACGTTATCTGCCTCAGTGGTGTAGCAGTGGTGTACACAGCATCATCATCATCATCATATAATATATATACAGTATATATATATATATATATATATATATATGTGTGTGTGTATGTGTGTGTGAAAGTGTATATGTGTGTGTGTGTGTATGTGCAAATACAGTGTGATACAGCAACATTTCAATGCTTTTATTGTGGCATTTATATATCACCCAATTTACCTTGGCAAAGGGGCATTGTAGCCCCGAAACAGAGTTTCAAGTTTTGATGCCAAATACATTCCCTTTTTTTTTTCAAGTATACCTTTGAGTGCCACCGTTTCTCCCATGGATTTGTTGCTGTAACCTCTTTAGCAGAGGGCACCGGGGTTCCGTCGTTTATGTGTGAGGAGTGCTGGGTCGCAACCAGCCCATAAAGCCAGGGAGTCGGGTAAGATTCTTTCACACCGGCCAGTAACCCGGGAAGGGCCCAGGAGCAACCCTGCTAGCTAGCAGGGTTGAAATACCAGCAAATGATTCCCTGGAATTTGGCCCGGGAACTATATACGCCAGCACTCTGCAGGCTGCACTGTGTATTGTGCAAGCCTGCCCGGGGGGCACTGGATGAGGAGATGCATTGTGCGGGGGGTGGTGCCATGACACTTTGGGCAGCTGCCCGGGCCCCTCCAGAGGCCGGGGCCCGGGACAGTTGTACCCAGGGCACCCCCCTGTCGGCGACCCTGACTGGGACCATCTGCCTGTGTGACCAGAATTATGCCGCATCCAAATCACCTGACAATGGAGAAGGTTCATACCAAGTTGACATTGTCAGTAAGCATTTAAGCAAGACTATAGAATTAAATGATCCTTTAACCCAATAGTGATCTTCTCAGGTACAGAGACAATCTGTTAAAAAATATTGTGCAATGTTAGTCTGATATTCCACTGTAGATCTGTACAAAATTATTAACTTGCGAATTGTATTGCTCTGATTCTGAACATATGCCATAATCTTTCCCCCTGTCCACACTATTATTTTCTCTATTCGGTTGATTAAATGCAGCTGAGTTGAACTTGTTAATATCACACTTTATTGCTGTTTATTTATGTAGCAATTGTGAGCAAAATCCTTCATTGTTAGTTATCTGCACTAAAATAGCAAATAGTACTGTGTAAAACCAAATTCTACCACTACATGAGTGTTGTTGTTATTATTATTATTATTATTATTATTATTATTATTACTATTATTATTATTATCCTTTATTTATATGGTGCCACAAGGGATCTGCACTGCCCACATGCAGAGTACATAAGTGGATAAGCAAAACAGGAAACAGTTGAACACAGTAGTGGACAAGTATAGGGTACATACGCATACAGTAGATGCTTCAGCAGACAGCACTGATATAAGTATCAGGGTGGCAGAAAACCACAGGCGTTGCTGCCATCAAAGATGGTTTAAGTGCAAGAAGGAAAAGCTCACAAGGGAAGAGGGCCCTGCTGTTTTAAGGCATATTGTTTTATCTGTACTTTACAAGAAAAAAGGTGGGTGGAGCACTATAACATGAATAATTGGTTACAATTGATATATATTATCATCAAAAAAACTTTTATTTCTAAATGAATGGCGTGCAAAAGCACTTGGTATGGTGTATATTATAAAAACGAGTATATAACAATTGGTTACAAAATTCTGGTATTTTCTATATATTAATAGTATACAATACCATTTTTGCAATAAAAAGAATGGGTCTGATACTTATTTGGTCTGAAGTCCCGTTTTTAGCCCTTGAGATAGGGAGACGTTTGCACGTATTAGATTTTCCTTGGGTCAGTCCATATGAAGCTGGAGGGTAAGTGGGTCCATAAACCTTGCCGGATTGAAATCGCGCTGGAGGATGGATGTGAACCCCTGTTGGAATATGGGGAATCCTCAACGATAATGCGGAATTGTAATCCTCAGTATGCAGGTGGTGGTATCCCGAGTAATTGCTGCAGCTGTTAGCCCAAGTAAAGCAAATGTAGAGTATGTCTCCAAAGAGGTGGGGTTGAAGTCAGACCAAATTCGCCCAATAAAATCAGCAGGGAGCACCTGATGATTTTATTGGGTGAATTTGGTTATGTTATAGCGCTCCACCCACCTTTTCTCTATTTTTATTTCCCTTAGGGGTCTGACACCCCCTAGTAGGAGCAGCTTGACAAAACAACCCTATTAGACGCCCGCTAACTATTAGCCGCAAGGCTACTAGTTAATCCTTTTGTACTTTACAAGAAACTCCACCTATCAAAAATGTTGCAAATTTGACATGGTTTTTGTTTCAGATTAAGCTGTGGCCTTATAACTTTATTGTACTGTTTTCATTGTATATATGTTGAAATGAACAGTAAACTGTAAATATAAATGGTACACTAAAAAAACAGACATGAAACAACTAAGTCTGAGAAAGGGAGATCAAGAGGAGAGATTCATCTTGCACTAGTACTGCCTTTATATAGATTACGAGGTCTGGTTTAACAAGTGCTTTTTACAACCTTGGCAAGTTCTATTAACTGAGTGCTCCACTGCATCTACTCTAATGAGCTGTTTGGGAACAAGGTCTCTGGATTGTGTTATACAGTGAAATCAAAAGTCCATACACCATTAGACACATGTAAAACAATTGACTTATAAGCAGGAAAGGCAACGGGAACAACTAAATGTGCTTCAAGGCATGACAAATGTTGTGATCACCCGCAATGTCACATCATGTGAACAATATAATCCTATTTCTAAGTAGGACTGAAGTTCTGCAAATAAATTGCAGGAGGCAGTTTTATTTGAAAATGTGAAATGTTATTCCGGGAGAACAAAACATTTCTTATTTTTCTAATCACATGTACTGTATGTAGCAGCAGAAACTAATTTCTTAATGAAACTACAATATTAAATTTGATACAAAAATTTTGCATTATCAGTGCAAAATGGCCACATGTTAAACAATATTTGTATCAGCATTAATCATTAGTCACAATCAGTGTAACTATAAATGCTTTCAACAAAAAGTGTAAAGAAAACTGTAAATGGATGAGAAATATCCATTGTTGAAGGGATACTGCAAAAGATACAGTAAAACATTTCTTAGTGTTGGGTCCCCGAAATCTTTAGCAAATCTAACCTAATTTGGAGGAAACAAAAAGAACAACAGTACAACAAGCACATAGTCATATTCTGTATAAGAGTAACATGTGGCCAATTCATAATCATTTGTCTTATACTGTAACATCTCTCAAAGGGGAGTGATTTATTTTCTTTGTCGCAAGTGTTAAAGCCAAAATGCTAATTATTCCAGATAGAGTGGCATAGAGTCAGATATGCAGTTAAAAAACAGTGGAGGTACACAGTCGCATCCCTTGTATCATCACTACTACATGGACACTTAAGATGTACGGTATATACTGTACAACTTGAGCTGCGTGAGCCGCCTCTATAGTTATGCCATTACCATTGTATTTGCTGGGCAATGGCATAACTATAGAGGCAGCAAGGGATGTAACGGCTATGGGGCCAGGGGGCTTGGGGGGCCCAAGGCCCAGAAATCTATACCCTGAACCCTTTTGATATCTTTTTTTCGTTTTTTATATTGCAGCGTGGGCAATGACTGCGCTGTTATTCTGTCTGTAAGCAGGGGAGCCTGGGTCATTAAGCAGAGGAGCCTGGTGCCAAGGAGCAAGGTAGTCCATCACCTCATTCCTTCCCTTATGTCTCACTATCTCTGACCCATCCACACAAACACTCTCTTAAAATCCCTCTCTCTCTCCCCCCCACCTTGTCTCCTTCCTCTTTTTTTCTCACTCACCATCCCTTTCCTCTCTTTCTCCCCTTTCATGTTCTACCCCCCATCTCTCTCTTACCTGCTGTCTTTCCTGTTTTTTCTCTCTCTCCCCTGCTCTCTTTCCCCCGTCCCCTCTCTTTCTCCGAACACTATCTCACTCCTTTTCCCTCACTTCTCTCTGCCCCTAGTTTATCTCTTTCTCCTCTATCTCTCTTCTCTCCACCTCTTTCCCCACACTTCCCTTCTTTCTCATTCCTCCCTCTCATGCACTCTTTCAGTCTTACACTTCATTTCTCTCACCACCCTCTCTCTCTCTCTACCTTGTGCTGTTTTTCTCTCTCTCAATGTCACCCTTTCTCCCCTCTTTCTCTCTCCCTCCCTCCCTGACACTCCTAACTTTCTCACTCTAGTTTCTATATTGCTCCCACTTTTACCATGAAGCCCTGTCTCTCGCTGACCCACTCTCTCTCCTCTCTCTTTTTTCTATCTCTCCCAACACCCTTTGTCTCCCACTCCCCTCACTCTTTCTTCTGCCCTACTAAAGGGCATTGTAGTGACATTGGTGGAGGGGGGGCACTTTGAAGATTATGCTATGGAGCCCCCAAAGTTCTACATATGTCTCTGTTGATTGGGATAGGAAACAGTTGCAGAGCGGGCTAGCAAAGTCTAAAATTATGTCTACACCACATGCATGGTGTTCATGCCCAATCTGGTGGCAGGCCATGGGATGCTATTCAATAATATCCTTTTCAGTGAATAGAAAATGCAGAATTTGTATAAATTTGTTTTCAAAAGCCAAGTATATGTGTGCATATGAGAGGCTTTGAAAAGAGTATCACATGCTCACTTCTACCCCATCGGTGTCCCCCCTGTCTGTCTGCCACTCTCATTCAGATTAGGGCCTTCTACCCTCACGTACTTTCCTTTCTTAAGGTGCCCACACACGCACCGATCCCGGCGGTGCAATGCTATACGATGGGGTGCACGCTCCCGCGGCACCTCATCGCACAGTACAAAAAGTATGTGCTGCACATACTTTTTGTACTAGCTTTTTCTAGCATAGCATCGCATCGCATGCACATCGTATGCACAAGGCATACGATGCGATGCTATGTGTGCTAGTTAAGCCCACAACGCATGCCGGGATCGATGCGTCTGTGGGCACCTTTAGACCATTTTCTACTCCTCCAGCACCTATTGTATCCCTTGATTTCGTCTGTACTGATAATTTCAGTATCCCCTGATACAAAAATGTTTGTGTACCATATACTGTCCTAGTTTGTTTGTTGTCTCGTCTTGCACATGTTCTGCACCATTGAATCCTTAAATTGCCATACATTGTAAATAAAACATAATAATATTAATAATAATAATAATAATAATAATAATAATAATAATAATAATAGCCTTGCCTAGGGCATCTAGAAGCATTGTCCTTGCCATCAATTCAGACAATTATATTTTGACTAGGTGATTCATCGCGCCCTACGGGCGCTCTTCACACCGTCGTAAGGGGCTGCGCCCCCTTAATTTGTGAACGTTTGTATATGAGAAATATGGTTAGAATTGTATGAAAGATGCCCTGTATTGCAACTTAGGTGTCTGCGAATCGCGGGAGGGGGGGTCGCGGAGGGTGCCGCGAATTGCAGGAGGGGGGGTCGCGGGGGGTGCCGCGAATTGCAGGAGGGGGGTTGTGGGGGGGGTGGATGCTGCGAATCGCGGGAGGGATTGCAGAGAATCGCGGGAGGGCGGTCGCGGGGTGGGTTGCCGCAAATCGCGGGAGGGGGGTTACGGGGGCGGGGGTTGTGGCGAATCATGGTAGGGGGGGTCGCGGGGGGTGTGCCGTGAATCACGGGAGGGGGGGTCACGGAGTGGGGTGCCGAGAATCGCGGGGGGGTGTGTGTGTGCCGTGAATCGCGGGAGTGGGGGTTGCAGGGGGGGGGGGTGTGACGCGAATCGCCACAAGAAAAAATCATCACAGAAAGGTCAACACATGTAAATGTTGACATAAGTGTGGCACTTCATTGGTGTCCATGTCGACACATGAGAATGAATATGTAAACATTCATGTCAAAAAAAAAAAAACTCATGTCAACCTTTTTCATTGTCGACCATAGCCATGTCAGTGTTTTCCATGTGCAATTTAATTCTGGAGCTGCCGCGAATCGCGGGGGGGGGGTGCCGCGAATTGCGGGAGGGGGGGTCGCGGGGGTGGGTGCCGCGAATCTCGGGAGGGGGGGTTACGGGGCGGGGGTTGCGGCGAATCATGGGAGGTGGTGTCGCGGGGGTGTGCCGTGAATCACGGGAGGGGGGGTCACGGGGTGGGGTGCCGAGAATCGCGGGGGAGGTGTGTGTGTGTGTGCCGTGAATCGCGGGAGTGGGGGTTGTGGGGGGGGTGTGACGCAAATCGCCACAAGAAAAAATCAACACAGAAAGGTCAACACATGTAAATGTTGACATAAGTGTGGCACTTCATTGGTGTCCATGTCGACACATGAGAATGAATATGAAAATATTCAAAAAATTCAAAAAAAAACTTCAAAAACTCATGTCAACCTTTTTCATTGTCGACCATAGCCATGTCAGTGTTTTCCATGTGCAATTTAATTCTGGAGCTGCCGCGAATCACGGGGGGTGCCGCGAATTGCGGGAGGGGGGGGTCGCGGGGTTGGGTGCCGCGAATCGCGGGAGGGCGGGGTTCACAGGGGTTCCGGTGGGGGGTTGCCGCGAATTGCGGGAGGTGGGGGGTTGCGGGGGGTGGGTGAGGCGAATCGCGGGAGAGCGGGGTTCGTGGGGGTTCTGGTGGGTGGTTGCCGCGAGCTGCGGGGGGGGTCGCTGGGGGGTGTCGGGGTGCCGCGAATCGCCGGAGGGGGGGTTGCGGGGGGGTGTGACGCAAATCGCCACAAGAAAAAAATCAACACAGAAAGGTCAACACATGTAAATGTTGACATAAGTGTGGCACTTCATTGGTGTCTATGTCGACACATGAATATGAAAATATTCAAAAAATGACAAAAAAACTTCAAAAACTCATGTCAACCTTTTTCATTGTCGACCATAGCCATGTCAGTGTTTTCCATGTGCAATTTAATTCTGGAGCTGCCGCGAATCACGGGGGGGTGCCGCGAATTGCGGGAGGGGGGGTCGCGGGGGTGGGTGCCGCGAATCGCGGGAGGGCGGGGTTCACAGGGGTTCCGGTGGGGGGTTGCTGCGAATTGTGGGGGGGGGTACTCTTTACTTAGAAGGGCGCCCACGATTTTGATCGTGGGCATCGTTAGTAAAAAATCTCGGGCATCTCGGGCATTGAATGCACTAAAAAATCGGGTGAGATCAACCGACGAGATGCCCGAGATTTCCCATAGGGAACAATGTTAAATGTCTCAATTGACCCAATTTTCCTGTTCAATGCCTCAATTGACCCGATTTTTCCATAGGAAACAATGTTAAATGGGCCACAGAGGCCAAATAGGCACCCTGAAGTGTATAATGGCCACCCAAATTGTTAACGCCACCCCACGATCAACGTCAACCCGATGCATGGCGAGCGCAGCGGTACGCGTCCTACGACCTTTTCATACCCCCACTATCCACGTCGGCGTGGAGTTGAGAATAGAAAGTGTGGCGAGCGCAGCGAGCCACCGAGCCCGAAGCGTGGCGAGCGCAGCGAGCCCCGCGAGGGTACGCGGACAGCTGTGAAGCCCGCGAGGGGACGCGGATACCTGTGAAGGTATCCGCGTCCCCTCGCGGGGCTCGCTGTGCTCGCCACGCTTCGGGCTCGGTGGCTCGCTGCGCTCGCCACACTTTCTATTCTCAACTCCACGCCGACGTGGATAGTGGGGGTATGAAAAGGTCGTAGGACGCGTACCGCCGCCCCTTGCGGGCTCGCTGCGCTCGCCACGCTTCGGGTTGATGTTGATCGTGGGGTGGCGTTAACAATTCGGGTGGCCATTATTCACTTCAGGGTGCCTATTTGGCCTCTGTGGCCCATTTAACATTGTTTCCTATGGAAAAATTGGGTCAATTGAGGCATTGAACAGGAAAATCGGGTCAATTGAGACATTTAACATTGTTCCCTATGGGAAATCTCGGGCATCTCGACTGTCGCATCGCACCTGATTTTTTAGTGCATTCAATGCCCGAGATGGCCGAGATGGGCGCCCTTCTAAGTAAAGAGTACCGTGGGGGGTCACGGGTTGTGCCGCGAATCGCAGGAGGGGGGGTTGCGGGGGGGTGTGACGCGAATCGCCACAAGAAAAAATCAACACAGAAAGGTCAACACATGTAAATGTTGACATAAGTGTGGCACTTCATTGGTGTCCATGTCGACACATGACAAGGAATATAAAAAAAATTAAAAATAAATCTTCAAAAACTCATGTCAACCTCTCCAGGAGGGACACAATGCTCTGTTTCTAGACTTCCCCTTAATGTATGATTGCCATCACCTGTTTTAAACAGGTTAATTTCTCAGAAAGGTGTTCAGCACAGATGAAGGCAATGACACATTAAGAGGAAAGTCCAGGAACAGAGCGTTATAGACACAGACACCCACTTTGAGTGACAGATGTAGCCAAATATATAGGAGATACTGATGTCAGATTCATTTTGGTATTATCAATCGATTAAATACAATATACTCTACACACATTGCCTCTTTCTGAGAAAACAAGTAATCCTACAAATGAATTCCTCAGTGGACAGATGCCAGTCAGGTCTGACGCTATCATTAAAAAAAAGAATTTTCTAAGCCCTGGGCCCTGCAAATTATTCTTCTACAGTACATAAGACAAATAGATATAGATTATTTGTACTTCTCCAATTGAAAGTAAAAAGTGATCTAGTTTCTCTATCATATGGAGAATGGTGTTATATCCTAGAGTATGCATATGGAAATGCATTGATTCAAATTCCAGCAGGTCTGAGATCTCTACAACTTTGCATGCTATATTCCAGGTGACAGTGAAGAGGCCCCTGTAATAATCAATCAATATATTGATTGATTATTGGAGTTAAAAGGACCCATTATTGACTAAAAGGGACCCATACACCTGAGAAATATTAGGGCATTATCCTGATTCCCTGATTAGCGTACAAATCCTGATTCTCTGATCCCGGTGGAGACCGCAAAATCTGAAATTATTAACATGCTAACTATCCCTGATTGCTGTCTGCCGATTGGTACATTCGGTCAGTGGAGAGGAAGCACCGGCGGGTTGGTGAATTTGGAAATTGACCCCACAGATGTATAGGTCCCTCAACTTACCTTGACCAAGGACTATACAAGTAGAAGAATGTCTCCTAATGGCCCTACATTTCATTGGAGGGTAGACTTAGTTAAACAAATAAAATACAAATACAAATATGAAATACAAAAAAAAACCTTTGTTGCAGATTAAAGCTGTAAAAATAAAAAAAATTAGAAATACAATTGTAAATTGTTGTTAGTTCTTAAACAGTACTAATCACTGACCTTTTATTTCTTGATATACTGTACGTAAAACAAAATCTAAAAATAACGAATTTAAGAATCAGAATACACAGCTGTCAAAGGAAGCTGTGTCCTTGGTAATAGTTAAAAATACAGCACGTTCAATGTAGCTTCCAATTCTTGAGGTGCAGATTTATTATTTATTTATTAACAGTTTCTTATATAGCGCACACAGATTCCGCAGCGCTTTACAGAGCATAGTTATAATCAAAAACACATAACAAATTACAGTACAAGACAGTTTAGGACAAGTACATGGTTAATATGGATAGGTGCACCAGGGGACAGGACACTGAAGCAATTATCAGGGTGGCAAATGTTTATATATTCTAAGAAAGGCACATAGGGAGAGAGGGCCCTGCTCGTGAGAGCTTACATTCTAAAGGGGAGGGTTAGACAGACTGGGGTGACACAGAAGGCGAAGAAGTGAGCTTAGACAGGTTAGGTTGAGAGATTGTCAGGTTTTATGCAGGAGGGTGGGAAGAGGTCAGCTTAGTCTTTAATATTTTAAGTCTAAAAAAGTGCTGGGTCATCCAAGAGCAGACAGCAGAGAGACAGTTGGAGATATGAGTGAGGATAGAGGGAGAGAGATCAGGAAAGGATCGGTAGATTTTAGTATTATCAGCATAGAGGTGGTAGTGGAAGTTAAGTGAGCAAATAAGCTCACCCAGAGAGGACATGTAGAGATAGAGAAGAAGAGGGCCAGGAATAAAATGTTGGGGGACACCTATTATCAATGGAAGAGCAGGAGAGGTGAGTTCATTAGAGGTACAGCTGTGCATTTTTAAAACAGACAGTGCATATGCAAGCAGAAAGAGTAATATTCAAAAGTTTTAGCAGTTAAGAGTTGCACTTATGTTGATTGTAGTTTCCTTCAGTTTCTGTCCAGTTTAAGTCCAGGCTAAGTCTAGGCGACAGTGTGCTGTTGTATATTCCTACTTAGAATCTTCCTACTTTGAATTCTGACAAAATTTCTAAAGCCAGATTTCTATAGCCAGCCAAGGCTTAGTCAGCCTCCAATACTCTAATAAGTAGGTCTGTAAAAGCTGTTTCTAACTTCAGTAATTAAGCCCGCACCCAATGCCCCTCTCCCACTAGAGAAAGTGAGCAATAAAACTGAGATAAGCAAATGGTGAGATGTTACAGACCATGTCCAAGTCACTAGTCAATTTTAAGTCACTATCTATTTTTAAAAAATAAATTTGTACATTTACCTAAGACAAAGCAAGATACTAATCACAGTGATGCTAGTTCAAATATGACTGTTGCATGAATGGAATTTTACCTAAGACAAAGCAAGATACTAATCACAGTGATGCTAGTTCAAATATGACTGTTGCATGAATGGAATTTTACCTAAGACAAAGCAAGATACTAATCACAGTGATGCTAGTTCAAATATGACTGTTGCATGAATGGAATTTTACCTAAGACAAAGCAAGATACTAATCACAGTGATGCTAGTTCAAATATGACTGTTGCATGAATGGAATTTTACCTAGGACAAAGCAGTATACTAATCACAGTGATGCTAGTTCAAATATGACTGTTGCATGAATGGAATTTTACCTAAGACAAAGCAAGATACTAATCACAGTGATGCTAGTTCAAATATGACTGTTGCATGAATGGAATTTTACCTAAGACAAAGCAAGATACTAATCACAGTGATGCTAGTTCAAATATGACTGTTGCATGAATGGAATTTTACCTAAGACAAAGCAAGATACTAATCACAGTGATGCTAGTTCAAATATGACTGTTGCATGAATGGAATTTTACCTAAGACAAAGCAAGATACTAATCACAGTGATGCTAGTTCAAATATGACTGTTGCATGAATGGAATTTTACTTTGAATTCTGACAGGTGCAGATAGTTACAATTCCTAAACCGGGTAAACGTACTACTGCTGTTCAAAATTATCGGCCCATTGCAAATTTAAATACTGATGTTAAATTGTACGCTAAGCTTATTACCCAACATTTATGCCCCTATTACCTTCTTTACTTATCCCGGACCAGGTCCCTGGGAGACAGGCCCCAGATAATACACAAAGGGCTCTTAAAATTATGGAGTACTGTTAAGTTAGATGGGTTCCTTTATTATTCCTCTCTCTTGATGCTGAGAAAGCTTTTGATAGATTGCACTGGCTATATCTTCAAGAGACTTTGGAGCGTTACGGCATCGGGGAGAGGATACTGGATTCCATATTAGGATTATTCTCCTCCCTCTCAGCTAGGATTGCCATGTATGGGTGTTTATCATCTGGGTTCAACATAACAAATGGAACTAGGCAAGGTTGTCCTCTCTCCCACCTTGTCTTTGCATTAGCTATAGAGCCTTTGGCTGAGAAAATTTTCTTGTCGGCTAGAATTGTAGTACCTATTATTGGTGGAATCTCCCATAATGTACAGGAAGTCTTTTTGCTGATGATGTTTTGTCATTAATTTTGCAGCCTGCGTTTTCCTTATCTCACCTCCACTCTGTTTTGGTGGAATACTCCAGTATCTCCTACTACAAGTTGAATATCTCCAAAACAGAGGCTTTAACTTTTACTATTCTGAGTGATGAAGTTAAAGCACTGAAAGATGTTTATAAATACTCTTGGCAGAATAAGTCCTTAAAATATTTATGTGTTCAGTTGGCTAACAATAGTGACTTTTTGGGGACTTCCGGTTCCGCCCCCTGATGCAGCAGTAGCAGGGGAACAGAGCTCCGATAACCGGGAGCCCAAACACCTGTTTTAACGGCTCTAAGCCTCCACAAAGCCCGCCAGCTGTCATCCCCATCCCTCCTACATCTCCCCACCGCTGCATGAAGCGCTATTTCAGCGCAATGCCGATCAGCCAAAGCCGCAGGAAAGACAAAGAGACCAAGACTCCTGGTCCCAAGATGGCGCCGGACGCCATCTCCCGCCGCGCAGCACCGTCCTCCTCACCATCTACCTCCAGGGATTCCACTCCCTCCCTGCATGAGACCCCGCAAGGGGACCTGGGGACACCGCACAGTGAGTACCCGCAATCGCTGCAGCAACTACCCTCCCCAGACGCCCCAGTCACCTATGGGGATATGATTGACGCCATCAGAACAGCCATAGGCCCACTGCTGCAAGCACAAACTGACACCCTGGGCAGGAGAATAGACCAGCTACACCACAGACTCCAATCCACAGAGCAATCGGTGGGAGCTAATTTCGCTGATATAGCTGAACTAAAATCCTCCCTGCAATCTGCAAATAAAGAAATAGACCACCTTCACAACACAGTGCAAGATCTGGAGAACAGGTCGAGAAGATGTAATCTGCGCCTGATAGGCATACCTGAATCAGTGAAGGGGCAAGAGCTATTTGACTTTATCAGATTTACACTGCCAGAATTACTTCATATTACCGACAGATGTAATGATCTGATTATAGAACGTGCACACAGATTGGGAACTCTACGGCCACAGGAGGGCGCCAGACCCCGCGCTGTGATTTTCAAAACTTTAAACTTCTTGCACAAGGAACTTATCTGGGCATCCTCCCGCAAGGTGCGAGACATTTCCTGGCAGGGACACAAGATTCTAGTGTTCCAAGATTATTCGGCTGAACTCTCTAAAGCGAGAAAAGACTTTGCCCCGACCTGCTCAAAGCTTATCCGTGATGGGGTGAAATTCGCAATGATATACCCTGCGCGACTACGAATCTTCGATGGCAACTCATTTAAAGATTTTCTATCGCACTTAGACGCAGAAGCTTACCTCCGGGAGGCGACGCCACCAGCCCCACAGCAAGCGGACCAAAATGACTGGGCAGCAGACCCCAACTAATGGAGAGGCACCACCCTCACCTCACCCATCTCATCCACTTATCATCTACATCTCATCTGCTTCCACATCCACAACCCCCCCCCATGGACATCCTATACCCATCACCACTGGACAATACCTACAGTTAGAATGCTACCAATGTTCTGCGACAGAACAGTCTTCTTTAACACCACCTTTGCCTACCTCCTTCAGGACGCAACCGCACTGCCTTTATATGAACACAAAGCTCCTGACGTTACAGGTTATGGATCAGCATGGACACATGTTTCCTGAATCTGAACTAAACAACAAGTTCTTATCTGCATATGTTATAGTTAATAAGTGTTATACAGTGATAGTATTACCTCAGTCATTAACGATGGTTACCTTAAAGTAGATTATACTGCACCTATGACTACACCACCCGTATTACTCCCTGTTTTGCAGTATTTCACCCTCCCTATCCCCCCCCCCCCCTCTCTCCCTTTTTCTGGTTTAACTAAAAAGCCTGGCGGGCGATACAAAAGGTTTTGTTACCGGTTATGTTATAATTTGGGCTCCTCGGTTCTAAGGAGCACCGTCATAACACCGATGAATATTATATCGGTGGTTGTTGTAATTTTGATATTTCTATTTGGAAGTCTATCTATAATTAGTGACTCTACCCCCCTCCCCCTCTCCCCTTCCCACCCTTCTCCCTAAAAGGTATCAATGCTGCAATATTGATATATATGGAATACAACTCCTGTCTTCTAGAAATGTGTACACACCCTTCCACCCCCCTATTACTTAAATGTCAACGTTAACCCTTGGTAGTTGGAATGTGGGTGGTATCAACTCCCCACAAAAATGTAAAAAAGTGCTAATGTATTTAAACAAGCTTAACCTAGACATTGTCTGTTTACAGGAGACCCACCTGATACCAGCGGAGGTTGCCAAGCTCAATATTCTCCAGTGGCAGGTGCTATCATCTGCCTCGTACAACTCGAAGGCCCGAGGGGTCGTGGTCCTGAGCAGGAGACGCACACCACTGACGGCTGATACACTCTATTCCGATCCAGATGGTAGATATACCCTCACACGCCTAACGATCGCACAATCACAATACATTCTTTTCAACGTCTATGCACCAAACACATATACCAAATCCTTCTTCCAAAATATATTAAAATACTCACCCCACATATGCACCTCCCTATCCTACTATGTGGAGACCTAAATCTAATATCTCACACAGGCCTAGACAGGCAGTTCCCCAATACCAGAAAATTGCCAAATCTGGGAGTCCCAGCTCTAGCGACCAAACTCCACCTATTAGACCTATGGCGCATTTTTCACCCCACGGACAGAGAATACTCGTGTCTCTCTGCCGCACAAGGCACGCTGTCCAGAATTGATTACATCCTTGCCTCAACTAATCTATTCCCAAAAATCCTACTGACCCACATAGAACCCATAAGCCTATCAGACCATGCTGTAGTATGGATCTCATTCCGACTGACACATGAACAGAGCTCTTTTATTTCATGGAGATGCCCATCTAACATAGTAACTTCAGAATCCCTAAAAGCTGTTGTGCAAAAAACATGGGCAGATTATGCCCACCACAATGGAGATATAATGGACTCCAACCCAGCTCTATTCTGGCAAACATCCAAAACAGTAATAAGAGGAGCCATAATAGCCCATACATCCCACCAAAAGAAAACCATAGCCCTAGATTTTGCCCAGGCCCAGTCTGACCTATCAAATGCATTCACTGAATTCAAATCCTCCCCATCCCCGGAATCAAAACGAAAATAAATCAAGCACAATCTACCTTCGAGGGACTATTTGTCAAATCTGAGGCACTATACACCTTTGCCGCCAATGCCAAATTCCACAGATATGGCAATAAGTCAAGTAAATTACTCTCCAACCTCCTTAAAGGTCATCAATCCCCATCTACAATCCACCCCCTAAAACGCCAAGACGGTTCACTTACTACTACTAATGCTCAAATTGCCCAGACCCTAAACGCCTTTTACACAACCTTATATGCTGCTCCTACATCTGACGATCATGCAGCCGTACAATTCTGGAATCACCTCCCTATCCCACACTTGTCACCCTCTACCTCTACAACGTTATGCACAGATTTCACGACTGATGAAGTCTTAAAAGCCATTGCAGGCCTTAAACCAGGCAAAGCCCCAGGTCCAGACGGACTGACCTCAGAATACTTTAAACTCTTAGCCCCCCAAATCGCCCCCCCCCTTAGTCAAAGTCTATAACTCTATACTACATAATGACCAAGCCCCTCTATACTTTAACGCAGCGACGATCAAAGTCCTCCCTAAACCAGGTCGGGACCTGTCAGACCCCGCATCCTACAGACCGATTTCATTACTAGACTTAGACCACAAAATTCTCACAAAAATCCTGGCAGACAGATTGAAACCACTACTTCCCAGTTTGGTCCATGGGGACCAGACCGGGTTTGTCATGGGACGCAATCCCGTGACGAACATCAGAAAAGTCTTGTCAGTGTTACAATGCTCCCAGTGGGACACGTCGGGCCCCGCGCTGGCGGTACTGTCGCTGTATGCGGAGAAGGCCTTCGACGTGGTCCACTGGGAGCACCTCTACACCACCCTACGCAAATTCTCATTTCCTGAACAATTTATCTCCCTAATACAAACATTATATAGTGGCTCTGCCTCCAGAATATCTTGCAATGGAATCTTATCAGAACCATTCCCAATACTAAGAGGCACTCGACAGGGTTGCCCCCTGTCAGCACTCCTATTCGCCCTGGCCCTAGAACCCTAGCGATAGCCCTTAGACAGACCCCAACATTCCAAGGAATTCAAATTGGCTCTATAGACTTGCGAGTATCTCTGTTCGCAGATGATATGCTGCTGTTTCTTACTGCCCCACAACACTCCCTGCCCAACGCCTACCACATAATTAAGCAATTTGGATCCTTTTCTGGGTACAAAATAAATATCCACAAATCAGAACTAATGACCCTGAGAGGCACCCCCCTTCCTTCCCAGACGACACAAACCTTTGTAACATAAAAATCCAAAAAACACAGATTAAATATTTAGGAATCCACATACCTGTAAAACCAAGCCAACTATACTCCGCAAACTATGACCCTATAATCCAATCCATAGCAAAGTCACTATCCACGTGGAAAGACCTACCTCTATCGATGCTGGGCAGGACTGAGGTTATAAAATCAATGACACTGCCCAAACTGATGTATGTCATGCAGATGCTCCCCATCTCATTGAAGAATGGAGATATTCTCAAAATAAATTCCTTGATGACAAATTTCCTTTGGAACGCCAAGAAGCCCAAAATAGCATTGCACAAGCTTCATCTCCCCAAAGTTAAGGGAGGGCTAAACATCCCGAATTTAAAACAATATTCTAAAACACTCTTGTGCAGATTTGCTATGGGATGGTTACTGGAAAGGAGTGACTACTCCGATTTCCACGTGGATAGTGCCATGTTCGCCCCCTTCTCTCCAGGAGCACTTATACATACCCCCAAAAAACACATTCCCACACGAATCTACAACAACATTCTTTTCAAGGACATATACATAGCATGGTGGTCGGTCTCTGCTGCTCAGGGCCACGACCCTCGCTCTTCGCCTTGGCTTCCCATTTGGGGAAACCCGATGTTCTCACCAGGAGTCGACAGCTCCATATTCCTTCGCTTGCGAAACAAAGGCCTAAAGGCCATCTCTCAGGTATTCGACCCGGGAGGAGAGCTACTGGCAACCTCGGCACTACAAAACAGGTTTGGGCTCCCCGCAGATAGCTTCTTCGCTTTACACCAGCTAAGACACTATGCAAAGTCCCTCCCTACAATACAGCCCCCTAACCCGACAGATCAGGGGTTGTGCAGCATGGTAATAAAATTCCAGAACAACAAATACAAAACCAAACTCCTATACAATGCTTTAGCTGAAAAGCCAGCAAAACCAATCTGGGAAAAAATCACACATAAATGGACACAAGACCTCCCTCAGATAAATGAAAATCCCCTTTTATACAAATACTATCACAGCACTATTCGTACACTGAAAGCTTCAATCCTTCAAGAGGAACACATTAAAACGCTCCATAGAGCATACATTACCCAGCAGCAAAGAAGCCATTATGTACAAGACGAAACAGGCCTTTGTCCCAAATGTAAACATCAAACGGCGACCTATCTGCACAACCTCTGGAACTGTAAATATATTAAGAGATTTTGGTATAAACTCATATATTTCATCAACTCCAACTTCCACCTACAGGTCCAATTACACCCAATACCTCTCCTATTTGCGAACTTTGATGAGTGGGCTCTCACCCCATCCCAATTTCAATTAATCCCCATCCTGACCCTCGTAGTCACGGTGGCGAAAAAGGCAATCCTAAATGCCTGGATCAAACCCCACATCCCAAATATCATGGAAGTGGAATCCCTACTTCTGAAATATCTATACTATGACCGATACAATATACTTCGGCATACAGGCACACCCCCCACACGCTTTCTCAGGGTGTGGGGTCCATTCATCAACAGTCGCACGCAATCATTGAGAGATGATATCTATAAAACAATCGACATACACAATGTCTAGAATGAATAAATGTGAAACTTTATTGCATCATGAATGTTCAAACAATGTATATTATCATGACACCTTTCTCTCCACCCCCCCCTACCTCCCCCCCCACCCTCCCCTCATCCCTCCCCATACCAACAACATACCCACCCCCCCACCCCCATAAATAGAAAATTGATGAGTTAGCAATGTCCCAGTTGTAACTCTGGCTATAGGCAAAATTGACGTTACTTGAAAATGTTTGCTTCCTTTTTCTATGACTGGTGCCAGAATACACCCAAGTCTGTATTTGTTTTATTGTTGACTCTGAATAAATATATTTTCAAAAAAAATAGTGACTTTTTGGATTGTATTTATATTCCCTTCCTATGGCATTTGAGCAATTGACCAAATAATGTTTTTTTACAAGAGGTCTCTTGAATGGGCCAGAGTTGCCTCAGCCAAAATGATATTGCTCCCTAAACTCATGTTTCTCTTTCCTACAATTCCTAGACCTTTTCCCAAGTCCCTCTATGCAAATTCAATAAGGTTCTTTCTCATTTTGTATAGAGAGGGGCCAGACCAAAAAGTTCTAGACATGTCCTTATCCTCCCTAAAAATATAGGTGGATTGCTTTTCATGACCTTGAAAGTTACCGTAAGGCCTGCCTACAAAGTCAACTTATTGATTGGTTCAATTTAGATAACCCTAAACCTTGGGTGATAATAGAACGTGTTTTTTTTTTCCAGTGTAAATGATTGACGCTTTAAAAAACTGGAGATTTCTTACCAAATCTCTCACTTTCTGAATCTCTCATCCTATTAAATTTCACCCTTGGTTTCAGCAGTAATAAAAAAAAGGTGTATTAGATGGATTGTTATAACTAAAATTATGTTTCAATAGAAATATAAAAAAAAAACATTTATATGAATGAGATAGTAAAATATGTTAATAAACATTTTGAATTTAAATCAGAACTGGATACATTTTGACCACTCAGGGAATCCTATAGATATGACTTACTGAAGTTAGTAGTTACAAATCAAATGGTACTCTTTACCTAGAACGGCGCCCATCGCGGTGATCGCGGCATCGCGGGCAGTACATAAACGGCCGCGACGCGATGCCCGCGATCACCGCGATTTTCCCATAGGGAACAATGTTAAAAAGCCTGATTGACCGCGATTTTGCATTCAATGCCTCAATGCCCGCGATTTTCCCATAGGAATCAATGTTAAATGGGCTACAGAGCCAAATAGGCACAATTAACCCTTAAATGTCCCCCCAATTTTTGTACGCCACCCCACGATCCACGCCAACCCGAAGCGTGCGCGAGCGCAGCGAGCCCGCGAGGGGCGGCGGTACGCGTCCTCCGACCTTTTCATGCCCTACTATCCACGTCGGCGTGGAGTTGAGAATAGAATAGTGTGGCGAGCGTAGCGAGCCACCGAGCCCGAAGCGTGGCGAGCGGACGCAGATACCTTCACAGGTAAACGCGTCCCCTCGCGGGCTTCACAGGTGTCCGCTTTTCGCCACGGATACCTGTGAAGCCCGCGAGGGGACGCGTATAACTGTGAAGGTATCCGCGTACCCTCGCGGGGCTCGCTGCGCTCGCCACGCTTCGGGCTCGGTGGCTCGCTGCGCTCGCCCATTTAACATTGATTCCTATGTGAAAATCGCGGGCATTGAGGCATTTTAAAGTAAAATCGCGGTCAATCAGGCTTTTTAACATTGTTCCCTATGGGAAAATCGCGGTCATCGCGGGTACACGATTTTTATGTACCCGCGATTTACCCGCGATGACCGCGATGACCGCGATTTTTTACCCCCGACGCCCGCCCGTTCTAGGTAAAGAGTACCAATCAAATACTGTAGGTTGAACTCTACGGACTAACATATTTTTTTCAGCCTTAATTACTGTTACAATGTTACATTTTATATAATCACAAACATGTGCATCATTTATTGTTGTTTACATAATAATATAATAAAATATAATAATATAGCCACAAGTGACATATATTTCAAGACTTTGAACGGGAGGTAGTTGCATTCACATTCACCTAAACTCGAGTATATTTTTTATTAAGTGTGGGGTTTTAGAAGAAGAAGCTTGTACTTATAAAGTTATAATTCATCTAGTACATTCTAGAAGATAATAGGAAGACTCTCATGTTTTGCTATGGGGAACATCTCTATTTCAAAAAACAGAACTTTACAAGTTATACCCCCTGTAGTTTTTAGAGAAACTGTACTATCAGAGAATTTGGAATTGTGCTTGAAACTACCACCTCTTCCATTAGGATTTCTTTTTTGACAACATATTCTAGAGTTACAGTTTAGGCTATTTGTTTTTCTTCACCTACAGTACTGCATTTTTTGTAATATTTGTTAATTAATTAATTTAATTAGTAAATAAAGCTGTTATTGATAAATAGAGTTTTCTTTGCCTGTCTAATCCTACCTGATGTTTGTATTATTTCAATACAAATAAAACTTTATCAAAAGCTGTCTTTCTAGTGGGACTCAATAATATATTTAGGGACACTACAAATATGCCCTCAACTTGCATCCACACACTAAATGGTGCGAGATTCCCAATGCAATTGAGATGCCTAGTGCTCTGCCATGTTAATAAGAATAAGCTAACTCAGTCCCCCCCACTTTGACATCACCTGACTGCATCTGCCAATAAGCTTCCAGCAGCCCCTATAAAGCTGCTTCCTGTGCACTGGCTCATAGCCATTGCATCGTCACTTCAAAATATCCTGGTTTCTGCGGTCCCAGTTATTGCTATCTACAGCCCAGTCTCATTGATTCCAGTTCAGACACCTCTCCAGTTCTTTTTTTGGTTGCCTCTACAGTTTCAGTCCAGTTCCCTCTCTGATTCCAGACAGATTTCTAATCACTGATCTTGATTTTTTTTTTAGTATATTTTTTAAATAAAACAAATTTTCTGTGTACTTTTCTCTTTGGAATAGTGTTTTATTTCAGTCATGCTGGATATTCTAATCGAAGAAAGAACAATTATCTTATTAAAGATTGCTTTGAGTGGATTCAGTACATTTAGAGTAAACTTTAATAATCCACTTTTTTTGGCAGTTTTAAAACTGCCTCACATAGCAAGTAATTGCTACACACACACACACACACACACACACAACACACACACACACGGAGGAGTATAAAGGCACTGCTGTGGGCTCTAACTGGAGCTGCTGTGAGAGGAAAGGGGATAGTCAATCCGAAGTGGAAAAAAAGAAATTGTATCACACCGACCGTTGAAGGATTAATTTAAATAATTAAGTAGAATAAAAATTAGAAAATCTCAGCACTCACTAGTAACGGGATCCCATGTTGGAATATGAATTCATAATGAAAGTGAATTTCCATGGATTGAAGAGGAGAACTCTCTGGTGTAGTAAGTACCTTTAAATCCCTGAGGTCAGATCTGGGTAATGTGGCAACTTCCCTGCTGAGAAGCCATCTTGGATATTTCAATTGGAGGCAATAATTTAATGATTATACCACTCCAGTACCTGACTGTTGAACCAACTCATGTAGCATCATCTCACAATGTCATTATCTTATTTTTTTTAATTGTTTTAAAAATGCCTGAGTCTGATTTTTCCTGATGGTTGTATTGAGGCACTGATTTGTTTAATGTTTATTGCCCTTTTTGGGATTGTTTTGGACTGTCAACATGTCAATAATTTCAGCTTTAATTGATATCTGTCTTGTTTGTGGGTGAATATTGTACAGTACTGTACTGTATCAAAGTACTGTATATTTTTTATCTTTGTTTTGAAACTTGTCTGTACTGTTTGTATTTTTAAGATAGCTGGGGGGGGGGGAGAGGAGGGGAAGAGTCCAGGGATACAAGTGAGGAGGCATATATTCCCATAGGACACCAAATAGAAAATAAGTCTGGGAGCCAGATGACTACTCAATCTGACAAGTAAAGAATCTGTACGAAACATAAGATTTACTTATGATGCACTTATGAAGCATTATCGCATGCTATAAGTGCGTTTTGTCAAACTATCTGTCAAAACATCAATGGCAAGAAAAAAACATATGAGGGCAGGGATGTGTGGTGCTGTAAATGCAGTGGATATGTTAAAAAAGATGATGAACTGCAGGAAAATGTTCTCAGATTTAACAAGGTGAGTGAAAGAGAAAATGGGTAGAGAAAAAGCCCAATTTTTTAGATAGGGTAATACTTTTCACATTCAAAAGTTTATCTATGGCAAAAATTGACACGTTGTTTCTCATGAGATGGTAGACATGATAACAAAGGGCTTAAAGTGGTCCTGGCGAGGTGGGGGAACTTATTTCCCTCTTTCACCTAATTACCCCACTCCCATCCCTCCATTAAGCAGAACCAGCCCCCCCCCCCCCCCCCCCCCCCCGCCAGCACACTATAATGCTTTTCTGCTACAAAAACTTTGCAGGGCCAAAGTGGAGGTGGAACTATTTCACCTCCCCATTACAGCTGGTGGAACTCAGTTCCACCCTGTTCCCCCCACACTTTAACCCCTGGGGTAATGTAAAAAAAAATGGGTATCTCTCACCACCCATTTTTTTTTTACATTACCCCAGGGGTTAAAGTGTGGGGGTGTGCTGAGTTCCACCAGCTGTAATGGGGAGGTGAAATACTGTAGTTCCACCTCCACTTTGGCCCTGCAAAGTTTTTGTAGCAGAAAACCATTATAGTGTGCTGATGTACAGTATATAATATTACACATGTTGCACATGTAAACAAACACACAATAACACATTATACTTTATAGATGTAACTAAGCTGGCACATAATGGTAATAACAATATGCCTATCCTAACACATGTTTTGAATTCAGAAAATAGAAAGAAATTCCAATATCAAATAATATCTACATTTTTCTATGTTAACATTTGCATGATCATTACAAAGACACAACCTTTCACTATACACTCAGAAAGTTAGGGAAGATGGCAATGAAGTATACATTGGCTTTTGTAAAAATAAAACTCTAGAAATTTAAGTGATTCCAGCTACACATCACCCTTAGATGTCAAAAACAGCATTTTAAATTAACAAGACAACTACAAGACCTCTCCCGTAAAGTACATTGTAAGTGTTATAAATCATTTACTTTCATTAATAGGTCTGCAAGAGTGGTGAGGGTTAGGGGGTGTTATGGGGCAGCTTCACAGATGGGTGGCAAGACAGAATGGCACTGATGGAGGGAGACCCAATAGCACAGAATGTGAGGGGGGAGACTGTGTGTAGAAGCAAAGACATTAGATGAAGTGTGATAGTTTGGGCAATTAAGTGGAGTATTTTTGTATTCCAGTCAACTCACAACTCTGTGAATAACCATCTCTACCAGACGTAAGCAAAAATTCTGGCTACAAGGGCAAGGCTGTATTGGATTTTGTTATGTGATCAGTATTTCTACCACTTCTCGGCAGACAAGCTTACAAAACCAGCTTAGTCTATGGTCTTTGACAGTAACTTGTTTAATTATGTAATAAATAAATAAATAATAAATAAATTAATAAATAAATAAATTAACCAGTATATTTTTGAATTTCTGAAGGAAACCAAAATACTATACGTGGAGGAAGCCTATGCAAGGACAGTTTAATATAAAACATTCAAGTAGTGGTGGGAATCCAAAGTATGACCTCAGTGCTATGAGACAATTTTCAGGGTATTCCGACATATTTGGAATCACTCAAATCTATGCATAAGGGGTAGAAATAAAATATCTCCGATATCAGCTATTATCCCTCTATTTCCAACAGAAGCCACAGCACCCATAGAAATCTATGGGTGGTAGGTCATGCTTATTATAGAGGAACAAGTGCCAGTGACAGCAATATCAAAGGCTTCCACACAACTCAGATTAGAGCTGCTTCTCTGGATGCTATTAGTTGTGGTGGTTGAGATTGAGCAGCTGCTGGGTGACCAGGGCAGCTGTAGGCGTGTTGTCTGTGCAGAAATTGAGGGAGGTGTTTCGCCGCTGAGTAAGTAGAAATGACAATTGTGTTATTATACATTGACAAGAGGATAAGATTTGCACAGAATTCAGGCAGCTGAGACCAGGGACAACGCCGGGGTGGTGACTGTAAGGATGGCATGCACACTGATTCTCTTTCATTGCCCAGCACACATCACAGTGTATGCTTTATCCACTTGGACCTTTGCCAGGAGGAGGAGACTGTGTGACCTGATGTATATCCACTAATGTACATGTAGCAGGCACCACTTGTCTGACCATGTGCAAGGCCTTGGGCTGCACGCTATCCATAAGCTGTGTGGTTGTCAGGGTGTGTAGAGGCAGTGACCCAATTTAACAGCCATTGAGAAAGAGTGGCAATGATTTCAGTTCTCAGAAGTAAGGAAAAGGAGAATATAGAGTTAAATACACCAAGGAAAATAAGAAGGGTAACACAATAATTATAAAACGGAGCAATGCCATTAGCCACTGATCTCCCCTATGCCATCTTGCTGAACGTAGTAGAACATGGTTCAGGGGGGGACTGCTCATCAGTTCAACCTGCTGCAGCTGATCTCGGCACATGCAATCCTATCAGGGAAACTTATTTACCCTCCTCCTTCTTACGTTTATCTCTCTTTATCACCCTTGCATTTGACTCTTGGTAATGCTTAACATCTGCCCCACATCTGCCTCATGCTTGAGCAGAGGACAAATACAAAACATGTGTCCTTTTCTACAGCCAAAGGACAGATATGGAAGACATGGTGACATCCAATGTGACCATTTCAGTTAAAGGCCACCTGACTGCTATCTCTTTCCATGCAACTGTGCCAGGTAACTGGTGAAATGTCTTAGTCCAGAACTAGTCCTCACAGAAGCTGGCACATGTACATTCTATACTCTGTCAGATACACACTATTGTGCATTGAAAAACGACTGTATAATAACAAAGAATAGAAATCATCTTGAAATGCGTGTCATTGAAATCTAATCTTCTGAAAAGATAAGTCAAACTCTGTGATATTATTATTGTCATTATTGCTATTATCTTTTATTTGTAAAGCTGAAACACATTTAAAGCATTGTAGAATAAAGAAAATGCAATCCCAAAATAAAATAACATTTGGTTATAGACTGAAAATCTGAATACAAAAGCTCACAGAGAGATATAAAACATATTAGCTGTACAAAAGTAAAAATTGAATGGGGAGGAGGGACGTGGCTTGCTGGTTACAAAATTGCATACTTAATCACAGAGCTTTGAAATCAGATCGTACATACTGTATAACAAGATGAACAAAAGCGAATATGGTTAACTCTACAAGGGCAGTAATTATAGAGGACGCCCCGGAACAGTTCAAAATTGTTATATCTGCAGAATATTAAAAAAATTATATTCTAATGAACTCAGGAGACACATACTGTTCCTAATCAAAGCTGACACAATGCTGATGCAAAAGACAAATAAAAGAGACAATGGAGACTAATTTTAAGAAGATTCTGTCTTAGAAAAACAAAATAGATATACAATATTTATTTAGTAACAGTTTCTTATAAATCCCTAAAAGCACTATTGAACACTCACATCAGTCCCTGCCCCATTGGAGCTTACAATATATATTCCTTACCACATGTACATGCACACACATTCACTTTTGGGTTCATTTTGTTAGAAGCCAATTAACCTAACAGTATATTTTTGGATTGTGGGAGGAAACCGGAGTACCCAGTGTAAACCCACATGAAGACTGGGATAATATAAACTCTGCACAGTTAGGGCCATGGTGGGAATTGAATCCATGATCTTTGGTGCTTTGATGCAGTAATGCTAACATTACACCGTCCAAGCAGAGGCGTAGCGAGGGCGGAGCCGGTGGAGCCCACTCCCCACTCCCCTGCCCGCTGTGTCCAGGAGAGACTAGAGACGTGCTGCTATGTAAAATTCACGCTTGAACTGGTGGCTGCTGGACCGCAAGCGCCTATTGTCTAGCGGTCCAGAGGGAGATATGAATTTTACATAGCAGCTCTCTCCCGGACACAGCGGGGAGTGGGGGGAGGGGGCACAGGACAGGACGGATGGCCTTGTGGGCCAATTTTGTGTACCTGAGCCCGCTGCCTCCCTGTCAATCACTGTGCGCCTCCCCGCCGCGTCATTTTCATATTGCATGTCATGACATCATCACGCCGCAGCAGCAGCAGCCGCTCCTGACCCCACAGCCTCCAGCCCTGGCCGCCCGACCATCACTGTGCGTTTCCCCACCCGGCTTTAGCTAAAACTTTATATGGAGTCCGCATTCATAAATGAAAATAGGCGGCTATGGTTATAAACAGACTGCCGCAGAGTGTGAGCAGCCGTTATCGCTGACAGCGGATCCTGTGGCAGTCTGTTTATAACCATAGCCGCCTATTTTCCTTTATAAATGCGGACTCCATATAAAGTTATAGCCTTCAATATAGGCACATTTGAATGAAACATCGGGAGGATGAGAGCAACTTTTTCCACTGACAGCAAATCCATTGGCAGCCTCACACATATGCTGAGTAATTTCATGATCAGGAAAGAGGTATAGATTCATCTTCTCTTTATCTTATACTATGCTGTATTTCACAGTCATTACCTCTGCAGCATTGCATATAGGTAAACAGTTAAATGCTTCTTACTATTTATACTTGACAGTTTTAATACTGACTGCATGCCGCTCACCCCCCACCTATGCGAATACTTTGTATGTGGAGAGCAGCAGCACATCCATGTAGGATTAGTGACTGTATGAAGCCCCTTGGCATTGAGCATGAAGCCCCTTGGCATTGAGCATGAAGCCCCTTGGCATTGAGCATGAAGCCCCTGGCATTGAGTATGTAGGTAAGTGCATAGGCGAATCTAGAATTATGGTAATGGGTGGTCCCAGATCTAGACACAATAGCAGGGGGACCTTTGCGCGGCGTAGCTGCGCGGCAAAAAGGGGGTGTGGCCTCATGGGGAGGAGGCGTGGCATCACAAAAAGGGGTGTGGTATTACACTTTAGACCATACACAGTAATGCCCATTACACATTTTAGCAAACTCTGTAATACCCATTACACATAAAGCCACACGCCGTAATGCCAATTACACATTGTGCCTCACATCATGATGCCCATTACATACTATATAACAAACCATAATGCCCATTACATATTTGCCACATAAGTGCTGCTTACCTATGTGCTCATTGCTAGGGGGTTCTTGCTTGATGGCACCATAGTACCCATTACACATGATGCCGCACACCATAGTACCCATTACACATGATGCCGCACACCATAGTACCCATTACACATGATGCCGCGCACCATAGTACCCATTACACATGATGCTACACACATAATGTCCCTTACACATGATGTTGCACACATAATGCTGCACACCGTAATGCCCCTTACACATTAAGCCACACATTATGCGTAATGCCCCCACATACCGCCACTTGTAGCGTCCCTTAAGCAATGCCCCCAAAAGTGCCACTTACTGTAAATTTTTATATGAGCCTTCGCTGCTGCTGCAGGGAGAGATGGAGAGCGGTGCAGCTGCTTCTATGGGTAGAGGAGCAGAGCGCAGAGCACACTCCCACTCCCCTCCTGGAGTCCCCTCTAGCCGAGTGTACATTTGAAATATTGTGCGCGCTGTTGTTGTGCGTGACGTCGGGGGAGCACGCTGGGCGCCGGCACCACATGATTAAAGGGGGGGGTGGGCTGAGGTGAAAGCGGGGAGAAGAATTGAAGCGGAAGCTGCAGGGGTGACAGTCATTGACAGCTGGGCAGAGAGCAGGGGGCTGCCCGGCTATATTCAGAGCACTGCAGGTCACGGCTGTTTGAAATAATACCGCTTTCACAACAGAAAATGCAGGGATTTACCCGGGAATATGGTCCCAGGATCATGCAGGGACATTCCCAGGCTGACCCCTTATACACCAGCCTAGTCCCTGCATTTTCTGGTGTGAGGGGGAGAGACAACCACTCCCCTCTCCCTACCCCACTTTAACCAACCAGCTATATCTTCAGAACCAACTGACCCATTTACATGAGACCAATATCATATTGAAGAACTTTTGAGTTGGCTTCAAATGATTTTGGTCCCGTGAAACTGGGCTGTTTGGTTCCAGAGAAATCTGCCCTCAAAGAACATAAACAGTCATGAAATTACATTTAAGAAATGAAAAAAAAAATGGTTTAACCTCAATATCCCTGGAACCAATTAACCCATATGGATCCAGTCTGGAATCAGATTTAAGGCCCAGCGATTTGGGTTCGACTGAGATCAACCTTGAGCTTCAGTGAAGCCGAAGGGGGAACTGGCAGTCGTTGAACTAGGTGGGGGTCGGAATTAGCGGGTCCCATGTTATCCTATATGGAAAATGTTCCAGCTTTGCCTGGCAGTATCTCCGGTTCCCAGGGGGCTAGACACACAGGACTGGGCTCGTTGGAAAGCCACATCCCTCAGCTACAAAATGGGCTAATGGGTGGTCCTGTGCACCCCCGGACCACCCCCTAGATTCGCCTATGGGTAAGTGGCACTTTTGTGTTAAATGTGTAATGGGCATTATGTGTTAAATGTGTAATGGGCATTGCGGAATGTTATATAGTATGTAATGGGCATTACGGTGTGTTATATAGTATGTCATGGGCATTGCAGTGTTATATAGTATGTCATGGGCATTGCGGAGTGTTATATAGTATGACATAAGCATTGCGGAGTGTTATATAGTATGTCATGGGCATTGCGGAGTGTTATATACAGTAGTATGTCATGGGCATTGCGGAGTGTTATATAGAATGTCATGGGCATCATGTGTGGGCTTATGTGTAATTGGAATTACAAAGTTCACAAAAATGTGCAATGGGCATTACGGTGTGTGGTATAATGTTGGTCCGTACCCACTTTTCACTGCGCAGGAGCCTCAACTACTACAATTTGGGGGGGCGCGAAACATGCCCTTGCTCTGGGCGCCGTGGCACCTAGCTACACCACTGCATCCTTGTAATGGTTAGCATAAGTTAAATAACCTACAGGTTCTTTAATTTCATTACCAAACTAAAGGCCTAATTCAAACTGGATTGCAAACTACAGTTTTTTTCTAATGGACAAAACCATGTGCACTGTAGGTGGAGTAAATGTAGCATGTGCAGGCAGGAGTTATATTGTTTCTGTGCAGGGTACATACGGTCTGCTTCATTTTTACACTGCAATTTAGATTTCAGTTTAAACACACCTCTCCCAAATCTTTCTTGCCAGTTAGACATATACAATGACAAAGCATAGCTAGAATGCACCCTGCATAATTGCATAGTATTGGCACAGTTATCCCAAGGGCTATGGGATACAATCCAAGCTCTGTCTTGTCATTAAATATTCTTTATTCTCTGGATTTGAATCCTGTAGATCAGCAGTTCGCAAACTGTGGGTCCTGAACCCAAAGTGGGTCCCGGCCTTCTCAGCATGGGGTCACGACCCCATGTTGTTGACCATCTGGGTGATGACTCCTCTAATCTCAGTCAGTGATTAAAGGAGTCTTAAAAATCTGTTCAATTGTTTGTTATTTTAGACTCCTCACATCATTGTGTGCCTCCACAATGCTGCCATGTATGTCCTGTCTGCTGTCTACACATGTCATTTGATAGGTTATGGTATATAAGACTCCTCCCATCATTTTGTGCTTCCACAATGCTGCCATGTATGTGCTGTCTTCTGACTACACATGTGATGTGATGGGTTATGGTATATCAGACTCCTCCCATCACTCTGTACCTCCACAATGCTGCCATGTATGTGCTGTCTGCTGACTACACATGTGATGTGATGACCTTCTGCAGTAACTTGTTGGGGTCCTGTCATTATTTTTATTGTCTGATGGGGTCCCAGAGCTAAATAGTTTGAGGACTCCTGCTGTAGATGAGCCTTACCTATCTACATAACTATCTATCTATCTATCTATCTATCACAGCAAAAGCATTTATTGAACTGAAATGAACTGACCTGTCCTTAAAAAAATAAATCATTTTCCATCAGAACAAGAGATAAAAGCTCTGTGAACAATTCTTTCTGGAATTTACTATCATAATCCAAAACACAAGCTCTTCATACAGGATTTGGCATTGACATTTCCCAACAATTACTAAATGTAACCAACATGTAAGAAATTAAGGGATTCGTTTCAGACTTAAAACATCAGTAGATTTGGTTTATCTGATAAAAATGATTGTGCTTTTTTTAGTCAATAAAGTGATGAGGGATTCTGTGTTAGTCATTATTAATCACAATTATAATGTGTGTCCCTAATATATTCTAGGAATGTTAACCATGAATAAAAACTGGAATAACCATATTCGGTTTACTGAATTTTATCGTAAACCACTTCCAATGTAAGATGATAACGGTGGAAGGGTTTGTTAATATAGTAGTTAGGTATTATGTTGGGGGTTTCTGAATAGGTGGGTGCAGTTTTGCTATAATTATATGAGTATGTATTTATGGTATGTTTGTGATGTATATTTGTATCTAGAGATGGGCTGTGCTATTTTAGTTGGTGAATTGTCCTTGCAGTGGATGGTGTTTCTACCACCATCCACGCCGGCGGCTGGCTCCCGCCAGAGGATGCACATGCGCGAGATGCCCGCGCGCCCTGTGGCAATGGAGCTCGGCAGCTTTCCCCGATGCCTCCCCTGCGGTCTCCACCGGTCCCCCTCACCTCCCCAACCCCCCCGAACTGGGCAGCGTCTCCCCGAAGCGGAGATGGGCTGGGAGACGCTGCCCAGCCACCGCGATTCTGGGACACGCATGAGACGCACACGCGTCCCAGTCTCTATCGCCGGTGCCACCAGCGCAAGGGATCTGGTGAGCGCTGGGGATAGATAAGGCCAGCTCTATCTGTATCTGTTGTTAGACACTACTTTATACAAAACTTTTGTATTATAAAAGGAACTCAGCTACAGGCCTTCCTCATTAACAAACTTTCACAAGATACAGATGAGCCATGATTCTTCATTCCGATAGCACACCTAGACATGGGTTTTGGCATACCACAGTTGGAGTACGCACAGATGCATTGAGGCGTGTTGAGGCACAACAACATATACATCATGCAATACACATTTCCACCACTGGGTGGCTAATGCTCGACTGATCCAGCAGATGAAAAGTCAGTATAATACAAGCTCTGACAATTGGACCGTGTCAACTGTAATTCTCACTATACTGTAAACTGTACACACAGACCAATGGTCAGATGGAGAAAGTAAAAAAAAAAAAAGAAACTAATACTGTAAATGAATAGTGTATTCAGATGTAGTTCTGTACAGTAGGTCACTGAGACCAATATTGGGTGTTCCGCTGGGGTGTGGCTCTTTGGTGTGTTTTCTGTTGTGATCAAGTATGCGTTTATCACTAAAGAAGCTTAGGACTGTAGCAATGATTATTATTGATATTTTATTATTACTTTTTTTTTATGTGTGCTTGAACTCAGAAAGTGTATTATCTGTGCAATTCACAATGCAACTCTTGAAAATAAATTTATCAACCAAACCTTTGATCTTCACTGGCATCTCAAACAAAGTATCCTTTTAAGAAATAAATGTATTCAGTAGCCAAAAATGCTCTACTTGGAGTTTATGGGTTATGGAAACAATACAATGACAGAGGAGTAGTCATGATCCTTGATACATTAGTATTAGGTTGTGCAATGTAGTTGCATTAACCCCAAAGGTGCTTCAGCAGTATGTACCGCTCTCTGTTCCAGTTCTGGCAGTAAGGTTGTATGGGTCGGATGTACAAATAATTAATGGTTCACCCTGTTGGCCATACAACTTTACTTTTATGTAGACAAACCTTTGGGGGAAATTTACTAAAGGAAATTTGTAAAAAAATAGGTGTATTTGTATCAAGAAATACACTTATTTTTGACATTTACTATCCCAAAAATACGGCAATTCATATTCGTATTGATAGCACATCAATACGAATACGAATTGCCGTATTTTCGGGATAGTAAATGTCAAAAATAAGTGTATTTCTGGATACAAATACACCTATATTTTTACAAATTTCCTTTAGTAAATTTCCCCTAAATTATGTTAGCAATAGTGAGTATATATACCTTTGTGCAGTTTATCAGTATGAACAGAGAAGTGTCACATCCCCAAAACACTAGAAACAGTAAGCAGGTAAATAGAGAGATTCAGTAATACTGTAGAGCGCTCCAGGGAATTCCCAATAAAACACCTTGGGTGGAATGTAATAGGGTGTGAAAATCAGAAAGTGAGAGATTTTGTGACATTTTTCCAATTTTTTTAAAAAGCGGCAATCATTTACACGGCAAAATCAGGTTGATTTTGCCATGAAATTGATTTCCGCTTAAAAAAAATTATTAACCAAAAAAGTGGATTTTTTTTATTAAGAAAATGGAATATACTTATCTTTCTAGAAAGGTGAAATCTGGTTCGCTTTTATATACTATCCTTTGCTTGTATTCTTACAATCGCAATTGGGCATTCTGGGAAATGCACCCACAATCACAGTGCTGGCATGGGGGGTTGCACAGGGGCATTACGGCATTGGGAGGGAGGCAACAAGGCGTTGAAGAGGCACAGTCCAGACAACAGAGCAGTGTCAAGACCATTTGCGGGGTGCGGTGGCTGTGTGACATCACATGCATCTGCTATTACCCAAAATATGGCGGCCCACCACCTGCCTTCACAGCTAGGCTGCACTATCATAATAGTAAAGTGCTTCTCCACAATGCTCATATTTTTGCAATGTGATTACAAGTATTTTTCAATAGCATCGCGGAAAGGGACTCAGCATGCCGAGCTGCCATGCCCTGTGCTAGGTGGCCTCCCAGATGCTAGGGAAAGCAGTTGTAGTTTTTTGCAAAACTACAACTAAACTCATGTTTGTACACACATGCTTTAGCAAGTGAGATTTTCTAGGCTACATAATTGCTAATATCAGCAAATGAATTTGCCATCCGGTATTGAAAAGATCAGTTCCGGATCAAAACCTTATTCACACCAGCATACACATTTGCAGCCATTGCACAAGAACGAGGAACATTGACTGTAAGGGTAGCCCTATGGCCATGCAGACTGACTGCGGCAGTAGCAACACTGGCGCCATGTTTCTCTACATACAGTACATGATTTCAACTTAGAACATTTACAGGCAGATACATGGCAATAAAAACCACCACGACACATCTGTGCTTTTGCTGCCACTGACCGTTACCCACCACCCCCTCCAAATGGTCCCATCCTCCCAATAACTCGCAATCGCAATAAATGCACATTATATCCCATTATACGAGTGGCAAAATATGCAGATCTTTTTGCATACAGAAACTGTTTTACTATATATTGTGCCGAATATATTATTTTCTTAATTGCACGTTATTCATGCAACAGATTTTCATTGCCAATTACTTTCTCCTACTACATTTTTAAATATTCACCTCTCACAACTTTGCTATTTTTTACCAGTTTAATAGCCATCTGTTATTTTCCTTAAGAATTTGCAGCTTATTAACCAATGTGCAGATGCACCTCATAAATCCAGTTGACTTAAAGATCAACATTTTCTGCATCATAGAAAGTCTATGAGATCTACAGCCAACTAATCTGGATAATGTCCAAAATACATTGCTTACTTGTTCTCGAGCTAGGTCTTTCATCAACGGAAAACACCTCAATGCAAATTCTGGCAGACACAACAATCAAACAGTATTCTACATACCAACACGCAATTATGACCTAGCTAAGAAAGCACAGAGGGACTGGATCGCATGGTTGACATGCAGCCTACTTAAGAGAATTTTATTTGGAGAACAGCCAGTATGGAGAAACTAGGGCATGTACAATGCCTCCTGGAAGCATTGTCAGTGCCTAGTCATTACAAGAGGGAAAAAAAATGGAATCATCTACATCATGGGCCAATAATCGTTTTTACACCTTCATTGACTTAAATGACTCTTTCGAAATAGGAAAAGATATTAAGGGCCATCAAGGAACATCTAATGCTCATTTACAAGCAGTACTGCTGTTCAAGGATGTACGCTGATGTTAACCTTTTAGCTGCTAGAATGCTTCAAATTATTTGCCGAGAAAACGTAATAAGCATGTATGAATGGTTTAAAAGAACAAAAAGAAACTGCGCTGAGTTGGCGGATTGTATGAAGTTGTTGCTGAGAAACCTGGGTGTACTACAGAAAACACACATAAAAACTGATAGCAATGGAGGGAAATGGAGGGGTATCTCTGCGCATTCCTTCACCGCTAAAGTAAATATAAATCAATTGATAAAATACACTTGTATTCAAAAAAAGTATAATATTTATTAACCCCTTCATGACAGAGCCAGTTTGTGCCTTCATGACAGAGCCCTTTTTTTCAAATCTGACATGTCTCACTTAAGTGGGGATAACTTTTTTTTGCTTTTACTTATCCCAGTGATTTTGAGATTGTTTTCTCGTGACACATTGTACTTCAAGATAGTGGTAAATTTTGGTCGATACAGTCTGTGTTTTTTTGTGAAAAATACCAAAATATCGTGAAAAAATGGAAAATTTAGCAATATGCAAAATGTCACATTTTCTGCTTGTGAGACAAATAATCATACCACTCAAAATAGTTAATAACTAACAAAGACCATATGTCTACTTTATGTTGCAATCATTATTTCAACCTCCTTTTTCATTTTTTTGGACACTAGGAGGCTTCAAATATGACTAGCAAATTCTCAAATTTTCAAGAAAATTTCAAACACTGATTTTTTTAGGGACCAGTTCAGTTCTGATGTGACTTTGAGGGACTTGTATGTGAGACACCCCCATAAATGATGCCATTTCAAAAACTGCACCCCTCACAGTATTCAAAACAGCATTTTGGAAGTTTGTTAACCCTTTAGGTGTTTCACAGGAATTAAAACAAAGTGTAGGTGAAATTTCAAAATTTCTTTTTTTTGCAGAGTTTCAATTTTAATACATTTTTCTAACGAATACAGTAGATTTTACTAGAGAAATGTGACTAAAAATTGATTCCCCCAATTCTTTTGTTTTCAAAAATATCCTATATGTGGCCCTAGTGTGCACGTTGACCAAACCACAGGCTTCATAATAGAAGGAGCACCTACTTGATTTTGGAGCATCCTTTTTATGAGATTTTTTTTTAGGCACCATGTAGGTTTCTAGGCACCATAAGATGCTAAAAGTTAGAAACCTCCCCCACAAGTCACCCCATTTTGCAATCTACACCCCTCATGGAATTCATCTAGGGGTATAGTGTACATTTCAAACCCCCAGGGGTTTCACCAATTTTGGTACAACTGGGATGTGAAAATGGAAAATTACATTTTTTTACACAAACATGCAGTTCTGGCTCAAAATTTTTCATTTTCACAAGGAATGAAGGAGACAAAGCACCCCAAAATCTGTGCCCCAATTTCTCCCGAGTACGGCAATGCCTCACATGTGACCAAAAAATACCAGTTGGGCGCATGGCAGGACTCAGAAGGGAAGGAGTGATTTTTGGATTTTGCAGCACAGATTTTGGTGGAATGAATGGTGGGTGCTATGTTGCATTAGCAAGACTCCCAAAGCACCAATACAGTGGAACCCACCCACAAGTCACCCCATTTTGCAAAGTACACCCCTCAGGGAATTCATCTAGGGGGTATAGTGTACATTTCAAACCCCCAGGGGTTTCACCAATTTTGATACAACTGGGCAGTGAAAATGAAAAATTACATTTTATTACACAAAAATGCAGTTCTGGCTCAAAATTTTTCATTTTCACAAGGAATGAAGGAAACAAAGCCCCCCAAAATCTGTGCCCCAATTTCTCCCGAGTACGGCAATGTCTCACATGTGACCAAAAAATACCAGTTGGGCGCATGGCAGGACTCAGAAGGGAAGGAGTGATTTTTGGATTTGGCAGCACAGATTTTGGTGGAATGAATGGTGGGTGCCATGTTGCATTAGCAAGACTCCCAAACCACCAATACAGTGGAACCCCCCCACAAGTCACCCCATTTTGCAAAGTACACCCCTCAGGGAATTAATCTAGGGGTATAGTGTACATTTCAAACCCCCAGGGGTTTCACCAATTTTGGTACAATTGGGCTGTGAAAATGAAAAATTACATTTTTTTACACAAAAATGTACTTCTGGCTCAAAATTTTTCATTTTCACAAGGAATGAAGGAGACAAAGCACCCCAAAATCTGTGCCCCCATTTCTCCAGAGTACGGCAATGCCTCACATGTGACCAAAAAATACCAGTTGGGTGCATGGCAGGACTCAGAAGGGAAGGAGTGATTTTTGGATTTGGCAGCACAGATTTTGGTGGAATGAATGGTGGGTGCCATGTTGCATTAGCAAGACTCCCAAAGCACCAATACAGTGGAACCCCCCCACAAGTCACCCCATTTTGCAAAGTACACCCCTCAGGGAATTCATCTAGGGGTATAGTGTACATTTCAAACCCCCAGGGGTTTCACCAATTTTGGTACAACTGGGCTGTGAAAATGAAAAATTACATTTTTTTACACAAAAATGTACTTCTGGCTCAAAATTTTTCATTTTTACAAGGAATGAAGGAGACAAAGCACCCCAAAATCTGTGCCCCCATTTCTCCAGAGTACGGCAATGCCTCACATGTGACCAAAAAATACCAGTTGGGTGCATGGCAGGACTTAGAAGGGAAGGAGTGATTTTTGGATTTTGGAGCACAGATTTTGGTGGAATGAATGGTGGGTGCTATGTTGCATTACCAATACAGTGGAACCCCCCACAAGTGACCCCATTTTGCAAACTACACCCCTCAGGGAATTCATCTAGGGGTATAGTGTACATTTCAAACCCCCAGGGGTTTCACCAATTTTGATACAACTGGGCAGTAAAAATGATTAATTACATTTTTTTACACAAAAATGCAGTTCTGGCTCAAAATTTTTCATTTTCACAAGGAATGAAGGAGACAAAGCACCCCAAAGTCTGTGCCCCAATTTCTCCCGAGTACGGCAATGCCTCACATGTGACCAAAAAATACCAGTTGGGCGCATGGCAGGACTCAGAAGGGAAGGAGTGATTTTTGGATTTTGCAGCACAGATTTTGGTGGAATGAATGGTGGGTGCTATGTTGCATTAGCAAGACTCCCAAAGCACCAATACAGTGGAACCCACCCACAAGTCACCCCATTTTGCAAAGTACACCCCTCAGGGAATTCATCTAGGGGGTATAGTGTACATTTCAAACCCCCAGGGGTTTCACCAATTTTGATACAACTGGGCAGTGAAAATGAAAAATTACATTTTATTACACAAAAATGCAGTTCTGGCTCAAAATTTTTCATTTTCACAAGGAATGAAGGAGACAAAGCCCCCCAAAATCTGTGCCCCAATTTCTCCCGAGTACGGCAATGTCTCACATGTGACCAAAAAATACCAGTTGGGCGCATGGCAGGACTCAGAAGGGAAGGAGTGATTTTTGGATTTGGCAGCACAGATTTTGGTGGAATGAATGGTGGGTGCCATGTTGCATTAGCAAGACTCCCAAAGCACCAATACAGTGGAACCCCCCCACAAGTCACCCCATTTTGCAAAGTACACCCCTCAGGGAATTAATCTAGGGGTATAGTGTACATTTCAAACCCCCAGGGGTTTCACCAATTTTGGTACAATTGGGCTGTGAAAATGAAAAATTACATTTTTTTACACAAAAATGTACTTCTGGCTCAAAATTTTTCATTTTCACAAGGAATGAAGGAGACAAAGCACCCCAAAATCTGTGCCCCCATTTCTCCAGAGTACGGCAATGCCTCACATGTGACCAAAAAATACCAGTTGGGTGCATGGCAGGACTCAGAAGGGAAGGAGTGATTTTTGGATTTGGCAGCACAGATTTTGGTGGAATGAATGGTGGGTGCCATGTTGCATTAGCAAGAATCCCAAAGCACCAATACAGTGGAACCCCCCCACAAGTCACCCCATTTTGCAAAGTACACCCCTCAGGGAATTCATCTAGGGGTATAGTGTACATTTCAAACCCCCAGGGGTTTCACCAATTTTGGTACAACTGGGCTGTGAAAATGAAAAATTACATTTTTTTACACAAAAATGTACTTCTGGCTCAAAATTTTTCATTTTTACAAGGAATGAAGGAGACAAAGCACCCCAAAATCTGTGCCCCCATTTCTCCAGAGTACGGCAATGCCTCACATGTGACCAAAAAATACCAGTTGGGTGCATGGCAGGACTTAGAAGGGAAGGAGTGATTTTTGGATTTTGGAGCACAGATTTTGGTGGAATGAATGGTGGGTGCTATGTTGCATTACCAATACAGTGGAACCCCCCACAAGTGACCCCATTTTGCAAACTACACCCCTCAGGGAATTCATCTAGGGGTATAGTGTACATTTCAAACCCCCAGGGGTTTCACCAATTTTGATACAACTGGGCAGTGAAAATGATTAATTACATTTTTTTACACAAAAATGCAGTTCTGGCTCAAAATTTTTCATTTTCACAAGGAATGAAGGAGACAAAGCACCCCAAAGTCTGTGCCCCAATTTCTCCCGAGTACGGCAATGCCTCACATGTGACCAAAAAATACCAGTTGGGCGCATGGCAGGACTCAGAAGGGAAGGAGTGATTTTTGGATTTGGCAGCACAGATTTTGGTGGAATGAATGGTGGGTGCCATGTTGCATTAGCAAGACTCCCAAAGCACCAATACAGTGGAACCCCCCCACAAGTCACCCCATTTTGCAAAGTACACCCCTCAGGGAATTCATCTAGGGGTATAGTGTACATTTCAAACCCCCAGGGGTTTCACCAATTTTGGTACAACTGGGCTGTGAAAATGAAAAATTACATTTTTTTACACAAAAATGTACTTCTGGCTCAAAATTTTTCATTTTCACAAGGAAAGAAGGAGACAAAGCACCCCAAAATCTGTGCCCCAATTTCTCCCGAGTACGGCAATGCCTCACATGTGACCAAAAAATACCAGTTGGGCGCATGGCAGGACTCAGAAGGGAAGGAGTGATTTTTGGATTTGGCAGCACAGATTTTGGTGGAATGAATGGTGGGTGCCATGTTGCATTAGCAAGACTCCCAAAGCACCAATACAGTGGAACCCCCCCACAAGTGACCCCATTTTGCAAACTACACCCCTCAGGGAATTCATCTAGGGGTATAGTGTACATTTCAAACCCCCAGGGGTTTCACCAATTTTGGTACAACTGGGCTGTGAAAATGAAAAATTACATTTTTTTACACAAAAATGTACTTCTGGCTCAAAATTTTTCATTTTCACAAGGAATGAAGGAGACAAAGCACCCCAAAATCTGTGCCCCCATTTCTCCAGAGTTCGGCAATGCCTCACATGTGTCCAAAAAATACCAGTTGGGTGCATGGCAGGACTCAGAAGGGAAGGAGTGATTTTTGGATTTTGGAGCACAGATTTTGGTGGAATGAATGGTGGGTGCTATGTTGCATTACCAATACAGTGGAACCCCCCCACAAGTGACCCCATTTTGCAAACTACACCCCTCAGGGAATTCATCTAGGGGTATAGTGTACATTTCAAACCCCCAGGGGTTTCACCAATTTTGGTACAAATGGGCTGTGAAAATGAAAAATTACATTTTTTAACACAAAAATGTACTTCTGGCTCAAAATTTTTCATTTTCACAAGGAATGAAGGAGACAAAGCACCCCAAAATCTGTGCCCCCATTTCTCCAGAGTACGGCAATGCCTCACATGTGACCAAAAAATACCAGTTGGGTGCATGGCAGGACTCAGAAGGGAAGGAGTGATTTTTGGATTTTGCAGCTCAGATTCTGGTGGAATGAATGGTGGGTGCTATGTGGCATTAGCAAGACCCCCGAAGCACGGTGAAATGATGAACCTAATAATCCATAGATGTGTGGTATATTTTGAAACACTCCTTTATACATAGGCCGGGTTTGTCGGGGCAAGTTTCACAGTGGAAAATAGTTTCCTTTCTTATTCCCTTTTTATAGCAAACTTTGCACCTTTTTTGTGTCCTGCCCTTTCTTGCAGTGGAGGGGATTTCGTTGGGAAAATGCTGCCCTGGTACAATACGGGGGCCTGTACTAGAAGTACTGGGGCCCTCTGCCTGCTGGTTCCCAAATATTAGGCCCTTTATGACTTCCTCTTGAAAGTGCATAAATGTCCCCCTCTGGCCGGTAGAACGGAATAGCACGTAAGCGTTATACAGTGCCATCTGGATGATATACACGGCCAGCTTCTTGTACCAGATATTTGTTTTCCGCAGGGCACTGTACGGCTTCAGTACCTGATCTGAAAGATCCACTCCGCCCATGTACTTATTGTAATCTAGGATACAATTTGGTTTTGAGGTGTGGGTACTGGTACCTCGTACAGGGATGGAGGTGGTACTGTCTCCATGAATTGTTGTCAGTATAAGGACATCCCTCTTGTTCTTATATTTGACCAACAACATATTTTCGGTGCATATTCCCCTGCTTTCACCCCTTCTTAGTACTTGGGCAATGTGCGTTTTGGGGAGGCCTCTTTGGTTCTTGCGTACAGTACCGCAAGCTGCTGTACCTCTTGAACCAAGGGCCTTAAACAGGGGGATGCTGGTGTAAAAGTTATCCACATAGAGGTGATAACCCTTATCCAGGAAGGGGTGCACTAAATCCCAGACAATTTTTCCACTAACACCTACGAGGGAGGGGGGGCATTCTGGCGGTTCAATTCTTGAATCCTTCCCTTCATATACCCTAAACTTGTGGGTGTACCCTGTGGTGCTTTCAAACAGCTTATACATTTTTATGCCATACCTTGCCCTCTTACTGGGAAGGTACTGGCGGAATTTAACCCTTCCTTTAAAATGTATAAGGGACTCGTCGATACTAATACATTTATCAGGGATGTATAGCTCTGCAAATTTGGCACTGAAATGATCAATGACCGGCCTGACTTTGAATAGCCTGTCAAAGGTGGGATCATCTCTGGGTGGGCACTGTGCATTATCGGTGTAATGTATAAATTTATGGATTGCCTCAAAACGAGCCCGAGTCATGGCCATACGGTAAAATGGGGTGCTGTACAGAACATCTGTACTCCAATATTGCCTAATTTGTGGCTTTTTTACTATGCCCATATGAAACACCAGACCCCAAAACGTCATCATCTCTACTGCATCTACAGGGGTCCACCTAGCAAATGATGACGTGGGGTTTTGAGCAATAAACTGCTGGGCATATAAATTAGTTTGGTCCACCATTAAATTTATAAAATCATCAGAGAAAAATAATTTGAAAAAGTCAATTTCTCTGAGACCTGTGGAATCAAATTGGATTCCTGGCATGGCCAAAAACTCAGGAACCTGGGGCTCAGAATTGTCTGGTGGTGGGGTCCATACGAGATCAATTATTGGGGGGGGGGTCTCAGCTGCTCTACGGGGGCGTCTTTGAGGGGGTCCCTCATCACCAGAGGAGGAAGAGGAGCTTAAGACGAATCCTTCAAATTCCCCGCTTGCCTCACTGGCTGTGTCAGAGTCAGAGGCAAGCATGGCATATGCCTCCTCCACTGAATACATTCTTCTGGATGACTGGGATGACATTTGGGATGACATTTGGGATGCCATTTTTTTTTTGTGTTACTGGTAGTGAAATGTTTCAACACGTGTATAGTGTAGGGGGGGGGGGGTACAAACTTTATTTCAACCCGGGGGGTATGTAGTGTGTAGTGTGTATGTAGTGCAGAAAAAAAACATACTTTATACAAAAAAAAAAAAATTGAAGGGGTTAAAAAAAAAAATAATTGAAGGGGTTAAAAAAGAAAAATTGAAGGGGTTAAAAAAAAAAAAAAAGGTCCTGCGCCAAAAATTGAGCACAGATGTTGGTCAGTAACGTCCGTCACTGAACAGCGCTCAAAGGCAACAGGAATTTGATCAAAAAAAAAAAAAAATAGATCAACCCTGTGCCGAAAAAGCTGATCAGTGATGTACGTCACTGATCAGCGCACAGTGGCCACAGGACACCCACAAAATCACAGTGTGTGTAAAAAAAAATTTAAAAAAGACCCCACAGCACCTACAAAAAAAAAAAGGTGATCAGTGATGCGACACTGATTACCAGTGAGGGGCAGCAGGTGCACAACCTTTGGTGCAACTGACAGTGCAACTGGCAGCAACTGACAGGTATATATATAAAAAAAAAAACCTCTGCACCCCCAAAAAGTTGCTGATCACCTCAGATATAGTGATCAGCACAAAAGGCGGGGGCAGCAGACACAAAATTTAGCACTCTCTATCACTCTCTGTCACTATCTCTCTCTATCTCTCTATCTCTCACTATCTATCACTATCTATCACTCTATGACACTGCAGCGGCAGCACTGACAGTTATATATATGAAAAATAACACCTGCACCCCCAAAAAGTTGCTGGGGGTGCACAAAAGGGGGGCAGCAGACACAAAATATAGCAGTCTCTATCACTCTCTGTCACTATCTCTCTCTATCTCTCTATCTCTCTATCTCTCACTATCTATCACTCTATGACACTGCAGCAGCAGCACTGACAGGTATATATATATATATAAAAAAAAACCTGCGCCCCCAAAAAGTTGCTGATCAGTTAATTTATACTGATCAGCACAAAAGGGGGGGCAGCAGTCAGTTATATAAAAAAATATATAGCACAATCTGTCACTATCTCTCTATCTCTCTCTCTATCTCTCTCTATCTCTCTCTATCTCTCTATCTATAACTCTATTACACTGCAGCAGCACAAACTATAGTACTCTCTGTCACTAGGCCTCTCTATCTCTCTCTATCTCTCTCTCTCTAACTCGATGACACTGCAGCAGCACAACACAGCACAACACAGCACAGGATGTCACAAGATGAAGCAAGATCCCAAGCAGTGATCAGGTAAGTATTGAGCAAGGTTCTGGTCAGTATATGGCGGCAGCTGGGCACGGTGACCGCACTGCACGCTATTCCAGACCGGAATGGCGTCTGCAGTGCAGTCACCGTTAGTTTAAACCCCCCTCCATGGCTGTGATTGGTCCGTCGGTCCGACGAACCAATCACGGCCTTTGGGGGCGGGCGGGGTGAGGTGGGGTGACACCAGTGTCACCCTTACACCCCGCGGTGATTGGTGCTGTACTTTACAGCACCAATCACCTCCGATCCCGTGTCACCGGCGAACGTTATTCGCCGGTGACACAGAAAACGCTGTGAATGGCTGTTCACACTGAACAGCCAATCACAGCGATCGCCGACGGGGGGGCGGCATCGCAGCCCCCCGGGCATGCAGGGACATGTCTGCTGTCAGGGACAGCAGACATCGTCCCTCTGTCACTGCGTCTCTAGACGCAGTGACAGTTAGAAGTCATGACGTATATATACGTCATGTGTCGGGAAGTACTTCCCGGCCATGACGTATATATACGTCAAATGTCGTGAAGGGGTTAAGATAGTTGCAAAAAAGGGGATATATCCCTAATCAATGGGTTAAAATTATCAACAACTCAATAAAAGGTAAACTAATACCGGTATACAAGAACAAGATAGACAAACATAAAACACAAAAAAACTGGGGAAAAAAAATGGACCATGTATAGGGTCAGAAAAATGTAATAGGCACTTGATGGGGCAAATGTCCTGGGTTAATACCCAGAGTGAATCCTGAAATACTGTCCGGGGGATCACAATGAAGAACAGGCAACTTTCAAGATGATTTATCTATACTTTAGCGGTGAAGGAATGCCCAGAGATACCCCTCCATTTCCCTCCATGTATGAATAGTTGCCTATACTTCATATGTAAATTAATTGGAAATGTATTCTATACAAATGAGTTGTGTTTAAACAATGAGTAGATTTTCCATCATTATTATTATTATTATTTGCCCTTGATCAAACCCATATGGTTCAATAGGAATTTTTTTCAATAAAAAAAACTCCATCTGCATGTTCCAAATAGTTCTACTGATTGTTGTACACAGGCGGAACTCCCATTGGTGCAGCAGGTGCAGTGCATTGGGGCATTTGAGAAGAAAGGGGCCCACTGCTGCCCCTGTCACCCTCTTCCTGTCACCCACTGTTTTTCCCCATCATCTCTGCCTCCCGCTGCTTCTCCCTGTCACCCCGGCCTCTACCTATCTCCCTCTGCCTTATTGCATTTTGTGAACTTGGGATGGGGTGGAGGAGGGTGCCCAAATTATATTTTTTGTACCTGGGTTCACCACCCAGAAGTCCCCTCATTTGTTGTACTACTATATTGAAAGGCATGCCTGCAAGCAGGGCCAGATTCACAATGGGGTGGATGGAACTACAGCTCCAGGCCACCACATAAAAATAGGCCCATCATAATGACAGTATGGTGATAACAAGCCGCCTAGCTGGCCACCAGATTAGCCAAAAATCTTAAGTATTAAAATTGTAACTCAAAATTTCTCACAAAATTATACATGATAGTGTAGGGAGTGTACACACCCACATGTTACTGAACACACCCACACACCCACATGTTACTGAACACACCCACACATATTACAAAGTTTTTTTAAAAACAAAAATTTCAGTCAGATTTTAGCTATACTCTTTATATAATTTGGGAAATAACACTGTAGCGTTTATATAACAAATTAACTAGTTTCTTTATATATGCAATTTAAGCCTTAACTACAGATGGAGCCGTTCTTGTCTTTGCAGGAAATGGCCATGGTCTATGCCAGCAGCCATCCCCTGCCACCCGCCATCTGTATCTGCGAAAGGGGACGCATGAGATGCGCACGCATCTCCTTCTGACCGATTCCCCCAGGTCCCCGCCGGCTTGTCGGCAGTCACCCGGGGTCCCCACCGCCTCCCCGCACCCCCCCTAACCCTGTCCGTCTCCCTGAAGCGGAGACGGACAGGTTCCCCTTGCCCCGCCACACAGAAACTGAGACGCGCGTGCGCGTGAGTCAGATGGAGAGCCGGGCTACTGGCGGATCGCCAGCAGTGACAGCCTGGCGATTCGCCAGCAAGAGGGAGCCCGGCTCCATCTGTAAATTAAATATTTGATCTAAAATAGATCTGCTTTGGGATAGAGTAAACTTCATTGAACTTTCATTACGGTCCAAACTTTGCACATCACACATTTCAATGGAGAAAGTAATGTAATAATGTACATTTCAATGTACTGTATATTGTTTTATTTGCATTATATTTTTTTATTTTTTTAAATACAGTACTGTTGTACAGTATAGAATATCTATGGAAAAAAACAGTGCAACCCATATTTCGTACTGTATGTACAGCTAGAATTGAACTGATATAAAATTAAATTTGCCAAGTTTTACAACAGAACCCCACTCTTAGTTAATAATAAAGATGTGCGCAGACCCCAGTATTTTGGTTCTAAATCATTGCCATGTTTTGGTTTTGTCAAAACCACCCTCAAGTGTGTTGGTCTCTTTAGACAAAGGGGGGTATTCAATCCCTGCCACTATTCTGATGGGGGAAATAGCAGCGGGCACCTACTGTGCAAGGCATATCGACAGAGTGGACCTGACTTCAAAAGCAGTCGGGCCCATTTTGCCGAAAACAGCCATAAATTGTCGAGATCATATCCGGATCTAGACAATCCACAAAGTGTTCATGGACATGCCCCATTTTTGGTGATTGGCAGGCGGGACATTGAATCCCGCCTCTCGATAAACACCTGAATCCCACCTGTCGATAAACTGGCTAGCAGGCTGAAAATGGGCCATTGATTGAATACCACCCAAAGTATTTGAGCTAGTAGAGAAAGACATTTCTGTAGGCTGATTCTGAGTGAGGAGCAAAGCAAAAAAAATGCAAATAAATATATAGAAACAGAATATGATGGCAGATAAGAACCACTTGGTCCATCGAGTGTGCCATTATAAACACTAAGGTAACTTTTAGCAGAAACAATTTAACCTACAATTACAGTATATTTTTGAATTGTTGGAGGAAACCAGAGAACCCAGAGGAAACCCATAGAAAAACTCCACACAAAGGATCCTGGTGGGAATTGAAAACATTACCTTTACACAATTATACCATGTATACTACCATTATATTTTCTGATGTACTAATTTTGTTGTTGTTACAAATTCTTTAAAACCAAAAAAGATAATTGCACTAATATAGGTTTTCCGAAACCTAAATGATTAGCTATTTGTAAAATAATTTACAATAAAAAGTATAATAAAAATAACAAGAACTTGTGTTTTACAGTAGGTCATTTTTAGGTTTTGTTAAGGCCTGTACTTTATTCTTAACTGTACTTACAATACCACTAACAAACATTCCTTAAAATGTGATTTCAAAAGTATTGACCTATGCAATTCTGGTGCCAAGTTAATAATGGGAGAAAGCAATAAATAATTAGAGCTTTGGCAGATGGGACACATTCTTTTGATGTCTTTATTGACATCTTTAGAAAGTTTTAATGACTTGGACATGCAAGAGACATCTTATCCTGCATAGTACGTAAAGAAATACCCCAAGCATAAAATATAAGTTACTTTTGTTGTTACATTAACATTCAAATGTTAGTTGAATTAGTTGAATTAAATTAATCAACTCAAATTACTATAAACAAACATATAGGGCCTTATTTTGGTTCATTCTTTCTGACAAAATCCTTCTTAGATGGGCAAAACCATGTGCACTGCAGGAGGGGCAGATGTAACATGTGCAGAGAGAATTAGATTTGGGTGGGGTTTTACTTCAAAGTGAGATCTATATTGCAGTGTAAAAATAAAGCAGTCAGTGTTTTCCCTGCACAGAAACAAAATAACTCACCCAAATCTAATTCTCTCTGCACATGTTACATCTGCCCCCCCTGCAGTGCACATGGTTTTGTCCATCTAAGAAGGATTTTGTCAGAAAGAATGAACCAAAATAAGGCCCATAGTTAGAAACAGTTACAGTAAATGTTAAAATTAGCAATAATGACAATTTCAGTAACCAAACAAAAAAAAAAGCACTGTTTTTGGTAATTAAAAAAAAAATACTGTACTACAAACAATACATTTACAGGGGCAGTTAGCACCCTCTACACAAAAAATTGGGGGAATGAAAACATATTACAGGTTGAGTATCCCGTATCCAAAATGCTCGGGACCAGGAGAATTTTGGATAACGGATTATTCCGTATTTCGGAATATTTTAATATTTCAATTATGTATTTTGAAGTATCTTGCATGTATGCTGTATAAACACATAATATACACACAAATATATTTTATTACCACATAAAATACACACAAATATATTGTATTTGTTCAAAAAACAAGGTTTCAAAACATGAAACAAAATTTGTGTACTATCTCAGATATTGAATTTGAATGCCAAGCAATCATTTTCTTGCACATATATAGTGCCAGTTACATATCATGTCACCAGTAGTGCATTTACAAATGTCCCCAGTGAGTTTTTAGCAAAAAAATATTTTTTTTTTTTACTTTCTGGAATGTATGGTTTTCGGAATAATTCGGATAACGGATACTCGGATACGGGATACTCAACCTGTACAAAGTCAACTGATGCCCATAGCATCCAATCAGATTCTAGATACAGTAAAAAAATATGTAACAAATTCTATAAAACCCAATCTTTAATCCAATTGTTTGCTATAGGCATTCCTCTTTTCTACCTTTGAAGGTTTGATAAATTCCAACTCAGTTCAGAATTAAATTATCTGCAAAACATTAATACAGGTTGAGCATCTGGTATCCGGATATCCATTATCCGAATTATTCCAAAAAACATGTTTTTTTTGGAATAGTTTGAATCCCCCCCCCCCCCGTCCCTTTTTTTATACTTACCTAGTCCTCCGGTGTTCACGGCAGGCCTTCAGCTTCATCTCCAGCAACTCCAGCAGTCCCAGGAGTGCATTGCGCGATGGGAACTCGATGGCAATGCCGGAGGACTCCATGGACACCGAGGGACCATCGGGGACCCAACAGGGGACTTGTGTCCCCTGATGGGTCCAAAACTTACATACAGGTAAGTTTTGACATACTTACCTGTATGTTTAAAAAAAAAAATATTCCAAAATCTGGAAAAATCCCTTATCCAGCATGCTCGTGGTCCCGAGCATTTCGGATAAGGGATATTAAACCTGTATATACCCTATAGCCCATCTTGAAAATAATCTAGAATATTTGTTGTTGTACTGTACATGGAAAAGTGAGCATATATGCTATAATAGTTTAACTTCCATCATTTTATATCTACAACAAGATTGATTTTGCTCCATAAATACTGAAGTTTGATGACTGAGAACCATACACTATGACCGTAAACGGCTTTCCTTTCACAGTATGAACACCTATCCAAACGACAGTAGTTTGACAGTGATATATAGTTTTAATTACAGGCGGGAGCATCACTGAACAATGCAAGGGGCCAGAGTGTGCAAGAACAAATACAATCATAAGTTATCCACTTAGTCAACTTAAAATCTTTGCTACTTTTGAATAATAATAATAATAATAATAATAATAATAATAATAATAATAATAATAATATCCCACATGTGAAAAGTTTCAGCATACACAGCTATTTTGGAGTTGTGCACAAATTATTCTCTGGGTTAGCTGTTACAGATTTAAAATATCTAACAAATGTGACCTACTGTACAGTAAATACTGTGTGAAAACACATTTCAGCAACAACAACAAAAAAAGTTCTGCATTAGTGTATTGCTAATGGACCACATTAAACATTATTCATTCATTCAACTAAACATTCAGGAAGGTGCTGTATTTCCAGTTCTAGCTTCTCCAGATGTTACAAATCTAGGTGACAACTAAAATGTAGCTCCTACTGATGTACTTGCAGTATAGAAGACTCAGCTTCCCTCAACTAGGCACCGTTTGAATGCCTCCACAGTAGAAGTCTAAACCAGAGAAGACAACAAATTCTTAGAGAACAATAAAAAAGGCAAAAAATAAAGGTGTACCACATCAGACCTGAACCACAAAGCAAGATCAGAACCCAAAAAACCTTATTGAATAACCATGCCATCAAATATTTAAAGCCTTTTAATTCCAGGAATACTGCAACACCAAAAGAGGAACCACCTCTGACTAGACCATGTGGACACCAGACCACTGAGCCCTTTGTATGGATCATTGGATAGACAAGAACTAGGTTGACAAGCATTAGTTCGACACCACTAGGTCGACATGCATGAAGGTCAACATGGGGTTAGGTCAGCAGTGTCATTAGGTCGACAAGAGCATTAGGTCAACATGGGGAAAGTCAAAAGGTCGACATGGGGTTGTTCACTTTTTTACCCGAATGTCGACACAGTCTATATGGACACTGATACATAGTACCACATCTCCTCACATGGACTTTGACTGTCGACCTTCCCCATGTCAACCTAATGCTTGTGTCAACCTAATGACCCTGTCAACCTAACCCAATGTCGACCTTCAGTCAAGTCAACCTTCTCATTCACTCTCTTGTCATCTCCCGCCTTGACTACTGCAACATCCTTCTCCCTGGGCTACCTCTCACCCGCCTCGCACCTCTCCAATCCATTCTTAACGCTGCTGCTAGGCTCATCTTCCTCTCCTGTCGCTCTACCTCCGCCTCCCCCCTCTGTCTATCTCTTCACTGGCTCCCCATTCCTTTCCGAGTTCTCTTTAAACTCCTCACCACCACCTACACGGCTCTCTCCTCCTCCACAGCTCCCTACCTCTCTTCACTGATCTCTATCCACACTTCCTCCCGTCCTCTTCGCTCCATCGCTGACCGCCGACTGACCTCTCACCTAATCACCTCCTCTCACTCCCGTGTCCAAGACTTCTCTCGTGCTGCCCCCCTGCACTGGAACAACCTCCCGCCACCCATCAGGCTATCTGATTCCCTTACCTCCTTCAAGCGCTCCCTCAAAACCCACTTTTTTCGACTAGCCTATCCCGCAAATTATTTTTACCTATAATAAGGCCAGCAGAATCCTGCTGGCCTTCTCTGGAGAGACCAGATGCAGCATTGGAGTTATTTTACCATAACCTGGATGATTGACCTACCATTCATATTATAGGTAAAAATAATTTGCGGGAGAGGAGGCCAACTGGATTATTTTTATCTATTAATCTTTTAGGCATTATATTGCCATCTTTTTAATTGCACAGTAAGAATTGGACATATTAATTAGGATATATCAAGCCTTAAACCGATAGAGGCACTGGAGAAAAATAAGGAGTTAATCACTTCACCCATTCGCTTTAATCTTACACAAAAAGATTTATGTTTTCCCTGATGAAGTCTCTGTGAGACGAAACGCGTTGGAACTGTCTACTCGTTGATTTTACTCAGATAATCCTCTGAAGACCAATAAATAAGTGCTGGAAGATTCCTCTTATGTGCTTCATTGGATACGATTGTGTTATTTGGACATTTACATTATAATTGTTGGCGCCATACCACTATTGGGTTAAAAATATATATATATATATATATATATATATATAACTGGATGTAGTTGGGTGGCACTCGCGGACTATATATATATATACACAACAAAAAGAACGGGCACTCCATAGTGCGATTATCATAAGTTTATTTTATTTAAGAACAATCCACCACAACGGTCAGGGTAAACGTACCAAAGGTGGCGGTCTAACACACCGCAGGAAGTAAAGCATAGAAATGGTGAATAACACCTTGTTACCACTGTAGGAGCAGTCATTCTCGCCTGGGCTCCACAGTCTGGGTCATGCTAGGCCACGCCCCTACGTGTTTCGTCACACAGACTTCGTCAGAGGGCTGGCCTAGTGCCGCTCAGTCTCCTCTCACATAGCCACAATACAGGTTTTTTCCATTAAAGCTAATTACAGTGCATACGTTAACATAGATCATTCTATAGCGCCACAATTGGATGCTTCATTGAAAATACCATTGGCAACTTATACTCTGACAATTGCATGCAAATACAAAGACATATAAAAAAAATATTTAAAAAAGCCACATACATTAAACTTTTGTATCATTCAACATATACAAATATGTACAAATATATAAAATAATATCACATTATTAATCTAATGTAATTTAAAAGACAACTATATACGGTCGCACTTCAACCCAGTTTCAATAGAACAAATCAATTACCACGATAACATATAGATGATTTTCATACATTATCTATATCCATCCACAAACTAATTTATTTTAGAAAGGGAGTAATCTCTAACCCGTCATTTAACCCATTTGGTGTCACAGTGTTCAGGTGATACATCCACCATGATTCCTTTTTTGCTAGGAAATTATCCAGATTACCACCTCTAATATCAAGCACCACATGTTCCAACCCCACAAATCTTAAACAAGATGGATCACTTGCCTGACATAAATCAAAATGACGTGATGTTTCACCTTATTTTTAATATTGCGATAATGTTCTAAAATACGGACTTTTAACATCTGTTTTGTTTGTCCTATGTATTTAATCCCACAAGGACATGTCAGGAGATAGACTACATAGGTTGTCTGACAATTGATTAAACCTTTAATATTTATCTCTCTACCATCTTTATCCTTGATCTTCTTCATACCTTTTATGCAATGAGTACACATTTTGCATTTACCACATTTAAAAAAACCTTGGGGCGGTGGGATCTGGTACAAAGTGGATCATTTGGTAGAAGGAACAATAGGTAGCAAACTAGGGGCCAAACAATTTTTTGAAGTGCTAACCCTTTTAAAAACAAGTTCTGGACGATCAACTACTATATCTTTTAAATACGGATCCATTTTTATAATGGGCCAATGTTTATTTAATATTTTACGAATTTCCCCATTTTTAACATTATACTGAGTAATGAACGGGCAAAGACCTTCTCCCCGACTCTTCTCTTTTGTTTTTGTTTTATATTTAATTAATTCATTACGCTCAAGTTTTCTACATCTATCAATGGCAGATGTTAACCCCTTCCCGACATTTGACGTATATATACGTCATGGCCGGGAAGTACTTCCCGACACATGACGTATATATACGTCATGGCTTCAAACTGTCACTGCGTCTAGAGACGCAGTGACAGAGGGACGATGTCTGCTGTCCCTGACAGCAGACATGTCCCTGCGTGCCCAGGGGGGGCTGCGATGCCGCCCCCCCGTCGGCGATCGCTGTGATTGGCTGTTCAGTGTGAACAGCCATTCACAGCGTTTTCCTGTGTTACCAGCGAATCAGACGCTCGGTAACACAGGTGTCAATCACCGCTGGGCGTCAGGGGGCATGAGGGGGTCATCGGTGACGATGACACCTCACCCCACCCTCACCCCACCTGCCCCCAAGGCTGTGATTGGTCCGTGGGACCCACGGACCAATCACAGCCAAGGCGCGACATTTAAACTAACGGTGACTGCGCTGCAGACGCCATTCCGGTCTGGAATTGCGTGCAGAGCGGTCACCGTGCCTATCTGCCGTGATACTGACCTGATCCTTGCAAATACTTACCTGATCCTTGCAAATACCTTACCTGATCACCTGATCACTGCTTGTAGCGTGCTGGATGCTTCCTGGATCTGACTTCTTGTGACTTCCTGCTGCTGCTGCAGTGTGATAGAGAGATAGAGATAGATAGAGAGAGAGATAGAGAGAGATAGAGAGAGATAGAGAGATAGTGACAGAGAGTGCTATATTTTGTGTCTGCTACCCCCCCTTTTTGGGGGTGCAGGGTGTTTTTTATATATATATATAACTGTCAGTGCTGCTGCTGCTGCAGTGTCATAGAGTGATAGATAGTGATAGATAGTGAGAGATAGAGAGATAGAGAGATAGTGATAGAGAGTGCTATATTTTGTGTCTGCTACCCCCCCTTTTTGGGGCTGCAGGTTTTTTTTTTATATATATAACTGTCAAAGCTGCTGCTGCAGTGTCATAGAGTGATAGATAGTGAGAGATAGTGAGAGATAGAGAGATAGAGAGATAGTGATAGAGAGTGCTATATTTTGTGTCTGCTACCCCCCCTTTTTGGGGCTGCAGGGTTTTTTTTTTATATATATAACTGTCAGTGCTGCTGCTGCAGTGTCATAGAGTGATAGATAGTGAGAGATAGAGAGATAGAGAGATAGTGATAGAGAGTGCTATATTTTGTGTCTGCTACCCCCCCCTTTTTGGGGCTGCAGGTTTTTTTTTATATATATAACTGTCAGTGCTGCTGCTGCAGTGTCATAGAGTGATAGATAGTGAGAGATAGAGAGATAGATAGAGAGAGATAGATAGAGAGAGATAGTGACAGAGAGTGATAGAGAGTGCTATATTTTGTGTCTGCTCCCCCCCCCTTTTGTGCTGATCAGTATATCTGTGCTGATCAGCAACTTTTTGGGGGTGCAGGGTTTTTTTTTATATATACCTGCCAGTTGCACTGTCAGTTGCACCAAAGGTTGTGCACCTGCTGCCCCTCACTGGTAATCAGTGTCGCATCACTGATCACCTTTTTTTTTTGAGGGTGCTGTGGGGTCTTTTTTTAATTTTTTTTTTATCAAATTTTTTTGATCAAATTCCTGTTGCCTTTGAGCGCTGTTCAGTGACGGACGTTACTGAACAACATCTGTGCTCAATTTTTGGCGCAGGACCTTTTTTTTTTTTTTTTTCTGCACTACATACACACTACACACTACATACTACATTGAAATAAAGTTTGTACCCCCCCTACACTATACACGTGTTGAAACATTTCACTACCAGAAACACAAAAATAAAAATGGCATCCCAAATGTCATCCCAAATGTCATCCCAAATGTCATCCCAAATGTCATCCCAAATGTCATCCCAGTCATCCAGAAGAATGTATTCAGCGGAGGAGGCATATGCCATGCTTGCTTCTGACTCTGACACAGCCAGTGATGCAAGCGAGGAATTTGAAGGATTCGCCTTAAGCTCCTCTTCCTCCTCTGGTGATGAGGGACCCCCTCAAAGACGCCCCCGTAGAGCAGCTGAGACCCCCCCAATAATTGATCTCGTATGGACCCCACCACCAGACAATTTTGAGCCCCAGGTTCCTGAGTTTTTGGCCATGCCAGGAATCCATTTGATTCCACAGGTCTCAGAGAAATTGACTTTTTCAAATTATTTTTCTCTGATGATTTTATAAATTTAATGGTGGACCAAACTAATTTATATGCCCAGCAGTTTATTGCTCAAAACCCCACGTCATCATTTGCTAGGTGGACCCCTGTAGATGCAGTAGAGATGATGACGTTTTGGGGTCTGGTGTTTCATATGGGCATAGTAAAAAAGTCAGAAATTAGGCAATATTGGAGTACAGATGTTCTGTACAGCACCCCATTTTACCGTATGGCCATGCCCCGGGCTCGATTTGAGACGATCCTTAAATTTTTGCATTACAACGATAATGCACAGTGCCCACCCAGAGATGATCCCACCTTTGACCGGCTATTCAAAGTCAGGCCGGTCATTGATCATTTCAGTGCCAAATTTGAAGAGATGTACATCCCAGATAAATTCATTTGCATAGACGAGTCCCTTATACATTTTAAAGGAAGGGTTAAATTCCGCCAGTACCTTCCCAGTAAGAGGGCAAGGTATGGCATAAAAATGTATAAGCTGTGTGAAAGCACCTCAGGGTACACTCACAGGTTTAGGGTATATGAAGGGAAGGATTCAAGAATTGAACCGCCAGAATGCCCCCCCTCCCTCGTAGGTGTTAGTGGAAAAATTGTCTGGGATTTAGTGCACCCCTTCCTGGATAAAGGTTATCACCTCTATGTGGATAACTTTTACACCAGCATCCCCCTGTTTAAGGCCCTTGGTTCAAGAGGTACAGCAGCTTGCGGTACTGTGCGCAAGAACCAAAGAGGCCTCCCAAAAACGCACATTGCCCAAGTAATGAGAAGGGGTGAAAGCAGGATAATATGCACCGAAAATATGTTGTTGGTCAAATATAAGGACAAGAGAGATGTCCTTATACTGACAACAATTCACGGAGACAGTACCACCTCCGTCCCTGTACGAGGTACCAGTACCCACACCTCAAAACCTAATTGTATCCTGGATTACAATAGGTACATGGGCGGAGTGGATCTTTCAGATCAGGTACTGAAGCCGTACAGTGCCCTGCGGAAAACAAAAATCTGGTACAAGAAGCTGGCCGTGTATATCATCCAGATGGCACTGTATAACGCTTACGTGCTATTCCGTTCTACCGGCCAGAGGGGGACATTTATGCACTTTCAAGAGGAAGTCATAAAGGGCCTAGTATTTGGGAACCAGCAGGCAGAGGGCCCCAGTACTTCTAGTACTGGCCCCCGTATTGTACCAGGGCAGCATTTTCCGAACGAAATCCCCTCCACTGCAAGAAAGGGCAGGACACAAAAAAGGTGCAAAGTTTGCTATAAAAAGGGAATAAGAAAGGAAACTATTTTCCACTGTGAAACTTGCCCCGACAAACCCGGCCTATGTATAAAGGAGTGTTTTAAAATATACCACACATCTATGGATTATTAGGTTCATCATTTCACCGTGCTTCGGGGGTCTTTCTAATGCCACATAGCACCCACCATCATTCCACCAGAATCTGAGCTGCAAAATCCAAAAATCACTCCTTCCCTTCTGAGTCCTGCCATGCACCCAACTGGTATTTTTTGGTCACATATGAGGCATTGCCATACTCGGGAGAAATTGGGGCACAGATTTTGGGGTGCTTTTTCTCCTTCATACCTTCTGAAAATGAAAAATTTTGAGCCAGAACTGTATTTTTGTGTAAAAAAATGTAATTTTTCATTTTCACTGCCCAGTTGTACCACAATTGGTGAAACCCCTGGGGGTTTGAAATGTACACTATACCCCTAGATGAATTCCCTGAGGGGAGTAGTTTGCAAAACGGGGTCACTTGTGGGGGGGTTCCATTGTATTGGTGCTTGGGGGGTCTTGCTAATGCGACATAGCACCCACCAACATTCCACCAGAATTTGTGCTGCAAAATCCAAATATCACTCCTTCCCTTCTGAGTCCTGCCACTTTTTGGTCACATGTGAGGCATTGCCGTACTCGGGAGAAATTGGGGCACAGATTTTGGGGTGCTTTTTCTCCTTCATACCTTCTGAAAATGAAAAATCTTGAGCCAGAACTGCATTTTTGTGTAAAAAAATGTAATTTTTCATTTTCACTGCCCAGTTGTATCAACATTGGTGAAACCCCTGGGGGTTTGAAATGTACACTATACCCCTAGATGAATTCCCTGAGGGGTGTAGTTTGCAAAATGGGGTCACTTGTGGGGTGGTTCCACTGTATTGGTGCTTTGGGGGTCTTGCTAATGCGACATAGCACCCACCAACATTCCACCAGAATTTGTGCTGCAAAATCCAAATATCACTCCTTCCCTTCTGAGTCCTGACACTTTTTGGTCACACATGAGGCATTGCCGTACTCGGGAGAAATTGGGACACAGATTTTGTGGTGATTTTTCTCCTTCATACCTTCTGAAAATGAAAAATTTTGAGCCAGAACTGCATTTTTGTGTAAAAAAATGTAATTTTTCATTTTCACTGCCCAGTTGTATCAAAATTGGTGAAACCCCTGGGGGTTTGAAATGTACACTATACCCCTAGATGAATTCCCTAAGGGGTGTAGTTTGCAAAATGGGGTCACTTGTGGGGGGGTTCCACTGTATTGGTGCTTTGGGGGTCTTGCTAATGCGACATAGCACCCACCAACATTCCACCACCAAAAATCACTCCTTCCCTTCTGAGTCCTGCCATGCACCCAACTGGTATTTTTTGGTCACATATGAGGCATTGCCATACTCGGGAGAAATTGGGGCACAGATTTTGGGGTGCTTTTGCTCCTTCATACCTTATGAAAATGAAAAATTTTGAGCCAGAACTGCATTTTTGTGTAAAAAAATGTAATTTTTCATTTTCACTGCCCAGTTGTATCAAAATTGGTGAAACCCCTGGGGGTTTGAAATGTACACTATACCCCTAGATGAATTCCCTGAGGGGTGTAGTTTGCAAAATGGGGTCACTTGTGGGGGGGTTCAACTGTATTGGTGCTTGGGGGGTCTTGCTAATGCAACATAGCACCCACCAACATTCCACCAGAATCTGAGCTGCAAAATCCAAAAATCACTCCTTCCTTTCTGAGTCCTGCCATGCACCCAAATGGTATTTTTTGGTCACATGTGAGGCATTGCCGTACTCGGGAGAAATTGGGGCACAGATTTTGGGGTGCTTTGTCTCCTTCATTCCTTGTGAAAATGAAAAATTTTGAGCCAGAACTGCATTTTTGTGTAAAAAATGTAATTTTGCATTTGCACAGCCCAGTTGTATCAAAATTGGTGAAACCCCTGGGGGTTTGAAATGTACACTATACCCCTAGATGAATTCCCTGAGGGGTGTAGTTTGCAAAATGGGGTCACTTGTGGGGGGGTTCCACTGTATTGGTGCTTGGGGGGTCTTGCTAATGCGACATAGCACCCACCAAAATTTCACCAGAATCTGAGCTGCAAAATCCAAAAATCACTCCTTCCCTTCTGAGTCCTGCCATGCACCCAACTGGTATTTTTTGGTCACATATGAGGCATTGCCATACTCGGGAGAAATTGGGGCACAGATTTTGGGGTGCTTTTTCTCCTTCATACCTTATGAAAATGAAAAATTTTGAGCCAGAACTGCATTTTTGTGTAAAAAAATGTAATTTTTCATTTTCACTGCCCAGTTGTATCAAAATTGGTGAAACCCCTGGGGGTTTGAAATGTACACTATACCCCTAGATGAATTCCCTGAGGGGTGTAGTTTGCAAAATGGGGTCACTTGTGGGGGGGTTCCACTGTATTGGTGCTTGGGGGGTCTTGCTAATGCAACATAGCACCCACCAACATTCCACCAGAATCTGAGCTGCAAAATCCCAAAATCACTCCTTCCTTTCTGAGTCCTGCCATGCACCCAAATGGTATTTTTTGGTCACATGTGAGGCATTGCCGTACTCGGGAGAAATTGGGGCACAGATTTTGGGTGCTTTGTCTCCTTCATTCCTTGTGAAAATGAAAAATTTTGAGCCAGAACTGCATTTTTGTGTAAAAAATGTAATTTTGCATTTGCACAGCCCAGTTGTATCAAAATTGGTGAAACCCCTGGGGGTTTGAAATGTACACTATACCCCTAGATGAATTCCCTGAGGGGCGTAGTTTGCAAAATGGGGTCACTTGTGGGGGGTTCCACTGTATTGGTGCTTTGGGGGTCTTGCTAATGCGACATAGCACCCACCAACATTCCACCACCAAAAATCACTCCTTCCCTTCTGAGTCCTGCCATGCACCCAACTGGTATTTTTTGGTCACATATGAGGCATTGCCATACTCGGGAGAAATTGGGGCACAGATTTTGGGGTGCTTTTTCTCCTTCATACCTTATGAAAATGAAAAATTTTGAGCCAGAACTGCATTTTTGTGTAAAAAAATGTAATTTTTCATTTTCACTGCCCAGTTGTATCAAAATTGGTGAAACCCCTGGGGGTTTGAAATGTACACTATACCCCTAGATGAATTCCCTGAGGGGTGTAGTTTGCAAAATGGGGTCACTTGTGGGGGGGTTCCACTGTATTGGTGCTTGGGGGGTCTTGCTAATGCAACATAGCACCCACCAACATTCCACCAGAATCTGAGCTGCAAAATCCCAAAATCACTCCTTCCTTTCTGAGTCCTGCCATGCACCCAAATGGTATTTTTTGGTCACATGTGAGGCATTGCCGTACTCGGGAGAAATTGGGGCACAGATTTTGGGTGCTTTGTCTCCTTCATTCCTTGTGAAAATGAAAAATTTTGAGCCAGAACTGCATTTTTGTGTAAAAAATGTAATTTTGCATTTGCACAGCCCAGTTGTATCAAAATTGGTGAAACCCCTGGGGGTTTGAAATGTACACTATACCCCTAGATGAATTCCCTGAGGGGTGTAGTTTGCAAAATGGGGTCACTTGTGGGGGTGTTCCACTGTATTGGTGCTTGGGGGGTCTTGCTAATGCGACATAGCACCCACCAAAATTCCACCAGAATCTGAGCTGCAAAATCCAAAAATCACTCCTTCCCTTCTGAGTCCTGCCATGCACCCAAATGGTATTTTTTGGTCACATGTGAGGCATTGCCATACTCGGGAGAAATTGGGGCACAGATTTTGGGGTGCTTTTTCTCCTTCATACCTTCTGAAAATGAAAAATTTTGAGCCAGAACTGCATTTTTGTGTAAAAAAATGTAATTTTTCATTTTCACTGCCCAGTTGTATCAAAATTGGTGAAACCCCTGGGGGTTTGAAATGTACACTATACCCCTAGATGAATTCCCTGAGGGGCGTAGTTTGCAAAATGGGGTCACTTGTGGGGGGTTCCACTGTATTGGTGCTTTGGGGGTCTTGCTAATGCGACATAGCACCCACCAACATTCCACCACCAAAAATCACTCCTTCCCTTCTGAGTCCTGCCATGCACCCAACTGGTATTTTTTGGTCACATATGAGGCATTGCCATACTCGGGAGAAATTGGGGCACAGATTTTGGGGTGCTTTTGCTCCTTCATACCTTATGAAAATGAAAAATTTTGAGCCAGAACTGCATTTTTGTGTAAAAAAATGTAATTTTTCATTTTCACTGCCCAGTTGTATCAAAATTGGTGAAACCCCTGGGGGTTTGAAATGTACACTATACCCCTAGATGAATTCCCTGAGGGGTGTAGTTTGCAAAATGGGGTCACTTGTGGGGGGGTTCAACTGTATTGGTGCTTGGGGGGTCTTGCTAATGCAACATAGCACCCACCAACATTCCACCAGAATCTGAGCTGCAAAATCCAAAAATCACTCCTTCCTTTCTGAGTCCTGCCATGCACCCAAATGGTATTTTTTGGTCACATGTGAGGCATTGCCGTACTCGGGAGAAATTGGGGCACAGATTTTGGGGTGCTTTGTCTCCTTCATTCCTTGTGAAAATGAAAAATTTTGAGCCAGAACTGCATTTTTGTGTAAAAAATGTAATTTTGCATTTGCACAGCCCAGTTGTATCAAAATTGGTGAAACCCCTGGGGGTTTGAAATGTACACTATACCCCTAGATGAATTCCCTGAGGGGTGTAGTTTGCAAAATGGGGTCACTTGTGGGGGGGTTCCACTGTATTGGTGCTTGGGGGGTCTTGCTAATGCGACATAGCACCCACCAAAATTTCACCAGAATCTGAGCTGCAAAATCCAAAAATCACTCCTTCCCTTCTGAGTCCTGCCATGCACCCAAATGGTATTTTTTGGTCACATGTGAGGCATTGCCGTACTCGGGAGAAATTGGGGCACAGATTTTGGGGTGCTTTTTCTCCTTCATACCTTCTGAAAATGAAAAATTTTGAGCCAGAACTGCATTTTTGTGTAAAAAAATGTAATTTTTCATTTTCACTGCCCAGTTGTATCAAAATTGGTGAAACCCCTGGGGGTTTGAAATGTACACTATACCCCTAGATGAATTCCCTGAGGGGCGTAGTTTGCAAAATGGGGTCACTTGTGGGGGGTTCCACTGTATTGGTGCTTTGGGGGTCTTGCTAATGCGACATAGCACCCACCAACATTCCACCACCAAAAATCACTCCTTCCCTTCTGAGTCCTGCCATGCACCCAACTGGTATTTTTTGGTCACATATGAGGCATTGCCATACTCGGGAGAAATTGGGGCACAGATTTTGGGGTGCTTTTTCTCCTTCATACCTTATGAAAATGAAAAATTTTGAGCCAGAACTGCATTTTTGTGTAAAAAAATGTAATTTTTCATTTTCACTGCCCAGTTGTATCAAAATTGGTGAAACCCCTGGGGGTTTGAAATGTACACTATACCCCTAGATGAATTCCCTGAGGGGTGTAGTTTGCAAAATGGGGTCACTTGTGGGGGGGTTCCACTGTATTGGTGCTTGGGGGGTCTTTTGCTAATGCAACATAGCACCCACCAACATTCCACCAGAATCTGAGCTGCAAAATCCCAAAATCACTCCTTCCTTTCTGAGTCCTGCCATGCACCCAAATGGTATTTTTTGGTCACATGTGAGGCATTGCCGTACTCGGGAGAAATTGGGGCACAGATTTTGGGTGCTTTGTCTCCTTCATTCCTTGTGAAAATGAAAAATTTTGAGCCAGAACTGCATTTTTGTGTAAAAAATGTAATTTTGCATTTGCACAGCCCAGTTGTATCAAAATTGGTGAAACCCCTGGGGGTTTGAAATGTACACTATACCCCTAGATGAATTCCCTGAGGGGCATAGTTTGCAAAATGGGGTCACTTGTGGGGGGTTCCACTGTATTGGTGCTTTGGGGGTCTTGCTAATGCGACATAGCACCCACCAACATTCCACCACCAAAAATCACTCCTTCCCTTCTGAGTCCTGCCATGCACCCAACTGGTATTTTTGGTCACATATGAGGCATTGCCATACTCGGGAGAAATTGGGGCACAGATTTTGGGGTGCTTTTTCTCCTTCATACCTTATGAAAATGAAAAATTTTGAGCCAGAACTGCATTTTTGTGTAAAAAAATGTAATTTTTCATTTTCACTGCCCAGTTGTATCAAAATTGGTGAAACCCCTGGGGGTTTGAAATGTACACTATACCCCTAGATGAATTCCCTGAGGGGTGCAGTTTGCAAAATGGGGTCACTTGTGGGGGGGTTCCACTGTATTGGTGCTTGGGGGGTCTTGCTAATGCAACATAGCACCCACCAACATTCCACCAGAATCTGAGCTGCAAAATCCAAAAATCACTCCTTCCTTTCTGAGTCCTGCCATGCACCCAAATGGTATTTTTTGGTCACATGTGAGGCATTGCCGTACTCGGGAGAAATTGGGGCACAGATTTTGGGTGCTTTGTCTCCTTCATTCCTTGTGAAAATGAAAAATTTTGAGCCAGAACTGCATTTTTGTGTAAAAAATGTAATTTTGCATTTGCACAGCCCAGTTGTATCAAAATTGGTGAAACCCCTGGGGGTTTGAAATGTACACTATACCCCTAGATGAATTCCCTGAGGGGTGTAGTTTGCAAAATGGGGTCACTTGTGGGGGGGTTCCACTGTATTGGTGCTTGGGGGGTCTTGCTAATGCGACATAGCACCCACCAAAATTCCACCAGAATCTGAGCTGCAAAATCCAAAAATCACTCCTTCCCTTCTGAGTCCTGCCATGCACCCAAATGGTATTTTTTGGTCACATGTGAGGCATTGCCATACTCGGGAGAAATTGGGGCACAGATTTTGGGGTGCTTTTTCTCCTTCATACCTTCTGAAAATGAAAAATTTTGAGCCAGAACTGCATTTTTGTGTAAAAAAATGTAATTTTTCATTTTCACTGCCCAGTTGTATCAAAATTGGTGAAACCCCTGGGGGTTTGAAATGTACACTATACCCCTAGATGAATTCCCTGAGGGGTGTAGTTTGCAAAATGAGGTCACTTGTGGGGGGGTTCCACTGTATTGGTGCTTTGGGGGTCTTGCTAATGCGACATAGCACCCACCAACATTCCACCACCAAAAATCACACCTTCCCTTCTGAGTCCTGCCATGCACCCAACTGGTATTTTTTGGTCACATATGAGGCATTGCCATACTCGGGAGAAATTGGGGCACAGATTTTGGGTTGCTTTTTCTCCTTCATACCTTATGAAAATGAAAAATTTTGAGCCAGAACTGCATTTTTGTGTAAAAAAATGTAATTTTTCATTTTCACTGCCCAGTTGTATCAAAATTGGTGAAACCCCTGGGGGTTTGAAATGTACACTATACCCCTAGATGAATTCCCTGAGGGGTGTAGTTTGCAAAATGGGGTCACTTGTGGGGGGGTTCCACTGTATTGGTGCTTGGGGGGTCTTGCTAATGCAACATAGCACCCACCAACATTCCACCAGAATCTGAGCTGCAAAATCCAAAAATCACTCCTTCCTTTCTGAGTCCTGCCACTTTTTGGTCACACATGAGGCATTGCCGTACTCGGGAGAAATTGGGGCAAAGATTTTGGGGTGCTTTTTCTCCTTCATACCTTCTGAAAATGAAAAATTTTGAGCCAGAACTGCATTTTTGTGTAAAAAAATGTAATTTTTCATTTTCACTGCCCAGTTGTATCAAAATTGGTGAAACCCCTGGGGGTTTGAAATGTACACTATACCCCTAGATGAATTCCCTGAGGGGTGTAGTTTGCAAAATGAGGTCACTTGTGGGGGGGTTCCACTGTATTGGTGCTTTGGGGGTCTTGCTAATGCGACATAGCACCCACCAACATTCCACCACCAAAAATCACACCTTCCCTTCTGAGTCCTGCCATGCACCCAACTGGTATTTTTTGGTCACATATGAGGCATTGCCATACTCGGGAGAAATTGGGGCACAGATTTTGAGTTGCTTTTTCTCCTTCATACCTTATGAAAATGAAAAATTTTGAGCCAGAACTGCATTTTTGTGTAAAAAAATGTAATTTTTCATTTTCACTGCCCAGTTGTATCAAAATTGGTGAAACCCCTGGGGGTTTGAAATGTACACTATACCCCTAGATGAATTCCCTGAGGGGTGTAGTTTGCAAAATGAGGTCACTTGTGGGGGGGTTCCACTGTATTGGTGCTTTGGGGGTCTTGCTAATGCGACATAGCACCCACCAACATTCCACCACCAAAAATCACTCCTTCCCTTCTGAGTCCTGCCATGCACCCAACTGGTATTTTTTGGTCACATATGAGGCATTGCCATACTCGGGAGAAATTGGGGCACAGATTTTGGGGTGCTTTTGCTCCTTCATACCTTATGAAAATGAAAAATTTTGAGCCAGAACTGCATTTTTGTGTAAAAAAATGTAATTTTTCATTTTCACTGCCCAGTTGTATCAAAATTGGTGAAACCCCTGGGGGTTTGAAATGTACACTATACCCCTAGATGAATTCCCTGAGGGGTGTAGTTTGCAAAATGGGGTCACTTGTGGGGGGGTTCAACTGTATTGGTGCTTGGGGGGTCTTGCTAATGCAACATAGCACCCACCAACATTCCACCAGAATCTGAGCTGCAAAATCCAAAAATCACTCCTTCCTTTCTGAGTCCTGCCATGCACCCAAATGGTATTTTTTGGTCACATGTGAGGCATTGCCGTACTCGGGAGAAATTGGGGCACAGATTTTGGGGTGCTTTGTCTCCTTCATTCCTTGTGAAAATGAAAAATTTTGAGCCAGAACTGCATTTTTGTGTAAAAAATGTAATTTTGCATTTGCACAGCCCAGTTGTATCAAAATTGGTGAAACCCCTGGGGGTTTGAAATGTACACTATACCCCTAGATGAATTCCCTGAGGGGTGTAGTTTGCAAAATGGGGTCACTTGTGGGGGGGTTCCACTGTATTGGTGCTTGGGGGGTCTTGCTAATGCGACATAGCACCCACCAAAATTTCACCAGAATCTGAGCTGCAAAATCCAAAAATCACTCCTTCCCTTCTGAGTCCTGCCATGCACCCAAATGGTATTTTTTGGTCACATGTGAGGCATTGCCGTACTCGGGAGAAATTGGGGCACAGATTTTGGGGTGCTTTTTCTCCTTCATACCTTCTGAAAATGAAAAATTTTGAGCCAGAACTGCATTTTTGTGTAAAAAAATGTAATTTTTCATTTTCATTGCCCAGTTGTATCAAAATTGGTGAAACCCCTGGGGGTTTGAAATGTACACTATACCCCTAGATGAATTCCCTGAGGGGCGTAGTTTGCAAAATGGGGTCACTTGTGGGGGGTTCCACTGTATTGGTGCTTTGGGGGTCTTGCTAATGCGACATAGCACCCACCAACATTCCACCACCAAAAATCACTCCTTCCCTTCTGAGTCCTGCCATGCACCCAACTGGTATTTTTTGGTCACATATGAGGCATTGCCATACTCGGGAGAAATTGGGGCACAGATTTTGGGGTGCTTTGTCTCCTTCATTTCTTGTGAAAATGAAAAATTTTGAGCCAGAACTGCATTTTTGTGTAAAAAATGTAATTTTGCATTTGCACAGCCCAGTTGTATCAAAATTGGTGAAACCCCTGGGGGTTTGAAATGTACACTATACCCCTAGATGAATTCCCTGAGGGGTGTAGTTTGCAAAATGGGGTCACTTGTGGGGGGGTTCCACTGTATTGGTGCTTGGGGGGTCTTGCTAATGCGACATAGCACCCACCAAAATTTCACCAGAATCTGAGCTGCAAAATCCAAAAATCACTCCTTCCCTTCTGAGTCCTGCCATGCACCCAAATGGTATTTTTTGGTCACATGTGAGGCATTGCCGTACTCGGGAGAAATTGGGGCACAGATTTTGGGGTGCTTTTTCTCCTTCATACCTTCTGAAAATGAAAAATTTTGAGCCAGAACTGCATTTTTGTGTAAAAAAATGTAATTTTTCATTTTCACTGCCCAGTTGTATCAAAATTGGTGAAACCCCTGGGGGTTTGAAATGTACACTATACCCCTAGATGAATTCCCTGAGGGGCGTAGTTTGCAAAATGGGGTCACTTGTGGGGGGTTCCACTGTATTGGTGCTTTGGGGGTCTTGCTAATGCGACATAGCACCCACCAACATTCCACCACCAAAAATCACTCCTTCCCTTCTGAGTCCTGCCATGCACCCAACTGGTATTTTTTGGTCACATATGAGGCATTGCCATACTCGGGAGAAATTGGGGCACAGATTTTGGGTGCTTTTTCTCCTTCATACCTTATGAAAATGAAAAATTTTGAGCCAGAACTGCATTTTTGTGTAAAAAAATGTAATTTTTCATTTTCACTGCCCAGTTGTATCAAAATTGGTGAAACCCCTGGGGGTTTGAAATGTACACTATACCCCTAGATGAATTCCCTGAGGGGTGTAGTTTGCAAAATGGGGTCACTTGTGGGGGGGTTCCACTGTATTGGTGCTTGGGGGGTCTTGCTAATGCAACATAGCACCCACCAACATTCCACCAGAATCTGAGCTGCAAAATCCCAAAATCACTCCTTCCTTTCTGAGTCCTGCCATGCACCCAAATGGTATTTTTTGGTCACATGTGAGGCATTGCCGTACTCGGGAGAAATTGGGGCACAGATTTTGGGTGCTTTGTCTCCTTCATTCCTTGTGAAAATGAAAAATTTTGAGCCAGAACTGCATTTTTGTGTAAAAAATGTAATTTTGCATTTGCACAGCCCAGTTGTATCAAAATTGGTGAAACCCCTGGGGGTTTGAAATGTACACTATACCCCTAGATGAATTCCCTGAGGGGCGTAGTTTGCAAAATGGGGTCACTTGTGGGGGGTTCCACTGTATTGGTGCTTTGGGGGTCTTGCTAATGCGACATAGCACCCACCAACATTCCACCACCAAAAATCACTCCTTCCCTTCTGAGTCCTGCCATGCACCCAACTGGTATTTTTTGGTCACATATGAGGCATTGCCATACTCGGGAGAAATTGGGGCACAGATTTTGGGGTGCTTTTTCTCCTTCATACCTTATGAAAATGAAAAATTTTGAGCCAGAACTGCATTTTTGTGTAAAAAAATGTAATTTTTCATTTTCACTGCCCAGTTGTATCAAAATTGGTGAAACCCCTGGGGGTTTGAAATGTACACTATACCCCTAGATGAATTCCCTGAGGGGTGTAGTTTGCAAAATGGGGTCACTTGTGGGGGGGTTCCACTGTATTGGTGCTTGGGGGGTCTTGCTAATGCAACATAGCACCCACCAACATTCCACCAGAATCTGAGCTGCAAAATCCCAAAATCACTCCTTCCTTTCTGAGTCCTGCCATGCACCCAAATGGTATTTTTTGGTCACATGTGAGGCATTGCCGTACTCGGGAGAAATTGGGGCACAGATTTTGGGTGCTTTGTCTCCTTCATTCCTTGTGAAAATGAAAAATTTTGAGCCAGAACTGCATTTTTGTGTAAAAAATGTAATTTTGCATTTGCACAGCCCAGTTGTATCAAAATTGGTGAAACCCCTGGGGGTTTGAAATGTACACTATACCCCTAGATGAATTCCCTGAGGGGCGTAGTTTGCAAAATGGGGTCACTTGTGGGGGGTTCCACTGTATTGGTGCTTTGGGGGTCTTGCTAATGCGACATAGCACCCACCAACATTCCACCACCAAAAATCACTCCTTCCCTTCTGAGTCCTGCCATGCACCCAACTGGTATTTTTTGGTCACATATGAGGCATTGCCATACTCGGGAGAAATTGGGGCACAGATTTTGGGGTGCTTTTTCTCCTTCATACCTTATGAAAATGAAAAATTTTGAGCCAGAACTGCATTTTTGTGTAAAAAAATGTAATTTTTCATTTTCACTGCCCAGTTGTATCAAAATTGGTGAAACCCCTGGGGGTTTGAAATGTACACTATACCCCTAGATGAATTCCCTGAGGGGTGTAGTTTGCAAAATGGGGTCACTTGTGGGGGGGTTCCACTGTATTGGTGCTTGGGGGGTCTTGCTAATGCAACATAGCACCCACCAACATTCCACCAGAATCTGAGCTGCAAAATCCCAAAATCACTCCTTCCTTTCTGAGTCCTGCCATGCACCCAAATGGTATTTTTTGGTCACATGTGAGGCATTGCCGTACTCGGGAGAAATTGGGGCACAGATTTTGGGTGCTTTGTCTCCTTCATTCCTTGTGAAAATGAAAAATTTTGAGCCAGAACTGCATTTTTGTGTAAAAAATGTAATTTTGCATTTGCACAGCCCAGTTGTATCAAAATTGGTGAAACCCCTGGGGGTTTGAAATGTACACTATACCCCTAGATGAATTCCCTGAGGGGTGTAGTTTGCAAAATGGGGTCACTTGTGGGGGGGTTCCACTGTATTGGTGCTTGGGGGGTCTTGCTAATGCGACATAGCACCCACCAAAATTCCACCAGAATCTGAGCTGCAAAATCCAAAAATCACTCCTTCCCTTCTGAGTCCTGCCATGCACCCAAATGGTATTTTTTGGTCACATGTGAGGCATTGCCGTACTCGGGAGAAATTGGGGCACAGATTTTGGGGTGCTTTTTCTCCTTCATACCTTCTGAAAATGAAAAATTTTGAGCCAGAACTGCATTTTTGTGTAAAAAAATTTAATTTTTCATTTTCACTGCCCAGTTGTATCAAAATTGGTGAAACCCCTGGGGGTTTGAAATGTACACTATACCCCTAGATGAATTCCCTGAGGGGCGTAGTTTGCAAAATGGGGTCACTTGTGGGGGGTTCCACTGTATTGGTGCTTTGGGGGTCTTGCTAATGCGACATAGCACCCACCAACATTCCACCACCAAAAATCACTCCTTCCCTTCTGAGTCCTGCCATGCACCCAACTGGTATTTTTTGGTCACATATGAGGCATTGCTATACTCGGGAGAAATTGGGGCACAGATTTTGGGGTGCTTTTTCTCCTTCATACCTTATGAAAATGAAAAATTTTGAGCCAGAACTGCATTTTTGTGTAAAAAAATGTAATTTTTCATTTTCACTGCCCAGTTGTATCAAAATTGGTGAAACCCCTGGGGGTTTGAAATGTACACTATACCCCTAGATGAATTCCCTGAGGGGTGTAGTTTGCAAAATGGGGTCACTTGTGGGGGGGTTCCACTGTATTGGTGCTTGGGGGGTCTTGCTAATGCAACATAGCACCCACCAACATTCCACCAGAATCTGAGCTGCAAAATCCCAAAATCACTCCTTCCTTTCTGAGTCCTGCCATGCACCCAAATGGTATTTTTTGGTCACATGTGAGGCATTGCCGTACTCGGGAGAAATTGGGGCACAGATTTTGGGTGCTTTGTCTCCTTCATTCCTTGTGAAAATGAAAAATTTTGAGCCAGAACTGCATTTTTGTGTAAAAAATGTAATTTTGCATTTGCACAGCCCAGTTGTATCAAAATTGGTGAAACCCCTGGGGGTTTGAAATGTACACTATACCCCTAGATGAATTCCCTGAGGGGTGTAGTTTGCAAAATGGGGTCACTTGTGGGGGGGTTCCACTGTATTGGTGCTTGGGGGGTCTTGCTAATGCGACATAGCACCCACCAAAATTCCACCAGAATCTGAGCTGCAAAATCCAAAAATCACTCCTTCCCTTCTGAGTCCTGCCATGCACCCAAATGGTATTTTTTGGTCACATGTGAGGCATTGCCATACTCGGGAGAAATTGGGGCACAGATTTTGGGGTGCTTTTTCTCCTTCATACCTTCTGAAAATGAAAAATTTTGAGCCAGAACTGCATTTTTGTGTAAAAAAATGTAATTTTTCATTTTCACTGCCCAGTTGTATCAAAATTGGTGAAACCCCTGGGGGTTTGAAATGTACACTATACCCCTAGATGAATTCCCTGAGGGGCGTAGTTTGCAAAATGGGGTCACTTGTGGGGGGTTCCACTGTATTGGTGCTTTGGGGGTCTTGCTAATGCGACATAGCACCCACCAACATTCCACCACCAAAAATCACTCCTTCCCTTCTGAGTCCTGCCATGCACCCAACTGGTATTTTTTGGTCACATATGAGGCATTGCCATACTCGGGAGAAATTGGGGCACAGATTTTGGGGTGCTTTTGCTCCTTCATACCTTATGAAAATGAAAAATTTTGAGCCAGAACTGCATTTTTGTGTAAAAAAATGTAATTTTTCATTTTCACTGCCCAGTTGTATCAAAATTGGTGAAACCCCTGGGGGTTTGAAATGTACACTATACCCCTAGATGAATTCCCTGAGGGGTGTAGTTTGCAAAATGGGGTCACTTGTGGGGGGGTTCAACTGTATTGGTGCTTGGGGGGTCTTGCTAATGCAACATAGCACCCACCAACATTCCACCAGAATCTGAGCTGCAAAATCCAAAAATCACTCCTTCCTTTCTGAGTCCTGCCATGCACCCAAATGGTATTTTTTGGTCACATGTGAGGCATTGCCGTACTCGGGAGAAATTGGGGCACAGATTTTGGGGTGCTTTGTCTCCTTCATTCCTTGTGAAAATGAAAAATTTTGAGCCAGAACTGCATTTTTGTGTAAAAAATGTAATTTTGCATTTGCACAGCCCAGTTGTATCAAAATTGGTGAAACCCCTGGGGGTTTGAAATGTACACTATACCCCTAGATGAATTCCCTGAGGGGTGTAGTTTGCAAAATGGGGTCACTTGTGGGGGGGTTCCACTGTATTGGTGCTTGGGGGGTCTTGCTAATGCGACATAGCACCCACCAAAATTTCACCAGAATCTGAGCTGCAAAATCCAAAAATCACTCCTTCCCTTCTGAGTCCTGCCATGCACCCAAATGGTATTTTTTGGTCACATGTGAGGCATTGCCGTACTCGGGAGAAATTGGGGCACAGATTTTGGGGTGCTTTTTCTCCTTCATACCTTCTGAAAATGAAAAATTTTGAGCCAGAACTGCATTTTTGTGTAAAAAAATGTAATTTTTCATTTTCACTGCCCAGTTGTATCAAAATTGGTGAAACCCCTGGGGGTTTGAAATGTACACTATACCCCTAGATGAATTCCCTGAGGGGTGTAGTTTGCAAAATGGGGTCACTTGTGGGGGGGTTCCACTGTATTGGTGCTTGGGGGGTCTTGCTAATGCAACATAGCACCCACCAACATTCCACCAGAATCTGAGCTGCAAAATCCAAAAATCACTCCTTCCTTTCTGAGTCCTGCCACTTTTTGGTCACACATGAGGCATTGCCGTACTCGGGAGAAATTGGGGCACAGATTTTGGGGTGCTTTTTCTCCTTCATACCTTCTGAAAATGAAAAATTTTGAGCCAGAACTGCATTTTTGTGTAAAAAAATGTAATTTTTCATTTTCACTGCCCAGTTGTATCAAAATTGGTGAAACCCCTGGGGGTTTGAAATGTACACTATACCCCTAGATGAATTCCCTGAGGGGCGTAGTTTGCAAAATGGGGTCACTTGTGGGGGGTTCCACTGTATTGGTGCTTTGGGGGTCTTGCTAATGCGACATAGCACCCACCAACATTCCACCACCAAAAATCACTCCTTCCCTTCTGAGTCCTGCCATGCACCCAACTGGTATTTTTTGGTCACATATGAGGCATTGCCATACTCGGGAGAAATTGGGGCACAGATTTTGGGGTGCTTTTTCTCCTTCATACCTTATGAAAATGAAAAATTTTGAGCCAGAACTGCATTTTTGTGTAAAAAAATGTAATTTTTCATTTTCACTGCCCAGTTGTATCAAAATTGGTGAAACCCCTGGGGGTTTGAAATGTACACTATACCCCTAGATGAATTCCCTGAGGGGTGTAGTTTGCAAAATGGGGTCACTTGTGGGGGGGTTCCACTGTATTGGTGCTTGGGGGGTCTTGCTAATGCAACATAGCACCCACCAACATTCCACCAGAATCTGAGCTGCAAAATCCCAAAATCACTCCTTCCTTTCTGAGTCCTGCCATGCACCCAAATGGTATTTTTTGGTCACATGTGAGGCATTGCCGTACTCGGGAGAAATTGGGGCACAGATTTTGGGTGCTTTGTCTCCTTCATTCCTTGTGAAAATGAAAAATTTTGAGCCAGAACTGCATTTTTGTGTAAAAAATGTAATTTTGCATTTGCACAGCCCAGTTGTATCAAAATTGGTGAAACCCCTGGGGGTTTGAAATGTACACTATACCCCTAGATGAATTCCCTGAGGGGTGTAGTTTGCAAAATGGGGTCACTTGTGGGGGGGTTCCACTGTATTGGTGCTTGGGGGGTCTTGCTAATGCGACATAGCACCCACCAAAATTCCACCAGAATCTGAGCTGCAAAATTCAAAAATCACTCCTTCCCTTCTGAGTCCTGCCATGCACCCAAATGGTATTTTTTGGTCACATGTGAGGCATTGCCATACTCGGGAGAAATTGGGGCACAGATTTTGGGGTGCTTTTTCTCCTTCATACCTTCTGAAAATGAAAAATTTTGAGCCAGAACTGCATTTTTGTGTAAAAAATGTAATTTTTAATTTTCACTGCCCAGTTGTACCACAATTGGTGAAACCCCTGGGGGTTTGAAATGTACACTATACCCCTAGATGAATTCCCTGAGGGGTGTAGTTTGCAAAATGGGGTCACTTGTGGGGGGGTTCCTAAATTTTAGCATCTTATGGTGCCTAGAAACCTACATGGTGCCTAAAAAATAATCTCATAAAAAGGAGGCTCCAAAATCAAGTAGGTGCTCCTTCTATTATGAAGCCTGTGGTTTGGTCAACGTGCACACTAGGGCCACATATAGGATATTTATGAAAACAAAAGAATTGGGGGAATCAATTTTTAGTCACATTTCTCTAGTAAAATTTACTGTGTTCCTTAGAAAAATGTATTCAAATTGCAAATCTGCAAAAAAAATGAAATTTTGAAATTTCACCTACACTTTGTTTTAATTCCTGTGAAACACCTAAAGGGTTAACAAACTTCCAAAATGCTGTTTTGAATACTGTGAGGGGTGCAGTTTTTGAAATGGTATCATTTATGGGGGTGTCTCACATACAAGTCCCTCAAAGTCACATCAGAACTGAACTGGTCCCTAAAAAAATCAGTGTTTGAAATTTTCTTGAAAATTTGCGAATTTGCTATTCATATTGTAAGCCTCCTAGTGTCCAAAAAAATGAAAAGGAAGTTGAAATAATGATGGAAACATAAAGTAGACATATGGTCTATGTTAGTTATTAACTATTTTGAGTGGTATGATTATTTGTCTCACAAGCAGAAAATTTAACATTTTGCAAATTGCTAAATTTTCCATTTTTTTACGACATTTTGGTATTTTTCACAAAAAAACACAGACTGTATCGACTCAAATTTACCACTAATTTGAAGTACAATGTGTCACGAAAAAACATTCTCAAAATCACTGGGATAAGTAAAAGCAAAAAAAAGTTATCCCCACTTAAGTGATACATGTCAGATTTGAAAAAAAGGGCTCTGTCAGGAACGCAAAAACTGGCTCTGTCAGGAAGGGGTTAATTCGTTATACACTTTGATTCCTCATGAAAATATTTCCGGGTACCCTACCCATCGATTCACAACCTGTGTTAACCCGGCAATAACAACAACTGAGCAAGAAGGCGCAGAGAGCTGCAGGTGGAAGCCCAGATCTGGCCATATTGCCTATTAGTTACGTATTCAATACAAACTATAATTTTTATTTTTTATACGTAGCAAGCAAGAAATGAAAAGTACTGTGTTTGTGTCATGTCTACTAATATTGTACATTATTATTGCAATCTTTGCTGTGACAGAAAGAATAAAGAAAGGGCTCACAGCTTTCAAAAGGCTAATAATGTCCAAATCAGCAATTGCCATTGTTATTTTATTACTGACCTAGATTTCAATGTCTGAGTACATATTGTGTAAATGCATCAATGCTGCATATTTTCTTTAAACTCATTTTGCTTTAATCACAGAAGCTTAAAAACATTAAATGTAAGCAGCGAAAGGGATTGATTCTGGGAGGGGGGGATGTACTAAGTCCTATTTCACGTGATGTTGCTATGGACAACCAATCAGAGACTATCTATTATCTTTTAGTAGGTACTAAATAAATAAGAAGTAGATTCTGATTGGTTGCCTATAGCATTATAACATGTGAAATAGAACTCACATCTTAGTAACTCCCCCCCCCCCCCCATGTGTTGAACAAACCAGGATGCAATGCACGGGGTGCAAAAATCTGTTCCCCTTCCTGGCCCCCCATAAAAGTGGGCAAACCTCCCAGATTCTACTGGATTCCCCAGACCCTAATACATCTCCCCGTCACGGCATTTAAATACCACGATTCATGGCTCTTCGTGGAGGGGAGGTGCTCATGATGCAAATCGTGTCATTTTAACCTCGCTCCTCACGAATTGCGGAATTTGCAAAACTGGAGGTGGGGCTTGATGACAGCTAGATCAGGCCCCACTCCTCGAAGTGCTGCTGATAGTCTCCCGGAGAGGAGATTTTAAAAGTAGGCAAGCCTGTTGTATGTATGTTAGGTATGTATGTGTGTATGTATGTGGATATATTGTATGTATGTATGTATATGTATGTTAGTACAGACGCACATACGTTTCTACGTAAGTATGTGTGTGTAACACCACAAAAAGGTTTTTTTGGGGTCAAGTCATATGGTTTAATGTCCAAAGGGCACATGGCTTTAAAAACCGTATTGACACCAAGGAAGATGTATTTGTACACTATACTGCCATTAAGAAGAACAACCCCAGGAACTTCCTATGCAGTTTGAGAGAAGGAGAGTTTGTAGAGTTCAAGGTGGTGATTGGAGAGAAGGGCACCAAAGCTACTAATGTAACTGGTGCTAATGGTGTTTCAGTGCAAGCCATCAAATATGCAGCAGATCACAGTCCACAGGACAGTTGACCACCATATACAAGGCTAATGTGTGATGTAATAAAGCTAATTATCTGTCCATCCAAATTAAACTTTTAGCACTGGAAATTTCTGAAATCTCTTCTGTTTAGAATATGAGTCAACATATTTACATAAATTCTAAAAAAAAATTTGCATTTGCAACTTCTGAACTTATCTGTGATTTGGAATGAACTCAGATGTTTACATCAAAATATAAGTAGCTGGAACTAAAAATATTTTATAAAGATCATACTGTATATACGGAGATCTTTCTGCTAGAGAACTATTTTGTTCAAGATCTCTATTCCTTTAGACATGTCTCAGTGTTAGTAAATCGGGTCCCCGATGCAATGCAAGTGAAACCTTAATGGTCAAATTCATAAGGAGATCAATTCAAATCAAACTTGGAGCAGTAGTGGAGCTACAGTATCAGGACTATGTTACCATGGAAATTGGATATTACAAAAACTCTATGTCCATGTGATTTCCATCACTGACCAGCTATGTAGTGAGATTGTCATTGATTTGCAATCCCTAGTGACCATTTGTGATGCTATTATGCAGGGTACACTTCTGGTGAAGATTCTTTCTGTTTAAACAAACATAAAATACAACAATACCTCTATTCTTGCACTAAAGTAATATGGAATTATAATATTGACTGTACTGGATTGCTAATATCGCTAATCCCCCTGCTAGTGGGAGCCAATATTGGAAACACTAGAGCAATAGCAAGAAGCACCCTATAATACAGTACCTTATTCAACACATACAGTATTAGGATGGTAAAAAGACTTTATTTAAAACCAACATCTTTCTTTATCCAAGAGAATTTAAAACCAATGGTGAAGACACGTCTTATCTCTGAGCAGTCTTTTCTTGATCACAACAATGGTCGGATTTGGTGAAGATGATAAAACAAGTAAAGCAAACGCATTTCGTCTCACAGACTTCATCAGGGGTTAGAACTTATGTATAGGTCAAAAGGTATCTCCGTGGTATGGGAACTTTAGAAATAGTTCCCTAATCCACTGAATGGAAAAATAAAACAAATTTCAGTAAATCCAATGCAGAAGATACGGTATGTGCATAGAAGGTCATACAGTGATGGGCACCTCTCTTATGCCTGGGTGTAAACTACATACAATAGCTTTCAGAAAGGAATCCATAGTATTGCACTCTGCAAATGTCTAAACTCTACATCAAAAGCCCCTCTTCTAACCAATTTGAAACATTTTTTAATACATAAACTTGTGCCAGTTTTCTTCTAAAACACTGCTTTGTTTTGCCTGATTTATGGCATCCTACTAAAAGTATAGAAGGGTTAATCTCCACAAGTGCTGAGATGTCTATGCTCCCATCCTCTAATAAAAAGACACACGTTAAGGGAAGTGGCGGAACTGGTGAGTGGTGGTCCCAGGTGCAACAATATGCTTTGGACCCTTATCCTGAAGTAGAGACCCTGCACATGTGCCCAGAGAAAATGGAGAGTGACAGGGGGACATAGGGAGAGTGACAGTGGAGACATAAGAACAGGGAGAGTGATGGTGGGGACTCAGGGAAAGAGAGAGGGGTAGTGGGGACCCAGGTATAGTGACAATGGGGACATAGGGACAAGGAAAGTGACAGGAAGGCATAAGGAAAGGGATAGTGATAGCAGAGACCCAGTGAGAGTGACAGCAGGGACCCAGGGAAAGAGACAGTGACAGTGGGGACCCAGAGTCAAATAGAGTGAAAACAGGAACATAGGGAGATTTTTACCAGGGACATTGGGTCAGGAAGAGTGACTGTGGAGGAATAAGGATAGAGAGAGTGACAGCAGGGACAGAGACAGTAACATTAGGGACAGAGAGAGTGACAGCAGGGAGAGTTATACCAGGGACGTAGGGACAGTGAGAGTGGGAACATAGGGAGTGGGGGAGTGACAGCAGGGACATAGGGACAGGGACAGCAGGGACATAGGGTCAGGGAGAGTGACAGTTGGGATAGGGCCAAGGTCTTAAGAGATGGCTACTGAATCCTTGTCTCGACTCAGTGACTCAAATCATTTGGCTGAATGGGTGATTCGGGTTGCTCACTGTTCAATGAGTCAAGACAGAAGCAATAGTACTCTCTGAGTCAGCAGGATAAGGGAGAGTCGGAGCAGCTGAGTTCAATCATGTACCTTCCATCCTCAGACTCCGTTATGTTTTCCCTGTCATACTTAATGCCGCCCGGACCAAGGGTGTTATCTAACACACACACACTGTTCCTAGCTCCTGCTGGATCCTCAAACCCCCAGCTTATATCTCCCCCACTGGGGCCACCCAATCCCCAGTACTCACCTCCTGCACTCTCCTCTTCCACCCTGTGGTTGGCGGCCCATGGGGTAAACACTGACAGTAGCAGTCCCCCCCCCCCGCAAGCAAGGACACTCACACCCACACACACATTTCATCCACAGCCTGAGCCAAGGCAAACTCACAGCCAACACATCACGCTGGCTAGTGGCTACAGTACTCACCAGGCTGATGGCACTGCAGAATCACAGCTACCCTCCAGAGTCCAGAGTCGGGTGGACTTGAGTCCTGGGGACTACACAGGGGAGCCTGGGAGGAGGACGAGATGAGTCACTGACATGGGGGCTGGGCTGAGTATTGATCTCAGCTGTTACTGGCTGGCAAACCAAGGTGACACCCAGAGGGAGGGAGGCAGGGAGTGAGTCAGGGGCAGGGCTTCTGTGCCTTGACGAATCCCTGAGTCTACCAGTGAGTCAAGACAGTTGTACACTGTGCAGGCTCATTGATTCAGTGACTGACAGATCAGATTCATGCAGCAGCACTAGCCTGCAGTCACTCCACAGGAAAGATAAGTCCTGTTTACTCACAGATGTTTTATGAGGAATTCAGCATTTTGCAATTTTATTTGATGTGGTTCCAGACTGAGTGATATCTGTTTCATAGCTGTTAAACTTTCTCTCCTCAGCCAAAGTTAATGTGCATATTCAGTAACTAAGATGCAACCAATGATTATTAATAATATAGCAACATAACACTGAATCTATGTTAGTATATTATTAACAATCATTGCATAAGCAGCTGCCTGCCTCCCCCAGATGCACTGCACAATCAGTTTTAAAGCTGGATAGCCATCAGCAGTGAGCCAACTCCCAGAAAACGGTCACTGAATCATTTCCTGGTCTGCCAGCACACTGAGTGACTATGAGCCAGATGTATTAAGCTTCACAAAGTGATAACGCTTGATACATCTGGCCCTGAGTCTCTGCAACTCATTGCATGTGTTGTGTGCTGTACACTGTGTGTGCAATGCAATACATTCCAAATAAGCATACCTCTAAACTTCTATGTAGATGGAGGAGGGACACTGAGAAGTGCGCCGAAAATTTCAGGGCGGTAATGAAAGGGAGCACGGCTCTCCCACGAGGCCACATCCCCATTTTGATGCTAGGGAGGCATGACCCAGAAGCTCTGTGAGCCTCTAGCCATGGCCCCAGCCCCCCAGCACAGCGTTTATTCACCACTGCTCAGCAGCGGACAGGGGGACTCCCAACAGCCCCCCCCTCCGCCGCAGGACACTGCCGGACGCGGGAGGGATGCGGGAACGTCCCTGAAAACTATGACGTTCCCGCAGTAATCAGGACTGTTGGGAGGTATGAAATGAGTCATAACTCATGAGCCAAGTCACTGACTCAATGTACTTCACAGAACTGAGTCATGTGTCTCAGTCCAGTGAATCACTTTGACCATGCCTAAACATCTGAACCGCGAGTCGAGGAGGAGAGCATCTGCTGCGATACCAGTTAACTCGCCGAAGGCAAAGAAAGTATCAGGGAGTACCTATGGGAAAGTGCAAGTCAAAGCTGCGGCATAGAGCACAGCACAGACCATGACAGTGGTAGGATTTCAATTTTGCAGCTGTGGCTGCTCCTGATTGGCTGCTGGTCCGCAAGCTCCTATTGGCTAGCAGCTGGAACTTCATTTTAATTAATTGCTGCTGCTCCAAGGTGCATGGTGTAAGATGTAAGGTGGGCTTTCAGAGCCAAGGCATGCGCCAATGAAAGGGCTCAAAGACATGGACATTACTAGTGCTAATAATAACATCCATGGCTGTGGGCCCTTTCATTGCCTAGGGCCCCGGTGCAATGCCTCGGCTGCACCACCCGTAGTTCCGACCATATTTGAGGGCCTGATTCAAGTTTGCTCTCTAGTCAGCGCACATTCGCTGCCTACTGAGTCCATAAACGCCGCCCACTACCCGACCGAATGCCCACCCCCCTCCTGCAGAAGAGTTGGGATGCACAGTATGCATCACAGTATCACTTCGCAACATGAAATCTCAGTTTGTAAATTTTCATATAACTAGCATAACAACTCTTTCAATGTCTCCAATCACAATTAAAAACTTATTGCAGTCGTGCTTGCCAACTTTCCTGAAAAATTCAAAATTTTTAGCCACATTGCATAGATGTTCCATCTCCCACACGTTGCCCACATCCCAACTGAGTATCTTTAGTCCCGTGAATCACATTAATGACCTTACTTGAAGATGTACTGTAGGGCCATGATGATGTTCATCTTCATTTCCCTTAAAAAAATGTTGTGTAAAATGTTGTGAATAATTGTCTTGATAAAAGGACAAACGGACATATTTATTGACCGCTTTTGGACATTGTTTCGATATTAAAAGTATCATTTGAGGAATTTTTGTTTAGATTACTTTTCCCTTTCTTGAATCGCTTCATCCTATAAACTGATTTGAGCAACCAAAAGTATTGCATAGTTTCAAATTGTATGCAAAGAAACCCATTAAAATTAATATTCTTCACTTCAGACGAATAAGCTTGCTTCCCTAAATTAAAATCTTTACACCGGTTACCACCCTTCCACAAAAAATGCCGTCTACTCGCTACATAGAATATATGGAATCTAGATGTGAAAATTCCTTTGGGCACAAATTGATATAATGGTATTCCTTTAATGGTACAGCTTTTGCACAACATTTATTTATTCTGTCTCATTTCTTATTGTTGTTCTTTTTTTTTTTTTTTTTGCAAGGAGTAACTCATTTGTTAAATATTTTTAATTATTTCTTTTTTTATGAATAATTTTGCTTTCACATAATGTACATTAATCTTTTTTTTTCGCTCACTATATTCAAGGATTCACACTGTGTTATATTACCGTCACAGCATATTTAACATATTTCATTATTTCCCTTTATTAGCTCTATTGAGTGATTTCTCAATCACTACATTTCATTACTTAATTTTCATTCATATGAACATATGCGCTAATCTACATTTATCGCCACCAGCTTCCATACATAATTTTGAAATGTAAAGACTATGGTGTAATAATATCTCATAAGTTTAATGTAACTGTCTTAAAATCTGTTTTGTATATTTTAAACTATATCACCTTCACTTTTGCAATACTGTTTATTCTTGTTCTCTTTTCCATTTCCCTTTCATTCTGTTTAATTAGAATTAATAATGTTTAACAACTAAGGTGTAAATTTACTGAGCTCTCGTGTTTTGGATTTGTGTTTTCTGATGGTAGAGTCATTCATTTTTGACTGCCAAGTTTGCTGAACATGAGGCATAGATGGATCAGTAAGATCCCTGCTATGCTTTTTTATGTAAAATGTAATAGAAATATCACTTATATGTGGACGATACTCAAATCTATCTACCAACCCCTGTATTGAGCAATACCTTTGATAAAGCTGTACCCTTAATACAGCGAAACGCGTCAGTAATTCTTTGGACCAGACCCACATCTCTACAATTGGAGTCTGCCACCCTATGGAACTTTTCCAAATGCTGCTCTTGATTTATTTACAGTATAACACTGTTGGCTGCAAACTATTTGGGAACCCAGTGGATTGGACAGACTACCACCACCTGCTGTTACCCCTGGATTACAAATTTATTTCAACCAGGATCCTGCCGTGCTATTCTGAGGACATTTGCTGTATTGTTTTCAGAATCGATTGAAATCCTCTAGCGGCATTGGGTAAATATCAACTTATCCATTGCAGGTTATCAATAATCCATTACCACTGGTACTTGCTCCCACCCAATTGAGCAGCAACTTAAACATCAGGATGTTGCCCCATTGTGCAGACTTGGGACTGGTTCCATTAGCCAATATTGTTTTTAACCTCACATACATATTTACATACAGTATATTCTGAATTTACACTTGTGCTTATTTTTCATGTGTTTTAATATGTATTGTTAATAAATCTTATTGATTTACTTCATCGTCCAAGTGACACTTCTTTCCTTTTTTTTTTGTTTAGGGCCGAGTCTCTGAATGTCTCTCTGCCATCTCATCTTCGATGTCTTCTCACCACCTCAAACTCAATATTTCCAAAATGGAATTAATAATTGTCCCACCAGCCCAGAGCAGTTACCATCCTGATATCTCCATAACTGTTGACAACTCGATAATCTACCCTACCCCAGAAACTCGTTGCCTAGGGGTCATCCTCAACTCAAACTGTCCTTTGTTCCCCACATTCAGTCTGTCTCTAAATCATGTTATATGCATCTAAAATAAATATCCAAAATATGACCCTTACACAAGACACTACTAAATCTCTTATCCATGCACTCATTATATCCCACATTAATTATTGCAATAGTCTCCTTACTGATCTTCCCAAGAACATACTCTCGCCACTGCAAACTATTTTGTATGTTGCTGCTAGGTTATTCTTCCTAGCAAGACATTGATCATCTTCTGATCTGCTCTGCCAGTGCCTCCATTGGTTGCCTGTATTTTACCGTATTCAATATAAAATATTTCTAGACTCATATAAGGCTATTACCCAAACTACACCAATGTATATCTCTTTACGTATCTCAAAATATCTCCCAACTCGATCAATCCGCTCTGCACAAGATCTGGGTCTCTCTTTTGCACGGATCACTAGCTCACATTCACTTTTACAGGACCTTCATCGGGCTGCTCCCACCCTTTGGAATGCCCTTCCACACACAATAAGGGGGTGATTCTGATTGACTCGCTAAGCAGCAACAATTTATTGCCACCCGCCACCTGCACAAATACCTGCCCCCCCGCTGTGGTCCACACATACCTGCCACTTTGTGAATGGATGTTTTATGAATGGATGACTGAGACGTGTGGGGCCATAGAATGGAGTGGAGGCTGACGTACTGTGCCGGAATGCAGGTGCACACCTGCGTTTGCATGGGGCCACCCAGCAATTTCCCGATGCTCCCACTATTTTTGTGGGTACGCCCTAGAAACGTAGGGTGTTCACATGCAAACTACCCCTGTCCGCCTCTATCCTGCCCCCCCCTCCCCCGTGCAAGCACCACGATGACTATGCAAGTTCACACAGATGCCCTGCACATCCACATATGCTATTATTGCTGTCAACATGGTGTTTGGATGGCTGCGTCTATCCACCAATCGAAGTCCAACATTAGATACCTGCCTCCCAGCCTGCAGCTAGACACTGCATTTGATACCTGCCTCCCAGCCATACAGTGTCTAGCTGCAGGTTGGGAGGCAGGTATCGAATGTTGGACTTCAATTGGTGGAGCCAATTGAACCAGCCATCCAACCACCATGTTGACAGCAATAATAGCAAATGCGGAGAGGTACATTATGATTTTTTTTTTTTTACATTTTATCCTGTAAATGAGTGTGGAGGGGTCCCACATGCATTGCTTTGACAATGCTGCTAAGACATCCCTGCCCTGGACCTCCCCCTATTACCTGGAAGCAGGAACTGCTGTGTGCTGGGGTGCAATGTGGTCAAGGAGACACTTAAATTGCAATTTTTTCTGTATTTTTTTTTAAAGGGGCCTGGCCATGCCTCCTGTGTTTAGGACATGCCTCCAGAGAAATGTCTGCACCCTGCCAGGCTCTCAACTCCACTGTCCACCCCAGCAGGCATACCCTGTAGATATGACCTATTTCTCTAATTAGTTAGCTATTTCTTCACCACTGTTTCTTCATTTCTTTTTGTTAAGTCAAAACAAATGAAATTGCTATCACCACAAAAACACACAAATAGTAGAATCTTTTTTACATACAATATAAATGTAAAAACAAAATCACTTTTGTATATACAAGAAAGAACATTGATGTACACAGTGTGAAGCTTACATTGCATAGCCACCTAGTGAGAAAATCTTCAAACTCCATTCAAAGACTTTGCAAATTCTAGAACCACAAGCCAGAGATATATTTAATTGGCGGTAGCAGAAGAACACTGTAATTTTAGATCATAAAAATGCCTCAGCAGTGTAAAAATAGCAACCTCATATTATAGCAATGGGGAGGGGGAGATTTTTTTTTTTAACCATCTGGGGTTTAAAATGTACTTTACAGCATAATCTAAGCAAGAGACAAAACGGAACATATAAATATAGAGAGTTATTTTGTATCACAAATAACTAAAATAAAGTGACACTTTTAGTGTATTTTCTCCTAGGACAACAATAAAATGAGGCGTTGTAATCGACTGCATATGGTTTATTAAAATTCCTCTAAAAATTATATTTCTAAATACATCTTAAGTTTACATAAATAAATCTGGAGATAAGTAGAATTTTTACAACTGTTTCAATGTATTCTCCAAACAAGCTATAAATAATGGAAAGATGTGAATTATAGTCCGCGGAGGTCAGCATAATCAGTTCTGCAACGTAACTTTATCCAGTAGTGTAAGTATGAGGGTATAGACAGTACGGTACTTATGTAATATCCGGGCGCCCGATTTTTGCATCGCATCGCATGCAATATAGTGGCATACAATTCATGCAATGCGATTTTTCATTGTAGAGACCCGATGTTTCATTGTATAGTCACCCATGGGTGATTTCATACCCCCACTATCCAACTACGCATGGAGTTGACTTTATATAGTGTGGGAGCACAGCGAGCCACCGAGCCAGAAGCATGGCTAGCGCATCGCGCCCCGCGATGGGACGCAGAATACATGTATAGTAATCCGCGTCCTCTCGCCACGCTTCGGGCTCGGTGGCTTGCTGCACTCGCCATACTATATAAAATCAACTCCATGCGTAGTTGGATAATGGGGGTATGAAATCACCCATGGTTGACTATACAATTAAAAATCGGGTCTTTACAATGAAAAATTGCATCGCATCGCATGCCTTAAGTAGTGGCATGCAATTAAAAATCAGGCGCCCAGATTATACATAAGTACCGACAGTACCCATAAATGATTATGGTCACAGGCCTTCGTTCAGTTCGGGTCACTTACCTATTCAGGGACAATGGTACATTAGGCGATGGCGGTGGGGTCCTTGGCGGACACCTGTGTTGCTGTTGACTGGGACTCAGAGTGGCAGTGAGCCCTCCAGCAGCAATAGGGTTGCTGTCAGCGAAAAGACCGGGTATTCGGCTGTCAGCATCCTGCTGGATGTCTTAATCATACGTGCAGCAAAGACGGGCACGTGGGTGGGTGTCAGTGACGGATTCAGTATTGAATCCCGGCAGTTGGGATCCCGGCGTACAGAATCCCGACGCCGGAATCCCGACGCCGGAATCCCGACAGCCGAAATGCCGACAAGGGGGGGACGTGGATCGCCCCCCTTGCGGGCTCGCTGCACTCGCCACGCAGCGGGCCCGGTGCCTCGCTACGCTCGGCACACTAATTTATTCTCCCTCCAGGGGTGTCGTGGACACCCCAGGAGGGAGAATGTGTCGGCATTTCGGCGGTCGGGATTCCGGCGTCGGGATTCTGAACGCCGGGATCCCGACCGCCGGGATTTTAACTGCATCCCGTCAGTGACGCATCAAGTCCAATAAAAGGCACTTCCTGGTGGGCAATCCCTGCCAGAGTATAAGTTCACTAACCTGCTCCTGCATCCATTGTGCTATCTCTATTACCTCTGACTACCAGTGATCCCGGCTTTCCCTTCGACTCTTCTGCCTCATCCCTGTGTACTGCATACCGTGATTACCAGTGTATGACCCGGCTTGACTTTGGACCTGCTATTGCCTTATCCTTTTAATACCTGCTTTGCCCACTTGATCTTGACATGGCTAGAGGACCAGGAACACTCTAAATCCCATTGATCTTTATATACATCAGTTCTAAAGGGGAACCTGACCAAGGGGCGATAACCAGTGTGTCAGGTGCCACAAAAGCACAAATCCCACTTGGAGGGGTCACTGGCAGAAAACCCCCAGCACAGTAAGACTCTGAGCCCTTGGGTCAGATCACTTTAATCCCCAAGCTAGTAGGCCTCAGCTATCATAGTTAGTGACAACTATTCACCATTACACAATTTACAGAACCCATACCCAATTGAGATTCCAAAAATGATGCAGTTGGTCCTATCACTTGTGTGTCAAAACCTAATGATTCTGGGTCTCAGTGTTCCCAAGGACCAAGCCACCCCTTTGAATCTAACACAACAATGTGTGGTCAAGTGATACTCTTTACCATTCCCAGACCCTAAACACTTGCAATCCATAACTCAGATGGTGTGGATGAAGCTGGATGTAATAATGAGAAGTGTTTGTGAAAATAAAAATAGGGTAAAATTGCAATAAGAAGACTTGACAGTGTAGCTCATAAGCAGACGAGGGCAGATGGGTGAAAACATCACCTGTAAGGATTTAAATCCACTTGCACCTGGTCTTTACATATCATTGTCTCCAAAGAAAACACTGTAATATGTTGGTAACAATGTAAGGTACAATGTATTGTTACACACATAGGGGCTTATTCAGCATGAGTTGCTAATGTGAGAATTTGCAGTGGACTGTAGTAAGACGCCGCCCTGACAGAAATGGAAAATGCCCCTTGCTAAATTGTGAGAGAATTGACAATAGATTGCTATTTGCTATCCATTCGCAAATCCATATGCAATACCCAAACCATGAAAAGGACTTTACTATCTGTAGAAATGTGAGTAGCTCTGACACCTCCACAAATCTGTGACTGAGACAGGCTGAAAGTAGTCATCACTGACATCACAGACAGTGGCGGAACTACTATATTTGCGGCCACCCTACTAAAAATTGTGGCAGCCCCCCCAAGTAAAGTTAATTTCCCCCAAGTAAAGTTAACCCCCCCATGCCTTACCTCTCCATCTGCCACTTCTGTGGCATGGACCCGCAGATCTTGTCTGCGGTCTCGGCTCCCCTCCTGGCTCCTGCTGCTAATGAAAATGGACCATCACAAAATGTCTGCCCCCAGACAGCAGACCGTTTTTGAGGATGCTAGAGGAGGCCGCCTCCTTCAGAATGGTCAATTTAAGCAGGAAATAATTAAAAATCACCTAAACATTTTTAAGAGAAGATGTGACCTGGTTATGTAATATTCTTTAAGAGTTGATATTGGCACATTCCTTTGCCTAGTGGCCATTTCTCAATAGGAGGTTCATAGCAATTATTACAATTTCAGAACAATCAAGATCTGTTTTTTTATTACTCATTTATATTCCTAGGGAATTGAAAGTTGTTCTATGCCAAATATATTTATAGTAAGTATTGTATATAGAATCATAACAATTACTTATATCTTATAACAAAGGTCAGGAGATAATAGTGTGTAATATCTATGCAAAGATGAAACTTTAAGTTTTTATAAGTTACAGGTGAATCGATATGTAATGAATAGAATATTAAGGAACATAAAACTTGGTCAAAAGTTACGCCAGCCACTCACAGGCGTGTTGGCATCACTGCCAGGTGTTACCAAGAGGTTAAAGAAGTTTGAATATTGATCTCGAGGATCCTCAGTTTGTATTGGAAGCTATACTACTATTCCTGATTTTCCCAGCACAATGATAAAACCTAAGTTCATTTTATTACTTTTTATATTTTTCTTATTGATTAATTCTGAAAATAATATTTTTTGTTAAATTAAAAAAATGTAATGTTTACTTTTAAATCCTTTAAGGGAAAATACTAATCCTCTTAATATAACAGTTCATTAGCTTAAATAAAAATACATGTTAAGACTGCAAAGTATTTAAACCTGTAATTGCTAGTCAGATAATTGTTATCCCTTTACTACCAGGAAGCATACAGTGTACTGAGTGCATGCATCTCTGAGTAATACAGATTCTCCATGACCTGTATCAGGGAGTGGTGGCACCTCACAGTGAAAGTGTATATTAGTAAAATGTTGTTGTATAGTTTAGTGAATCTGTAGTTGACAGAGATTAAGGGCAGGGCCGCCAACAGGGGGTTGCTATGCGGGCAACTGTCCCAGGCCCGGCCGATGTGACAGAGGGTAGGGCCCGGGCGGCTCTATCCCCGCAGTCCGAATGGCTGCCAGCACCCCCTTCACTTACCAGCTCACCACTGTGGGTTGTCTCTGGCTGCCACCTCCCCACCTCCACAGTGGCGGGCTGCAGGTCGTCCACAGCCCACCATACACACACAGCCCCTTCCACGTAACATCATTGGTGACTCAGCACCTGTCCACCTGCCCTACTGCCCGCTGACATTCACGCAGACAGTGCAGTGGGCAGCAGGGAGACCCCAGAAAAAGCCCCCACCACGCGATCGCTACATAATGACATCACACCATGCACCAGATGATGAGGAGCCGCCCGAAGCCATCACGGATTCCTGGCTATTTGAAATCTTGCGCTGCCATTGTGGCAGATTTTAAATAGCTGGGAGTCCGGGACAGGCAGCACTGTGAATGCAGCCATGTAGCCGGGCAGCCCCCGGCTGTCAGTGCATACAGTCCTTCCCGGCGGTGGCAGCGGTGGCTTTCTTTGTTAGGGGGCCTGTTAGAGGGCCACCTGACACAATGCATTTACAAGCATAGTGACTTCACAGTGTGTGCTTTTAGCTTTCCGGATATATGTCCATATTTACAGGCTGTCCAAAGTAAATCCAGATAGGTGTCAGACTACAATATATTTAAATTATACTTTTTGCAGGTAAAATGGGGACTTTTCTCCCTGTATTTTTACCACCAATATCTTTTGCTCCTTCTGTGACCTCTAGTTCACTGTATACTTATTAGTGATGAGCGGGTTCAGATCCTAGAGTTCCGAAACCCCCCCCCTGAATTTAACTAATCCGGGGCCGGATCCGAGGAGTTCGATGGGTCCCGCCATCTTTCTGAGTCAAAAAAGAGGCCAAAACGTCATAATCTCGTGTCGGATTCTCCCGAGACTGGATCTCTATAAATGTTCCGGCTCCAGCGCCATCTTCATTTAGCATGTGAAAACTCAGACAGCAAGGACGTTTCCAAAGCGCGCACTACTACATTCTTCACTTGTGATGATAAGGTGGGCCTGTGTACTTTAAAGGTCAGGGTCTATGTATAATACAATTCCCCCTCTCTCTGCTCTCCTTCTCTCTCCGCTCTCTAAATGGGCACACTGGCAACCCCCCCCCCCCCATCCCCTCCCTCTCATGGTGTTCCCCTGTCATTTTCTCCTGGATCCACCCCTGAAAGCAAGTGATGAAAATCGCTGTGAAAGATAAAGGGTGTTCTGGTGAATCAGCATAAAGAGCCAGCACACTGGATAATACTGGAAGTGCTGAAGCATAAACTTCTGGGAGAAAGTATATGGGAGGAGTGTCCATCAGTAGTGACTGGCTCGAGGGAATTAACAGAAACACACAGGAAACTGTAGACAGCACACAATAATAGTACTCATACTGTACGTCTAGAGCAGGGCTGGGCAACACCGGCCCTCCAGATGTTGATGAACTACACATCCCAGGATGCTTTGCATTAGTTTTGCTATGTGGCCATGCTGAAACTGATGCAAGGCATGCTGGGATGTGTAGTTCATCAACATCTGGAGGGCCGGTGTTGCCCAGCCCTGGTCTAGAGTCACTGGAGACTGTTTAGAGGACTTCCCGGCTACCGCACAAATAATTATCGCACATGCACTAAAATATGCGATAATTATGGCAAAGGACAGCTCTTGCGTTAAGAGCTGTCCTTTGCAATCTGGCCGGTGATGGGCAGTAGCTCCCCCCTACCTCTCTTACCCGGCTGCTGCTGCAGGTGGGCTCTCCTCCTCCCTGCACCTGGAAGAGGATTTACAGTGCAGGGAGGAGGAGGTCACTGGTCCGGGCAGCACAGGGATGTGCTGCCCAGACACAGGTGAGGGGAGTTGACGGGGTCTGTTTGAGGTGATGGTGATGGTGGGTCGCGGTAGAAGCCCATAGTCAATTGACAGAGCTTCCAAAAACAGTTGTCCTTTGCAATCATTACTTTTGGATGTATGACTTGGAGTCCTGTGGCCAGCACATGTCTAAGTCATGTGGAACAACAGAATGGATCCTATAGATTCCCTCTTGGGAACATCTGCAGTGTGTAGCCCATAGACTTTGACCGGGAAAGTTATTAGTAGATGGAGTTGCCTATAGGGAACTATTTTTGCTTTCCGGAGCTTGTTTGACCACATTTTTGAGGCTAGAGGATTCCACTCGCTAAGTTCATTGTTTGCAGTATATTCAGAGTTCAGGAAGTTTCTTCCTTCAAAAGATTCAATATACAATCTGCAGCATCACAGGGGTGTGGGGACCACAACGGTTTCACCTGCCATGGGGTAACACTGACTCCTGCTGAGTAACAGAAGCTGGGATCTGCACTGTAGCATTAAGTGTAGACAGGGCCAAAACTAGGGTTTCCGGCGCCTGGGGCAAGGCAGTCATTTGGTCTCCCCCCCCTCCCCCCTAACTGGGAGGGACCAAATGACTGCCTTGCCCCTGGTGCCGGAGGCTGAGCGAACCCTGTGCCCACATACTTCTGTTGTGCAGCGGGGTCAGGGGACGGGCAGCGGGGCCTGGGGACGGGCAGCGGGGTCTGGGGATGGGCAGAGGCGGTTCCGGTCCGGGCAGCAGGGGTTCCGGTCCGGGCAGTGGGGGTCCGGCCCGGGCAGCGGGGTCCGGGGACAGGCAGCGCCGCGGCAGCTTTCACTTGTAGTAAGCTATGCTTTTTGCCTGGCGGTGGGAAGCGCTGCTGATTTTGAAAAGACTTGCAGGATGCTGATTGGCTGAGAGAATTCAGCTAATTGGCTGAGAATTCAGCTAATCAGCGTCCGGCAAGTCTTTTCAAATTCTGCCTCCTGCCGGGCAAATAGCGTAGCTTGCTTCCAGCTGCCGCTACGCCCATCCCCAGACCCCCGCTGCCCAGACCCCGACGGTGCCCCCCATGCAGTGCCCGGTGCGCATGACACCCCCCCCCCACTCCCCCCCCCCCCCCTAGTCATGGCCCTGTTGTAGAACCCAGCTACTGTCTCTGTGTAGGCAACCAATTAACTTTTTTAGGGGGAATCTGCATTTCCCAGGCCCCCCATAGTGACTAAATTGGAGGTTCAGGCTTCAAGGCCATGTCCCTAACGAGGGCAGTAGAGAGTCTGGATGGACCCAAGGATTTCTCTAGCATGTAGCCTAATTACAGGAAGTGTGGCCATGTACCCTTTAAATAAAATACAGAAAAGCTGGTACAGAAGCATGTGCTGGGTTAAGGAGAAGAGCTGCTGTAAATCTTGCTTCCAGGGAATGGGGACGGACCAGGGACCCTACTGGGCTCCTCTGTCAGACCTGGGTAATTAGTACCTTCCCTTCCTTAGCACTCCTGCCCCCAACATCTGAGGTCATGCCCCCAACCTGGGATGTCACGCCCCCTTTCCTAGCGCATGCTGCTTTGCCAGTCGGACTAAAGACAATGCCACACTGGGTGTCCAAACACGTAGGGATGCCACTGTACTCAGTACTTTAAATATTATTAAATAACAATTTGTGCTTGTAGATATAATATTTGGGGCCATGTCTAAGTGAAAACAAAATTGTCCTGATGATTGAGCCTGATGATAATGCAATAGCATTGAAACGTTGCTGATTCAAATAAACTCGTTTTTTGGACATTGAACAAAGTCTGGAGTGCTTCGTCCACCCCCCTACAAAGTCTATATATATATATATATATATATATATATTTATATATATATAAAAAGCATTGATTGTATGATGGGGTCATGGAGCTTTGAAGTATGTCAGTAAATGCCCAATAGACAGTTCCTGAGAAGGATGGCTGATTTGTATATTTTTATTTAGGTCAGTTATTGTAATGTTCCAAGGATTTTTAATGTGGCAAAATAGTCAAATTAAGGACAAAACTACATGTGGATTTTGTCTATCACATAATAATGATTTGGACTAACACAGCATGTGTTTGGTGAAGCATGTTATGGTCTGAGTCATAAAACATTCATTAAAGCTGGATACCTGTCTCTGGATAATTCACTGAAATTTGTGTGCCGAGCCGGAGCTGAAGGGATTTAAGCACTGCTGTTATTTATAGGCATCTATAAAATGCGCAAACAAGCAATGGTCTGTCTTTATATACAAGCAGCCTCATCTAACCATTTCGCTCATTTCTTTATTATTTATTGTGTGGGTCAATACACATTATATTTACATATGGGCTGATTCCGAATCACGCAGAAATTGTCTGCACTGTGCATCATTCATAATCTCCTATGCACTTCCCTATATATCTGCCTGTGATAGTTACCATCATCACCACTCTCCACCCATTCCACTTAACACGGACCCTGCTCAACTGCTTTGTCATTTCAGATTATAGCAGCTATACATGTCATCAGGAGGGAGGGGGAGCTGTGGAGGCTTCTAAAGTCCTTCTCAGTCTCCAGAAGCTAGTGAGTACAGACAGTGAAGTCCACTTATCCCAGTTTAAAAGCAACCTGTCCCAAAACTGAAAGGTCATTGGGGGCAAGGTTAGTGCCCCTTTACCCCCACCACCACCATTCTACAGCTCTTCCACCCCTGCCTATAAATTTTAAATTGATGATTTCTGCAAAATTGTCAGTTCGTCTCACTGTCATAATATACTATTTCTGTTTTGTTGACATGGTATGTGGAACGGCAATATTTTTTCTAATGTTAATTTCATAGAGAGACTGCCAGCATTGAGTACTGTCGGTTTGTAATACAGTATGTATCAATAATACTATAATAATGGTTATGTAATACCACTTTTTTCTAATAGGACTAAGGAGGTCATTCTGGTTGACTCGCAATGCTGTTAGTCAACTATTCACCACCCACAAGAAAGCCTGCCAAACGCACGCAGATTTTCCCCCAATGCATGCAAATGGATGTTTTCGTCCACCAACCAATGATTTGTACAGCACTCACAAAAAAAAGATCTCTGGTGACAGAAAGAGGGCAGGCAGTTGACATCCAGTGCCCCTGACACCCGCGTTACGCCAGAATTACCATAGGAATGCCCACGAAACGCTGGGCGTTCTCCCATGGGCGCGAACCGTGTTCGCTGCCCCACTCCCCTTGACCACACTGCTCATGTGAATGGGCTGGTGACTATGGGGTTATTCTGGTTCACTTGCAAAAGGCACAATCACTCTCTAATGGACAACACCATGTGCACTGCAGGTGGGGCTGATGTAACATGTGCAGAGAGAGTTAGATTTGAGTGTTTTATTGTTTCTGTGCAGGGTAAATACTATCTGCTTTCTATTTACACTGTAATACAGATATCAGTTTGAAGTACAAACCCCACCCAAATCTAACTCTCTCTGCACATGTTACATCAGCCCTACCTGCAGTGCACATGGTTTTGTCCATTACAGAGTGATTGTGCCTTTCAGAGTAAACCAGAATAACCCCCTATGTCACCTTCATGTGGCCTTCACATGTGCAAAAGTGAATATGCAGATGCGCAGGCCATCACCATCACTCACTGTTACGAATTTGCAATTGTGAGTAGCAACCTGAATGACCTCCTACAAGTGCTTCAAGACCATGTGCCATTCTATATTTAAATTATTATTTTTTCCAAAATAATTTTTATTAAAGGTTTTGTTCCGTTACAAGCGGAAGGGGAAATGGGTACAGAACAAAAAGAGGGAGGGGGAGGGGGGGGGGGGCAAAATCCAACATTGTAAGTCCTAATAATAGTACATAATAAAAGTAGTGAACAGAGTCGACAATAAGATGTGATTATAATAGAAGGAATAGACCAGGTATTTTCTTCAATAAGTAAGACCATGTCAAATAATAGGGTTGCCCCTTCTGTCGATGTTATATACTCCCGCCAGTATGACCATGTTGTCGCTGGGGAAGAGAGCTTGGGAGAAGAGGGTAGACCCATTGTTTCCATTTGGAACAAGTGGTGGATTTTCCTGATAATCTTGCAAAATGGGGGAGGAGAGGGGTTTTTCCAGTCCTGGGCTATTGCGGCCCGGGTGGCTATAAAAAAATGGCCTAGTACGTAACGCTTGGGCTGTTGTATGTCTGGTGGGTAGGCGTGGAGCAACGTTAGAGATGGGGAGACCTGAATTGGGACTCCAAGGACTCTGGAAGCAAGATTGAAGACTTCCTTCCATAGTAGTCTTATTTTCGAACAGGCCCAGAAGATGTATTAGGCATCTCCAGTCTCGTTGTAATTCCTCCAACAAAGGTCAGAGATTAAAGGTCAGTTTCTATGCAGTTTAGCAGTGGTAAAATATAGGTCATAAAGGAGTTTGAAATGCATTTCTAAGTGGTTGCTACATTTAGATATTTTATGTGATGCAAGGTAGATTTTTTCCCATTGGTGACAGGAGATGGGGCATGTTATATCTCCTTCCCATTTTATTTGTATGGGGGATTTATCCTCCGAAACAACAGCTTGCGGTTCAGAGTACCAAAAGCTTATTGATCCCTTAGAGTTACCCATAGCTTGTTTTGATAGTACCTTATGGGGGGGGGGGCAGCAGTATCGGGCCAGGTGATCTTACTACAGTCTTCAGCCAATGAACAATCCGACCATAGGAAAATAGTTCCCTATCTGGGAGGTTAAATTGAAGTTAAAGAGAACTAAAGGGGGTTATAGAAACTCCATCTACTAATGCGTCAATAGAAACAATACCACAGGATATCCAATTAGTAAGGTTTATATTTGGAAATAGTTTTGATAGGGCATGCAGAGAGAGCTTGCGGGAATGGAGGGAGACAAGTTTTGAGGATATCACTAGTGTGTCCCATGCGGAGAGGGAATCTGAGATAGCACATACATTAGTGTATGAGGGGGGTCTCTGTTGAGAGGGGGTCCAGAGGAGGTCTATTAAAGATGTACGGGAGAGTAACTGACTCTCCAGATCCATCCATTGTTTTTTGCCTTCAAGTAAGCACAGTCATTAATTTTGGGCCACTAAACAAGCTAGTTGGTATTTCTTTAAGTCCGGGACTTCTAGCCCTCTGTGTTTCCACAGTCTAGTTAATCTCTTATATGCTATGAGGAGGGGGGGGGGGGGGGTTTCTTCCAAATATATTTCACGATTATGGAGTGAATACGATTGATGGTTTTCTGTGGGACTAGATAGGGAATCGCACGAAATAGATCTTGGTAATATTGACATTGTAAAAGCTGCAATCCTCCCAAGCCCAATATTTCCAGGCTGAACCAAGATTTCAATAATGCTTCAATCTGGGAAGTCAGAGGAGTGAAGTTTATGTCTGTGACCATTGCTAAGGAATTGGGGATATTTATTCCAAGGTATACAATGTAATCCTTCTTCCAATTATATTTGTATTGCGTTTTAAATTCAGAGGTCTTCTCTACACTCAGGTTAAATGTCAAGGCTTCAGTTTTGGTCGTATTTATATTTTAATTCTTGATCTAGGATTTTGCTGCTTTGAAGTTGACAATTGTTTTATTTATTTTTTTGCAAGATCTTTACACGGAGTTCAAGTAAATAAACTGTTTTCTGCACCTTCGGGTTTGTTTGAGTATCTATTTTTCCCCCAGCAGAGAGATTTTCCCTTTCCACATGTACATTATGCAGGAAATTTAGACATATTACAGGAGATTTCTTATCTAGACATATATTTGCTATCGCAATAAAAAAGTACATTAGTCACATTTGTAATTAGAGCTAACTCAGATATGTTCAAACATTTCAAAACTGCGTGAAACTGGAAACATCCCCAGTTCAATAGGCACACGTCTCATTTAAATGTGAGTTGAAAAAAAATACTGTGGGTGAGATTTAATAGGATGAGATTTTCAGAAAGTGAGAGATTTGGTGAGAAATCTCCAGATTTTTTTAAAGCGGCAATCATTTACACTTTAAAATCAAACTGATTTAGCAGTGTAAATGATTGCCGCTTTAAAAAAACTGGATATTTCTCACCAAATCTCTCACTTTCTGAAAATCTCATCCTATTAAATCTCACCCTGTATGTTTTGCCAAGATCAGATTGTGTTGGTATTTTGCAGTAGAAATCCATGGTTTACTATTTAAACTTCTGGTTCTCTGTTTGTGGTCAAGGTTTACAGTGTTAAAATCAGTGTTCTAAAAACGTTCCCTTTTAAAATACACCTTTTTTTAATTGAGTCTTTATTTATATTTAACATATCATGACACCATTCGTCACATAAAAAAGATACACATTTTTCAAATATACACAAATATACACATAACAGATTACAAAGACATATAAGACTAAGGGCCAGATGTACTAAACTTGAAAAGTGATAAAACGGAGAATGATAAACAGCCAGCCAATCAGCTCCTACCTGTGATCTCACAGGCTGTGTTTGAAAAATGTCAGGTAGTAGCTGATTGGCTGGTTGTTTATCACTCTCCATTTTATCACTTTTCAAGCTTAGTAGATCTCGCCCTAACTCCCTTGCTGTCATACAATTCACAACTCTGAGTACAATATACCCCGCATATGTACCTTATTAAAGAAACATCCTTACATACACAATACGCATAATACAACCAGCCTTGCACCAAGGCCCACACTTTTCGCTTACTGTCCCTTTTAGAGTTCTAACCTTCCTACCCTTTTACATCAAACCTTAGATTTCCTTTGCTTACCCTTTATTTGCCCCTCCTTCTACTCCTAGAGATAGGGAACAACTTTACCACCTAGCAAGGAGCCGATCCTTGTTTTACTCTCACCAAAGTGAATATTAAATTTCCATAACTTGTTTCTTATTATATTTAACAATCTCTTACTTTTTTTCCCTTTTTTTCTCTTTTTTTTCATCTGTGTCCACTTTTGTCACTAATTATGTGCCTCCTTCTACAAATCTCTATTCTTTCTGTAATTCAAAAAAAAAAGAAAAAACACTAGGTGTACTTATGAACTCACACCTTTTTCCTTTTACTTTACTTCTCCTTTCCCTTTCCTTCATACCCCTTTTACCCTTGTGTTATCAAACCATGTCGTCCATTACCTTTCACTATGTATTACGATAGCTTTTCTTTTTATTAGCTAATTAGTGCTTACGTCTTTCAACTTATTTACAATTTAAATACTTTATAATAAACTGATCAGTTCCAGTGCCCCCATACCTCTTGAAATTTCTGACTCGAGCCTCAGGAGGCATATACGTATTTCTCGTGTTCACAGATAAAATACACTTTTACATAGAATTTTAACCTTGAAAAAAGGATTTTACTGTTCTCTTAATTTGAAAACATGACCTTATCCAGAGATGGATGAAAAGTTGGTTGCAAGTCGCTTTGCATTTCAGTCCAATTATAAGGGATGACATCTAGAAGACGTCACAGTAGAAGAGATGTCTTCTGCAAATCTAGCACTGTAACTGACAATGCAAACTGTAATTCAACATCGTGTCCTTTGTGATATTCCGCACACAGAGACAGCTGAGTAAGCTTCAACTTACTCAGCTGACCAACAGAAATGGAGGTCAAAAAGTCTGCATGGCGAAATGGAGAACATGTACTCTCTCCTCCGAGATACTGTAACAGGGGTGATGCCGTCCCCGTTTTTGAGAATGCAGGCCTTCCTGATAATTGGAATTGGCATGGGACACAATACCTGCATCTGAATGAGGCACCTAGAACATGAAGACATTTAAAGTCTGCCGTTTGTTTTAGAGGTATGCATTTGACAAGAATAATAATATGAAAAGTATCGATTTAAGTTGGAAAATCTTCCAGCCAATTTGCACGTTTCAAACAAATGTTCTCGAGCTGGTTTGTTCATGTTCCAAATGGCTCTTGCTTGGTCAAACATGCTCAAACTGACTCAGTTCACAGATAAATCATTTAGACTTTCTTGCATTTCCTTGAATTTATTAGTTCACTAGCTGACCCGCCCGGCGTTGCCCGGGACAACATTGTTATTTTTTTTTTAATTTCCAAAATTGCTGTAAAATGTTGTCTTATGCTGCGTTTATGGCTCAAGATTGTAATTTATTAAAACCTCCACCATAATGTTAGAATGTGTTTGCATTGATGCTCAATGCCAGCAACGAAATCAGGTGTGGTGTTGTTGTTTGAAACGCACCGCTCCTGACTTTATAGCTTGTGTGTGTTGATGAATTCCACATCCACTCCTGAGATTTAGCACCTATGATGCATTTAGTTTTGTGTGCGTTGTACTGTTTTTGTGTGTGTTGTAGTGTATGTGGGTGTGTGTACTGTGGTGTGGTGTGTTGTGTTGTATCTGTCCAATGTGTAAGTGTGTGAGATGTGCTACGTATAAATATGTGTGTGCAATGGTCGAAGTGGGAATTTTGAAGTGGGGGTATGGTAAGGTATGGGAAATTAAAGGCTGAAGTTACTGTATGTGCACACTCCAGAAAAAGAGGGTGCCGCCACTCAAAAGGGGGCATGTCCTTGAGTGTAGTGTACCATGCTGTATGCCCCTTGTACACATTATGCAAAACAGTAGTAGACCACCTTACACTTGCCCCTTAATTATTATGACATGCAGAAAGAGCCAAAATTCCCCTTATGCGACACAGAATGAGCAAAAAAAATCACATTATACCACCCGGAAAGAGCCAAAATTCCCATAATGCTACATAAATTGAGCCAAAATTCACAATATGCAACATGGATTGAGGCAAAATTCACATTATGCCACCTGGAATAAGCCCAAATTCACATCATGCCTCCCGGATTGAGCCAAAATTCACATTATGCCACATGGCAGGGTGACGCATGGACAGGCGGTAGGGTGGTACAGGGGCAGAGATGGCGGGGTGATGCAGGGACAGAGATGGCGGGGTGAAGCAGGGACCGAGATGGTGGGGTGATGCAGGGACAGAGATGGCGGGGTGATGCAGGGACAGAGATGGCTGGGTGATGCAGGGACAGAGATGGCGGGATGACGCAGGGACAGAGATGGTGGGGTGACGCAAGGACAGAGATGGTGGAGTGACGCAGGGACATGCACCTCTATGTCACACTACATGTCACATTCATCCAACCTGCTACCTGTCACATTCATCTGACCCGGCTCCTGTTTACATCAATGGGGGAAGCCTAACCTCCAGACTGCAGCATCCTGTGGTCAGTATGGAGGTTGGACAGGGGTCACACACAGCCTCCGCTGCTGTCTGCTGTACTCTGCAGACAGCAGCAGAGTCAGGGAGGAATGGAAGTCTGTGTGCGGCATCCATTCACCTCGCAGATGGGGGGTGCACGGGGGCTGGGGGCTGCCCAGCAGCTCACTTTGGTAATGGGCTTGCCCCCAGGGCAATGATCGGCGGTCCTGGCAGGGGTGATCACGGTCTCAGCGCTTGAAGATGATGATGTCATCTTCAAGCGCCACCTCCGTATACACTGCAGGTAGGCACCACAGTGTAAACGGTGCAAATCCGACTTGGCTTGGATCCGTGTTCCAAATGGCATGTCGGATACTGTTTTTTTGGTGTAAAAGGGGTATAAGTGTGTGTGTTCTGTGTGTTTGTATGTGTTGTACTGTTTTTAGGTGTGTTGTAGTGTATATGGGAGTGTGTTGTACTGCTTGTGGTGTGTTATGTGTGTGTACTGTGGTGTGGCATGTTGTTTTGTATCTGTCCAATGTGTAAGTGTGTGAGGTGCGCTAAATATAAATATGTGTGTGCAATGGTTGAAATGGAAATTGTGAAATGGGGGTATGGTAAGGTATGGTAAGGTATGGGGAATTAAAGGCTGAAGTTATGTGCACACTCCAGAAAAAGAGGATGCCGCCACTCAAAAGGGGGCATGTCCTTGAGTGTAGTGTACCATGCTGTATGCCCCTTGTACACATTATGCAAAACAGTAGTAGACCACCTTACACTTGCCCCTTAATTATTATGCCATGCGGGGTGATGCAGGGACAGAGATGGCGGGATGACGCAGGGACAGAGATGGTGGGGTGACGCAGGGACAGAGATGGTGGGGTGACGCAAGGACAGAGATGGTGGAGTGACGCAGGGACATGCACCTCTATGTCACACTACATGTCACATTCATCCCACCTGCTACCTGTCACATTCATCTGACCCGGCTCCTGTTTACATCAATAGGGGAGGTCCAACCTCCAGACCGCAGCATCCTGTGGTCAGTATCGAGGTTGGATGGGGGTCACACACAGCCTTCGCTGCTGTCTGCTGTACTCTGCAGACAGCAGCGGAGTCAGGGAGGAGGTGAATGGATGTCTCTGTGCGGCATCCATTCACCTCGCAGACGGGGGGTTAACGGGGGCTGGGGGCAGCCCAGCAGCTCACTTTGGTGCTGGGCTTGCCCCCAGGGCAATGATCGGCGGTCCTGGCAGGGGTGATCACGGTCCCAGCGCTTGAAGATGATGTCATCTTCAAGCGCCACCTCCGTCTACACTGCAGGTAGGCACCACAGTGTAAACTTCCTTTGTCTTCAGTTTCCCAGATTGTCAATTTTTTTCCAGATCATTAATTAAGGCAAATTGAACCTTGGTGTTTTTTACATTTCTAAGTGAAATTTCCCAAAAATGGCTTTGAGGTGCAAACCACCAGGTCCAGAGGTACCTTGTTGCCAAATTTGGCGACTCTGAGTGCAACGGTGTGCACGCAGTGCAACAGACATGCACACACACACACACAGATTTATTTCAGTGATCGGCAGATTTTTCCCATTTAAAGATTGCATCTTCATATCTGGAAAGTGCCCATACATCACCTCAATCGATTGTCATTTCAGATGTTACTTCTTTTCATAATTTAAATAGAAGAAGACGAAACAGGAATAACATATAAAAAAACAACGGCAGATAATACCAGATTAATAAACATGTTTAAAAATCTGATTCAGTAATCGATTGGCCATCCCGATCAATTTTTGATCGGGATCGCCAAAAGGGGAGCCCACACATTAAAGATTAATTGTGACAATCATCTCCAGATCTGAGGATTGTCACAATTAATTGCTGATGTATGGGGCCAATTAGAGACAGCATATGAGTGTCTATTAAGGTAGGATTTAAATAAGGAAAGTCTGATAGAGTACAGAGTATGAATGAAGAGAGGGATCTCATCAATGTAAAATGTGGCAGACAGAAAAAGGAGAATGAGCAGATAAAAGTAAACTTTGAATTATTTTTGAATGAGGTCATTGATGACCATGGTGAGTTCAGTTTTGGTAGAGCAGTATAGAAACCAGTCAGATTGATGAGAATCAGGAACTGAGTGGGAAGCAAGGATTGATGTAAGACAGAGATAGACAATCCATTCAAGGAGCTTGGAGTATTGCGTAGGAGAGAGATAGTGTGGGAAGTGGAGAGAGGACATTTTCTTAAGGATGAGTAAGGCTAGGTCATGTTTGAAGGAACTATTGGAAAGGAACAAGTTGAAGAGATGTGTAAGATGACAGAAGGAATTTTGAGGAAAAGGTTATAAGATCAAGAGGGGAGGTTAGAGAGCCGAGACAGATGTTCAGATCGATTTGATTTTAGTAATTAATTGGGTTCTAAGGTCCAGGGCAAGGATGAAGGAGGGTAGTTCAGCAGCAGAGGGCCATGAGGGAGTTGAAGTCACAGTAGCAAAGAGACATAAGCCCTCATTCTGGTTCCCTCGCTCCCCTGCGCTTTTGCACATGGGAGTGATGTTTTACGACTGCGCATGTACATAAACATTTAAGCACATGTGCAGCCGAATTGGGTGAGCGGCAATGGCAAATTGATTATTTGTCGGCCACTCACACACAGCAGTGTGGGTGAGGGGCGTGGGGTGTTCCCATGCATATGTTGGACGTTCCCATGGAAATTCACCCATGATGCGGGGGCGGGCTGCTCCTGTACAGGGAGCCTGCAGATCTAAGACACCAGAGAGGTGCCTTAGATCTGTGAGCGCTGTAGAAATCATTCAATGCTTATCAACCATTGAATGATATAGCCCCCACAAAACAAAACATCTATTTGCATGCGTGCGGGTGCAATCTGAGTGCATGCGTTGTTTAGATGACCCGGAAAGCTGCAAATTTTGCAGCTTTTCGGGTCAACCAGGATGACCCCCATGTGTTGCAGGATTTGGAGATGAGAGATATATAGGCTGTAAGTATGAATTTGAAATAAAGATATTCAGTATGCACATGTGATTTACAATTCAGCAGTCTGGGAGCATTTCTAAACTTAACAAGTAAGTTTAGAGTGGCATGGTTGGGGAGCAGACTACTGAAGTTTGTGAGAAAAGGCCAGGGCAACAGAGTCAAGTACAGATGTGATTGTAGAGTTCAAAAGTGTAACTACTTTGCCAGGGCAAAAAAAAAAAAAAAGTCAATCAGAGAGAGGAGGGTGTTCATTGAGTAGTTGAAAAGGTGGGTTCAAGGGTAGCAAGTTGCACTTGGGGAGCATAATCTTAGGCAGAGGGAGTTGAAGGCATAAGGAAATTAGGTAGTCAGAAAACAGAATGAAGATATGAGTAAAATCACAAAAGTGGAAGAATATGGTAAGCAAAGAAAGCAACCAGCGCAGTGGGTGGGGGAGGAGATACATTGGTTAATGTCAAAGGAGGAGATGCGGGAGATAAGTTTAGAAGTAGCAGCAATACTGTACATCGCATTGTCAATTGGGTAATTGAATACCCAATTGACCGATAGAGATAGAAAGTCAGGATAAGAGATGGAAGGTTTTCTGAGCATTTCTGTACAGTATGTTAACAGAGAGAATAATGTATGAATGCATTTTATATTCAGATGGTTCATATCAATTAACTGCCAAAATGATTAAACCTGAATCTTTTACTTTGTACTGTCTCATTACATCGCTATCCATAATGCCTATGAATTGAAATTCTCCTATATTTCTCTTTGTAGTAAAAAATTATCTCATATTATTTTTATTATTATTATTATTATTATAATAATAATAAGAAGAAGAAGAAGTACATAAGGCAAATAAGTGTAAAAAATAGCATTCACATTCCTTAAGATATGTAGAATTTTAAAGATTTTATAGCTTTATTTGAAGCTAAAATTTGTGCCATTAGTTGCCCATTATTATTTCCACACAGTGTTCCCACTAAGGGCCTGATTCTTGTTTAATCAGCGAATTTGCTGCAGGGACCGATTGTGCGGCTCTGTGCATGCCTATTGGTGAATATATGCATGTGCAGGGCCACTGCACAAAAGGCACTGAGGCGGTCGCACGGGTAGGGGTGGGAAGGGGGCATGTAGTTGGCGGCATCAGTGGAACATCTAGTGTTTTATGCGGGCAGGCCAATGCCTGTCCCATGGCGTCAGTGCCTGCCCCGTCTTTGGCAGACACCAATGGAAATAAGAGTCACTACAGACTGACTTTTACTTCTGATGAGGAGAGAAATCATTTCATGGTCAGCGACCAGCAAATTATATCTCTCCCCTTAGGCTGCATGCAAGGGGATGTGTTCCCGTACACATCCCCTCGCATGGTACTGAAGAGATTGGGTGGCACGTGGGAGCAGGCGTTTGGCCAGGCAGCGTTAAGGGAATCGCTAGGCATTGAACAACTGCTGCCTAGTGAGCCAACCTGAATCACCCCTTAAATGCACATATTTGCTGTTATAAGAGTTGTAAGCAGCTCTGTGGCAAGGGGCCTTATTCTAGTTCACTCTTTCTTGAAAAAATCCTTCTTAGATGGACAAAACCATGTGCACTGCAGGGGGGGGGGGGGGGCAGATGTAAAATGTGCAGAGAGAATTAGATTTGGATGAGGTATTTTGTTTCTGTGCAGGGTAGATACTTGCTGCTTTATTTTTACACTGCAATATAGATCTGACTTTGAAGTAAAACGCCAGCCAAATCTAATTCTCTCTGCACATGTTACATCTGCCCCACCTGCAGTGCACATGGTTTTGTCCATCTAAGAAGGATTTTGTCAGAAAGAGTGAACTAGAATAAGGCCCATGATCACCCACAACTGTATGCTTGGTTTTATATTGATCATCATCGTCATTGTGCGCTTCAATCAATCTTATTCTTGGAGAAAAAGCATTGTCTGAATACACGTGTAATTATGCTTACTACCAATTTTTATTTTCCCTTAGTTTCATCGACGTGCTCACTACACAATGCCGACGTGAGAACACAACATATGGAGAAACATATGCTTGGTTCTGCAGCATTCGCTGTGTGAGAACTTCCATGATGTGCTCCGCAAACTGTTGTGCATTTAACTCTGCATCAGTACCTAAGTGAACAGGGCATATGTATCTGTCGCAGTATGTAGTTCACGGGGATCGAATATTTATTTATTTATTTTATTTATTTAACAGTTTCTTTAAGTCTTTCATGTCCCAATGCATTCATGCACCACACAAATCAACTTATCTAAAATAACGACTCGGACAACTGAATTGGGGTGAATGGGGTCGTCTTTTTATTTTTTGAAAGAGGGCGGCCTATTTGATCTAACTATAAAAAATAACTTTAACTATCTATGGTGGCGAGGTCAGAACTGCTTTAAATAAAATGTATTGGGCCGACTGCCCAAAGGAACAAGAACTGGCCTCCTGCCAAATCCCTGTCCTTAAAATACAATTTTAAAATTATTCAAAAATAAAAATCAGGCCACCTGCCTCAACAATTTAAAAACCCCCATCAGGTCACAACTCAACTAAAGTGACATCAGGGGCCCACCTGGATCGGTGATGCCCCTGAAGGAAAAAACTGTTGCCATGGCAAAGTCACTTTCTCCAAAGGAGTTGCCCCTCAAGGGAAATGAATCACAAAAAGGTGTTTATGCAAAAATTAACCTAGCCACCGTTCTGAGACTGGCCTCTCCCCAAAAGATGACACATACAACTGTAATCCAGATTACTACCTTCCACTTAGGGTGGGAGGGTGGGCAACGTTTGAAATCAAAGAGGCAGAATATTCCAGAATCTCCCATGATCCTAACCTTAATCCCCACCCACAACAATTCCTAACCAATGACAGCCTGATATACATCAGCCAATCCGTCTTTCAGAAAAACAAAACACCCCACCCCCTGTTGCCGAGTGCTTATGGAATACATTTTATGCATAGGCCGTAAAACTTATGTCACTTCATGCACACAAGATGCACTCCATGATCTTAAGTCTTTCATGTCCCAATGCATTCATGCACCACACAAATCAACTTATCTAAAATAACGACTCGGACAACTGAATTGGGGTGAATGGGGTCGTCTTTTTATTTTCTGAAACAAGGCGGCCTATTTGATCTAACTATAAAAATTAACTTTAACTATCTATGGTGGCGAGGTCAGAACTGCTTTAAATAAAATTTCTTGGGCCGACTGCCCAAAGGAACAAGAACTGGCCTCCTGCCAAATCCCTGTCCTTAAAATACAATTTTAATATTATTCAAAAATAAAAATCAGGCCACCTGCCTCAACAATTTAAAAATCCCCATCAGGTCACAACTCAACTAAAGTGACATCAGGGGCCCACCTGGATCGGTGATGTTCCTGAAGGAAAAAACTGTTGCCATGCCAAAGTCACTTTCTCCAAAGGAGTTGCCCCTCAAGGGAAATGAATCACAAAAAGGTGTTCATGCAAAAATTAACCTAGCCATCGTTCTGAGACCGGCCACCTGCCGAAGATCTCCCGAACCGGCACCGCCACCATAGACTGAATCTACATGGCCCTCACTCTCTCTATAATATCTCTAAGGAATAGAGCCATACCCTCCTCCGAAAGGTGTACTCCATCACTCCTATACAGCCTCTGATCGCGGAAAGTGATACCCGCATGCAAAATCGAGTATCCGCCGTGCTGACAGACAGCTCGACCCACTACTGAGTTCACCCTCCGTCTCACCAGATCGACTGCCCCAGGGTTAAGAGCACCCCTCCAATGCTGTCTCGGTATAATTTCTGACCAAAAAATTCTGTAAAAGGGGAAACGCTGTAACAGATCTAACAACTCATTTCTAATTTGAAATCTAACCTCCAGACAAGTTCTGGATGTCAGATCATTACCCCCTAAGTGAACCATCAAAAAGAGCGGGTATCCAAACCTATCAACTGCCTCTTCAAATGTTCGTCTAAATTGCGAAAATCTTAAACCGCGATTGCCTAGCCATCTAAACAAGTTTAATTCTGGATACTGCACGTAATCCAGAGCTATCGGAGATACCGACAGCCAGTAAACAAATGAATGTCCCAATAACCAAATAAATTGCGGATCAATCCGCATGCCTGAAAAAAGAAGTTAGACAAAATTAATACGATTTCTGAATTGTTTTTAGATTAAGATAGTGTGTAAATCCTGACAATGGGCTGTTTTAAAGGGGGGGGGGTGTTTGGGTCGCCCCAATTTGACTTGAGGCAAAAAACACAAATCCACCAGCCGGCAGTAGCCGTAATTAAAACTGGTGGTCAATAAAAAATTCCTCAAGGCCCCCCAAACACTAAAGCGTGTTTGAGCGAGCGGCTAATCCTCAAAGGGGGCGCACTGTCAGATCAAGGCCTGATGTAACGTCGAAACGCACCAGACCTACCCAGTGCCCAAATAGATCCATCGGACCAACCCGCCGCAGCAGCAGCTGAAGCAGCGCCGATGCGGAAAGAGTGTGTCCCATAAATCTCCGGTGAAAGACCCAGATGCAGAATGCCCCATTTCAAAACCGAATTGAATTGGTAACGAGTCAGAGGAGACCCATCCAAATGAATGAGCCATCCCCCGGGCATATTAGGACGCAAGGTCGAATAAGCCCCTGCCCCAACCAACGGACAAATCCGCCGATCCGGACAGGAACCCATATGAACCCACCGCCCCTTGCCGACTACATCTGTTTTGGACCGTTGCACTCTGCACCATAAACCGTCTGGGGCAACGACGACATGGTTTGACAGCATAGGTGACGCCGATGACCGAGAAGGTGCCACCAGTTCACCTACCCTGAACGCCCCATGATAGGCCATTACAAAGATGGTATACAGTTTTTCCTCGTACTTTGATGTGCAAACTGCTTTCAAGGCACGTACCAACCTTCCCAACAGGCGACCATCAATCGGCCGTCGCCTATCGGGGATGGGTGGTTCTAATCTAGCCCAGCCCTTAAGCATTCTTTGCAGGAAAAAGGACTTGGTAATGTCCCTTTTTCCTTTCAAACACAGAAAGAAAGAAATGCCAGCTAGGGCCTTTCCCACTGCGCCGTGCAACTTCCCGGCCACATAGAAACGCCAAGCAAAGGCAAGAATTAATGATTTTAAACTCTTACCTCTGTTGCCACTTTCCCTTAAGAACTGGCTCCAACTCTGCCACGCCGTCAAATAAGCGGCAAACGTAGCCGGTGCTAAAGAGCTATGAGCTAGCCCCTCCATTCCGGGTGAATTACCTGCCATACCTAAAAGGGGCAAATGTCACCCGTTAGCTGCGCAGTAGGTGCCAGGCATCTAAAACGCTGCCATTCAAAGCGCGAAAGGGCATCGGCTATTTCGTTATGTACGCCGGGAACGTGTTTGGCTCTCAAAGTAATATTGTTCACCAAACACGTTAGCACAATCTGCGCAATGACCCTGAGAACCTCTAAGGTATTTGATTTTTGTCTATTGATAGCATAAACAACACCTAGGTTGTCACACCAAAAAATCACTTCCTTATTTTTCAAATCATCATGCCAAAGCTCAATTGCAACCATGATGGGAAACACTTCTAGGAGAAGCATATTCCTCGTCAACCCTTTTTCAATCCAGTCTGCAGGCCATGGTTCTGCACACCACCTACCGGCAAAGAAAGCGCCAAAGCCAGTGGCACCTGCTGCATCGGTATATAGCTCTAGAACAGAATTACAAATGGGAGCCTCCTGCCATATGCGGATACCATTGAACTGGGACAAAAAGGCATCCCAAATCCTAAGGTCACGCCGCATTTCGCTTGTAAGCCTCAGGAAATGGCGAGGTCTTCTTATTCCCACAGTAGCCCTTTCTAATTTCCTCATGAAAATCCTACCCATGGGTATCACTCGGCAGGTGAAATTAAACAAACCCAGCAAAGATTGGGCCTGTTTAAGCGTTAATTTCCCTGCTGCGAGGACAAACAAGATTTCATCGTGCAAACGATTAATCTTGTCTGTTGGAAGTCTACATTGGCCCTGCGCCGTATCAACCTCAATACCCAGGAAAGTTAAGACTGTTGTTGGGCACGCAGTTTTATCGTTAGCTATCGGTACCCCAAATGATTTAAAAAGTGTCTGGGCACTAACTAATAGAGCTAAACATCTACCTGAGTTTGATGGACCCATGAGTAGGAAATCATCTAAATAATGCGTTATTACGGACTACCCAGAAACCTCATGCAAACCCCATTGCAAAAAGGTGCTGAATCGTTCAAAATAGGCACAGGAAATGGAACACCCCATGGGAAGGCATCTATCTACATAGAACCCATCGTCTAATTTAAAACCCATGTACTTAAAGGCAGATGGGTGCAGAGGTAATAACCTAAAGGCCGATTCAACATCTATCTTGCACAGTAAGGCCCCTTCACCAAAAGACCTGACTAATGCCATAGCTTCGTCAAAAGACTGATAAACCACTCTACATAATTCATCAGGGATAGCATCATTGACTGATGCACCTTTTGGGCTGGATAGATGTTGAATTAGCCTAAATTTTCCTTCCGCTTTTTTGGGGACTACTCCTACCGGAGACAGGATCATACCCTGGATAGGTTCTCTAAAAGGACCCACCATTCATCCCAAATTTACCTCAGCAATAACCTTCTCCTTAATAATCAAAGGAAACTGATATGCCGAACACAAATTCCTAACGGATCCCTGACTAATGTTACCCGAGATTGGCAAGGCAAACCCCCCCCGAGAATCCAGTTTTAATAAATTCAGCCTCCTCCCTAAAGGGGTATTTACCCAACTATGGTAACATAGCCTGCAGCTGGATTTGGGATGGAGCTTTATGCATGACTAGGTTCCGCTGGACCGCGGATTTGTTTGATGCCTGAAGCTCCACCCGGTCCTTGCGCTGGCCTGCTGCATTCTCTAATGGGATGGTTGTCTCCACATCTGATACAGGAGTGACGAAAACGACACTTCTGGCCCAGTGTACACGTATTATTGTTGTAGGCAAAGCACTTCCCGTGACCTACTCTAGTTGTACGGCCCCCCGTAGGCTGCCCACCTTGCTTCTTATTCCAATGCTTTGCAGAAGCATCGCCCATTGGCACGGCAGATTTTGTGACCTCAACATAAAGTTCAATGTCCTTTCTGCCGAAGTCATATACCTCCTTTCCATGCTGTTTGCGCCTGAACTCCTCATCATACGTGTGCCATCCATAGCCGCGGTATGATGTGTACAAATTATGAATTAGATACTGATAGCGTATCAAATTCATATATTCGTCAGGCCTAGATTCCATGTAACAGGCCGCGAACACCAGCATGCCTCGCACCCAGTTATTATATGTCATTATTGCTTCCTCACTGTCTGTCCCTTTTTTTCGTGCGGCAATTAGCGCCTTCTGACTTTTACTAGTAAGAGCAAATATGTTCAAATATTTGCCCTTTCTAATCCTGTCCCGCATTCTTGGTCCCAAACCCCGCATTACGGCGGTATTTGCACATTGCACTGAGTCGGATTCAATTGTTAACACTGAATCCTCGCTGGGGGACCTCCTAGTTCGCCTCCTCTTTCTCCTGGACCTCCGCACCCAGTCATCTGATGAGGAGGGTGATTCCGAAGAAGTAGAGGCCAAAGAACTATCCGAGTGTCTATGCCTACGCTTTTTTCCTGAACGCTTACCGCGCTTAGCCTTTTTATGTCTCACCCCGCCCGATGAGCTAGTCCCATCGGTGTCAGAGTTACCCGTACCTGACCCGCATGAATTAACCCAATCAGGGTCAGAAGGCAGCTCACCACCGGAATGTGTAGATCCTCCCGACCTGCTGCCATCAACTCGTCAACGTCTCGTTGATGACCGTTCCATGACTCCCGAAGTGCCTGCTACTGCGGGTACAAAAGGGACATTTGTCTCACCAATCGAGTCATTCACAACAGCTGACCCTGACGAACTATTGCCGGTGGCACCCAAAGCAGAGGAAAGAGCCGGCACCATGACCTGTGTCAGTGCTGTAGTGTCTAATGAACGATGACCACCAGCACCCTGTCCACCTGGTCCGGTGGTTAACAGGGGCACTATAGCGGACACTATAGCGGACACCACTGCTGCACAAATCGTGGATAGCGAAGCCATATTCCCCGTGGAGGGACCCCACGTACCACCTAAGTACGGTGAGACCCAGAACCATTATCTCTGCCCCCAGTTGGACCCAATGCCAGGACATTTTCATCCCCTATGGACCCAGAGGATGAGCCCCCATCCTCTGTTCCAGATGCAGCAGCATTATACTGCTGCGCCCTTCTATTCCTTCTTCTGCTCCTGGCATTGGCCCCACCTGCAGCAGACACATTCACATTCCCTACATTGAGCTGGGGAGTTATATCATTCTCCCCAGCATTTAAGTCATCACTGTAAGGGGACAGCTCCTCGCGAATCCCACCTCGCGCAGACCTGCCCCCCCTAGCAGCAGCAGGGTGACTACCCTGCCACTGTCCTCTACCAGTGCCAGCAGGAACCCTAACGGTCCCTGCTGCTGACAAGCCCCGACGGGAGGCGCCATGCTGCTGCTGCATTGCTCGCGCCTGCCCGCCCGAGACCCCCGCCGACCTTTGACCGCCGCCCTCCTGACGCGAACGACCTGCGCCAGGCGGGCGGTGCAGGGACTCTTCAGCCGCCGGTGCGCGGCTTCCCCTGGACGCCGGAGCATCACTCAGATGCCCGCGAGCTGAATCAGCCGCGGGCTGCCTAGCTCCAGCACGACGCCCGCGAGCTGACTGAGCATCAGCGAGTTGCTTGCATATCAACCGCGGGCGCCATTGCCCGACGCCGTTAACAGACTGGAGGTCGGTCTCAAGGCACATCCCCTCATGATGCCCGCGCGCTGACTGGGCATCAGCCGTGGGTGTAAGGGCTCCCCTAACCAGTGGAGCGGGAGAGCCAGACAGGTCTCTCACCGCATCCCTGCCTGGCAGCCGGGTGCGGACACGGGCGGGAGCAGCGGAAGAGCCGAGACCCACTGGTTTCTGAGCCCTTGACCTCCCTCTCACCCCAGGGGTAGACGGCAGCCCCGATCCCTGTAAAAAGCGAGCAGGAACACCAGCCTCCCTCCTCGGCCTCACAGTAGACATTATTAGTAGAACTAAGGTAGAAACAGAAAAATAGATAAGCTAGATTTCTAGGAGATGACAGGAAGGATAGAAAATAAGGGCTGGATAGATGTTGAATTAGCCTAAATTTTCCTTCCGCTTTTTTGGGGACTACTCCTACCGGAGACAGGATCATACCCTGGATAGGTTCTCTAAAAGGACCCACCATTCGTCCCAAATTTACCTCAGCAATAACCTTCTCCTTAATAATCAAAGGAAACTGATATGCCGAACACAAATTCCTAACGGATCCCTGACTAATGTTACCCGAGATTGGCAAGGCAACCCCCCCCCCCCCCCGAGAATCCAGTTTTAATAAATTCAGCCTCCTCCATAAAGGGGTATTTACCCAACTATGGTAACATAGCCTGCAGCTGGATTGGGGATGGAGCTTTATGCATGACTAGGTTCCGCTGGACCGCGGATTTGTTTGTTGCCTGAAGCTCCACCCGGTCCTTGCGCTGGCCTGCTGCATTCTCTAATGGGATGGTTGTCTCCACATCTGATACAGGAGTGACGAAAACGACACTTCTGGCCCAGTGTACACGTATTATTGTTGTAGGCAAAGCACTTCCCGTGACCTACTCTAGTTGTACGGCCCCCCGTAGGCTGCCCACCTTGCTTCTTATTCCAATGCTTTGCAGAAGCATCGCCCATTGGCACGGCAGATTTTGTGACCTCAACATAAAGTTCAATGTCTGCCGAAGTCATATACCTCCTTTCCATGCTGTTTGCGCCTGAACTCCTCATCATACGTGTGCCATCCATAGCCGCGGTATGATGTGTACAAATTATGAGTTAGATACTGATAGCGTATCAAATTCATATATTCGTCAGGCCTAGATTCCATGTAACAGGCCGCGAACACCAGCATGCCTCGCACCCAGTTATTATATGTCATTATTGCTTCCTCACTGTCTGTCCCTTTTTTTCGTGCGGCAATTAGCGCCTTCTGACTTTTACTAGTAAGAGCAAATATGTTCAAATATTTGCCCTTTCTAATCCTGTCCCGCATTCTTGGTCGCAAACCCCGCATTACGGCGGTATTTGCACATTGGACTGAGTCGGATTCAATTGTTAACACTGAATCCTCGCTGGGGGACCTCCTAGTTCGCCTCCTCTTTCTCCTGGACCTCCGCACCCCGTCATCTGATGAGGAGGGTGATTCCGAAGAAGTAGAGGCCAAAGAACTATCCGAGTGTCTATGCCTACGCTTTTTTCCTGAACGCTTACCGCGCTTAGCCTTTTTATGTCTCCCCCCGCCCGATGAGCTAGTCCCATCGGTGTCAGAGTTACCCGTACCTGACCCGCATGAATTAACCCAATCAGGGTCAGAAGGCAGCTCACCACTGGAATGTGTAGATCCTCCCGACCTGCTGCCATCAACTTGCCGACGTCTCGTTGATGACCGTTCCATGACTCCCGAAGGGCCTGCTACTGCGGGCACAAAAGGGACATTTGTCTCACCAATCGAGTCATTCACAACAGCTGACCCTGACGAACTATTGCCGGTGGCACCCAAAGCAGAGGAAAGAGCCGGCACCATGACCTGTGTCAGTGCTGTAGTGTCTAATGAACGATCACCACCAGCACCCTGTCCACCTGGTCCGGTGGTTAACAGGGGCACTATAGCGGACACTATAGCGGACACCACTGCTGCACAAATCGTGGATAGCGAAGCCATATTCCCCGTGGAGGGACCCCACGTACCACCTAAGTACGGTGAGACCCAGAACCATTATCTCTGCCCCCAGTTGGACCCAATGCCAGGACATTTTTATCCCCTATGGACCCAGAGGATGAGCCCCCATCCTCTGTTCCAGATGCAGCAGCATTATACTACTGCGCCCTTCTATTCCTTCTTCTGCTCCTGGCATTGGCCCCACCTGCAGCAGACACATTCACATTCCCTACATTGAGCTGGGGAGTTATATCATTCTCCCCAGCATTTAAGTCATCACTGTAAGGGGACAGCTCCTCGCGAATCCCACCTCGCGCAGACCTGCCCCCCTAGCAGCAGCAGGGTGACTACCCTGCCACTGTCCTCTACCAGTGCCAGCAGGAACCCTAACGGTCCCTGCTGCTGACAAGCCCCGACGGGAGGCGCCATGCTGCTGCTGCATTGCTCGCACCTGCCCGCCCGAGGCCCCCGCCGACCTTTGACCGCCGCCCGCCTGACGCGAACGACCTGCGCCAGGCGGGCGGTGCAGGGACTCTTCAGCCACCGGTGCGCGGCTTCCCCTGGACGCCGGAGCATCACTCAGATGCCCGCGAGCTGAATCAGCCGCGGGCTGCCTCGCTCCAGCACGACGCCCGCGAGCTGACTGAGCATCAGCGAGTTGCTTGCATATCAACCGCGGGCGCCATTGCCCGACGCCCATTAACAGACTGGAGGTCGTTCTCAAGGCACATCCCCTCACGATGCCCGCGCGCTGACTGGGCATCAGCCGTGGGTGTAAGGGCTCCCCTAACCAGTGGAGCGGGAGAGCCAGACAGGTCTCTCACCGCATCCCTGCCTGGCAGCCGGGTGCGGACACGGGCGGGAGCAGTGGAAGAGCCGGGACCCACTGGTTTCTGAGCCCTTGACCTCCCTCTCGCCCCAGGGGTAGACGGCAGCCCCGATCCCTGTAAAAAGCGAGCAGGAACACCAGCCTCCCTCCTCAGCCTCACAGTAGACATTATTAGTAGAACTAAGGTAGAAACAGAAAAATAGATAAGCTAGATTTCTAGGAGATGATAGGAAGGATAGAAAATAAGTGAGGTAGATTAACAGTATGAAGAGAATAAGAAAAGAAAGAATAGATAGTGAAAAGCCAGCTATAAATCTCTGAGTTCAAAACCACAGTACTTATCAGTCCAACGTTTGAAATCAAAGAGGCAGAATATTCCAGAATCTCCCATGATCCTAACCTTAATCCCCACCCACAACAATTCCTAACCAATGAAAGCCTGATATACATCAGCAAATCCGTCTTTCAGAAAAACAAAACACCCCATCCCCTGTTCCCGAGTGCTTATGGAATACATTTTATGCATAGGCCATAAAACTTATGTCACTTCATGCACACAAGGTGCACTTCATGATCTATATAGCGCATACATATTCCGCAGCGCTTTACAGAGAATATTTGAACATTCACATCAGTCCCTGCCCCAGTGGAGCTTACAATCTATATTCCCTACCACATGTGCACGCACACACAGACATTCTAGGGTTAATTTTGTAGGGAGCCAATTAGCCTACCAGTATATTTTTGGATTGTGGGCAGAAACCGGAGTACCCGGAGGAAACCCACGCAAACACGGGGAGAATATACAAACATCACACAGTTAGGGTCATGGTGGGTATCGAACCCATGACCTCAGCGCTGTGACGCAGTAATGCTAACCATTACACCATCCGTACTGCCAGCGAATAGAAAACATTGCAGTGAAAGTGTTTGAAGTGTTTAAAGATCGCCCTTTGCTTCCCAGTATGTATAAGTCAACCATTAAAAAAACCACAAACACACACACTCAGCTACCATGCGGAAAGATCATTGAGAGAGACAGAGGAATGTTTTCCTAGTAACATTGCCTCCTACAGTATGTAATGCTGAGATGCCTTTACAGCAAAAGTTTTCACCAGCTCACACTGTGATAAACCATCTGTCCTGAAAAATTGTCACTGCATGATGCCTGCCCCAGCCGAGGTCTTTCTGATGTTAAAATCCCATTGTGCTGGACTGAAATTTCAAGTAAAAAAAAATAGTAGGGACAAACCGTTGCAAAAAACAAAAGTCACTTTTTGATATGATCATTTTTCTAATCCCTTCGATTTCCCTTTAGTCTAAACACTCTGTCTTTATAAAACAAGGTTTGGCTTCTGCACAAGAAGTGTTTTTTTTTTCCAAGATTCTTTTTCCTGAGGCTTTCTAAACTGTCAGTGATTATGCGTTTAATTAGAGAGTCGATTATCATACTGTCAGACTGGCTCAAGGAACATATTTCAAGTCTCTTGTACATGCTGGTGTATGGTATGCAGGAAACGTGTCCTGAAATCAGCATTACACTGTTAAGTATATTTCCATTCCAGTGTAATTGCAATTTTATTATTTTTATTTCATTTTTAAAACATTTATGTTACAAACTTTAGATATATTTAGCATGAACATACACGCAATTATATCTCACAAATATACTCTTACATTCCAGTACAAACATTTAACATTTGACATTTACAGGTTCATATTCGCTCTTCTAGTTAAACAGTTAGACAATAATAGACATATAGTGGTTGTTTCTTGGGTTGTATACATTTCTTAGTTTTATTCGTCCTTTCAATCTTATTTGAGTCTCACTCTTAGTGTTAGGGCTACTCCTATGACCCCTCAGGTGGTGTCCCTTCCACATATTTTCTCCAAGCTTGCCATTTTTTTATTATATTACTTCCTTGTGAGTCTATCGTTTCCATTTTATATGCATAATTTATTTTACTCACTACAAGGTTTAAATTTGGTGCCTGGCTTTGTTTCCAGTTTTGTGCTATTGCGGTTTTGGCTGCAATATATATCTGGTTTATTACATATTTATTTTTTACTTTCTCCTCTTTGGTATATATGTGTAGCAACACCATCTGGGGGGTCAAGCTTATTTTTTGGCCCGTTACTTGCCAAATTAGGATTTCAATTTCACCCCATAGATCTTTTAGGCCCTTGCATGTCCAAAAGACATGTACCAAGTCGCCTCTTTCCTCCATGCATCTCCAGCATATATTTGGTTGTTGAGGGCAAAATTTGTTAATTCTTTCTGGTGTTAGATATGCCGCGTAGAACAGTCTTAAAAAATTTTCAATATGGGAACTGGATTTAGTCATTCCGTGGATTGAGTTAAACAGACTAGCCCATTCCCCTTCATCCAGTGACACCCTTAGTTCTTGCTCCCATCTAAATTGTGATCTGGTCTTCTCCTCTAGTTTGTTATCCAAAATATATCCATACCAGAATGTGATTCCCCCTTTATAGTTTTTATTTTTTATTTTGTTTAACAACATGTTGGGGAGGTTTTTTAATGCGTCTTCGGATGTTTGGAACTCAGCCAACCAGCTCCTTATTTGCAGATATTTGTAAAAATCTGCTGTCCGTATTCCATATTTTATCTGTAGTTGTGCAAATGATAATAGTAAAAGTCCTTCATTTGAATATATATCTTTTAAGTTTTTTATACCTTTATCCTCCCATTCTTTCAAATTTAACTGTGGGATACATTTTGCTATTGTTCTTATTTCGGTTTGCCCTAATGGAGCTATGAATTTATTTTTTGTAGTTAATATTGAGTCCCACACCTTCAAGGTCTCCTTAATTGCTTTAGGAGTTAAACTGGTTATTTTTCTATTCTTTGCTGGTATCCAAAGTAGTTCCTCTACGTCTAGGTGGCCCATTAAGTCATCCTCTAATTTTACCCATGATTTTTTTTCCTTCCCCACCCAGCCTGATACTTGATTTATTATACATCCTTGTTGATATGATTCTAAATCTGGAAGTGCTACTCCTCCTTTTTTTTTTTGGTCTAATTAGGTATTTTTTTGCTATTTTTGTTTTTTTATTTTTCCATATGTATCTGTTCAGGACCGTATTGAATCTATTTAGCCAATATTTTGGCAATAGTCGCGGTATCGCCCTGAACAAATACATAAGTTTTGGTAAGAGGAACATTTTAAAGGATGCTACTCTTCCTAGCCAGTTGACCTCATGATTTATCCAATCCTTAGTTTTCTTTTTTAGTTGTTCCAGCATTGCCGTGTAATTATATTCTATTAAATTTTCCTCCCTCTCTACCAAATTTATTCCCAGATATTTTATTGTTTTAGTTTTCCAATTAAATCTATATTTTTCTTTTAATTTCGATAATTTTCCTTCCTCTATATTCATTGGCAATGCCTCCGTCTTTTTTTTGTTTAGTTTGTAGTATGATGCTTTTACATATTCGTCTATAATTCCCATTAATATCTCTAGTGATTTTTCTGGTTCCGTTAACATTAATAGTACATCGTCTGCAAATAAAAGGACTTTATGTTGATCTTTATTAATTACCGGGCCTTTTATTGCTTGATTTGTTCTTATTCTTTCTGCGAAAGGCTCTATCGAGAGCACAAAAATGATTGGGGAGAGTGGGCAGCCCTGTCTTGTCCCATTTGAAATGGGGAATCTATAAGAAGTATTATTATTTATATATACATGTGCTGTTGGGTTGGAATATAGCACTAGGATTGCTTTGAGAAATGCTCCTTCTATCCCAAATCTCCTCAAGACTACCTCCATATATTCCCAGTTGAGACGGTCAAAGGCTTTTTGTGCGTCCAGCGACACCACCATAAGTGGAAGTTCTCTTTTTGAGAAGTGTTCCATAATATTTATCGCTTTCCTTATATTTTCAGTTCCCTGCCTATCTCTCACAAAGCCCACCTGTTCCTCTTTTATTAATTGTGGAAGATAGTAGCTAAGGCGATTTGCCATTATCTTCGCATAAATTTTTATGTCTGAATTCAAGAGAGCTATTGGCCTATAGTTTTGGACACATCTGGCGTCCTTTCCTTCCTTCGGAATGGTCACCAGGCGTGCCTCCAACATCTCAACTGGGAATTTTCCTAGTTCAATCGCGGCTTCAAATGTTTCTCGAAGTATTGGCGCTATTTTCACATGAAAATGTTTATAAAATTCATTAATATATCCATCTGGACCTGGAGATTTGTGTTGCTTCATTGTTTTAATAGTTTCTTCTATCTCTTGGGTGGTTATAGATTTGTTTAAATTCTCTATTTGGTCCTTTTTTAATTTTGGGAATTTTTGATTTTTTAAGAAATCCTCTATTGTTTTTCTTGTAGGTTGGAGTGTGTCTTTATCTTCTTTTAGATTATATAGATTTTTATAGTAGTCTGCAAATATATTTGCTATTTCATTTGGATTAGAGATCTTACTTCCGTTTTTATTATATATTTCTCTTATTTCTTTTCGTGATTTTATACCCTTAATTTTCCTTGCTAGAAGTCTCGAGGCCTTATTCCCTTCTGTGTAGAGCTTCTGTTGAAAATATAACATATTTTTCCTTATTTGTTTAAGATTGTTATTTTCTACTTGTTCTCTTAATTTATTTAAATTTTCCAATATTTTATTGTTAGATGGTGTTTTTTTATGTTCACTCTCCAGTTTTATAATCTGGTTCTGTAATTCTACTTGGTTTCTTTCTTCTTCTTTTTTTATTCTTGAACACATCTGTATAATATTCCCCCTCAGTACTGCCTTAACCCCTTCCTGACAGAGCCAGTTTTTGCGTTCCTGACAGAGCCCTTTTTTTCAAATCTGACATGTATCACTTAAGTGGGTATAACTTTTTTTGGCTTTTACTTATCCCAGTGATTTTGAGATTGTTTTCTCGTGACACATTGTACTTCAAGTTAGTGGTAAATTTTGGTCGATACAGTCTGTGTTTTTTTGTGAAAAATACCAAAATGTCGTAAAAAAATGGAAAATTTTGCGATTTGCAAAATGTTAAATTTTCTGCTTGTGAGACAAATAATCTTACCACTCAAAATAGTTAATAACTAACATAGACCATATGTATACTTTATGTTGCCATCATTATTTCAACCTCATTTTCATTTTTTTGGACACTAGGAGGCTTAAAATATGAATAGCAAATTCTCAAATTTTCAAGAAAATTTCAAACACTGATTTTTTTAGGGACCAGTTCAGTTCTGATGTGACTTTGAGGGACTTGTATGTGAGACACCCCCATAAATGATGCCATTTCAAAAACTGCACCCCTCACAGTATTCAAAACAGCATTTTGGAAGTTTGTTAACCCTTTAGGTGTTTCACAGGAATTAAAACAAAGTGTAGGTGAAATTTCAAAATTTCATTTTTTTTGCAGAGTTTCAATTTTAATACATTTTTCTAACGAATACAGTAGATTTTACTAGAGAAATGTGACTAAAAATTGATTCCCCCAATTCTTTGGTTTTCATAAATATCCTATATGTGGCCCTAGTGTGCACGGTGACCAAACCACAGGCTTCATAATAGAAGGAGCACCTACTTGATTTTGGAGCCTCCTTTTTATGAGATTATTTTTTAGGCACCATGTAGGTTTCTAGGCACCATAAGATGCTAAAAGTTAGGAACCCCCCCACAAGTGACCCCATTTTGCAAACTACACCCTTCAGGGAATTCATCTAGGGGTATAGTGTACATTTCAAACCCCCAGGGGTTTCACCAATTGTGGTAAAAACTGGGCAGTGAAAATAAAAAAAAAAATTTTTTCATTTTCACAGCTCAGTTGTATCAAAATTGGTGAAACCCCTGGGGGTTTGAAATGTACACTATACCCCTTGATGAATTCCCTGAAGGGTGTAGTTTGCAAAATGGGGTGACTTGTGGGGGGGTTCCACTGTATTGGTGCAACATAGCACCCACCATTCATTCCACCAAAATCTGTGCTGCAAAATCCAAAAATCACTCCTTCCCTTCTGAGTCCTGCCATGCACCCAACTGGTATTTTTTGGTCACATGTGAGGCATTGCCGTACTCGGGAGAAATTGGGGCACAGATTTTGGGGTGCTTTGTCTCCTTCATTCCTTGTGAAAATGAAAAATTTTGAGCCAGATCTGCATTTTTGTGTAAAAAAATGTAATTTTTTACAGAAAAATGCAGTTCTGGCTCAAAATTTTTCATTTTCACAAGGAATGAAGGATACAAAGCACCCCAAAATCTGTGCCCCAATTTCTCCCGAGTACGGCAATGCCTCACATGTGACCAAAAAATACCAGTTGGGTGCATGGCAGGACTCAGAAGGGAAGGAGTGATTTTTGGATTTTGCAGCACAGATTTTGGTGGAATGAATGGTGGGTGCTATGTTGCACCAATACAGTGGAACCCCCCCACAAGTCACCCCATTTTGCAAACTACACCCTTCAGGGAATTCATCAAGGGGTATAGTGTACATTTCAAACCCCCAGGGGTTTCACCAATTTTGATACAACTGAGCTGTGAAAATGAAAAATTATTTTTTTTTTATTTTCACTGCCCAGTTGTACCACAATTGGTGAAACCCCTGGGGGTTTGAAATGTACACTATACCCCTTGATGAATTCCCTGAAGGGTGTAGTTTGCAAAATGGGGTGACTTGTGGGTGGGTTCCACTGTATTGGTGCAACATAGCACCCACCATTCATTCCACCAAAATCTGTGCTGCAAAATCCAAAAATCACTCCTTCCCTTCTGAGTCCTGCCATGCACCCAACTGGTATTTTTTGGTCACATGTGAGGCATTGCCGTACTCGGGAGAAATTGGGGCACAGATTTTGGGGTGCTTTGTCTCCTTCATTCCTTGTGAAAATGAAAAATTTTGAGCCAGATCTGCATTTTTGTGTAAAAAAATGTAATTTTTTACAGAAAAATGCAGTTCTGGCTCAAAATTTTTCATTTTCACAAGGAATGAAGGATACAAAGCACCCCAAAATCTGTGCCCCAATTTCTCCCGAGTACGGCAATGCCTCACATGTGACCAAAAAATACCAGTTGGGTGCATGGCAGGACTCAGAAGGGAAGGAGTGATATTTGGTGGTGGAATGAATGGTGGGTGCTATGTCGCATTAGCAAGACCCCCGAAGCACCAATACAGTGGAACCCCCCCACAAGTGACCCCATTTTGGTCACCAGCTTTGGGAGGGGGGCTGGCGCTGCGGCTGGCGGGGGGGTGGGAGGGGTGCTGGCGCTGCGGCAGCCGGGTGGGTGGGAGTGAGGGGGGCTGCCGGGTGGGAGGGGGGGGGGCTGGCGATCGGTGGTGATCGGTGCTGTACTTAACAGCACCGATCACCACCGATCACTGTGTTACCGAGCGGCTTAGCCGCCGGTAACACAGAAAACGCTGCAATTGGCTGTTCACATTTGAACAGGGACAGCAGACATCTCCAAACTGTCACCGCGTCTATAGACACGGTGACAGTTTAAAACCATGACGTATATATACGTCTTCGGTCGGGAAGTACCTCCCGACCATGACGTATATATACGTCATATGTCGGGAATATCTTTCTATATATATATATATATATATATATATATATATATATATATATATATATATATATATATATATATATATATATATATGTGTGTGTGTATATATATATATATATATATATACACACACATATATATACACACATATATCTGTCTATATATATATATATATATATATATATATATATATATATATATACATATATATATGTGTGTATATATATATATATACATATATACACATACATATATGTGTGTATATATATATATACACATACACACACATATATATATATATATATATATATATATATTTATATATATATATATATTTCAGTGCCTTTTTTTTATTTTTTTAACTCATTGCTGGGGTGGGAGGGGGGAAGCGCTGCGTGCGCTGAGGCTCCGTGCTGCTGCTGCTGCCGGGGGACCTGGCGTGCTGCTGCTGCTGCCGGGGGACCTGAGGGAGCTGCCGGGTGAGTGCCGGGTGGGTGGGAGGGGGGTGCTGCTCATCGGTGGTGATCGGTGCTGCACCGATCACCACCGTTTTCTGTGTTACCGAGCGGCTTAGCCGCCGGTAACACAGGAAACGCTGTGAATGGCTGTTCAGATTTGAACAGCCAATCACAGCGATCGCCGACCGGGGGGGGCACCCCTGCCCCCCCTGGGCGGCGAGGGGGGATGTCTGCTGTCAGGGACAGCAGACATCTCCTAACTGTCACCGCGTCTATAGACGCAGTGACAGTTACAAGCCATGACGTACATGTACGTCAAATGTCGGGAAGTACTTCCCGACCATGACGTACATGTACGTCAAATGTCGGGAAGGGGTTAAGGGCGCACCAGTAATTGATTTGGTTAGTTTCTTCAGGATTATTATTTGCACAGTATTCATCTATTAAGTTTGCTATTTTGATTTTTGTTTCTGTTTTTTTAAGTAGGTGTTCAGGGAATTTCCATATTCTCTGTTTATTTACTGGTGTTGTATTTTCCCAGGTAGTCATTATCGGGGCGTGGTCTGATATTGTTGTTGGGAGTATTTCTACTTTTTTAATTTGTTGGAGGGTTGTTCTATCAGTTAATATTAGATCTATTCTGGAGTAAGTTTTGTGGGCGTTCGAGAAGAACGTATAGTCACGCGTGGAAGGATTTTTAATTCTCCATATATCGTATAATTGTGCCTCTCTTAACCTTTCATAAATTCTTCTCGAGAGTCCACAAACTGCTTTTGTTGTTTTTAATTTCCCTACGTTTGTTTTGTCCATTTGGGGGTCCATTGTCACGTTAAAGTCACCAAGCATTATTATTGTTTTCCCTCCTGTTCTTTGTATTTCTTTTAATACTTTCTTAAAAAATTTCTCCTGTGCGCTGTTAGGTGCATAAATTGTTACCAACGTCATTGGCTGTCCCTCCACTGTCCCCTTCAGAATAATATATCTTCCCTCCTTATCCACTACCTGCATCTCAGTTACCCAATTTAATTTTTTGTTTATTAATATTGCAACACCTCTTTTTTTACATGTTGCACTGGAGAGATAAATTTTTGTATAATTATGGTCCAGCAGTCTAGGTGTATTTATTTTAGAGAAATGTGTCTCTTGTATTGCAGCTATATCTATTTTCTGGGAGTTTAAATACTGGAGGAGATGTTTCCTCTTCTGTGGGGCATTCAGTCCCTTTATATTCAAGGATAAAAGTTTTATCATTTATCTAACCATTTATGAAGACGCTTTCCTTTTATTGTTTGTCGTCTCTCTGCACCTTGCTTTAGTTGAAACGGACCTGTAACTCCTAACATAACAACATTTATGACAACATTAACAGACAAAACATACATTTCTTTATACATATACATAAACCTTTTACTCAGCATATATACCTGGCTCTTTAATAAGAGCACTTTTTAGTCTCTATTTCTTGAGACTCTCTTTAATTCTATAGGGGTAGTGTTAAGTTCTACCCATCACCTTATATTTAATCCTAACATTGTTTATTAACATCCTGTTCTTACTTGCATTCCTTATCTTTCTTATTGATTATTTATCTCGCTTCCTGTATCCATAGGAGATATTATTCAAATTACCCCAAACAAAAAAAAAAATAAAAAAAAAAATAAAGAATAATTGTTAATAAACCCAGCAAAGGAGAGAGAGATATATCTTCTCCTTTCCTTGCTCTTACTCTTATCTCTTGCCTCCTCCTCCCTCCTCCTTAAGGGAGAGAGAGGGCAAGACATATATTCTATATTATTCCTACTGCTAACTCCAATATCCAATGGCTTCCTCCCGTATTACCTATTCTTAGTGTATAGTGTATCTAATGTAAGGAACAGCGATAAAGCGTTCTGTTTGTGTGAATTTAACTATAATTAGTGGTATATTTCCCGTGATTGATATGTACCCCCTACCCTCCCTATCCCTCCCCTCCCTCCCCCCGGGTGATTTAAGTTAGTGATTTTAATAAATTTCATGGTGTTATAGGGTCTTATGTGTACTTATTGTGGTCTAAGTGATTAAGTAAACAGGAAGAAAAAAGTGGACATCTGAATGGATACATAGCTGGAGAAGGGGGGAGAAGCAAAGAGAGGGGAGGGGCAGGGGGGGTAGGGGTAGAAATAAAAAAAAAAAAAAAAAAAAAAAAAAAAAAAAGGTGGGTTAGGAGTGGGATGTGGGTATAGGTGATGTTTGGGGGTCTTACTAACCCAGAAGGGGGAGGAAAGGAGGAGGGTTACAGGGCTACCAAAGTTTCCAGATAGCTTTATTCATCAAGTTTCCCTCTTTTCGGGGCTTCCACCTATAAAGTTCCTAATTACTCTATTCAATATGATTAAACATTTATTTATGTTAGTATCCAATCCATTATTCCCCACATTCCATGCTCGACAATATATTATGGTTAGTCCTTTGTTTCCTTCTCTTTTCCTATCTTGAGTAGGCTGTCCAAAAAGGGAAAAAAAATAGCGACAAACCTAAGAAGAGAAAGAAAAAAAAAAAGGAAAAAAGGGAAGAAAGGGAAGATAAAGATCAAAAAAATATCTTCCTTCCCCTTTTCTGACCCTTAAGCTGCTTTAGTCCATTCCAATTGAAGTTGTTGGGGTGGTGTTGTGGTTTCTTCAGGATATGGAATTTTCCATTCCTGCAGTAGTTGACACCCTTCTTCTTCTGTTGCGGCCATCTTGGTTTCACCTTGGTGTTTAATTATTAATTTGACTGGAAAGCCCCATTTATATGGTACATTAGCTTGTCTGAGGGCATTTGTAATCTTTGCCAGTGACTTCCTTTTCATCAAGGTTTGTACTGATAGATCGTTGTAGATCTGTAATGGTCCTAAGGCTTTTAGGCCCGCTGTCTCTCTGGTAGCCCTTAAGATTTCATCTTTAACTTGTGGATAATGGAGTTTCAAGATTACATCCCTTGGTGCCTCTTCTGGGGCTTTTCTTGATTTAGGCAATCTATGGATTCTATCTATCAGCATCTGTGTCTTTGGGATCTCCGGAACCAACTTATGGAAAGTGTCTTGAGCATATTGTTCCAGGTTTTTTATCTGTACTGTTTCCGGAATGCCCCTTATTTTGAGGTTACTCCTTCTTGCCCGGTCCTCTAAGCTCGTTGTTTTTTTCTTTTAAGGAAGTTAGTTCTTGTTGCGAATTCTGATATGCCTTTACCAGGTCATTGTGTGCCTTAGTTATCTCTGTGAGCTTGGTCTCTATTTGATCTGTTCTATTGCCCAATTCTGTTATTTCCTTGGTTAGATCTTGTATTGACCCTCGGACTTCTAAGGTTATATCATTTTTAAGTTCTGCTAATAGTTGTAGCATCTTACGGAGCGTTATAGGTTCGTCCATATTCTCTTGTGCCTCCGGGGAGGAGGGATTAGATTCTAATATCTCTGCCGTGTTTGATTGGCTAGCAATGGACAGTCTCTCTTTTTGTTTATCCTTAGGTTTTGTGCTTGCGGCTTTAAAGAAATTTGTTGAAGTGTTTAGGGGGTTCTTATCTCTTTTTGGAGGCATTTCAGTTGTTTCTCCTCCCCTCCTCTGGCGCTTTCTCCCTTAAATATCAAGTAATATTTTAGTTTAACATATTTATATCTCTCTTCTTTTTTGAATCATTCTAATTCAGGTAGTTTAAAGGCTTGTAAAGGTGATGGGGTGGACGTCACTCATTTTTTACTCTTCCCGTGTATCCTGACGCCTTGCTTTCCTGGGTGTAGGTGCTTTCCATTTCATTTTAACCCACTTTCCCACTGGGCCTATACCACTTGATTTACGTTTTAACCGCTTTCTGGGGGCTTATCAGAATATACCCTATCTTTGCTTCATGCTAGTATGCACATTCAAATATTAAGCGTAGTTTGACTACTTGACCCCCTCTGAGTTCAATCCCGTCTCAAAATTTACTCAAAGTTGTTATTACCTGATTTATGTCTTCTTTCTCAGGCACGCTGGTTGGGGAAGGGATGTTGGTCGACAGTCTGTCCTTCTCTATCAATTTTCAAGTGGGTTTCAAGTTGAGTCTGGGCCGGTCTCTACCTGCTCCTGCAGGGAGTCCAGCTAATATTAGCAGAAAGCTGTCTCTCTCAAGGGGTGGCCAGTGGGAAAGATGGGAGTGGTAGTTGTCCTGCAGATTTGGACTTGGTAGCAGTCGGCACGGTGCTGTTTCCTTTTATCAGCGGATTACTTGCATCTGGTGCTTTTCCAGCTGTGGTTTATCAGTAGTCGCTGCTGCTTGCTGTAATTTCTTTACCGCTATATTTGTGGATACAGCGGGAGGCACAGCCAAGGGGTACTTTATTGATCTTACCTCCCCCTTGCATTGGCCACCATCCGCCTGTCCCTTTAAGCTGTTGGTTACCGCAGGTCTGTGCAGTTATATATATAGGGTAAATATATTTGTCTGTGGGCTCTCTCTTATTGCTGTGTTTACTTACAGCTTGGTATCATATGGGATTAGAGGCACCCGAACCTTGTATGTAAATTTTAAGGCTTCTGTCACCTGCTTCTTTCAGCGACTGCTGCCCTCTCCTCCTGTTTCCAGGTGCATATACTGTAGGGATCGGCTGCAGTTTAAGCAGGGTGCTCTCTTCCCCTTTGGCGTCCTCAGTGCTTCACTGCAGAGTGTCCGCGTCCGGTGTTTAATTACCTTCGGCTTCTCTGCTTACTTATCCAGCGGCGTTGGGCAGTGTCCGCGTAGAGTGTTTAATTTTTCCGCCTCTGGCTCCCCGCTTGCTCCCTCCGTCTGCCTCGCCGGGTATCCACGCTGTAGGCAGCTGGGCAGTGTCCGCGTGAAATATTTAGTTTTTCCGCTTCTGCCTCCTCTGTTTGCTCGCTCCGTCTGCCTCGCCGAGTATCCACGCTGCAGGCAGCTCGTACACCTCTTCCAGCATCGGCGTCTGGCAACGCGTCTCACGTCTGACGTCTGACGTCAGTGACGTCCTCTACACGCCCCGAAAACTCGTAATTGCAATTTTAATTGTGTACAATGTATGCCTTTTGCTCTTTATTGCCGGTAATGTTAGAATCCAGAGTTTATAAAATCTCCAAAAGAAAAGATGTGAAATACTCTGCTACTGAAAAAGTGTTGGAAACATTCGATAATATATACAGTACCCTAAAGATTCCCTATGCAGGAGTGGATCTGAAATCATTACCTGTAACACAATAAAATGAGCAAAGGTTACACACCTTGAGAATTATCTGTATACCTGCAGTAAATTGAAATAAAATATCTAGGTCATCTTGTATATGCAACCAGCTTCCCAGAACCCCATGGTTCTAGGGGCTTTTCTGGGGAGGGCTGGGCTGAAATCTGTTCCCAAGGCTAGTGCGGTAGGAGCTTCTTGGGGGTGGGTAGAAAATGTTGCTCGGGTTTCCTGATTGGCTGTCAGCTTGCTGAGTGTTTAATATCTGGAGCTGTTCATCAATCAGAGTGGTGACTGCAATCTTCTTTATAGAAGCATGTGGAGAGTCTGTACGGGACTGTAGCAGGAGGGGTAAGTAAGGATTTATAAATGTATTTATTGTATTTGTTCCCATGAATATGTGGGTAGTGGCCCCAGTACATTGCTTGCAATGCTATTGAGACAGTACCAAAATATCCCATAGTAGCATGACATAAAATATAACAGAATATACAAATCTAAGAAGGACAATTCCTTACTAATTATCAACATGAACACTATGATACAATAATCAATTGTATTTGTCAGACTAGAACATGCTAAGTGTGACACCCCCGGCCGGTGCCGGGATACACTTGATTTATTTGCAGGTAAGGAATGGGACATCAGGTCTTCTCGTCACAAACAGCACAGCACTGTATTTAAAAGTTCACACAGGGTTGTCTCATCAATTACATTTCAATCCTTATTCTCCTCTCCAGCCATATCTTTATATAGGTTACATCAGATTAAGGGCCAGATGCACTAAGCTTCAAAAGTGATAAAATGGAGAGTGATAAACTGCCAACCAATCAGCTCCTGCCTGACATTTTTCAAACACAGTCTGTGACGTGGCAGGTAGGAGCTGATTGGTTGGTTGTTTATCATTCTCCATTTTGTCACTTTTGAAGCTTAGTGCATCTGGCCCTTACACAGTTCAGCATTTCCTTTCCATTACTTTAAGGGCAACAACATCATACACAATAATGGGACAGTATAAAATGACATACCAGTGCAGTCTCTAGGATCACACACAATATACAAGTGTCTCAAATCAAACAGATCAGCAGTTTCCTGGTCATCACTCTGTGGCTAAGATACATTTTGGGCAAAAAGAGGCAAAATAAATCCAATGCTAGGACCTGGTAGCTGACTCATGCCAGGCATGTGTGTTGAAACTGAAATCTAAATTGCAGTGTATAAATAATGCAGCCAGTACTTACCCTGCACAGAAACAAAATAAGTCAATCAAATCTAACTCTCTCTGCACATGTTTCATCTGCCCCACCTGCAGTGCACATGGTTTTGCCCATTTTAAGAACAAATTTGTACTGCGATCAGATCTGAATAAGGGCCACTGTGCGGAACTGAAACATAAAAAACGCCTTATTTTATCCACTAGAAGATACACAACTCCATTGAGTGAATCCTTTCTTATGTATGATACAATGGGCAGGATTCAATGTTAATTATCGCTATGTGCAGCAAATCCTGTTTAGGATTCGCTGCACATTCTTGGGGTTCCGGAGGGCTGGAGCATTCGCAGCCAGCCCTCCTTGTCACTCTATTCAACGCCGCAGGGGCTCGCTGCCCCTGATGGCAATTTTTTTTTACCAGGATGGTGGCAGGCAGGGAGATGGAAGCCTCCCTGCCTGCCCCAGAATGTGTGGGGGAGAAGGAGGGCTCCCAGGGACACAGGCAGCACAGAGCTGCCCCCCAGAGAACTGGCAGGGGACGTGGTGGAGAGAGCCGCTGCGCTGGTCCTGCTCATGAGCGGGACCAGTGTGCAGAGAGTAGCTAATGAGCGGCTCCCCGCCCCCTGCTGGCGAATGTGTAAAAAAAATTAAATATATATTCATGTGCTGAAAGCACAGAAATAAAAATAGCATGCCTCTTCACATAAAAAAATTACTGATTTTTTTTTACACCAAAAAAAACAAAAAACCTTAATTTAGACGTTGAATGCAAAACGTTGAATCATGGCGAAAATCACGCTGAAAGCAGTTCTCCATCCTAGCATCGAATACACTCTCTTCGAATCCCAGTGATAACTCCATTGAAATACACCAGCGACTTGCAGCGAGTATGAAACGGAGAACTGGCCGGCTTTTGGCGAACAGTGAACATTGAATAGGGTGAATCAGATTTTCAGTGAAAAAGATTCACCGCAGGGAATGAAAACAGCCCAATTCGCTGAAAAAAAAAGGTGAATCGAGAGCATTGAATACTGGCCAATATAGGAAAACTATATCCATATATATCTATCCATTGGTAGATCCCCTGATGGCACAGGATCACAAATGTCATAAACGCTGGACGGGCTTCCATAGTGTAGAATAGTAAATGAAATTAACTCAGAAATCAATTAAAGATTTAATGATTATGGACAGTGGTATAGCTACAGAGGGTACAGGGTATGCAACTGCTATGGGGCACCCTCTTGAATTTTTGTTCCAGTTTTTTATTAACTATTTGGCCAAGGCATGCAGAGTTTGAAGCCAGCGAGTTAAAGGAGAGAAACCTTGGCTAGAAGCAGTGCTGACATTTCCCACTCCTCACTTTAAACAAAGCCGCTGCGTTGGGACCCGGCCGCAAAATGCACTCTGTCCCTGCCCCTGTATGTCTGACGGCTCTGCTGCTTACAGCCATTGGGAGCTGCACACAGACCCCCACGGTTGACAGCTGCCGTAAGGTTTGTGAAGAATGGAGTGGCCGAATGCAGTGATAAAAGCAACAGGCGGCTGTCTGGTTGGAGTAGAGGAGGGAGCCACTCTCCTTCTCTGATGCTGCTTAATGTGCCAGGCTGGAGGGATAGTGAGTATATATATTTTTTTACGGGTATGTGGATGTTATACTGGACAAGGGGACCAAAGATAGTAAGTATGTATATGTGTGGTATGTAATAAAGTTTTACTTTATTTGTGTGTGTCAATTATTTCAGTATTGGCATGCCCTGCATGCTGGAACATGTGGTTCTCCAAGTCCCAGCATGCAGGGGAGGCTTGATGGGCCTTATAGCAATATCGTATTTTTAACTATTTAATTACCAGCAGCCTGGCGTCCACCACCCCTGTGTGCCGATGACAGCCCTGGGTTCCATCCCGGGCCGGGGGTGCCCTGGAGGGAAATGGCTGGGGGAACTTATAAAAAAGTTTCCCCCGTCTGTGGCATGACACCGCTGGCTGTTGGAGTTCTATCATTGGTATACTTATTCATACACCCGAATTCGGCTGAAGTTGCCTTTCATAAATACAGCAATACAATGGTCATAGTTAAGCTCGAATGGGCATGAATGGGTGCATGTGTACCCATTTGATCTTAGTAAATTTACCCCAATAACTTCTTATAAGACCTATGATAACTTAACATAACATTTAATTAAATACCAACATTTATTAATTTTTTAATGTCACTCAATTGTCAGCCAACTTACAAATAATTGAGTCTGACCCTATATATAGTCACCCTTTTATCATATGTACAATACAGGTTGAGTATCCGGTATCCGTGCATCTAATATCCGAATTATTCCAAAAACCGTGGTTTTTGGAATCATTTGAATTTTTATTTTTATTTTTTTTTAACCCCCCTAACCCTCTTTTCATACTTACCAAGTCCCAGGGCGTCCACAGCAGGCCTCCGGCATCTTCTCCGGGTCTCCAGCGGTCCCAGGAATGCATTGCGCGAGTGTGTGCGCGCGCCGGTGACGTCACCGGTGCGCGCGCACACTCGCGCAATGAATTCCTGGGACCACTGGAGACCAGGAGAAGATGCCGGAGGCCTGCTGTGGACGCCCGGGGACTGCATGGATGCCGAGGGACCACCGGACACCATCAGGGGACAGGTAAGTATGGCTAAAACAATTTATTCCAAAAACCGGAAAATTCCCCTATCCGGAATGCTCGGGGTCCCGAGCATTTCGGATAGGGGATACTCAACCTGTATTACACTGAACTGGGGTTCTTGCTTCCCTCATTTATTTATTGACTGTGAACAATTCACTGAGCTCCCAATGCAAAGAAGAAAATTGACAAACAACAACTAAAAATACATTACAAAACCTAAAATTTTAGTACAAATTCCTAATCTTTAACTTTGTATTATTTATTTTAATAAGTGCACTGTGCTAAATTACTCAAAATAAGTTATCTATCGTTGAAATATCATTTTGTTCTTACAGAGATGTGAGCATGGTCTCTTGCTGTTTCTCATTGCATCAATAATTAACGAGATGTAATCTGAGTGATAATCCATTGACCACCCAAGGATTCAGAACCATTACAAATCAACTCATAATCCTTTCTACCTCAAAATATTGTGCTCCTTGTAAAATGTCAATGAAATGGTCTTAAATCTTTGTAGATGCTGAAAGCTCTGTGTTTATAAATGCTGTTTTGTGTGAGAGTACGGAAATTGGGAAGTGATTTGCCATTAGGTGCCTACTTTGAAGTTGATATATATGTGACACAGTGGTATTGATTAGCTATGTGCCTGTGATTTATAATACAGCTTCAAACACAGAGGTCAACTGAAGACAGAGTAAGATTGTTGCAGAGAATTTATGAGATAGTCCAATACAAGTTAATCAAGAGAAGATCTTGCTTTTAATGATATGTGTATGATTTCATCACTCCTTGTTCACCTTCCCTGTGGGTCACCTTTTCAATAACACTTGGAATCTGAAAACTAAGACCACATTGCCAGCAACACAATAAACAAATGAAAACACTCAAATGTAAAGGAGATTTTTATATAAAATGGACCAAAACAAGTACAATTGCAAACTCGTGTACATTAAAATTGCTTCCTATGAGTCATCTGTTCATGTCTGTAAAAATATACAGCAAACGCTTAACATGTACAGCCATATTACACAGAACATAAAACCTGTTTAAAAATGTGAAACATTGCTTACATCTAGAATGTATAGCGGCCGTTCATAAAGAAAGTGCTCATTAAAAGAACTAAGCATAGTACTCACGCCAGATTTATAATTGGTATATAGTATTGTAGTTTGTACTGACATTTAAACTTACAGACTCTGCTTACAATTCACTGTATAATCATGGAGGAAGAATGTAAGCATCATTAACGTTACAACCAAACAGGAAATATAATGTGTTTACGCAAGACTGCTATTAAAATAATGGGTCCCAGGACTGAGAAATGGGCAGGGCCTCCCAGGGGGGTGTAACAGTGAATACTATGGGTAGAGCTACAGCAGGAGTGGGGCATAAATTTGGTTTTGTAAACCAATTTTAAAAGAAAATTGGTAAAGTTTGGGCTGTTTGAGTGGGTGTTATATCTTGTCAAATATAAAATATATGATTCCCTAGCAATACCTCAGTCATCACAGTATACACATTTAGCAGTTGACATTGTTGTGACAATGCGTATGTACATGCATACTAATCATGGCAATGGTCCAGATTTATATCTGCTTGGTGGGCTCGGAGGCCAGCGAGCAGGTAAAGGCCGCCCCTGCCTGAGTGAAATCCCACCTATGTGCATGGCTGCAAATGTGATTGTAGCCATGCACATGAGGGGAAAACCATTCGGAACCACTCCCCATTTAATGGTTTTCCCCTCCGTAGCAGCGCTGAGTACAGAAAGTCTAGACTTGGTGTAGGTTTACCTATATGGATAAAGATTAGTCGAGAGAGGAGCAGCAACCAAGTACTAGCACTGCAGCTGCTGCCAGTAATGATAACACAACATCTACTTAAGGTGGTTAAGGAGGCAGAAAGTTCATAAAAGTTCACCTGAAATTGAAATCTTTCACAATGTTAAAAAAGGAGTATAGCTATCGCCTTAAAAAGTGAAAAATCAGTGCCCCAAAAAAGAACACTAAGTCTCAAACTGTGTGTTAAAAAATCTAGAGTCTAGGGAGATCCACATTAGTTACAGTATGGATCTCACGCAAGGGGAGTGATGTTATGCGACTGCACATTCGCATAAACCATTATGCGCATGTGCAGCCACTTGGTGACAGCAGCAATGGCAAATTTAACATTCGCTGACCACTTGCACACAACACTGTGGGCACAGCGGCAAGTGGTCTTGCCCATGGAACGCCCAGCATTTCATCGCCATGCCCATGAATACGCTTGGCATTCCCATGAAAATTCAACGATGGTGCTGGGCGGGTAGCTGACAACAGCGGATGTCAGCCGCCCGCCCACTTTCTGAACAGGACGCCCACAGACCTAAGACACCACAGAGGTCTCTTGGGTCTGCGAACGCTTATGCAAAACATCCATTCGAATGCCTGTGGGGAATCTCAGCATGCGAGGAGGGGCGGGCGGCAATTGGTGGACTCGCAAGGCTACGTAATTCAAAGCCTTGCGAGTCAACCAGAATAAGGTCCTATGTGTGAGTTTGACATTTCCCACACTGTCCTTGTAGAGAATCCTTTTTCACCTCCTTCAAGCATTTCTGTACATGTGGGTTGAGCAGTACAAGTAAAGATGTTGAGGAGGACATAATAAAACTTAAGTGAAAGTGTGAAGTGGAAGTGGATGAGGGGGATTTGTGTACTGGGAGTGGATTTTGATGATGTTGTTTGATGTGTAAGTCAGCCATCAGTGGCAGCAGTTCTTGTTCTTGTGATGCCTGGGTACAAAACAAAAAAAAAAAAAAATGCTACCTCTGGGCTCTGGGAATATTTTTAACTAAATCCTGACAAAATTTGTGAAGGCATTTATGAGGCCAAAGTTAGTAGAGGTAGAGACTTTAACCACCTAGGCACCTCTCCATGATATATTATTTGTGGCAAATGTATGTCATTTATTTTAAAAATGTGTGATGTAATTAATACCCTCATCCTGGACCTTCTTATTAAAGACTGGAGGTAGCATCCCCCCCCCCCTCCAAAAAAAAAAATGGTTTGTAGAGGCCAAAACAAACTAAGCAATTCAGCCACAACGGTGGAAGTCCCTGTAACTAAAGTGCTTGGTTTTTTAAACTGTGCATGTCTTTTTTATATCCCTAGGATTTTGCACAATGTTTCTCTTCTGACGCTGGCCTGCAGTGTTTCACACTGTGTTTGTGCCGCTGCTTTGTAAATTAGTAACCAGTTAGCTTGCTGCAGCTTTGACCTAAACTTGATGAAAGCAATATTGTGAGCTGTGAGATGGTCAAAATTGACTGAAAATGACTGGAAATAAATGTTATTGAGGTTAATAATACATTAGGAATATAAAATAACTGTACAAATTATGTGAAATAAGCAGTTTTTTTAATTTAAAAAAAAAGTGTATACATGTGAGAGAAGTTTTAAAAACAAAACACAAAATGAATACAGATCTAAAAACAAAACAAGGGATTAGCACACATCTCTAGATATAATTGCTTATGTTATTCTACAAAGACAAATCCTTTAGGTCCACTTTATCAACCTTTCATTTGTACACTTACTGTAGATCATTGACTAACCAATCAAAATACTGTGGGGGAAATTTACTAAAGGAAATTTGTAAAACATAGGTGTATTTGTATCCAGAAATACACTTATTTTTGACATTTACTATCCCGAAAATACGGCAATTCGTATTCGTATTGATAGCACATCAATACGAATACGAATTGCCGTATTTTCGGGATAGTAAATATCAAAAATAAGTGTATTTCTGGATACAAATACACCTATTTTTTTACAAATGTCCTTTAGTAAATTTCCCCCTGTATGTCTAATCTCAGCTCATACCATATCACTTTCGTTGAAGCGCCATGAAAAATGCTACTAAGCTCCACTATTTCTTTTCTGTTGTCAAAAACTTGCTCAATTTGCAAGTACGCCACTAATGGATTCGTATGCGACCACACACCATGCATCATTCTACATAGTTCATAGCTACATGTACATGGCCACAGTTTTAGGAACATTGCAAATCTTAAGTCCCCCAAACTCTACAGGATCAAATTACTGAAATGGGAGTTCTATTGAAGATTCAGATGGAGCAGCGCCAGCCGCCTCCAGCCAATGGAAGGGGGCTCATGCGCAAGAGATGCTTGCGCGCCCGGTACATTGGAGCCCTCTGCCACCCTCAGCAGCTCCTCCGCAGTTCCCCTCCAAGCTGCCCCCAACACCGATCCCCACCCATCTTCCTGAAGCAGAGACGGGCAGGGAAACCGCTCCCCACCTCCATGTTGACGGAGACGCGCATGCATGTCAGACGCTCACACTTCACCGTCAGATGGAGTGCCTGTCGGCGAGCCTGCGTCAGATCAGGCAATCTGGCGATTCCTCAGGCTGGCTGGGAGGAGCTCCATCTGTAGGATGTTGCCCAAGGCAACCAATCAGATTCTACTAATTATTTATTTAGCACCTTTTAGAAGATAATAGATTTTACATCCTATCTTTAATAGAACTCTCAGCTTAGTAAATTTACCCCTAAATGTCTGTCGGTGTGATGCTGGGATGCAATAGAGACTTGAAAGCAAAAGTATGAAATTTGATATTTGCTGCATGGCATCTCGCTCCCTCTGGCATGACGGGCTTAGTAAGTGAGGACACATATACCACGATGCGATATGTACTTTTGATTTTAACTATATAGTCAAAATGAGAAGAAAAGTTAGTACATGTTACAAAGTGTCTATAAAGCTTGCAATGCCAATGCACGGTCTTGTGGGATCGGCATCGCAAGGAAAAATAGACTGTGCAGGCCAATTTTGACTATATTGTATACAATCTAGTGTTCTAGTATAGTCAAAACCGCACATAGTCAAATTGCACAGAAATATAGTAAAAATCTCAAGTAAATATAGTCAATATTTTATGGTTCTGGGCCGACATTTTTAGCAGATATTTTGAGGATCTCTCACAGCAACGTTGGCACCCAAAGCATTCAAAGTTAGTTTCAAAGGTGCTTACTTCATGTGGTTGGACACCATTAGTCTTTTTGTAGATGGTTATACAGTTAGAGGTTTATTTTCTAAAATGGGAGTTCTATTAAAGATGGGATGTTGCTATGGGCAACCAATCAGAATTTACTTCTTATTTATTCTAGAAGATAATAGATATCTTCAATAGAACTCCCATCTAAGTAAACAATCCCCTTAAAGATAAGCCGTACTTACGTACCCTCCCGGAATGGCTGGGAGGGTCACGAAAATCGTGTCTTCCTCCTGGCCCCCGGAAGGGTGGGCAAGCCTCCCGCATTTAGAAGCCCCCCTCTCCCAACCTGCATCAGCCCCCTCCATCTGCAGGTCATATATGCAAATTGCATCATTTAGTACCACCCCCTCCCCGAAGAGCCACAAATAGCGGCATTTACTGGGACAGGGGCGGGGCTTAATGGTGACACGTTTCTCCCGGAGAAGAGACAATCAAAGTAGGCAAGTATGAGGTAAGCACCGTGTTATGGATACTATTGTGTATTCTACTATGTAATATTATTGACATTTAGTCAAGTATAAGAACAGCTATATAAGAATGATCATGTTAGTACATAAACTGCTACAGTCCCACTTTTGCTATCACCATCTCAGGTTACTGATAGCAGAAAATAAAGAATGAAAAACTGACCTTATTTAGTTACATTATTCAAATATTTGTTGTTTTTGTCTTATATTTCTAAACAGTTTTTCTTTATTTTTCATACAGTGGGCCAGATGCACTAAGCTTCAAAAGTGATCAAATTAAGTGTGATAAACAACCAACCAATCAGCGCCTGCCTGACATTTTTCAAACACAGTCTGCAACACGAAAGTAAGAATTTGATTGGCTGGCTGTTTATCATTCTCCATTTTATCATTTTTGAAGCTTGGTGTATCTGTCCCTATGTATGTAATACGCAGTGATGATCTCACTCATGGTATTTAATACTGTACTTAACATAATTAGAATTAGGTTAAAAGGAAATACATTACATTTCTGTGATTGGTTGAAAAAAATGTTATAAATATCTGTCTTGTTTTAAAAAGGCCCCTAATATTCAACCAATAACTGTTTATTTCTCTAATATATATACCTGAACTTTTAAAGCATTTGCATAGAATGGTTATCCCCTGTATATTCCTGTATTATTCCCCCATGCACTGCTTGCAGTGACAGTATTATCAGCGAGCTGCTGCTGTCTGCAATGCTGAAAGAGATGTTATCAGCAAGTCCTATGTTGTATTGCCTATGTCAAGTAGAGTGAATTGAGAACAGGTGTAAGGTCACTGCGCTGGCATTGATTCAGGCAGTAAATTGGTAAGTACAGCTCATCCAAAGTGGTATGTGGGTCATGTTGTACTTTTCTCTACAAAAGAGAATCTGGAAAGGCGTGTAAAATGCTAATGGAGTAAATGAGGCATTGTGTGTATGCAGAAAGGTACAGTCCTTCTTATTTGAAGCTGATAGAAAGCTCTTGTGAATTGCTTTCAGGTGTTTAAAAGTAAATGCAAGAGCTGCATAATAGTACATAAAACTAAATTGCAAACGGGATTGTGGATGGCTAGGAAGTAGAAAAGATAAGTAAAACATAGTTATGGGGCCTGATTCAGAGAGAGAACAGGCTTCCACTGCAGCACAGCCTCTCTCCACAGCTCAGCACACCCTGCTCAGAGGCATCGTGTCCTCTCTCCATGTATGCAATCCCACCCACACCCTGCATCTTGCACTGTGCACCCCTCACCCCGCTGCCCACCCCCCAAAAAAACACAAATATAGTTTTTTTCAGAGCGGCCATGCCCCTTTTTTTGTGGCCAAGCCCCCTCAATATTACTGGGGCCCAAACAAACTGTTGGTGCCCCTGAAAATGCATGCCCGACACCTGCTGGAGAAAAAATCCTGCTACTTTTTCCTTCGCTAGCCATTCTCAAGGTGATTGACAGGCAGGGGCTGGCAACTTTTAGCCTAGGGGGCAAGTCCAGAGCACTGGCCCATAATCAGCCAAGTCACCGCCGGAAGGAATGCTTTTGCGCGCCGTAGGCGCGCCGAAAAATTAGGGGCGTGGCCTATCATAAGGGGCGTTGCCTGTACCATGATTGTATTGTGTACCTGCAGATTGCACATTTTAGCGAACCTTGTAATACCCATTACACATAAAGCCACATGCCGTAATGCCAATTACACATTATGCTGAACACCATGATGCCAGTTACACATTACGCCCAACACTGCGATGCTAATTACTCAATACACCGCACACTGTGATGCTAATTACACATTATGCTGCACACCTTGATGCCCATTACACCCCATACTGTGATGGCAATTACCCAATGCTCCCCACACCGTAATGTCCATTACGCCCCATACCATGATGCCCATTACACCGCACAATGTGATGTCCACAGTGCCAGATATGCCCCCACAGTGCAAGATATTCCGCCACAGTACCAAATACACATATGCCCCCACAGTGCCAGACACAAATGCCGCCACAGTGCCAGATATTCTGCCACAGTGCCAAATACGCATATTCCTCCACAGTGCCAGATATGCCCCCAGAGTGCCAGAGACACATATGCCCCCACAGTGCCAGAGACACATATGCCCCCACAGTGCCAGAGACACATATTCCCCCACAGTGCCAAAGACACATATGCCCCCACAGTGCCAGATATGCCCCCACAGTGCCAGAGACACATATGCCCCCACAGTGCCAGAGACACATATGCCCCCACAGTGCCAGAGACACATATTCCCCCACAGTGCCAAAGACACATATGCCCCCACAGTGCCAGATATGCCCCCACAGTGCCAGAGACACATATGCCCCCACAGTGCCAGAGACACATATGCCCCCACAGTGCCAAATACACATATGCCCCCACAGTGCCAGACACATATGCCCCCACAGTGCCAGATACACATATGTCCCCACAGTGCCAGAGACACATATGCCCCCACAGTGCCAGATACACATATGCCCCCACAGTGCCAGATATGCCCCCACAGTGCCAAATACACATATGCCCCACAGTGCCAGATACACATATGCCCCCACAGTGCCAAATACACATATGCCCCCACAGTGCCAGATACACATATGCCCCCACAGTGCCAAATACACATATGCCCCACTGTGCCAGATACACATATGCCCCCACAGTGCCAAATACATATATGCCCCCACAGTGCCAGATATGCCCCCCACAGTGCCAGATACACATATGCCCCCACACAGTGCCAGATATGCCCCCACACAGTGCCAGATATGCCCCCACACAGTGCCAGATATGCCCCCACACAGTGCCAGATATGCCCCCACAGTGACAGAAACACATATGCTGGGGTGAGGGAGGGGGGGGGAGAGCGCTTACCCACTCGCTAGCTGCGGGCCGTGCTGCGGCTGGATCAGGTTCTCCAGCCCTCCTGCGCTGGCCGCGGCTTCCAGAACACGGCCGCGGCTACAGGAAAATGGCCGCCGGCCTCCTGCACTGAAAACATGTCCTCAGTGCAGGGGGCCGGCGGCCATTTTCCTGTAGCCGCGGCCGTGTTCTGTAAGCCGCGGCCAGTGCAGGAGGGCTGGAGAAGCTGATCCAGCCGCAGCACGGCCCGCAGCCAGTGGGTGGGTAAGCGGCCCGGGGGGCATATGGCACTCTGCCCCCCGGCCCAGCCCGCCCCTGTTGACAGGTAGCAGGAATCTGGGTGGTAACCGGCCATTTTGGGGAGTGCTAAGAAAACGAAAGCGTGACAAAAAAAACCCACTAGGCTTGCCTTGAAAAATGATTGTGTATATTTCCCTACAGTATGTACAAAATGCAACTTTGGGGATAGAACTTCACTATACGAACACATCATTTGCAACATTGTCATCAGTTTAACCCTTGGACTTGGTGCACGTGACACATTTCAAAATATGTGCAGATATATTTAAGCTATATACAGTGGCATTAGTTTATCCGAGTTGCCCGGAGGCAAGATAAATATTGGTGCCACCCAAATAGCTCAATCAGTAAGGTGTCTGACTCCATTAGGACAGGTCATGGGCTCTAATACAGAGGGCGGTATTCAATGAGAATACCTGCGAGGTGCAGCGAATCCTTTTTAGGATTCGCTGCACATTCGCCACGTTCCGGAGCCGGCGGGCTCCGGTATTCAACGTGTCAGGGGCACGCTGCCCCTGACTGGCGAATATAAGCTCCTGCGGCGATTGCCGCAGGGAGCCTGAGGACGGTGCCAGGCAGAGAGATGGTAGTCTCCCTGCCTGCCCCAGAACTTTGTGGGGGTTAGATGGGCTCCCCGGGTGCCAGGCAGCACAGGCTGCCCCCCGGGGGTGCCAGCAGGGGAGCGTATATTCACTATACCCGATCGTAACATCGGGTGCAGTGAATATATAAATATGTAATGAGCGGCTCGGCTCCTGCTGGCTGCTGTGTAAAAAAAAAAAAAAAAAAAAATTGTTTTTTTAACCCCTTCCTGACAGAGCCAGTTTTTGCGTTCCTGACAGAGCCCTTTTTTTTCAAATCTGACATGTCTCACTTAAGTGGGGATAACTTTTTTTTGCTTTTACTTATCCCAGTGATTTTGAGATTGTTTTTTCGTGACACATTGTACTTCAAGTTAGTGGTAAATTTGGGTCGATGCAGTCTGTGTTTTTTTGTGAAAAATACCAAAATGTCGTAAAAAAATGGAAAATTTAGCAATTTGCAAAATGTTAAATTTTCTGCTTGTGAGACAAATAATCATACCACTCAAAATAGTTAATAACTAACATAGACCATATGTCTACTTTATGTTGACATCATTATTTCAACTTCCTTTTAATTTTTTGGGACACTAGGAGGCTTACAATATGAATAGCAAATTCTCAAATTTTCAAGAAAATTTCAAACACTGATTTTTTTAGGGACCAGTTCAGTTCTGATGTGACTTTGAGGGACTTGTATGTGAGACACCCCCATAAATGATGCCATTTCAAAAACTGCACCCCTCACAGTATTCAAAACAGCATTTTGGAAGTTTGTTAACCCTTTAGGTGTTTCACAGGAATTAAAACAAAGTGTAGGTGAAATTTCAAAATTTCTTTTTTTTGCAGATTTTCAATTTTAATACATTTTTCTAAGGAACACAGTACATTTTACTAGAGAAATGTGACTGAAAATTGATTCCCCCAATTCTTTTGTTTTCATAAATATCCTATATGTGGCCCTAGTGTGCACGGTGACCAAACCACAGGCTTCATAATAGAAGGAGCACCTACTTGATTTTGGAGCCTCCTTTTTATGAGATTATTTTTTAGGCACCATGTAGGTTTCTAGGCACCATAAGATGCTAAAAGTAAGGAACCCCCCCCACAAGTGACCCCATTTTGCAAACTACACCCCTCAGGGAATTCATCTAGGGGTATAGTGTACATTTCAAACCCCCAGGGGTTTCACCAATTGTGGTACAACTGGGCAGTGAAAATGAAAAATTATTTTTTTTACACAAAAATGCAGTTCTGGCTCCAAATTTGTCATTTTCAGAAGGTATGAAGGAGACAAAGCACCCCAAAATCTGTGCCCCAATTTCTCCCGAGTACGGCAATGCCTCACATGTGACCAAAAAATACCATTTGGGTGCATGGCAGGACTCAGAAGGGAAGGAGTGATTTTTGGATTTTGCAGCTCAGATTCTGGTGGAATTTTGGTGGGTGCTATGTCGCATTAGCAAGACCCCCAAAGCACCAATACAGTGGAACCCCCCCACAAGTGACCCCATTTTGCAAACTACACCCCTCAGGGAATTCATCTAGGGGTATAGTGTACATTTCAAACCCCCAGGGGTTTCACCAATTTTGATACAAGTGGGCAGTGAAAATGAAAAATTACATTTTTTTACACAAAAATGCAGTTCTGGCTCAAAATTTTTCATTTTCAGAAGGTATGAAGGAGAAAAAGCACCCCAAAATATGTGCCCCAATTTCTCCCGAGTACGGCAATGCCTCACATGTGACCAAAAAATACCAGTTGGGTGCATGGCAGGACTCAGAACGGAAGGAGTGATTTTTGGATTTTGCGGCTCAGATTCTGGTGGAATTTTGGTGGGTGCTATGTCGCATTAGCAAGACCCCCCAAGCACCAATACAGTGGAACCCCCCCACAAGTGACCCCATTTTGCAAACTACACCCCTCAGGGAATTCATCTAGGGGTATAGTGTACATTTCAAACCCCCAGGGGTTTCACCAATTTTGATACAAGTGGGCAGTGAAAATGAAAAATTACATTTTTTACACAAAAATGCAGTTCTGGCTCAAAATTTTTCATTTTCAGAAGGTATGAAGGAGAAAAAGCACCCCAAAATCTGTGCCCCAATTTCTCCCGAGTACGGCAATGCCTCACATGTGACCAAAAAATACCAGTTGGGTGCATGGCAGGACTCAGAAGGGAAGGAGTGATTTTTGGATTTTGCAGCTCAGATTCTGGTGGAATTTTGGTGGGTGCTATGTCGCATTAGCAAGACCCCCAAAGCACCAATACAGTGGAACCCCCCCACAAGTGACCCCATTTTGCAAACTACACCCCTCAGGGAATTCATCTAGGGGTATAGTGTACATTTCAAACCCCCAGGGGTTTCACCAATTTTGATACAAGTGGGCAGTGAAAATGAAAAATTACATTTTTTTACACAAAAATGCAGTTCTGGCTCAAAATTTTTCATTTTCAGAAGGTATGAAGGAGAAAAAGCACCCCAAAATCTGTGCCCCAATTTCTCCCGAGTACGGCAATGCCTCACATGTGACCAAAAAATACCAGTTGGGTGCATGGCAGGACTCAGAAGGGAAGGAGTGATTTTTGGATTTTGCAGCACAGATTCTGGTGGAATGAATGGTGGGTGCTATGTTGCACCAATACAGTGGAACCCCCCCACAAGTCACCCCATTTTGCAAAGTACACCCCTCAGGGAATTCATCTAGGGGTATAGTGTACATTTCAAACCCCCAGGGGTTTCACCAATTTTGATACAAGTGGGCAGTGAAAATGAAAAATTACATTTTTTTACACAAAAATGCAGTTCTGGCTCAAAATTTTTCATTTTCAGAAGGTATGAAGGAGAAAAAGCACCCCAAAATATGTGCCCCAATTTCTCCCGAGTACGGCAATGCCTCACATGTGACCAAAAAATACCAGTTGGGTGCATGGCAGGACTCAGAAGGGAAGGAGTGATTTTTGGATTTTGCAGCTCAGATTCTGGTGGAATTTTGGTGGGTGCTATGTCGCATTAGCAAGACCCCCAAAGCACCAATACAGTGGAACCCCCCCACAAGTGACCCCATTTTGCAAAGTACACCCCTCAGGGAATTCATCTAGGGGTATAGTGTACATTTCAAACCCCCAGGGGTTTCACCAATTTTGATACAAGTGGGCAGTGAAAATGAAAAATTACATTTTTTACACAAAAATGCAGTTCTGGCTCAAAATTTTTCATTTTCAGAAGGTATGAAGGAGAAAAGCACCCCAAAATCTGTGCCCCAATTTCTCCCGAGTACGGCAATGCCTCACATGTGACCAAAAAATACCAGTTGGGTGCATGGCAGGACTCAGAACGGAAGGAGTGATTTTTTGGATTTTGCAGCTCAGATTCTGGTGGAATTTTGGTGGGTGCTATGTCGCATTAGCAAGACCCCCCAAGCACCAATACAGTGGAACCCCCCCACAAGTCACCCCATTTTGCAAACTACACCCCTCAGGGAATTCATCTAGGGGTATAGTGTACATTTCAAACCCCCAGGGGTTTCACCAATTTTGATACAAGTGGGCAGTGAAAATGAAAAATTACATTTTTTTACACAAAAATGCAGTTCTGGCTCAAAATTTTTCAATTTCAGAAGGAATGAAGGAGACAAAGCACCCCAAAATCTGTGCCCCAATTTCTCCCGAGTACGGCAATGCCTCATGTGTGACCAAAAAGTTGCAGGACTCAGAAGGGAAGGAGTGATATTTGGATTTTGCAGCACAAATTCTGGTGGAATGATGGTGGGTGCTATGTCGCATTAGCAAGACCCCCAAAGCACCAATACAGTGGAACCCCCCCACAAGTGACCCCATTTTGCAAACTACACCCCTCAGGGAATTCATCTAGGGGTATAGTGTACATTTCAAACCCCCAGGGGTTTCACCAATTTTGATACAAGTGGGCAGTGAAAATGAAAAATTACATTTTTTTACACAAAAATGCAGTTCTGGCTCAAAATTTTTCATTTTCAGAAGGTATGAAGGAGAAAAAGCACCCCAAAATCTGTGCCCCAATTTCTCCCGAGTACGGCAATGCCTCACATGTGACCAAAAAATACCAGTTGGGTGCATGGCAGGACTCAGAAGGGAAGGAGTGATTTTTGGATTTTGCGGCTCAGATTATGGTGGAAGGGGCACTGTACGGCTTCAGTACCTGATCTGAAAGATCCACTCCGCCCATGTACCTATTGTAATCCAGGATACAATTAGGTTTTGAGGTGTGGGTACTGGTACCTCGTACAGGGACGGAGGTGGTACTGTCTCCGTGAATTGTTGTCAGTATAAGGACATCCCTCTTGTCCTTATATTTGACCAACAACATATTTTCGGTGCATATTCCCCTGCTTTCACCCCTTCTCATTACTTGGGCAATGTGCGTTTTTGGGAGGCCTCTTTGGTTCTTGCGCACAGTACCGCAAGCTGCTGTACCTCTTGAACCAAGGGCCTTAAACAGGGGGATGCTGGTGTAAAAGTTATCCACATAGAGGTGATAACCTTTATCCAGGAAGGGGTGCACTAAATCCCAGACAATTTTTCCACTAACACCTACGAGGGAGGGGGGGCATTCTGGCGGTTCAATTCTTGAATCCTTCCCTTCATATACCCTAAACCTGTGGGTGTACCCTGAGGTGCTTTCACACAACTTATACATTTTTATGCCATACCTTGCCCTCTTACTGGGAAGGTACTGGCGGAATTTAACCCTTCCTTTAAAATGTATAAGGGACTCGTCTATGCAAATGAATTTATCTGGGATGTACATGTCTTCAAATTTGGCACTGAAATGATCAATGACCGGCCTGACTTTGAATAGCCGGTCAAAGGTGGGATCATCTCTGGGTGGGCACTGTGCATTATCGTTGTAATGCAAAAATTTAAGGATCGTCTCAAATCGAGCCCGGGGCATGGCCATACGGTAAAATGGGGTGCTGTACAGAACATCTGTACTCCAATATTGCCTAATTTCTGGCTTTTTTACTATGCCCATATGAAACACCAGACCCCAAAACGTCATCATCTCTACTGCATCTACAGGGGTCCACCTAGCAAATGATGACGTGGGGTTTTGAGCAATAAACTGCTGGGCATATAAATTAGTTTGGTCCACCATTAAATTTATAAAATCATCAGAGAAAAATAATTTGAAAAAGTCAATTTCTCTGAGACCTGTGGAATCAAATTGGATTCCTGGCATGGCCAAAAACTCAGGAACCTGGGGCTCAAAATTTTCTGGTGGTGGGGTCCATACGAGATCAATTATTGGGGGGGGGTCTCAGCTGCTCTACGGGGGCGTCTTTGAGGGGGTCCCTCATCACCAGAGGAGGAAGAGGAGCTTAAGGCGAATCCTTCAAATTCCCCGCTTGCATCACTGGCTGTGTCAGAGTCAGAAGCAAGCAGGGCATATGCCTCCTCCACTGAATACATTCTTCTGGATGACTGGGATGACATTTGGGATGACATTTGGGATGCCATTTTTATTTTTGTGTTACTGGTAGTGAAATGTTTCAACACGTGTATAGTGTAGGGGGGGTACAAACTTTATTTCAACCCGGGGGGTATGTAGTGTGTAGTGTGTATGTAGTGTGCAGAAAAAAAAATACTTTATACAAAAAAAAAAAATGGAGGGGTTAAAAAAAAAAAAAATTGAAGGGGTTAAAAAAAAAATTGAAGGGGTTAAAAAAAAAAAATTGAAGGGGTTAAAAAAAAAAAAAAAAAGGTCCTGCGCCATAAATTGAGCACAGATGTTGGTCAGTAACGTCCGTCACTGAACAGCGCTGAAAGGCAACAGGAATTTGATCAAAAAAAAAAAAAAAATAGATCAACCCTGTGCCGAAAAAGATGATCAGTGATGTACGTCACTGATCCGCGCACAGCGGCCACAGGACACCCACAAAATCACAGTGTGTGTAAAAAAAAAAAATTAAAAAAAGACCCCACAGCACACACAAAAAAAAAAAGGTGACAACTGACAGTGCAACTGGCAGGTATATATTAAAAAAAAAAACAACCTCTGCACCCCTAAAAAGTTGCTGATCACCTCGGATATAGTGATCAGCACAAAAGGCAGGGGCAGCAGACACAAAATTTAGCACTCTCTATCACTCTCTGTCACTATCTCTCTCTATCTCTCTATCTCTCACTATCTAACACTCTATGACACTGCAGCAGCAGCAGTGACAGGTATATATATATATATATATATATATATAAAAATACCCTGCGCCCCCAAAAAGTTGCTGATCAGTTAATTTATACTGATCAGCACAAAAGGGGGGGCAGCAGTCAGTTATATAAAAAATATATAGCACAATCTGTCACTATCTCTATCTCTCTCTCTCTCTATCTCTCTCTATCTCTCTCTATCTATCTATAACTATCACACTGCAGCAGCACAAAATATAGCACTCTCTGTCACTAGGCCTCTCTATCTCTCTCTCTCTATCTCTCTCTATATCTCTCTATCTCTCTCTATCTCTCTCTATCTCTCTCTATCTCTCTCTATCTCTCTCTATCTCTCTCTCTCTCTCTATAACTATATCACACTGCAGCAGCACAAAATACAGCACTCTCTGACACTATCTCTCTCTATCTCTCTCTATCTAACTAACGCTATTACACTGCAGCAGCACAAGTTCACAGGAAGTCACAAGTAACAGGATCCAGGAAGCATCCAGCACACTACAAGCACAGATGAAGCAGCCAAGATATTTGCAAGGATCAGGTAAGTATTTTGCAAGGTTCTGGTCAGTATATCGCGGCAGATTGGCACGGTGACCGCACTGCACGCAATTCCAGACCGGAATGGCGTCTGCAGTGCAGTCACCGTTAGTTTAAACCCCCCTCCATGGCTGTGATTGGTCCGTCGGTCCGACGGACCAATCACGGCCTTTGGGGGCGGGCGGGGTGAGGTGGGGTGACACCAGTGTCACCCTTACACCCCGCGGTGATTGGTGCTGTACTTTACAGCACCAATCACCTCCGATCGCGTGTCACCGGCGAACGTTATTCGCCGGTGACACAGAAAACGCTGTAATTGGCTGTTCACACTGAACAGCCAATCACAGCGATCGCCGACGGGGGGGCGGCATCGCAGCCCCCCCTGGGCATGCACGGACATGTCTGCTTTCAGGGACAGCAGACATGTTGAAACTGTCACCGCGTCTATAGACGCGGTGACAGTTAAATGCCATGACGTACATTTACGCCATGTGTCGGGAAGTACTTCCCGACCATGACGTAAATGTACGTCAATTGTCAGGAAGGGGTTAAAATTAAATATATATTCATGTGCTTACAGCACATGAATAAAAATAGCATGCCCCTCCTCAGAATAAAATTCCTGATTTTTTTACACCAAATGTAAAAAACAAAACACTTTATTTTAAAAGTTCACCTTCCACTTCAACATAAAAAGATAGCGATTGCTACTAAAACCTTGAAATGTATTCGCCATGTGGTCATTGAATAGGGTGATTCACCGTTTTAGTCAGAAATTCACCAAACAGCACAAATTCGCCATAAAAACATGGCGAATCAGCCTCATTGAATACCGCCCAGAGTGTGACACTTGAAAAAATGATGTTTGAACCCAATCAGCCACATTAGCGATATCAACAGCTTTCAATTAACTGATTCAAACTTGAAGGGGAGGAGAAGTGCCCCCTTAGGAGAAGGAGCCCGGCGGCAGATGACTTCATTGCCTCTTGCTATATAGCCTGCACTTCTGTCTTCAAGGCCGCAGTCAACCTTGTCTATACTTATTAATTAACAGCTACCTACTGTATATAGCTCCTGCATTTTCCAGTGCACTTTACAACTGGTTGGAAATATTTGCAGTAACCCCTCTTCAGTTGCAAGTGGAGATTCACCTAATGAGGGGGGCATTGTTGTCCGATTTCTCAAGGCAATCAATTAACAAATTGCTGTGCACACCTACAGATTGTAGCATGCATTTGCAAAGCCAAACAGTGAATACTTTTTTCGCAATCCCCTCACAACTTGAGGAAATAGTATAAATTATAGGACTGCTGGCAGCAGAACAGGTGTGAACTGGTACAGGGACATACTCTTTACTCTACTAGAACATCGAGGGGGTGCGGAATGTGTGGGGAGTCCCACAAAGTAGGTTGTACTTCTCCTAGGAGTGTGGGGCCCAAATACAGGAAGCGCTCAGCCTTACCCCTATAGTGATTAGTTTAATTCTGGATTGGCCCTAGACAGGGGAGATTCCAGGTAGGCTGGTGCACTTGTGAGGCCTCCTGTCAGTCAGTGACTTTTTTGGAAAGATGTGGCCCTTCCCAGAATAGTGGCCCCATACCCTCCTGTGTCCTGAAGATGCAAATACACATATAAGGTGGTGTCCATCTAGATCCATCGTGACCTCTGACAAATGGACAGAAGTGGGTTCTATCTGGGGGTGTAACAATTTATGGGATGCTTCTGGGATCCACTGTGGGGGAGGGGGGTATTAGTGATATTTGGGGAATATGGTAATTAATTGTTTGTCTTCTTGATCAAGATTTCGTAAATCGTGTTTAGGGGGGGGGGGGGTTTCAAATGTGGAGCTTTTTGGTTTGTCACAGCAGCTTAAACGTCTGGAGTCCACTAGATTTCCAAACCACACATGTGTGTAAAGTGGTATTACAATGTGTACTAAGTGTAGCTCTATAATTGTATTGGAATAACTATATTTGTGTTAACCCCTTCATGACAGAGCCAGTTTGTGCCTTCATGACAGAGCCCTTTTTTTCAAATCTGACATGTCTCACTTAAGTGGGGATAACTTTTTTTTGCTTTTACTTATCCCAGTGATTTTGAGATTGTTTTCTCGTGACACATTGTACTTCAAGTTAGTGGTAAATTTGGGTCGATACAGTCTGTGTTTTTTTGTGAAAAATACCAAAATATCGTGAAAAAATGGAAAATTTAGCAATATGCAAAATGTCACATTTTCTGCTTGTGAGACAAATAATCATACCACTCAAAATAGTTAATAACTAACAAAGACCATATGTCTACTTTATGTTGCAATCATTATTTCAACTTCCTTTTAATTTTTTTGGACACTGGGAGGCTTCAAATATGACTAGCAAATTCTCAAATTTTCAAGAAAATTTCAAACACTGATTTTTTTAGGGACCAGTTCAGTTCTGATGTGACTTTGAGGGACTTGTATGTGAGACACCCCCATAAATGATGCCATTTCAAAAACTGCACCCCTCACAGTATTCAAAACAGCATTTTGGAAGTTTGTTAACCCTTTAGGTGTTTCACAGGAATTAAAACAAAGTGTAGGTGAAATTTCAAAATTTCATTTTTTTTTCGGATTTTCAATTTTAATACATTTTTCTAAGGAACACAGTACATTTTACTAGAGAAATGTGACTAAAAATTGATTCCCCCAATTCTTTGGTTTTCATAAATATCCTATATGTGGCCCTAGTGTGCACGGTGACCAAACCACAGGCTTCATAATAGAAGGAGCACCTACTTGATTTTGGAGACTCCTTTTTATGAGATTATTTTTTAGGCACCATGTAGGTTTCTAGGCACCATAAGATGCTAAAAGTTAGGAACCCCCCCACAAGTGACCCCATTTTGCAAACTACACCCCTCAGGGAATTCATCTAGGGGTATAGTGTACATTTCAAACCCCCAGGGGTTTCACCAATTGTGGTACAACTGGGCAGTGAAAATGAAAAAAAATAATTTTTCATTTTCACAGCTCAGTTGTATCAAAATTGGTGAAACCCCGGGGGGTTTGAAATGTACTCTATACCCCTAGATGAATTCCCTGAGGGGTGTAGTTTGCAAAATGGGGTCACTTGTGGGGGGGGTTCCACTGTATGGGTGTTTCGGGGGTCATTCAACCAGAATCTGTGCTGCAAAATCCAAAAATCACTCCTTCCCTTCTGAGTCCTGCCATGCACCCAACTGGTATTTTTTGGTCACATGTGAGGCATTGCCGTACCCGGGAGAAATTGGGGCACAGATTTTGGGGTGCTTTGTCTCCTTCATTCCTTGTGAAAATGAAAAATTTTGAGCCAGATCTGCATTTTTGTGTAAAAAAATTTAATTTTTTACACAAAAATGCAGTTCTGGCTTCAAAATTTTTAATTTTCACAAGGAATGAAGGAGACAAAGCACCCCAAAATCTGTGCCCCAATTTCTCCCGGGTACGGCAATGCCTCACATGTGACCAAAAAATACCAGTTGGGTGCATGGCAGGACTCAGAAGGGAAGGAGTGATTTTTGGTGGTGGAATGAATGGCGGGTGCTATGTCGCATTAGCAAGACCCCCGAAGCACCAATACAGTGGAACCCCCCCACAAGTGACCCCATTTTGGTCACCAGCTTTGGGAGGGGGGCTGGCGCTGCGGCTGGCGGGGGGGTGGGAGGGGTGCTGGCGCTGCGGCAGCCGGGTGGGTGGGAGGGAGGGGGGCTGCCGGGTGGGAGGGGGGGGGGCTGGCGATCGGTGCGGTATACGCACACACACACACACACACACACACACATATATATATATATATATATATATATATATATATACATATATATACACACACATATATATATATATATATATTTATATATATATATATATATATATGTGTGTGTATATATATATATATACACACATTTGCACATTATTTTTTATTTTATTTTATTTTTAACTTTTCCAGCAGCAGCATGATGCTGCTGCTGCTGCTGCTGCTGCTGCGGGGGGGAGGGGGGAGGAGGGGAGCGCAGCGTGCGCTCCGGACGTAGCGGTGGAGCCGGGGGAGCTGCTGCTGCTGCCGGGTGAGTGCCCGGCGGGTGGGAGGGGGGTGCTGCCGCTCGGTGGTGATCGGTGCTGCACCGATCACCACCGTTTTCTGTGTTACCGAGCGGCTTAGCCGCCGGTAACACAGGAAACGCTGTGATTGACTGTTCAGATTTGAACAGCCAATCACAGCGATCGCCGACCGGGGGGGGCACCCCTGCCCCCCCTGGGCAACGAGGGGGGATGTCTGCTGTCAGGGACAGCAGACATCTCCTAACTGTCACCGCGTCTATAGACGCAGTGACAGTTAGAATCCATGACGTATATATACGTCATGTGTCGGGAAGTACTTCCCGACCATGACGTATATATACGTCAAATGTCGTGAAGGGGTTAAGGTTAATATGCTAATATGCTGATCAAATGACATGCTAATATGCTGATCACATGACCAGGGGTGTAGCATGAGATACAGAGTAACTGCCACTCACAGAGAAACTGCCACTTCAACGGCTGGAAGAGTGATGAGCTGGATACTTGCTATGGACACCTTTCCTCTATTGAAATGCACAGAAAAATAGGGAGCTGTTCAGTAAATATTGCCAGCAAGACACCTGCAGGAACGCACTAAGAGGTGCTGGCTTCACAGATTGGGATGTAGCTGATCGCATCAAACGACAGAGCTGGGGGAGCTGCAAAAGGCCCGTGACAGGGGTCCACATCAGTGCCCCGTAAAGCTGCAGGTTTGTGCTCATCAGCCCTGTGGTGGAGGAGCAGCAGCCGGCGGTGATTTGCCAGAATCAATCACTGAAAACATCCAGAGTGGTAGATATATTGAGCCTACACCAAACGCAGCACCAACCACACTATCTTTAAAGGGAGATAGCTTCATGTATGGCCATACTGTGTATTTGACATTCAATTTATTCATAAGTCTGGAGTGGACTTCATCATAGGAATACAACAGAATACAACCCTTGGCCTACTTATTGGCCTGTCCTATGCAGCTTAAAGGAACAGTTAAATCTGCTAGCGCTATCCCTAGCCAGAAGCTTCTATACGCTTTCATCTATGTTAAATGCATTTAACCATTTACTGCCAACAATTGCTTCTAACTACTGGGGAGTCCAGTGAGCTAAAGAGACAATATTAGGACAAAACTGAATATGACCCCCAGTTCTCTACTGTTTACGTTATTGTACCGAAAAGCTGTGTCAATAAGTTTATTTAAATGTAAGCAACTTTATTGCATAATAAGGCATAGATGTATTGCTAAGGGTATATGGTATGCTGCATGTCTAAGGTATGCTGAACTGGGCGGTGTATTGATAAAACCCTGTCAAAGTGACAGTTGTTAATACCACCCAGCCTGATTACCCATATAGGGGGCTAAGTTATTATAGTGAAACTTAATGTTTGGAATATGTAAACTATTATTGCCGTTTGTTTATCTGTAAAGTAAGTGGCCTATATGGGCTATATGTAAACAAAATCAAAATTCATGAGTGTGTTAAGTGTACTTACCTTGATTGCCTGATGGAGAGCATCCAGATCACATCCCAGGGATAAACTAGCACATATGGAAGGTAACACCTGTTGATATAAGAAGAAAACAGTCATTGGGAGAAGCACTACATTCTCTGATAGTATATATTAACTGAAAAGCAGAGGATATTCCCGAGCCTACCCTGTACCACTCATTAGGGTGGTTCCAACAGTTCGGGTGGAGGCACTGTGTATAACAGACATATTATCCCAAAGGGGTGACACTAAGGCGTAAAAAGGGGTTACATGTGTACTGATGTTTTATTACCGCATCATTTGGCGTTGGATCCACCCTTGTGAGGTCACTTCTAGAAAATTTTCCAGGGCCAGTTTTAGTTCCCAATCATCCCATAGGTTCAAGGTAGTGTAAGGTTCCACAAGGCCTCCTAAAACATGTATAAAGCCACCATGAAAACAAAATTCAGGTAGGCTGGTGGTTTATCACTCTCCACTTTATTACTTTTTGAAGCTTGATACATCTGGCCCTTAAAGAGAGACAGAGAGAAAGAGAGAGAGAGAGAGCTATAAAGTACCAACCAATCAGCTGCTGTCTGCCATTTGTCATCCTGTAAAATGAAAGTTATAAGCTAATTGGTTGGCACTTTGTCTCTCTCTCCATTACTTGATATTTTTCCTCATAGTCCACACAAAATGGAAAAAGTGACGCGTTACTTACATGTAAACCAAATACTGTATTCATGGCAAGGGATAACTTATTATTTCCTGATTATATACCACAATTGCATGTAGAACTGGGGATAAAATCTCATATTAATCTATGAAGCAATTTTGATCATTTCAGTTGGCAAAAAGTTTCACTCATCTCTGTACTTAAACAAGATTTCCATCGGGGACTCCAAAGTCACAGATCATCAAAACCTCTATCTCTTCCCCTCATCTCTGACAGCAGCCTTGTCAGCTGTTGAAATGCTAATTTCATGTTGTGGAGAGGGAAAGTATGGGAAGATTCATCCAAGCAGAACTGTTTTGTGAAATCCGCCGCTTGCTAAAACATTACGGAGACAAACATGAAAAGGGAAAAAAAAATATCCCATTAGGCTTGGATCTTTAGGGAGTATAATTACTTAAAATAAAAATGATTGGCCCTGTATTACACACAGAGGGAAAAAAGGAGAATAATTGATGGTTTGCAGGATAGAATACAACACATGTAGTCTTCACTTACAAATACACAGTTTGGCAAGGAAAAGCCATTCATTTTCATGATTCCTCCTACCATGCGACAGGAAAGTAATAGCTCAAACAGCGTCTGATGAAATCTAATGTTATGGTATCATTTTTTTCCCTCATCGATTGCCTCATGAGCTATCTGCTTTGATTTATGAGGGATCCCAGCACAGAGATCAGAGGACAAATCTGCAGGCAAGCAACAAGCTGTGAATGGCTGTAGCCCCATTAAGAAGTCTGGAAAGCATCAGTTGCTGATCCGGATTTATCGATCAATATCTTTTATTGTTGGTTCTTAGTAGGAACAATGTTCTAACCAAAAGGATTAGAGAAAAACAGTTTATGCTTTTTCTATGAGTGGGGATTTTTATTTGGGCAATAAAATCTTATTCTTAGTGCCGGAGATGCGTAGACGCTGGGGCGTATTCAATCTGTGCCAGTATTTCCGCCTGTGAAAATAGCGGCACTCGTCTATTCAATGCTGCCGCTACCGACAGCATTAAAGGCGGTCAGATCGGACTTTTTTTTTCGTCGGATCTGTTTTGTCAGAAACGGCTGTGGATTGTCAAAATCACGGCCGTTTTTCAACAATCTGCGGCCGTTTTTGCCAATCCACGGACTTTAGGACACTTGACTGTAAGGACATTGATTTTCGAGCGTTGAATTACTGTTGGATCGAATGAAAATGGCCCGGATTCTAAATGTCGGGATGTTCCAACAGCTGGAACTCCGGATTGAACACCCCCGCTATGTGATAAAGGCAGATAATGACATTGTTTACTCCCCTGAGCAACAGAATGAACGATAAAGATAAAAGTGTAAATTTACTAAGATAGGGGTTACCAAACCAACTAGTTTCTATCTATTATCTTGTAGAAGGTACTAAAAAAATAAGAAGCAACATCCCATCTTCAGCAGAACTCCAGTCTAAAGGCCCATACACACTGGGTGACTTTGAGCTGAAAGACGCTCAAAACAGCAAGTTTGAACGGCTTTCAGCTCAAAGCCGCCCCATGGCCCGGCGATGAGCGCTGCTGCGCGCTCCTTCAACATCGACGGGAAAGCCGCTCATCTGCTGTTATTACCAGCAGATGAGCGGCTTTGAGGGCGGCTTTGCATAGTGCTGTGCTATGCAAAGCCATCATCCCCCCGCTAACAGTGCCTGGCAGGAAGAAAGCGGTCATTGCTGTCCATACACGCTGGTCATAATCGCTCAGTGTGTATGGACCTTTAGTAAATTTACCCCAAATTGACCCCAAAGAGTTTGATTTAACACTGACCCTTTTGTTTTATGAAATATTTATCTTTTGTACACACTGAACGATATGCATCTAGTCATAAACAACATACTGTAGGTAAATTTGACTGCATGTATAGATGATAAAGGGGGTATATATACAGTCACACTCCGAGAGAGAGAGAGAGAGAGAGAGAGAGAACGAGAGAGAGAGAGAGAGAGAGAGAGACTCACAACACAAGGGCAGGTACAAAATTTGTACTTCTGGCCAGAAATCCAGACGGAGCCCTGTTTTGTGCTCAGCATTCACTTTTTTTATAATAACACCATGAACATAGGATTTAAATACTGCTGTTCTCTGCCATAATCTCAGTGATTGCAACATACAACAGCCACTTATTATCATACTGTGTCCTACTTACAAGGAGTGCTGGAGCTGAGACTCGGGGGTCTATTTTGCAATATGTGGTAATTTTCTATCACTGCTTAGAACTGCAATAGAAAATCTTATTCAGAACTTTGACAATGAAGTCTTGTTAATTTGTACTCGTGTCTAGTGTGTAGTGGGAGATAAATCGCCAGGAGCACGCTCCCGCTGCCAGCCCTTCATGGTCGCTGGTCACAGGAGCATGCTCCTCCCATTATGGCTAGACATTGCTGGTCTCTGGTGCACAATGCAGAGACGAGTGATTTATAGTCAAAACGAGGTAAGCTGTGTACACATGGGCAAAAATCGCTGGCAATATGGTTGCTGAGAGACCATATTGCCAGCGGTTGGAGTGTGCACCGGCGATAACTCGGGTGCGCGCTCACGTTTTTAGCCCCCTTATGATTGCTTGTCGCAGGAGCTTGCTCCTGCAACCAGCTGATTCCCTCTGCGTCTCCCCCGGCAGAGGTTCCCTTTCATCAGCGACCATCAGGAGACACTAAGCAATATATTGCTGAGCAATATATCACCCTCGTGTGTACACAGCTAATGATTGCTGAGCAATATATTGCCAGCGATCATATTGCTCCATGTGTACGCACCTGTAGAGACAGAATGAGACAGAATAGCTTGCAATTTTCAGCCAAAATCACTGGTCGCTGAAAACGGTACACTGAGCAATATCAGCGACCAAATCACACCGTGTGTACACAGCTTAAGTGCCTTCTGCGCCTCAGCTGGACAGACAAGCTTGACTTCAGCATCCAGTTCTAATTTCAATCAAATAAAATTAATAACATCATTTTTAAAATAAAATATGAAATAGAAAAAAAAAGTATATTTTTATAAATAGTTTACTTTTAGAAAAAAATAAATAACAAATAAGCATTTTACCTTTAATACTTCTTTCTCTCACCATGCGGACATGCCGAAAGCTAAAAGAGAATTGCAGCAGTAATGCACATGTTCAGTACCACCACAATCCTACAGTAACTATAATAATAATAATAATAATAATAATAATAATAATGATATTTATATAGCGCTTTTCTCCCAATAGGACTCAAAGTGCTTCACCATTGTCTTTACAGCTCGAAATACAAAACAAGCTTAACAGTAGATGTCAGTGAAATGCTTGAGTAATTAAGTCTATTTTTAAAGGATTCTACAGTGGGGGCTTCTCGCACTGTGCGAGGAAGAGAGTTCCACAGAGTTGGAGCAGCAAAGTTGAAAGCTCGACCCCCAGATGAATTCAGGGAAATTCTGGGTACTGTTAGTAGACCTTCTTCAGTGGATCGTAGTAATCGAGTAGGACAGTAAGGGATCAGCAGCTGCTGCAGGTACCTTGGGCCTTGGTCATGTAGGGCCTTGAAATGAATAGTCCAATCTTGAAAACAATTCTCGGTACTTGTGTATTATCACGGCGCCCATCGCATACCATAAGGCATACGATGGTATGCGATGCGATATCGCGCAATGTTGTACAATGTTATACAATTTTAAAATTGTATGACATTGTATATGGCAAACAATGCCATACAATGCAATGGGATGCGATTAAAAATAGTATAAGCACCCTAATGGGTGCTTACAATGTTAAATGCACCCTAATGGGTGCTTAAAATGTTAAATGCACCCCCACGCCACCCCCACTATAAACGTGAACCCAATGCGTGGCGAGCGCAGCAAGGTATATAATCTACCTTGTAGCACCTGAGCGTCACACCATCAGCACATTTATGCTATATAACCATCTTGTGACACCTGAGCGTCACACCATCAGCACATTTATGCTATATAACCACCTTGTGACACCGGAGCGTCACACCATCAGCACATTTATGCTATATAACCCACCTTGTGACACCTGAGCGTCACACCATCAGCACATTTATGCTATATAACCCATCTTGTGACACCTGAGCGTCACACCATCAGAACATGTATGCTATATAATACATCTTGTGACACCTGAGCGCCACACCATCAGCACATTTATGCTATATAACCATCTTGTGACACCGGAGCGCCACACCATCAGCACATTTATGCTATATAATCCATCTTGTGACACCGGAGCGTCACACCATCAGCACATTTATGCTATATAACCCATCTTGTGACACCGGAGCGTCACACAATCAGCACATTTATGCTATATAAACCATCCTGTGACACCTGAGCGTCACACTATAGGCACATTTATGCTATATAACCCATCTTGTGACACCTGAGTGTCACACCATCGGCGCATTTATGCTATATAACCATCTTGTGACACCTGAGCGTCACACCATCAGCACATTTATGCTATATAATCCATCCTGTGACACCTGAGCGTCATACCATCAGCACATTTATGCTATATAACCCATCTTGTGACACCTGAACGTCACACCATCAGCACATTTATGCTATATAACCCATCTTGTGACACCAGAGCGTCACACCATCGGCACATTTATACTATATAACCATCCTGTGACACCGGAGCGTCACACCATCAGCACATTTATGCTATATAATCCATCTTGTGACACCTGAGCGTCACACCATTGGCACATTTATGCTATATGACCATCTTGTGACACCGGAGCGTCACACCATCGGCACATTTATGCTATATAACCATCTTGTGACACTGGAGCGTCACACCATAGGCACATTTATGCTATATAACCATCTTGTGACACCTGAGCGTCACACCATCAGCACATTTATGCTATATAACCATCTTGTGACACCGGAGCGTCACACCATCAGCACATTTATGCTATATAATCCATCTTGTGACACCTGAGCATCACACCATCAGCACATTTATGCTATATAACCATCTTGTGACACCTGAGCGTCACACCATCAGCACATTTATGCTATATAACCATCTTGTGACACCGGAGCGTCACACCATCAGCACATTTATGCTATATAATCCATCTTGTGACACCTGAGCATCACACCATCAGCACATTTATGCTATATAATCCATCTTGTGACACCGGAGCGTCACACCATCAGCACATGTATGCTATATAATCCATCTTGTGACACCGGAGCATCACAACATCAGCACATTTATGCTATATAATCCATCTTGTGACACCTGAGCGTCACACCATCAGCACATTTATGATATATAACCATCTTGTGACACCTGAGCGTCACACCATCAGTTTGCATGTGCACTGCACTCGCACTGTGAATGAATAGTATGGGTCTGTGACTTCGGTCATACTTTGACATCATAATGTAAGTGATTGAGAGCCTGATGCCGTATGAGGAGGGGGTGGTGATGACCTCCATTTCTCCAAATGGAGAATGGGCAATAGTGTGGTTGGCACCCATTAAGTATTGCCTATTTCAAGCACAAATTCCTTGAGTTTAGCCATGTAAACCTGATAAATCTATGAATACTGCTGGGCTTTGAGTACATTACTTCTGACCACCTTAGACCTTACAGGCCACATCCTGTATTTATTATGGACAATGTTTTGATTGGCAATATGCATACTGTGATTACAGCAAATGTGAGTGGATCGATATAATGCAAACAATGCGTCTGGAACTGAAATGTTCAAGTTGGGTTCCTGCAACTTCCCTATGTATACTGGACAATATTATATGGCCAACAATGGTGTTTATTATCATTGCACATGTAAATAAACTTGCACATATGAAACAGACCTTTGACACTTCCCGGCCCGTCCCTGGCCTGCTCCCAGCCCTCTGGCAGGGGTAACTCTCCGGAGCAGGTTGTATCCCCCATAAAGTCCCCAGAGGCAGTGCTGAGGAGTCCGTGTGGCCGGCGGAGAGGGGGCAGATGAGCCGGGACCACCCTACACGCCGCAGTCTGGCGCATCAACAAGTGCGCGGCGGCGGGGGAGCGGGAGGGCTGCATATCCCTGGGTGCCCAGCTGTCCATCACCGGCCCTGGGGGCCGAGCACTGCCTCCAGCCAGCGGGTGTCACCACACATGGGCTCCCCTGATGTAGGGGCTTCTGGGCTGGTACCTTAAAGAGGACGCACTGTCCCGCACAGAGCAGCCTCTGCCGCATGATCTCCTGGCACTCACTGTCCCCCCCGCTGCTGTGGCATGTCAGGACTGAGGGGGGAGTGTCCACACGCTGCCGCACTCGCAGCTTACATTGACAGTGGGAGGAGACTTCTAGATCGGCAGCGGCTATTAACTACAAGTACCACAATGACCTGTCCGCGCTGGGCAGCGCGCGTTGCTGCTGCCAGCGCTATGCTGATAACGTACATTACATCTAGAGCGGCACGCGCTCAGTAAACACAGTCTGGCAAGCTGCCAAGTTTCATGAGAGACTGTGCGCGCGGTGCCCCCGTAAAACTACACAAGTACCATATATTTTACTGTGACAGTCACCTATTGCTAATAATACATGTCTATATGTGTTTTAAATGTATGTGATTAATTAAAAATATTAATACTGTACTACCCAATTGATTCTATTTAGATTAATTTAGCGCTCCACCACCCCTTCCTTTTTCTTTTCCTATGTATATTGGGGACTAGACACCCCCTAGTGAGAGCTGCTTGACTACACACCCCATTTACAGTAGGCGCCTGTTTATTTCCAGCCTAGGCTGGGAATATATTTAGACTCAAAGGGTGCCTTGGACTGAAAAGGTTCAGCAGATGCTGGTATATTGCTGTATTGGCTGAGGCAGTGGACAGTTTCAGGGCATCTGTTATTTGGACAGTAAATCCTTCATACCATACCCGGTGTTCACCAGGGGTCACCCACCTGGATACCAGGGACGTGCGGTGAGGTAAATGGCTGAGGAGTCTCTGGCAAGTATCAGAGCCAGATCTGCACCCAATTTATGAGCCATGGGGTACATGCTGGCATTATACACAAGTGCAGAAGTATATACTGCCGGAGATTCGCTGAGGTTTAATAAGAGATGTGCAGAACAGGCAGCCAGGTGAGGCACTGCCTCACCTGCCATAGACTTTTTGCTACAGAGTTTTGACTTTAAAAATTATTAGAATAAGAAAAATACGATTTTTTATATATATATATATATATATATATATATATATATTCTTTGTATTTTTGCCATACTTTATAAACGTAAAACTCCAGCATATACGTTAGTATGACAGGAAAGGCTGTGCCTCACCTGCCTCACCCCACCACACACCACTGCTGGATACTATCCTGGACCTTCACTGCTTGGCTTCCAAGTTCTGAAGGTATTGGGCAGCCCAGTGAGGTATGATGTCATATATGGATTGTGCTCCAAAACAGAATGCACGTTACACTGCCGATGGGGCCATGTACCCCTGACCGATGAATTTATACTGTATAGTCACTTATAGGCAAATATGGCGGCTATCAGCGGGTGATAATACGCATATTGGGCACTTATAAGTTATATGATACGCTGTTTAGGGGTCTATCCGTAATGAAGAGCCCTATATTATGAAGTAGTATACCATCGATTTGACAATTTAACAATTAATCATCTTAAGGTGCCCATACACGTTACAATTATTGTATACAATATTGTATACAATATCGCATCTCATCACATCTCGGTTTTGCAATGAGATGAGATCTAGTACAAAAAGTATGTGCAGCACAGATGCGATGAGATGCGATATTGTATACAATATTGTATACAATAATTGTAATGTGTATGGGCACCTATAGTCTAAATAGACTGAATAAATGTCCTCTATACCTTGACAATCTAACTCAATTTTTGCAAGTACAGTTGTTACAGCTGTAACCTGTAGATGCTGCACTCTGCAGACAATCTGAGTGAAAACTATTTTTATCAGTATAGATTGCCGCCTATGTGCAATTTGGTAGGTGCAATGTTCTGCAGCGCTGTTGAGTAGTGTAGCTGCCTGTGTGCTATTTTATACAGTGCTAGTCTGCAGCAGAGTTAAATGGGGCAGTAAACATAGAGGTTATTGCCAGTATGTATTTTCCACTGATGATCCCAATGTATACTGCATAGATAGTGGTTACAGTTATCATGCTCAGGAGCAATGTTCTGCAGACAAAGTACTGTACTGCAGCAGAGTTAAATTGGGCAGTAGAGATATATGTTTAATGTCAGTAAGCTTTTTCCAATAATGATCCCAATTTATTCTGCATAGACCAGGCATGTCCAAACTATGGCCCTGCAGCTGTTGTGAAACTACAAGTCCCATCATGCCTTGCCACAGTTTTGCTATTAGGGAATGCTAAAACTATGGCAAGGCATTCTGGGATGTGTAGTTTCACAACAGCTGGGGGGGAGGGGGCACAGTTTGGACATGCCTGGCATAGACAGTGGTTATAGTTCTCACACTCCGGAGCAATGTTCTGCAGACAGGCAGTATACCTTTGATGTTAGTTAAGGTGCTGCCTGTAGTTAATGTCACAGTCTCTTTCCTGTTGGGGGAACACTTACAGTAGGTACAGGAGGTCACGAAAATAGACCATATAGGAAATAGACGCCTTTCTGGAACTGATGTGCGTTCCACTGAATCCCAGAACGTCACTTCTGGTCCGTTAATTAAACAAAATTTGATTTTTATATGGTTTCCAGTACTCGTTTTTATTGACAATTATGATTTATTGTGTCTCTTTTTCCTGCTCATGCGATTAATATAACTTATATGTAATTTTTTGAACAACTTGACTTAATTGTGTACTAACATAGGAGCAAATTAGGATGCCAATTAACATAGATATAATAGTCATATAAACCCTTCAGTTCCAATGTTGGTTATACCTGGATAAAGCTGCGATACCGGCGAAACGCGTTGGTGAACAGGAGGGAACTTGCCACCCAGCCATACCTACCTACCTACCTAACGCTACATGCACAAGGATCGAGACCAGCCTCCAGTGCTTTGAACTTTGTGCTCAATACCCAGCAAACTCCTTCCCACTCTTTCCCACAAGCGACACCTATCAATACCTAGCGCAGTGTACCTCCTTTTTTTCTGGTAGTGAACACAGTCTGAGCGTCCCTCTGCTGCCGCTTGCAGCCGGGGACCCTGTTACCTCCGAGCCATCTCCAGGCACACAATTATTTTGGCCTTTTGTAGCGAAATGTTTTTAAATATCGCTTAGTGTGTATGCTCTATATCGTTAACGATGCAGGGTCCCGCACATTGTTAATAACCCATTCTCCCCTTTCCCTAAGTTTGTGCTGCATGGTCGATGTTGACTATATCATAAACGAGCCATGCTAGCAGCAGGGGCCGGGTGACGTCGCTGATGATATTGTTTACCAATATCGTTGAGTGTTTAGGCACAATATAATTTGATATTGGCGGTAAAGCCTGTTGTCTAGTGTGTACAGGGTTTTAAAACTTTTTAGGGGCAAATATACGAGCCCACCTACCACTTCAGGTGTTTCCCTAACCTCCCTAATACGGACACGGACATATATACATGCACTGTATCTAGGTAAATGCAGATGAATAACAAAGTCGAGAATGCAGTGAATAAAAAGGTCTGTAAAACTGATGATTGCAAATAACACAGGCTATTTATTAATAGTGCCCTCCTTCCAAGGAGATCATACATTATATGTATATATATATATATATATATATATATATATATATATATATATATATATATATATTAGAGATGTGCATGCTCTGATTTACTCTGATTTACTCTGATCTCAAAACAGGATCTTAATGGCTATCAACTATCAACAACTGTCGTGTGATTTGAGATAGCCAATGAGATACTGCTTTGAAATCAGAGTAAATCAGAGTAAATTAGAACCTGCACATCTCGAATATATATATATATATATATATATATATATATATATATGTATATATACATATATATGAAGGTTGGGGCTTAGTTGTTGGGGCTATCAGGTGGTGTTTCTGGGTCAAATGTACCCACATAATGACCTATTATGCCTTTCACTGTTAATAGAAACTTCCACTTCTGTCCAAGATCCTGTGATATCCTTCTGACGGCCTCCGGTCTATCGTGGCAATTTGTGAGATGTGCTCTCTGTAGTCCGCGCCACAAGTCTCTGCAGTTTGATGGCATAAGCTCCTCATAGGATATATAATCCTTCATAGCAATAATATGCCTAACTGTGGGCCAAACATCCAAAGATATGACCAGATGTTTTACTGCATGTAGCAGCATTGGCTTAAGAAGATGTTTCTTCGCCAGCTTACGATAAATCGCCTGTATGTATCTGGAGTCCTGCCAGTTGCTGCCCTCTTCCAGCCTCATGGTCTTGCAGCCCAGGTGAGGAAGGCATTGATTGATGCAAACCACTGCAGCAGACACAACGTCCGTGTCCTGGCTCTGAACTTGGATCATTAGTGAGGGGAGCTGTTCTGTAATCAGCCTCTTGATGGGACTCCATGGGAATACACTGTATCTGTCAACTATCTCCCCAAACAGTATAGTTGAATACAGCTTGATGCCACGGTGGCGAAAGTCCATAAGTCTTATGATGTGGGGGAGGACTTTGTCATATGTCTTCCGTGTCTTTTGATGACTCAGCCGTACTACTGCCAGTAATGTATTAAGCAGCGTGGGGAGCAGTTTCATGTTCCCCAATTTGATTTTTTGCAGAATAGCTGTTATGAATATATCTCTGTATCTGCTGGCTTGGTCTGGCGATCCTCTGGTGGAATTTGCGATGCCTTCAAGTACTTTCATGCAAATGTTGGTATCGATATCAACCAACTTGTTTAGCATCTCCTTAATGACCACATCATAAACATGTCCAGTGACACAATCTGGACAGGCCAGGAGGGCTGCACAAATACTGGCGATGGTCATTTTATTGTGGATGCTGTTAGATTTCCACAAGGGCATAAGATAATATAACATGTCTTTCCAGTGCCCGGTCTGCACAAGCCTTTTAACATAGTCATCAGCAGATTGGCATTGTGGGTACACTGCGTCAGTAAGAGCTGGTGGACTGATGTTGCCTGGTCCATAAGGAAGAAGTGGTGGTCCTCCTTTCTCTGTACTAATAGATGTACTGCATGGGTCCTTCAGCATAGACTCTAATTGGACTATGGCGGCCAGTATTATATCCTGATAATAAGGGATATTCCTGCTTTGTGTTTCCCAGGTGTTCAGTAGGACACAGGCTCTGGTGAAATGTTCCTTTACTCCTGGTTCTAACACAGCAGTACACTCCATGGTCAGTGCAGCATTGTGAATTATTATAGCCAAATTTCTCTGGGTGCAGAGATCAGTTGCAGATTCCATGAAAGTACATATCTCTGGCAACATATAGCCCAGGAATCTGAGCGGCACGCTTGTATATGATAGTATAGCGGCCAGTGTGGTAAGTGCTGAAATTGGAGGGAAGCATGAGGACTTCTGTATACAGGTCTGCACTTCCCAGATGGTAATCAGCGTGTAATTATTGGCTAAACGATAGAGGACCTTACTTGCTGTAATCCAAGTGTCATCTCTGCCTGTCTGGTCAGCCTCCAGCATGGTGCTTAGGACGATGGGCACTGTATGTTCTGTAAACAGCTGGGCTGTGTCCTTCCTTGTTTCCAATATGTGGCAGAAAAAGTCCAAGATTATGTGTGTCTCATAACTGGACAGGTCCTTGTAACGCAGGGCGTCACTTAGCTGATCGATGGTGGAGATCAGTTTCTCAGATGCCATTTTGTCAATGATCTCAGGCAAACTTTCCCTTAGCAGTGGGGAATAGAAGATCTTAAGCAGCTGAAGATCATTCTCCATCTTTTGGGTAAATTCCCCGAAGGGTGACCCGATGGGTAAGTTATTTGTGTGTTTATTATAAGGGTAAGATAGACTTACCAGTTGTAATGCAACTATATAGTCACGAAATACTCAGAGAGTAGCGCTGTGGTTCAAAATATCACCACAAATGACTAGCCACTGCCTAGCCGGCCTGTATATAGGGCAGTGTGCCATTGTGACATCACAATAGCCGGTACTTGTGAGTTATCCGGGCTGCCGATTTTTTGATTGTATGCCTTAAGTTAAGGCATACAATCAGATCCGATGCGATGCGATATCGCATCGCATCGCATCGCATGCGACCATCAGATGCGATGACCCGATTTTTCCATAGGAATCAATGTTAAAATTGACTGAGTCCATTTTAACATGGAATTCAATGGGAAAACGGGGTCCTTTTCATACCCCTACTATCCAAGTGGGCATGGAGTTGGATATAAACCTGTGGCGAGCGTAGCGAGCCACCGAGCCCGAAGCGTGGCGAGCGAAGCGAGCCCCGCGCGGGGACGGTATTCTGTGTCCCCTCGCGGGGCTCGCTACGCTCGCCACGCTTCGGGCTCGGTGGCTCGCTACGCTCGCCACAGGTTTATATCCAACTCCATGCCCACTTGGATAGTAGGGGTATGAAAAGGACCCCTTTTTCCCATTGAATTCCATGTTAAAATGGACTCAGTCCATTTTAACATTGATTCCTATGGAAAAATCGGGTCATCGCATCGCATCGCATCCGATGGTCGCATGCGATGCGATGTGCCCGATCCGACCCGATTTAGAAATCGGCAGCCCGGATAACTCACAAGTACCCAATAGCCTGCTGATTGTGACATCACAGTGAGTGGCACTGGGCTGGGGCCCCTGCCCCCCTTACAGTCTGCCTTATACAATTTGATGTTAGTAGAACGTGCTGATTGGATCATCTATTTTACAGCACTGGTTAGAACACATGTTTATGCTCAATCACAAACTAACAGAACACTGTTCAGGTTTGCAGCACATATATAAGAAAACGCACCTAAAATAGGAATCCTTTATTGCAGTGATAGGCATCCTGATGCAATTCAGTGACTGGATGGATGGGTGGCTCTCTAACCTCCACAAGGCCGCACATTGCTTTTTATATCAGTAAAATGTTTAATAAACTCATCAGACTTTTTTTTATTTTGAGTGGTACAGTTTCAGCAGTTTTCATAAATGTTAGATCATATACAGTATAAGAAGCCTTAATACAATATGAAAGCTATAGAATGTAATATCTTATTTCCCATGATGCGTTACCCTTAATTAAAGCCTTCTTATTTGGTTTACATTGAAATATGTTGTGCACAGGCACCTCCTAATGAACAGCACCCCCTGCACGATTGCAGCACCCCTCCCTCTCAGCAAATCCTGGGAGAGATGCCGTTGATTGGAGCAGCACATGGTAAGGTGTAGGGCAACCCGACCATACCGCAGATAAGAGCGCCAGAGCCTAACATCTTGACAGGTCAGAGAGCACGCTAGCAGAACCCGGAAAGCTTTGCGGGTGGGTGAGGTGGGCGCTGCTGAGCCAGGAAGACACTCCCCTCTGCTGGCTATTCCTCGTGCCATCTTATGTCACGGGAGCAGTGTATGACTGCCGGACCTGCTCTGTCTCTGGCTGTGGAAAGCAGAGGGCTGGGAGTGCGGCTGGTGCTCTCCTCCTCTGTGTTCAGTGGCACCTGCTCCTGTACTCTCTCGGCTGCCGTGTATAGGGGGCTCTGCACAGGGGCACATCTGCCCAGAGCCGGCCCTAGCCTAAATTACGCCCTAGGCAAGATTTTGACTGTTGCCCCCCAGCACTGCCACTAGTTCCGTCTCACCTTTCCCAGCACCATCAACCCTCATCATAGCAGTCATCATTTTGGTGTCCCTACCCGCAATATTTTAAATAGAACCAGCACACCCATTCGGTGCCTTTTTTGCTGAAAATTCGTCTTATTTGCATTGTTATGACCAGCACACACAAGGAGCTTCTGCTGATTAAAATGATATGCAGCATGACTATATTCTGTGTGCGACTGTGGCTTTTCCTGCATACGGAATGCTATGTTACAGTGATTTCCATGAATACACTATTTCATATGCAGATACAGCCTCACTCACACACAGAATATAGGCATGCTGCATATCATTTTAATCAGCAGAAGCTGCTGATGCCCCTAGGCATTCCAAATGCCCTAGGCAATTGCCTAGTTGGCCTATGCCTAAGGCCGGCCCTGCATCTGCCCAGATGAGCAGGGTAAGAGGAAATGATGGCGGTGTGGGGGGATAACGTTGATGCAGTCTGTGAGGTGTGCATTGGAGTTGGGGGAGAGTAAACGTTAATTCAAGGCAGTCAGGTGTGGGGCAAAAGGGGAGATGTAATAATGAGCTCAGCTGTGAGGTGCGTGGGAGGTGAGATTGGGAAGGGTTTTTTCTGTGTGTTAGTGTCTGTGTATCAGCTTTTTAGCATCTGTCTGTCCTAGTGTCATTGTCTGTGTATCAGCGGCTGTCTGTCTATGTGTCAGCGATAGTCTGTCCATGTGTCAGTATGTGCGTGTCAGTGTCTGCATCAGCAGCTGCCTGTGTGCAGAGCTGGTGGAACTCAGTAAGCTGTATATGCACGACAGGAGGAGCAATCCAGAGAGGCATTCAACTCTGCTACCTATCTCCCACTGTATCCCACACCTGCTGTTCAAATAAAATAAATACAGGAGCCAGGATAAGCGGGTGGGGGAGTGGCGGCTCAGAGATCTTGCACCACTCAAAAAATGGCCACTACCTTACAGAATACAGACACTAAGGGAGAAATTTACTAATATGAATTTGTAAAAAATAGGTGTATTCGTAGGCAGAAATACACCTATTTTTTACACATTTGTATTTTCGGGATTTACTATCTCGAAAATACAGCAATTCGTATTCCTAAAGATGGCACATTCGTATTTGTATTTACAAATACGAATGTCTACACCATCGATAGGATACAACAGGTATCACCATTCAAAAGAATGGTGGTTCCTGATTTACTAAGCAGCCGTATTGATAATACGGCTGCTAATTGGCGTGAAACAGCCACGAAAATATGGCAGTAAAATACACCTTGATTTTCCTGTCGTATTTGCTTTAAACCTACTCGGATCAGTCATATCCGTGCAGGCTTTAGTGTAAAAAAAATAGAAAAATAAATAAATAAATACAAAAAAAAACAGCGTGGGGTTATTATTATACAGAGGGAGCAGCCTGTGGTGTCATGGCATTACAATTATTATATTATACATCGGGAGCAGCCTGTGGTGTCATTGCATTATTATTATACAGAGGGAGTAGCCTGTGGTGTCATGGCATTACTATTATTATATTATACAGTGGGAGCAGCCTGTGGTGTCATTGCATTATTATTATTATACAGAGGGAGCAGCCTGTGGTGTCATGGCATTACTTTTATATTATACAGGGGGAGCAGCCTGTGGTGTCATAATTATTATTGTACGGGGGAGCTGCCTGTGGTGTCATGGCATTATGCCATGACACCATAGGCTGCTCCCTCTGTATAATTAATAATGCCATGACGCCACAGGCTGCTCCCCCTGTATAATATAATAATAGTAATGGAGACAAACTAGAATGTAGCAGCGCTTGGAACTTGATAAGAATATTTATAAAAAATACAATGATAAAAATAAAAATAAAGGATTGGACTGATTGTACAATTTAAAACCATATATTTTATTAATAAAATGACCAATAGTCTGGTAAAAATGTGGGGGGGGGGAGGGAGAATTGATAAATCACAATGTAGGACTGTCCATTCCTATTATGCCAGAGACCATATATTGTGCAAATGCAAAAACAATTGGATGGGAGTTACCGTCCACCTGTAGACACACCGGGGTGTAGCTTGTGCTCCCTGGGACTCAAGGCCCGAGTTGGTAGTAGGGCCGAGTCACCGTCCAGAGTAGGGGGAGACTCCCGGAAATGGCGCTCCCAGAGATGGTATGGGGTCCTTGGTGATATAAAGTGTCCACGGTTAGGTAGGTCCAACAGGGTCCAAAGGCTGGTCTGACCCTCTTCATGAGAAAAAGTTTTTCTCATGAAGAGGGTCAGACCAGCCTTTGGACCCTGTTGGACCTACCTAACCGTGGACACTTTATATCACCAAGGACCCCATACCATCTCTGGGAGCGCCATTTCCGGGAGTCTCCCCCTACTCTGGACGGTGACTCGGCCCTACTACCAACTCGGGCCTTGAGTCCCAGGGAGCACAAGCTACACCCCGGTGTGTCTACAGGTGGACGGTAACTCCCATCCAATTGTTTTTGCATTTGCACAATATATGGTCTCTGGCATAATAGGAATGGACAGTCCTACATTGTGATTTATCAATTCTCCCTCCCCCCCCCCACATTTTTACCAGACTATTGGTCATTTTATTAATAAAATATATGGTTTTAAATTGTACAATCAGTCCAATCGGTACTTCTTTACTTTCACGGCGCCACTAGATCAGAAATCGCGGTCATCGCGGGCATTGAATGCACTTAAAAATGGCCGCGATGCGACCGACGCGATGCCCGCGATTTCCCATAGAGAACAATGTTAAATTTCTCAATGGACCCGATTTTACTGTTAAATGCCTCAATTGACACGATTTTTCCATAGGAAACAATGTTAAATGGCCCACAGAGGCCAAATAGTCACCGTAAAGTGTGAAATGGCCCCCACATTTTTTAACGCCACCCCACGATCAACGCGAACCCGAAGCGTGGCGAGCGCAGCGAGCCCGCGAGGGGCGGCGGTACGCGTCCTACGACCTTTTCATACCCCCACTATCCACGTCGGCGTGGAGTTGAGAATAGAATAGTGTGGCGAGCGCAGCGAGCCACCGAGCCCGAAGCGTGGCGAGCGCAGCGAGCCCCGCGAGGGGACGAGGATACCTGTGAAGCCCGCGAAGGGATGCGTTTACCTGTGAAGGTATCCGCGTCCCCTCGCGGGGCTCGCTGCGCTCGCCGCGCTTCGGGCTCGGTGGCTCGCTGCGCTCGCCACACTATTCTATTCTCAACTCCACGCCGACGTGGATAGTGGGGGTATGAAAAGGTCGTAGGACGCGTACCGCCGCCCCTCGCGGGCTCGCTGCGCTCGCCACGCTTCGGGTTCGCGTTGATCGTGGGGTGGCGTTAACAATTGTGGGGGCCATTTCACACTTCAGGGTGGCTAATTGGCCTCTGTGGGCCATTTAACATTGTTTCCTATGGAAAAATCGTGTCAATTGAGGCATTTAACAGTAAAATCGGGTCCATTGAGAAATTTAACATTGATCTCTATGGGAAATCGCGGGCATCGCGTCGGTCGCGTCGCGGCCGTTTTTAAGTGCATTCAATGCCCGCGATGACCGCGATTTCTAGTGGCGCCGTGAAAGTACAGAAGTACCGTCCAATCCTTTATTTTTATTTTTATCATTGTATTTTTTATAAATATTCTTATCAAGTTCCAAGCGCTGCTACATTCTAGTTTGTCTCTATTTGTCCAGTTCGGGCCTAACTAACCCGACCAACCAGCAGCTGCTAGTGATACTACTCAGGTCATAGCGCCACCATATCATATACCCCCACTTTGTGGAGGAACCCTTTTTAATAATAGTAATGCCATGACACCACAGTCTGCTCCCTCTGTATAATAATAATAATGTGCTACTTATGGGCCAGTGCTCTGGACTTGCCCCCCAGGGAAAAATTTGCCAGCCAGCCCCTGTCTGTACATATGCCCACACCAGTTGCTGACACTAGTAGCGCTGCCTGTACATATGCCCACACCAGTTGCTGACACAAGTACCACTGCCTGTACATATGCCCACACCAGTTGCCAACATTAGTAGCGCTGCCTACACATATGCCCGCACCAGTATGTGCGGAAATTTGGATGTCACCAAATAGTGATTTCCAAAATTCAGGGTTACAAGCTGAATCTGGCCCAGTATCTATACATAAACATACTCCACCCCACCCCATTATTTGAAAAATGTCTCAATATAAAAAAAAATTCTCATGATTAAAAAGAATATATAATAAACCTTTATAGTAAAACACTTATCGTTTTCTGCACCTGTTTGCTTTTTAAATCTTCTCCAGTCCTGACTGAGGGCTGGGGAAAGGACACGAGGGGAGAGGAGAAGGTGGGCGGAGATAGAGGGGGCGGAGTGTTGAGAAAAGCACTATCCTCATAGACAGATTAGAGGGAAGGAAGGGGAGGCGGTGCTGCTGCCTGTTCTTCATTAGATTGACAGGCGCAGCAGATAGACTGGTGCAGGGAGGAATGGGTAGGGGGCAGAGCCAGACATCCAGAGTGAGGATCTTGGGGAGTCGCTTGCTGCCTATCATAATCTCTGACAGGCTGCGGCAGCCAGGAGCCACCAAAATAAATTATAAAATGAAGCACACCATGCGGGGTGTACAGAGGCGCAGGGGAAACGGGCACCGCTCTTTTTTTTATGGTGCTGCTGCCTGTTATAACAGTCCCTACACTAGCATATCCATACCTCCCAACTGTCCCTAGCGTATACATACCTCCCAACTGTCCCTACTCTAGCGTATACGTACCTCCCAACTGTCCCCAGGGTATACATACCTCCCAACTGTCCCTAGCGTATACATACCTCCCAACTGTCCCTACTCTAGCGTATACGTACCTCCCAACTGCCCCTACTCTAGCGTATACGTACCTCCCAACTGTCCCTACTCTAGCGTATACGTACCTCCCAACTGCCCCTACTCTAGCGTATACGTACCTCCCAACTGTCCCTACACTAGCATATACGTACCTCCCAACTGTCCCTACACTAGCATATACGTACCTCCCAACTGTCCCTACTCTAGCGTATACGTACCTTCCAACTGTCCCTACTCTAGCGTATACATACCTCCCAACTGTCCCTACACTAGCGTATATGTACCTCCCAACTGACCCTACACTAGCGTATATGTACCTCCCAACTGTCCTTACACTAGTGTATATGTAGCTCCCAACTGTCCCTACACTAGCGTATATGTACCTCCCAACTGTCCCTAGACTAGCGTATACCTACCTCCCAACTGTCCCTACACTAGCGTATACGTAGCTCCCAACTGTCCCTACACTAGCGTATATGTACCTCCCAACTGACCCTACACTAGCGTATATGTACCTCCCAACTGTCCTTACACTAGTGTATACGTAGCTCCCAACTGTCCCTACACTAGCGTATATGTACCTCCCAACTGTCCCTAGACTAGCGTATACATACCTCCCAACTGTCGCTACACTAGCGTATACATACTCTTTACAATGGGGGTGGGGGGGGGGTTAGGCACTCTACATTTTACACGGTTCACTGCAATGGGAATGGTACTTAAATGGTATTTAAAGCGGTAATCTGCTGCGGGGTGAATGCTAATACCGTTTTAAATACCATTTAAGATTACCAGTACTTTAAACTGGTCTGCAGTGGGAAAGCAGCATGAGGTACAGTAGTTTATAAACAACTTCCTATTTCCAATTTTGAAAACCTGAAAGAAAATGCATTTCATTACTAGGACTTCTTCAGATTTATGTTCAATAGAATATTATATCCATTTAAGTGTGTTATCACACAAGCTTTTGAAGTTCTTCATTAATTATAAAGGTACTTGTGTACTAGCACGGCGCCCATCGCATCGCAGACCATATCGCATGCGATGCGACGCGATATCGGCCGATGTTCTACAATGCCATACAATGCGATGGGATGCGATTATAAATTGTGTAAGCACCCTAATGGGTGATTACAATGCTTTGTAAGCATTGTAAGCACCCATTAGGTTGCTTAAAAGCACCCATTACGGTGCTTATACAATTTAATACCGTATATGGGTCAAAATTGCATCGCATCGGGTGTATGGCATGCGATGCGATAAAAAATCGGGCGACTAATTATCGTGGGCGCCAAGCTAGTACACAAGTACCATTATAAATACTGGCATAATGTCAAAGGTGTCAACAATATGGGTACAAGTACGGTTAATGGGTACAAAGTAGCAAAGGGCTTCTCGTATGTGTTCTCTCCAACAGCAGCTGTACTAAAAGTAAACATTAATAATTACATGCAACACTTAGATTACGTGAAGTAGCACAGTGCGGTTTGCCATAGACATAGTTACATAGTAGGTAAGGCTGAAAAAAGACTTGCGTCCATCTAGTTCAACCTGGTATAGATATCCATTGCTGATTTGGTTGGTTCTGGTATTTTACAGACAAATTATATATCTTATTTGTACCCATGGATGTTTTTCTCCAGTAAATGTTTGTCCAACTTTGCCTTGAACGCATTTAATGAGCCAGCCGTTACCACCTCTCTGGGAAGAGAGTTCCAGAGTTTGACTGTTCTGACCGTAAAGAAATTCTTTCTACTAGCTGAATGAAATCTTTTTTCTTCTAATCTATACTCATGCCCTTGCGTCCTAGATTCCTTTCTAGTAGAAAATAGGGTGTGTGACAGTTCCTTATATTGGCCCTTGATATACTTGTACATGTTGAGCATGTCCCCCCTTAAACGTCTCTTTTCTAATGTAAATAGTCCCAAATTGCTTAATCTCTCCCCGTAGCTTAAATTCTCCATTCCCCTAATAAGCTTTGTTGCTCGCCTTTGGACTTTTTCTAATTCTATGATGTCCTTTTTATAGTGAGGGGCCCAGAACTGTACTCCGTACTCTAGGTGAGGTCTCACCAATGCTTTATATAGTGGCATAATTACCCTTGAGTCCCTAGTTTCCATTCCCCTCTTAATACATGCCAGAATTTTGTTGGCCTTTTTTGTAGCTACATTACAATGGGCACTACATCCTAGATTGCTGTCTATTTGGACAAAGGCCATAAGCATAAACAGCAAAATAGTATTAGCATAAAGAAATAGATAATTAACCCATTGAGTGCCAAGTGAATTTGTGAAAATCGGAACGCAAACATTTTTATTCATGATATATAATGTTTACCTTATATAGGAAATATAATCTTTTTTTTTAACACAACAAATGTCAGCGACGCTGGCATTTTTAGCAGATACAGATACATCGCAGAGATGTTGGCACTCAAAGGGTAAACTATGCATTTGCCATACAGATGGAGCTGGTCTCTTCTTTGCTGGCGCTGCGCCAGCGCCAGAATCTGGCGAAGAGGCAAAGAGAATCTGACTGAGATGCTCGTGCATCTCACACACACGCGCGTCTCAGTTTCCCATCGGCGGGGGGATGGGAACCCTGTCCTACTCCGTTTCAGGGAGACGGACAGGGTTAGGGGGGGGCAGCAAGGCGGCGGGGACCCCCATTGTAAGGCGACTCACGCGCAATTCGTGCACGCGCTTCCTCTTACGGCGGCTGGAGGGGGATGGCGGCTGGTGAATCTTCCACCATCCCCTGCAAGAGCGAGACCCGCTCCATTTGTACATTATAATTCATCTATATTTCGATACAAATGGACAATCTCAATGAACTTCAGAGTCTTGTAGCCTTGCATTACATTAAGGGTAATTGCATTTCTGCATATTATGTTACTGTTCTGTATACAGTGTTTAAAACACATTCTATAGAAACACGTAATGCTGTTTTTATAGAACCCCGGAATATATTTACTATGAGCAAATTTACATTTCCAGTGAGACTGCATCCTGCAGATTTAGTGAAGCCCAAACTACATCAATGCAGCTGACAAGTCAGACCAGACTTTAAATAAATGACTTGCTTCTGGCAGGTGTGTTTGTAGAATTCAGAGCACAGATCTCTAGATATTTAAAATCAAGCAAAAATAAAAAAGTCTAAAAGGCTGTATTTTCCCTCCAAATTGATAATCAGCTCTAGATTGTGTAGCCTAAGCTGAAAGTAAAACAATTGAGGGGACACAACACATTGGTTCCCACAGTTTTGCTATAACCAGCACATCGCTTGACCAAATGAGAATGGTGGAATCATACAGGGAAGACCCACAGTGTGTGTGTGAGTGTGTGTGAGTGTGTGTGGTGGGGGGCGTCACATATCATTATTACACCAGACCTAGGTTAGTTGGTACCTATGCTGGGATAACCAGTGGTTTGTGTGATACTCCTCATCCTAAGTACTGTATACAGATGGAGCGGGTCCCAGCTTTGCAGGGGATGGCGGAAGATTCGCCAGCCGCCATCCCCCGCCAGCCGCCGGAGGGGACACACGCACATGAGATGCGCGCGTGTCCCCTTACAACGGGGCTCCCCCGGGTACCCACCGCCTTGCCGATGGTCGCCCCGGGTCCCCACCGCCTTGCCGCACCGCCCTCTAACCCTGTCCGTCTCTCTGAAGCGGAGACGGACAGGGTTCCCATCCCCCCACCGACAGGAAACTGGGAAGCACGTCCGTGTGAGACGCACCCGCGTCCCAGTCTCTATCGCCGGCGCTCGCCAGTGCAAGGGAGCTGGCGAGCACCGGCCAAAGATGGGACCCGCTCCATGTGTACCATCAAACAGGACCCATACCAGGAGGGATGCTCTTCTTGGACTTCCTTGCCAGTGACAGTGGCATAGGTGGGGCTATAGTACAGTCCAAAATTCAAATAGGGGAATTTTGTACTGCACTTCAGTATTTTTATGCAACTGCTCTTGTCTAAATTGTCTGTGGGTGACTCTGGGTTGTGTCTGAAATTAAATGGAAGCTGCGTTCTTTTAGAACACATAAAATGTCTTTTAGGAAGACTGGTGAAGCTAGAGGCCCGAAGGAGTGACTACGAAGAATACAGGAGTTTGGAGAGGATTGCTGGAGAACTGGAACGTGGAGTGAATGGGTAAGTAGACTAAAGACTACAACGCTGGAGCTAAAGAACGCAATACCGGATCTGGAGAATACAATGCTAGAGATAGGACTGATGTTGACCTTCGATGGTGGAGCATTCACCGAAGAACACTATAGGTAAGTATATGGCTCAGGTAGATACCACTAACACAGACAAAGGAGAGGTCCACCGATGATGACTGCAACCAATGTTTAAGCCCTGATGATGGTAATAACGATTTTGACACTCTGAGATGATGGCTGGTAATTAGGTTGGTACCGGTGCATGAGCAGCTAGCAATAATGTGAGCAGTGAGGAATATAATGAACAATGGTATATTGAAGGTAATTAGGAAACCAATGAAGACACAATATAGACTTGGTTAGGACCAAGGTGATTCCAGGCTGGTGGAAGTCAGGTCATCACCGGATTTGCCTAGGAATGGCACTTATTATGGACAGCAGTTATCAGTCTGAGTCACTGACTCTTTTATAACAGTATATTTATGCCGAGCAGGGAGCGGTGAGTGATGAGCGGCATCGCCACCAACATGATTCGTGTTGGCTCATCATTCGCCGCTGCCCGCTCAGCCATGCACATAATAAAAGAGTCACATGAATCACCGTCCCATGTTTCTGAGGCTGAGCCACTGCTGCCCTTTGATATATAACTATAAACATATATATATATATATGTATATATGCATATATATAACTATAACTATAAACACACAGCCTATTGGCTGCTGTGTATAGAATGGGCGTGCAGGGGTGGGAACAGCTGAGCTCAGTGTGTTGTTCATCCCTCCGGGTCCAGTCCAGACTATTGCATGACATCATCACGCCACCCGCCTAATAAGGGGGCTGCCAAAAATGTTGTGCTTAGGGGTGGCTTGAGTCAGGCTGCAGCAGAATTGAATTCTACAAGTACTGTAAAAAGCAGGAATAACTCAGGAGCAACTGGTAACACTGTTACTCTAAGGCAGTGGTTCCCAAACTGTGTGCCGTGGCAGGGGAGCGAATGGACCCGAATAAGGTCCAAAGGCTGCTATTTCATACTTTTTACAATGGCGCAAACTCCATTGTGTTTGAAACAGAACCTTGAGGAGTATAACATGACTTGTTAGCCAGGTTTCTATACCAACATTGTGGTGAGATTCATATTTTTTTTTTTATAGTGCCAAGTAAGGTGTAAATTTATTAATATAACAAAGCCTGACAAATCTTTATATGTTTCAATTAAAATGTTTTAAGGAAATTACCTGTACACCACAATCTTGGTTTTCAGGAAAAAAAAATGACTTACTAACGTTTATACTTTTGGAAACCACCATTGATGTGTTTGTTTTAGGTATATTGTAGATCAATTAGTGTAAATCCTTATTAATAACCAAGTGCACTATATTTTAGCAACAGCAGAGAAGGAAATCCTGGGTATTAAGGGACCTACCCAGGGAGTTTAGAAAGGAAATTGGAACCAGGATGCACAGATATATAATTCCAGAAAGTATGAGTTTCCAGGAATCCCTGAAAGTAATGGAGAATTAAAGAGCATGTGGTTACATGCAGCTTAGTGTAAATGGGTTCCTATTGGAGACAGTGCTTAAAGCAGGATTCTCTTACCTCCTAGGTAAAACATAAGGTAGTCCTAATATGAACACATTATGCATGAGTTTTATAAGCTGAGAAACTGCTAACGGTAATATAGTATATAAGTAAGTATAATAGTTCCTGTCAGCCCACAGTGCGTCATAATGACCCTCTGTCAGTGAAGAGCTATTTTACATTATAAAATAAAAAGCATTTATAAAAGTCACATAATGTTGTTTGTTTACCTTCGCTCTGTAATAGTTTTACATATCAACATAATGTAGACATATTTTGTTGGATCTTTTCACCCTATTCATTTTCAATTAGATGTACTGTATTGTGAGGGACCGACTGCACAATGGTAAGTGCATGAGAAAAGTGTCTTATAATTGAGCAAAACATAGGAAGAATGAATACTGTATGTGGAACTTCTTTTCTTTGGGTATCTAGCAGGTGACATATAACTGTCTGTGAAAGATGTCTATAGAAGATGATCCTGTTGGAAAATGTGTATAAAACTGGCAGTGGTATGCCAGAGTGTTGGTACACACCAGTGGATGCCCAGTGGTGCAAGTGTGGTGGTACGTGATGGAACAGCGTACCATTAAGCAATATGTTGGTGGCACGCCGTACCACTAGTCCATGCGCCGATGCAGCAGTGGTGCAGAGTCTTTTCTGCATGGACAGAGTCCCTATGCCCCTACAAAAATGGATGCCGCCTTGGAGAAAAAGGCCTTGGATGCTAGAGGGCAACATTTTTAAATATGTCATTGTGGGTTTAGCATTGCACGAAAGTGCAGGAAATGCTGCCTGCCAGGAGAGATGCAGTAAGCTGTATCTTTAGCAATGAAACACCTGGCAACAAGAAATTATAAGCTCTACTGCAAGGAATAATTAGTAAGAGGCATTTTTTGAGTGTGGGACATAAAATGGTAAACATGGCATAACTGTGTGTGGCATAATATGTAGTAGGTATTACGGTGTGTGGTATAATATGCAATAGGCATTACGGTGTGGTATAAAATGTAATGTGCATTACAGTGTGTGGTATAAAGTGAATTAAGCATTATGTTGTGTGGCATAATGTGTAATAAACTTTATGGTGTGTGGCATAATCTAATAGTCATCACAATGTGTAACATAATGTGTAATAAGCAGTCTGGATGGTGTAATGGTTATCATATTACTGCCTCACAGCCAAGAGGTCATGGGTTTGATTCTCACCATGACCCTAACTGTGCAGAGTTTGTATATTCTCCCCGTGCTTGCGTGGGTTTACTCCAGGTACTCCGGTTTCCTCCCACACTACAAAAATATACTGGTAGATCAATTGACGTCCAACAAAAATTAACCCTAGAACGTCTGTGTGTGCATGTACATGTGGTAGGGGATACAGATTGTAAGCTCCACTGGAGCAGGGACTGATGTGAATGTTCAACTATATTCTGTAAAGCGCTGCGGAATATGTGCGCACTATATAAGAAACTGTTAATAAATAAATATCAGCCGGCAACCCGGCCCTGCCCGCAGGAACCCGGCATGAAGTTACACAGTCACGTCGCAGACTCGCACACTGCCAGGGGGGGGTGTGGGAGAAGGTGGTGCAGAGCAGCCGGAGCCAGGCAGCGCTGAAGCTGAGTTCACAATCAGCTCAGCAGTGCTGTCTGGTGCTAAGCAGTGGCAATCCCAAGAAGTTTCCGTGTTTGCTAGTCTGGGCACTGAAGCATAGCCCGAAAAAGTCTTGGGATTACCACTGAAGGGGTTAGAGAAAGAGTTTATTTTTGCAATCCATCCAGAATCACCCCCTTCATCCTGTAGATGTATACTGTATGTAAATGACAGATGTTGCTTAAATGCCATCCACTTTGTCATATAGGAAGTTCCTGTTATACAGGAAGACACCCTCCTGCAGTACATGTAAGGATTGACAAGCTTCCTTACAGGGTAAAACAATGAACGCTCTGTAAATTCTGTGCTCCTGTTGTGAACCTACAAAAATGATTTCTAAATTTCATTGTGTTATTTACCAATTTTTTTGCCCCTTAATTATTGATTCATACACCAAACATTAGAGTTGTGTGCTTCTCCAGAAATTCTAATTTTGTGGATCCAAACCTAGGACAGCAATCCAATCCAAATTCGGTTACCATATAATAATAATTGATTGATTAATTAAAATAATCATGTTTAAGGTCTAAATTGAGATCTATAACCTGTTGGGTAGCAACTAAAAAAAAAAAGCCTTAAAAAATTACAAGAATAATCAATAGACTGATTCATTAATTAAAATTAACGTGTGAGGCACCACATTATTTCTGGATAAAATTGTGTTACAAATTAATAAGAAATTTTAGAGCAATAAAAAAAAACCAATAAAAATGTTTGTCTCTGCAAAATAGACCATCACCTACAGCAGAGGTTCCCAAACTTTTTCAAATCTCGGCACCCTAGAGTATCAGTATTTTTCCACGGCACCCCTAGGCCCAAAAATATATATATAAAATTAAGTAGATTGTGTTTATATGTGCTTCTTAGGTTCAGTTATGTGTTGAAGGGCATTATTTGTACACATATTTTATGATTGGCAGCCACCAGCACTGGTTTTGTCCATAAATAATTTGAATTGGTCCTGGACCACCAACCTGTGGCACCCCTGCAAGTGTCCCGAGGCACCCCAGGGAGCCACGGCACACAGTTTGGGAACCACTGACCTACAGTATGCTCGCAAACAGCCCGTAGATAAACCAAAAGGTATCCAAATTATTTACAGACAATGTCTAGGTTGACAGTCAGCACCAAACGTTCGACTTGCACAAGGTCAACTGACAAATATCAGCACAAGCAAAAGGTTGATTTATTAAATTTTTGGGACTATTTTATACTTTACCATCCACGCAGGCGTCGCAAATGTCTACACATGCTTAGTTGTAGACATTAAAAAAAATTAAAAACTCAGTTCTAACTTTTCTTGTATTGAACCTTCCATTTTGCTTGTGACCTTTTGTAAATGTTGACCTTGTGCGTCTCGACCCTTGGCTGTTGACTTAATGATTGTCGATGCAGACATCATCCATTAGCTATACCACACCCAAAAGAAGAGCAGGGCAAGATGGAACTGTCCTTGGATTATGAAAACTGAATCTGAACATGAAAAACCGAAAACATTATGATGAAAGACGGGGTCTGAACATATCTGTGCTATGGTTAGATGGGTGTGGTGCGAAGCCAAATACCGATAGATGGGATAAGTGGGAATCCACAGCTTGATTAAAATTAACTTTAATATAATGTTTATTTTAAAAGTGAGTTTATAGAATCTGAATTTTTGCAGATATTTAAATATGGTCTGCACCTGCATCTGTAACATCCAAGCTAAGTCTGGATGCCAGGTGGTTGTAATTTTTTTCAGTTACTAGGAGTTATTCAGGTTCTTTCAAGAAAGTTTACGTTATTAATAGAACCGTTCTCCAAACAAATAATGTAATGGTGAATGATTTTTCCCAGTCGCACAGCTGCGACCATGGTGGGGAATGCGGAGGGCATCCATTTGCTGGGGTGGCGGCTACCTGGTCTCCAAACAATCGCAAAACATAAAGCTTAAGCACATCGCTCAGCCAAAACGCCGGGTTGCCATGCCGTCATGACCCTTTGCTGTATGATTACCAAACAGTAGGGGGATTTAGAACATTTGCAGGTTGGGGGGGCAATACCTAATCTCCGGTTGGCACCCCTAATTTCTGGCCACCTATGTAGCCAACGCATTAAGAGCATTTAGATGTTTAACAAAGTCCAGCAGTAGATCTACAGTCCCAGTCCACACTGGGACTGTTATTGGATTCATGAATTGCGGTCAATGAACCCGGATGGGTTAATTGAGGAGTTCACCTTTACACCGTTTCTCTAGGCTATATAAATTATTCCTATGATATTGTTTGGTACTATGGGTGTAAATGTTCACATTCTGATCGATCCCATATATATGCTGCTTCCTATCGTTTAGAATGATACATGCTCCATCCATTTGTACATAATGTGATTCTATGTGTGTGTTTGTCTATTTGGTGTGGTGTAATAATCTGTGTACTGTATTTTATCTGCATACAAAGTCTGGTGCTGGTTTATCCAAGGAACTGGTTTCTATTACTTGGAGTCGCATGCTATGAATTCTATGACCAGGCACAGACACATATTGAATTGGAAGCGTTGAGCCTACGCAGCCAGGAAATCCGAAAGGCCCTGCCCCCCCCCCCCCGTGTAATTAACAACGTGTACAATCTGTCAAATAAAATCACATACGTTAAGAGATGTGCTAAAACACCATAAATGGCTGCTAATGTGTATACAACTGGTATTTGCAGCATATTACCATTCACTTATTTGTGCTGTGTAATGTCTTGCAGGCGTGCTATGCAATGCCTTGTAAGCACGCTGTGCAATGCCTTGCGGGCAGGCTGCCTGTCAGGCTAAAGTGCATGATGTGTATGTGAAAAAACAGTGTTAAACATAAAATCCTAATTCAAAATAAAAAACAAACTGTAGTTACATACATATAAAGGATGAACACTCAATATTAGCCATTTCTATGAACCCAAAAGCTAATGGCATATGGCATATACTGCTGCCCGTTAAAGGAAACGAAACGCACAATATGTGGATAGTCTTGTCTTAGGGACCCTACAGAAATTATGGCTAGGCACATGTGGATAATCCTGTCACCTGTCATAGGAACCCTCAGGAGATCCTAATTGTGATGCAGTCTTCCAATAGATGCCCTATTAGGGGTCAGATGGAATTGCTGCACCAATGTACCCCATGGTCTGGTGGTCCCCAATGTCATGTGTGTAGTAGTGGAACAAACGGTTTGCGAGACATCACAGAAAGCAAGACAGTCCTGAATGCTCATTGAGTCCCTTGGGGACCAATGTGTCTAGCCGAAATATCCAACGACTCTCCAACTGTAAAAGCCGCAATGACCTGTCACACACACACACAAACACACACCCGTTTCAAGGGGGGAACATGGTCAATGATGCGATACCTGAGCGATGTCAAGCTGTGTCTTGTCTCCTGAAAATGACTCGCAACCGGTTGCTCGCTGTGACCTGTGTTGATGACAGATTTCATGGCAGAACAATGGGCTGCTGCCCTTTCCTTAAACGTTCTGTCAATTTTACTGACATAATGTCGGCCGCATCGGCAACTTATCATATCGATAACAAACTGTGTGGAACACCCGACCCCGTGAAATATCTTAAACTTTTTGCCGGAATATGGGTGATGGAAGGTGTCCCTGGGGGTCATATACAGGGCCGCCACTAGAACTGTTGGGGCCCGGGACTGACCTACAGTCTGGGCCCCCAGCAGTACAGTGCTACATCCCCGTCTGCACACACACACCCCACACGCACCGCCCCTACCCGCCCGTGCCTGTCAGCACCCCGCCTCCCCCTACCCCATCACCATTACTTACCATCACGCGGCATCGCCCTCCGATGACTTGTCAGCATGTTGGAGCTATCCACCAATGAGAGTGCTAATGACAATTTAGCATGCGCTACATGCCTCCTAGGCTGTAGCTCTACAGCAAATGCTTGTCAGCATGTTGGAGCTATCCACCAATCAGAGTGCTGATGACAAGTCAGCATTCTCTACATGCCTCCTAGGCTGTAGCTCTACAGAGAATGCTCATCAGCATGTTGGAGCTATCCACCAATCGAAGTGCTGAAATCCATTCACTGTATAGAAGCACATGGAGAGATGGCAAGGGAAAGTTTTGAGTTTCTTAAAAGGGTTACTGTGAATGGGCGTGTAGAGGCCCCAGTTAATAGTTATGCCCAGGGGCTACAATGCTGTTAACTGGCCCTGACCACACCACTGCTTAGGGACCACCCATGGACATCTTTGTGGGATTGGAGTACTTGGGCTCACAGTCTCTCCTTAGATAATATTAGGCCTCTTACATCTCCTGGTCTGCCTCTTCAGGGAAGGTGTGTATTGGACTTACCATTTAAACCAGGGCTGGGCAACACCGACCCTCCAGATGTTAATGAACTACACATCCCAGGATGCTTTGCATTAGTTTTGCTATGTGGCAATGCTGAAACTGATGCAAGGCATGCTGGGATGCGTAGTTCATCAACATCTGTAGGGCCGGTGTTGCCCAGCCCTGATTTAAACACATCAAGCTCAGGGTGATTACACTGTTATATAAGAAAAAAAGAAGCTGTCATCAAGGCAGCTCCAAACCACTAAGGCAGAAATGATGCAATTATTGTTGTCTAGCGTTTGTCTTTACATCACTAACAAATGGATAAAAAGTTTTAATACATTTTTTTTTACTTTTAATTACACTTTAAAACTTTGTTTTATACCCTAAGGTATGTTTTTAGCTCCTCCGGCCAAAATTATTTACAGATGTCAGAGAAAAAATGCTTCTTAATGGCAACTTTTATTATTTTCCTACAGCTAATTTCACAGGTTTGAACTGTCAGTCCAGCCCAAAAGCTGTTATATTTTTCCCAGGCATATTTATAATGTTTTTTTATGTAAATTGAGTTCTGTTCGCTTTCTGCAAGTTCACATTTTCCCAGCATGGCACTTTCATTCCATTTCAGCAAAACATTCCATTCTCCCTAGCTCCTGGAAATTGTTTTCTGGGCAGTTAATTCCTCTCACTTGTTGGCCCATCAGGATAACCTTTTAAACATAATGGTGATAAGAAGCGATCTTTGGATTCAGGTTGGCTGTAAAAAAAAAAAAATACAACCTCATTTAGATGGTAAAAAAAAAAAAGTTACAAATTGCCTTTCTATTCTCTCTCTACATTTGAAACACACTGTTCAATTCAGCAGCTATTTTCTACTTTGGAATAAAATATTGACACAAAGCGCAATGGTGGATTTGTACATAATGTAATATACAACAATGTAGATGATAAAATAGCTATGCCACTTGCTAAATCATTTTTGTCCTTGAAAATGGCAGACATTAGTGTAGATAAAATGATCAAAACTCATAGTTATGTATTTAATTACTCACTGGTGTTTGTGTTACTGTCGAAAAACATAAGCGTATAAAACATGTAAAAGGAATATAAACACTATGCATTTGTACTTGCTTAAGTAATAATTTGAATACAACTAATAATTGCCCCAGAGCGATATATATATATATATATATATATACTAGCTGACCCGCCCGGCGTTGCCCGGGAAAACCTTGGGGTTTCTTTATTTCCAAAATTGCTGAAAAATGTCATCTTACAGTATGCTGTGACAAAGACCTAAGATTGTAATTTGTTATAGATTCCACCATAATGTTAGAATGTGTTTGCATTGATACTCAATGATGGCAATGAAATCAGGTGTGGTGTTGTTGTTTGAAACACAACGCTCCTGAGTTGATATCTTGTATGTGTTGATAAATTCCACATCCACTCCTGAGATTTAGCACCTACTGTATGACATATCCTCCAACATCTGAGGGTCAGAAATCGGTACAAAATCAGAAAGGGACATGTCCACACCTCAATTTCTATACTTTCAATGGTACAGTTTCCAGGGTGTGTAATTACAGGCGCTGAGTGCGTGGGGTCCAGGGTGGGCGTTACTTACCGTGCCATAATTAATTAAAAATTCACTGCTCCCTGTCACTGCCACTCCCCTCACCGAACCTGCCTGCAGCAGTCTCTGAGGTCTGGGGATCTGTAAAGCACATGCACCGAGCATCTCTACCAAACAGTGGGGCAGCCCCTGAGTGTGGGAACAGGTCCGCTGGCCTGGCCACATGATGTCATGACGCGACGCACACTATCCGCACCACTGCAATGCACCACTGGGAATGGGTGCAATGGGCCAAATTCTTCCCTACCCCCGCCGGGTCAATCCACTGATCCAGCCATCACAATCATCAATGGATGCATTGATAAGGTTTGGAGTTTAAGAAGTTGAAGAATAAGACTGAGAAAAAGAATTGCCATGTTACAAAGTGTACAATTTACTCAATAAATCGTGAAAAAAATGTAAGTGTACATAGAAGTACAATCAAGAAATGAAAGTAGGATTAAAAAATAAGTTCTGATTCAAACTGATAATTGTTTGGATGGGGTGGGTTGTGAAACAAATATATAGGTGGGGGTATGGATATTGTGGGCATAATTGGTGTTTGTTACACCTACAGGGGGCCCTCAATTGATGGGATTTTCCTCAGGAGAAGAGACCAACGGGATTGTAAAGGGGTCCCTAAAAGACCACCTGAACCCCAATTGGAAATCCCCCTACGGTGACACTGTAGTGAGAATTTCTCATCAACTGGGGACCCCCTGTAGGTGTACCAAACACCAATTATGCCCACAATATCCATACCCCCTCCACCTATAGATTTGTTTCGCAACCCACCGCCATCCAAACAATTATCAGTTTGAATCCAAATTTATTTTTTAATCCTACTTTCATTTCTTGATTGTACTGTACTTCTATGTACACATATTTTTTTCACGATTTATTGAGTAAATTGTACACTATAACGTGACAAATCTTCATCTCAGTCTTATTCTTCAACTTCTTACACTCATAACATTCAAACAAATGCATGCAGCGCTCATGCCCATCGACCAAACATTATCTACAGATGGGTCTTTTGCCATCCTTGCTGGCAGGTCGCCAGAACGTACGCGCTGGCGACCCGCCAGCAGCCTCGCCAGCGAGGAGACTGAGACGCGCGTGCGTCTCACACGCACGCGCGTCTCAGTCTCCGTCGCTAGCGCGACGGAAACCCTGTCCGTCTCCGCCTCAGGGAGACGGACAGGGCTAGGGGGGTTAGTGGGGGGTGCGGGCAGGCGGTGGGGACCCCGGGTTACCGCCGGCAAGCCGGCGGGGACCCGGGGGAACGCATCGAAGCGCCGTCGGAAGGGGACGCGCGCGCCTCTCGTGCGCGCGCGTCCGCTTCTCACCGTCGCCATGGCGCTGGCGGGGGATGGCGGCTGGCGACGCCAGCGCCATCCCCTGCAAAGATGGGACAAGACCCATCTGTATGAACCAAAAGAGTCTGGGAAACCCTTAAGGCAGAGCAGTGCCTGATATCCAACTGACTAACAGGGTGAGTGCAGTGTACCCACTTTGTATTGATCAATGGGAGCATTGGCCAGGACAAAAATTTCTCAGTGCAACTGGCCGGGGAGCGCAGTGACAGGCTGGAGGACTGGAGAGACGGATATGGGGAACAAAGTAGAAACGGTACATTAGGTACAGTTTTTATTTGCCGGTACAGACGGTTAAATAAACGGCAAATTATTTTTTATGTGTTCTGTGTGTTTGTGTGTGTTGTACTGTTTTTGTGTGTGTGTTGTAGTGTATGTGGTTGTGTGTGTTGTGTTGTATTGTATGTATCTGTCCAATGCGTAAGTGTGAGAGGTGTGCTACGTATATACAGTATGTGTGTGTTGTGTCTTTGTGTATCTGTGCAATGTTTAAGTGTGTGTTTTGTGTGTGTCGTACTGTTTTTTGGGTGTGTGTGGTGAATGTGGGTGTGTGTTGTGCTGTTAGAGGTATGTTATGTGTGTGTTGTGTGTATCTGCCCTATGTTTAAGTGCATAAGGTGTGCTATGTATAAATCTCTGTGTGTGTAGTGTGCTGTGTGTATCTGTGCAATGTTTAAGTGTGTGTTTTGTGTATTGTACTGTTTTTGGGTGTGTGTTGTAGTGAATGTGGGTGTGTGTTGTACTGTGAGTGTTGTGTTGTGTGTATCTGCCGAATGTGTAAGTTTGTGATGTTTGCTACGTATAAATGTGTGTGTAGTGTGCTTTGCGTATCCTGGCAATGTTTAAGTGTGTGTGTTCTGTGTGTTTGTTGTACTGTTTTTGGGTGTGTGTTGTAGTGTGTATGGATTTGTATTGTACTGCATGTGGTGTGTTGTGTGTGTATCTGTACAATGTGTAAGTGTGTGAGGTGCTCTACGCATAAATGTGTGTGTTGTGTGCTATGTGTGCGTATGTTGTGTACTGTGTGTGTGTGTGTGTGTGTGCATGTACAATGTGTATGTCTGTGTGTGTGTTGTGTGGTCTATGTATATCCTCAATTATTTCCTAATTGTTTAAAGCCTTCACTATAATGTTAGAATGTGTCATTCATACTCAATGACAGCAATGAAATCTGGGGCGAAATGTAATAGGGTGCGATTTTTTAGACATGTGCGATTTTTGGTCAAAAACGGCCGAAATCGCACATTTTCCGAAAATCGCACATTTAATAGGTTGAAAATCGCGGTAAAAAATCGCACTTTTTACCGCGAAATCGCACTTTTAGAAGTGCGATTTTTAGTCACATTTCAATTCGCATCCAGATGTTTTCCCATTATAAAGTATACAACTCGCAAATGTAATAGGGTGCGATTTTTGGTCAATGTTACCAAAAATCGCAAAAAAAATAGACCAGGTTCTGACAGGCGAATTTGACAGAACCATGCACAGATCATTGAGATCTGTGCATGGTTCTGTTAATAAAAATGTGTAAAAGTGTTTTTATAAAAAAAAAAACGGCGTGGGGTCCCCCCTCCTAAGCATAACCAGCCCCGGGCTCATTGAGCCGGACCTGGTTCCAAAAATACGGGGGAACAAAAAGCATAGGGGTCCCCCGTATTTCTGAAACCAGCCCCGGACTCTTGGACCGGTCCTGGTTCCAAAAATACGGGGGACAAAAAATCTGGGGGTCCCCCGTATTTTGAAACCAGCACCGGGCTCCAACAGCCCGCGGTGTCATGCCACAGCCGGGGGACACTTTTTATACAAGGTCCCCCGGCCAAAACATGAGCACCGTGGCTGGTCAGCCTTGGACGGGGTACCTGGAGGAGTGGGGACCCCCCCAATAAAGGGGTCCCCCCCCCCAGGCTTCACCCGTCCAGGGCTGAAGCCCGGGGCTGTCACCGGCGTCCGTGGCCAGTGGACGCCGGCCTGATAGGGTTAAATCCATCATACATATCATTACATTGCTTTTTACCGGCGAACTACAAGTGCCAGCAGACCTCCCCCGCATGCTGGGACTTGGAGAACCACAAGTCCCAGCATGCAGGGCATTAATGGGCCCGCTGGGACTTGTAGTCCACCTGTAAAAAGAATGTTTATAAAAAACACACACACAGAGAAGTACAAGTTTATTACACACACACACCTCAATTTTACACCAGCATACTTACCATTCCTGGATCCAGCGCTGGTCTGGCTGCTTTACAGCCGCCTCCCCCCGCACTGACAGGCAGCGGGGAGAATCGGCTTTCTCCGTTGCCTGTCACCGGCTTTCTCCGTAGCTTCTGTAGCTCTGTCCCAGTGCTACAGAGGCTGAGAGCGTGATTGGCTGAGCTACAGTATGCGTCTCCATGGAGACGCATAGCTCAGTCCTGATTGGCTGAGCTATGCGTCTCCATGGAGACGCATACTGTAGCTCAGCCAATCACGCTCTCAGCCTCTGTAGCACTGGGACAGAGCTACAGAAGCTACGGAGAAAGCCGGTGACAGGCAACGGAGAAAGCCGATTCTCCCCGCTGCCTGTCAGTGCGGGGGGAGGCGGCTGTAAAGCAGCCAGACCAGCGCTGGATCCAGGAATGGTAAGTATGCTGGTGTAAAATTGAGGTGTGTGTGTGTAATAAACTTGTACTTCTCTGTGTGTGTGTTTTTTATAAACATTCTTTTTACAGGTGGACTACAAGTCCCAGCGGGCCCATTAATGCCCTGCATGCTGGGACTTGTGGTTCTCCAAGTCCCAGCATGCGGGGGAGGTCTGCTGGCACTTGTAGTTCGCCGGTAAAAAGCAATGTAATGATATGTATGATGGATTTAACCCTATCAGGCCGGCGTCCACTGGCCACGGACGCCGGTGACAGCCCCGGGCTTCAGCCCTGGACGGGTGAAGCCTGGGGGGGGGGGACCCCTTTATTGGGGGGGTCCCCACTCCTCCAGGTACCCCGTCCAAGGCTGACCAGCCACGGTGCTCATGTTTTGGCCGGGGGACCTTGTATAAAAAGTGTCCCCCGGCTGTGGCATGACACCGCGGGCTGTTGGAGCCCGGTGCTGGTTTCAAAATACGGGGGACCCCCAGATTTTTTGTCCCCCGTATTTTTGGAACCAGGACCGGTCCAAGAGTCCGGGGCTGGTTTCAGAAATACGGGGGACCCCTATGCTTTTTGTCCCCCCGTATTTTTGGAACCAGGTCCGGCTCAATGAGCCCGGGGCTGGTTATGCTTAGGAGGGGGGACCCCACGCCGTTTTTTTTTTAACTTTTTTTTTTTTGCACAAAAGCGCATTTATAAAAATGCGCACATTTTCATGACTGAAAATGCGCACATTTTCATGACTAAAAATCGCGGCAAATCGCGGCAAATCGCATTTTTTTGCCGCTAATTCGCATCTCATTACATATGCGAATTCGCGGCAAAAAACGCGATTTTTAAAGGTGCGATTTGGTGCGATTTTTTTTTAGTCTAAAAAATCGCACCCTATTACATTTCGCCCCAGGTGTGGAGTTGTTCCTTCGCAAACGGTTTCCCAGATCATCGATCTTTTCCCCAGAACATCAATGAAGGAAAATTACAACTTGGTGTTTTTTAAATTTCTAAGTGAAATTTCCCAAAAACGGCTTCGAGGTGCACACCACTGGGTCCAGAGGTATCTTGTTGCTGAATTTGGTGTCTCTGAGTGCCACGGTGTGTCCGCAATGCGTCGGACACGCACACACACACACACGCACACAGACTCTTCAACTTATTATATAGATATATAATATATATATATATATATATATATATATATAGATTTTTCCAAGGAATCCGCACTCGCATCACATCAAAGTACAAAGGGGAGGTGCTCCATAGGATGGGGAAACATCATGGAATAGAGGAATAGAATGGGCACTCACCAAGGTCTAGGTAATCAGAATATCATTTTATTTGTATCAAGTCGACATACCACCATGGTATGTCGACTTGATACAAATAAAATGATATTCTGATTACCTAGACCTTGGTGAGTGCCCATTCTATTCCTATATATATATATATATATATATATATATATATATATATATATATATATATATATATATATATATACATATATATATATATATTTATATATAGGTTCCAATCCCCCCAGGCTTGGGAGAAATAAACGGCACTCAGAGACGGTTATAAATAACAGCAGGTGTATTGAGGAATTATTGTAAATGTTTTCGGGGTATCAGCCCCGTCCTCAGACAATTCCTACAGCAAAAGTGCACCCCACAACCCCACACATTTATACATACCTGACCACGCCGGCTCCCTGGGTCCAGTCACGCCATCACTCCGTTCCCGGAAGTCACCGCCGCGTACTTCCTGTTCAGGACGCAGCCAGCGTTGCATAGCGTCATCGGGGGTCACTTAATGCAGACAGATAGAGGAAAGATACATATTAATTATATATATACAGATATACAAAAAACATATTAAAAGGCACACTTACATGAAAATACACAAAGATGAGACACATGAAAACAGGGTTACTCATAGATAGAGAATGCTGGAGTATATACCAAAGTTACATCAAACTGTTCCAGTTTAATTTTTCATTTAGGCCTCCAGGCCATATTGTGCCAAGACAGAAAATCCATCTTGATATATATATATATATATATATATATATATATATATATATAACGGGACGGGGCACGGCACTCCAGACTACTTCAATAAATCAGGCAAACACGAGTATCATATACAACATTCCAATGCCTTTTAATGTGGCATTTTCATCAGATATATATATATATATTATAGAGAGAGCGAGAGAGAGAGCGAGAGAGAGAGAAAGAGAAGCAGCATAGGCGGCACTCTAAGACTTGTAGTTCCTTTATAAATGCTTTATTGCATAGTGGTCAAATACCAACACCAGCGTTTCGAGCCTATGCTCATCCTCAGGGTATAGTTTATACCCTGAGGATGAGCATAGGCTCAAAACGCTGGTGTTGGTACAATACAGATCCCCTACAATACAGTAGTACAATACGGTCTGTATTGTACTGCTGCTGTCCTGTTTGTACACTGGTAGCACCCTGCACACTCTCTGTGGCTGCATACCTGGCATAACGGTTGCATCGGCCAATGTGAAAAGAAAGTGTGTTCTTTAGTTAAACAATCTTTTACCCTACAAGAATTATATGATCTGAAGACTTTTGCTAGGGCCTTAGATCTTTGAATGCCAGTTGCATCTGAGCATTGAGCCACAGGCAAAGATCTTCCCCAACTTGGGTGTTGACAAAGAATTAAAATATTCAATCAAAAATGTCTTCAATCCCATTAATCATCCTCATATTTTAACGTACTGCAAAAACACAAAATTATAATATAAATAAACCATTGAGGTATTTGTATTGTGTAATGAAATAGATCATCTGGGCCAAACAGATCAATGCTTAAGAGATTTAAAGCCGTTTCCAGAATAAATAGAATGTGCAATTTTAACTCTTACGGTGCTCGGGAAGTTTGTGTATTTCTGGAGGAACTCATTTAATACATTTTCTTGGCATCTTTGAAAGACATACTGTACTTTCTCCAGATAGATTGCAGAAAACCTGCTTTCCAGATGTCATTAGAAGGCAATTACAGGTTCTAATTATCCATTTATAATTGATACGCATTGTATCTGCTTTTAATGATATAACATAAAAGAATTAAGACAAGTCACCTTGAAGTTGAAGAGGATTTGATCTTGTTGCTCCGTGGGTGTACATAATATTTATACGATGTTAGAGTACACCTATTACCCTCACACAGGGCAGGCAGCTTCTGTATGTTGCACAGGCAATGTACTGCACATCAAAAGCAACCAATGAATTTACTCGTATCCGGATGACTGACAGACATTGTCTCTATCGACAATCAATATGTCAACATATGGTCGACATAAATATGGATGAAAAAAAGTGGAATGGTTGACACATGCAAAATGTCGACAAGGCTATGGTCAACGCTTGACTGTGACTAGAAACAGTAAAGTGTGCCGAGCACAGCAGTAGCGGAGCGTCGCACCTGGCTTGAAGCATGGAGAGCGCAGTGAGCCATTTGTGGGGATGCGGTACACTTTTTGGGGGTAATTGTCAACCTAATATATCACTCCTGAATTTACTGATGATAACGTGGGTGACGAGCCCAGGTGCAAAAATATAACTTGGGCCGCTCCTCCACCCCTACCGAAGTTCACAATATGCAACACGGCAGAGTGTGACAGGGAGAGGTAGAAGGTGACAGGGAGAGGTAGCGGGAGGTAAAGTGTGACAGGGAGAGGCAGTGGGAGGCAGAGTGTGACAGGGAGAGGCAGCGGGAGGCAGAGTGTGACAAGTAGAGGCAGAAGGTGACAGGGAGAGGCAGCAGGAGGCAGAGTGTGACAGGGAGAGGCAGAGTGTGACAGGGAGAGGCAGCGGGAGGCAGAGTGTGACAGAGAGAGGCAGAGTGTGACAGGGAGAGGCAGCGGGAGGCAGAGTTTGACAGGGAAAAACAGTGGGTGACTGGGGCAGCAGTCGGCCCCTTTGTCCTCGGGCCCTCTGTGCACTGAACCTGCTGCACCAATGGTAGTTCCGCCACTAGGCAAACCGTATTTTCCACTGGGTAGTCTGTAATGGTGTTGGGAAGGTACAATTAGTTTAGTCCACTCTGTGGTGTAGGAATCAAGATATAATAGGACAAGCACAGCAAACCATTTTAAAGGTAATAGAACAGCTAGAATTCATACAATTCATCTGTCTTGATTCTGTGTACCTGAAAAAAAAAATAGCTCTCTGTAATTCATTTAAGCCCACTGGCTACACTGGCTAGTAGTGGCTAACACACCTATCAGTCACTGTGATCATTTCTGTCCTGTTGCATTTAGTAATTGCCTTTCACAAACTTGTAAAATGTAGTTGTGGTCTGTCAGACTTGCAAGTTCCTGATCTGACTCATCACTCCTGTCACAAGTCCAGAATGTGCCCAGTGTACTCAGCATTGCCAGTTCATGACAGTATGCAATGGATACAAAAATGCGCAAACCCTACAAACATGTTTTAGGTTTCTTATTCACAGTAAATTTTAATTAGTTAATGCTTTGTTTATTATATATATATATATATATATATATATATATATATATATATATATGTGTATATATATATATATATATATATATATATATATATATATATATATATATATATATATATATATATACTGCTCAAAAAATAATACTAACATAACACATTCTAGATCTGAATGAATTAAATATTCTTATTAAATACTTTGTTCTTTACATAGTTGACAACAAAATCACACAAAAATTATCAATGAAAATCAAATGTAATAACCAATGGAGGTCTGCATTTGGAGTCACACTCAAAAATAAAGTGGAAAAACACACTACAGGCTGATCCACTTTTGATGTAATGTCCTTAAAACAAGTCAAAATTAGGCTCAGTAGTGTGTGTGGCCTCCACGTGCCTGTATGACTTCCCTACAATGCCTGGGCATGCTCCTGATGAGGTGGCAGATGGTCTCCTGAGGGATCTCCTCCCAGACCTGGACCAAAACATCTGCAACTACTGGACAGTCTGTGGTGCAACGTGGCGTTGGTGGATGGAGCGAAACATGATGTCCCAGATGTGCTCAATTGGATTCAGGTCTGGGGAACAGGCGGCCCAGTCCATAGCATCAATGCCTTCATCTTGCAGGAACTGCTGACACACTCCAGCCACAAGAGGTCTAGCATTGTCTTGCATTAGGAGGAACCCAGGGCCAACCGCACCAGCATATGGTCTCACAAGGGATCTGAGGATCTTATTTTGGTACCTAATGGCAGTCAGGCTACTTCTAGTGAGCACATGGAGGGCTGTGCAGCCCCCCAAAGAAATGCCACCCCACACTATTACTGACCCATTGCCAAACCGGTCATGCTGGAGGATGTTGCAGGCAGCAGAATGTTCTCCTTGGCATCTCCAGATGCTGTCACATTTGTCAAATGCTCAGTGTGAACCTGCTTTCATCTGTGAAGAGCACAGGGCGCCAGTGGCGAATTTGCCAATCTTGGTGTTCTCTGGCAAATGCCAAACGTCCTGCACGGTGTTGGGCTGTAAGCACAACCCCCACCTGTGGATGTCAGGCCCTCATACCACTCTCATGGAGTCTGTTTCTGACCGTTTGAGTAGACACATGCACATTTGTGGCTGGCTGGAGGTCATTTTGCAGGGCTCTGGCAGTGTCCCTCCTGTTCTTCCTTGCACAAAGGTGGAGGTAACGGTCCTGCTGCTGGGTTGTTGCCCTCCCACGGCCTCCTCCACGTCTCCTGATGTACTGGCCTGTTTCCTGGTTGCGCCTCCATTCTCTGAACACTACGCTGACAGACACAGCAAACCTTCTTACCACAGCTCCCATTGATGTGTCATCCTGGATGAGCTGCAATACCTGAGCCACTTGTGTGGGTCATGCTACCACTAGAGAGAAAGCACCGCCAGCTTTCAAAAGCTACCAAAACATCAGTCAGAAAGCATAGAAGCTGAAAAGGGATCTGTGGTCACCACCTGCAGAACAACTCCTTTATTGGGGGATCTTGCTAATTGCCTATAATTTCCACCTGTTTTCTATTCCATTTGCGCAACAGCATGCAAAATTGATTGTCAATCAGTGTTGCTTCCTAAGTGGACAGTTTGATTTCACAGAAGTGTGATTGACTTGTAGTTACATTGTGTTGTTTAAGTGTTCCCTTTATTTTTTTGAGCAGTGTGCATGCGTGTGTATATATATATATATATATATATATATATATATATATATATATATATATAATATATATATTACAGATGTGCAGGTTCTGATTTACTCTGATTTCAAAGCAGGATCTTATTGGCTATCCCAAATCACATGACAGTTGTTGACAGTTGATAGCCAATACGATCCTGCCTTGAAATCAGAATAAATCAGAACCTGCACATCTCATATATATATATATATATATATATATATATATATATATATATATATATATATATATATATATATATATAATATCTATCGGAAGTCCGGAAGTGCACGCTGCGCCTGGAATCCTGGGTGATACTGCACGCTATTTAGAGGTGAGTTTTCATTTGTATTTCATGTAAAGCTGTTTTGAGAAAAGCCTATGATTAAAGGCTGAAACGTCAACAGAGAACCAGCTTCCTGTTTTGTTTGTATCTGAAGTCCCCAGTGCCGCGGTCACACCAAATATATATATATATATATATAAAACACAAGATATGGTTCAGGTATTGCGCTAATCTAACAGCGAGCCGCAACTCCAGAACGTTACTCCTGTGTTAGTGAGACACACAGAGTAAATATAGAAAGGGGGGATGTCTGGAGTGCGCTCCAATAGTACCACCTAGCACATATATACAATAGGCATGATATCATAAATCATTCATCTTCTGAGGTGGAATTCGGATGTTCAACAATACAACATAGACTTCGTTCAAAAGGCAATTCTTTATTTAAAATACCAACGTGTTTCATCAACACGACTTCATCAGGGGCAATGCAATATGAAAGGTATATAACATAGAAGGAAAAAATTTCAGCGCCGCTCACAGCGACTTCTTTTTTTGGGTGCAATATTTAACTAATTTTCAATTAATTGACTTGGTTGTATTTGTATTTATTAATACTAAGAGAACAGTCTCTGTGAGCGATGCTGGTATTTTTAACGGATATTTTGAGGAGGTAGAGGTGACCAGAGGCTGTCCCTGGCCCACAACCCCAACACAGGTACTAACTTTAGAAACGGTAAGGCACTACGGACCAGTAGTCCCTAACTTTAGTTCGGTAGTGATGTCCTTTACAGGTATGTCTATGGAGGGTCTTCCCAAGACAGTGGACTGTACACCTGCTTGTGAGTTGCCATTCCAGTGCTGATGACGCATATTTATTACCAGGACATTGTGGTACGGACTATTGCCTCACTGCACGGACTGGCAGCAGTACTGAGCCAGGAGAAGCCATATGGGCAGGAGCACCCTGTGGCTTGTGTGAGCAGGATACTGCTATGGTGCGAGGTGGGGTATGCCACAATTTGGACACAGTGGGTGGCAATTGTGTGTGCAGCGGACCAGCTTTGGCACAGATGGTGCAACTGGTACACAACAGTGGTAAAGGATCACCCACCTGATGATGGTTTGCAACCTACCTTGGGGGAAACAGACTGTTATGGTGGAGCCTTGGACTTGGACATTATGGTGACTGTGTGGACATTCGGTACCAACCAGAATTGGCCCAGTACAATCTGGAGGAACTGTCTAGGCTGGAGCCAAAGCCCCCCCAGGTAGCCCCCTATTGCCCGAAGAGACTGCGGGACCAGGAGCCAAAGCGTTGGGACATGGCCCTCTGTTTGCCCGCTTTAATGGGGGGGGGGAGAAGTATCGCCGGAGAGCCCGGGACACAGGGTTAATGGCGGCCACAGCACTGAAGGGGTTAACCCTTCGTGCAGCGGCGCTTTTTGGACAAGAGCACTTGACATGTTTAAAATGTTTTAAACCGTATGAACAGCACTGAGCTGGGAAAGATCCCCTGCTGCAGTGTTGATGTGAGTTGAAGCCTGCTGCTGGGCACAAGGCACAAAGTATATGTATTTTTGAAATGTATGTTTAGCACTGAGCTGGGACTGCACCATATATTTTCAATGTATATACAGTATATATATATATTTTAACGTATTGAGGAATGCATTCTAAATGTAAAATGCATTTTGTAAATGAATGTAGGCAGGAATCCAGCCTGTGAGGAGGAAATTAGATGCTAATTTTGTCGTTTCCTCCTGAATGTCTGTGAGTGACCACTGCACAGCCGGTAGTGGGCTGGGTGTTTGCCATCCTGTGGACAAGGTGTTGGTATTGCACAGACTTGTGTGTTTCTTTATGTAAACATGTCCAGGAGATAATCAAATGATCTCCACCTTTCCTGGAAGTTATATATTCTAAGGAAATTGGATTTATCCTTTTGGTATGTAATCTTGATTTAGTTATTCAGTCTGATTGATATATGAATTCTACAGGTATGGGGGGGGGGGGGGGGATCTGACCATGCCAGTGTGTTTTCTGCCTATATAAAGAGGGCCTGTGAGCCCTGGTTTTTGTACACCTGCCTGTATCTGAAGCTGTAACATCTGTATGCTGACCCTCCAGTCAGGGGGGTGTCAGCAGCGTGTCAACGCATATACCCCAGCAGGTAGTACTCAGGTGCCAGCGTTTGGGCCTGAGTAAGTAACTGTGGTTCCACATGCCACGTGGAGTGTGGTGGTGGCAGCGATATCTCCGCCCACTGTGTAGTGGGTGGAGTCATTAACAGGTGGTTACTGATGGTAACAGGGAATCCCCTATTGGCCAGGTTCCATGAGACCAGAAACCGCCATCTGTGGTTTCTGACTTTGAAACCAATGTCCACACGCTGATTGGCTGAATCTCAGCCAATCAGCGTGTGGCCAGTGTTTTCGAAATCAGAAGCGCTTCCCGCGCCGCCGCCCGGCAGACTTCTTATTTCCAAGACACTGCAGGGACCCGGTCACCCGGCGCCAACTCAGTACACAGCGACGAAGGGAATCTTTTCACCACAGCTTCTTGACACTTAGACAGCGCCGCAGGTACACCTGCGCCGCACGGTCCCCCTGCCTGCACCCTGCTGCCCGCACCCCGCTGCACCCACAAGGAGGGGGGAGCTGGGGGCGTAACAATAGTGCTATAGTTACGCCACAGTCCCTCCCTCCAGTATTACAGATGCAGCAGGGAGGGAGCACACACCGGAATGAGATCCTGCCTCTCCGAGCGGGAGCCGGCGCCCACGCAGCCCCCGCTCCCCCAAGCAGTGGCGGGGGCTGCCTTACACAAGCTACGCCACTGATGAGTATGAAAAGGCCTAAAGTCTCTATCTCATACAAATATTCATTGTTCGCTTTGACTTTATGAATGGGAGACGGAGAGGTGGTTACTCCACATCGGCAATAGTTGACTGTAGAATTTAAAGTCATGTTAACTTTTTTCACCGATTTTGCAAATCCTCGGGATCGGAAACAGAGGAGTGGCATACATGTGGGGAATCCTTTTTTAAGTTAAATGATATCACATGTAATGCATAATAGAGTTCCTGTTCTTCTTACCTGCCCTCATTAGGTAATATGCCCTTAAACTTGTTATAGAAATTTAGGTACTTGTGTACTATTACGGCGCACATCGCATCGCAGACCGTACCGCATGTGATGCGATGCGATATCGGGCGATGTTCTACAATGTCATACAATTTTAAAATTGTATGGCATTGTATATGGCATACAATGCCATACAATGCGATGGGATGCGATAATATCTTGTATAAGCACCCTAATGGGTGCTTACAATGTTAAATGCACCCCACGCCACCCCCCAAGTATAAACGTGAACCCGAAGCGGGGCTCGCTGCGCTCGCCACACTTCGGGCTCGGTGGCTCGCTGCGCTCGCCACACTTTATAAAATCAACTCCACGCTGACGTGGATAGTGGGGGTATGAAAAGGTCGTAGGACGCGTACCGCCGCCCCACTGCGCTCGCCATGCTTCGGGTTCACGTTTATACTTGGGGGGTGGCGTGGGGGTGCATTTAACCATTGTAAGCACCCATTAGGGTGCTTAAAAGCACCCATTAGGGTGCTTATACAATTTAATATCATATATGGGTCAAAATCGCATCGCATCGCATGCCATCGGGTGTATGGCATGTGATGCGATAAAAAATCGGGCGACTAATTATCGTGGGAGCCGTGCTAGTACACAAGTTCCGAAATTTACTATTCTATTGACTTGTACATTTACTCCTTGGAGCAATGGTAGAATATGTAACCCTTTCTCCCTCATTATCTATTGCTAGGGGCCAAAGACTATGGCTCAGTATAGTTCTGCAGACAATAGATGTACTGGAGTAAAAGTTTGGGATTTGCAGATGCTTGGAATTTACTTAGGGAGTTATTCTGGCTGATTCAAAACCCCACCTTGCGAATGGTGGCCAGGCCGCCACCCATTTGCAGCCTGTGTTTGCACGCACTGGCTGTGAATGGATGTTTGACACATGCACGAAGTGGGCTGGCAACTGACATTTGGTGATGTCAGCTACCCGCCCTTGGTGCCCATGTCACCTTGAGATTCCCATGGGAATGACTATGAAACACTGGGCGTTCCCTTGGGTGATTCCCCAGCCACAATGTTGGGGGCATCTAGGTCTGATCACCATGGATGCACGCACCCGGTGCATGCACATGCTCAGAAATCCGCATGCGCATTTCTAAAACATCACGTTTGGATTTGCATGTGAGCGTATGGACCTGAATAAGGTCCCAAATACACACACACACATGCATAAACTTCCGTGTGTCCAAATATTCAACCGATAATACGGATGTCCATAGTCAATATTTGATGTTGAAGCTCATCCCCCAACAATTATATGGCTAATTCATGAATGAGTTTTTAATGCATAGATTTTTTATGTACTCTAGGGAACACTGATATGAGCATCGTTATGGTATTGCAGTAATCACAACTATTTAACATTTGACTGCTATCAACACTTTTTTATATGAAAATGAGTGATGATACTATGATTATTATAAATATATATAAGTTATGGTGGAGGTAAGTGTCTACATAGTCTCTAGGAAATGGTCTCTTATTCCAGGTGTTACGGATCTGGGTGTGAACCCACCGTTGGAGTACTGTGACAGACGATGGTGGTGGGCTGAGCCCTCAGCCGTGACCACTGTTAAGGATGGCCACGGCGCACCCTACACTGACTCTATTGGCCTTCTCGGACAGGTGACCGTAGACTGCGGGTTGCTAGGCTTCTCCTGTAGTCGCCGCATTCGAAGGAGCGAGTTAAGCCCGCTCCAACCCCGATGCAACCAGGTTTTACAGTAAGACCGGACCAAGACGGGACCGGAACCGGACTGGAAGCAGACCACCACAAGATGGCAACTGGACAACGTCTGAACCACGGCTGGACTACAACTGAACCACAACCGAACCGATTTGGGCCTGATACAGGACCGGATCAGGACGGGACCAGGACTACACCGGATCAGGACGAGACCAAGATTGGACCGAATCAGGAAAGGATCAGGATAGGAGAGAGACTGGACCACAACTGGACTGTGACTGGACCAGGACAGCAACTGGACGATGACTGGACCCAGACTGCAGCAGGACAAGACACTTGACAGGACCCAGACTGAAGCAAGACAAGACTCTGACAGCACCGCAACTGGCAGGACCGGGACAGATTAGGACTGGACAGCAGGGAACTGGACAGAACAGAGCATATGACACTCTGTGCAAGGCAATATCACCAGCAGGGCTGAGCTGGGCCAGATCCCTTAAGAGGGGTCCTCTGGCCAATCAGCCGGGCGACGCATCCTGCATGTCCCCTTATCAGATGTCCCCCGGAAGTGACACCCTTCTGAGGGTGCCCGGACTCCTGCTGTGGCAGCGACACAGCATGCAACAAGTCAGTGCTGCCAATGGGAGTACCCGGACCGCCCTTCTCACGGTGCGGGGAACCCTGCTGCGGCAGCACCGCTGCACACATGTCAGCGCTGCTGACACCAGGTTCCAGCCAAGAATGTTAAAATATACCAAATACTTGTTTCCAAAAACAAAAGAAAGTATGTAATGGTACCGGTTCTGGCTCCAACAGAAAGAAATAACTGCATGCATTCAATTTGGAAAACACTAAAACAGATGGATGAAACGTACGTACATAATTAATACAGCGGGAATAAGCCCTAAAGCAAATGCCTTGAAGACCTAAAACAATATGTCATTAATCTAGGAAGAAGTTATGGAAGAGCAACAGTTGCTGTAAGCCAGGCTACATAATTCTATGATAGCTAATATAATTGCTCAACTATTTGTAGAGAACCTAAGCAATTTACCACTTATTCACAAAGCGAGTTATTGATCATCAAAGGATCATTATTTAGCTTTGGCATAAACATGTTTTCACTTAACAATGTCTTACAAGTAGGAGGTAAAGTAATGATCCCAAAATAAAGACGATTATAAAGATGAAAACGTAACCTAACTCCGCGCCCCAGGAAAATCATACAATTATTTTGTTTCCTAGTGATTTCAGTATAGTTTAAATAGTACATAGAATTTTCTGCTAATATTGCCTACTTGTGTGTATATATATATATATATATATATATATATATATATATATATAAAGAAATACAGAATACCCAAACCGCGCACAGTAATAGCGTAGCAGCAGCTCTGAGGGTCCCCTGTTAGACAGGACCCCGGTTAGTTTAGAGATAGGGAAAAGAGGTTCAGAGTGCGCTATCAGAAATTATTAGACAATTTGTAAATTACATACAATTTAATAAAAGGTGCCTAATTCAAGGCGACATATAAAACAAAAACACTTTTTACAGCATGTAATGATTCGTTCTCAGTTATTTATGTTGTTCTTTTGGTGAAGCGGGCCTGCTTCACCAAAAGAACAACATAAATAACTGAGAACGAATCATTACATGCTGTAAAAAGTGTTTTTGTTTTATATGTCGCCTTGAATTAGGCACCTTTTATTAAATTGTATGTAATTTACAAATTGTCTAATAATTTCTGATAGCGCACTCTGAACCTCTTTTCCCTATATATATATATATATATATATATATATATATATATATATATATATATATATATATACACATACAGAGTACCACAACACTCGCCATCCCTGCGAATGGGGTGCAAGCAGCACTCGCCATTCCCAGGATGGGGTGAAGTGGCCTGTGACCACATGCTCTAATAAATACAAATACAGGGACTCAACACTCTCCATAATGAACTAACTCACCTTAGTATACAATTAATCAAATAAATAATGGGGTTTTAGTTCATGAATTGATCAATGCATTTTAGCTTGCAGCCCATCGCCAAGGGACCCCATTTCACTGCAAGTCCTACACTTGTATACATACAGGTACAGGTACTCTGTATGTGTATATATGTGGGTTAATTTTTAATTAACCTTTGTTACTGTGATCATAGCTTTCTCTTTCACCCCAGATGAGCTAATTTATCTGTAACCTGTGACAGCTGCCCCTTTAATTCTAAGTCAGGTGTTGTGTTAGGTGACTGTCTCATCTTTAAAAGCCATAAGGCACTTGGCAGGTGAGCTTTAAACCATGAAAAAACACATGTCCACTTTAGCTATGATGTGTCAGCAGTTGGCAGGCTCTTGAGAGACAATTGTTAGTGTAGGACTTGCAGTGAAATGGGGTCCCTTGGCGATGGGCTGCAAGCTTAAATGCATTGATCAATTCATGAACTAAAACCCCATTATTTATTTGATTAATTGTATACTAAGGTGAGTTAGTTCATTATGGAGAGTGTTGAGTCCCTGTATTTGTATATTTTTAGTCCATATATAAATGAAATAGCTTAGGATTTGGAGGATCTTGAATACTTTTTTTGCTAATCCGTCAAAAAATATTCCCCTTCTAGGGATGGTTTGGTATAGGGTCAAATGTATACACACACTAGGTGTGTGGTTTCGGGCTGGTCCTGTTTAACTCCTCTGGTGGTCACCCTCCATAAGAGGCCAACCTGGATCAATATAGTGAGTGAGAACCAGTCACTGAACCTTGTCACAGACACACATCTCCTGAAAGGACAGTGAGAAGCTTATTTTGACCTTTTTTCATGACCGTTCACTGGCTGCACCTGTCCTCGTGTTTATATTGATCCAGGTTGGCCTCTTATGGAGGGTGACCACCAGAGGAGTTAAACAGGACCAGCCCGAAACCACACACCTAGTGTGTGTATACATTTGACCCTATACCAAACCATCCCTAGAAGGGGAATATTTTTTGACGGATTAGCAAAAAAAGTATTCAAGATCCTCCAAATCCTAAGCTATTTCATTTATATATGGACTAAAAAGCCCTCCGCACAGATTGAAATCTTGCGACAAGGTCTAAAAACTTCAAAACGCACATTGGGAAAGGACTTAGTACATTAACATCTTGTCGAAGCTTCATCCTATTCAAGAAAATTTGTGGAAATTGTATCTATGCTTTTTGCGAACCCCTGATGAAGTCCCATGTAGGGACGAAACGCGTTGGGATCGTCTATTTATTGTTGTGAATTTTACCATTGAACTTTTTATGGTCTGAAACAAATACCACAGTCACATTGAACAAGAGACATTTTAATAAATTTATATGAATTTTGGACTTTACTTTGATTATTCTGAAATCTGTTAAAAGGCTATACAGACTCAATCATTAAAGGTCTGAATAAGGGGCGCCAACTTTCAATTGCTGTCCACATTTTCCTTGTCCCCATCCAACAGGGGTCTTTGTAAGTCCGGCAGCCCAAACATAGTAATACAGAATAAGTGGCGCGAAACAAGAGTCTGTTCTCCATATATATATATATATATATATATATATATATATATATATATATATATATATATATATATATATATATATATATATATATATACAGAGAGAGAGAGAGAGAGAGAGAGAGAGAGAGACATAATTATCCGGCACTCTGAAGAAGCGCTGCGGAATATGTATGCGCTGTATAAGAAACTGTTAATAAATAAATAAATATATATATATATATATATATAGAGAGAGATAGAGGGAGACATAATTATCCGGCACTCTGAAGAAGCGCTGAGGAATATGTATGCGCTGTATAAGAAACTGTTAATAAATAAATAAATATATATATATATATATATATATATATATATATAGAGAGAGAGAGAGAGAGAGAGAGAGAGAGAGAGAGAGAGAGAGAGAGAAATCAAAACAGGCAGCACTCACAGACTTTTTCAAAAAACGATAGCACACCCCAAGCAAAAGTTTCAACGTTTCGATTTATTAAATCCCCAGGAATAACAGACACAACGAAAACTTTTACCTTTATACTGTACATACTGTACTGTACAAGCTACTCCCACAAGTGAACAGTGCAAGTCAACAGTGTGCCAAAAGCAGACTTACTCTGGCATCATCTCCCGCAAACCACTCAGGGATCTGTACAGACAAACAAGTAACCGTGGTAACTACATAGCTAAAGGTGTCGATCAAATCTCAACAAAGCCATGTATTGCTGGCAAAACAATTTCATGTAATATCTATTTCAATCGCAACATTGTATTCCAGAGATTAGTTACCAATAAATCCACTGTATACAGTATACAGTGATTATCTTTTTAAAAAACTGTTCTTTGCTCGTATGGAAAAATTATACAAATGGAGGAACATTTATAACATATAGCTGAAATTTGCATTGCTATTATTGATTATTTATTAGTGTTTATTTGTATCATTTTTAGGGATTTTTTGTCTGCTTTTCGCTTCTCCATAAATGCCTATGTGATGATATTGACATGGGCTCCTATAGCAGTTCTCACCATAGATACCCATGTTGAGTTTAACACGGGCTCCTACTGTGTGGTGGGAACTGGAAAATCACCTTGAATGCAAAGTTAACTCAAACTGTATTTATTAGCAGTGGCTCTAGAGGCGGGGCTATAGCACAGTCCAAAATTCAAATAGGGAAGCCATATCAACTGTTAATGAGTCCTGCCCGATGATATCCGTCAGCACTTGGAGTAGCAGTTGATGTGACTCCCCTATTTGAAGTTTGAATATGCTTAAGCCCCATCTCTGCAGCTGCAACTGTTTATTAATCATTTGTTTCCTTTAAAGATTAGTAAAGCTGCTATGGGTATACATAATGTAAATAAAAAAGCTGATAGGTTTATACTGTGCAGATTGAAATTGGGCACTAAAAAGGACTACATTGACAGCAATCCCCTGACTTACCTTATGACTTGTCTCATACATAATTATAGGGGAAGGAAATACTGTAAGGGGAATGGGATCATTGGACAGACAAGCATTCGTTCAACAGTTACTAGGTCAACACCACAAGGGCGACATGCCTCAAGATTGACATGACTGAAGGTGGACATGTGGTTAGGTCGACAGGGTCATTAGGTCGACCTGGGGAGATCGACAGTCAAAAGGTCGACATGGGTTTTTTCACCTTTTTTTGTCTCAAATTTCGACACAGTCGTCATGGACACTGAAAAGACGAACCGCATCCCCTCGCATGACTCACTGTGCTCGCCATGCTTCGAGCATGGTGCCTCTCTACGCTCGGTACACTTTTTTATTCTCCCACAATGCCCTAGTGGATGGTAGGGCATGAAATACCGCCTGTCGGCACATGTCAGCTCCAAAAAAAGGGAAAACCCCCATGTCCACATTTTGACTGTCGACCTAATGACCCTGTCCACCTGATCCCATGTTGATCTTCAGTCATGTAGACCATGTGGGATCAACCTAATCCTTGTCTGTCTAGTGACCAGGATGCTGGATTGAGAAGAGGAGTTTGGAGAGAAGTGTGGTAAAAGTGAACAAAAGAAAGAGAGATGGGTAACTGAATAGGTGCATGGTGGAGGAATGCTACTCTGTTTTTTTACTGTGTACAGAAGAGATGTAGTTGTAACATCATGATGACAGAATAAGACATGGACATGGAAAAATGGAGTGGAAGACAACGTTAATTGGGAAAGTTGACAACCGTACTCGGTTACTTCATTATTACAAATGGCCTGCTTGGGAACTTAGTAGTTGGCTGACATTCAACAATTCTACTTGAGTAAGTTCATTATTCATCTACCTACACTGATTTTAATGGAACCTCATCAATGCACTGTTTTGCTCTGAGGCCTGTGACGTAGAGGGGAATCAGTTATATGTATTACTTCAATGAGTGCTTAAGGTTCCTTTACATAATATGCATGGGCATTTGTATTTGCTCCACCATGCTGTGTTTGGGTTTAATGCTTTTTAATGGGTGTGGTATAGGGTACGACAGTCGGGATCCCAACAGTCATTAGCCCGACGTCGGGATCCCGACTACCCGCTGCGCTCACCATCCCGCGGCACGGAGGCTCGCTATGCACACAACCTATTCCATTTTCCCTCTATGGGGGTCATGGACCCCCATGAGGGAGAATAGCTGGGGGCCGTCGGGCAACCATCTGTCGGAGTTTTGACAGTCGGGATCCCGACGTCGGGTAAATGACTGTCGGGATCCCGACTGTCGGGACCGCGTCCGGCACCCCTTTTTAATAGCCCAATAGTATATACTGTATAATACATACAAGACAAATATATTTTTGTAAAACAATGAATAATCTTCAACATTCATAATTATTGTTTTATCTGTAATCTTATTGTAGCGTTACTGGCAATATCGCAGAGCCACATCCAATTTCTTAGAATCCAGATAAAACTAAACACAAAATACCAGATATATGTATGTCTGCATGTCCTGTATGTCGCATTTGTGTGTTTTATCTGGAAGCAGATAAGCTTTGCACATTTATATTACATTCGGTTAGTCAAAGCTTTATTATAGATCTGCACTGCATCTTTGTATGTCAATACATCATGGAGACAATATCTTAATAACATAAGTGTGTTGTTTATAGTGTGCTAATGGTCTAATGTATGAAACGATAAGAAAGCAGTTTGTACCACAGAGGTTTTCAGGCAGGTTTATGTGATAATACATAATAGTCTATTATTATGCATTTGGAAACTCCCATTTAATGAATATTATCTTTTAAGTCCTAGACAACAAGAAGATGTGGTAAGGGTTGCATTAAAAGGGCAGAAAGATCTAAATCATGTTATATAATTTGTCAATAGTGGAAAATAGTCATTTCCAGGTACAAATGTGTTCAAGGACAGACATTTTACACGTAGGCACTTATTCTGGTTCACTCGCAAAGGCAAATTCATTCTCAAATGGTCAAAACCATGTTGCACTGCAGGTGGGGTAGTGTAGAGAGATTTAGATTTTGGTGAGTTATTTTGTTTCTGTGCAGGGAAAATACTGACTGCTTTATTGTTACACTGCAATATAGATATCACTTTGAAGTAAAACCCCACCCAAATATAATTCTCTCTGCACAAGTTACATCTGCCCCACCTGCAGTGCACATGGTTTTGACCATTTGAGAAGGGATTTGCCTTTGTGAGTGACCCAGAATAAGGGCCATACTGTAGCATTGTCGCTGGAAATTATAAACTAACTAACATTAATAAGACTGGATGGTCAACTCAGCACACAAGATATCATAGCCATCTTGCTTCCCACACCTGTGCACTGGTGTAAATTTAAGTGTACTTGTGTTAATTAAGAGGCCGATTAAAACTCGTTCATAGGGGCCGAAATCAGCCATGTCCCTCAAATGATTTTTTGCATGTGATGAGATGTGTTAGGGATTCGCACGGTTGGAGGGTGGGCGTTTGGCTGGGCGACAGACAGATTTAACCTGTTAACTTGGCTGCAATTCTATGAAGCCTAGCGAACAGGTCTGAACCAGACACTAATTCCCCTTTTAACCCACCACAAAACCCCGGGTCTTCGGTGGGTCAGACCCGGGTCAGCGGCGGTGTAAATTGGACACGCTGTGTCCCTTTACAGGGGACTTCTACCAAGGTCTTGACCTGGGTAGAACACGGCTAGGACCTGGGTAGAGGTCGGTGTAAATGGGTACGCCGGCTCCCATTTCCATCAATGGGGGACGTGCAACCTGCGGACCGCAGCATCTGCAGGTTGGATGGGGGGACACAGACAGCATGCGCTGCTGTCTGCTATACTCTGTAGACAGCAGCGGCAGCGGAGGGGGTGAATGGATGCCTGTGTGTGGCATCCATTCACCTCCGGGACAATGGCTGGGAGGTGTACAGGGGCTGGGGGCAGCCCAGCAGCTTACCTTGGTGCTGGGCTGCCCCCAGCATGGCGATCGGTGTTTCCGGCGGGGATCACCACTGTCCCAGCGCTTGGAGAGGATTTCATCTCCAAGCGCCACCTCCATCTACACTGCGGGTGGGCACTGCAGTGTAAACGATGTAAATCCCTTATCCGACCCGGCTAGGATCCTTCTTCCAAATGCCGGGTCGGATCCGGGATTTTTGGTGTAAAAGGAGTATAAGTCACATTGGGGCAGATGTATTAAGCCCAGTAAAGAGATAAAGTGGAAGGTTATAACGCACCAGCCAATCAACTCCCAGCTTTCCTTTTTTAAACATAGCTGATTGGCTGGTGCATTATAACCTTTTACTTTTTTTACACTTTATCACTTCAACAGGCTTAATACATCAGCCCCATTGTGCTGAACCGATGAAATTGTGAGCTCCATAAATTACTTCCTATGTGTTCTGCAGAAAAAAAGAAAATACGGGTACAATAAGCACTAAGATTACAGATAATTTAAACCATTAGGATTAACTCTACTCTATTAACATAAACACATTTGTTTGGCTAAAAGTGAGGTTCCATCTACCACATCCTGGTAACGCCTACAGTATGTGTTCTAAAATTAAAATAAAATAACTATTTATGTTGCCAGTAAGGTGCACCCAATCGCAGAACATTCATTTAAAAGATGGAAAAACAATTAAGGAAAATATTAATATTTATAAATAACCTGAGTGAACGTAACAGGAGGAGTATTGACCCTACCTACAGTAGTTACACAAAATTGCCATAATTCCTCTCATGGTTCTCACAATGGGGGTTATTAGGACATGATCGCAAAGCTGCGAAATCACAGCACAAGCGATGATTGATAGACTGTGCGTGCGTATGGATTGTAGCGCACATGCACAAGGTCGTCCTGCAATAAAATCCTGCTATTTTTTTTTATCGCTGCCTGCACACATGTTGAGGTACTTGTTTCCTCGCACGGCGCCCAATCTTTTGATCGTAGTACATCTTATATAATCACATCGTATCGCATGCAATATAGCGGCATGCGATGTGATGCGATTTTTAATTGTACAAGCACCCTGATTGGTGCTTTCAATGTTAAATGCAACCCCATTGGCAATGCCACCTCCACTATCAATGCCAACCCGAAGCGTGGCGAGCGCAGCGAGCCCGCGAGGGGCGGAGGTACGCCTCCTCCGACCTTTTCATACCCCCACTAACCATGTTGGTGTGGAGTTAATTTAAGATAGTGTGGTAAGTGCAGAGAGCCACCGAGCCCGAAGCGTGGCGAGTGGACACAGATTACTTTACATGTATTCCGAGTCCCCACGCGGGGCTCACCGTGTTTCAGGCTCGTATTACGCGTCCGGTCACCACGCTTTGGGCTCGGGGGCTCGCTGCGCTCGCCGCACTATCTAAAGTCAACTCCATGCCTACGTGGATAGTGGGGGTATGAAAAGGTCGGAGGACAGGTACTGCCGCCCCCCGCGGGTTGGCGTTGATAGTGGGGGTGGCATTGACAATGGGGGTGCATTTAACATTGTAAGCACCCATCAGGGTGCTTGTACAATAAAAAATCGCATCACATGCCATTTGCTGGCATGCAATGATATGCGATATTTCATTGTACTCCTGTTAATTTAACATGAATATCGCATCGCACACCACTAAGTAAGGTATGCGATGGGCGCCATGCTAGGAAACAAGTACCCATGTTGATTGACAGGAAGCCGATGTTTTGGGGGTCGCACCCGGCCATTTACTGGGAGTGTCAGGCAAAACACAGGCGTGCCCAAGCATTTGAGGGAAAGTTGTTTGATGTCAGCTGCAGTCACGATCTGACTGCTTCTATTGCAGCTGCCGAGTAAGTCCTGGGCTTTGTACATTTGATAGCGAGTGAGTTTTTAATGGATTTGCAGCTAATCGCCGATCCACCTACTTTTCGGAAGCCGTGCTAAGCAATTTGCAAGCTTGCAGGGGGCAGGGATTCACTCAGACTGGGCAGCGGCTATCTAATCTCACGGTGCTGCTAAATCGTTCCACAGCAATCAGAAAGAATAACCCCCAATGTCCTCAGTTCTGCTCATGGTTTTTCTGTTTTCCACAGACCAAACAATTAAAGCTGCTTTTAACCCAGGTAACAGGAAAAAAGGCAATTAGAACTTAATGCTATAAATAGATTTATGGGGTTTTTTATGTGCTAATTGTCTTGAAGCACTACAAAGGGAAGGTCAATAGACCCTTGATGGTCCTTCTCCGTACAATTCTACAGTTGCTTAGGAAACATATCTTTTTCTTGTTTTCCTTCTCAGAGTACCCTTTCATGTCCAATTCTTTTTGACTGATAGCCAGGCTTTTTTTGGAATGCTAATATAAATAGAATTCTATTTCAATTATTATTATTATTATTATTATTTATTTATTTATTTATAATTTCTTATATAGCACAGCAGATTCCGTTGCACTTTACAATAGTAGACAGTAATAAGACAAACTGGGTAACAACAGACAGACTTGGAGGTAGGAGGGCCCTGCTGCAAGCTTACAATCTATAGGGACATAGGAGGGAAACACAAGGACAGGCACCAGTAATAGCATAGCAGTCCCACCAAGTTGCAAGTCCAGAAGGGAAGCTAAATAATACATAAGTGCCTCAGAGGGTTATGTGTGTAGAACTTAAATATGATAGGCTTGCCTGAAGAGGTGAGTTTTCAGGGAACGCTTGAAAGTTTGGAGGGTAGTGGAGAGTCTTATTGTGCGTGGAAGGGCATTCCATAGGATGGGAGCAGCCCGATAAAAGTCCTGTAATAGTGAATGGGAGCTAGTGATCCGTGCAGAAGAGAGACGCAGATCTTGTGCAGAGTGGAGTAGTCGAGATGGGAGATATTTTGTGATAAGTAAAGCGATATAAGCTGGTGCAGTATGGTTAATCGCTTTATATGCTATTTATTTATTTCAATGACATTTTGTTGAGCGCATGCAGAGTGTCCACACCTGCAATTTTTCCAATTGTGCATGCATCTAAAGCCATGGAGGTGATCTATGCATCTTCATCCAAATCTCCAGTTGCCACAGACTGGCCTGTAGACAGAATTGCAGGCTTTTCATCTAGGATAGAGCTGATAGTTAAGGTGGCTGCTCTCACAATCAGATCTCATACCCCTTTCACATTGCAGCTTTAACACGGTATATTGCCATTTTTTTTACCGTTTTAAAACGGGAACAGCTGCAGTGTGAAAGCTCCATTGTCAATTAACCGATTACAGAATACCGGTATTTTGAAACGTGTTTAAAGCAGGATCCTACACATTTCTGAGCCGTTTTCCCTGCAGTCTGAACGGGATGCAGTGTAAATCCCGGCGGTCGGGATCCCTGCGTTGAGAATCCCAATGCTGGAATCCCGACAGCTGAAATCCCGACACTTTCTCCCTCTGGGGGTGTCCACGACACCCCCGGAGGGAGAATAAATTAGTGTGCCGAGCGTAGCGAGGCACCGGGCCCGCTGCGTGGTGAGCGCAGCGAGCCCGCAAGGGGGGGCCATCCACGTCCCCCCCTTGTCGGGATTTCGGCGGTCAGGATTCCAGCGTCGGGATTCTGAACGCCGGGATCCCGACCGCCGGGATTTAATACTGAATCCTTCTGAACAGCTCAGAAACGGTATTTGCTACAAATGATAACCACACAAGGGTTATATGTTATCTCCCTGCATGATCCCCACCCACAAGCAGGAAATAAACAAAGGAGATTCATTGCAAAGAAGCACTGCTTGAACTTGCTGATTGAAAAAGGTTTAATCTGAAAGGTACAAAAATGGTATTGAAACTGCAATATACCGTTTACAACATGGAATAGATGTGGCAGCCTGGCTGCAGATGGAGGTCCGCAGCTATTTTAAAGAATGCAATGGGCCCACAGATCATCTTCTTTTCCTATTATCCTGAATCAGGATTCATTAAGCTAATTAGATTTTTCTGCCTTGCCAGAGCCAAACTATGCATGTTTAAACACTAATAAACTGTACACTACCCCCATTTATCTCATTCTCCTATCATATTTCTGTAAAGTAGAAAGATTTATAAATCTTCTAATATTCCTACTTAGAGTGACATATTATGTAAGTGTGTAAAGTACCTAGGTAATGGTAATGTATACATGGGTATTGGCAATGTATACATGAGTAATGGTATTGTATACTTGAGTCATGCTGCTTTCCCACTGCAGAGCCGGTTAAAGTACCGGTATTTTTAAACGTTTTTTTAAAACGGTATTAGCATTCACATTGCACTAGATTACCGTTTTAAATACTGTTTAAGTGCTATTCCCACTGCAGTGTACCGTTTAAAAAAGAGTGCCTGTCTTTCCTGCCCTGCACCCCCCCTCCCTCCCCTGGTACCTGCCCTGCACCCCCCTCCCTCCCCTGGTACCTGGCCTACAAACTACAAACCCCATACCTTTCTTGCACACCCCCCCCTCCCCTGGTACTTGCCAGTGCATCGGATCGTGCTCCGTTCATTGAATTCCGGTGGGTGACAGCTCCTGACTCTTGCAGTGCCGGCGGGTGAGAGCTCCTGACTCCGCAGCACACTCTCCTTCGGACGCTGTGCAGGCTCCGGCTGTATCAACCCCCATGCTTGCACCATCGTGTATGCTGGCAGCAGGATCTGATAGTTGGGCGGGGGGGGGGGGCTCCACACAGCAGGGGGTGCCGGGTATTTGCGGCGGCTACAGCCAGCCCTCATCCCCGCTACTGCTATAGCCAAGTGCGTGCTTCCTGGTAGCATGTGTGTATGGGATGGATGTACCACTGTCCCGGGACACACCTGTGCCATGTCCCCCCTATAGATCGCATACTAGGCTGCAGGTCAGGATTGCTATGACGGGTGCCCGCATGTGCAGCCAGCACCGAGCATCCCTGCGCTCCCGGGTACCTGTGCTCCGAGGCTGCTGTATGCTCAGCGCTTGTAGTAAGGGGACTGCTGCTGGGAGAGTGATGAGCAGTGGGGTTGCTGTTCCTGCGCTGTCAATCCCCATTATGTCCCTGCATTGCCCGGCCGGGAGGTCATACATGGCAGGGGGTCACTGGGTCACGGGGGGGTGGTTGCCCAGGTGCCCAAGACAGCCCTGACTGCAAGCAGAGATCAGTCAGGAGCTGTCACCCACAGGGATTCAATGAATGGACCCCGCTGCATGATCCGGCGAGCTGGCAAGTACCAGGGGAAGGGGGGGGGGTGCAGGATGGACAGGTACTTGGGTTGTAAGCCAGGTACCAGGGGAGGGGGTTGACTGGTTTTGGGGTCCTAAATACCATTTCAGACTTGTTCCCACTCCCAAAAAAACGGGTCTGAAACGTGTAGGACTCTGCTTTTTAAACGTGTTGAAATACCAGTTATCTTTAACCGGTAAATCAACTCTGGCACTTTCCCACTGCAGCCTTAAACGGTAAATAGTGGGGAAAAAACGGCAATTTACCGTTTAAGACCTGCAGTGGGAAAGGGGCATAATAGTGATACACACATGGGTATTGGTAATGTACACAGGGGTATTGGTAATGTATACACGAGTAATGGTGATACACACGTTGGTAATGTAGACATGGGTATTGTTAATATAGACATGGGTATTGGTAATGTAGACAGGGGTATTGGTAATGTAGACAGGGGTATTGGTAATGTAGACATGGGTATTGGTATTGTAGACGGATATTGGTAATGTAGACATGGGTAATTGTAATGTATACTGTACATTGGTCATTTTAATGTAGACATGGGTAATGGTATAGTATACATGAGTAATAGTGATACACACATTGGTAATGTAGACAGGGGTATTGGTAATGTAGACATGGGTATTGGTAATGTAGACAGGGGTATTGGTAATGTAGACATGGGTATTGGTAATGTAGACAGGGGTATTGGTAATGTAGACATGGGTATTGGTAATGTAGACATGGGTATTGGTAATGTAGACAGGGGTATTGGTAATGTAGACATGGGTATTAGTAATGTATACTGTAATTAGGTAATGGTAATGTACAGTATACTGTACATGGGTAATGGTAATGTAGACAGGGGTATTGGTAATGTAGACATGGGTATTGGTAATGTAGACAGGGGTATTGGTAATGTAGACATGGGTATTGGTAATGTAGACAGGGGTATTGGTAATGTAGACATGGGTATTGGTAATGTAGACATGGGTATTGGTAATGTAGACAGGGGTATTGGTAATGTAGACATGGGTATTGGTAATGTAGACATGGGTATTGGTAATGTAGACAGGGGTATTGGTAATGTAGACATGGGTATTAGTAATGTATACTGTACATGGGTAATGGTAATGTAGACATGACATCATTGAAAGCTTGATAAGAAAGGAAGCTTCATGCTTTCATCCCTCCTCTTTTATATAATTTATATATTTTTTTATTTATATTATCCATACATGTTTGGTTAAGCTGGACATACACCCTCAGATACATCATCTGTCTGACTGGTAGACATTTTATCCGATAGCCTGATAGCATTGAGAAACATTTCCAAAACTGCACATTGAAAACTTTCCTTAAACCTGCCAAGTCATCGCTTAATAATAGCACTGATTTTATAGTCTGTTTATTTGAGACTAACTTAGGTAAGTTATATTTAGTTACATTTCTAGATACTTTGCATAATGGTATTCTGCGGAATGTTGAAGCGGCTGAGTAACTGTAACATTATGGGGGAGATTTACCCAACCTTTTGGCCATTGCAAGAAGACAGAAGGGAGTCTTAACAGTGGGGGTCAATCATGTGCGGTCCTTGGAATCAGTGATAGCACTGCATGGTAATGCAGCAGGAGGCATCTATTATGAGCAGATCCCTTCACTTGATGTAATGATCTGACCTTCAATCTAGGACACAGCATCAGCTCAAAGCACCAATCATCAGGTATCTTGTGGCACCCATAGTGTCATTCAACCCACCCATTACATCGGCCAAGAATTATCCACCCTACGATAGAGATCACTGGTATTTTCCAGCCACCGAAATGGCGGTGACATGACTCAGTTTTTCCCATTACCAACCCTGAACTGGTGTCATACTGTCAATCAATAAAAGTCGGATGCCGGTCTGCAGTCTAAAAATCGATACTTGATGGGTGCAATGATGGGTCCAGTGTAAGTAACACATGTGAGAGTAACCAATAATATATAATATAAATATTTATTTATTACCAGTTATGTAGGTACTTGTGTATTGTCACGGCACCCATCGCATCACATACCATAAGGCATACGATGGTATGCAATGCGATGTGATGCGATGCGATACAATGTTAGCAGATGTTATACAATTTAAAATTGTATACCATCGAATTGTATGCCATTGTATGGCATATACTGTACAACGGTATAAGATTTTTTTTTTTTAACAATATGTTTATTGAGTTTTATCTGCATTCAAACAGGGGGGGGGGGGGGGTTACAGAAAAGAAAATAGAGGGAGGGGGTGCGTTATACATAGTAGTTACATACATAGATCACAATTGGTAATTAGTATAAATTAAACGTTAACTCGTCACTCATTTAGAGAGCCAGGAGCGTACTTGAATGGTGCTCAAACAGCTTGTATTAGACGTATAAATAGTGGTAGAGCGTAACAGGAGGAGTATCCCATGTATTAACTTTGCCTATCCTTCTATATGGAGTTTACAAAGAGTAATCATACCTGTCCCCTTCCTAACGCTCAGAATCTGGGGAATTTAGAAGATTAATATCAACAGAGGTGGAGCTCTTAGTTATATGCCCCGTTTCTTCTCTGAACGTTGACCACCCCAGCCACAACAAATGTATAGAGTTAGGGGAGGAGGAATACTGTGCTCCCGCCGTCTTAAAACTGTAGTGTTTCTGGATTTTATCGCATATCGAGTCAACACTGGGAATCCTCTCTGATCTCCACAGCTGAGCGATAGCTGCTTTTGTAGCGATCAGAATGTGTCCCAGAACATAGGTTTCGCCTTTGGTTAGGTGGCCTCCATATAGGTGAAGGAGAGCCGTTTCGGGGTTAGGTTCAATCGGTTCACCAATTATTTTACCAATCAAGCTGAAAATTGACGACCATAGTGGCTTCAGTACAGGGCAGTCCCAGAATATATGGAATATGGTACCTATTCCCCCGCAATTTCTCCAGCATGATTTTGAGATATTAGGCCATATTTTGTGCTGGCGGTCCGGTGTATAGTATGCCCTGTGAATTAATTTAAAAAACATCTCAGCATGGTTGATGCACTTAGACACTTTGAAACATGACTTAAATATTAGGTCCCATTCCTCAATTTGCAGGGTTCTTTGGAGGTCTTTTTCCCATAGAACCTGAGATTTAAGTTTAGGTGAGCTGTTCTCATTAACCAGATAGTTATACCACTTAGATATTGCTCCCTTCTGGTGTGGGTTGCTAAGTAGATTATGGGTCATTGGGGCAATGCGTGGGGTCGTATTTGGGGGAAGGAGGTATTTTGACAACCAACTTCTCAACTGTAGGTATTTAAAGAAGTCGCCCCTAGGGATATTGTATATTTCTTGTAGATGGTTAAAGGGGGCTAAGTGGCCATCAATAAACATGTCGCCTAATTTAGTCAGACCGCTTGATGTCCAATTTGACAGTTGTAAGTTTGGAATAAGATACATCATTGACCGCAGGGTCAGCAGGGGGGCGGGCAGAGTAGTATCCCTGCTTCCTGACATACTTTTGTGCCAGGTCCTCACTGTGGCCCCTATAGATAAGTTTTTAATATGCAGTGAGCGGAAGGAAGGGGGTGGCATCCAGAGTAGATCAGCCAGACTACATGGTGAGGCCTCTGCCTGCTCCAGACACACCCAGGGTTTCAGATGGTCCTGAGTAAGCCACTCCTTTGTCTGGGAAAGGAGACACGCTTGGTGATATTTTTCAATATCCGGGAATGCAACTCCCCCGTCTGGTTTAGAGCGTATTAATACGTGTTTGGCTATCTTTGGTTTTAGGCCTTTCCATACGTACTTAGTGAGAGACCTGTTGAACTTGTTGTACATGGTTTTTGGGAGTAATCTAGGGATTGCCCTGAATAAGTACAGTAATTTTGGAAGCAATACCATCTTTATTGCTGCCACCCGCCCCAGCCAAGAGACTTCTTGCATCATCCAGTCTCTGGTTAGACCCTCAAAAGCCTTTAGGAGGGGGCCATAATTGCATTCTAAGATGTCTTCCTCGCTAGCTAGATGAATCCCTAGATATTTTAAGGATCTCGACTGCCAGGCATACCTGTATTCATCTTTGAGTCTAGTCAGTATTTCGGGGGGGGTAAAGAATGGGAGGGCTTCTGTTTTACTTGTGTTCAACTTGTAATAGGAGACGGAGGAGAACTGTGTGAGGATAGTATGCAATGCTGGAAGGGAGGTTAATGGGTTTAATATACATAATAAGACGTCATCTGCAAATAAGCAGATCTTGTGTGATAGGCCTCCTAGCTCCGGGCCGGATATTAAATTTGATCCTCTTATTTTCGCCGCCAGCGGCTCAATCGCTAGGGCAAAGACAAGAGGGGAGAGTGGGCACCCTTGTCTGGTGCCATTGGTAATGGGGAAACTCGACGATAGACACCCGTTGGAGTATACTTTTGCTGAGGGGGATGAATACAAAGCCAGAATGGAATCCAAGATTCTACCCGTGAAGCCGAACTGTTGTAAAACAGCTCTGAGGTAGCCCCAATGCAGCCTGTCAAAGGCCTTTTCTGCGTCCAGGGACAGGAGAAGCAATGGTCTCCCCGCCCTGGAACAGAGCTCCAGCACATTAAACATTCTACGGGTATTGTCGGGGGCTTGTCTGCCTAGCACAAATCCAACCTGGTCAGGGTCAATAAGTGTTGGCAGTAGTGGGCAAAGTCTGTTGGCTACTATCTTTGCATACAGCTTTATGTCGATATTGAGTAAGGCAATTGGCCTGTAGTTCTGTACTATGGAGGGGGATTTCCCTGGTTTGGGTATAGTTATAATCTGTGCTTCTAACATTTCTTTGGGAAAGGAGTTCTGATCGGAAGCTTCATTAAAGACTGTCGTAAGGACTGGGGCTAATTCTGTTTTGAAAACTTTATAAAAGTTAGCCGGGTATCCGTCTGGGCCTGGAGCTTTATCACGGGGCATGGAGTCTATAGCCAGGGAGACTTCTTCTACTGACCAGGGTTCGTTGAGGGAACTACAGGCCTCAGGGGACAATTTGGGCAACTTCAATTCCTTAAGGAATTCTTCAATTAGATCTATTTTTGGCTGGGGAGTTGTAGGGTCATTCTTAAGGTTGTACAAGCTAGAGTAGTACGTGACAAAAGCATTAGCTATGCCAACCGGGTCCATAACCTTCTGTCCTTGCACTGAGGTTATGCTCTGAATTCTTTCCTTGGCTCTTCTACCCCTCAGTTTACGTGCCAGTATTCGGCCTGCTCTATTTCCCAGAATATAGTATTGTTGATTAAGTCTTGTAATATTCTTCTGGACTTCCGTTAGGGAGAATTTATTTAGTTCCTCACATGCATTCTTCAGGGATTTTAGTAAGGGACCGTCTGTAGGGTTAGCTTTATATAGTCCCTCAAGTCTTATTACTTCTGCCTCTGCCTCAATAAATTGCTGTTTATATTCTCTTTTTAGTTTCGCTGCCACTTGTATTGCAGAACCCCTGACTACAGATTTAAGAGCGCACCAGTGATTGAATGTTGAGGTATCTCCTGGGGAATTTTAACGGTATAAGATTTTAAATTGTATAAGCACCCTAATGGGTGTTTTCAATGTTAAATGTGCCCCCTATAAGATAAATAATTGTATATGTACCGTAATAGGTGCTTGCTATGTTAAAAGCACCCCCACAGAAAACCGCATTTCAACCCTGGAAGATGAAAACACTAAAACTAGTGTCAAGTTAAAAAATCTCTCACTCCAGGTGTCAGAAATGAGGGCTAAATTGGTAGACGTAGAAGGAAGATTGCGGAGGAACAACTTGCGATTTATTGGTCTACCTGAGCGTGTGGAGGGGTCTGACGCAGTGAAATTCTTTGAGAAATGGTTGACGGAAGAACTGGGTAAAACATCTTTGTCTGCACAGTTCGCGGTGGAAAGGGCACATCGTATCCCTTTCAGACCATTACCACCCGGAGCCCCCCCACGTACAACTATCATTAAACTTTTGAACTTCCAGGATAGAGATGCAATTCTGCGTCTGGCTCGTGAAAAGGGTCAGTTGGTGTATGACGGTCATAAAGTTTCGGTCTTCCCAGACTTTGCTTTAGATGTTCAACGTGACCGAGCTAAGTTTGTGGATATAAAAAGACGACTTCGTGACTGTAAATTGAAGTATTCGATGATCTATCCTTCAAAACTCAGAGTAGTTAATGATGGCGACTCTGTTTTCTTCTCCACGCCAGACGAAGCCGCAAAATGGCTTGATAAGTGGCTACCGGGCCGGCATCAGCAGGCTCCCAGTTAGAATAAAATGATTGATTAATCCTTTATAGCGCCGGAGAGCCTCCCTACACTTTGGTGGCTAAGGGTTCTTATTTTATCGCCCCGAGCGATTGTTGAAGTTCTGTATAGTCTTATTTTTTTTTTTTTTCTCTGATGTAATTGCAGATGGGTAGTAGTGGTTTAAAAAGTATGCCAAGTAGAGGGTGGTATACAGGGAGGAGGGAGGGAAGGGGTTCTATATGGGGTAATATTTTTCTATATGTTTTGTGTTGTTTTTTTTGTATGTATTTTGAAATTGTGTATCTTCCAGTCAAGTTATGGTATTGGAGCATGGAGAGGTGGTATATTCGCAACTTTCTCCTATCATTCCGGCGTGGAACGTTCAGCGAGGAGGAGGCAGCCCTGCCCTTTTTTCTATCTTTATTATGGTTAAATTAATATCTTGGAACGTGCGTGGTCTCAATAATAAAGTTAAACGTTCTTTAGTTCTCGACCACCTTAGGAAATCCAAGGCAGATATTATGTGCATGGTTGAGACCCACTTGGTGGGCGGGAAGCTTTTGGCATTGAAGAGGCCTTGGATTGGGAAGCTATTCCATGCCCCATTTACCTCCTCCTCTCGGGGTGTTTCAGTGCTGATCAGGAGATCGTTAGCATATACTTGTAGAAATTTTGTGATAGACCCGTCTGGCCGTTATATCTTTCTCAATTGTGTGGTAAATACTCAACAATTATTATTATTATTTGTTTACATTCCCCCTCCATTTAGTTTTGATGTACTACTGAAGGCGGCTGAATTTGTTGCAACATATCCACTAATCCCAGTCATCTGTACGGGAGACTTTAACAATGTAATGGACCCAAAAGGGGATAGATGGCGATCCACCTTATCTGATAGAACTAAGAATGTAAAAGCTTTTAGCAATTTTGTTCACGATATGGGCTGGGTGGATATTTGGAGAGTACGGAATCCAACTAGCCGGCAATACTCCTGCTACTCCGCTACTCATCAGGTATTTTCGAGAATTGATCTTGTTCTCGTATCCAGAGATATAACCTCGAGTGTGGAAAATGTTGGTTATTTGGCTAGGGGGATTTCGGACCACTCCCCTGTTGAGCTGGACCTCTCCGAATCAAAGGAGCTTGGTTCAAGGTTCTGGAAACTTAATCCTACTTGGTTGCAATCTTTTGAACAAGATGATAGGATTCTCCTTCAGTGGGAGGAATTTTGGGATCTAAACTCTGGGTCTGCCCCTGACTCTATCACCTGGGATGCTTTTAAAGCGTTTGTAAGGGGAACTTTGAAAAAGCGAATAGCCGAGAAAAAAAAAAAATGACAGAGAGGCTATCCTTCGATTGGAAAGGGAAACAGTGGGTAGAGAAGCTAAATTTCTAGTCGATGGTACAGACTCTTCTAGACTCCAGTGGCTAGAGTCTCAGGAAAAATGGCTGCAGGCATTAAAATCCCAAAATCAGAGAGTAATGTCAGCTAGATCCCAAAAAAATTATCAATTTTCTGATAAGCCTGGGAAATACCTGGCTTTTCTGGCCCAGGCCGAAAGTTCCTTTAATAAACTAGTCTGTATTCAACAAGAGGATGGGACTAGAATGCATGCTACCCCCGACATTGGTCAAGAATTTATAAGATATTTCACTTCTATATATACCTCACAACTGAGGACTACCCAGTTGGACATAGATGAATATCTTGCTAATATCCCTATTCCGTCATTAGAACAACAAGAGACGTTAGACCTGGAAGCCCCATTTACCCTTGAAGAGGTGAGGAGAGCAATAACAGAGTTACCTAATAATAAATCCCCGGGATTAGACGGCATACCAGCCGAATTATATAAAAAGTACGTTGATTATTTTGCCCCACTTATGTTACACACCTTTTCCTCATGTTTTGATGAGAATAAACTCCCCCCTTCTATTGTAGAAGCAAAAATAAGTCTAATATTAAAACAGGAAAAGGACGGGACTAAGGTCGAGTCATACCGACCTATATCGGTGCTAAATGTGGAGGCAAAGGTATTGGCTAAAATTTTGGCTACTCGCCTGAACAAATATATATTAAAAATTATACATCCCGACCAGAGCGGTTTTATGCCGGGTAAATCTACGGAGCTGAATCTTCGAAAATTACACTGCCATCTACAGATCCCTGGTGCTGCAGATACTCAGCCGGCTGTGGTATCATTGGATGCCACTAAGGCTTTTGATGTCGTCGAGTGGCAATACTTATGGTCGGTCCTTAGGGCCATGGGATTCGGTCCAAGATATATCAAATGGATACAGTTATTGTATACGAATCCCCTGGCCCAGATTTCAATTAATGGTTGGACTTCGACATCATTTCAGCTGTCCAGGGGAACAAGGCAGGGGTGTCCACTATCCCCTGCCTTGTTTGCCCTGGCAATAGAACCGTTGGCATGTGTATTGAGGGCATCTTTGTATAATCGGGGATTTAAGGTGGGAGATGGCTCAGACATTGTATCCCTTTACGCAGATGACCTGCTGATCTACCTGTCTAAGTTTAGCACCGATATATTCAAAGTCCTCGTGATAATTGATAAATTTGGGGACTATTCTGGAGTGAGAATTAACTGGTCTAAATCCCATATCTTACCCATTAAAATCGAACCAAAATCCCCAACCTCCCAATTACTCCCATTAAAGTTTGTTTCCAAATTTAAATACCTTGGGATATGGGTAACAGTAGACCCAAAAGAATTTATTCCTTTAAATGTAGCACCACTTTTGGTGCATTTTGAATCAAAATGTAAAACATGGAGAAGACTTCCATTGACAATGTTGGGACGTGCAAATTTAGTAAAAATGACTATACTACCAAAAATATTATATGTACTAAGACAGTCTCCAATTTATATCCCCAGCATAATATTCCGTAAGCTTAACTCCATTATGATATCTTTTATTTGGAATAACTCTAGACCAAAGGTTAGACTCAATGCATTGGCTAGAGAAAAAGAGTTGGGAGGGATTGGCTTACCAGACTTTAAGAAGTACTATTTTGCCTCACAATTAGCGCAAATGCACCAATGGTTGGATGAGAGCCCTGTAATGGGATTAGTAGATGAATTGGTGAAGGTATCTACACCCGAGATTAGACCTGTCTCTAGGCTACTCCAGGGCTATACACTTGTTAGGGATACACCCTTAGTGGTTCAGTCTATAAGGGTGTGGAAAGAAGTAAATAAAATTCTAGGGTATACTGGTATTGATCCCACATATCCATTAGAAGATAAACAGATGTTTAACAACTCCGAAGATCTACAACTCACCCGAGTTTGGGGTCCATTCCAGATTAATTGCTTGAGTCAATTTTTTATAGACGGTCAGTTTAAGTCATTTGCTCAGCTCAGCAGGGAGTTCTGTTTACCAAAATCTTATTTTTTTCGTTATTTACAACTAAGAAGCTGTCTGGAGCATCATTACCCTAATCTAAGATTGAGCTTTAGTGTGTCACCCTTAAAAAAATATGTAAAATCTGAGGTTAAAAAAAAGGTATCTAAAATATATAGAATAGTTACTGCAGAGTCAGATAGAGAGGACTTAGAAAAGCTAAAAATTAAATGGGAAGAGAACCTGGGTCCCCTGGATGAGGATGATTGGCGAGTTGCGCTGTCAACATATGCCAAGGCCCCATCCTCCATAAAAGTGCAACAAATTCAACTTTATGTATTACACCGTGCATATATGTCTACTTTTAGACTGATCAAGTTTGGCTCTGTATCTTCAATAATATGTAATAGATGTAAGACCTCCCCAGGTACTTATTTCCATTTACTATGGGAATGTCAACCCGTGTTGGAATTTTGGGAGAAGGTGAAGAATATTATTGTCCACACTGGGGTGGAACGGGATCTTTTGACTAGTAAATGCTGTATTTTGAATGTTCTGCATTCTGATGGAATTGAGACAACGCTAAAAACGTATATAAGTAGTTTGTGTTCTCTTGCAAAGGTCTTAGTTTCCAGATACTGGATGGCAAACACGGGCCCACCGATAGCTGAATGGTTAGCATTAGTAAACTACACAATTGAGCAAGAATATTATTTGTCGATTAATCAAGGTGCACTTAGTAAACACAATGCAATATGGGGTAAATGGAGAGCCTCAAAGTATTGCACTTAACACTTATTATGTATATAGAGTAAATTATGGTGACTATGAGATATGTGTAATATCATTATTGGTAATTAGAAGGAAAGAGAAATCTTGGTAAAATGTGCTCTTTCCCTTATATAACACTTATTGCACCTCCCCCTTTTTTTTTATTTTATTTGTGTGTCTGCCCGGATATTGTCCGGCAAGTAATATTTATTCGATAGATGAACGGTTAGCACTTAAACTACACAATTAAGCAGCAATATTGTAAGTCGTTTAATTAAGGTATACTTAGAACTCACATGATAGATGGTTAGAATGAAGAAACACAAAGAAATGCACTTATAATGGGAAAAATATTACACATATTATTCTAATATAGTTAATCGGGAGGATTATGCGCTATGTGAAATATTATATGCACTATTGACAATTTGTGAAATGTTATATGCAATATTGACAAGTAGAAGGATGGTGTAATTTTGGTAACAGGCTTTTTTTTTTTTTTTTTTTTTTCTCCCTTTTATTACACTTATGCACCCCTCTTTCCTTTTTTTCCCTTTTTTGCGTGCCCACTGATGTGTTAAGACGTGCAACCTGTATCGGGGTTATACCATAGAGATAGGCCTTGGATAGCATAATCAAAATCATAACTAGGGCTACTTCCTTACAATCAACCATAAATAACCTTCTCCATGCTCCAATCCAAATATGCTTAACTATATTAGTATACTCGACTGAATGTTTTTGCCTATTAGGCAATTATTGCTTTGTGATATTTATTTATGTATCTATGTATTTTGTTTTTTATTTATGTCTTTTTTTTTTTTTTTGTATGTATATCTTATTCTTCTTCTTATAAAATTTATAAATAAAAGATGATAAAAAAATAAAAGCACCCCCACGCCACCCCACGCACCTCCGACCTTTTCATACCCCCACTATCCACGTCTGCATGGAGTTGACCTTATATAGTGTGGCGAGCGCAGCGAGCCACCGAGCCCGAAGCGTGGCGAGCGGACGCGGAATACATGTGAAGTAATGCGCGGACCCTCACGGAGGAAACCCACGCAAGGACAGTGAGAATATACAAACTAGGGCCATGGTGAGAATAGAACCCATGACATCAGTGCTGTGAGGCAGTAATGCTAATCATTACACCATCCGTACTGCCCATATAATCAATAAAATCACAAAATCAATATGACATAAGTGCAAACATCATCTATTTGACTTTTTTAGAAAACAAATGGCATAATCTGCGTGCAGGGAGGAGGATCGGCACGTGGGGGAGGTGGCTCAATGCAGCATGGCCTCCGTTCCGAGACCGTAGAAATAGTCTCTGCTGCACAGTCTATTTCTACATTCGATTCCGATACCACAGGTCGGGATCGGGTGCTGCAAAACATGGTGACTATCGCACATGGGGTGACATTCTATGGTATGAGATAAAGGCACATGTTTTTATCTCACTCCACATCGCCGCTCTTCGCACTTTCTGAAATCACATTTTTTTGTAATAAATCACATATTTAATGGGATGCGATTTGGAGGCTGAAAAGTGCGATGTAGTGTGATTTGCGGCAAAGTGGTGCGATTTTATGACACATAAAAGTGCGATTTCTTCCGCCAGTCATGTGCGAGTTTTGGACCAACCGGAGTGCGATTTACAAGACTGTCTCCACATGACTAAGAACCCCCTAACCTATTGGGTCACCTCTGTCCCCTCCATTATGCATCACACCCCCTATATAAAGGGGCACTGGCGCCATTTCACTCTTTGATAGGAAGTAAGGAGCATGGAGAGGAGCAGTGGCAGTGTGAGCAGAGGAAGAGGTGTTGGTGGCAGAGTGAGGAGTGGCAGAGGGCTGAGTGCCTCAGAATATAGGCGTCATGGCAGTTCCCAGGGAAGCCTGCTACTACACTTTGGATTTTGAGATGAGCATCACATACCACCTGTACGTTAAAAGAGTGCCACCCACGCCGATTGACATAGACGTATCCCGGCACGTGCGGTGCCCTAATCCCAATGTGTGTGCAATCTATAGCTCCAAGCACGTGAGGGAATGCTGAGAGTCTATAGAAAGCCACCTTGTGGTCAGGGGCGTAACTAGCATCTTCTGGGCCCCATAGCAAAATCTTTGAAAGGGCCCCCCCCCCCAATTGTCACTACATTGCAGAAAAAAAGAGTCAAAGATGATGTCAGGGAGAGTGCAGGAAAGAGAGAGGGGAGAGATGTGGGGGGGGGGAGGAGAGAGAGAAGAGGTGGAAGGACGAGAGAGAGAGGGGGTCTGGGGAAGAACATAAAGAGCAGGGAAGAGAAAGAAAGAAGAGAGAGGGGAGGTGGGGTGGTGACAGAGGGCAAGGGTTAAAGCCCTAATCCCATTCTCTCCCCTCCATGACCTCAATACAAGCTGCCCTTTGTTTCCCCCACACACGCCACCCTTAAATATAAGTGGCGCTATATACCTGCAACCGTGCGAGCGTCGGGTCTTCCACTCGCAGCGCCGGGTTTCGCCCGCTGACTCCAGCTCTGACCCAGAGATCATCTTTTGGAGGCAGCTCTGGGTCTCTCGAGCACTGTAAGCAGTGGCGCAGGTCCTGCGGCGCAGGTTTAACGCTGGGGCTGGTCACTTGATAGTGACGTTTAGTTGAGCCCCGGGAGCTTCAGAGAGGGGAGGGGGTGAAGGAGGGAGGCTGGATCAGCCAGACCACTTCAAGCACCATTAAGCAAATCACTGACGCTGACAGGGGAGGGGGCACGGAACGGCACAGTGACAGCAGACACTGCCTGTTCGGGCGAAGGGGAACTTTTAATTACCTTCCCATTCAGCACTACGTAACTAGAAATAGAAGGGTGCAGGGGATTGCTTGCTGGGTCCTCAGGCCCCCCAAGGGCCCGGGCCCCATAGCAGCTGCACCCCCTGCACCTTCCATAGTTACGCCACTGCTTGTGGTCCTGCCACTCCAACTCAGAACGTGGGAATCTGATGTATGTGGGCCACAACTTCTTTAAAGCAGTAACACTTGAGTAAAATGCTTAGAGAAAGTGGGCTGTGATACTCCCAAAGACCATGAGGTCACAGACTGAGTGGAGCCTGTGGCCAAAAAGTAGAGGGTACACATTAATTTCTGCAGCCCAGACACTGCATAGTTGCCTCCCCCGAAAGGGTCCTAATCATCTCTCACCTGCTTATATAAGTCCAACAGGTTATTGCGGTTCAGCCTAAACATCCCCACAACCTGTTGATCCTAGAGGGAGTCCAGGTACAGCCGAGCACGATACATACGTTGGGTACGCAGTAGTCGGGGGGCTACCTGGATCTGGTGCGCAGCTTCCTCCCTCCTGCGCAGCTCCTCCTAATGGGCCACATCACAAATCAGCAACTCCAAACCACTCTGCACAATCTCCACGTCTCAAACCCTCACAGGTGTCCTTAATGATGTTGGGGTATATGTAGGGGTGTTTCTGAGTGAAATTGAGGGCACCTGTGTTGAAATTAACCATTTGTGCACTTGGCCAAAGTGAGTTCTGGGCCAAATCGCCCAACAGAACCTGGTCTGAAAAAAGTGCGATTATTAGACACCTTAAAAGTGCGATTTATGAAAACGCATTCCATTAAATAAGCGATTTATATACTTTTCTGTACGAAAACATCTGGATGCAATAAAAATGCGATTTTTTCCCCACACTTTCAGTCCGCATGAGTTATCGCACATAATATGCGATATCCGTCCCTTAGCGCATCCTATTAAATATGCGATTTCAAGGAAAAATGCGATGTCGCCTTTTTTTTACTAATATTCGCCAAAAAACACACATCTCATCCCATAGAATGTCACCCCTTGTGTACGCAGCAATAGTTTTCATGGAAAATAAATGACTATATACATAAATAAATCAGGCTTGCCTACCCTCCCGGAATGGCTAGGAGCCTCCCGAAAATCGGGTCTGCCTCCCGACCTCCCGGGAAGGTTGGCAAGTCACCCGTTTTTTGTTCACAGCCCCCGCTCCCCCCTTGCCCGCTGGATTAATTAGCGCAAATCGCGTGACCACGGTGAGGGGGCGGAGATTAAACAACGCAATCGCTGCATATTGCGTCATTTAAGCCCCGACCACACTCCGCGGCCCACAACTCACTGAGTTTTCCTGCATGGGGGTTGGGGCAGCGTGATGTCAGCCTTGCCCCCGCCCCCCGGAGAGGCGAAAGATAAAATAGGCAAGTATGAAATAAATACGATCTCTACAATTCACCTCAGATTGAAAGATATGCTTAATATGAAAGACTTCAGTGTTGTGATTTGACTTTTAGGACCTCAGTGTTCTGCTTGCTGGACATGAACATTAATCAGCAAGACAACAATTAAGTCACTTAACTGTTTGCAGTATGATGTCATTGAAATGTAATCAAGGAAGTCAAAGTTCATAATAAAATGAACACAAAACAGCCTTAGAATGATTGTATCAGTTATTACCAGGTTATACCATGACACATTACCACAATACATGATGTAAGAATGATAAATCTAATTCATGTTAAAGTGCTTAAGCCTTAACTGTATGTGGCATGAAACTGGGTGATGTTACACACTGTGTACTAATGTGCAGGGCCGCCAATAGTAATGTTGGGGACCGGGACTGACCTTCAGCACCCCCCCTCTCGCGTGCGCCGGCACCCCCCTTGCACCGGCACCCAGCCCCCCCATTACTATTACTTACTAGCGGTGGCGTCGGCGCAGCATCTTCTCCCTCCGGGACTCGGGGCTCGGAGCACTCACTGCACAGTGCAGCCTGCAGAGCGTGAAGCCCCTCTGTATCCTAGACTCGGCGCTCTGCAGGCTGCACTGTGTATTGTGCACGCCTGGCCGTCGGGTGGGGGTTACTGTGCGGGGCGGGGGGGGTGGTGGTGCCATGCCACTGTGTGCAGCTGCCCGGGCCCCTGCAGACGCCGGGGCTCGGGACAGCTGTACCCCTTGCACCCCCCTGTCGGTGGCCCTGCTAATGTGCTAAGTCCACAACAACCAGTTTGCTTTCAATGTGTGAATTGTGCATGATCAAAGCTCAGAGTGTATTTATTGCTGGGGGTTACTGCTAACATTTATTTTGAAGATTTTTGAAGTATAAGCCCCATTACTTTAGAATACATTTAAGACAGGGGTAAATCCTGGCTCGCTCAGTGCTGTGAGCATGGGAAAAGTCATTTGATGGTGATTGATTTTCTCCCTGTGTACACTTCATAGCCGCGCACAGAGGCCGTAAGGGTGGAGTGCGCTTGGCGAGGCAATGGGCAGCTACCTGCTCACTGGGCTCCCAACACTCGCAGCCCAGTGAGCAGCTCTGAATCAGGCCCATTGATGGGAAGCATGGTACACAGCACACTTTAATAACTTTCAATTTTCTTTCACACTATTTATTTATAACGCCTTATTTTTTATTTTTGAACCCATTTCATATTAAATTGGATATAATAAATGTTGTGTATTATGATATTATTTATGCGTACCCCTTTAGATATTTCATTTTCTTATTTTGTTTATCTCATATCTTATATGTTTGTGTTAGCACCAAGCTATTATATACTGGTAGTTTAGACTGGATAAATAATAATTTCATTAAGGGGGTTTCTTATCTCTTCAGTTAGTAATATTTTGTCCGGTAAACATGTAATGTTCATTAGCATCAATACAACGCTAAACAAATATTTTGGGTTTTTTCGGACCTGATCGCCGCTCTGCTAAATTGCTCAGCCTAGTGTACAGATAGCCACCACCCCCACCAGAGAGAAAACTTGTGCGGGGTTACGAATGGCATGCAAAAATCACGCCAATCAGAAAATAGTTGCAAATTCATTTGCAACTCGCTCTCCATCTCATGATTTTCCCGGTGTGTGCATATATACTTTTCCTGATCAGGTCTGAATTACCCCTATTGTGTGCTGCTTACACTAAGCTTTGTTATTAAATGTAGCCCATAGCAGACCTGTGCTTGCACAGTGGGGGGCTACAATGATGCGATTTGGTCCCCCGTCAAAGGGGGGAGGGGGTGCGGGTGACTGCCAAAATTCCGGGAGGCTTGCTCCCCTTTCCGGGGTGCTGGGAGGGGGACCAGCAGGGGCAAACGCAGGATTTTCAGAAGGTAGTTTCGAGAGAGGGGCGGAGCAAAGCACGAAGATGGACACTTAGGTGACCCAGTATATGCTGAGTCAGTTAAAGTATTATAGATAGACCAAATGTATATAAATAATAATAATAATAATAATAATAATAATAATAATAAAAATATATATATATATATATATATATATATATATATATATATATATATTTTTAACAGCAGTGTAGACCCCTGGGCATAGCAATGTATTGGGGGCCCTACCGATCCTCCAGCGGTAGAGGTAGGGGGTGCTATGAGCAGAAGCTTTGATGTCCCGCGGGTGGTAGGGGGTATTATATCAACCGCTCAGCATGTAGTGCCTGGATCCGTAAAGGGGGAGAGTCCCAGCTTTTGGAATATACCCTCATAAATACTCTAAATTAGACAGAACCTGAAATATCTGACTGGGAAAAGCAATTAACAGGCTTGGATGGGGACCTCTCCTTTGAATTCAGATATCTCCGGTTCCCCAGGGCCGATTTTTAAAATGATTGTACCCATGGAAAGAGGGGACCCTCAGCTTTCAGACGCTTTCCAGGACCCTCCCGGCCATTCATGGAGGGTAGACAACCCTGGTCCATAACGGCAAAATAAAGAATTATATTTAGCGAACATCTCGTAAGTGACAGCTGACATTCTGTTCCTGTTTCTCCGATGGCGTATTCTCTAAAAATAAAAAAATGATAAACAATACTTCTGCATATACAGTAAATTGCAAGCATACATGTAAAATCTCAATCCCTTAAACATTTAGAATTTTTCTATCTACAAAAAGTTGAAACTGTCAGTCATGTAATACTGACATTTATAAAACCTGACAGCTGCCGTCAAGCGGAGTCATTTCATCCTTGTTACTTTTCCACCTCTGGAGTCTCTAAACTGTTGAAAGCAGCACAGTTGTGCTTTCGGCAGCCCAAATCACTATATGGATTCATTTGCATGCAGCCTGCTCTTATTGTATGCAAATTGGGCTCATGCATATGTATATGAGCAGAGCTGAGAAGCTGCTCTATTTCAGTTGCTCAGACCAGTGTTGGACACCTGCCTTGACCATAAATGTTCCTTGTCAGATGACGAATAAACACTGAATGCTGAAGTAGTTAGGTCTGCTCGTTGTCTGCTGACTGTGTAGCACAAGGAGTACTAAGATGCCAAGTATCCACCTGTAAATGGCAGATGTGATATGTAGCTGTCTGTCAAATTGTCAAAATGCCTTTCACTTTTATAAAGCAATGGTAAACCTTAAATAGGAGTAAATAAAAATACATTGGCTCCTGTAAAATGGCAGCCGTAGACTTGTACTGGGCACTGTTTATCAATAAAGGTGAACAATAAAGATTGAATATTTTTGGAGGACACTGATTTTTTTTTTTTCCAGTATAAAGTGTCTTCCAAATGATCCACACACAAATGTGTGTGGATCATAGGGGTCGGCAGTCATTAGGTCAGACCCAAAAGGTTGACATATTCAAGGTTAACACGTGAGAAGGTTTACGGGAGTTTTTTTTTTATTATTTTGGCTTTCGGTCCGTAGAATGCAGCATGTCGACCTCCAATTCGTCGACATGCAAATCTAAAAGCAATAAAAGAGTATTGGACTGATTTTACAATAAAATTAAGATTTAATGCATGGATATACAATACTGACCAAAACAAATAAAAAAAAAAAACATTCCTGGTATATGGAAAGCTGGTATTGCATATGCTTAATACAAAAGAAGCCTCACACAGGATGCAGATAGTAGACAGGATTGTCCGTTCCTATTGTGCCTCAAGATAATTATAGTCCGATATCAAAGTCAATGTATAGGAATTTTTCATTACCGTCCACCTTGAAAGTGGGCCAATGGTTTCATGTACCTCCCAGTAGCTGAATAGCTGGACATGTTGTGATGGAATTGCTGTCCAATATGGAGGGGCAGATTTCTGCAGCTTTGGCCAAGTAGGATGATGGAAAAGTTTAATCCAGATGAGGTAGGCACCAATAGAACAGTGATGTCATCTCAGGCAGGCTCGGATCGGTCCAAAAAGTGCAAGTGTGGGCAAAAGGCTCCTGACGTGTTTTGCCATCTCAGTGGCTTTATCAAAGGTGGTTATATGCTGTACCTATGTGGGTTTATATGCTAAGCAAACAGGAAGAAGATTGGTCACATGACAGACATAGGACCTTATTCTGGTTCGGCCGGCCAAACGTACGTACGTTCCGTATCACCGTACGTTTCCCGTATGCAGACGTTGAGCGAAAGTCCACCCTCAAAACATCCGCATACGGACGGTCACAAACACCAACAAAGGGGAGTGGCGTACACTTGAGCGTACGCCACCATACACTGACGGATCTCCTCTTAGCCACCGACAACTGGCGTACAACAGAGCGTACGCCACCGTATACGGACGGGTCTCGCCTGTTTTCAATGGAAAACTCAGCGTATGTCACCGATCGTGAGAGTAAGCGTACGCCCGTGCACGCTGGCAGCCGCCTGTTTTGTGTCCAAAATGCACGGTGCTTTCGCCGATCGAGCAGTAGTAGCACCGTACATTTTTTGTGCACACCCCCGTGTACGCCCATGTTTACGCCCAGTTTCCCTCATTATTTCGGCCGCTCCCCTCAACACGCCCCTATGCCACCCACAATGACCGTACTCTTGCGGACAGGTTTTTTCGCACAGAGAGACCCGTCCGTGAGCGTTGTGAAGTCGCCGCGCCTGCGCATTGCGGAAGGTACGCATGCGCAGATAAAAAAATAAAACAGATCTGCCGGCGTACGTTAATAACGTACGAACCAGAATAACCCCCATAATCAGTCCAATAAACATTCGCTGATTATGTCGACAACCATTGAATAATGTCTAAGAGACTCTCAGGTCCCTGTTGATATGCGTGCACCCTCGACAGAAACAGAGCAAGCAGCTGACATCCGGTGATGTCCGCTGCCCGCACCCGTGTCACCGGCCGATTTGCATGGGAACGCCAGGCATTTTCATGGGAACACCCATGAAACATTTGGCATTCCCATGGGACAATCCCCCAAACCCAAGCCCCCCAACCGCAGTTTTGCACATTTAAAAAACATTGGGCCAGATTCTCTAAGCTTCAAAAGTGATAAAATGGAGAGTGATAAACAGCCAGCCAATCAGCTCCTGCCTGACATTTTTCAAACACTAGAAAAAAAAAAATTCTGAAATTCTGATGCAAAAGAATCTCAAATTCCGTGAACTGTAGGAAAAATAAACAAAATATATTTTTAGTGCCTTTCGGGTAACAACTATTGCTTTTCATTGCACACGTCTGGCCTGTTCCTAACACATTTTTCTGTTTATATTACAGGCATAAGGGATTACATCTTTGATTTAAAGGTGTGCTAAGGTCAGAAAAGATACACAGCTACAAAGTATCTATTTCCCTTGAAGAAGAGCACATGTTCTATCTCACCATAACAGCCCATCATTTTCTTATTGGGGTTATTTCAGAGAAGACAAAAATCGAGCACATTCAGCATAATGCAGAACTCATTTGTAGCGAGAGGTCCAGCCAGGTTAACGATTTGTAAAATAGCATCCAAAAGACTTAAAACGTGGAAAAACTGACAAATCTGTCGTAAATGTGACCGAGAGAAGGAATTTAGCACAATGTGCATTTATAGCTTCATGGTCAATTTGTTGCTAACAAACCAGGAAAAAAATGTAACAAAACCATTGAACTACAGTAACTGATCTTGTGAAATGCTTGTATGGGTGCCCCGGTGATGTAATGCTGGCTGTGCATCCTTCACCTTCTCGCAACACTAGTTACAGTAAGTTGTGCAATGGGATCTCTGCAAAACATAGGGCAGTACGGCTTGTGTAGTGGTTAGCATTACTGCCTCACAGCGCTGAGGTCATGGGTTCAATACCCACCATGGTCCTAACTGTGTGGAGTTTGTATATTCTCCCCGTGCTTGCGTGGGTTTCCTCCAGGTACTCCGGTTTCCTCCCACAATCCACAAATATACTGGTAGGCTAATTGGCTCCCACCAAATTAACCCTAGAATGTCTGTATGTTCCTGTATATGTGGCAGGGAATGTAGATTGTAAGGTCCACTGGGGCAGGGACTGATGTGAATGTTCAACTATTCTCTGTACAGCGCTGCGGAATAGGTGTGCGCTATATAAGAAACTGTAAATAAATAAATAAAACACTGCAATCCGTGCAAGTAGTAATATATGGGGGTGATTCAGCAGTGATCGTTCCGATGGTGCGGTTCTGCGCATGTGTATGGCCGATTATATGCATGTGCAGAACCGATGTGCGAACGCATTCAGCGACTATCACAGTCTTCAAGGCGTTTGCACAGCGAGGGGGCAAGCCGGTGCAGGGCTCAGCTTTTTTGGGGGGCATCCCCATGAAAACACTGGGCATGCAGGTGGCCGATGCCTGCCAGGGGCGGACTGCGACGCAAATTAAAATGACATTGACTTTTATTTCTGAAGGGCAGAGAAATCATTCAATAGTCGGTGACCATCGAATGAGTTCTCTACCGTCCAGCCGCATGTGGGGATGTGTTCGCTTAGATCCCCTTGCATGGCACTGAGGAGATTCGAGGGCCAGGCGTTTGGCCAGGTGGCGGGTAGCATTAAGCCGCTCGCTAAGCAACAAACAACCGCTGCTTAGTGCTGAATCAGAAAAAAACAGAGAAAATGAATGGTGCGCTATCAAAAGCAGCAGCTGGCACTGGGTTGTCAAGCCCAATATGTTAGAAATACAAAAGAAAGGTGATGTGCCAGTGCTGGCTGAACAATTTTGAAGACCAGACGGTTTCTCAAAAATATTAACAATTTATTTTATACATATAAAAACAATCATAAAACACATTAACTAAAATAATACTAATGAGCACAAAGATAATTTTGCAATTGAATTGCGGAGCTCCACATGTATGGCTTTCTTGTGAAATGATGTTAGGGTTATATTACCATCTGGTGTTGTCTGGTATAGGGGCTGTAGGCACCAGAGGGGGAAGTGATGATGAAGTCCCAGAATGCAGTTCCCTTGTTGGGATAGGGTAGTTCTCCCTATTTGGCGTCTTCTCCTTTAAGCTGGATGATTAGGAATTTACTTGAATCCCAAAATATTTGTAATCCGATATTGTCAGGAGATGGTGGACGTCTGTGGGAGAGGGGACATCACTTTATCGAAGATGGGAGATGGTCTTTCAGGTAGCTCAACGCGTTTCCCCGGATGTTTACTGTCCGGCTTCCTCAGGAGCAAGTGCTGAATCAGGCCCATATTTCCAGGCCCATATACTAGCATGTATTAGCACCTGTACAAATACCAATGCTGTCTGGGCAGTGATATTTGTACAATTACCTATGGGACATGTGCAGCTCTGCTAGCAAAAGTAACTACAGTACAGTATGTATCAGTAACTGCTGCTGTGGAGTCTAAAATAACTTTGAACTAAACAATGGAAGTTCCTGCAGCTAGAAATGTTATGGCTGTCAGCATGTTGATTGGTGTATGGTTGGAATTATCCACCAATCAGAGTGCTCTCAGCACTTTACTGTATGGAAGCATGTGGAGACTGTGGGAGGAGCCAGTAAAGATTTTTTGGTACTTATGTAATATCTGGGCTCCCGTTTTTCTTATGAGACCGCATCCCCTTGCGGGGCTCGCTGCGCTCGCCACGCTTCGGGCACGGTGGCTCGCTGCGCTCGCCACACTATATAAAATCAACTCCATGCGTAATTGGATAGTAGGGGTATGAAAAAATGGGGTGCATTTAACATGGGAGCCCAGATAATACATAAGTACCGATTTTTTTTTAGTTGGTTCCCATGAATGCGTTTTTATTGGCTTCAGTCCATTGCTCTGCCCAGGGCCTGCATTGCTGTTAAGACGGCCCTGTAATAAAGATATGTTGGTGGTATTATTTAAGTATAACAAATAAATACTCCCAGAACAACAAATATATTAAATATGCCCCAGTTCACATTATGGGGGACATTTACCAAAATGGATTCGTAGAAAAAAGGTGTATTCGTAGGGAGAAATACACCTTTTTTTTACGAATTTGTATTTTCGGGATCTACAATCCTGAAAATACAACAATTCGTATTCCTAAAGATGGCACATTCATATTTGTATATACAAATACGAATGTCTACACCATCGATAGGATACGACAGAAATCACCATTCAAAAGAATGGTGGTTCCTGATGTACTAAGCAGCCGTACTGATAATACGGCTGCTAAGTGGTGTGAAACACCCACGCAAATACGACAGGAAAATACACCTTGCTTTCCCTGTCGTATTTGCTTTAAGCCTGCACGGATCAGTCAGATCCGTGCAGGCTTTAGTGTAAAAAAATAGAAAAATAAAATAAAAAACAAAAAAACGGCGTGGGGTCCCCCCCACAGCCGAAACCAGCACCAGGCTGACGGAGCCTGGAGCCGGTAATTAAAAATCAGGGAACCCGACAAATAGGGGTTCCCTGATTTTTAACAACCAGCCCCAGGCTCCTGCTCTCGGGCTGGTTCCCAAAATACGGGGGACAAAATGACTAGGGGTCCCCCGTATTTTAAGAACCAGCCCCAGGCAAAACCAGCCAGCAGGGTAATGCCACAGTCGGGGGGAGACTTTTTATGCAAGTCCCCCCGGCCAAAGCATTCATCCCTACCGACCAGTCAGCCTGGCCAGGGGCCCTGGGGGAGTGGGGACCCCCCCAATGAAGGGGTCCCCCCCCTCCAGGACTTACCTGACCAGGCTGAAGCCTGGTGCTGTCCTCGATGCCCCTGGGCCCTTTAATGCCCAGCAGGCTGGGACTTGTGGTTCTCCAAGTCCCAGCTTGCTGGGGAGGCTTGCTGGCACTTGTAGTTCCACAGTTAAAAAAACAGTACAATAAACACACTGACACAATGAAAATAAAAGTTTAATACATACATTACACACATACTGATACTTACCTTTCTTGATCCCATAGGTAGCCCTGGTCCTGATGTCCTGTGTCGTCCTCCAGGTCCATGTCGGCGGTCCGTGTCTTCCTCCAGGTCTATGGCGGTGTCCGGGTCCGAAGAAATCCATGTTGGAGCTGTGGAAGGAAATCCTACTCACCTGGTCCTGCGCTGAAAAAGTCTTCTCTTGGTCCGACGTAATCCAGGTAATGTTCAAGCTGCCGGCGCTCCCCGCTGTCTCCGCATCGCACTGAGGAGAGATGCTGAGATATTTCATACTCGGCGCCTCTCCTCAGGATGAATTCTATTGGCCGCCTAGTGGCCAATCAGGAGCCGAGAAAATCGGGGAAAGCCGTAGGGGAAATACCAATACGAAAAACTAGGTTTTTCATATTGGTAAATTTCCCCCTATGTCACAGTGCCCCCATATTAATGATGTAGTTATGTGTGAGGGGTCCTAGGTGACCACCCCAGCTGTCCTATTGATGCTATGGCTCTGGAGCTGCGAATCTGGAGCTCACCAATATACTTTTCCTTGAGGCATTTTTCTCTACTTTACTGACCCCTCCTCCTTGTTCTCTGTTGTGGGTGTCAAAGGGAGGCCTCCAGGTAAAGCAGGGGACTTTTTTGGGGGGGAGGGGGGCGGTAGGTTAAAGTTTTGCCTAGAGTGCTGAGAAGTCTTACACCGGCCCTGGCTAGCGGTAAATCCAACCCTGACTCTCATCATCAACGTTCAACCTATCCACCCACAGGGTCAAACAGCGTGTATTGACAACTAGGCATGTATGGCTCTTTATTTATTTTTTTGTTTTTTTGTTACTGTACTTGGTTTCCATACTGCCTCATTCACCCAACTAAGCCAGGACACGTCCAGCTATGCCAAAATATATGAGCACATAGTAGTGCTACAGCAGCCTTATTCTGGACATGTGCAGTTCAAACTGATGGAAGATATACAGTACCATGCCAAATGGCAGGGCAGACACCGGAGGGTGGCAGAGAGAAAAAGGGCTTAGAACTGGAGTCCATCAAGTAAGCCAAGGGTTCAAGAAGGGGAAAGGCCCTACCTAGGACCTACCTATTTCAACAGTCTCGGGCCCCACAATGCCAAATGGCATAATGTTTCATTTGCACCATCCAATGTGAAAGTGAATTAAATTTCCTTGTGTTAAATGAACTATAATATTTTTACATTAAGAACAGCAAAACTTTGTTTATGACTTTTAATAATTAAAAACCATAATACAATTGTTATTGTTTGGTATTGTTTGTGAAGTTTTCTTTTTGGATGGCTCGCTGCATTATGTTATTGTTTTTGTAGATAATTGGGTTGTTTACGATGTGTTCTGCGGTTTTATCTTAGTACAGATTCCTCCTGGCTCTGTATTTGGGGTTTTTGTTTGCACGTGGAGCCTCCACCTCTCGTTCGTTACTGTTTATTACTTGTGCATGCAGAAAAGTCATGGGCTGTTGCTTTTTTCTTTCTATTTTCACTATGTAGGATTTATATTCTGGGCGCAGCATAATAAAACTAATGAGCTGAAGACTTCAGAGAGGTATTTTTCTTCTGTTCTCTTCTTTGTATTACAGTATATTACTGATATTTTGCTGTCTTTAAAAAGAGTTTGCACAGTTTATCTGTTCTGTACTTTTACATGCTTAATGATGGTATATAGTCAGCATTAAATGCTGTGAAACCTCAAAAAACGACAAGTTTGGTGGTGGTGGTGGTGGTGGTGGTGGTGGGGGGGGGGTTTACCACAATCTCAATAATTATTAAATTCCATAAGCTAAACTTTCCAGAACGTGACCCTTATAGAAGCCAATGGGATTCCTTTTGTTTATTTTTGCACAAAATCCCAGAGAGGGATCCAAAATATCCCACTCCACCACCACCACCACCAGCCATGCATGCACAATACTGTTGGTCTCTTGGGTCATAAATCCCGAAGTCCTCACGTCGTGAGAGACAGCTCTTAATGGAAGAGATGTCACAAGTAAGCGTTTGTAGTCATTTATACATACTTCCCACTATGGGCCTGATTCAACATGGATCACATTTGCGCCGGGGACCGATGGTGCGGCTCTGTGCATGCCTATGGGCAAATACATGCATATGCAGGGCCAATGTACGAATCATAGTCGCCAAGGCGTACGCATTTCCTGGGATTGCCCAGAAAAGCGCTGGGGTCCCCATACATACGGGAAGGGTGGCTGACGTTACAGGACGTCTCCGGGTAGATAAAAGTCAGATCAGACTGACTTTTTATCTGTGAGTGGGTGAAAAATAATTAGATGGTCGGCGACCATGGAATTATTTTTTTACCAGCAAGTAGGGATGCCAATCCCGGGGCATTTTTTCAATCCCGGGATCCGGGATTGAAAAATGCTCAATCCCGGGATTCCCGGGATCTCGGGATTGGCATCCAAACCAAAAAGCCCATTATTAGCATTGGACCCACCCCGGCCGACCCGCACATCTAATTACATAAGGGAGCGGGCGGGCGGCCGGGAGTGGGTTTGGAGGTGCACGGTGCCTCCCGGCAAGTGCACCTCCTTTGAAGACAGCAGGCAGGTGGGCGGAGGCAGGCTGGCGTGCAGGCGGGCGGCGGAGAAGAGGCGGGCAGGCGGAGGCAGGCCGGCGGGTAGGCGGGCGGTCACTGGTGACGTGTGGCCTGCGCAGCGTGACCTCTACTGTCACGCTACGCAGGCTGCACGCCGGGTCAGTTTACGGGAACAGCCGGGCAGCGTCTGAGCGAGTGCTCAGACGCTGCCCGGCATTAGACTGCGCATGCGCAGTCTAATACTGAAATCCCGTGATTGGATTCTCCAATCCCGGGATTGAAATCCCAGACTTTTTTAGGCCAAATCCCGGGATCCCGCCGATCCCGATCCCGGGATTGGCCACACTACCAGCAAGTGAATGGTTGTGTCAGCGTACACATCCATTCACAGTTTCCGCCTCCCGATTGGCGCATAGAGAGAGAGACGATGGACTTTTGGCGGGTCCGGCAGCTCGCTCCGCTAAGGTCCATGAGAGAAGAGGGCATCACATGCCGCTATTCCCCTCTCTCCTGCAAGCCGGGATTGGCAGCACACGCATGCCCAGCGTGCGCCTGCACAAATGCCAGGGCCGAGACCAGCAGCCCAGTCCATCGCTGCATAAAACGCTCGGGCATGCCACTGACACTCCCAGCTGTTTTTCTAGCACAACTGCATTTTTTTGGGCACTCCCATGAAAAAGGACGGTAACCGCCCCCAGACGCGCACTTCCTGTCAGTCATCTTGCAGATGGCCAGCAATAAAAAAAAGCAACAGAACTTAATCGCTGGCCAGCGTCGTGCATGGACATTGCGGCCCATACGCATTATCAATCATCAGCCGCTGTGCGGATTAGCGGCCGTGCAATCGGGTCTGAATTACCCCACATGTGCAATGCAGCCACACGTAACCATTAGGCATCACTTCGGCACTAAGCTACAAAATCTGCTCTGTTACAAATATGTTCTGCTTAGTATTTTCATCCATTATGTGTACAACTAAATACAGTCTACCATAGTAATTGTGTATTGCTGGTATGCTGTGCATAACCTTAAGGTTATTGTTTTATTTGATATGCTTTGGCAAAAACAGCTTTGTGAAGACATCAACACATTTTTGAGCAACAGTATTATTATTTGCTTTCAACCTGAAAAGTTGAAAGTGCGAGTAAATTGGTATGAGTGCCATGCGTCTAGTGTTCCAGTCAGAGTGCAGCCTCAGCGGCCGGTGAACCCTGGGTAGGGGGGAAGAGATGAAGGCAGCCACAGGGGAACAACAGGAGACCAAATGCTAATTTATAAGCAGATGGGCAATGTAGTCACCATGACCCGTCCATCTGTCCTGTGCATTATTAATATGAACTCCTTACCCCGCCAGTTCCAGCTGTATTATAAAACTGTCCTGTTAGCCAGTTCTCTACTCGTCATTGAAAACGATACCCTATAAATATTGTTAGCTCTAAGCAAAGAGGACTTAAAAGGTTTCGTATGGTCTAGTATAGATTTTGCGTATTTATATATTTTATTGTACTTGTGGTTTATTATGGCCTTTTTTCCTTTGCATTGTTTGATTGGAATACAAATAATAAAAATATATTGTTAAAAGTATTCTCTACAAAATGTTCTTTCATAACGTGATGAAATAAGGCCTATAGTAGTTGTTCCCACCCTCTCTATGAATTCTGCAATTGGCGTAAACAATTGTATGGGTCATCATAAAGCCAAGTACACACTAAACGATGTGTTTACCTGGAGATCTGAGTGGCGGGACCGGCGGGGTACCGGCATTGGCAAGTGTATACACAGTTGTGCCGTGATGAGCGACTGCATGTTCAGAAAATGGAGGTCGCAGACGCGAGTGGGAGTGCAAATCGTCAGCGATTCACTCCATTGCTGACCGCCGACTGACCTCTCACCTAATCACCTCCTCCCACTCCTGTGTCCAAGACTTCTCTCGCGCTGCCCCCCTGCACTGGAACAACCTCCCGCCACCCATCAGGCTTTCTGATTCCCTTACCTCCTTCAAGCGCTCCCTCAAAACCCACTTTTTTCGACTAGCCTATCCCTCCTCCTAACCTCTTTTGATCCTCCTATCCTGCCTCCGTTCCTACTTATCCTATTGTATTTCATTCGTCCACCCACCTATTTTTAGTATGTTAACTCTTATGAATAGGGTCCTCCTGCCTCACGTACTCACCCTACCTCATTACCTCACCTGTCCTCCTGTCCTGTTCTTCCCTTCCTCTACTTCTCCTTGACAATTTTGACACCTACTTCAGAACTGATGCTGATTTTAGTTCTACCAGCTATACCCCTATTTATACTGTATTTTATCAACACACCCTGTACGTTACCTTGTCATTTGTTTTTTGTTTGCTATGTACGGTGCTGCGGAGACTTTGCGGCGCCTTATAAATAAACGTACTACTACTACTACACACACTGGATGATATCTTGATTTTTGTTGTTTCGACTTGTCGGAATAAGCAAAATCATTTAAAATGTTGTCCAGTGTGTACAATGCTTAAGAAAAAACTTCTTCTCTAAGAGTTTTTTTTTTAAACCAAGTTAAAGTTCATTAACAAGGGTGACAGATTTATTGAGTGCTAAACTGTCTCTGACACCCTTCTCTGTAAATAAAACAAAGAAGAAAGGAATTTTAATATTAGGGGTAAAAAAAAAGGAGGTGGTCATTTAACCCCTTCCCGACATTTGACGTACATTTACGTCATGGCCGGGAGGTACTTCCCGACACATGGCATAAATGTACGTCATGAGTTTAAACTGTCACTGCGTCTCGAGACGCAGTGACAGAGGGACGATGTCTGCTGTCCCTGACAGCAGACATGTCCCTGCATGCCCAGGGGGGGCTGCGATGTCGCCCCCCCGTCGGCGATCGCTGTGATTGGCTGTTCAGTGTGAACAGCCATTCACAGCGTTTTCCTGTGTTACCAGCGAATCGGACGCTCGGTAACACAGGTGTCAATCACCGCCGGGCGTCAGGGGGCATGAGGGGGTCATCGGTGACGATGACACCTCACCCCACCCTCACCCCACCTGCCCCCAAGGCTGTGATTGGTCCGTGGGACCCACGGACCAATCACAGCCAAGGCGCGACATTTAAACTGACGGTGACTGCGCTGCAGACGCCATTCCGGTCTGGAATAGCGTGCAGAACGGTCACCGTGCCTGCCTGCCGTGAATACCGACCTGATCCTTGCTAATACTTACCTGATCCTTGCAAATACCTTACCTGATCACCTTATCACTGCTTGTAGCGTGCTGGACGCTTCCTGGATCTGACTTCCTGAGACTTCCTGCTGCTGCTGCAGTGTGATAGAGAGATAGAGAGATAGAGAGAGAGATAGAGAGAGATAGAGAGAGATAGAGAGATAGTGACAGAGAGAGCTATATTTTGTGTCTGCTACCCCCCCTTTTTGGGGGTGCAGGGGTTTTCTATATATATATAACTGTCAGTGCTGCTGCTGCAGTGTCATACAGTGATAGATAGTGATAGATAGTGATAGATAGTGAGAGGTAGAGAGATAGAGAGATTTGTGTCTGCTACCCCCCCTTTTTGGGGGTGCAGGGGTTTTATTTTATATATATAACTGTCAGTGCTGCTGCTGCAGTGTCATAGAGTGATAGATAGTGATAGATAGTGAGAGATAGAGAGATAGAGAGAGATAGTGACAGAGAGTGATAGAGAGTGTATATTTTGTGTCTGCTACCCCCCCTTTTTGGGGGTGCAGTTTTTTTTTTATACATATAACTGTCAGTGCTGCTGCTGCAGTGTCCTAGAGTGATAGATAGTGAGAGATAGTGAGAGATAGAGAGATAGAGAGAGATAGTGACAGAGAGTGATAGAGAGTGTATATTTTGTGTCTGCTACCCCCCCTTTTGTGCTGATCAGTATATCTGTGCTGATCAGCAACTTTTTGGGGGCGCAGAGGTTTTTTTTTTATATATATACCTGTCAGTTGCTGCCAGTTGCACTGTCAGTTGCACCAAAGGTTGTGCACCTGCTGTCCCTCACTGGTAATCAGTGTCGCATCACTGATCACCTTTTTTTTTTTTTGTGAGTGCTGTGGGGTCTTTTTTTAATTTTTTTTTTACACACACTGATTTTGTGGGTGTCCTGTGGCCACTGTGCGCCGATCAGTGACGTACATCACTGATCAGCTTTTTCGGCACAGGGTTGATCAATTTTTTTTTTTTTTTTTTGATCAGATTCCTGTTGCCTTTGAGCGCTGTTCAGTGACAGACATTACTGACCAACATCTGTACTCAATTTTTGGCGCAGGACCTTTTTTTTTTTTTTTTAACCCCTTCAATTTTTTATTTTTAACCCCTTCATTTTTTTTTTTTTTATTGGTATAAAGTATTTTTTTTTTTCTGCACCACATACACACTACATACCCCCCGGATTGAAATAAAGTTTGTACCCCCCCCTACACTATACACGTGTTGAAACATTTCACTACCAGTAACACAAAAATAAAAATGGCATCCCAAATGTCCTCCCAAATGTCCTCCCAAATGTCCTCCCAGTCATCCAGGAGAATGTATTCAGTGGAGGAGGCATATGCCATGCTTGCCTCTGACTCTGACACAGGCAGTGATGCAAGCGGGGAATTTGAAGGATTCGTCTTAAGCTCCTCTTCCTCCTCTGGTGATGAGGGACCCCCTCAAAGACGCCCCCGTAGATCAGCTGAGATCCCCCCCCCAATAATTGATCTAGTATGGACCCCACCACCAGACAATTTTGAGCCCCAGGTTCCTGAGTTTTTGGCCATGCCAGGAATCCAATTTGATTCCACAGGTCTCAGAGAAATTGACTTTTTCAAATTATTTTTCTCTGATGATTTTATAAATTTAATGGTGGACCAAACTAATTTATATGCCCAGCAGTTTATTGCTCAAAACCCCACGTCATCATTTGCTAGGTGGACCCCTGTAGATGCAGTAGAGATGATGACGTTTTGGGGTCTGGTGTTTCATATGGGCATAGTAAAAAAGCCAGAAATTAGGCAATATTGGAGTACAGATGTTCTGTACAGTACTCCATTTTACCGTATGGCCATGCCCCGGACTCGATTTGAGACAATTCTTAAATTTATACATTACACCGATAATGCACAGTGCCCACCCAGAGATGATCCCACCTTTGACCGGCTATTCAAAGTCAGGCCGGTCATTGATCATTTCAGTGCCAAATTTGAAGAGGTGTACATCCCTGAAAAATTTATTTGTATCGACGAGTCCCTTATACATTTTAAAGGAAGGGTTAAATTCCGCCAGTACCTTCCCAGTAAGAGGGCAAGGTATGGCATAAAAATGTATAAACTGTGTGAAAGCACCTCAGGGTACACCCACAGGTTTAGGGTTTATGAAGGGAAGGATTCAAGAATTCAACCGCCAGAATGCCCCCCCTCCCTCGTAGGTGTTAGTGGGAAAATTGTCTGGGATTTAGTGCACCCCTTCCTGGATAAAGGTTATCACCTCTATGTGGATAACTTTTACACTAGCATCCCCCTGTTTAAGGCCCTTGGTTCAAGAGGTACAGCAGCTTGCGGTACTGTGCGCAAGAACCAAAGAGGCCTCCCAAAAACGCACATTGCCCAAGTAATGAGAAGGGGTGAAAGCAGGGGAATATGCAACGAAAATATGTTGTTGGTCAAATATAAGGACAAGAGGGATGTCCTTATACTGACAACAATTCACGGAGACAGTACCACCTCCGTCCCTGTACGAGGTACCAGTACCCACACCTCCAAACCTAATTGTATCCTGGATTACAATAGGTACATGGGCGGAGTGGATCTTTCAGATCAGGTACTGAAGCCGTACAGTGCCCTGCGGAAAACAAAAATCTGGTACAAGAAGGTGGCCGTGTATATCATCCAGATGGCACTGTATAACGCTTACGTGCTATTCCGTTCTACCGGCCAGAGGGGGACATTTATGCACTTTCAAGAGGAAGTCATAAAGGGCCTAATATTTGGGAACCAGCAGGCAGAGGGCCCCAGTACTTCTAGTACTGGCCCCCGTATTGTACCAGGGCAGCATTTTCCTGATGAAATCCCCTCCACTGGAAAAAAGGGCAGGACACAAAAAAGGTGCAAAGTTTGCTATAAAAAGGGAATAAGAAAGCAAACTATTTTCCAGTGTGACACTTGCCCCGACAAACCCGGCCTATGTATAAAGGAGTGTTTTAAAATATACCACACATCTATGGAATATTAGGTTCATAATTTCACCGTGCTTCGGGGGTCTTGCTAATGCCACATAGCACCCACCATTCATTCCACCAGAATCTGAGCCGCAAAATCCAAAAATCACTCCTTCCCTTCTGAGTCCTGCCATGCACCCAACTGGTATTTTTTGGTCACATGTGAGGCATTGCCGTACTCGGGAGAAATTGGGGCACAGATTTTGGGGTGCTTTGTCTCCTTCATTCCTTGTGAAAATGAAAAATTTTGAGCCAGAACTGCATTTTTGTGTAAAAAAATGTAATTTTTCATGTTCACTGCCCAGTTTTATCAAAATTGGTGAAACCCCTGGGGGTTTGAAATGTACACTATACCCCTAGATGAATTCCCTGAGGGGTGTAGTTTGCAAAATGGGGTCACTTGTGGGGGGGTTCCACTGTATTGGTGCTTTGGGGGTCTTGCTAATGCGACATAGCACCCACCATCATTCCACCAGAATTTGTGCTGCAAAATCCAAATATCACTCCTTCCCTTCTGAGTCCTGCCACTTTTTGGTCACACATGAGGCATTGCCGTACTCGGGAGAAATTGGGGCACAGATTTTGGGGTGCTTTGTCTCCTTCATTCCTTCTGAAAATGAAAAATTTTGAGCCAGAACTGCATTTTTGTGTAAAAAAATGTAATTTTTCATTTTCACTGCCCACTTGTATCAAAATTGGTGAAACCCCTGGGGGTTTGAAATGTACACTATACCCCTAGATGAATTCCCTGAGGGGTGTAGTTTGCAAAATGGGGTGACTTGTGGGGGGGTTCCACTGTATTGGTGCAACATAGCACCCACCATTCATTCCACCAGAATCTGTGCTGCAAAATCCAAAAATCACTCCTTCCCTTCTGAGTCCTGCCATGCACCCAACTGGTATTTTTTGGTCACATGTGAGGCATTGCCGTACTCGGGAGAAATTGGGGCACAGATTTTGGGGTGCTTTTTCTCCTTCATACCTTCTGAAAATGAAATATTTTGAGCCAGAACTGCATTTTTGTGTAAAAAATGTAATTTTTCATGTTCACTGCCCACTTGTATCAAAATTGGTGAAACCCCTGGGGGTTTGAAATGTACACTATACCCCTAGATGAATTCCCTGAGGGGTGTAGTTTGCAAAATGGGGTCACTTGTGGGGGGGTTCCACTGTATTGGTGCTTGGGGGGTCTTGCTAATGCGACATAGCACCCACCAAAATTCCACCAGAATCTGAGCTGCAAAATCCAAAAATCACTCCTTCCCTTTTGAGTCCTGCCATGCACCCAACTGGTATTTTTTGGTCACATGTGAGGCATTGCCGTACTCGGGAGAAATTGGGGCACAGATTTTGGGGTGCTTTTTCTCCTTCATACCTTCTGAAAATGAAAAATTTTGAGCCAGAACTGCATTTTTGTGTAAAAAATTTAATTTTTCATGTTCACTGCCCACTTGTATCAAAATTGGTGAAACCCCTGGGGGTTTGAAATGTACACTATACCCCTAGATGAATTCCCTGAGGGGTGTAGTTTGCAAAATGGGGTGACTTGTGGGGGGGTTCCACTGTATTGGTGCTTGGGGGGTCTTGCTAATGCGACATAGCACCCACCAAAATTCCACCAGAATCTGAGCTGCAAAATCCAAAAATCACTCCTTCCCTTCTGAGTCCTGCCATGCACCCAAATGGTATTTTTTGGTCACATGTGAGGCATTGCCGTACTCGGGAGAAATTGGGGCACAGATTTTGGGGTGCTTTGTCTCCTTCATACCTTCTGAAAATGAAAAATTTTGAGCCAGAACTGCATTTTTGTGTAAAAAAATGTAATTTTTCATTTTCACTGCCCACTTGTATCAAAATTGGTGAAACCCCTGGGGGTTTGAAATGTACACTATACCCCTAGATGAATTCCCTGAGGGGTGTACTTTGCAAAATGGGGTGACTTGTGGGGGGGTTCCACTGTATTGGTGCAACATAGCACCCACCATTCATTCCACCAAAATCTGTGCTGCAAAATCCAAAAATCACTCCTTCCGTTCTGAGTCCTGCCATGCACCCAACTGGTATTTTTTGGTCACATGTGAGGCATTTCCGTACTCGGGAGAAATTGGGGCACAGATTTTGGGGTGCTTTTTCTCCTTCATACCTTCTGAAAATGAAAAATTTTGAGCCAGAACTGCATTTTTGTGTAAAAAAATGTAATTTTTCATTTTCACTGCCCACTTGTATCAAAATTGGTGAAACCCCTGGGGGTTTGAAATGTACACTATACCCCTAGATGAATTCCCTGAGGGGTGTAGTTTTCAAAATGGGGTGACTTGTGGGGGGGTTCCACTGTATTGGTGCTTGGGGGGTCTTGCTAATGCGACATAGCACCCACCAAAATTCCACCAGAATCTGAGCCGCAAAATCCAAAAATCACTCCTTCCGTTCTGAGTCCTGCCATGCACCCAAATGGTATTTTTTGGTCACATGTGAGGCATTTCCGTACTCGGGAGAAATTGGGGCACATATTTTGGGGTGCTTTTTCTCCTTCATACCTTCTGAAAATGAAAAATTTTGAGCCAGAACTGCATTTTTGTGTAAAAAAATGTAATTTTTCATTTTCACTGCCCACTTGTATCAAAATTGGTGAAACCCCTGGGGGTTTGAAATGTACACTATACCCCTAGATGAATTCCCTGAGGGGTGTACTTTGCAAAATGGGGTGACTTGTGGGGGGGTTCCACTGTATTGGTGCAACATAGCACCCACCATTCATTCCACCAGAATCTGTGCTGCAAAATCCAAAAATCACTCCTTCCCTTCTGAGTCCTGCCATGCACCCAACTGGTATTTTTTGGTCACATGTGAGGCATTGCCGTACTCGGGAGAAATTGGGGCACAGATTTTGGGGTGCTTTTTCTCCTTCATACCTTCTGAAAATGAAAAATTTTGAGCCAGAACTGCATTTTTGTGTAAAAAAATGTAATTTTTCATTTTCACTGCCCACTTGTATCAAAATTGGTGAAACCCCTGGGGGTTTGAAATGTACACTATACCCCTAGATGAATTCCCTGAGGGGTGTAGTTTTCAAAATGGGGTGACTTGTGGGGGGGTTCCACTGTATTGGTGCTTTGGGGGTCTTGCTAATGCGACATAGCACCCACCAAAATTCCACCAGAATCTGAGCTGCAAAATCCAAAAATCACTCCTTCCCTTCTGAGTCCTGCCATGCACCCAACTGGTATTTTTTGGTCACATGTGAGGCATTGCCGTACTCGGGAGAAATTGGGGCACAGATTTTGGGGTGCTTTGTCTCCTTCATACCTTCTGAAAATGACAAATTTGGAGCCAGAACTGTATTTTTGTGTAAAAAAAATAATTTTTCATTTTCACTGCCCAGTTGTACCACAATTGGTGAAACCCCTGGGGGTTTGAAATGTACACTATACCCCTAGATGAATTCCCTGAGGGGTGTAGTTTGCAAAATGGGGTCACTTGTGGGGGGGTTCCTAACTTTTAGCATCTTATGGTGCCTAGAAACCTACATGGTGCCTAAAAAATAATCTCATAAAAAGGAGGCTCCAAAATCAAGTAGGTGCTCCTTCTATTATGAAGCCTGTGGTTTGGTCACCGTGCACACTAGGGCCACATATAGGATATTTATGAAAACAAAAGAATTGGGGGAATCAATTTTCAGTCACATTTCTCTAGTAAAATGTACTGTGTTCCTTAGAAAAATGTATTAAAATTGCAAATCTGCAAAAAAAAAAGAAATTTTGAAATTTCACCTACACTTTGTTTTAATTCCTGTGAAACACCTAAAGGGTTAACAAACTTCCAAAATGCTGTTTTGAATACTGTGAGGGGTGCAGTTTTTGAAATGGCATCATTTATGGGGGTGTCTCACATACAAGTCCCTCAAAGTCACATCAGAACTGAACTGGTCCCTAAAAAAATCAGTGTTTGAAATTTTCTTGAAAATTTGAGAATTTGCTATTCATATTGTAAGCCTCCTAGTGTCCCAAAAAATTAAAAGGAAGTTGAAATAATGATGTCAACATAAAGTAGACATATGGTCTATGTTAGTTATTCACTATTTTGAGTGGTAAGATTATTTGTCTCACAAGCAGAAAATTTAACATTTTGCAAATCGCTAAATTTTCCATTTTTTCACGATATTTTGGTATTTTTCACAAAAAAACACAGACTGTATCGACCCAAATTTACCACTAATTTGAAGTACAATGTGTCACGAAAAAACAATCTCAAAATCACTGGGATAAGTAAAAGCAAAAAAAAGTTATCCCCACTTAAGTGAGACATGTCAGATTTGAAAAAAAGGGCTCTGTCAGGAACGCAAAAACTGGCTCTGTCAGGAAGGGGTTAAAATCTTGTTTTCACAGTATTTTGTCTACATGGTAGTTACTTTGTATCTTATACATACAGGCGAATCGGCAGTGCCAATATCAATTTGGCATCAGTGGCCGCCGGGACCCGGTGGGATTCTGATGCCATGAGCCCATGAGTTGGAATCAAATCGGAATCGGGTGCTGCAAAATATGGTGAGATTTGCACTAACTTTCAATCGATTTTGACTATAAAGTCAAAATCAATAGCCCGAACCGCACCGTTTGTACACAGCTTAAACAGACTTATGTTTTTATCCAGTATTTTATAGTATTGAAAAATAGGTCTCAAATAAGGTGATACTGTCATTGGGTCTACAGCAAGTTAGTCGACAAGCATTGGGTCGACATGGTTCTAGGTCGACATGGGTTTAGGTCGACAGGTCATTAGCTCGACACAAGCATTAGGTCGACAGTGGTGTTTTTCACTGCTTTTTGTGCCGACATGTGCCGACAGGCGGTATTTCATGCCCTACCATCCACTAGGGCAGGCATTCCCAACCACGGTCCTCAAGGCACACCAACAGTGCAGGTTTTGTAGATATCCAGGCTTGAGCACAGGTGACTTAAATAGTATCTGAGGGATTCTGATGAAACCAGAATGGGGATCATCAGATGGGGATGCGGAGCACTGGAAACTGTGTCCATGTCGACTGTGTCGACATTCGGGTAAAAAAACAGTGAAAAGTCCAATGTCAACCTTTTGACTGTCGACCTAGACACTGTTGACCTAATGCTTGTGTCGATCTATTGACATGTCGACTTAAACCCATGTCAACCTAGACCCATGTTGACCTAGAACCATGTCGACCTAACGGTGTCGACCTAATGCTTGTGGACCAACTTTCTGTAGACCAAACGATCCCAACCCTCAAATATAGAGCCCACAAAGAGCCATCTGCCCCAGAACTGTACTTGTTACCTGAAATCAGTTTAGAATTGCACCGGGCTGTTAAAATATGTGAGTGGAATGACACATTTTTTAGTCTTTTAAACATGCAGTGTGTGGAATCCATATTGTTTGTTATCTTGTAATAACTTTATTAATTACTTTCATTCAGTAAAAACAATCAGAAGATGAACACAGTTCACATTTTATTGATCATCCTAGATAATGTAACATCGCTTCTTTCCATAATGGTTAGCATTACTGCCTCACAGCACTGAGGTCATGGGTTCAATACCCACCATGGCCCTAACTGTGCGGAGTTTGTATATTCTCCCCGTACTTTCGTGGGTTTCCTCCGGGTACTCCGGTTTCCTCCCACAATCCAAAAATATACTGGTAGGTTAATTGGCTCCCAAAAAATGAACCCTAGAATGTCTGTGTGTGCATGTACATGTGGTAGGGAATCTAGATTGTAAGCTCCACTGGGGCAGGGACTGATGTGAATGGTCAAAATATTCTCTGTAAAGTGCTGCGGAATCTGTGTGCGCTATATAAGAAACTGCTAATAAATAAATAAATAAATAAATTATTAGAAGAACCTCTTAAAACTTTTTTGAACTTAAAGAACAAACAAGCGCAAAGTTTAGCCACAGAAAGTGGCCTAGCAGTCCTCCAGCACACTTTTGGTTAACACAAAGAATGGTTCTGGACTCCAACTGACCCCATCTGATTAGCATCCTTTGCTCTTAAATGTGCAATACATGTGCTGTCTGCAAAATTATCCATCTGGCTGATTTAAGTAGGATGCTATAATCAATAAATCTTTCCCAGTGTAGACATGGTGGAGAGGACAGCTTTACAAACATCCAGAGCCCCTATAAATTATGATTAGAATATATTTGTCTAGAAGGAAGGAGAACACAGCTGTGTTTTAGATTTAGTGTCACTTAACCTGTCTAGCCTTTGTATTTAATTAACCCCTTTCTTATTTTACTTTGCTCTCCTAAGTGAAGTGATCCTGATGTCATGCTCTCCGTGTGCTCTTGTGGATTATTTCTGTGCCATATTTATATGAAATAACCATCAACTCTGCCAAACCAAAAGTCGGTACAAGTAAACTGATTAAGTCTAATTAAGTCTTAAGCATGAATATCCTTAATATCTGATTTGTTAGGGTGCTATGAGCAGGGTTGGACTTTCCAACAGGTGTACAGGGGAAATCACCGGTCAGCCCCAATCTCTCTTCTACAGCAGGTATGAGTTAGTTGGTGAAACAGGATCATAGATAAACCTGGGTACTTGATCTGTATGGTGACTACACCAAGATTTGCCCTTCTGCCAATCAAAGTGGGTGGCCTTGTTGTTTGCATGTTCATTCTCAACTGGTTGGGGAAATCACTCTATGGTATATAGTCAGGGCCGGCTCTACCATTAGGCAACTTTAGGTAGCTGCCCAGGCAGAGCCAGATTAAGGTCAAAATGGTCCTGGAGCTGAAAATGATCCAGGGCCTATTATGCGCAATAATAGGGGTTGTGGCCAGCACCTAATAATGTGGGAGGCGTGACCCGTGTTCTGGTTGGGTGGTCTGCTCATGGGTGTGTCTGTATTTGTGTAAATACTTTCAACTAATTATATATACCTGGAAAAGGCAGGGGGCGGGCATAAGAAAAATGCAGGGAGACATATTGGCGGGTGCACTCTAAAGGTGCACCTGCAGGATGCCGATGTCCTAAGATACTTGCGGGGTGAGGCGGCACTCCAGTCTTAAAAAAAAAAAATACTGAAAGCCAAAACTTGGTAGACAACATTTCAGCACCTTTTATGTGGTCACCTAAATTTACCACACCATATACCCCTTATACAAATCATGCAACACAATAATAACCCCCTTATACTATACTTGTCTCTTCCACATTATGCCACCTGGAATGAGCCGAAATTCACACAGGTTGAGCCAAAATTCACACTATGGCACATGGATTGAGCCAAAATACACACTATACCAGGTATGTCCAAACAATGGCCTTTCAGCTGTTGTGAAACTACACGTCCCAGCATGCCTTGACATAGTTTTAGCATTCCCTAATAGCAAAACTGTGGCAAGGCATGATGGGACTTGAATCTTCACAACAGAGGAGGGCCATAGTTTAGACATGCCTGCACTATACCAAACAGATTGAGCAATAATCTCCTATATATTTGGCTACATCTGTCACTCAAAGTGGGTGTCTGTGTCTATAACGCTCTGTTCCTGGACTTTCCTCTTAATGTGTGATTGCCTTCATCTGTGCTGAACACCTTTCTGAGAAATTAACCTGTTTAAAACAGGTGATGGCAATCATACATTAAGGGGAAGTCTAGAAACAGAGCATTGTGTCCCTCCTGGAGAGGGTCATGTTGGGAGGTATGTGTCAGAGAACCAGCCCAGTGAGCCCACAGACAGTGCCAGACACCCACTGCCTTCCCATGTTGCCCAGCACTACTACTCCACAGCCACCAGGTGAGTGCCCCCCTCCCGCGATTTGCGGCAAAACCTCCCCCCCCGCGCGCCCCCCCCCTCCCGCGATTCGCGGCAAAAACACCCGCGACCCCCCCTACCGCGATTCGCAGCAAAAACACCCCCGCGACCCCCCCCTCCCGCGATTCGCAGCAAAAACACCCCCGCGACCCCCCCTCCCGCGATTCACTGCAAAAAGAACCCGACCCCTCCCGCAATTCGCGGCATAACCACCACCCCGCGACCCCCCCCTCCCGCGAATCGCGGCAAACCCTCCCCCGTGACCCCCCCCCCCGATTCGCGGAACCCCCCCCCCCGCGACCTCCCTCCCGCGATTCGCGGCAAAAAAGAACCCCCCTGCGACCCCCCCTTGCACGATTGGCGGCACCCCCCCCTGCGACCCCCCTCCCGCGATTCGCGGCAGCCCCAGGATTAAATGGCACATGCAAAACACTGACATGGCTATGGTCGACAATGAAAAAGGTTGACATGAGTTTTTGAAGATTTATTTTTAATTTTTTTAATTTTTTCATATTCATTGTCATGTGTCGACATGGACACCAATGAAGTGGCACACTTATGTCAACATTTACATGTGTTGACATTTCTGTGTTGATTTTTTCTTGTGGCGATTCGCGTCACACCCCCCCGCAACCCCCCCTCCCGCGATTCGCGGCACCCCACGTGACCCCCCACCTCCCGCAATTCGCGGCAACCCCCCACCGGAACCCCTGTGAACCCCGCCCTCCCGCGATTCGCGGCACCCACCCCCGCGACCCCCCCTCCCGCAATTCGCGGCACGCCCCCGTGATTCGCGGCAGCTCCAGAATTAAATTGCACATGGAAAACACTGACATGGCTATGGTCGACAATGAAAAAGGTTGACATGAGTTTTTGAAGTTTTTTTGTCATTTTTTGAATATTTTCATATTCATTCTCATGTGTCGACATGGACACCAATGAAGTGCCACACTTATGTCAACATTTACATGTGTTGACCTTTCTGTGTTGATTTTTTTCTTGTGGCGATTCGCGTCACACCCCCCGCGACCCCCCCCCCCCCTCCCGCAATTCGCGGCAACCCCCCGCCGGAACCCCCATGAACCCCGCTCTCCCGCAAATCGCGGCACCCCCAGGATTAAATGGCACATGCAAAACACTGGCACGGCTATGGTCGACAATGAAAAAGGTTGACATGAGTTTTTGAAGATTTATTTAATTTTTTGAATGTTTTCATATTCATTGTCATGTGTCAACATGGACACCAATGAAGTGGCACACTTATGTCAACATTTACATGTGTTGACCTTTCTGGGTTGATTTTTTCTTGTGGCGATTCGCGTCACACCCCCCCCCCCCGCAAACCCCCCCCGCGATTCGCGGCACCCCCGTGACCCCCCACAATTCGCGGCAACCCCCCACCGGAACCCCTGTGAACCCCGCCCTCCCGCGATTCGCGGCACCCAACCCTGCGACCCCCCCTCCCGCAATTCGCGGCACCCACCCCCGCGACCCCCCCTCCCGCAATTCGCGGCACCCCCCCGCGATTCGCGGCAGCTCCAGAATTAAATTGCACATGGAAAACACTGACATGGCTATGGTCGACAAAGAAAAAGGTTGACATGAGTTTTTGAAGTTTTTTTTTTCATTTTTTGAATGTTTTCATATTCATTCTCATGTGTCGACATGGACACCAATGAAGTGCCACACTTATGTCAACATTTACATGTGTTGACCTTTCTGTGTTGATTTTTTCTTGTGGCGATTCGCGTCATACCCCCCCCGCAACCCCCACTCCCGCGATTCACGGCACACACACACCTCCCCGCGATTCTCGGCACCCCACCCCGTGACCCCCCCTCCCGTGATTCACGGCACACCCCTTGCGACCCCCCCTACCATGATTCGCCGCAACCCCCGCCCCCGTAACCCCCCTCCCGCGATTTGCGGCAACCCACCCCGCCACCCCCCTCCCGCGATTCTCTGCAATCCCTCCCCTCCCGCGATTCGCAGCATCCACCCCCCCACAACCCCCCCTCCTGCAATTCGCGGCACCCCCCGCGACCCCCCCTCCTGCAATTCGCGGCACCCTCCGCGACCCCCCCTCCCGCGATTCGCGGACACCTAAGTTGCAATACAGGGCATCTTTCATACAATTCTAACCATATTTCTCATATACAAACGTTCACAAATTAAGGGGGCCCAGCCCCTTACGACGGTGTGAAGAGCGCCCGTAGGGCGCGATGAATCACCTAGTGTACAATATGCTTCATAAACAGGGGCATTCTGCACCAAAGACACGCTTTAAAAATTGACACCATAATGCCAATTACATGTTAAGCCACACACCATAATCTCCATTATGTATTATGCCAAACAGCATAATGCCTATTAAAAATTATGCTACATAAGTGTTGGTTTCCTACATGTTCATTGCCAGGGGTACTATGTTCATTGCCAGGGATTCCATGCTCATTGCCAGGGGTTCCATGCTCATTGCCAGGGGTTCCATGCTCATTGCCAAGGGGGAATATACAGTATGCTCGTGGTAACTGGGGGACAGCCGCCGCCGGGCAGAAATGACAACCTGGCAGAGAGCAGGGGGCTGCCCGGCTGTATTTATAGCACTGCATGTCCCGGCTTTTTGAAATAATACCCCTTTCACACCAGAAAATGCAGGGACTTACCCGGGAGTATGGTCCCAGGATCATGCAGGGACATTCCCGGACTGGCCCCTTTTACACCAGCCTAGTCCCTGCATTTTCTGGTGTGAGGGGGAGAGAAAACCACCCCTGCTCCCCTTTAAACAACCAGCTATATCTTAAGAACCAACTAACCCATTTACATGTGGGCTTCAAATGATTTTAGTCCCGTGAAACTGGGCCATTTGGTTCCAGAAAAATCTGTCCTCAAACAACATGAACAGCCATGAAATTACATTTCAGAAATGAAAAAAAAAAATTGGTTTACCCGCAATATCTCTAGAACCAATTAACCCATATGGACCAGCCTTGTATCAGATTGAAGGCCCAGCGATTTGGGTTCGACTGCGAACCTCAAGCTTCTATGATGCTGGAGGGTGAACTGGCAGCTGTTGGAAATGGGTGGAGGTCAGAATTAGTGGGTCCCATGTTATTGTATGGGGAAAACGTTCCAGGTTTGCCTGGCGGTATCTCCGGTTCCCAGGGGGCTACCGATGCGAGGCTGGGCTTGTTAGAAAGACCTTGCCCTCTGCTACAAAATGGGCCTATTTGGAGAGTGGGCCTGGAGCTGTAGCTCCATCAGGTCCATTGTTAATCCGGCCCTGTGCCTAGGGTGCCAGGATCTGGGGGCGCGCCTATCACAATAGTATGTATGTCCACGATGAAGACAGATTTGTTGTACTTAATACAGGTGGCTGCTGAGCAATGTCTAAGATGTCATCTTCATAATTTCATGTGAGTGAAGTGGATATTGGTGGCAGGGCAGTGTTGGGATTCGGTGGTTGGGGGGGGGGGGGGCAGTAGATTGAAGTTTTGCCTAACATGCAGAGGAACCTTACACCGGCCCTGTATATAGTAACATCCCTTAAGCTCGGGACCTTGCCACTGGATTCCTTGGTATGTCGTTCATGCCCCAGGCAATAAGGATTGAGTTTGAAAACCACTGTCTGGTACTTACATTTTTCTCCAGCTTACAGATTTTATATATATATATATATATATATATATATATATATATATATATATATATATATATATATATATATACTTTTCATATTGTTACTCCATGTTGCATTAAGTAGGAAAAGCACATATTGCCACACTCCAAACAATTAAAAAATACTGTAAAACACACAAAACTGTCAGATTTAATAATAAAGGCCCCTTAGCACCACATTCCAGGCTAAATCGAATGTTATGAAAAATATAAACATTTACTTTATTGAAAGCAAGGGTTCCAAAGTTGTAGGACAGGACGGCTCCACCTTTGCACTGTCTGCACACGTAAGGGTTGTGCACGCATCTAAAGAGACAGAAGGGAGACGAAAAACTTACAATGCAATATGGACATTCAGAAACACTGGTACAAAATCAAATTGTTTTGGGTGCCCATAAACTAATCTCATTGCTTTAAGTTCTACACTAAAGACGAACGCTGAAAATGATGGATGTCTTCCGAATATTATACAACTAAGATATAATAGTATTTTATTATTGTCTCAGTGCAGGTTTTTACATTCAGCCGTTTTACTATCTAAATGTTAAGCGTAGGTGGAATTTGTGTTCTTATTTGCAATACTTTTGAATAATTAAAATTTGATTGATCAGCTTGTCTTTCTCGCAGTTATAATCACTCTGGTTCAACTGCCTTCCTGAGAGAACAAAGACAACGTCAATGCTGATGAAAATGCTATTTCGGAAAGAGACGGTGAAACACAAAGGGGTTTGTTGAAAAAAAAAAAAATCACACATTACTAGAATAAAACAGAAATGTAATCAGGGCAAAACGGAGAGATAGGACGTATTTATATGCTATAGATATTTAGTATTATCTGACTTGTCAGAGGTCAACTTCAAGGTTTTTACAGCTCTGTGTCTTCGAGTATACATATAACCTGCATGTCAGAGTATTTCATAAATCAAAGAGTCTTGGAGCTCAAGGTAAAATGCTGTTCTGAGAAGTGGGTACAATAAATGCTCTCCTTCTATCTCGGTGTATATTAATCAACTATAGAACTACTAGGTGATTTCTCACGCCCTACGGGCGCTCTACACATCGTCCTGAGGGGCTCCGCGCCCTTAACCTGTGAACACCTTTATTGCGTGAAATATGGTTTGTACTATATGCAGGATTCCCTGCATTGGTACTTTAGTTGGTGGATGGGGGATGGTGTCCACAGGTCCTGCTGGTGTGAAAGTGGCAGATGGGAGGGTGCCGCGGATGGGGCAAGGAGTAGAGAAGTGCTGCATATCTGTACGGGCCAGGCGCAAGTGGTTGGCGCAGATGTCGGAGGGGGTATGTAGATGCTGCTGGTGGTTGAGGGGCGGGTGCAGTGTTCTGTGGTAAAATGAGGGGGTGTGGGGGAGGAATAGGTGCAGGGGTGCTGTAGATGGGGTTGGCGGTCCCATGGCACTGCGGGTGGGGGAGGAAAGGAAGGGAAACTTCCGGGGTGGCGCAGGAGGTTTAGGTGCATATGTGGAACATATGGGTGAGGAGATCCAGAGGGGCTGCGGCTGGTGGAAAGGCGGGTGCAGGTGTGCTGTGGATGGTGGAGGGGGTGTAGGGGTGCATTAGGTGGTGGATGTTGCAGGGCATGTCGTGCTCCCACTCCGCTTGGCCCTGTCGGCCACCGTACATCCCCCGATGTCACTGTGTGAGAGAACGGCGCAGGCGCACTAACACCCAGGATGGTCATACAAAGGGGAAGGGAAGGTGACATACTGTAGGAGAAGGGGGGCGGATGAGGTTCCGGTGTCAGACGCTCGGGAAGTAACGGTGATCACATTGGTGAGTGGAGACGCTGGCTGACTGGTGCCCGTTCTGTGTCAATGTTTGCGCATGCACAGGGTGGGGAGGGGCGATCTCGGAAAGTGCTGTGCTGATAGGCTATTAGCCCCGATCTGTCACTCTATGACCAGAGCCAGATTAAGGTCTAAATGGGCCTGGAGCTGAAAATGATCAAGGGCCTATTATGCGCAATAATAGGGGTTGTGGACAGCACCTAATAATGTGGGAGTCGTGACTAGTGTTCTGGTTGGGTGGTCTGCTCATGGGTGTGTCTCTATTTGTGTAAATACTTTCAACTAATTATATATGCCTGGAAAAGGCAGGGGGCTGGTATAGGAAAAATGCAGGGAGATATATTGGCGGGTGCCGTCCAAAGGTGCACCCGCAGGATGCCGATGCCCTAAGATACTTGCGGGGTGAGGCGGCACTCCAGTCATAAAAAAAAACCTGAAAGCCTTGGTAGACAAAATTTCAGCACCTTTTATATGGTCACCTAAGTATACCACATATACCCCTTATGCAAATCATGCAACACAATAGTAACCCCCTTATACTGTACTTGCCTCTTACACATTGTGCCACATGGAATGAGCCAAAATTCACACTATGGCACACAGATTGAGTCAAAATTCATGTTATGCCACACAGATTTTGGCACATGGATTGAGCCAAAATACACACTATACCAGGCATGTCCAAACAGTGGCCCTCCAGCTGTTGTGAAACTACACGTCCCAGCATGCCTTGACATAGTTTTAGCATTCCCTAATAGCAAAACTGCGGCAATGCATGATGGGACTTGTAGTTTCACAAAAGCTAGAGGGCCATGGTTTGGACATGCCTGCACTATACCAAACAGATTGGGCAATAATGCACAATGGGGGTTATTCACGTTTGTTCGGTCCTGCTGCATTCGCATGCAGGACCGATGTTGCGCATCTGCGCAGGAGGGTTTCTGTGCAGACGTATGGTGCGTGCATGGTTACCCGAGGCATGCGAATGGATGTTTATGCAAAACATCCATTCGCAGCCTGTGTGGGCGAACCCGCACTTCCAGGGGGTGGCGGGTGGGCGTCGATTCGCCGGGCGGGGTTTAGTGGACTCGCGAGGCTGCGAAATTGCAGCCTTGTGAATCAACCAGAATAACCCCAATATGCTTCATAAATAGGGGCATTGCGCGCCGAAGGCCGGGCAGAGAGCAGGGGGCTGCCCGGCTGTATTCAGAGCACTGCATGTCCTGGCTATTTGAAATAATACCCCTTTCACACCATAAAATTCAGGGAGTTACCCGGGAATATGGTCCCAGGATCATGCAGGGACATTCTCGGACTGGCCCCTTTTACACCAGCCTAGTCCCTGCATTTTCCGGTGTCAGGAAGAGAAAACCACCCCCGCCCCCCTTTAAACAACCAGCTATATCTTCGGAACCAACTGACCCATTTACATGTGGGCTTAGAATGATTTTGGTCCTGTGAAACTGGGCCGTTTGGTTCCAGAGAAATCTGGCCTCAAACAACCTGAACAGCCATGAAATTACACTTCAGAAATGAAAAAAAAAATTGGTCTACCCGCAATATCTCTAGAACCAATGAACCCATATGGACCAGGTATCAGATTGAAGGCCTAGCGATTTGGGTTCGACTGAGATCAACCTTGAGTTTCTGTGATGCCGGAGAGGGAACTGGCAGCTGTTGGAACCGGGAGGAGGTTGGAATTAGCGGGTCCCATGTTATCCTATGGGGAAAACGTTCCAGGTTTGCCTGGTGGTATCTCCGGATCCCAGGGGGCTAGTGACTCGGGGCTGGGCTGGAAAGCCCTGGCCTTAAGCTACCAGGGCCTATTTGGAGAGTGGGCCTGGAGCTGTAGCTCCATCAGGCCCATTGTTAATCCGGCCCTGTCTATGACCCAGCATTATACACAGGGTGACAGATCTGGGCTATTATATGAGATACATACATACATTTTTCCTTTTGTCAGACACTATCACCCCCTGTACTTCTGTTTTTCATTACTAAATGTGTGAATTCCATAAGATTAAATACAGCAAAAGTTAACCCCAGGCTATTTCCATATGGTATTAATATATGTATTTATTTATACTCTTTTTATAAGTTATAAAACCAGCCAAAAACACACATGAAAGTAAGCCCAGATTTGGCAGCACTCAATTAATTTTTATTAAAATCTAAAGACACGATGCAAGATAATAAGTACGTTGCCTTCATGGACATAATAAGTCTCGCCAACTGTGTTTCGCTAACCTGTGGCTAGTTATCCATTCCTGACTTAATTGGATCCATATGCCATAGTTTGCGGTAATCCAATTTATAGCCAATATGATTTTCTAGAGATCAACTTAAGATATACATCTGCACGAAGTAATGCCAACAACAGTATTTCCATCAAAAGCAATATGCACATGAATGACAAGAAAACTGCCCAATAGAACACATTCTCAACCGCTTTGAATATTTCAAAAAAGTCAACATGGTCTGAACGGTCTGTACGGGATACGCTCAATAGGACTTTCTTATTAAGGTTGACACCTGCAATAGGTCGACATGGCTATGGTCGACAGGGTCAAAATGTCTGCACAAACATCGACAAGGTCGACATGAGTTTATCAAGTGTTTTTTTTTTTTTGACCCAACAGGCGGTATTTCATGCCCTACCATCCACTACGGCGTGGGGGGGGGAATAAAATAGTGTCCCCGAAGCATAGTGAGTGCTGTGAGACATTAGAGGGGATGCAGTACTTAGACGGTATCCATGTTGATGGTGTCAACTCATGTTGACCTTTTGACTGTTGACCTTCCCATGATCGAACTAATGTTTGTCTCGACCTTCCGACCCTGTTGATCTTAGCCATGTCGACCTATTTCCGGTGTCGATCTAAGGTCTGTCGACCTTCAATGATCGAGTCAATGCATGTCAACCTAAATTGGTTCGGCCCAATTACCCATACCCGTCTGTATTCCCTAAGGCTATCCCAACACACGCAAAACATCCTCACACTGGTAACGGTCAGACTATTCCCACATTCCTGGGTAGTGTCCGGCAGTTTTTAGTAGTAAAAATGAAGGTATAATTTTCCGGGGTGCACTACATTTTCCAGCATGCCTTCAATCATATAAAAGCTAGCGTACCCATGAGTGCCTCGAGCAGGGCCGGCGCCACCACTAGGCAAATCTAGGCATTTGCCTAGGGCGCCGGCCACTGGAGGGCGGCATTTCGCCCCCCCGTGCCGCGGGGGTACCTGTCCTGCGGCTGTGTATATAAAGCTTGCGGCGGGAGCCGGGGGTCCCTGCAGTCAAGAAATAACGAGCGCTATCTGCCTGGCTACGCGGAAACGCTTCTGTTGTGGAAACACTGGCCGCACGCTGATTGGCTGAGATTCAGCCAATCAGCGTGCGCCGTGCGGCCAGTGTTTTCACAACAGAAGCGCTTCCGCGTAGCCAGGCGGATAGCGCTCATTATTTCTTGACTGCAGGGACCCCCCGCTGCCGCCGCTGCAAGATTATGTCTATCATTTTGCAGGATGCAACAGAGAAATTATATACATAATCTCATTGGTTGATAAGGGAATCATCACCTCTCTTCATTTTCAAAAGATATAGTTAATTTACCCCCCACCCAGTGGGTTAGGGAAATATTAAGTAAGCACATATATCCTACAGGTTGTAAGCTCATGATAAAGCTTGCCACGGAGATCCATTGTAATGTACTGTAGGTGCACTGTCAGCAGGGCCCCCGAGAGGTATGCTGGGCCCTGGTAACATTTGGGGGCGTGGTCTAATTGTTGGGTGTGGCCACCTCCTGAGATTAGACCACGCCCACAACATGTGTATAAAAGATGAAAAAACATCAAAGTCGAGGGGGGGGTATTGACCCCCCCTCCCCCTCCCCTCAGTAGCAGCAGCAGCAGCACAAATAGCATACTCTCACGCCAATATGTTTTAAAGATCCAGCAGTGCTTCTCGGCAAATAGCGCTACAAGCGCCCAGCTGCTGCCCGGATCCCTGAAGTCTTGACCCCGCCACCCGAACCCCGCTGACCACCGCCCGTACCCCGCTGACCACCACCGGGACCCCGCTGCCTGGGTGGTTTCCTTTCACACCAGCCAGTAACCTAGAAAATAGATTAACTCATTAGCACATTTTTAAGAAATGCAGAACAGGACCTGTGAAGGGTATTTGAGGACTATTGTTGAAAAGCATTGTATTTATAATTGTTCACGGTCAAAAATATATCTTTTTTAATGCGATACCCATCTAAATAGTTCATAAGTAGTGACAAACTATAACTCTGTTTCTGATCTAGTATCATACAAAAGCTGCACTTGATACCTCTCTGGCGTAGAACATCACCATTGGGTACTGCATATAAAGCAGTGCTGGATGTCTGTGGTTACTTTGTAAGGGAATGTAAGGAGAACATCTGTGTCACTCGCTATGCCCAACACAAAATGTAAAATAAAAATGTCACAGCTGCAAACCCCCTACACACTAATACAGATGATGCAAGCATTTAAGGCACACCTGACACATTATTCTGCCCCCATGTAATTCCCTGGGGTGCTGTAAGGAAACACATTGCATCACATACAGTCCATAACCTTTTTATATGCAACACAATCAAACCACTGTATGTCGCATTTGTCGCGGCAATTGAAGGTAATAGGAAAAATCAACCATATATATGTCTAGTGCAGGGATGGGGAACCTTCGGCCCTCCAGCTGTTGTTGAACTACACATTCCAGCATGCCCTGCTACATTGTTGCTATTTGGCCATGCTAAAACTGTTGCAGGGCATGCTGGAATGTGTAGTTTAGCAACAGCTGGAGGGCCGAAGGTCCCCATCCATGGTATAGAGTCTGTGAGTCTCCAAAACAATGCTATTTTTTTTCTCCTTTTCTTCTTTCTTTTCAGCTATTCTTCAACAGAAGGTAGCAGACTAGCTTTCGAAGCTTTTGCTTTGAGCGGGCTTACTATTCATAAATACATACATAAACAAATTAGAATGGCTAGCTTGCGCCAACTAAATTCCAAAGCCAGCATCAGTGCTAGACTGTCTGGCTTTCTTTCTACTGCCTGCTGTATTGTATGTGACGGCATTCTTGTCTTAAATCTTGCCGTGTTAATTAGTAGTTTGTCCCCTTTTTTCTGTCAGTGTCAATTTATTTCATTCTATGGTCATTGTTTGTGTGTGTGTGTGTGTAGTAGGAGTGGAGGAGTGTGCTTTCAGGAGGTGGCAGTCAAAGCCCCACACTCTTCTGTTGAGGAGAGTGATGAAGTGTCCCCGCAGTGCATCAAGACAGGTCGCAACTTTGCTGGAATTATGTCCCTGGTACATGAGTGATGAAATATCACTGGCAGCTTTTTGGTCATGAGGCTCCTAAGGTGTTGTCGACTCGCAAGAAAAAGCACCATGTCCTGCGAAAATGGCCAAGGAAGCTAAGGCCGCATGCCAGATTGGAGGTAGCGCCTTTTATTTGCCACCTGTGATTCAAAGTGTTCCACTGTGCTTTTTATGTATTAACTTTTATAGGGCCAGTGTAAGGCTTCTCTGCAAAACTGGAACCTTCTGCGATTTATTGCATGTAATATCCCCAGGAGTTAGCAGCTGATTCCTTGCGTCGCGGGGCAGTCAGCGAGGTCCTGAGAATGGCAGTCAGTGGGATCCGTGCAGCACGGGACAGGCAGCGGGGTCCATGCAGTGCGAGGCAGGCAGTGGGGTCTGTATGGCAGCTGGGAACTAGTAGTGGCATTTGTCAGGTGGCAGGGCGGGAAGCTGCTGCTGAATGTGAAAAAATATTTAGAAAAGACTGGCCGGCCGTTTATTGGCTGAGAAAATTTTCTCAGACAATCGGCGGCTTCCCATCTGATTGGCTGAGAGAATTCTCTCAGCCAATCAGCGTCCGGACAGTCTTTTTCCACATTCAGCAGCCGCTTCCCGCCCTGCCCCCTGACAAATACCGCTACAAGCAGCCGCGCCGACCCCACTGACCGCCCCTCCTCCCCACCACTGCACATCGGTGTATGCTAGCAGTGCTTCACCGCTGGCACACATCTAAGATCGCCTGCAATGTGCCATTGATGGGTACGATCCAATAAATTGAATGTGCAGCCCATCCGACCTCGGCTGTCAGACTTAATTCTCTGCTAATCCCCTAGTGTATTGTTCTATGTATTGTATTACCTGAGAACAATAGATGATAATAAACCATGCTGAGCCATGGCTCTCCAGAGAAGGCTAGATGAAGAAATCTTCATCTGTAGCCGCAAAAATGTTCATGTTCCCGCTCTAAATAGTATTTAGACTTTGAAGCAAGTCACAGTTGGTCAGGTGGCAGTATACTGCTTAAAGGTAAATAGCGTGCACCTGACTTCCAAAATACTGCATGCTGTTACTAGAAATGTCATTTAGTGGCTCTGTTCTTCATCAATCACAGCAACACAATGTTTACACTGTGATTTGTTGTCTGTAACAATGTTCCATTTTTTTTTCCTCCCACAATGTTTGCCTGAGTGAATGTTGGAATTCTGAATAACTTCCTCTCCTCTCACCTTTAGAAAATAGACACTGAAATCACTTTTGCTTCGGGAAACTGTCTTTCTTCCTGCTGATTTGGTATACACAGGATTTAAATGTATCGATTTGTTTTCTTTTCACACATTACGATGGAAAGCGCGGACTAATCAGTTAATTAGATTTCAGTGAGATTGTCGGGGAAACTAATGCTTCAGCTCAGATGATCTTTTGGTGCTTGAGTTTGCAGTATGCTGTCGCAATATGAACATCAGATGATACTACTTTTAGGGCCGAGAAATTGTCCCAAATCTTATGTGTTTGACATTCCCTGGGATCTAATGCGCAATCCCGTGCGCATCAGACCTGAGCTGGAGGTCAGACCTTCTGCCCATCCGACCTCCGACTAGGCCCCCCTCTCAGTGGCGGGGAATGGGGTCACATGCAATACTTTGCATGTGAAAGATTCACATGCGATCCTGCCGCCCAGGAAGATTCCGGGCGGCTAAGGGGGGGATCAGATGGCCATACACCGCTGTGATACATCACAGTAGTGTATGGCCACCTTAAGACCTATCAACCTTTAGATCTATCAACTCATACATTTCCAGGGTCTCAGTCTGGGACCCCTAGTCATACGATACCAAAAATCTGTGACATATCCGGATTGGACGCGCTTACACTAAGCCAGTGTCTGCATCAAACCCTTCTAAAGAAAACGTGAATAAGTCGCACAGAGCAACCAATGACATTCTAGCTAGCTATTATCTAGTATGTTCTATAATTAAAACCTCTAATTTGATTGATTGCAGTGGCATAACTACCTAATTTGCCCCCCTCCCCCCCCCCCATGCCTGTACCTGCCCGGCCGCATCTGCGGTCACGGTCCCGTCTCTCCCGGCGCCAGCTCCAGCTGCTATAATGAAAAGTGACATTTCGAAAATGGCTGCCCCCATACTGCAGACAGTTTTTAAGAATGCTAGAGGAGGCCGCCGCCTCCTCTAACATCCACTGATCGCAGTGCAACTTTGTTCTGAAAATGGGCAAAACCATGTGCACCGCAGGTGGGGCAGATGTAACATGTATATATAGAGTTACATTTGGGTGGGGTGTGCTGAAACTGAAATCTAAATTGCAGTGTAAAAATAATGCAGCCAGTATTTACCCTGCACAGAAACAAAATAACTAACATAAATCTAACGCTCTCTGCACATATTACATCTGCCCCACCTGCAGTGCACATGGTTTTGTCCATTTTTGGAACAAATTTGTACTGCGATCGGATCTGAATAAGGGCCATAGTCTGATTGGTTGCTACGAGAAACATCACTTATTTCTCATTAATAACGATATAAATATCAATTCAAACAAAACAAGACTATTTGACCAATTGGGCATGTAAAACTATGGGTCTGATTCAGGACTGTTCGCTAGGCAACATATATTCGCAAGGCTCAGCCCCCTCAGCACACGAATCCCCACAATAACATGCCAGTGGATGTGTACGATTTTCCCACTGCTTGTAAAGAAAACTCATCCTGGACTGACCTCTCAGGAATCATGTGACAGCTGCCCCTCCCAAGCAGGGGTCGACATGCCTGCATTCTCAGGGGTATGCCCAACGTTTCTATGGGTGCAACCATAAAACATTGGGCGTCCCCAGCTGCCTCCTTCCCACCCGTCCTGGAGTGAACGCCTCGGCACGTCCTTAATACAAGAGGCTGGTATTAAGATGCAGTATTGACCCGATAATGTTTTAAACCGTTGATCTGATCTCAGACTAGTCATTGAGCATTGTTCATTGTGTCTGTTGTTGTTAATGTACTTTAGAAAGTGTTACACAGAATAATCTAAATAAGAATTTTTTTTATAATCCAGTTCAGCAGCGCAAAAACTAACAATTACATCGGGTCATTGAAAAACAAATGCACCTCTTTAAATCAACAACTGAGCACGCATGCATGGTGCAAACTCATTACCCATGTAGGTACAATGATGTATGTATCCCTAAGGGATTTCTAAATGTGTGGAAATCAATAGGGCGCTGGACCATTTAAAACTCATCACAGAGCTCTAAGTTTATGTCTTCAGGGCGAACACTTGTCATCCACTACAGCAGAAGCCCTGCACGTGGTTTTCAATTGAGTTTAGAACGTCTAGGTCTAAAATGAGGTTTCCAATATAAAGTGGAACTATCAGCAGTTCTCAACTTTTTTGTGACCAGTGGTCCAGATTATAAATACTGTAATGCTTTACTTTCTTTTTTATCTTTCATTATTTTATGTTTCAGTAAGTTATAATCTGTATGCATTTAAAATTAAAATTGGTTACTTATAAAATAATAGCAGATTGATACACAAAAAAGTAATTACCATACTCGTTGGTAATGCAAAAAAGTTTAACTCCCTTGAGTGGTGGGTTTTCCTGGGGCAGGGCAAACCTATCAGGGGTGGTTTGTTTGTTTGTTTCTTTTCTTCTGCAGCAGCCCCTGCTTCCCTGGGTCTGCTGCTGGCTTTGGCTGTTCGCAGCCATTCGGGGGGCTTGGGGGAGTTCGTACGCACTCAGGCACACTTGTGCATTCATGTGTTCGGGCACCCGAACTACCGAGCAGTCCCGAACTTGCCCGAGTGGGGGCTGATGCGAATGGCGGCAGTAGAGCCCCAGCGATCTGGAGAATCAGTGGCATGCCCGGAATTTTTCCAGGACAGCCCTTTACTGCAGTGCAGCTCAGCCCAGAAAATTTCCAGGCATACCACCGAAGTGGTTTAAATAAGCAGATCAAATTAACCTAATAGTAACACACGTTAAGAAACCTCAGAGATACAGTATTGGGCAAGATCTAGTATGCCTTGGGGAGTGATAAATGGCAGAGATATACAGATGGAGCCGGCTCCATATTTGCAGTGGATGGCGTTTCTACCGCTATCCACCGCCAGCGGCCGGTTACCACCAGGGACGCGTGCACACGAGACGCACAAGTGCGCCCCAGTCTCTATTGCCGGCGCTCGCCAGTGAAAGGCATCTGGAGAGCGCCGGCCAAAGATGGAGCCGGCTCCATCTGTATAGTCCCATCTCCTAATTGTCATGATACTGGCTGTGTTTGAAAATGACAGAAGATAATTGGTTGGTAGGTTATCAGTCTCTATGGCTTAGTACAATTGCCCCATTAAGAGGTTTAAATGGTGGAAACTGGGTATAAAGATCTGCAAAAATGAATAGAAAAGATCTGCAAAACTTGATAAAAAAAAACTAATTAAAAAGTTTACCATGTTCTTGGAGACTGTGTGGTCATCTTTATTCTCTAAATACATCTTCTTCGTCTCCACTTCCCAAATCTTCTTGCATTCAGTTCATCTACTATCAGATCATAAACTGTCCTAGCTACTTTATATAAGATTTCTCCAATCATGTTACCAGTTTGGTACCATCTAAAATGAAAACCTGCTTCAGTTGTACTGTACGATAGTATCAATGTCCAATCTGCACTTAATATGAATTATCGAACAAGCTACAGATGTAGCCCCTGTCATCTTTGGCCGGGGCTCGCCAGAGCCGCCCCTCTGGTGAGCGCCGGCGGACAGGGGCTACAATGAACTGGGACGCGCTTGCGTCTCACGTGCGTCCCAATCCTCCATCAGCGGGGCAGCGGCATCCTGCCCATCTCCACTTCAGGGTTAGGGGGGGGTCAAGGCCGCGAGGGGGACCGGCGGCGGCGGGGACCCGGGGAAGCGCCTTGTTCGTGGAAGCGTGGGGGAGCGTCATCTGTATATGAATTTAAATAAGCTATATAATGAAAAAGCGGTAATTAACCACTTTAATAATGGTGTATTGCTGAATTATTAGATTAATTGACCATGCATGAAATTGAATCTAAGGTATGCGAATGTATGTGACTGGCTTTAAAAAATAGTAATATAGAGATCATTTTAATGATATCTATACAGGACATATAACATTAACATTCTACTCAATCCTGTACAAAATGGGTACATTTTAAAAGGTCTATGTACAGGTGACATTCTAATGAGAAACTTACCATACAAATAACATTCTAGTACAACACAGAAAGATAATCACTAAATTCAGTACAGGATTTCTGCGCTAGTAGGCATCGCTAGGGTGACCACCTCATCCCTTTAAAACTGGATACATATTAATTACATAGGTTCTGTGGCTGATTAAAAAAATTCAATTGGAATGAAGTCTGATGGCTGTTTAAAAAAAAAAAAAGTTGAAATTGAGTCTTGAAGTGAGCCAGCCACAGAACCTGTGTAATTAATATGTCTCCAGTTTTAAAGGGATGAGGTGGCAACCCTAGGCATCGCGCATGTGTACTAAGGGCCATACACATGCACAGGGCCGCCATCAGGGGGTGCTGTGGGGACAACTGTCACAAGCCCTGTTTGCTCTATCGCTCACTGCCCACACTGCCACCAGCCCCCTTCACTAACAGCTGCGGGTAGTCCGCCAGCGCACCGCACACAGCCCACCATCGCTGGAGCCTCCTTCATTTCCCATTCAGAGCCAGACTGAGGGTTGCCTGCTGCCCACTTTCTGATGAATCTCAAACAGGCAGTGCAGTGGTCAGCAGGAAACTCCCACAGAAAGCCAGCACCACGGAACTTGCAATGTGACATAAAGACAGTGAATGGGCCGAGAAGACGAGCCAGGGCCGGCATCCTGATGAGCAAGGAGGGTGCCCTGCTGAGCATTGTGTGGCCTTATGATACTGTGGGGGTTATTCAGGTTGATTCGCAAGGCTGCGAATTCGCAGCCTTGCGAGTCCACCAAACCCCGCCCGGCGAACGCACCCCCCTCCCCCCCCCCCCCGCCGCCCCAGCAAAGTGCGGCTTCGCCCGCACAGCAGCGAATGGATGTTTTGCATAAACATCCATTCGCTTTGCTGGGGTGTCCGCCCACATCATTCGATGGTCGTGACCATCGAATGATGTTTAGGGTGCACGCTTATATGAGTGACTTTTGAGTTACTTAGTTTAGCGTGCACGCTGGCGTGATATGGGCGGACAGCTGACATCCGGTGATGTCAGCTACCCGGCCCACACACCCGCATCACTGCCTCATTACCATGAGAACGCCCAGTGTTCTCATGGAAACGCCCATGGAACGCTGGGCGTTCCCATATGGTAATGGGGCAGCCCGGCGCTCCCCACCCATCTCCGCCCTCCCCTCGCTGCCGTGGGTGCACGCACCATGCGCCTGCACATGCGCAGATGCACAACATCGGTACTGCGTGCGAAAATGCGCGCAGTACCGATTAAATCTGAATAAGGCCCTGTGTGCGACGCTGACAACAAGGAGGGATGATAACTATTGTTACAGTAGTAAGTGGGGCCATGACGTTGTGGCAGGCTTGATAATATTTGGCCAAAACATCCGGCTAAAATTGTTTTGGTAACAAAAAGGGGGGGGGGGGGATTGTCTATTTTGTCGGTCCCAGGCCCCACAAATTCCTATGGCAGCCCTGCACATTCGCAGGTTATTGATAATCGGTCACTTTGCGAAATCACACATCAGCGACCAGATTCGAATCAGGCCCTGTGTTTAGACAGCAATGCTTTCAGAGCACTGACTCCAACTCAGGGGATGCAGTCAAAATCCCGACGGTCAAAATACTGACAACCATTGAACGACGTTCAAAATCCTGACAAGGTCAAAATACCGACATTTAAAATCCCGACATGGCCAAAATCCCGACATGGTCAAAATCCCGACAAGGTCAAAATACCGACATTTAAAATCCCGACAAGGTAAAAATACCGATATATAGAATGTATGCAGGTGAAAAAGTCAACATGACTTTCGGTCGACAGGTCATGAGGTCGACATGGGTTTTTTCACTGTTTTTTTTACTCGACATGTGCCGACAGGCGGTATTTCATGCCCTACCAACTAGGGCATGGAGGGAGCATAAAATAGTGTGCTGAGCGCAGCAAGGCACCGTGCCCGAAGCATTGTGAGCGACTGTGTCGACATTCCGGTCAAAAAACAGTGAAACAACCCATGTCGACCTCGCACCTGTCGATCAAAATTCATGTTGACTTTTTCACCTGTCTACATTCTATATGTCGGTATTTTGACCATGTCGGGATTTTAAATGTCGGTATTTTAAACTTGTCGGGATTTTAAATGTCAGTATTTTGACCATGTCGGGATTTTGACCATCGGTTAATAGCTGTCGGTATTTTGACCGTCGGGATTTTGACCGTCAGGATTTCATACCGAATACCAACTCAGAACTAGTCCATTTCTATGTCGACAAGGCAAGAACGTTTTTGTACAGACGTAACAATTGAGATCAACATGGGATCAGTATTAAAATAATTCTGATCTAGACACAGCTTTGTTCCTGATTTCTGATGTATTATTAAGGATAATATGACACCTGCTGATCACGTTAGACACCGCACGCCATCTCTGCAATCTTACAATAACCTTATTAGCTACTATTGGGAATACTTATCCCGTATTATACTATGATCATGCTATTAAAGGTGATTATTATTATTTAGTTCTATTCATAAGACAGAATGACGTGCAGGGTTTTAAATAAGATAATAAAGCTGAGGAGTATTTTAATATTATTCCACCAAGTCCCACATTATTCTCATTACTATAAGAAGTGACATCCCAGATGAGAAATAGAAATTTGCCAGGGACCTCATAACTACATAATGCTATCTCTTATAAAGCAATAATTTTTATTATATATCATTTTACATTTTATCTCAATTCTGCTTGCAGTATATGAATTCATTTTGCGCTTATTCACAGAATGATGTACCCCTGAGAGATATAGGAATTATTACACAGTGAGCTACAGATATATATACTGAATATCAGCCAGATGTAATTACTCTGCAGCACTCATTGTAACCATTCCTTTGACAGTGGTTTTATTTTACATCGCAATTGTCACTGTGGGGGTTATTCTGGTTCACTCCTTCTGCCAAATTCTTTCTCAAATGGACAAAACCATGTGCACTGCAGGTGGGGCAGATGTAACTTGTGCAGAGAGAGTTAGATTTGGGTGGGGTTTTACTTCAAAGTGAGATCTATATTGCAGTGTAAAAATAAAGCAGCCAGTATTTACCCTGCACAGAAACAAAATAACTCACCCAAATCTAATTCTCTCTGCACATTTTACATCTGCCCCCCTGCAGTGCACATGGTTTTGTCCATCTAAGAAGGATTTTGTCAGAAAGAGTGAACTAGAATAACCTCCTTTGTTCTTAACCAAGAACAAATGCATTACAAAGAATTCATGGGCTGATTCAGACCAGTTTCACACTCGTCCAGTATTATATGGGCACCCGTGTAAAAATGATGGGTGTTGCCCCTGCTAACGCGGGCGTGGTGATGCCAGCCTGGGGCATGCAGCTGACATCGCATGACGCCTTGCGGCCAAAGGCGGTCGCTCTGGGTGGTTTGCACAATGCACATATTCTCGCATGTGGAACCCCCCCCACCATTGGCCAAGGGAACAAATTCAGACCAGTACAATCAGGTATGACGCACCCCCTTGATGCTAATAAATTCCTGGGCTTGGGGACTTTTTTTTTAGTTTTTAAGCCTATAATTTTACTATATATGTTATTGTGCATATGTCAGTTGTATATGTACGGTGCTTGTACGTTGTATAAAATCAAGAAATTCTAACAGCCACTGCCTTTATTTTCTACTGTAGCTTTTCTTTTCCTTGAATTCCAGACAGGCCTGTGGGCTATGATTATTTGTACATGCTTTCATTTTGTAGTCATTTACTGGCCAGATTAAAAGAACCACAAAGCAGATGATGTATATCAGCAGTTTGAGAAGATCCAAGACCAAGCACAACATTCACTACCCATAATTCAACAAAATAAGATCATGGCAATTATAATTATTTCTGTCCTGAGAAAACATCTTTCTTTAGTCCGTTAACAAGAACCGTTACAGTTAAAAGCTAAAAATGACTTGGCAAAAGATAGCTGTCGTGGTTAGATCCCTATATAAACTAGTTCTTCAATAATTTTGTGACTTCCCTACAGCATGTCATCCAGGAATACACGGTGCGAGGGTGCCGTGCAATGCGATGTGCGCTCCCGCGGGCATGCCATCGCTCAGCACATAAAGACCCTTATTCTGGTTGACTTCACAGCCTTGCAAGTCCACCAGTTGCCGCCCACACAGCCCCCTTCACACGGTGCAATTACCTGCAGGCATGCGAATGGATGATTGCAGGCACAAAATCATTCGATAGTCAATGACCATCGAATGATTTTTCTAGCGCTCGCAAATCTAGGACACCTCTTAGGTGACTTACATCTGCAAGTGACTGTTTGGGAAGTGGGGGGGGGCAGCTGACATCCTTTGACTTTAGATGCCCGCACCCGCGTCATCGGGGAATGACCATGAGAACGCCCAGCACCATGAAGCACTGGGCATCCCCATGGACAAATCCTCTATGCCACAACCCCACGCTCCCCGCCCGCACTGTTGTGTGCGAGCACCTGGCTGCGGCTGCACATGCGCATAACTGACTACGCGCATGCACAGTCGCAAAACATCGCATTTCCTGCACATGTTTTTTTTAACTATTCCCTACCACATGTACACGCACTCACATTCAAATTTGGGTTAATATTTGTTGGAAGCCAATTAACCTACCAGTATATTTTTGGATTGTGGGAGGAAACCGGAGTACCGGGAGGAAACCCAAGCAAGCACAGGAAGAATATATAAACTCTGCAGTTAGAGCCATGGTGGAATTCAAACCCATGACATCAGTGTTGTGAGGCAGTAATGCTAACCATTACACCGTCCGTGCTGCCTAGGGATGCCAATCCCGGGGCATTTTTTCAATCCCGGAATTCCGGATTGAGAAATGCCCAATCCCGGGATTCCTGGGATCCCGGGATTGGCTTACCTAATACAAAAAACATACAAATACAAAAACCCACCCCGGCCACACGCATATTTACTTACAAGTGGCCAGACGGGTGGGCGATGGAGCCTGGGCGGGTAGGCGGAGGATGTAGCCTGGGTGGGTGGCGCGGGCTATGGTACATTGGTCTGAGAAGATATGCATGCAGGCAGCCTGGGTGGGGGGGTGGGCGTTCTCATGGAGGCGGCGGCAGGAGGTCAGCGCGGTGCACACCGCACACAGAAGGAGGCGGCGGCTGTTGTGTGGCCCACGCAGCGCGACCTCTGACGTCAGCACGCTGCGCAGAGCTGCACTGCCCGGGACGGAAGTAGCCAGGCAGAGTCTGAGCATCAGCTCAGACGCTGCCCGGCATTAGACTGCGCATGCGCAGTCTAATCCCGGATTGGCCACCCTAGTGCTGCCCCATATAACTATAAGGCTATACAACATTAGATGAGTGATGCATGGTTTATGCTGAGAGATGCAGCATGCAGAGGTGGATTTAGACCTCGTGGGGTCCTTGGCAAGATACAGCTTTCCTCCCTCAAACAATCTAGCACTATATTTTGCTGCTGTTTGCAAATGGCATATATAGAGTATTTCTACTGATAAATATTCAGTTATGCAAACACCAATATTGTGTTCAAATCTAAATCAGGCTCTAGGTATTTGGGAAGTAGGCTTAATGCCTGTGTCACATTTAAAGTACTGACTGCCCACATGCAGTAGAAGAACCCATGTTGTCCAAACTGATTTTTTCCTATCAAACTACATAAAAAGGACTTTGGGAGTGTGGACAGGTCTGTGTGATGTCATAATATCACATGCTCCTCTGAGAACCTTTTGAATTGGCCATTAGGACCTGTTGGGCCCTGAGAGGGCGCCTAAGTTACCTTGCGGAAAATCTGCCTCTGGCAGCATGCTCCTTCTTGTGGTCAGTTACAACCACTTCCGTTACCTCTGGTAATTAGAAGGATGTAATTGTTTATTGTATTCCTAATGTTCCACCACATGAAGGGTTTATAGCACTTTTAGGGGATATGCAATCCCCGCTGCTATTTCCGACAGAGGAAATAGCAGCGGGTGCCTATTCAATGCTGTCTTTCCTGACAGCATTAAAGAGGCAGATCGACAGAACGGTCCCGCTGTGAATTGTTGCAATCACAGCCGGATCTCGACATTCCAAGGATGTTTACACAGACATCGGCAGGTGGGAAATTGCACTGCACATCACCCAAAAAATACCATACAAAAAGTAAACTTTGGATTGGGCTACATGATGAGGTCGGCTGTTTTTGAACATACGGTACTGGCATACTTCATGTGATTAGGCTTGCCTGCCATCTGAAGCAAGTCATCTAAAGCAAGCAATGAGTTTGAACTGGAATGAAGTTTTAAAACCATCTCTCATCTCCTCTGTACAGGTACATGAATGCCATTTTCCAAAACCTGATGCTTTACATTTAAAATAACAGTCTGCATTGAAAATGTGTTTTGTTACTGGGAGCCTACAACCTCCCCCACCTTTAATTAGATAGCTGAGCAATGTGTGCAACCACCAACCCCTCCCCCTGTACCAGCTGACCCAAACTTTCCTTTAAAATGGGAAATTTTGAGAAGACTGCTCAAGGCTTACCTGCCATCTGGAGCAAGTTGTCTAAAGCAAGCAATGAGTTAGAACTGGAGTTTGGACTGGATTTGGACATAAACCGAAACACTGCCACATTTTATTTTTGCTTTTCCAAAATTACCATATGTCTCAGCCTCTGAGCTGAGGAAAGCTATGTATTACTCTTTGTTTTACTGTTTCTTTACCATGATCCTCATATACCCAGGGATATTATTCAGTAGGCTCCAGCAGGAACTGAGGCCCTTATTCTAGTTCACTCTTTCTGACAAAATATTTCTTAGATGGACAAAACCATGTGAACTGCAGGTGAGGCAGGTGTTACTTGTGCAGAGATAATTAGATTTGGGTGGGGTTTTACACCTGCCTCACCTGCAGTGCAAATGGTTTTGTCCATCTAAGAAATATTTAGTCAGAAAGAGTGAACTAGAATAAGGGCCACAGTTCCTGCTGGAGCCTGCTGAAAAATAGCCTTGCATATACCTCTGCCCCCACTGTATGCAAAGCCTGTATGATGTACCTTCACTGGTTGCACACCCTGCCAGCAACAAGCTGGTATGATGTGCCAGCTTTGGAAGAAAAGTGCTACATAAATAAAAATATTATTACTGCTGCATTTAAGCAACATGATCAAGATGGCGCCACTGATGGCTGCCTAGGAGCTGTGCAGCTCAGCCAAATGTGAAGCTCAGACAAAACTGAGCAGAGGTATTAAATCATCAGAAGATGTCACCACGCTTCAAAATGATCTTGACAATGTAGACGAGTGGGCAAAAAAGTGGAAGATGAGGTTCAATGTGGACAAATGCAAGGTCATGCACCTTGGGAGACATAACCAGTGTGCTAGTTATAACCTAAGCGGGGATGAATTGGGTAATTCAGTACTCGAAAAGGATCTACAGATGGGGCATGGCTCATCTTTACAGGGGATGGCAATGGCGACGCCAGCCGCCATCTGTATAGCGAGAAGGGGACGCACGCGCACAAATTGGTTAGACCGCACCTCGAATACGGAGTACAATTCTGGGCCTCAAACTATAAAAAGGACATCATAGAATTAGAAAAAATCCAAAGAAGAGCAACTAAGCTTATTAGGGGAATGGAGACTTTAAGCTACGAGGAGAGATTAAGCAAGTTGGGACTATTTACACTAGAGAAGAGACGTTTAAGGGGGGACATGCTCAACATGTACAAATATATCAGGGGCCAATATAAGGAACTGTCAAGCACCCTTTTTTCTGCTAGACATGAATCTAGGATGAGAGGGCATGAGTTTAGATTAGAAGAAAAAAGATTTTTTTCATCTAGAAGAAAAAAATTCTTTACAGTCAGAACAGTCAAACTTTGGAACTCTCTTCCTGAAGAAGTGGTGTCGGCAGACACTATAAATATGTTTAAAATAAGGTTGGATAAACATTTCTTGGTTAAAAACATCCATGGGTATGAATAAGTAACAATCTGTCTTTAAAATATCAGAACATACTATACAACAAGGGATTAGCTACTATAAACATAGGTTGAACTAGATGGACGCAAGTCTTTATTCAGCCTCACCTACTATGTAACTATGTAACTATGTTCCCTATGTGATAACTGTACTGTCTCTGCTTAATGTTACCTACCTGGCTGTTGCAGTGACCAGTGGCGCCGCTGATGGCTACCTAGGCGCTGTGCAGCTCGGCGGGCATGTGTTCCCCACATGTAATGTCTTAAGGCCCCCATACATTATGCGATTTTGGCCCGATTTCACCCGATTCGGATGAAACGGGCAGTGAAATCGTCCCAAATCGCATGTTTTGACACCCTGTCCGACCCGATGCACGGTCCCGCACAAGCTTCTCAGCCTCTGATCTCTTGTGCAAAGTCTCATGGGTCAACTCTCAGTAACGCACTGTACACTTGTGCAGTCAATGTTCCTTGACACAGGGGGCCCTAGATAGAGGGGAGCCCAGAGGTACTGAGTCCGTCCCCCGTCCCCATTAATCCAGCCCTACATGGAGGAAGATCAAATACCAACCAACCAGCTTACAGGTGTTATTTTACAGGTTGTATTTGAAATATTACAGATAGAAGCTGATTGGTAAGTACTATATCTCTCCACTTTATGTCTACCCAAGCTTTGATAAATCTCCCCATTATTTTACAGTTTTGTCTACAGCTTTCCTTGAGACACTTTGTTGCAGGACATTAGCCTTGAATATTAGGCCAGCATTTTTAAAAAAAAAAGAGAAAGTAAATTATTTCAAAATAATGAGAGATATGACTTGAACAACTCACCATTATTAAGGGCTAATTTACATAAAAATATTTTATACATATCTACAGGAGAAACCAGTAACAAAATGTCCAATAATAAATTAAAGACAATTCAACCATTACATGAACTTTCTTCTTTTCCATGAGGGACATTATAATTAACTTGCAATCTAGAAATAAAGATGCGTTTCTTTTTGTTAAAAAATACAATTATATTGGCCACCACGTTAATGAATTCACTTTACAGAACACATAGAGTAACCTTGAATAATAATGACCATTAAAATTTAAATTAAAGTCCCTATGACTAAGTGAGTAGAGCAGAAACATTTCCACCAAATTAATGCTTCCAGGAAACCAATCCACTATTAGCCACAATGACTGTTCAGTAGCTCTCTTGTGCTTCCTGCCAATCACATTTAATTAACCATAATTCTCCCCAAATATATACATAATTATAACAAATAATTAAGTGCAGTTCTCAGGGACCTTTTTGTGTTAAATGTACCAGGGTTAGTAATTGCCATTTTAGCAAGTTACGGCATTGTGGCAATTCTTTTTTTGCCTTTTTTTTTCACAAATCTATCAACAAACTTTAACTGTGGGGGATATATATCAAACCTTGGAGAATTATAAAGTGGAAATAGTTAAAGGCGACCAATTCAGTCCAGTTCGTATGAGTCTTAATTTGGCGCCAATTTTCGATGGTGGGGGATCTGCGCATACGCATGCCCGTATATGCACATGTGCGAACTCCTTCTGTGGGTTTCATACTCACTGAGGCGTTTGCAAAGGCAGGTGGCGACATCAGGGGAGCACTGAGCATCCCCATGGGAATCCAGGCATGGCTTTGCCTGCTCTGGATAGGGGGCTGACATCACATGACATCATCAGAGGTGGAAATAATTGTCAGAGTAGACTGACTGTTATTTTCAAAGGGGAGAAAATCATTCGATGGCCGGCGAACATTGAATGATTTCTCTCCCCTTCGGCCGCATGCTAATGAGGGGATCTGGGGGAGGGGGGGCAGGGCGGCGCTCACCTGTTTCCTAGGCTGTGAGTATATGCAGCCTAGGGAACAGGTCTGAATCAGGTGCAAAGTAGCAACCAATCAGACCCTAACTGCCAGCCTAAAAAGTGTCAGTTAGAAGCTGAATAGTCAGTAATTTTTCTGTTTCCACTTTATATCTCTCCAAGGTTTGATACATCTCACCCTGTAACTCAATAGTCAAAGTCACCGCCTCATGCAGCTGCCCCAGACAACTCCTTATTACAAGTTGTTACTCTAAACTTTCAGTTTCAGTTACAAGTACTAACCAATCACCTTCTGTCTTTTTGCAGACTGGGAGCCAGATGCACTAAGCTTCAAAAGTGATAACATGGAGAGTGATAAACAGCCAGCCAATCAGTTCCTGCCTGACATTTATTTCAAACACAGTCTGTGACATGGCAGGTAGGAGCTGATTGGTTGGTTGTTTATCACTCTCCATTTTATCACTTTTGAAAATTACTGCATCTGGTCCTGGGTTTGAAAAATTATATTAGGAGCTGGTTATTTTAACTCTCTCTGCTTTATCCTTCAACTGCATCTTTCTCCAAATTTGATAAATCTCCCCCAAGACTCTCCCTCTATTTCATGAACCTGACTAAACTAAGTTCCTCTGGGATTGCTCAAGCTGGAAACAGCCGGGTTTAGTACTTTCATCCTGGTTAAGTTGACAGTGAAGGCATCAAACTCCATTCTACTATAAACAAGGGAGGTCATTTTGATAGCATGGTCAGCATGTTCATCTAGTCATGTAATATAGGCCGAAATAAATGAAAATAAATAATAGTAAATAATCCAAGTTTGTATAGGTTCACGAGTTATTACGGATGGTCATGTGTTCGATTCCCACCATGGCCCTAACTATGCAGAGTTTGTATATTCTCCCCGTACTTGCGTGGGTTTCCTTACTCCGGTACTTACTCCGTACTTACTTTCCTTACTCCGTACTTACTCCGGTTTCCTCCCACAATCAAAAAATATACTGGTAGGCTAATTGGCGCTCAACAAATTAACCCTAGAATGTCTGTGTGTGCATGTAGAGATGGTAGGGATTATAGATTGTAAGCTCCACTGGGGCAGGGACTGATGTGAATGTTCAAATATTCTTTGTAAAGCGCTGCGGAATATGGATAAGAAACTGTTAATAATAAAATATTCAATCCTGGTCACTATTTCCGCCAGCGGAAATAGCAGCTGTAGTCTATTCGATGCTGCCGTATCCGACAGCAATGAAGGCAGTTTCCGACAAAACAGATCCAACAGATTAAAACAAGTCGGATCTGTTTTATCGGAAATGGTTGTGGAATACTTAGCCATTTTTTTGACAATCCACGGCCATTTTCGGAACATTGAATTCCGACTGTTGAGTTACTGTCGAATGGAAGGTAACGGCTGTCATGATCCACCCTCTGGGCACCCCCACCTGGATCATGAGGGGGTAGGCACCCCAAGATTCCTAAATATAGCCCAGAGACCCAGACACTCTCTTACCTGAATTAACAACATTTTCCCAATACAATACCCTGCCTGCCATCTCATGGGAGCGTGCCTCTCACACTAATAGAGCCTTCCACAGGACTGTGTGTTCAATAGTACTAGGACAGGACTTTATTACATACCAGATGTCTGTCTGCGATGGGAAATAGTACCGCGTGTTTATAAGTATTGCGCCCATCTGGGCATATACTCCTGAGCCTGATATGTGTCTATCACAGTAATGTATGGTTTATTGCATGTGTGTAATATCTTGTTGTCTAATGCGGACAGCCGACACCCCCCTATCTCATCCCCCTCACAAGAAGCATCAGCAAGCTGAATAGGCTGAGACTTCACAACCAACAATAGGGTCTGTTGTGACTTCACACCTGGGCCGCCCCCTTATCAGCAATGGTTCCTGGCCTTTTGTTCTCCCCGGGGACTTGTTATAGACTGGCCGGCACCAGACCAGCAGGGGGCCAGAGATTTCCAGAGAACAGCAAGTTTCCAGGGCTACAGCAGCAGCCAATCCCTACACAGGACTCAGGGGCATTTACATCTCAGGATTCAAGCAACAACCAATCCGGTCGCAGAACTCAAGGATAAAATGGGCTGAAACAGCAGCTCTGGGTTCTACATTCTGCATCCATTCAGGATCCCTGACCCGGCGAGGCAGGATCCCAGGGGAGGAGACTGAGGTCCCTCCAGACCCCACCAGAACACCTGCAGCGGGCAATCGGCCCTGGGGAGGAGACTGCGGTCCCTCCAGACCCCACCAGAACAGCAGCAGCGGGCAATCGGCCCTGGCGCAGTGAAGCCCATGCCACCACCAGCGTTTGCATCCAGCGTGCCAACACCCCGACGGCACCCACAGGCCAAGCGGCTGGGATTCACCACCTGCAGGATCAGCAGCAGGCATCGGCCCTGGCTCAGTGGAGCCCATACATCCGCCGGAGATTTGCCCCGTGCTGTGCCCCAGCTCAGAGACTGCCCAATGTGATTATTGACTGTGGAAGGGAGGGGTTAATCTTTGTGTGGTTCTGATAATAGTTAGTGAGTGCTGTGTTATGTAGTAGTGCTACCTGTATTGTGTAGTGTTAGTGGTGTGGTTATGGTTTTCATGTACTGTTAATATGAAATAATGGTGCGTTTTGTACCTTGCTTTTGTGGCCTTACTGTGTGATCCACGAACCGAGGTCCTCCCGGGACTGTGCACGGCTGTAAACCCTGCCTTTCTCAAGGCAGATACGAGCGATAGGTCCCTCCGTGCACCCATGAGCCTGGGAGTCCTCACAATTGGTGGCAAGCAGTGGGGATCACACAGTCCTGTAGACCAGGCAGAACCAGGGGCCAGTATCGTTATACGGCCAGGTTCTGTTGGCGCAATAGCCCATAACCAGTAGTATAGAACCACACAGAGGTGAGCTCTTGTAACCCTAGCAGGGATGCCGGGGAGAAGAAAAAGGATAATGTGTGAGGGCAGTAAGCGAGGGAAGAATTCCGCTTAAAGTGCCAGCTTGTCCAGGGGGACAATCCCTGCAAGCGAGGGAACGGTGGAGTATGCCGTGTCCCGGGAACGGAAGCTGAAGTGAGGGGTCCAGCAAGTGACGCTGACCAAGCCCTACTTGTGCAGCACGTTTTGGAGAATGGCGCCAGGAATGGGAGAGAAGCGCCTGAGGAGAGGCAAGCAGTGCCCCAAGTCTCCTAGAGCAGTGAAGCTCAGGGCTGAGGACTGGCACCTGAGGAGTCCATCCACAAAGATGCAGCCTTTCTGGGAGCACTGGGAGGCAGCCTGCCTGTGGACTAGCTTGTGGACTGGAGCTACTATAGGGGAGAAAATTGCCTATCTAATAGATGAATTCGTGCAGTGTAAAAGTGATGCTGACGTGAGAAATCTGCCAGGAACTCTGGAATGGAGAGCATTTGTTGTGGAAGTGAGTAACTCCATGTCGCAGATAATGCAGAGAAGCCAGGTAGCTGAGGCCAGCGCGCCAGCACCGGGTGATCTGGGTCATGGGAAGGAGCCCATGAAGAGAACCCAGAGGTAGGAGGAGCTGATGGTGCCACCTGGGTGGACGACCGAGGGGTCCACTACAGGAGAACTGTGGCATGCAGAAGGGGAAGCTCCATTAGCGAGAATGAGTCTGGAGGATTTACTTGCAGAATGGAAGCTACGATGCAGCCTCCCCACCAACGGCTGTTCCCACCGAACCCTTATTTGGTGGGTATATGAGCAACAGGAGGACCCCCTGCACGCCTTCAGCCTATATAGGAAGTGGGTCCTTTGGCACGGAGCCCTGGGAGGTGTGGAGGATCAGCTACAGTACTTATGGCAGTGCTACAAAGAGGCGGAGGAGATTGCAACCGCACAGGGGCAGCTAAATTCCCCAGGGTGGCTGGACCAGTGCCAGAGGAGGGACGCAGAGGAAGGCCGCCTACTGCAGCTTTTGGCCCTGCAGGGAGCGGCAGGAACAGATTCCCTGCTGACGCAGGGAGAAATCATGGAACTGTTTCCCATCAGTGAGGTGGAAAATGAGGTGCTAACTGGGAAGTATCCCTGCGATATCACATCAGGGACCCAGGACTCTAAAGGAGCCCTAACCTCATGGACTGTGGCTGGGGCAGATGAATGGCAGAACAAGGATATTTATTCCCCCTACACCGTGCCAGGTAGTGGGGTGGAGCTGGACGCTGTGGTCCCACAGGGTGAGGATGAACTGGTGCCCATGGAGCCCGTGGTAGACCTAGCAGGGCCAAAATACCGGGCAGGGGCAGCCACAGAGAATAGCCCCAGAGCAGGGCGGAGCTCAGAGACTGGGCCTGGGATGGCTGGGTCCTCACAACAGGAGGCAGCAAGCAGTGGTCAGCCCCTGCTCCAAGCAGCGGACCAATGTTCTAAGCTGGGGGAGACTGCTAGCCAAAGGATGGGGTGCACACAAACTCGGCACCCCAGGAGGAATGGCAGTACATATTCCCTTTTATGTGGGATGTCCCTTTTGCAGATGTGGGAGATGGAGACTTAGAAACCAGCTGCCCGGGGATCTACAATGACTGGGTTCCAACAGAGGAGGCAGCAGAGGGGGCTGGACTACACCCCTACCCTACTGCAAGCATCCCTGTGGGGGACAGCCTCCTCCCTCCGGTGGTCCTACCTGTCCGGCTGGGGAAAAAGGAGGAGAAGCTGCCCTGTGTGCACTCTACCGCCCTACCCCCCAGGGAGATTACCCTGTGTATCTGTGGAGCAATGTGGAGGATGAGGAGCCAAGATCAGGGGACGGGTATGTACCTGGGGGGCCGCAAGAGATAGGAATATCAAGAAACGGTGAATGCACAATCAGAGCCGGGAGTAGATGGGGAGGAGTGGCTCGGCTGTAAGGCTCCTACAAGTGGTGTGGACTGTAATTCTGTGCCCCAGGAGGCACTGCAGCAACAGGAAACCCCAGCCGGGACATGTAACCAGGATGGCAGGGGGCACTGCACGCCACCCCCTGGCCCATCAGAGGAAGACTCCTCCCCACCCAGCATGGCACAAGCAAGGGAAGGCGAGGATGCACCTGGAGTCGTGAGGGAGGTGCCATCGGTACCACGGTACAGTGTCGACCCAGGCCCCATACCAGTCAGGCTGGGGAAGCGTGGTGAGCTGAGGAAGATGGAAGGTCGCCCAGGTGAGGCCCAGCACTTGTTGTTTGAAGAACTGGGGGAGGGGTTCAGCCCAAGTGGGGTGGCTATGAAGGCTTTTAAGGGAGGAGCAGCAAGAGAATTCGGGATACTCCCTGCTCCTCTGCAGCCATTATGGGATGGAGCACTCCCTGGGCCAGTGCCTACTGCTGAGGGCAGGCGGGGGCAGGGTGTGCTGAGGCCCAGCGAGGTGGATGGATGGACAGGGATGGAAGGTGGCCCATGGGAGGACCAGCAGTTTAAGGGGCTGGGGGAGGTTTCAGGCCCAAGTGGGGTGACTGTGAAGGCTTTTGAGGTTTTGGGAGGAGCATCGTTGTTACCCACTGCTCCCCTGCAGCCAACGTCGGCGCCATTGTTAAGAGCAGAATCCACAGCCAGGTTTCTGGATTGTAGCCTGTGTGCGCAGATCGGGCCCCTACCAGTTGCGCCAGAGGCGGAGGGAGGAGGGACAACCAAACAGGCAGGAGAGAAGGAAAGATTTCCACATGACAGGAGCAAACCCTGTAACTGGGGTACTGGAATGCGGGTTACATATGGTGAACTGCTGACCTCAGACCCCCCTCATCCAGAGCAGGAGGAGCGGAATCACGCCTCCAGGAGATCACTGGGCCCGGTCATCCTGACTGGCTCCGATCTGGGAGCCAGCCCCTCGGACCGGATTTAGGAAGGGGGAGGTCTGTCATGATCCACCCTCTGGGCACCCCCACCTGGATCATGAGGGGGTAGGCACCCCAAGATTCCTAAATATAGCCCAGAGACCCAGACACTCTCTTACCTGAATTAACAACATTTTCCCAATACAATACCCTGCCTGCCATCTCATGGGAGCGTGCCTCTCACACTAATAGAGCCTTCCACAGGACTGTGTGTTCAATAGTACTAGGACAGGACTTTATTACATACCAGATGTCTGTCTGCGATGGGAAATAGTACCGCGTGTTTATAAGTATTGCGCCCATCTGGGCATATACTCCTGAGCCTGATATGTGTCTATCACAGTAATGTATGGTTTATTGCATGTGTGTAATATCTTGTTGTCTAATGCGGACAGCCGACACCCCCCTATCTCATCCCCCTCACAAGAAGCATCAGCAAGCTGAATAGGCTGAGACTTCACAACCAACAATAGGGTCTGTTGTGACTTCACACCTGGGCCGCCCCCTTATCAGCAATGGTTCCTGGCCTTTTGTTCTCCCCGGGGACTTGTTATAGACTGGCCGGCACCAGACCAGCAGGGGGCCAGAGATTTCCAGAGAACAGCAAGTTTCCAGGGCTACAGCAGCAGCCAATCCCTACACAGGACTCAGGGGAATTTACATCTCAGGATTCAAGCAACAACCAATCCGGTCGCAGAACTCAAGGATAAAATGGGCTGAAACAGCAGCTCTGGGTTCTACATTCTGCATCCATTCAGGATCCCTGACCCGGCGAGGCAGGATCCCAGGGGAGGAGACTGAGGTCCCTCCAGACCCCACCAGAACACCTGCAGCGGGCAATCGGCCCTGGGGAGGAGACTGAGGTCCCTCCAGACCCCACCAGAACAGCAGCAGCGGGCAATCGGCCCTGGCGCAGTGAAGCCCATACCACCGCCAGCGTTTGCATCCAGCGTGCCAACACCCCGACGGCACGCACAGGCCAAGCGGCTGGGATTCACCACCTGCAGGATCAGCAGCAGGCATCGGCCCTGGCTCAGTGGAGCCCATACATCCGCCGGAGATTTGCCCCGTGCTGTGCCCCAGCTCAGAGACTGCCCAAGGAGATTATTGACTGTGGAAGGGAGGGGTTAATCTTTGTGTGGTTCTGATAATAGTTAGTGAGTGCTGTGTTATGTAGTAGTGCTACCTGTATTGTGTAGTGTTAGTGGTGTGGTTATGGTTTTCATGTACTGTTAATATGAAATAATGGTGCGTTTTGTACCTTGCTTTTGTGGCCTTACTGTGTGATCCACGAACCGAGGTCCTCCCGGGACTGTGCACGGCTGTAAACCCTGCCTTTCTCAAGGCGGATACGAGCGATAGGTCCCTCCGTGCACCCATGAGCCTGGGAGTCCTCACAACGGCCTGGGATTCCGACTGTCGGGATGGGATGTTCCGACAGTCGGAATCCCATATTGAATATCCCCCCTTTGTCTCCAAGATCCAAAATGATTTAGCTCGGTATACTATTTTGGATTTATGATTTTCCTGTATTTTTGAATATTTGCATGCCACAATAAGATATCTTGTAAGTCTAAATATGAAAATCATTTATGTTTCATATTCACCATATTCATAGACTGAAGGGAATTTTATACACTATTATTTAAAAATTTTGTGTATTAAACAAAGAGCGTGTACATTGAACAGTCAGAAAGCAAAGGCCCATTCAGCACTCACACACAATAAACCAGCTCAGTGTCATATTATCCTCATATGATCCTCAGTAATTCCACCCTTCATCAATTCTCTTCTCCTTCATCTCCTCCTTAACAACAGGTTAATCAATGAGATGAGGGGAATAATTGATATATAACCTAGCAGAATATTTATTTTATTTATTTATTAACAGTTTCTTATACAGTGCAGCAGATTCGGGTGCGCTTTACAATAGTAGACAGTGATAAAACAAACTGGGTAACAACAGACAGACTTGGAGGTAAGAGGGCCCTGCTGCAAGCTTACAATCTATAGGGACATAGTAGGGAAACACAAGGACAGGCATCAGTAATACTGTAGCATAACATTCCTGGCTGTGGGAAAGTATGAATGTAACCAGCCATCATTATTAAAGTAGATATTGCTGATTGTCCATTCTATACAGCTACCGTTGGTGTGCTGCAGTATGGTGACATAAAAATGTAACCAATCATTATCGAAATCTAAGTACAGCTTTGTGCCACCATTCTTACAGAACTTGCAGCTGCATCTGCAGTCACATGGGGGAGGGGGGTACGGGCATTGGTGGTAGGGGTAGCATCAGACAGAAAGCTCTGGCACACCAGCGGAGTGAATAAACCAGGGTCCATCTGAACATTTTTATCTAGAAATGCAAGTATATATGAAGCTATTAAAAATATGTTAAAAATAATTTTGTAAATGTTTTATTACAACTCTTATATTGTTCAATTAGAGCTTGATTTTGATGGAAAATGTTCTGAGACTCTTGCAAGTAAAAGTGGATGAAAAACTAAAATGTAAGAGTAGTTCAGCAAGTCATAAACTACAGAAAATATCATTTAGTATTTGACGTACCTGGAGTTGCTCAGGTTTGGTTTTGCAATTAGCATTACTTGATCTTTATCCTTCTCTTGTTTTAAGCTTAACAGCTCTTTCAATAGACTAAAGAGGTGGCTGCCTAGTGTCATCTAAGGTTCTAATCCAAATTACTCCTGCAGAAGGCCCTGAACATGTTCCCCATGCCCAAAGTGTGCTGGGCCTCTCTGTGGTCGGCTCCCGAATCTGACCAGATTTTTTTCTTAAACCATGTCCTTTTCAGCTCTATACATTTTAGACACAAAAGTCTAAAGAAGCCAAACTTTTCGAGGTCCTTTCAGACATCTTGCTACTGGCTTTCTGCCATTCATGGCCAACGCAACTGTACCTGGTCAAGGTCAGCTCAAAATGGGCAATGGAAATTGATTTAATAAGTGTAAAAATGTTCTTCCTACAAGTTTATTTAATCAAAATAGATAATCTGGAAATTAAATCAATAAGTAAAGTTACCTCGCTTGGTGTAGTTAAATAAAACACACACTGACACCCAGAAAAATTAATTTGTTTAATAATAATAATTTGTTTTACCCCCTCCCGGTGTCTCTACCCTTTTGCATACCTTTGTGTCATCTGCTAAAAAGTCATACTTTCCCTTCAATACCATTTGCAATGTCAACAATAAGGTTATTAAAATGCATTGGTCCAAGTACCGATCCCTGGGGTACTTCACTGGTAACATTACCCTCCTATCAATGCACTCCATTTACTACAACACTCTGGGCGAAATGTAATAGGGTGCGATTTTTTAGACATGTGCGATTTTTGGTCAAAAACGGCCGAAATCGCACATTTTCCGAAAATCGCACATTTAATAGGTTAAAAATCGCGGTAAAAAGCGCACTTTTTACCGCGAAATCGCACATTTTAAAGATGCGATTTTCAGTCACACTGAAAATCGCATCCAGATGTTTTCCCATAGGAAACTATAGAACTCGCATATGTAATAGGATGCGAGTTCTAAAGTCGCATATGGGACCTTACCAAAAAACGCAAAAAAAATAGACCAGCTTCTTGCTGGCGATTTTTACAGAACCATGCACAAATCTGTGTGATCTGTGCATGGTTCTGTCCAAAAAAAGGCTAAAAGTTAAAGTAAAAAAAAAAAACGGCGTGGGGTCCCCCCTCCAGAGCATAACCAGCCCCGGGCTGAAAGAGCCGGTCCTGGTTTCATAAAATCACAGGAACAAACAAGTTGGGGTTCCGTGCATTTTATAAAACCAGCACCAGGCTCAAGGGCCGGTCCTGGTTCCCAAAATACGGGGGACAAAATGACTAGGGGTCCCCCGTATTTCAAGAACCAGCACCGGGCCCAACCAGCCAGCAGGGTAATGCCACAGCCGGGGGGAGACTTTTTATACAAGTCCCCCCGGCCAAAGCATTTAGCCCTCTGACCGGTCAGCATGGGCAGGGGTCCTGGGGGAGTGGGGACCCCCCCAAAGAAGGGGTCCCCCCCCTCCAGAACTTACCAGCCCATGCTGAAGCCCGGGGCTGTCCTCGATGCCCCTGGGCGGTGGGCATCGAGCTGATATTTGGTGTAAAAAAATAGATAAACTATTGTTTTTTACTGTGGCACTACAAGTGCCAGCAAGCCTCCCCAGCAAGCTGGGACTTGGAGAACCACAAGTCCCAGCCTGCTGGGCATTAAAGGGCCCGCTGGCACTTGTAGTTCCACAGTTAAAAAAATAGTGCACAAAACACACTGACACACATTTTAAATAAAACTTTAATACACACATTACACACATACTAATACTTACCTATCTTCTTCCCGTAGGTAGCCCTGGTCCTGATGTCCTCCGGTCCTGTGTCGGCGTTCCTCTTCATGTCGACGTCCTTCTTGAAGTCGACGTCCCTGTCGGCGATGGCGTCCGGTGTCCGGGTCCGACGAAATCCATGGAGGAAGCTGTGGAAGGAAACCATACTCACCTGTCCCAGCGCGACGTAGTCCAGGTAAGGGTCTTGGAAAAAAAACAAACCGAACACCCCGAAACCAGACCGGACTGACGGAGACGCACGTGTGTTTGTTTACATCGTGCGGCTCCGCCTCCCGAATGCCGCTATTGGCCGCCTTGCGGCCTAGCGGCTCCTGATTGGCCGCAAGGCGGCCAATAGCGGCATTCGGGAGGCGGAGCCGCACGATGTAAACACCGTGCGGCTCTCTGTCCGGCTGGATTCGGGTGTCGGTTTGTTTTTTTTCCAAGACCCTTACCTGGACTACGTCGCGCTGGGACAGGTGAGTATGGTTTCCTTCCACAGCTTCCTCCATGGATTTCGTCGGACCCGGACACCGGACGCCATCGCCGACAGGGACGTCGACTTCAAGAAGGACGTCGACATGAAGAGGAACGCCGACACAGGACCGGAGGACATCAGGACCAGGGCTACCTACGGGAAGAAGATAGGTAAGTATTAGTATGTGTGTAATGTGTGTATTAAAGTTTTATTTAAAATGTGTGTCAGTGTGTTTTGTGCACTATTTTTTTAACTGTGGAACTACAAGTGCCAGCGGGCCCTTTAATGCCCAGCAGGCTGGGACTTGTGGTTCTCCAAGTCCCAGCTTGCTGGGGAGGCTTGCTGGCACTTGTAGTGCCACAGTAAAAAACAATAGTTTATCTATTTTTTTACACCAAATATCAGCTCGATGCCCACCGCCCAGGGGCATCGAGGACAGCCCCGGGCTTCAGCATGGGCTGGTAAGTTCTGGAGTGGGGGGACCCCTTCTTTGGGGGGGTCCCCACTCCCCCAGGACCCCTGCCCATGCTGACCGGTCAGAGGGCTAAATGCTTTGGCCGGGGGGACTTGTATAAAAAGTCTCCCCCCGGCTGTGGCATTACCCTGCTGGCTGGTTGGGCCCGGTGCTGGTTCTTGAAATACGGGGGACCCCTAGTCATTTTGTCCCCCGTATTTTGGGAACCAGGACCGGCCCTTGAGCCTGGTGCTGGTTTTATAAAATGCACGGAACCCCAACTTGTTTGTTCCTGTGATTTTATGAAACCAGGACCGGCTCTTTCAGCCCGGGGCTGGTTATGCTCTGGAGGGGGGACCCCACGCCGTTTTTTTTTTAATTTAATTTTTTTACCCAAAATCGCATATATGAAAATGCGCACATTTTCATGACTGAAAATGCGCACATTTTCATGACTGGAAATCGCGGCAAATCGCATTTTTTGCCGCTAATTCGCATCTCATTACATATGCGAATTCGCGGCAAAAAACGCGATTTTTAAAGGTGCGATTTGGTGCGATTTTTTTTTAGTCTAAAAAATCGCACCCTATTACATTTCGCCCTCTGTTTTCTATCCTGAGATACCAGAGGTTTCGGTTTGGGATTTTGTGCGGGTCTGTCATTTTTTTTTTAAGCAGCTTTTGTATCATTCACAATGAAAATCCAACCACACAAAATCCATCACTTCTGTAAACTCTGAGGCCATTATATTTAGCCCCTGGTTATTTTTGATAATTTTCTTAGATATTAAAAAAAAATCAATATGAAATGTATTTTGTTTCTTTTAGATGTTATTTTAGATCCAATATATTGTATATAATAAAAAACCTTAGAAAAAAAAGCAGTGTCTATTTAAAGAATAAGTGGAAATGTAAGGTTTATTTCTGGATAGTCTTTTCGTTTCTTTCAAAACCAACATGTCAAAAACACTGCATTAAAGTGAGCCTTTCTTAAAATATCAGAATGGTAGCTGTTTGACATGTGAAATGAGAAATCAATGTGAATTTTCTATGCTCTATTTATATGCCATAGTGAAAAAAAAACATAAAAAACATGGTATAGATGTTTCCTTACATTCAGTGGCGTAGATACTGTAAGGTAGCCCCGTTGCTGATTGGGGGAGCGGGGGCTGCGTGGGCGCTGGGTGCCGGCATTCGCCCGGCGGCTGGCGCACTGAGTGAGTGTGTGCCACGGCCGCCTGCCACTGCCTGTGCGCTTGCTGATCACAGGTGAAAAAAAAAACATTATTTGAAGGGCGGATGTGTTGTCCAATGGGAGGGAGTGCGTGGACAAGCTGATCGTGAACCCCCGGCTCTGCCCGACAGTCGAGGAGGAGGAGCTGCTTGACCAGTCCCCCCGCCATCTCTGCAGCTGCAGCCTAACAGGTGAGCTCCTGCGCTGCCCACTCTGTTGTTCCTTGTCCCCCGGGCCGCTCCCACTCCCCTCACCGACCTCAAGAGTCCAGGAGGCGGCATAAGGGTGAAGGACGAGCGCAGGCCACCCGCACACTGCACATGAGCCAGGGCTGTGCTGTACAGTACAGCGCTGTGCAGCTGATGATGGCCTGTGACTGTACAGCCCAGGCAGTTCATTTTGTAACATGTTCCAGGCGCTGCAGTTAGTCAGGCACACTTGTATTGTAAGGAGAAAGGAGCCCATACACGGTCCGTTGTGGTCCGGCTCCGTTCTGTACTATGCGATGCGCGCTCCCGCGCATCACATAGTACGGTACAAAAAGTATGTGCTGCACATACTTTTTGTACTAGCTACACATCGCATTGGATCGCATTGCATGCACACTGCATGCACAAGGCATGCGATCCAATGCAATGTGTGCTATTTAAGTCCCAAACGGACTGTGTATGGGCAGCTGAAGTTCTGAGAGCGGGGGGGGGGAGGAGGGAGGGGCTCCAGAAATTTTTTGGCAGGGGGGCGCAAAATTTCTAGTTACGCCACTGCTTACATTATTACTGTAGTTGCACCAAACAGCCCCTTTCTGCATGCCAGGTCCCACTGAGCATCTTTATTGTGTCCTTGTTCATAAAATACATCTTAAAGCCCCCATCCACTAGGCGAGGTGCACCTCTCATAGCCATTGCAGGAAAATGATATGCGATGTGTCACTTTTTCACAGCAATGCCTCAGAATCGCATAAAAAGTGCCCATATCCCGCACTAGTGGATGCCTGCCTTTAATCGCAGCTCATACACTTTACAGATGTGTCTATTTGCCACTGAGTCTCTGACTCTGTATACAATGTGCTATGATGCAGTGGCCATGTCGTTTTTCTATGGAAAGTTCCATTTTGCTTCATATAAAGACAGTTATACAAGTGCCACTTATTCAATTATTCAGCAGTTTCCTGTTGTGTATTTGTCATATTGTGTTGTGAAAAAGATTCACAGAAAAAACAATATAGTGTCACACTAAGCGATCCCACACATATATAAAAATGAATTCACTACCCTTTGCATCAAATTTTCTGTAGATTAGGGGGTTCAATGTAAACCCTGTAGAAGATTCTGAAACAACTCAGAAAAAAGGAGACATAGTGCAGATAGTAGAATCACCATGCAAATTTATGATTTTGATATCTCACTCACATGTTGGGTGATGTTATAAAGGCAGAATATGGACACTGAGGTCCTGCATAGATCAATCTGACCCGGTATTGAAGTGAAGCTTCAATAAGCACCTACAACTTAGAAACTATATGATAGTGCAATACTGTATGGATAAAAGAGCACAGGTTTATTAGAGGTTTGCACTCACATAAAAACAGGCATATAACACCACAGCGGGTGTACTGATGTAAAACTGGATAAATGGATATGAGCCAGGGATAATACTTGCTGCAGGCTTATTCTCGAAATGCCGGCTCCTCCAAGACAGCTGATAGCACAGAAAGCAGAGTCCAAAGCGTCTTCCGCGGGGTCCAGTACGGTGGTGTTTTGGGCTTAAACGCGTTTTTGGACCTATGGGGTCCTTCCTCAGAAGCTCACAACACCATCTCCATGGAGCCTTTTTATATGCTTGGAGATAATGAAAAGTTCCGTCCAGGTGAACCTGCGCCGGAAGTAGACTGTGCACTCGTGAAAATGATCCCCGTTCAGGTTTTCTCAAAAAGGGGAACCAGTATCAAATATAAAATATCTATGACCTTACATTCTTAGAAACAATAAAAGTCCTTCCTAAAATAAAAAAAGAACAGAATAACATATATGAGTCCTTTTAGACGAAATGAGTGAAAAAGATACCAGCAGGTTTGCTTGAAATGTGGTGACTCACTCATGCCAGGCATCTCATGCTGCATGACTTATTGAGGCTATTACAGGTTGAGTATCCCGTATCCAAAATGCTCGGGACCAGGAGAATTTTGGATAACGGATAATTCCGTATTTCGGAATATTTTAATTTTTCAATTATATATTTTGAAGTATCTTGCATTTATGCTGTATAAACACATCAAACACTTGAAATACACACAAATCTATTTTATTTGTTCAAAAAACAAGGTTTCAAAACATGAAACAAAATTTGTGTACTATCTCAGATATTGAATTTGAATGCCAAGCAATCATTTTCTTGCACATATATAGTGCCAGTTACATATCATGCCACCAGTAGTGCTGTTACAAATGTCCCCAGTGAGTTTTTAGCAAAAAAAAATGTTTTTTTTTTTTTCACTTTCTGGAATGTACGGTTTTCAGAATAATTCGGATAACGGATATTCGGATACGGGATACTCAACCTGTAATACTATTATTATTATTTTTATTTTATATTCTCTATAAGGCACCACAAATGTTTTGCATCACCGTACAAAGGGCAAACAATAGAACAATACAGGGAGACAAAAGAACATTACAGTAAATAAATAACAAAAGTTGAATACAGGTAACAAAGAGCACCACACTTCAATAATGCTTAGATGTAAGTAGTGAGTAAGAATCAACGTACTACTAGGGGCTGGCGGCCATAGATAGAGATGAGCCATAGCTACCTGGAGAGTATTCGGACAAGGATGGTCGCTGAGTAGGAGAGAGCTGTACATGAAATGTGAGGGGGAGAAGGCTTTGACAACAGAAGGGAAGAGGGCCCTGCTCAGGGGAGCTAACAATCTAGTAGGAAGAAGCAACAGACAGGTGACAAGAGGTGCAAGCAAGTAGAAGGTGGCTTGATAGCAGGATGTAAGCAAGCAGAGATGGTCAAGGCATGAGGTAGGGGGTCGGAGGAGCAGCCCCAGGTCTAGGTTATGCAGCAGGATACACTGATGAATAGGTGAGTTTTCAGTTCCTATTTGAAGCTTTGCAAGGTTGGGGAGAGTCTAATGGAGCGCGTTCCACTGAACGGGTGCAGTACAGGCAAAATCCTGAACTATATGTATGAGGTCACATCTCTAATAACTGAATCAATACGGGACCCCAAGGATAGAATGGGTTTCAATTATGCAAATAACCTAATTTTCACCTGTGTGTAAGTACTAGTTCCCCTTATAGGAACATTTCTTATTTCCTCCCTAGTTATGACTATCCACACCCCAGTATAGCACTACATGCTTCCTACATGCTAGTGGTCACAGACAATATATAATCTGTCTTTACCCCATCCACCAATGATTTTTTTTTTTTCATCAGAACATATGGGGCCTGATGCTGGTTCACTCACAAAAGCAAATTCGGTACTCTTTACTTAGATGGGCGCCCATCTCGGCCATCTCGGAAATTGAATGCACTAAAAAATCAGGTGCGATGCGACAGACGAGATGCCCGAGATTTCCCATAGGGAACAATGTTAAATGTCTCAATTGACCCGATTTTCCTGTTCAATGCCTCAATTGACCCAATTTTTCCATAGGAAACAATGTTAAATGGGCCACAGAGGCCAAATAGGCACCCTGAAGTGAATAATGGCCTCCCGAATTGTTAACGCCACCCCACGATCAACGTCAACCTGAAGCGTGGCGAGCGCAGCGAGCCCGCGAGGGGCGGCGGTACGCGTCCTACGACCTTTTCATACCCCCACTATCCACGTCGGCGTGGAGTTGAGAATAGAAAGTGTGGCGAGCGCAGCGAGCCACCGAGCCCGAAGCGTGGCGAGCGCAGCGAGCCCCGCGAGGGGACGCGGATACCTTCACAGGTATCCGCGTCCCCTCGCGGGCTTCACAGCTGTCCGCGTGCGCTCGCCACACTTCGGGCTCGGTGGCTCGCTGCGCTCGCCACACTTTCTATTCTCAACTCCACGCCGACGTGGATAGTGGGGGTATGAAAAGGTCGTAGGACGCGTACCGCCGCCCCTCGCGGGCTCGCTGCGCTCGTCACGCATCGGGTTGACGTTGATCGTGGGGTGGCGTTAACAATTCGGGTGGCCATTATACACTTCAGGGTGCCTATTTGGCCTCTGTGGCCCATTTAACATTGTTTCCTATGGAAAAATCGGGTCAATTGAGGCATTGAACAGGAAAATTGGGTCAATTGAGACATTTAACATTGTTCCCTATGGGAAATCTCGGGCATCTCGTCGGTTGATCGCACCCGATTTTTTAGTGCATTCAATGCCCGAGATGCCCGAGATTTTTTACTAACGATGCCCACGATCAAAATCGTGGGCGCCCTTCTAAGTAAAGAGTACCGCAAATTCTCTCTAATGGACAAAACCATGTGCACTGCAGGTGGGGCAGGTATAACATGTTGGTTGGTGTTTTTACTTCAAACTGATATCAATATTGCAGTGTAAAAATAAAGCAGCCAGTATTTACCCTGCACAGAAACAAAATAACACACAAATCTAACTCTTTCTGCACATTACATCTGCCCCACCTGCAGTGCACATGGTGTGCCCATTAACCTTTTGAGTGCCAAGTGAATTTGTCAAATTGGTGTGAAAATTGCGAAGCCAACATTTTTATTCATCATAATGACTTGTAATGTTTACCTTATATAGGAAATATTTTCAAAAAAAGGGAAAAAGAAACTCGGGTGGGGTGCACTCTAGGTCCCCCAACTAAAGCTATTCTGTTAAATTATATTATTTATACTTTAATATTTTTGACTTTTTTATATTGTTTTTACCTGCTATATAGGAAATATAATCTTTTTTTTTTTTTAAAACATTTTTTCTTTGAATTTATATAACAAATGTGAGCGACGCTGTCATTTTTAGAAGCTATTTTGCATATCTCTCACAGAGCTGTTGGCACTCCAAGGGTTAAAGAGAGAATTTGCTTTTGCAAGTGAACCAGAATCAGGCCCCTAGTGTTATTTGTTTCCAATCATGAGATACAGTACCACGTCCTGCCTTACAAAACATTCCCCAAGTATACTCTAGAACACTTCCTAATCCATTGCATTAGCTTTGCCCCTGAGTCAAATATATGGTAAGACAAAAATTTGCTAACATTTCAGAAAGCTTTATACTAGAAACATGTTGAAAGAAAAATTCTGAAATTTCGTCAGACAACTGCATTTGGGAATCTTTTTTTTAATTTTTAAGTTTCAATGGAAAATAAAAGGACAGTATACTGTATAGTACCAGGATTAAACCAATTTTCCATGACAAATTCCTTTAAATAAAGGGATGGTAAAGAGTAGAAGAGTATAAACAAGGGTTTGAAGACATCCGGGCATGCATCCAGTGATAGTCTTGTAAATATTTGCAAACTCACTATTTGGAATTTTTAAAATTCAAAATTCACTTCTAATTGAGTAAGAAGTTATAGAGATGGATGATAATCACAATACGCAGTATCAGAGCTGTACATGTACAGATCTCAAATCATAAGAGATGCATTAATATCAAGTTAACATACTGTATTTCTCTCAGTTAGGCCCTGCATTCATTTCATATACATGTAATTACCATTCAATTTCACCCCAATTTTGCTCATTTATAGCAGTGCCAGTTATTTACTAGGTATGCAATTTATAATATAACAAAAGCGTAACTTTCATATGCACAGTTACTTCATTCACAGAAAGTGTCTGTAGGAAATAGCATTTTGCGATTTTGTATTTAGGAATAACCAAAAATGAAATTGAAAGACAAAAACATAAACTTAAAAACAGAAGGAAGTGAATACATCAGGAGAAAGCAATGTATACCTAGCTAAATTAAAATAAACCATCTGAGGATAAAACAAGCACTTATGTACTTATGTAAATTGTTTACGTTGAGGTCCAACTTAATAAAATGGTGCAGTCGTAAAAAAAAAAATATGGGAAATCGGCCAGGTTATTTTGCAATAAAGCAGCGGTTGACCTGGGTTTTCTCTCTGTTGGCAGTGTATAACAGTGAAACCCAGACCTCAAGCCAGAGAATCTTAATACGAGTGTTTAAAGCTGTTTGATTAGAAGAGGCCAGTTTAAATGGAGTCCCTAAAGTGCAATGAATACTGAAACACTTAAGTTTCCCTTAATTTCCCAGAAGACTTTATCTTAACTCTTTAATAGACTGAGGCCCATTTAATATCACACAAATATCCTCTACATTTCTTTTCAGTCCGATAAATAAAGTGTGCAGATGACTAAGCAGCCGACCTGTGTTTTCTCACAAATACTGTATATACATGTATCCGCCCTCATCTTAGCTGCTATTCCTGGCAAATATGACATGTTGCTGTGAATATTGTAACCGTGTCAGTGAGTGGGCAAATGCATATGCATCTACCTCCATAGGAGTGCATGGTGCGTATGGCTCCGGTCACATAGCGTTTATGATCCATACGCATTTTCAGTTGCTATTTTCGCTTGTGCATGCACAGTTATTCGATAATCGCTCGACTTGTGAATAATTTAATTGTCAATCCCAGATAAATTAGGTATTAAATGTATACATCACCAGCGGCGCCGATAGGTCACCCGGGCCAAGGTAAATCCAGGAAGGGGTGTGGCCTCCATAAATGGGTGTGGCCATGCCCCCATGGGAAAACTATTTGTGGGATCCTCATACACACATAGAGGAGGGAGAGGACAGGTTGCCACTGCAGCTGTGTCTCCTCAGCTCAGCAAACGGCACTGAGTAGTGTGTGCTGAGCTGGGGAGAGAAGCTGCGCTACAGTGTCAGCCTCTCATTTCTCACCCCACTGCCAGGCTCCCTGCAACAAGTTAAGGAGAGCGGGCTCCCACACCTGTCTCAACGCCATTGTACATCTCTAGAATACTCTATATACTCTATATATTGCATTGATGTAACTAGAAATATTTCTGTATTTGAATACTTTCTGTACTAGATAAATTGCTAGAATGGTCTTATAGTTGGGTGTGGTATGGCGGTCTGACAATCGGGATCCCGGCGGCCAGTATCCCAACATCGGAATCCCGACTGCCGGTGCTCTGACAAGTGGCGAGCTCAAAGAAGCCCCTTGCGGGCTCACTGCGCTCGCCACTCTTTGGGCTCGTTGGCTCACTCCACTTGTCACAGGTTCTACTCTCCCTCTATGGGGGTCGTGAGAATAGCCCCTGTCAGTCGAGATTCCGATGTCAGAGTACTGACCGCTGGAATCCCGACTGTCGGGAAGTCATCCGGAACCCCTTATAGTTATATGCATAGATTAGACCTGATGCTTTGGTTTTAAATGAGGACTTCATTAAAATATAAATGGTAAAAACAAGTAAAATCATGTAATTTGTAGTTTTCTATATTTTATACAGTAGTAATACAGAAATTAATTGGATTTATTTTAAAAGAACGTGTCTCATTGATTTAACACCCACAACAGTACCACCAATGTTTGCAGTTTGCTTTAAAAAATAAATTGATGCTAAACTGCACACAATAAAAACACAAATGAGAAAAAGCAACTGGATTTTTCAATGAGTAAAGTGTTAAGGTTCCCACACACGGATAGATATATCGGGTCCAATCCAATATCAATCCAATTTCCCTTGAAATACGTAACACTCTTTGCTATTGGCCACACACACACAGAAATGTTATGCGCTCCCCCCCTCACCGCCACACCCCCACCAATGGCAGACAGAGAGAGAGGCTAGCGGCCGTCAGGAGATTTCAAAATTCAAATGAATGGGCGGCCATTGCTAAGGGCAACATCACCTTTTTTTCATTGTACTTTAAGAAGCTTTAGTAAATTTACTCCTCAGTCTTAATCTATGCAACCTGTCTCTTTATTGTCTCAACTGTCTCGGTCTTCCACTTTTGTGTACCGCAAGAAACTCTCTCCTCAGTTTCAGATGTAATGGCAGTTGGAAGGAGCAGTTTATATGCAATCTAAAATAAGACAGATCTGAAATTGCTTTTAAATTTATGCAGTTTAAGAAACAATTATGATGGGAGGATTCGAGTACCTCTAGTTTATGTTAATTGAAACCATTGCTAAGAAGTCTTAACCATAGTAGAACAGAACAGTGCTCATCCCGCTTAATCTACTGGTATAAAAATAATAAACCCAATAGTTAAACATAAATAATAAATTGCTATTTTTTTAATCTAAAAATGTACTAGTTAACATTGTTTTGTACACTGGAGATCTACAGATCGAATCAATAAAAGAAAATTAAACAAAAGCATCTGTGAATCTAATGTTCCATAAGTAATTACGTATTCCAGTAGAGTACAATAGGTAATGTTCATTACATGCTAACAAATGAATACTTCACCACAGATGAACTCAATGTTTTCCGATAAAATAGAGAGAACATACAGTTCAAAGATGTATAGGAAAGATAATAATTGTTTACATACTTCTGCAAGTCATAATCAGAAAGTATTATACACTCTATTTTCACAATACAGGTTGAGTATCCCTTATCCAAAATGCTTGGGACCAGAAGAATTTTGGATAACGGATTATTTTGTATCTCAGAATATTTTTATATTTCAATGATGTATCTTGAGGTATCTTGCATTTATGTTGTTCAAACAAAATATATTTTATTTGAGCATGAAACAAGGTTTCAAAACATAAAACAAAGTTTGTGTCTTGTGTCAGTAAATCTCATATACTGACTTTGAATGCAAAGCAATCTTTTTCTTGCACATATTTAGTGCCAGTTACATATCATGTCCTTAGTAGTGCTGTTACATATCATGTCCCCAGTAGTGCCAGTTAAGCTGGGTACACATCTATACAATCCCTGTTTTCTTGCGATAGTTCGATCGACCATACACGAGACCGACAGTCCACAAACACCAGCCGATACGCGTGTACACACCTATACAATTTTACTTGCGACGCCCGATCTACTCCCGTCCAAACAGTTGGAAGAAAAAGATTGTACCACCGTACACACTCTCTCAATTTGGTATATTCACACGTCATATATAAACAAAATTATCATAATGGGCTGGGTTAAGGGCATACCAAAACAAAGAAGCGTGAGTACAGAACATTAACAAAAGTGATTAGGGTGACTAGGGCCAGACATATGGCAAACTGCTATAAAGACGGGGTGCACGTCTAAATTAATCAGCCGGCAGGGTGACTAAACTTCTATATAGACGGGGTACGCGTCTAAATTAGTCAGCCGGCAGGGTGACCCCGCACCCCGCAACTGCACATCGGTGTATGACAGTGGGACCCCGAAACTGCACATCGGTGTGTGACAGTGTGTGACAGTGGTGCTTCACCACTGTCACACACCTAGGGATTGGACAAACACATCTTGGGTGCTAAAAAGCACCTGCGATGTGCCACTGGGTCCAATCTGGCAGATTGAACCTGCAGCAGGTTCAATCTGTAGGGTCCGACCCAATGCACATGGGGCCGCGCATCGGGTTGGTGGGGATGTCACACACATCCGATTTGGGCCAATTTCTCTGCCCGATCCATCTTGATTTGGCCCGTCTGCACACTAACTCAACTTTAAATCTTCTACACTTTGCAGTTTTGTGAATGGAATATCCTCATTATGCCTATTTTGGGGTTCCCATTGGTATGTCTTGTTGAAACCAATATTTACCTGTTAGCTTTCAATATTTAAAGTCTCTTGGTTATTGGTAATGGTATTCACAGGTAGCTCAAGCAATATATATTTCTCAGGCACTTCTCAGTTGTCTCATGAAATATGACATCTTAGGATTTAAAAGTTTTTTGTTACTAAGGTCTTGTGATTTGTAGTCCAAATTGCATCTTTCTTTTGGAATATATGCATAAGCTTTGCAAGCAAAAACGGTACTTTTAAGTGACCTATGTGACCCTCCCCGTGTTCTCCAGGGTGTTTCCCCAGCGTGTGACGTGATGATGTCACATGCATAACGGAGAAGCTGAAGCAGGAGAGAGGAAGAGAGAGCAGCAGATACTGCTGCTTCCCTTGGCTCCGACGCATCCCAGGCCACTCTAGCACGCCCATCCTGTACACAGTAGCCAATAGCCGGCTCTGTGCACAGTCAATTGAATCTGTGGGGGGGATTTGTCGTCTCTGCCATGGCCGCACCCGCACTGCGACTGACTCTCCTCTGGCGCTCAGCCAGTTGGCAGCGGCAGGCAGCAGTATGTCAGTGCAATGAGCGGGTGCTGGCACCCACACAGACCCCGCTGTGGCTTGCTCCCCCAAGCGGCTGCTGGGGCTGCCTTACAGTAGTTGCGCCACTGTACGTGTGTCAGGTTTCTTACTGGTTCACATATCAGTCTGTTTTTTTTTTTTCTTTCATTAAAGCAGTGGATGCAATGTTCTTTAAAATGTAAACTACCTCAGTCCAATACTTTTCTTCGAAGCCAGCATCATTCAGCAGTGCATGAGTTGCACAATTTTGTACGCTCACTTACAGACTACGGATTTTAATATTGCTACTTTCCTTGATTTTGGATCTTAAAGTCTTTAGTTTGAAACCTATTTGTGTTTCTACTACATTCTTGACTCTACAATTTTATGTGTAACTTCACTTTTGCTCTTTGGAAGGACACGTGGTTCATCCTTTTAAAATCATCTATGAGTGTGATGGAATACCTGAATCCAATGATTGATTAATGTTTCCATTAGGCAGAGCCAAAGTTAGTTATAGGGTTTTTGACACCCCTGCAAACTATAAATTTGTGCCCCACCTCTCGTACAGGTTGAGTATCCCGTATCCAAAATGCTCGGGACCAGGAGAATTTTGGATAACGGATTATTCCGTATTTCGGAATATTTTAATATTTCAATTATGTATTTTGAAGTATCTTGCATGTATGCTGTATAAACACATAAAATACACACAAATATATTTTATTACCACATAAAATACACACAAATATATTTTATTTGTTCAAAAAACAAGGTTTCAAAACATGAAACAAAATTTGTGTACTATCTCAGATATTGAATTTGAATGCCAAGCAATCATTTTCTTGCACATATATAGTGCCAGTTACATATCATGTCACCAGTAGTGCTGTTGCAAATGTCCCCAGTGAGTTTTTAGCAAAAAAATATATTTTTTTTCACTTTCTGGAATGTATGGTTTTCGGAATAATTCGGATAACGGATACTCGGATACGGGATACTCAACCTGTAGTTTATAAATGGACTGTAGTCTCATAAATAAGGGGAATGGACCCAAAATAGTTCCCCCAATTAAAATTATGCCACACAGTAGCGCAATCATTTCCACATTACACTGCATATAATGCCCATAATTTATATCACACCAAATAGTATTGTTCCTTTTTCACATTATGTCACTCAGTAGTGCACCTTATTCATGTTACACTGCACAGTAGTACACCTTATACATGTAATGCCAAACAGTAGTGTCCCTCATAAATAATGTTCAGAAACTGTCAGTGTCCCTTATACACAATGGCTACAGTAGCAGTACCCCTCATACATAATGCCCACAGTATTAGTGTTACTTACAAATAATGTCCACAGAAGTTTTCCATATAGACATAGGGCCTTATTCAGATCTGCGTGCATTCGCACGCAGATCCGATGTTAGCCATCTGCACATGCGCAGACGGGTATCTGCGCATGTGCAGGCATATGGTGCGTGCACCCACGGCGACCTTTTGGCAGCGAGGGGGGGGGGGGGCGGAGATGGGCGGGGGCGCCGGGCTGCCCCATTCCCATATGGGAACTCCCAGCGTTCCACTGCCGTTCCCATGAGAACGCTGGGCATTCTCATGGTAATGAGGCAGTGACGCGTGTGTGTGGGCCGGGTAGCTGACATCACCGGGTGTCAGCTGCCCGCCCATATCACGCCAGCGTGCACGCAAATGTAAGTGACTGAAAAGTCACTAATATATGCGTGCATGCTAAACATCATTCGATGGTCGGTGACCATCGAATGATGTGGGCGGACAAACCAGCAAAGCGAATGGATGTTTATGCAAAACATCCATTCGCTGCTGTGCGGCCGAAGCCGCACATTGCTGGGGCAGCGGGGGGCGTGCGTTCACCGGGTGGGGTTTGGTGGACTCGCAAGGCTGCGAATTCGCAGCCTTGCGAATCAACCTGAATAAACCCCATAATGCCTACAGTAGTAGTGCCCTTTATACACATAGTGCCCACAGTAGTGCCTTATACACATCTCTGCTTATGTCACCCCAGCAGTTCCATACCCTGTGTCCCTCGTGCTCACTCTCACCTTGTCTTCAACATGCAATGAGCCTGCTCCTCTTAGTGGCACTTCTTCACTTCAGCAGCAATGACAGCATGATAAGAGATACAGTACACTGTGCCACATAAGGAAGCCACTGAGACCCAAGGAGGGGGTAAATACTGTCCCACAGACACACAGTAATATCCTATCATCCACAAAGTTTCACTTGGTACAGTATGTCGGCACCTAGCAGGGCACCCGCAAGTTGTTTTCAGTAATTAGGAGTGCTACCCACTTATGGACAATTCAGCTTTTGGATTTGAGAGAGCACACTTCTGGTGGTCTATCTATACAGTATATGGGATTTTTTTCTAAAATTTGACGCTATACTATCATTCGGGCTAGTAAAAAGATCCCCCCTTTATCTAGCACTTGAGACTAAGTACTATTGGGCAGTGTTCATTTGGTACACATTTGGGCGATATATTCGGTTTGTCACCATATATCTGTTATGATATACAGACTTCATCATGTCAGTATGATATTTATCCCTGTCTGAAGTGGCAATTGGCTTTCTGCTATCTAAGCCCCTGATGAAGTCACGTAGTTGACGAAACGCGTTGGGCCTATCATACTATATTCATTTATTGCCCATGGGGCATTGTTTTATTTAATTACAACTCTTGTTTTAATGGTGATTAAACTTTTCTTAGCGCACCCTAAACGTTTCCATTTTCATCTCTAAAATTCCACTGGGTCCCGCCTAACAGGGGATCCTTAGAGGTGCTGCTATTAATTCTGTGTGCGCGTTTTTTTTTCTTTGCATAAATATATATATATATATATATATATATACACACACACACACACACACATATACGCACATAGATGGACAACTGTTTAATATATTGTCCCAGCATGCAGGGAAGGCTTGCTGGGACTTGTAGTTTGCCTGTTAAAAGCAATGTTTTTTATTTTTTTTTTATTTTACACATATCAACCACAGGCTTCAGCCCTGGACAGGTGAAGCCTGGGAGGGACCCCTTTATTGAGGGGGTCCCCACTCCCCCAGGTACCCCGTCCAAGGCTGTCCAGCCATGGCACCTATGCTACGGCTGGGGGACCTTACGTAAAAAGTGTCACCCTATTACATTTGCGAGTTTTTCAAAAAATGTGTGATTTTTTTTTTTACATGCGATTTAGTGCAATTTTAAAACATGTCTAAAAATCGCACCCTATTACATTTCACCCCTGGTCTCTCCAAGAGGCCGCCATCCAAAAATATTTATCTCTTTTGGGAAAGGGGTGTGGGATTGTAAGTGGCCCTGCTGACCACTGACATCATCAAAGGAGGTTTGACGTCACAGGACAAGCCACCAATATCCTCATTCCATGCTGAATGCAGGTTCATGTTACACTACAGCACCCAGCTTTTGATACTTTGGAGAAGATGTTATTTTGGTGTTGATATGGAATTAAATAAAAGCCAGTAACAATGAAATCTACTTGAATATGATGTGCAGCTTACACAGAGCAGGTAAAAGGATTCTTTGCCAGCTGATAACACAAATGATTGAACAATCTTATATACCTTATTGTAAGTAACATCATAAACCAATCAAGTGCTTGTTATTCTCCCCTAGAGGAAGAATTCCAAACATTATCATAATTTATCTTGTGATTATGACTTATCACATTAAAAATATAAAACTAGCTCTTATTGAGTTCATACTTCCCTTTTCTATAGGATGCTAGCCAGGCAGTCAATGATTCACTGTGCAGCAGGACTGTACTTCTGTATTTTCTCATTTAAAATCACTTTAAAACAAGGTAATGAAAAAACTCTTAAAGACACAATTTGTTTTTTCCCTCATTCTAAGAAAGGAAGCATTCAGCATCCATTTTGTTAATTATCAATAAACTGACTTTCTCTGCCAATGTACATCGGCAGTACGGACGGAGTAATGGTTAGCATTACTGTCTCACAGCGCTGAGGTCATGGGTTTGATTCCCACCATGGCCCTAATTGTGCGGAGTTTGTATATTATCCCCATACTTGCGTGCGTTTCCTCCGGGTACTCCGGTTTCCTCCCACAATCCAAAAATATACTGGTAGGCTAATTGGCTCCCAATAAATTAACCCTAGAATGAATGTTTAGGTAGATACACAACATAGGAAAAAGGTGACTTCACAGGTATTGGATCAGACACAGATACTAACATTTTAAGTGAACCTTCTGGTGATGACCAAGAGAGTGGTAATACAATACTAATACTAATGAAAATACCTCTTAAAGACACAATTTTTTTTCTCTTTAGAACAAATGAACCAGTTTCCATTTTGCTGTTCAGTTATCCATATCATTGTCCCTGTGCAAGGGTGATACCCAGGAGCATCTCGCACCTTCCAACCCCCCTTGTGATGTAATGGACATCGCATCGCTATTTCTCAAGCATCAATGGTTTTAATACAATGGTAGTCATTTTACCATTCAATGGCAGCATTCCGATTTTTTGTCATCATCAAATGGTAAACATATGATTGTGTTTCGATATCTGTACTGAGTCCTGCCCCAGTCCCGTCAATGAATAAGGCTCAATATTAATTATACAAATTTTGTGTGCTCTATACAGTACAGCTGCCCTGAACTGACTGTAACAAATTGCAGAGCACAGGAGCGTACACACAGTTGACACAGTGATCATTTGAATTTTTATTAACCAGCCAGGGGCGTAACTAACTATTCAGCGCCCCCCCGCCGCACGTTTATTTGGCGCCCCCCACCTAACCTGCCCCCCCTTCTTACCCGCGGTCTGCGTCGTCTCGCCCGGCTCTCTGTCGGGACCTTCCTGACGTCACGGTCCCGGCCGGCTCCTGCTGCAACAATGAAAACGGACTCTTAGAAAAGGGCTGCCCCCATACTGCAGACAGAAAACTGTCTGCAGTATGGGGGCAGCCATTTTCTAATTGTCAGTTTTGGTACTTGTGTATTTTGGCGGCGCCCACGATGAGGATCGCGTCCATCGTGTGTGAAAAATCGGGTCCATCGCGTCCATCGCGTCGCGTCGTGTGCATTAACATGGCACACGACGCGACCGACGCGATGGACGCGATTTCTCCATAGGCTTCAATGTTAAAATATTTTAACATTGAAATCGTGTCGGTCGCGTCGGTCTTGTGCCATTATAATGGCACAAGATAAGATGGACTTGATAAAGTCCATTTTACATGGAATAAAATGGGAAATGGGCCAATATGGCCCATTTCTCATTGTATATGTCCCCGTCATGTCCAAATATAACTGCCCCCCCATTTTGAACGGCACCCCAGTATTGACGTCAACCCGAAGCGTGGCGAGCGCAGCGAGCCCGCGAGGGGCGGCGGTGCGCGTCCTCCGACCTTTTCATACCCCTACTATCCACGTCGGCGTGGAGTTGAGAATAGAATAGTGTGGCGAGCGCAGCGAGCCACCGAGCCCGAAGCGTGGCGAGCGCAGCGAGCCCCGCGAGGGGACGCGGACACCTGTGAAGCCCGCGTGGGGACGCGGATACTTCCCTCGCTGCGCTCGCCACGCTTCGGGCTCGGTGGCTCGCTGCGCTCGCCACACTATTCTATTCTCAACTCCACGCCGACGTGGATAGTAGGGGTATGAAAAGGTCGTAGGACGCGTACCGCTGCCCCTCGCGGGCTCGCTACGCTCGCCACGCTTCGGGTTGGCGTCAATACTGGGGTGCCGCTGACAATGGGGGCCATTTATATTTGGACATGACGGGGCCATATACAATGAGAAATGGGCCATATTGGCCCATTTCCCATTGTTTTCTATGTTAGATGGACTTTATCAACTACATTTGATCTTGTGCCATTATAATGGCACAAGTCCGACGCGACCGACAGTATTTCAATGTTAAAAATATTTTAACATTGAAGCCTATGGAGAAATCGTGTCGGTCGCGTCGGTCGCGTCGTGTGCCTTAACTTTAAGGCACACGACGCGACGCGATGGACCCGATTTCTCCATCGGGTTCAATGTTCAAAATATTTTAACATTGAAGCCTATGGAGAAATCGCGTCCATCGCGTCGCGTCGTGTGCCTTAAAGTTAAGGCACACGATGCCCGCGACGGGCGCCGCCAAAATACACAAGTACCTCAGTTTTCATTGCAGCAGGAGCCGGCCGGGACCGTGACGTCAGGAAGGTCCCGACAGAGAGCCGGGCGAGACGCAGACCGCGGGTAACTATAGCCCCCTAGCCCCCCGGCGGCGCCCCCAATTTCTCTACGCCCCCCCGCCACCGAAGGGGCTGCGGAGCTATAGTTACGCCACTGTAACCAGCAACTTGCAAGTAAGATGCCTTTTCATTTTGGGTGAGATTTTATAGGATGAGAGATTCAGAAAGTGAGAGATTTGGTAAGAAATCTCCAGTTTTTTTAAAGCAGCAATCATCTACACTGCTAAACCAGTTTGATATTGAAGTGTAAATGATTGCCGCTTTAAAAAAACTGGAGATTTCTCACCAAATCTCTCACTTTCTGAAACTCTCATCCTATTAAATCTCACCCTTTGTTTCTACCACCATCTCCAACCATGACCATTGAATTTACTGACATGTTCATTTATACAGAGGAGTGAAGGCATGTGACTTAGAGTATTTTCCTATAGGTGCAGGAGACTGACAAGTAAGCGATCTGTCCCTATGTTACCAGTACTATGACAGTCTACACATGAAGTTTGTGGTCTGGGGGATTGATGAAGCAATATGCAGTACATTTCATCATTGGCATGGGGAATCTCCATGCTTCACAATGATGCCATGAAACAGCTCATAGCATCACCAAAGTCCCCAGGACCCCCTAGCAAGGCTTTCCACGCTGGTATCTCTGAGAGTCATAAACTAGAGCTTTTATTACATCCCCGCTTCAGTAATGTCCAGTAAGGATGGCTATCATTGCCATCAATGGTTTCCATCAATGACAATAGCGCAACTGGCCATACTATGTGACATACTATGCAATGGATGACCATCAATGTTTTAACCTATCGATGGTCATCCATTTTCTTTGACTGATTGGCCTCTGGGCCAATCAAAACATGTCGGCGGGGTTTCATGGGTGGCATGGGCTGAAGTGTGTCTCATCCCCTTGGAGGGAAAGACTATTAGTTTATGCTTGACATCAATGGAGGGAAACCGTCTGGTTTTCCCCCATCATTGGCAAAACTATTCTACATTGACTGTAAACCACCGATGATTTGGAATCCCTGAGGGTCGATGGGGTTCCCAAATGCACAGTGTACTGTACTTACTCACCTGATAAGTTGTGCTTGTGTAAAACTGAAAATACATAGATGAAAGGTTGTTAGGAGAAAACACGGAGTGTAACTATACACAAGTAAATCAGACGGAGATGTCTACTTAAATTCAGATATAAACTTATTATGTTCCCTGATTTGACTTTTTCGTGCTAAATTTAAGAAACATTTCAATATTTAATTTGCTTAAAAGAGGTTTACGGTATATTTTCAGGAAGATCTTTCATTTTGATATTAATTATAATGATGATCTGCTATAAATCAAACTGCATATCATTTAAAGAATGCTACTTAGCAAATGTAATATTGAACTTCAAAGGGTGGCATTGCTTTTCATTTTATTTCCCATTTTTGAAGTTCTGGCATTATAGAATGTTTATGTCTGTAATCCAAGTGCCAGTTTGTTATACTTATCTCAGTTTGACTGCTCTATTTTTTCAAGTCTGCTTTAAGTTTCACGCAAGAAAAAAAGACTTTTCAAATAAGTAATACTCAACCCACTGGCACCAAATCATCTACTCCACTTTTGTTCTGATTAGCCCCACTCTAGTGGAACCATACTGGCCAATTAAAACCCTTTTCACAGCACAAGTCCAGCTTACCAATCAATAGTAGGTTAACACAAGGATCAGATTAAAATGAAAGTACATTGGCCCATTCACTCTGGGGATAAAACCCAAGAAAAAGCTAATCAGCACGGCTATAAGTCAATCAACCTGTCCCGCTTTGTTCTTCCTGCACATGCAGTAATTTCACAGATTCCCCAAGGCGGCTTACTCTAAAATTAATACTTTCAGAGAAATAAAATAACAGGTTTTCTTCCAACCTGTATCCATGAAATAAGAATGCCAAGCCATTTAAGACTATGAATGCAGAACATCTGCTGGAATCCACAATTAAGTGGGTTTCGGTTATCATGAAGTCTTTTCTTTCTTTTACTTTGTATAATATTTAGTGTACAGAAGGGTTGTGTATTACATAATGCAACGGTGACCCATTTAAAAAAAAAAGAAACAATTTTTATCGCAGCAAGTTTTCCGTATAATGTATCAAGTCTCGAGAAATCAAACGTCCTTGAAGCTGCTCTTCCTGCGACCTTGAAAAGGAATTTAAAAAGTTTCAAATTATTTGTCCCATTTTTTTTAGGTATCACACATACATATAGTATTGTTTGCATGTGAATTATTCAACAGTCTCTTCAGAGCGCATAACGTGTGGAAGTGCAGTGCAGTATGGAGATAACCCAGGTAATACAAAATAGAGAATATTATGCATTCCGAAAATGTTTTCTTCTGTCATTTAAATTATCTACATTGTAGGATAATCATATGGTACAGCCATTTCCAGTATGAATAAATCTATGTACAGAACTCTCAAAAAATATCTGAAATGCCCTGGAGATATAGATGTGTAATTCAACTGTAGCTTTATCCATTGGGGCTAAACGTTTTTTTTTTTTTTTTTCTTTAAACATTAATCGATTTTTTTTATTATTATTATTATTATTATTATTGTTATTATTATTATTATAATACAATACAAAAATGAAACAAGACAATTTAAAGATATAAAATTGACAAAAAAAAATGCAGTTACATTGTAATATTTTTTTTCGCACATTTTATAAGATTTGTTGTTACAAAAACATTTTGCAAATCAGTTTAAAGTTGACATTGATAGAAATGCATATACTGTAGCTGAAAATACAATATTTTATGCACTTATAATTGCTTGTAATATTGCTGTCTGGAAGCAATTATTGTACATTTCTACACACAGCTCACAATGCTAAGTGACAAACAGAAACATCATCTTTCCCCGCTGCCTTCACAGAAGTACATCTTAAAAAGCAAAACTGTAAAAAAAAAAAAAAACCTTAACGGAAAGCTCTCAGCAATATATGATTGTTAAATGTGTTTAATTAAATCTAAAAGTTTGCTAATGAGGTACAGTAGACATTGCGGCACTGTAAGTAAGAACAAAATACAGTAAATACTGTTAATGCATAAAATAAATAAATATGCTTGTTTTATTTAAATAAGAGGTGATTCCAGGGCCTGTTTTTCAGCACCCTAGGTAAAACCTTAACTTATGGTAGAGTTGGGTTTGTAAAGGATAAAATCCTTTTTATAGGATTTGCGCTGAATGGGTGGAAGCAGCCTGATTAAGAAGTTTTAAATTGGATATAAAGTTGTGCAGGTGCACAGCAATGATCAGGCGCTGGGGGTGGGTGGGGTAGGCAAACAGTAGACCATACGACAATGGGGATAGGGATAAAGTGGGAAGGTTAGTTTCTAAGATTGGGACGACAAGGTGGATACACAGAACAAGAGGGGATAATGAGAGAATTTATAGATAAAGAACTGGATCAGATGAAAAAAAAAATTGAAAGAAATATAAATGAAAAAAAGATGAAAAGAGCTAAATAAGGGTAAGTATAAATAAATAAAAGTAAAAATAAAAATAAAATGAAATAAAAATAAAAATAAAAATAAATATAAATATAAAAATAAAAATAAAAATAAATAAAAATAAAAATAAAAATAAATAAAATTGACAAAATGTGTTTACACTCCTTCTGTGAGTATTTGGGAGCAGTCCAGGTTAGAGGGAGGTTAAATAAGCTTGCCCTGCACTATATTGACGAATATGCCGCTTGCTGCGGCTTTGCAGACTTACGGGACTCCGGAGCGTACAGGTGACGTCACCAGCTGTACGCTCCGGAGTCCTGTAAGTCTGCAAAGCCGCAGCAAGCGGCATATTCGTCAATATAGTGCAGGGCAAGCTTATTTAACCTCCCTCTAACCTGGACTGCTCCCAAATACTCACAGAAGTATTTATTTTTATTTTTATTTTTATATTTATATTTATTTTTATTTTTATTTCATTTTATTTTTATTTTTACTTTTATTTATTTATACTTACCCTTATTTAGCTCTTTTCATCTTTTTTTCATTTATATTTCTTTCAATTTTTTTTTTTCATCTGATCCAGTTCTTTATCTATAAATTCTCTCATTATCCCCTCTTGTTCTGTGTATCCACCTTGTCGTCCCAATCTTAGAAACTAACCTTCCCACTTTATCCCTATCCCCATTGTCGTATGGTCTACTGTTTGCCTACCCCACCCACCCCCAGCGCCTGATCATTGCTGTGCACCTGCACAACTTTATATCCAATTTATGGTAGAGTTGACAGCAGGTTATCCGGTATAGGCGCTCTGTAGGAGCTGGTTTGCCAAGGAACAGTTCTAAAAACATGGGTCACTCCCAATCACATATTGTATGCAGGAAAGCGCAAGATGGTAACTGCGCTAAATAAAACCCAGTGTTTTGCCATCAGTGCATATTTTTATCCTATGCCTTTTGTCCCTTATTTATTATTATTTATTTTTTAAAGAAAGAGTGTGATAAACCTCCCATTGATAGGAGTAAAACCTGTAAGAGGAAACACTTTTCAGTGTCCATAGAGGCTGAGCAGACTGAGAACTCAAGTAAGGAGATACTAACGTATTGTATGGTCAGAATGAGATGAAAGCCAGCTGCACCCGCACGCTGATCACTATGCCTAAGGATCAGGAGAGTCCACGGTCTTCTGCAATGCAGCTACAGTAAGGGACTGCCAAGATTTGTGCATTGGGTATCTATATGTATTAGAGTACTGTATGTGCCTGGGAATCAGGGAAGTCTAATAGACTAATACGCAGGATTACATTAACAAAGCATGTACCTGGAGTTTGACATGATCCACGCCGATATGGGCATTGTGTTGATATAGGTATTATGTCAACACTGGATCGCAATTGTCCCTGTTAGGGCTAGGCTAGGTTTAGGCTGTGGATGGAATACCTCCCAAGTTCAAAGATGTGGAGGAGGGACACTTGTGCCCAAAATTTTAGGGGCGTGGCCTTATGGAAATGGGCCATGCTCTGTTTTTGCCACTGTGGAGGCCTGGCCAGCGACTCTGTGAGCAGCTAGCCATGCCTTCAGCCCCTCAGGCTTCCGGAATAGACACTGTGTGCATGCTCTTAGCGTCTATTCTTGAGTGACGGGGGGACTACTAACTGCCCTCCCGACCGTGGGACACTGCCGGCCCCAGGCGGGACACGGGAACGTCCCACAAAACCAGGACAGATCCGCGAAAAGACAGTTGGGAGGTATAGGATAGGGATAGGACACTAATGGGGCCTACACACAGGATTATTTTATTCCTATTTCTGAGCTATCTGACTATACTGCTTAGAAAGTAAGCATGGATAGCTCCGTGTGTATATTCCCGAGTGACGGTGGTGCGTGTTACCGTGTCTTGCTCTCGTTAGATCGCCATGTTCTAACAAGATAACACTGGTCCGCACAGATCACTCAGCACACATTGCTGGTGCACCGCTCAGCGCACATAGGGTCCGTTGTCCCGTATGTAGAGGGCTTAACACTCTAAAAATACTTTGTCAACATCCAAAAAGATATCTATATGCCCAGGTCAGCACTGTACCTGTCATTTTAATGTATTTGTTGACATTTTGTACATTAACATTAAATACCACCCCTGTTACCAACCTTATCTCCACCAATACTTTTCAGTCTTCCACAGTAATTTTCAGGGGCATCTTAAGAGGAAGAGGCCTGTGTGCAGCCTCCTCTGGCCGGGCCCCCTTCTCTCTGCAGGGAACAATAGAAACTGAGTTCAAGATCACTCAGACTCTATGCGGCGGCCAGTTTTCCATGGATTTATGCACCACTGCTGCTGGCAGCAGCAGCACTGCGGAGTCTGAGCACTCATACTCCATTGTGCATGCGTAGAAGCATGGAACAATGGCCACCGCGCCAATTTTTTGGGATCTCAGAAGCGCTCCTGCTGCCGCCATACTCTAAAGGGTAAGTATTGTAAAAATGGGTGCAGTTTGCACATTGCGCCCATTATAGATCTCCATACTCCACTGGTAATTATGTAATAACTAAATTATATACTTCACCAAGTTCAACTGCTTTATCTTAGTTATCTTCAATCCATTGTCATTTTTTCCATCTTATCTGCTCTTGGAAATGTCTCACCAAAACAGGCTACACATGTGTCAGTTTCCATTTTCCACTAGCTACTATAAATTGCATTTTCATCCCTTCATCCCTTCTTCGCTTATTGTACAATTCCTATATCTTCTTCCAGATGTATTTAGCTATGAAATGGAAAAATGGCACTGCAGCATTTGTTAATATTATAGGTAATACTTAGTAGTTGTTCGTAGGATATAATTGTCAGGTGCCTGTTATTGATTACCTACAACATACAGGGTGGGTCAACATACAGGGTGACTGTGCTGAGTGACCTGAGCATTGCTAGATCGCTTAGTGCATAGCAATCTGTCAGGCAGTGGCGTAACTACAGAGGGTGCAGGGGATGCAACTGCTATGGGGCCCGGCGGCTGGGGGGGCCCGGGGGTCCAGCAGGCAATCCCCTGCACCCTCTTCAATTTTTGTTCCAGTTTTAGCAGTTAGAAGGGCAGCGGCACACGGAGTTTGGAACCAGAAGATCAGACAAGCAGAGAGACCCTGGCCGGAAGCTGTTCTGGAAGGGGGGCGGGGAATAATGACACTTCTCGCTCCTCACTTCAAGTTCACACAGCAGCTGCGCTGGGACCCAGTCACTACATGCACTCTGTGGCTTTCTGTACTTGTACAGCTGAGCGCACAGCTCTGCTGTTTACAGATAAGGGAAGCCGCGCACACACACAGACTCCCCGGGTTAACAGCATTCCTGTCAGGTACGTAAATAATAGAATGGTCGCGTGCAGTGAGAAAAAACAGGCGGCTGTCTGGTCTCTGATGCTGTTTAAAGTGCCAGGCCCTCTCATAGCCTGTTCAAGCGCAGGGGCTGTGCACAGTTGTTACCACCAGGGCTGGGACCATGAGACTATCGCTTCAGAGCCTGCCAGGCTGCTACCACTGTAAGGAAATGGTTACTGTAAGGAAATGTTACATATGCCTTTTAACAGCCCTGTCCCTCTGTATATATGTGACAGTAGTATTATTTATTCTAAGCTTAAATGGCCCTACTGTACATATCTCTGTTGTCATTGCTAAATATCTTCCTATTTATAAATAACCTTTGGTTGTCAGCCTTGCTTTACATATTACCCACACTTTACAACAGTAGGGCTCACTCTTCTCCCATCCAGTCTCTATTTTTCTTTTTCTTTTAGAATTTCATCTTCTCTCATGTAAAAGGCCTTTTTCTGGGTGTCTCTACCACTAATACTTTCCCTTCTTGTGCCAGCAAGCCCTCCTAACTCAATTTACTCCCTATACTCCCTTGAACAGAGCCCTCAGATACTCTGCTTATCCCCATCACCCTTTGCCTCTCACTGTGTGCTTCTCCCTCAGCTTGTTACCATCTCCCTGTTACCTTATGCCTCTACCTGCTACCCATATTTTTTTCCCTATCACCCACTGCTTGTCACTGTTTCTCTGTAACCATTACAGTCATCTTCTGCCTCTTCCTTTCACCCATTCTCCGCTTCTCCCTGTCACCCTCTCCCTGCAGCTCTCTCTCTGTCACTCACTGCTTCTCACTCTCCTTCTACTTGTCACCCTCTCCCCCGCCCCTTGATCACCCACTGCCTTTCTATTAAAACTGTAAGAGACTGCTAAACTTTTTTTAATTACTCTGTATTTAAAAATGTGACCAAGTTGCATTTGTGAGCCCACACTCTCACTCCTGCTCATAGTCCTCCCTTTTTTTTGCAGTATAGTGACATGGGGGGGGGGCCCTTTCCAGATTTTGCTATGGGGCCCGCAGAGGTCTAGTTACGCCTCTGCTGTCAGGGCCAGTGTTCGCCAGTGAGAACATTGACCCTGACCGGCGATAGGACTAGATTTATCCAGAATGCTGGATATTAATAGCCCAGCGATAGCATCGCACAGGGCCGGTGTTAGGCAACGGAGCGCCCCAGGTGGGTTGGGAGGGGGCGCCACTCCACAGGGGGGGTTGCCGGGTATTGCGGCGGCAGGAGGCCGAGCGCTCCATGTGGGGTGCGGGGTGCTCTCTCTACAGGTGGGGGGGTGCCAGGTATTCGTCCGAGCTCCCTCTATAGGGGGGGGGGGGTGCCGGGCATTGCAGCCGCGATGTTCCATGGGGGGGGGGTCCAGGGGAGGGGTAACAGGGATCCGGGGACTAGTCAGATCTAGTCAGATCGCTTACAAAATGTGCTGAAATTGCCCCGTGTGTGGGCCCCATGATGAGCTTCATGACCAGCATACAGTATTTTTTGAGCTTCTGTGTGTCCACTAAGATAAATTAATGTTGTACTGTTAGCACATAAGTATCAACAAATAATGAGACTCTTCTTAGGAAAGGTATTTTCTTGTGAAATGCTAGAAGAAAAGTGGAACCAAAATAAGATTCTTTAGCAGTAGCCCCTTACTATAACATGTATTATCTATCTAGTACTTAGTAAGTGCACTTGCTATTTGTACTGATGGCATAGTGTTATGACATTTCAAATGATTGTAGTAGTAATCTTAATTTGAAATGGCAACAACTGTAATAGAAACTAATATGTTTGTTATACTTTTATTTTAGTGCATACTATTATTATTAAAGGTCAGCACAGCATAGAGATAAAAAATGGATATACAGAAATAAAAGAATAAACATGACAGACTGGACCAATTTTTAAACTTCAACTACTGTAGTAGTAATAATAAAAAAAAGAAATAAAGGAAAGGAAATGTAGCTTGTGAGTAGAGCTCCAAAGAACACCTAAAAAAGGCCATGTTCAAAAAGAAAAAAATCCAAACTGAAAAAACAAAGTGGAAACAAATGGATATGGATATAAAAATCGGTATTATTATTATCAGTTTCTTATATAGCGCATACATATTTTGCAGAGCTTTACAGAGCATAGTTGAACATTCAAATCAGTCCCTGCCCCAGTGGAGCTTACAATCTATATTCCTTATCACATGTACACACACACACACAGACATTCTAGGGTTAATTTTTTTGTCCTACCAGTATATTTTTGGATTGTGGGAGAAAACCGGAGTACCCGGAGTAAACCCATGCAAACATGCAGAGAATATACAAACTCCTCACAGGGCTATGATGGGTCTCGAACCCATGACCTCAGTGCTGTGAGGCAGTAGTGCTAACCATTACACTGTCCGTGCTGCCCATTATCGAAAGAATAGGGAAAAGAAGGTAAATGAAAAAAGGGGGAATGAAAGTAGGCAGAATATACAGATGTAGCCTGGCTCATCGCTGTCATGCTAACACATTGAGAGGCAAAAGGATTTTGCTCAACAAAAGGTCACGAGCAATGGAGACGATCTACATCTGCAGTAAAAGGGAGCAAAAGTTATAGCAAAAAGTTGGTCTTAACCAGAATCTTACCAATAATTGGGTGCAGAAAAAGTCATATGATAGTAGGAGAACAACATTAATTTTGAACCCTGGAGCCACAACACCCACAAGCCCTGGTTAGCCCAATGAAGAGCGGATGTCTTTAAAGATCGAAGAACACTTAAAATCCATCCATTGGAAACAGGCATCTCTAAAAGATGTATATCTGCCATCTGTGGAAGTCAATATATCATCTATATAGAATTCTATTTTATTAAACCAATCAAGTACTGTTGGAGTAAAGGAGGATCACCACCACACAGGAATTATGGATTTGAGATGTTCTGGATGAAATGTGAAACAGCAAAAGAGGATCCATGGGAACAGGTTCCCCCCGGATTGTTGCAGAAAGGGTAAGGCCTTCAGTCAAACAGGATCCAAAGTGAAGGTCACTGGCACCATACATAAAGGGGGGTTCCTTGGCCCTTGAAACATTGCCAGAAAATATTAGGTACATTGATCCCCATTTCAGAGAGTATCCGGGCATATACATCAATAGGATATAAGCTTGTATTTGAACGCTACCCCACACTAGTAACAGTCGTGAGCTAGGTTTGGAATATTTTTCCCCATTTATCTTTGCCAAGTTCTTTATCAATCTCATGGTCCCAGACTTTAGAAAAAGGGTGAAGGAATAGGAATAGTTAGTATAGCATGGGTTGGAGCAGCCAAACTAGCACACAAGCGTTCAAAAACTGGGTCTTCGAACAGCCATGCAATTGGAGGAAGTGATGGATTTGTAAATATCTCCAGTACTCTACCTGCGGTAAATTCCAATTTTTCCATAATTCAGTGAAGTGGACAATCTTGCACCCATTCATCAGCTGTTCAACTCCAAAAAGTCCAAAAGTATACCATGCACAAATAAAAAGGTTAGTTGCTATAAGAAGTAGGTTTATAGCAGGATTGTAAATTAAAAATACATGTATTTTTTTTTTTTTATGGCTATAATGAGCCTCAAATTAGAATAAAAAGTAACAATAACAAAGAAACAGCTGCGTAGTTGTGAATCAAATTATAGTCACCTATGTTCCTCCAGTGTCCTTCTCTTTTTGGGCCCAAAAAAATGAGAGATGAAATTGGCGAGCAGGAGGGAGCGGGGCAGCTGTTGTAAAAAGTTTTAAAGCAGTAATAATTTAAAAAGGAAAAACTAAGTGGTTTTGCCTTTTTGACATAGGGGGGTATTTAATCCTGGATTCCGACTGTTGGAACATTCTGACCCGGTTTCCAGTATATCGACAGGCGGTATTCAATGTTCCGCCTGTCCACTGTCAAAAAGGTGGCGTGACAGCGAAAACGGCCATGAATTATCGAGATCCCAATGTGAAATCAACAATGCATGGCCTTTTTGACAAAACAAATCCGAATGGTTTTAAAGTCGGATCCGTTTTGTCGAATTTCATCTTTAATGCATTCGGAGATATCAGTGGGGTTTGAATGATCCCCACTCAAAATCTTTGAGTGGGGATCATTCAAATTTTTGAGTCACACCAAATTCTGCAGCTGTTACATTTTTTACCTTTCTCATTTTTGGGGGTCCGCTGAGCCACATATCATTATCACTTCAATTTGATACAATAATTTTGAGGCTCTATGACATACTAGCAGCAAGGGACCCTAAAAGCTATGTGAGCAGTGAAGGTGAGGAAGGGGTGGGGTGGCAGGAAATTATTACCTAGGCCTTGGCTTTTCGGAGGGATTCCACTGGTGCCCTGGCCAGTGCTCACACCCTTCTTTCCTGACAGCCAGCCGCAGTCCCTCTCTCTAGACCAACATGTCTCTTTTGCCTGCAGGGAGTGTAGGAATCACACCAATAGCATACTTTTTGGGTCCATGTGACCATGGCTGAGGGGTTTACAGCTACCCTATGTATTGGTTTTCTGTTTGCCTTTTTTTTAAATGAGGGCAGGCCACACCTCTGTGGTCAGGCCAGGACAATCTCTCTGGGAAATATTTCCTCTCCCCTGTATGTGAATAAAGAAATAAGTTCTAGCTTTTAAGCCAGTATCTGGTGTATGTTTTTTAGGCAATCATACTTGTAAATCAGAGGCAGGACTACAGTACCATTGGAATAGCAGGTGCATTGCACTGGACCCACTGCTACCTCCCACTGCTTCATGGCATATTGTTAATTTAGGTTGGAGGGGAGAGAAGAGGCCCAAATGATACTTTTGCACCCAGGCCAACCACTCACAAGTTCCGCCACTGTTTTAAAGATTGTTGGTCCTAACTCTCTTCACACTGGTGTATATGATGCTGGGTTGACAGTATAGTAATTTCAGGAAATTTGAAGATTGTAGTTCACCATATAAAAAGGCTGGTCATACATCCAATGTCTTATTGATCTCTTAATCACAATTAAAATGGAGAAAAGTATTAAAAGTAATTCTGAATTAAATTTGTTTATAATTAACTATTAATTCATTAAAAAAAACACCAGAACACTCAGACTCCCTTATTTGGCAGCGTACTGCTTGAGAAATCAAGTCATTCGACTCAAATCAATTCTTGTGGTTTGAGAATTGCCTTACAGTACCTACTGTACTCATGTATCTTACTTACAGTCATTGTAGCAAACATTTAATACATGTTCCTCGGAATGGTTGACTTATCCATCATATATTACACTTCCCAAAGGTATTATAGGGTTAAACTGGTGTCAGTGGCTGATTTAGACCCAAGACGGAAGATAATGGTCTATTGCCCTTCTGGTCAGGTCTCTGCTTGTTCTGTGTGAATGATCTGACTTGATTGAAGGGTGATTACATCCTTATTCACAGAGCTCTGCAGGGTGTGATGGAATGACTCATATTATGCTAGGAGGTGCGGGAAGCAACAGGTAGCTGAAAGACATTTTTTCTGATGAATCACATTATCTACTTCCGAGAGAAATAAACAGATTTCCGTCTTCTCTTTTTATTTATCTTTTCATGTGAACGGAATCCTGATTAAGTGGACGGATCAAATGAGAGAGGATGTGGTGTGTATTTCCTATTAGTTTAACCCCAGATGAACATCTAGTGCAGGCACGTGTATGTACAGATGTAAATCAGACAATCATCCCACAAGGCAAGACAATCTTTTAATCCATGTTTTTTTTCCCCTTTTTTTGTTATTTACGGCTCAAGAAACAAAGTACAAAATATATATCTCCTTCTTTCTCAGTAAATCTTGCTGTTCAGGAGAAAGTAAACATATTTTTTTTTATAAATCTTCCAAATCTAAAAAAGCAAGTTACCCAGTATAAAGGAGCGTCTAATAATAATCATGTAAATGGACGGATTCAGAGTTGGGAGCCAAGCAAAATGAAGAAGGAACTGTGCACCTTGGCATCACCGGTTGCACCATAGGTGGGGTTGGATTTCAAATGTACAGAGAGATTTAGATTTGGGAGGAGAGTTCCACAGTTGAACTCTAAATTGCAGTCTAAAAATAAAGAATGCATTGATTTACCCTTTGCCTTGAGTTGCAAGACAGTTTATCCAAGGCAAAGTCACACCCTTTTTCATTTTGGAATTACCAAAATATGCGGTATGTGTACATGTTCCTATACTTTGTTAGGGCTTGGCACAACGGCGGAACTACCATTGGTGCCCCTGAGCACTAAAGGGCCCGCTGCTGCCCATCAACCTCTTCCTGTCACCCACTGGTTTTCCCTGTCACACTCTGCCTCTCCCCATCACCTTCTACCTCTCCCTGTCACCCACTGCTGTGTTGCATATTGTGAACTTCAATTGGGGTGGAGTAGGGGAGCACAAATTATATTTTTGCACCTGGACTCACCACCCACAAGTTCCGCCACTGGTTTTGCATGTCTATAGGGTCAACATTATTAAGGTTGACCACTAAACAATGGGAAGTTTGACAGTCAAAAGATCAACATGAGTTTTTCATGGCTTTTTTGTCCCAAATTTTGACGTATGTCAACATGGATTTTCAAGGGTTTACTAGGCATTGGCATGGCTTCATAGTTTCCCAAGAGAAGTACTTTGAAGGTGACCACAGTGATATTCAGCAATGAGTGAATACCTATTTCACCTACATGACAAATAACCACTGACTGGGAGACTACTGACATGGGAAGAGATTGGAAAGATGTTCTACTGTAGCTTACCCGCAATGTCAACAGTGCCCCAAGAGGATTCTTTTGGTTATGTACAGTATAGACCCTTTTATGAGTATTGCAGGATGCACATTCCTTTATTCTTCCTTAATGATAATTATACTAGAGAGTGCTGTTTTTTCCACCCTCTTTCATACCTTCACCACCTGCGATAATACAACAGTGTCACAGGAGAACAATCGGCTGCCACCAGAAATACAGGACATGTTCTAGTTGTAAGTACATTATCTGGAGGACTGTATTCTAAACAGAACTTTTTATTACAAACACTGGGTTTGAGATGTCATAACTGTACCATTGTTGCAGATAAATCCACCAGAGTCTGCCACAGAGAACAATGTGCAGCCTAGCCATGGAGCATCAATAATAAACACTGGCACACATGTTGCATGGCCAAGGTACCAGCAACAGCAGCTAAATTCTTTGATCTCCTTAATAGAAAACAGATGTGGCTGCTCCAATCCAGAATAAGTGGGTGCCAAAAAGGACAGATGAAAGCCCAAGCAAACTAACAATGAAAACTAGTCCAAAGTGACGTTTGTTTAAGGGGGGATGTTTCTCATGAATCATCAAGACATTAGATATGAATAACCTAACACCTAACTAACTGCACACTGGAACATTGGGTAGATCTTGTGATCAAGATGGGAGGCTAGCAAGTCATTGATCACATCCCAGCTAGTTGGTCTTGAAGTAACATATAGATAATTGGTTTCTGCTGTGCTCCATCCCTATGTGTCTGGTCTGCCTGTCCAGACTTATTTAATGTGTCTTGAAGTAACATAACCTAATCAGTAAAGAATTATTAGAAATTAGATTGTCACTGCAAATCAGTGGAAAAAAAGTGTAGATAAAGTGGAAGGAGATAACCCACCAGCCAATCAACTGTGTCTGAAAAATTACAGTTGGAAGTTGATTGTCTGGTGCGTTATCTCCTTCCACTTTTTTTCCACTTTGTGTCCACTTTATCTCTTCACCAGGCTTAATACATCTGCCCCAAAGCTCCATGAGAAACAGTGGCAAAGGCTAAGCAGAAAACCTGACCTTCAGAATGAGCACAGACTAAACCAAGCGCATTCATATGACTTCAATATACCTAGGTCCATTGTACAGGAAAAAAGCGGCTCAACCCTTTAAGGCTTTAACTACCTGATTTTGAATTGAAAGGCCAGCCATAGAGGTAGGAAAACCTAGCTAGGATGTGACCGCTACTGCATTGGAATGTCCATATGGTTCAAAGCCCATAATTTAGTATATAAACTGCTAACCAGACTTACCAACTGATGTGCTTGATGTGCAGTACTCTGCTGTATATATTCATCCCAGGTGGATCTATATGCTTGAATCAGTGGTACATCATGCCAAACCAATAACCTGCCGAACATAAAAGGGACATGCATAACTAACCACAGCAGTTTACGGCACAAACTCCTTAAACTTAATACAGTTAAATCAAGACAGCACATCAGCAACTGAGTTCATGACACCTTTAAACTAAACACAAAAGGTGTAAGCTGTGCAGACCTAACTTGGCATGAAGTCAAACTGTCAGCATCAAAGATGCTCACTTATGATTTATCACCCGCACAAACTCCAGGCTGTCTAACCAAAATAATGAAATCAGAATCACACAATTGATCACCACAAATCTCCAAAGCTACAACATTTGGGGAAAGTTGCAATACTGTAAGTTATTATTTTTTAGCAAGTAGTCTTTCACCCATGGTAAATAGCGAAACTATAGCTGTTGTGTTTCATAATAAACCCATTTAAAAATGCTCAGTGGGATATGCTTCTGCAGCATCTGTGAACGACTGATCTGGGCATTGTCTCTCTATAGCTGTGTACACACGGTGCGATTTGCACTGTTGATTTTGACTATATAGTCAAAATCGCATAGCACATAGGGCAAATCGTACCGTGCTATGCAGCACTCGATCTCGATTCGGTCCCAATGTGCGACCCATAGCATTGGAATCGAATGCGGAAATAGACTGGGCAGCACAGTCTATTGCTAATACTGTATGTCAGAACGATGGCCATATGGCTCATCGCAGCATAGCCCCCACTCCACCCGCCGCGCCATCCTTCCCTGCCAGCTAGAAGATGCCAACACCCTGCCGGGTCCCGGTGGCTACCTATATCAAATTGGTATCAGCGGGTGCCATATATGTACCTTGTGCACACCCTTAGTTCTTCTCGATTTGTATGTATGTCCATGTAGAAAATACAAAAGAGAGATATAGTTATGGTCAAAGAGGATCTAAATGACTTAAAAAAATGCTACTGGAATGAAAAATTTACAAATGGGGCCGTTTTCTTTACAGATTGTTCAGTAAATAAGGAGAGGCAAATTCGCCCACATGTTGTGCTTACATTAATATGAATGGATAATTGAATCGACATGGGTGAAGCAATTAGCCATGACAAAACTCATGGCTAATTGAATTACCCTATAAGATGGTTACATAGATACGGTCATGGTTGTATGATAGAAAACAGAGTGTTGTGGTAAATGGATTGCAGTCATAGGAGTGAAAGTGGAGTACACCAGGGATCTATACTTGGAGCAGCCAGTTGAGCTCCAGCTATTTGCACATGCTTCAGGTTCTTCTGAAACTTGGCTTCATGCATATATGAAGAAGACATGCTACAAATGATATACAGTAGAAAAGATGCATAAAAATGCTTTAAAAAATGAAAACAAGAATCTCCTTGTACTTATCACCTGCATGTGCACTGAGCTGTGGTGGGTCACGTGGCTACATTAAATATATGCCGGACGAGAGATGTGTCATTCAGCAGGAGGACATTCTGGTAACTACACATACCCTCTGGTTGTGTGAGGGAACAGCATGCTACTGTATAATACAACTAACTACAGCTTTTACCTTGACTGATTTTCTCCTCTTATTAACTGTAAGAGGCAACTCACACAGAAGAACTGGTACTCTTTACCTAGAACGGCGCCCATCGCGACCATCGCGACCATCGAATGCACTAAAAAACGGGTGCGATGCGATGCCCGCGATGGCCGCGATTTCCCATAGGGACCAATGTTAAAAATCAGATTGGACGCAATTTTTGTGTTCAATGCCTCAATGCCCGCGATTTTTCCATAGGAAACAATGTTAAATGGGCCACAGAGCCCTAATAGTCCCTCTGAAGTCTGAAATGGCCCCCACAATTTTTAACGGCACCCCACGATCAACGTCAACCCGAAGCGTGGCGAGCGGCGGCGGTACGCGTCCTCCGACCTTTTCATACCCCCACTATCCACGTCGGCGTGGAGTTGAGAATAGAATAGTGTGGCGAGCGCAGCGAGCCACCGAGCCCGAAGCGTGGCGAGCGCAGCGAGCCCCGCGAGGGGACGCGGATACCTTCACAGGTAAACGCGTCCCCTCGCGGGCTTCACAGGTAAACGCGTCGCCACGGACACCTGTGAAGCCCGCGAGGGGACGCGTATAACTGTGAAGGTATCGCGGGGCTCGCTGCGCTCGCCACGCTTCGGGTTCACGTTGATCGTGGGGTGGCGTTAAAAATTGTGGGGGCCATTTAAGACTTCAGGGGGACTATTAGGGCTCTGTGGCCCATTTAACATTGTTTCCTATGTAAAAATCGCGGGCATTGAGGCATTTAACACTAAAATCGCGTCCAATCTGACTTTTAAAATTGATCCCTATGGGAAAATCGCGTCGCACCCGTTTTTTATGTACCCGCGATGCCCGCGATGGCCGCGATTTTTTACCCCCGCCGTTCTAGGTAAAGAGTACCGAAGAACTTATATTTTTTTACATACATTTCCTGATATCATTAATGTATCTACCACATCATACTGTATGTGGCGTTTTGACAAAATATGCCTTTCAATAAAACACAGAAGAAACCATACTGTACATTTCACTTTTCCTAGGTATGGTTCTAGAGACTGCTATAGTATATATTATTATTATTATTAATAATATTATTTTAATTACTATTACTACTGCTACTAGTATTACTACTACTACTACTTCTACTACTACTACTATTATGTAAACTCTTTATACTCTACAGACATACAGAAAGATAGTAATAGGGTGAAAATATATGCCTTCCTCCCTGGGGTAAGGTAAATTCGGGTTTTTCTATATGGAGTAAGGTAAATCCTGTCTGTCTATATGGGGTAATAAAAATCCTGGCCGGCCTACTGTATGTGAAAAAAAAGTAGGTAAATCCTGCCCTGCCGATCTGGGAAAAGGTAAATCATGGCTTTCCTACCTGGAGTAAGGTAAATCCTGGAGTGCCTATCTGCACAGGGTAAATCCTAGCATGCCTATCTGCACAGGGTAAATCCTAGCCTGCCTATCTGCACAGGGTAAATCCTAGCCTGCCTATCTGCACAGGGTAAATCCTGGAGTGCCTATCTGCACAAGATAAATCTTAGCCTGCCTATCTGCACAATGTAAATCCTAGCCTGCCTATCTGCACAGGGTAAATCCTGGAGTGCCTATCTGCACAGGGTAAATCCTAGCCTGCCTATCTGCACAGGGTAAGTAAATCCTAGCATGCCTATCTGCACAGGGTAAATTCTAGCCTGCCTATTTGGGGTAGGGTAAATCCTGGCCTGCCTTTCTGGGTTGGGTGCCGGACGGGGTTCCGACAATTAAGATCCCGACAGTCATTTACCCGACGTTGGGATCCCGACTGTTAAAACACTGGCAGACGGGTTCCCGACGGCCACCGGCTATTCTCCCTTGTGCCTGGCGCGTGGCGAGTCCGGCCAGTTGAGATCCCGACGTCGGGCTAATGACTGTCGGGATCCGGACTGTCGGAACCCTATACCACACCCATCTGGGTTAAGGTAAATCCTGGCCTGCCTATCTGGGTTAAGGTAAATCCTGGCCTGCCTTTTACAGATAAATGAAATGCAGGAATTGTAAAGCGTGACGGAATATACCAATGATATATAAGTACATGCTATATAAATAAATAAACAGGAAATACAATATTTTAATGGGAATTGATTGTGTGTGACAGACTCTGTTCTCATATAATGTGGTCATGGAAAGGGCAGGAAGAATGAGTACGGTTTTCCCTAACTGTGGAATTGCCAAACTTAGTAAAAAAAAACCATGGCAATTAGTTTTAATTAGAGCTAAACAATAGGACACTATGGACAGTTACAGTTGGCAGGACTGACACAGCAGTAATTAGTGCAATGCTCTTTTGTGATATTAGAAAATTAGAAGCCAGAGTCACAGAATAGCAGGACACTGCAGACAAGGATTCTTCTGAAAAATGTTTGGCATTCCCAGCTTGTGATTATGATCACTTCTGACAACTTGTACACCACTGGCACTTTCTTATGAAAGGTTTTCTAACGTAAAAGGTTTTCTTTTGAAAGTGTTGAAAATGCCAAGCCGTCTTATTGCAGGGAAATTAGACAATTCCATCTAGTCAAGCTTCTTCAAGTTCAGTAAACATGTCTGCAGCCTTGTCTATGCTGTTCTTAAAGTGAGAATCTTAACGAATGTGCCCAAAAACATGCAAAATAGTGCCAACACCAAAAATCGCTTGGCAACAGGAGGAAACTGGGTTTGCCATTAATAACAACTTTTTTGTTCGGATGGTGTAATGGCACAGCACTGAGGTCATGGGTTCAATACCCACCATGGCCCTAACTGTGCAGAGTTTGTATATTCTCCCGGTACTTGCGTGGGTTTCCTCTGGGTACTCCGGTTTCCTCCCACAATTCAAAAATATACTGAAGGTTAATTGCCCCCCCCCCAAAAAAAAAAATGAACCCTAGAATGTCTGTGCGTGCATGTACATGTGCTAGCTCCACTGGGGCAGGGACTGATGTGAATGGTCAAATATTCTCTGTAAAGCACTGCGGAATCTGTGTGCACTATATAAGAAACTGCGGTACTTGTACATTATCTGGACGCCCAATTTTTTCATTGGATGCCACTACTTAAGGCATGCGATGCGATGTGATTTTTCATTGTAAAGACCCGATTTTTAATTGTATAGTCACCCATGGGTGATTTCATACCCCCACTATCCAACTACGCATGGAGTTGATTATATATAGTGTGGCGAGCGCAGCGAGGTGATGCAGATTACTTTAATGTATTCTGCGTCCCCTCGCGGGGCTCGCTGCGCTCGCCACGCTTCGGGCTCGGTGGCTCGCTGCGCTTGCCACACTATATAAAATCAACTCCATGCGTAGTTGGATAGTGGGGGTATGAAATCACCCATGGGTGACTATACAATTAAAAATCGGGTCTTTACAATGAAAAATCGCATTGCATGAATTGTATGCCACTATATTGCATGTGATGCGATGCGATGTGATGCGATGCAATACAATGAAAAAATCGGGCGCCCAGATATTACACAAGTACCGAAACTGCTAATAAATAAATAATAAATAATTGTTTAATGCTTTAGATTAGCACTAGAGCCAATTTGTTATGTCTTCATCTTCTGCTCATATGGGGTATAGGACAACCCATTATTATTTAAATGTTCGCAGTATCATACAGTGGGGCAGTTGTATTAAGCCTGGTGAACAGATACAGTGGAAGGTAGAGTGAAGCAGAAGGTGATAACGCACCAGCCAATTAGTTATATTTGAAAAATGACAGTTAGGAGTTGATTGGCTGGTGCATTATCACCTTCCACTTTATCTCCACTTTATCTATTTAATACATTTGCCCCAGTATATCAGATGCTGAGTGCTCCTGACTTGTGGGTTGCATTAACCTCCCTACCTATGTCACTAATACCCCTTTCGCAAAGCACTTCGGACTTGGGTTATTGCCGGGTTGGTGATGTAAGGAACCTAATCGAGGTGCGGTGTGAAAGCACGACAACCCGGCAATTCGACCCAAGTTATAAGAAGGGTTAACCCTGGGTCAACCTCTGTATAACGGGCAAAATGTGAAAGCACCGGACCCAGGTCGGAGCCGGGATCACTTACTGGGTCCGATCTAGCTTTTCGGTGTGAAAGGGGTATAACTAAGGAGAACGTTTGTAGATGAGCATAGAGATACATGTGATAGTAACAATGTGTCACCAAGTAGAAAAGAAAGTTTGTCACCGAAGCAACTTCTAAAAAGATGTTTAATATAATAGGATGAAAATTGTATTTGCTTTTCTACCAACGTCATTATGTCAAAATATGAATTTATAATGAAATGAGAAGTTCAAGCCACAAATCTCTTCAAGGGTCTGTTTGTGGTTTATATCTGCAGTTGTGAAAGCTTGCTAAAAGTTTGTTCTTAGCCTTGGGTGCTGGTTAAATCCTAAATGCAAACATGACAATTATCTCTAGTCGAATTCAATTAACCTCTTCGCTCTCCAGCCTCCGCAGTTCATACACAAACTTTTTATAGACTCTAACAAAAGTGGCAGGATGTGAGCGGGGGGATGAAGTGAAGCAGGAAGCCACACACTGAGAGTTCCATGTGAAATACATGGTCGTTCAATAGATAAGGCTCATGTCTTTATGATGTGGGAAATCCTGGTGCGAAACACATTTCAATAGGAAACACAATTCATTTTATCCTTCTATTGTTTTATTACAACAGAATTTCAAATTAAGGCAGATTATAGAAGTTCATTTATTACCAGTGTTTAGAAGTATTTTTAAGGATTTTCAGAGTTACAGATGTCTTCCTAAAGGTACAGGCCCTTAAATCAAGTTAATGTAACTAGAGGGCAGATGTATTAAGCCTGGGGAAGAGATAGAGTGGAGATAAAGTGGAGGGGGTTAATGTATCAGCCAATCAGCTATGTTTGAAAAGCGACAGTTGGGAGTCGATAGGCTGGTGCATTATCACCTTCCACTTTCTCTCTTCACCGGGCTTAATACATCTGGCCCTGGGAAGCAAAGATGACAAACCAAGTAACATCTGTGTATATGTAGAATGCTTTGGTCTCTGAGCTTCCATATCCACATAAAGTTCATGATCACGTTGCCTCTGCTTCACAAGAAATTCATTGTTTAGCGGCATTCACATTGTTCTTGAACAATTTCCACATGGAAATTACATTTAGTGTCCACAAAGAAACATCTGAAATCCATGTAACTGTATTATGGGCCTAATTCAGATCTGATCGCACAACTGCGAGTTTGCAGGCCGGGGTGATTATTGATAGACTGTGCATGCACAAGGCCATCCTGCAATAAAATCCTGCTACTTTTTTCAGCGCTGGCCATATGCAAGTTGATTGCCACAAAGCCAGCCTTTTTTTTTTTTTGGGGGGGGGGTGTTTTGAGGAAAGGCGTGCTATCAGATTACTAATGGACTGCAGTTCCATGCAACTTTGATGCTTCACATGCAGGCTTGAATTCACCCATGCCGCGCCATACATGTCGCAGCCACGGCAATACGGTGCCATAATTAGAAAGGTTTAATCTGTATATATATATATATATATATATATATATATATATATATATATATATAGTTAGTCCATGTTACTGGCACTCACATTTGAATATTAAATTGCTGGGGTGACATTCCAAAATGTAGTGAGACTTGCTAGAAGGTCGCTACTGCATACAGTGTAAATGAATGGAGTCACTCACCAGTCTTGCAATCAAACAGGGGTTCTTTTTAATCAGGCAGCATGGCAAACAGTGGTAGCATCGACGTTTCGGTCCGCCTCTGGGACCTTTTTCAAGATGACATGCTTGGGCTAGAGCCTCACTATTTATGCCATATGTGACCCGGAAGTGCTTACTGTAATGCAGTTATCCAATTAACTGTTTAATTTGCACTACCACTCAAGTATATGGTATGTATTTATAAGGAGTCTGATGTTAAAGTGCTAGTGCATATTCATATATCGTTTAAGGTGCTGTGAATCATATCTAGTGCAGTAATTAGATCCGTGGCCCGCATGCTTGAAACGCACGCTACCGGACCCGGAAGTAGTGTATGAGGTCAGTATGGTCTTCCAGTGCCGGCTCACGTGACGCCGTGCACTGGCGTGCTCATGTTGCTAGGGTATCTCCACATTCCTTGTTTAAAAAATGTCCGTGACCCGCACGTGTGACCCGCACACGTCAGGTCCGGAAGTAGCTGACGGCATTGGTATAATAAACTCGCGCGGCGCTTAGCGCTGGCGTCATGTTGAGCTATGGTGTTTGTTTACCTGGGGTTGTTATGGTAACGCATCGCGTCACTGGCGTGGTGGAGATATGTCTATGGTTGTGTGTAAAGGATAGGTGTAATTAAAATACGTGAAAAAATACAGATATATCAAATTGTGAAAAAACGTGTTAAAAATAGATGTTATTAGTCAGATCTCCTTCAAATTCATACTCATTTCTATTGTATAAACAATATCAGCTACAATATGGCGATTTGTAAGCATGTCAAGGGTCACTGGCTAGCATAAATATTACATCCATATGCGCCATGTATGATTATTTTACATGATAGAGTGACCATATATAAAAAATATATAAAAGGAAACTTATAAACATAGTGATAAAGGAAACTTAAACTACTAAAAAATACTAAAAGATAATGATAAACATAAAAATCGAAAATTAAAAATTAAAGCGTGTGAGGTATTCACATGCAAAAGACATATGTGTAAATGTGCATCGCTTTTTATCCTTCTCATGCTTTTAGGGAAGGTTTATCTATTTGGCAGCGATGCAATATTTTTTAATATACTCTTAATGTATCACTTATATAGGCCACAGGTTGTATGGGTCAAAAAAGTTGAAAAAATTGAAAAAAATCAGAAAAAGTCTGAAAAAATTCATTCACCGGATTTCAAAGAGAAAATTTTGGAGGATCTTCTCAAACTCCTGGGGAGAGGGCAGTAATTAATTGAGGGTTGTGTCAGTCTTCCAGAAATATAGAGTAATGTATCGACTCGTTCAAACCTCTAGGCCATATGGTATCCAACTTGTGGATCCACATCGCTTCCCGACGTAAGAGGGTTCTTGCTCTGTCACCCCCTCGATTCAGGGGTGGGATTTTGTCGATGATCATGCATCGGAGTGCAGATAGTGGATGTTTAACTTCCAAGAAATGCTTGGCGACTGGCTTATCGGTGGTGCCAGTAAGGAGTGCAGAGGTGATAGAAGATCTGTGGTTTGCCATTCGTTGTTTAAATGTGCATGTTGTTTTGCCCACGTATATTAGAGAGCATGGGCATTTTAAGATGTACACCACAAAATCTGACGTGCATGTGAGCCTGTGTAGGATATTAATCTTCCGCCCTGTATAGGGGTGGTGGAAGAATGCCCCCGGCGTCATGCTTCTGCACGTTGTGCACCCTGTGCAGCGATGGCATCCCTTCTTGGGAGTGACTAACCATGTGTCTTTGATGGACCTAGGTGTCATCTGAGGTCTCATCAGCTGGTCTTTTAGGTTTTGCCCGCATCTGAAACTGATTAGCGGTTTGCTGGGTAGCCTCTTCTTCAATATAGGGTAACTTGCTACAATGTGCCAATGCTGCCTGATACTTTTCTGTATTAACCCACTTGCTGTGCTATAAGTTGTTGGTATTACAAATAGGTTCTCTTTCTTGGTGGTTTTTCTCTTGTTTTTAGATGCATGTATGTTACGGGCCTTATGTAGGCATTTCTGTATACTTGGTTTTTTATAGCCTCTCTCTTCGAAGCGATGACACATTTCCCGCAATTGGATTTCCGCAACATCTTCCTCTGAGTTGTTCCGAAGGACTCTTAGAAATTGTGAGATTGGCAGGTTATTTTTAAGGCCTGCTGGATGAAAGCTCTCTGACCTCAGCAATGTATTTCGGTCAGTAGGCTTTCGGTACAACCTGTGGCCATAGCCACATCAGTCACATATACGGTCACATCTAAAAATTCTATAGATTCACTCTGTACATTGGTGGTGAATCTAATTGGCGATTCAAGAGAATTCAGCACTGTAAACATATGCAACAATTGTTCATGGGAATCTTTCCATATTAGGAATACATCGTCGATGAAGCGGTGGTAAACCGCTAATTTATCTCCAAACTGCGGGGCTATGTGGGTCCTCTCGTATGCGTCCATAAATAGGTTCGTATATGTAGAATCCTTTGGTCTCCGAGCTTCCATATCCACATAAAGTTCATGATCACGTTGCCTCTGCTTCACAAGAAATTCATTGTTCAGCGGCATTCACATTGTTCTTGAACAATTTCCACATGGAAATTACATTTAGTGTCCACAAAGAAACATCTGAAATCCATGTAACTGTATTATGGGCCTAATTCAGATCTGATCGCACAACTGCGAGTTTGCAGGCCGGGGTGATTATTGATAGACTGTGCATGCACAAGGCCATCCTGCAATAAAATCCTGCTACTTTTTTCAGCGCTGGCCATATGCAAGTTGATTGCCACAAAGCCAGCCTTTTTTTTTTTGGGGGGGGGGGGTGTTTTGAGGAAAGGCGTGCTATCAGATTACTAATGGACTGCAGTTCCATGCAACTTTGATGCTTCACATGCAGGCTTGAATTCACCCATGCCGCGCCATACATGTCGCAGCCACGGCAATACGGTGCCATAATTAGAAAGGTTTAATCTGTATATATATATATATATATATATATATATATATATATATACACATGTGTAATTTCACTTTATCTTCCCACCAGAGCAGATAGACCATGGCTTTCCCTCACAGCCAACTATCTATCTATAAATTGATCTAACCCCGTAGATAATTTTTCTACGCAATAGAAGGTCTCCGGGGATTCAGGTTTCTAGTTTAGATGAGAAAAATACTGATGAGTAATACAATTATCATGATTACTGTAGCGTGTATCTAGATTTCTCCCAGAATGAGAGTATATAAACTTCTTAATAAAAGTGTGACCAACTGATAGGAATACACAATTAAGCCGCTCTGTCAACAAGACAGCTGAAACCAACTTTGAAAAATGATCATGACTTTCTGTAGCTGATGCTCATTTGCTTTTTCATGTTCTGGTTCTAAGTAAAATAAAAAGGTTTTATCGTTAAACTCAGTCACAGTGCCGCTTATAGGGCTTAGGGACTAGACCGGGATTTGTCAAATCCAGATGTTTTTACATTTTGTTTTTCAAATCCAAGTCATCCAAACTGATTAAAAAAATATTGGAGAAAGGTGTAATCCAACTAATAATGGATTAATTGAATAAATACCTGTAAATACTGCAATATATATATATATATATATATATATATATATATATATATATATATATATATATATACTGTATGTGTGTTCAATGGATGAAGATGCGGTGACTAATTGCTCTGAAACACAGTATATACTGATTGTGCTGGCCTGCACTTTAAAAAAAACAATAAACAGCCACTTGGTGATGTGGGCCTGAAACACGATGTGTTTAATATTTCACTATGGATATGATAAAAAATTATTATCAATATATAAGTGTAAAAGGTAAATACATTTATTTGGACAAAGTTGAAAAAAAGGGGTTGAAAAAAGTTTTTTTTTTTAAAACAGACAAAATATTTAAAAAAATTCCTATTCTAAAACCAATTATTCTAAAAACAAATTTAAGGTGCAAAGAAATAGAGTAGCTTATCTCTGTAGATGAGGCAGGAGGGCTAAAGTGTCCCAAAGGGATGCAAGTAGACTGAGGCCAGACCTATATTTATACCAGTGTAGCTCCTGCTTCAATAGTGACATCACTTCATGTCATTAATTACTAATTTCTAATTATCAGGGTAAAAAACTACTTAGACTAATTCTCATACAGCTTGTGCTGTTAATCGCTAAATCACCATATTGAACATATAATTGGCTAATGTAAAAACATTCAATAAGTCCACAAACAGTAGTAAATGAGTTTAGTCAGTTTCATAGGATAAAGAGGAACTGCAGTAAAGAGGATGAGTGCGAAAAACAATTAGAAGTGTATAAGAAAAGGTTTGAAGAGAAAGAATACCCCCTTAATATTTTACAACAAGCCACAGCCAGAATTCAGAACACCAATAGGGAGGAACTCCTCCATTACAAAGCAAAAGAGGAAAAGAACAACTCCACAGCGTTCATAACAACCTTCAGCCAACATGAACCAAGAATAAGGAAATCACTGAATGATCATTGGAGTATCCTTCTAATGGATCCAATACTTAAAGAAATTCTCCCCCAGCACCCTGAACTGATTTTCAAGAAATCCAGACACCTAAAAGACATCCTGGCACCCAGTCTCCTAACATCAAAAGGTAACCAGAATCCAATGAGACCAAAGTGCAATGGAACATATAAGTGCGGGAAATGCAACATCTGCAAGCATGTACACCCGAACAGGAAAAACTTCAATAACTCAGATAACAGCAAAGAATACAAAATAGAAGACTTCACAAATTGTAATACATCTTCAGTAATTTACCTGTTAGAATGTCCTTGCCATCTAAAGTACGTCGGGAAAACAAAACGAGTTCTGAAGCTACGTATACAAGAACACAGCAGAAATATTAAAAACAAAGTGGATACCCATGTGATTTACAAACACTTCCAGACCCACCATGATGCCAACCCAGAGGGACTCACATTCAAGGCAATTGAACACGTGAGGCTAGGCCCCAGAGGAGGAGACCTGGCCAATAAACTTTCACAAAGGGAGATGTTCTGGATATTCGAGCTTTAAAACCATGCACCCAGACGGCTTTAATGAAAGTTACGAAATTGCCCCGTTTTTATAAGGTCCTATTTATTACCCTTCAAAACTTACCTTCATCACCTTATGTAAATCTTATGGAGCACAATCACTTTAGAATACCCTCCCTTATGAACCACTGATTTGGACAATCATACATCTGACCTGTTCACGCATCTACAGTCAAACCACATGACTGGTACACGCCCAATCTCATCGGATCTTGGAAGCTAAGCAGTGTTGGGCTGGACAAGTACTGGGATGGGAGACCTCCCGGGAAAATTCAGTGCTGTAGCCTATGCTTGTGAACGTTGGTCAATGTTTTATATAAACAATATTGTGGTATCTAAGAGAGGTTTTTAAAATAAAAATTAATTAATAATCAAGACAATGTATGCCACTAAGTAAATTATTTTGAGATATCTAAGTCACTAATAAAATAATTCAGATATAATTATGTCATCATCTCTTTATTTATATGCACATCACCATCTAATACAAATACTAAGTTATTATCAAATACCTGGAGTCTACTATCACCATTGCACTAGTCACCTTTTGCACTTATCACTTTGTAAGCAGTTAGTCCAGCACTCATAAGGACTCTATATACTATGTGAAACGCTTATAGTCATCACATACTCACAAAAATGGATAACAATTATAATTAAGTTAAACCAATAGGATTAGCAATGCTTGCCGTAAGGTTAAATAATGTAATGAGCCATTGAAGTTCATTTACGTGTTCTCTTTTATTTAATTTTTTATGTTGCCATAAGAAAAACCTCATACAAAATGGCCACCGCAACTTTTGAACCTATAAAGGTCCTGCAGTCTCCATTAAAATGGCTGCCGCAATGTGAAATAAACGGGGGAAGACAGCACCCTGCCCTGACTCAAGACGCCGGTCAAAACACTAGAGAACCCGGACGTCATGACGCCTAATGAAACTGACACATGCGCAGTAACGCAAAATGAACCTCCGGCTGGATACTGTAGAAACCAGCTTCAGAATGAATGAAAACGGGCACATGCGCACTAGCGCAAAACGGACACCGGATGTGTGGCGGAAGTACCGCACACTAAACTCATTTACTACTGTTTGTGGACTTATTGAATGTTTTTACATTAGCCAATTATATGTTCAATATGGTGATTTAGCGATTAACAGCACAAGCTGTATGAGAATTAGTCTAAGTAGTTTTTTACCCTGATAATTAGAAATTAGTAATTAATGACATGAAGTGATGTCACTATTGAAGCAGGAGCTACACTGGTATAAATATAGGTCTGGCCTCAGTCTACTTGCATCCCTTTGGGACACTATAGCCCTCCTGCCTCATCTACAGAGATAAGCTACTCTATTTCTTTGCACCTTAAATTTGTTTTTAGAATAATTGGTTTTAGAATAGGAATTTTTTAAATATTTTGTCTGTTTTAAAAAAAAAACTTTTTTCAACCCCTTTTTTTCAACTTTGCCCAAATAAATGTATTTACCTTTTACACTTATATGTTGATAATAATTTTTTATCATATCCATAGTGAAATATTATACACATCGTGTTTCAGGCCCACATCACCAAGTGACTGTTTATTGTTTTTTTAAAAGTGCAGGCCAGCACAATCAGTATATACTGTACTGTGTTTCAGAGCAATTAGTCGCCGCATCTTCATCCATTGAACACATACGTTTGCCTCAAGTAACTTACCATAACTTTTCCTTTGAAGATTGGCTGACACCCCATAATTTGAAGGGGGATATTGCCTACCACACCCTGTTATTTGGCTGAGGACTCACAGGTGGCGCCACACATTCATTGTTTGCATATATATATATATATATATATATATATATATATATATATATATATAAAGTCCAGAGTAGAGCAGCACAACACATCTATTTCCCTTTGACAGCTGCTGGGGTGTCAGTCTCAAAAGCAAAGTCCAACTTAAAACCACTTTTACATATAGAAACCACGCAGAGAGCACTCACCAGAATATTTTCTCAGTAGTAAGAGGAAAAGTTTATTCACATCTCAGGGTGATGTCGACGTTTCGGTCCTCTGTAGGACCTTTTTCAAGACCAAACATGCACAAGGCATGTGAGCAGCGCTTAATAAATTAAACAATGAAGTGAATGTAAATGATTTTACTATATAAAAAAAAAAAAACAACAACAAGTACATAGACAATAAGTAGATATGCACATAACAATACACAGTAAAAATGGATTAAAAATTCAAAGACCACCTTAGCAGGATGAAGCATACATACTATTGCCCACTCATATCTATCTATATATATATATCTATATATATCTATATATATATATATATATATATATATATATATAGATAGATAGATAGATAGATAGATAGATATATCTATATATATATATATATATAGATATATATAGATATATCTATATATATAGTACAGTCCAAATTAAGAGCACTCACCAGATTTTCCATTTGCTTTGCAATAAAAGGATTTTAATACATCACCACTTGTTTAAAGAGTATGTCAACGTTTCGAGCCTCGCCGGGCCCTTTGTCAAGACAGAGTCTCAGATGGTTCACATATATACTATTGACATATACAGTCAATAGTGCCAAAGTCAATTCAGAATAGAATGCAAATGCATTTTGGTAAGGGGCCTAATTCAGCATGCATCACTAATCAGAGAATTCACATTGGACTGCAAGAAGAAAGCTGCGACCATCTGAAAGTAAAAATGCCACATGCAAATTTGTCAATGAATTGCAAATGGATCGCTGACTGCGATTTTTTTTCGCAAATCCATTTGCAATGCCCAAAACATTGTAGAGACTTTTGGCCTAATTCAATCCTAATCACAGGACAAATTTGTTCTCACAGTGGGAAAAACCATGTGCACTGCAGGTGGTGTGGATTATTCTCCTGTCATTATTTGAATGTCACTTTCTCTGTGGTAGGTGCTGGTAACCTGCAGTTTAGGGGCCATGTACAGTAGGTAGAAAAGGGGGTGTTGACAGATAAGGGTATGTTGCTTCAAATACATACTGTATATAGACATATACCTTCACATAGCGTGTCACGCACTTCCACCATTCACCAGGGTTCACAATGACATCATAGGGTGACCCCTACATCATGAATTCACAACCAACGTTTAGAAGAGACGGAGCTTTGCTTATGGATTTGAAATTGTATCTATGTAACTTCCGTTTGTTGCAGTGTAACCTTCTGAGCACATTGTCTTATTTTGTGCACATTGTGATTATAATCTTTCCTGATCGGGAATACATAATGTAGCCACCCTATGATGTCACTGTGACCCCTGGTGAATGGCGGGTGCAGGCAGTGCTTGTACCTGGACACGTTGTGGCTGCTGGAAATGATTCTCAGGAATTTTCTGAATTTCCTACAAATTGAATGGAGATGAAGGGTCGGAGTCTGTTGAGGGCAGGGGAGGCAGTGGGGGGAAAGCAGGAGCAACTGACTTCCACTAGGCCCCACATTTCTATTAATATCCCTGATTAACCAAGATTTATATTGTGATTCTGGTCTACTAATTGTAGACAATAATCTTTATACAGTAGTTACCAGTAGGTCATACCATTTACCATATGTAATTGTATTCCCAGACCTGAGCACAGATCCATTCTGACAAGTTCAGGTTTGACTACAATCAGGGACAATCCTAACCAGTACTGAAAGGTATGAAGTGGCTTCTATAAGATACAGAAAACAGATACTGTACCTACTCCTGCATTTTACATATTCCCCGATGTCTGATTTATATAATTATTTTTACTTTATTTCTGGCTTTAGTTTACTTTAATTGCAAAGTGCTTGAAGATATAAACAGCTATAAATTGGTTATTACGAAGCACAGAAACATACTTTGTTGCACTTAATCATAGAAAGTGAAGATGACTGTTAATAATGTCTATTGAATTATTTTAACAGTTCTAAAATATACCACTTGCATAAACAAGTTTAGAAAATGTGTTATTAAAATGCAGACATGTAAAATAAAAAGTAAAGGCTTCATTTACTACTTTGCCTGGTACATTGAATGATTATTCCCAGTTCCTAGGGACCATTATCCATTATACTCAGACAATTGCAGGTGGCAAACCTTAGAAGAGCCCAAGTGCATCTCGGTGCAAGTAGAATCTCAGAGGGGACATGAGCACACTGTTCTGTCTACCCTCATCCTCAACAAAGTCCTGCACTGACCGCACTGATGCCAAATATAATAGGTAGTTGAATATCTGTATTGCAATTCATTAAAAGCAACAGGTCCTTAAATGTCTTCATTATTAATGGTCTTTCATAGAGTATTGAATTACTCTCAGAGGTCCTTACATAGTTACGTACCAGTATAGGCTGAAAAAAGACTTCTGTTCATCAAGTTCAACCTTTGATTAAAGGGTATATTCTTTTTGTTATCCATATATATGAATTGTGTATTTTTATTTAAGGTAGGACAATTTATGATTGTTGATTGTACCCGTGGATGTTTTAAACCAATAAATGTCTATCCAACCTTATTTTAAATGTTATGTTATTGTATCTGCCGACACCACCTCTCCGGGAAGAGAGTTCTATCATTTAATTGCCCTGACAGTAAAAAAACTTTTTTCCTTCTAAGGGTACAAAATATTCTATCCTCTAGTCTGAACCCATGCCCACATGTCCTAGACTGCTTCCTGAAAGCAAAAAAAAGGATGCCTGACAGTTTGTTACATTGTCCCCGATTTATATTTGTACATGTTAAGCATGCCTCCCCTGAAACCTTAATCCTTGATTTGATGCAGGATATTAGGGTCTCACTACCAAAAATGAATAATGCTTTTTGTTTGGATAACAATAGATCTTCCTATCTGCATCCCTTTCTCTAAAACACATCAAGTCCATTTGGGTATTGGCTTCTGCTTCACTGGTAGTGATTCTTTAAATATGTAAAAACTGAGGAAAATGAAGGCCTGCTTTTTATGGACATTGGTCAAGGCTGGAGGTTTGTTGAAGCATTTTCTGGTCTGTGGGATAAATCTTAGGTCTCAGACTGCTTCCATTTCATGATATTAGCACATCTAGAAAGTTAAATGAATTATGGTCATATTTTCATGATGTCGTGATTGTGGCTTAAAATTAGGTTTAGTATATAATAGATGGTTTTCCGTCTTTAGTTGTGTGTGAGAAGAAATATTGTTTAAGCTGGGTAAGTGTTCAGCCTCCAAAGATCCCATATTGTTTTTTTTATTTCCTATTATTTTTAAACCGTTATAGCTGTTCTAGAACCAGTGAATATTATGGCGTTGTTTTTGTAATCCTATGCTTTTTTAGCCATTTATTTGAAGTGTCACCATTGAGAGTCAGCTTGTGCCCATTATCAAAGATTAGACTTTTACTCCTTGTAAGATAAAGTTCACTGGTGGATTTCTCATCGGGGTTGAGCCCATGAACACAGATACCTTCAGCATGGTGCTGCGGACAAGAGTATATTTGATATGTACAGTTTCTCAGATAAAAGCTTAAGCTGAAACATCGAGGCATTCATACTAAGAATCATTATGACATATTTCAATCTGGTGAGTTCAACCCTTGTGTTTTGCACTTTAAGTACAGAACTAATTTGTTCCATTTTTTGGCCTGACCAGCTCAGTGGCGAGAGCTACTGTACAACTCATTTAACCCCTTCCCGACAATTGACGTACATTTACGTCATGGTCGGGAAGTACTTCCCGACACATGGCGTAAATGTACGTCATGGCATTTAACTGTCACCGCGTCTATAGACGCGGTGACAGTTTCAACATGTCTGCTGTCCCTGACAGCAGACATGTCCGTGCATGCCCAGGGGGGGCTGCGATGCCGCCCCCCCGTCGGCGATCGCTGTGATTGGCTGTTCAGTGTGAACAGCCAATTACAGCGTTTTCTGTGTCACCGGCGAATAACGTTCGCCGGTGACACGCGATCGGAGGTGATTGGTGCTGTAAAGTACAGCACCAATCACCGCGGGGTGTAAGGGTGACACTGGTGTCACCCCACCTCACCCCGCCCGCCCCCAAAGGCCGTGATTGGTCCGTCGGACCGACGGACCAATCACAGCCATGGAGGGGGGTTTAAACTAACGGTGACTGCACTGCAGACGCCATTCCGGTCTGGAATTGCGTGCAGTGCGGTCACCGTGCCAATCTGCCGCGATATACTGACCAGAACCTGGCAAAATACTTACCTGATCCTTGCAAATATCTTGGCTGCTTCATCTGCTTGTAGTGTGCTGGATGCTTCCTGGATCCTGTTACTTGTGACTTCCTGTGAACTTGTGCTGCTGCAGTGTAATAGCGTTAGTTAGATAGAGAGAGATAGAGAGAGATAGTGTCAGAGAGTGCTGTATTTTGTGCTGCTGCAGTGTGATATAGTTATAGAGAGAGAGATAGAGAGATAGAGAGAGATAGAGAGAGATAGAGAGAGATAGAGAGAGATAGAGAGAGAGAGATAGAGAGGCCTAGTGACAGAGAGTGCTATATTTTGTGCTGCTGCAGTGTTATAGTTATAGATAGAGAGAGAGAGATAGAGAGAGATAGAGAGAGAGAGATAGAGATAGTGACAGATTGTGCTATATATTTTTTATATAACTGACTGCTGCCCCCCCTTTTGTGCTGATCAGTATAAATTAACTGATCAGCAACTTTTTGGGGGCGCAGGGTATTTTTATATATATATATACCTGTCACTGCTGCTGCTGCAGTGTCATAGAGTGTTAGATAGTGAGAGATAGAGAGATAGAGAGAGATAGTGACAGAGATTGCTAAATTTTGTGTCTGCTGCCCCCGCCTTTTGTGCTGATCACTATATCTGAGGTGATCAGCAACTTTTTAGGGGTGCAGAGGTTTTTTTTTTTTTTTTTTTTATATATACCTGCCAGTTGCACTGTCAGTTGCACCTGCTACCCCTCACTGGTAATCAGTGTCGCATCACTGATCACCTTTTTTTTTTTTTGTGTGTGCTGTGGGGTCTTTTTTTAATTTTTTTTTTTACACACACTGTGATTTTGTGGGTGTCCTGTGGCCGCTGTGCGCGGATCAGTGACGTACATCACTGATCATCTTTTTCGGCACAGGGTTGATCTATTTTTTTTTTTTTTTGATCAAATTCCTGTTGCCTTTCAGCGCTGTTCAGTGACGGACGTTACTGACCAACATCTGTGCTCAATTTTTGGCGCAGGACCTTTTTTTTTTTTTTTTTTTTAACCCCTTCAATTTTTTTTTTTAACCCCTTCAAATTTTTTTTTTAACCCCTTCAATTTTTTTTTTTTAACCCCTCCATTTTTTTTTTTTGTATAAAGTATTTTTTTTTTCTGCACACTACATACACACTACACACTACATACCCCCCGGGTTGAAATAAAGTTTGTACCCCCCCCTACACTATACACGTGTTGAAACATTTCACTACCAGTAACACAAAAATAAAAATGGCATCCCAAATGTCATCCCAAATGTCATCCCAGTCATCCAGAAGAATGTATTCAGCGGAGGAGGCATATGCCCTGCTTGCTTCTGACTCTGACACAGCCAGTGATGCAAGCGGGGAATTTGAAGGATTCGCCTTAAGCTCCTCTTCCTCCTCTGGTGATGAGGGACCCCCTCAAAGACGCCCCCGTAGAGCAGCTGAGACCCCCCCCCCAACAATTGATCTCGTATGGACCCCACCACCAGACAATTTTGAGCCCCAGGTTCCTGAGTTTTTGGCCATGCCAGGAATCCAATTTGATTCCACAGGTCTCAGAGAAATTGACTTTTTCAAATTATTTTTCTCTGATGATTTTATAAATTTAATGGTGGACCAAACTAATTTATATGCCCAGCAGTTTATTGCTCAAAACCCCACGTCATCATTTGCTAGGTGGACCCCTGTAGATGCAGTAGAGATGATGACGTTTTGGGGTCTGGTGTTTCATATGGGCATAGTAAAAAAGCCAGAAATTAGGCAATATTGGAGTACAGATGTTCTGTACAGCACCCCATTTTACCGTATGGCCATGCCCCGGGCTCGATTTGAGACGATCCTTAAATTTTTGCATTACAACGATAATGCACAGTGCCCACCCAGAGATGATCCCACCTTTGACCGGCTATTCAAAGTCAGGCCGGTCATTGATCATTTCAGTGCCAAATTTGAAGACATGTACATCCCAGATAAATTCATTTGCATAGACGAGTCCCTTATACATTTTAAAGGAAGGGTTAAATTCCGCCAGTACCTTCCCAGTAAGAGGGCAAGGTATGGCATAAAAATGTATAAGTTGTGTGAAAGCACCTCAGGGTACACCCACAGGTTTAGGGTATATGAAGGGAAGGATTCAAGAATTGAACCGCCAGAATGCCCCCCCTCCCTCGTAGGTGTTAGTGGAAAAATTGTCTGGGATTTAGTGCACCCCTTCCTGGATAAAGGTTATCACCTCTATGTGGATAACTTTTACACCAGCATCCCCCTGTTTAAGGCCCTTGGTTCAAGAGGTACAGCAGCTTGCGGTACTGTGCGCAAGAACCAAAGAGGCCTCCCAAAAACGCACATTGCCCAAGTAATGAGAAGGGGTGAAAGCAGGGGAATATGCACCGAAAATATGTTGTTGGTCAAATATAAGGACAAGAGGGATGTCCTTATACTGACAACAATTCACGGAGACAGTACCACCTCCGTCCCTGTACGAGGTACCAGTACCCACACCTCCAAACCTAATTGTATCCTGGATTACAATAGGTACATGGGCGGAGTGGATCTTTCAGATCAGGTACTGAAGCCGTACAGTGCCCTGCGGAAAACAAAAATCTGGTACAAGAAGCTGGCCGTGTATATCATCCAGATGGCACTGTATAACGCTTACGTGCTATTCCGTTCTACCGGCCAGAGGGGGACATTTATGCACTTTCAAGAGGAAGTCATAAAGGGCCTAATATTTGGGAACCAGCAGGCTGAGGGCCCCAGTACTTCTAGTACTGGCCCCCGTATTGTACCAGGGCAGCATTTTCCTGATGAAATCCCCTCCACTGGAAAAAAGGGCAGGACACAAAAAAGGTGCAAAGTTTGCTATAAAAAGGGAATAAGAAAGCAAACTATTTTCCAGTGTGACACTTGCCCCGACAAACCCGGCCTATGTATAAAGGAGTGTTTTAAAATATACCACACATCTATGGATTATTAGGTTCATAATTTCACCGTGCTTCGGGGGTCTTGCTAATGCCACATACCACCCACCATTCATTCCACCATAATCTGAGCCGCAAAATCCAAAAATCACTCCTTCCGTTCTGAGTCCTGCCATGCACCCAACTGGTATTTTTTGGTCACATGTGAGGCATTGCCGTACTCGGGAGAAATTGGGGCACAGATTTTGGGGTGCTTTTTCTCCTTCATACCTTCCGAAAATGAAAAATTTTGAGCCAGAACTGCATTTTTGTGTAAAAAAATGTAATTTTTCATTTTCACTGCCCACTTGTATCAAAATTGGTGAAACCCCTGGGGGTTTGAAATGTACACTATACCCCTAGATGAATTCCCTGAGGGGTGTAGTTTGCAAAATGGGGTCACTTGTGGGGGGGTTCCACTGTATTGGTGCTTTGGGGGTCTTGCTAATGCGACATAGCACCCACCATCATTCCACCAGAATTTGTGCTGCAAAATCCAAATATCACTCCTTCCCTTCTGAGTCCTGCAACTTTTTGGTCACACATGAGGCATTGCCGTACTCGGGAGAAATTGGGGCACAGATTTTGGGGTGCTTTGTCTCCTTCATTCCTTCTGAAATTGAAAAATTTTGAGCCAGAACTGCATTTTTGTGTAAAAAAATGTAATTTTTCATTTTCACTGCCCACTTGTATCAAAATTGGTGAAACCCCTGGGGGTTTGAAATGTACACTATACCCCTAGATGAATTCCCTGAGGGGTGTAGTTTGCAAAATGGGGTCACTTGTGGGGGGGTTCCACTGTATTGGTGCAACATAGCACCCACCATTCATTCCACCAGAATCTGTGCTGCAAAATCCAAAAATCACTCCTTCCCTTCTGAGTCCTGCCATGCACCCAACTGGTATTTTTTGGTCACATGTGAGGCATTGCCGTACTCGGGAGAAATTGGGGCACAGATTTTGGGGTGCTTTTTCTCCTTCATACCTTCTGAAAATGAAAAATTTTGAGCCAGAACTGCATTTTTGTGTAAAAAATGTAATTTTTCATTTTCACTGCCCACTTGTATCAAAATTGGTGAAACCCCTGGGGGTTTGAAATGTACACTATACCCCTAGATGAATTCCCTGAGGGGTGTAGTTTGCAAAATGGGGTCACTTGTGGGGGGGTTCCACTGTATTGGTGCTTGGGGGGTCTTGCTAATGCGACATAGCACCCACCAAAATTCCACCAGAATCTGAGCCGCAAAATCCAAAAATCACTCCTTCCGTTCTGAGTCCTGCCATGCACCCAACTGGTATTTTTTGGTCACATGTGAGGCATTGCCGTACTCGGGAGAAATTGGGGCACATATTTTGGGGTGCTTTTTCTCCTTCATACCTTCTGAAAATGAAAAATGTTGAGCCAGAACTGCATTTTTGTGTAAAAAAATGTAATTTTTCATTTTCACTGCCCACTTGTATCAAAATTGGTGAAACCCCTGGGGGTTTGAAATGTACACTATACCCCTAGATGAATTCCCTGAGGGGTGTACTTTGCAAAATGGGGTGACTTGTGGGGGGGTTCCACTGTATTGGTGCAACATAGCACCCACCATTCATTCCACCAGAATCTGTGCTGCAAAATCCAAAAATCACTCCTTCCCTTCTGAGTCCTGCCATGCACCCAACTGGTATTTTTTGGTCACATGTGAGGCATTGCCGTACTCGGGAGAAATTGGGGCACATATTTTGGGGTGCTTTTTCTCCTTCATACCTTCTGAAAATGAAAAATTTTGAGCCAGAACTGCATTTTTGTGTAAAAAATGTAATTTTTCATTTTCACTGCCCACTTGTATCAAAATTGGTGAAACCCCTGGGGGTTTGAAATGTACACTATACCCCTAGATGAATTCCCTGAGGGGTGTAGTTTGCAAAATGGGGTCACTTGTGGGGGGGTTCCACTGTATTGGTGCTTGGGGGGTCTTGCTAATGCGACATAGCACCCACCAAAATTCCACCAGAATCTGAGCTGCAAAATCCAAAAATCACTCCTTCCCTTCTGAGTCCTGCCATGCACCCAACTGGTATTTTTTGGTCACATGTGAGGCATTGCCGTACTCGGGAGAAATTGGGGCACAGATTTTGGGGTGCTTTTTCTCCTTCATACCTTCTGAAAATGAAAAATTTTGAGCCAGAACTGCATTTTTGTGTAAAAAAATGTAATTTTTCATTTTCACTGCCCACTTGTATCAAAATTGGTGAAACCCCTGGGGGTTTGAAATGTACACTATACCCCTAGATGAATTCCCTGAGGGGTGTAGTTTGCAAAATGGGGTCACTTGTGGGGGGGTTCCACTGTATTGGTGCTTGGGGGGTCTTGCTAATGCGACATAGCACCCACCAAAATTCCACCAGAATCTGAGCCGCAAAATCCAAAAATCACTCCTTCCGTTCTGAGTCCTGCCATGCACCCAACTGGTATTTTTTGGTCACATGTGAGGCATTGCCGTACTCGGGAGAAATTGGGGCACATATTTTGGGGTGCTTTTTCTCCTTCATACCTTCTGAAAATGAAAAATTTTGAGCCAGAACTGCATTTTTGTGTAAAAAAATGTAATTTTTCATTTTCACTGCCCACTTGTATCAAAATTGGTGAAACCCCTGGGGGTTTGAAATGTACACTATACCCCTAGATGAATTCCCTGAGGGGTGTACTTTGCAAAATGGGGTGACTTGTGGGGGGGTTCCACTGTATTGGTGCAACATAGCACCCACCATTCATTCCACCAGAATCTGTGCTGCAAAATCCAAAAATCACTCCTTCCCTTCTGAGTCCTGCCATGCACCCAACTGGTATTTTTTGGTCACATGTGAGGCATTGCCGTACTCGGGAGAAATTGGGGCACATATTTTGGGGTGCTTTTTCTCCTTCATACCTTCTGAAAATGAAAAATTTTGAGCCAGAACTACATTTTTGTGTAAAAAATGTAATTTTTCATTTTCACTGCCCACTTGTATCAAAATTGGTGAAACCCCTGGGGGTTTGAAATGTACACTATACCCCTAGATGAATTCCCTGAGGGGTGTAGTTTGCAAAATGGGGTCACTTGTGGGGGGGTTCCACTGTATTGGTGCTTGGGGGGTCTTGCTAATGCGACATAGCACCCACCAAAATTCCACCAGAATCTGAGCTGCAAAATCCAAAAATCACTCCTTCCCTTCTGAGTCCTGCCATGCACCCAACTGGTATTTTTTGGTCACATGTGAGGCATTGCCGTACTCGGGAGAAATTGGGGCACAGATTTTGGGGTGCTTTTTCTCCTTCATACCTTCTGAAAATGAAAAATTTTGAGCCAGAACTGCATTTTTGTGTAAAAAAATGTAATTTTTCATTTTCACTGCCCACTTGTATCAAAATTGGTGAAACCCCTGGGGGTTTGAAATGTACACTATACCCCTAGATGAATTCCCTGAGGGGTGTAGTTTGCAAAATGGGGTCACTTGTGGGGGGGTTCCACTGTATTGGTGCTTGGGGGGTCTTGCTAATGCGACATAGCACCCACCAAAATTCCACCAGAATCTGAGCCGCAAAATCCAAAAATCACTACTTCCGTTCTGAGTCCTGCCATGCACCCAACTGGTATTTTTTGGTCACATGTGAGGCATTGCCGTACTCGGGAGAAATTGGGGCACATATTTTGGGGTGCTTTTTCTCCTTCATACCTTCTGAAAATGAAAAATTTTGAGCCAGAACTGCATTTTTGTGTAAAAAAATGTAATTTTTCATTTTCACTGCCCACTTGTATCAAAATTGGTGAAACCCCTGGGGGTTTGAAATGTACACTATACCCCTAGATGAATTCCCTGAGGGGTGTACTTTGCAAAATGGGGTGACTTGTGGGGGGGTTCCACTGTATTGGTGCAACATAGCACCCACCATTCATTCCACCAGAATCTGTGCTGCAAAATCCAAAAATCACTCCTTCCCTTCTGAGTCCTGCCATGCACCCAACTGGTATTTTTTGGTCACATGTGAGGCATTGCCGTACTCGGGAGAAATTGGGGCACAGATTTTGGGGTGCTTTTTCTCCTTCATACCTTCTGAAAATGAAAAATTTTGAGCCAGAACTGCATTTTTGTGTAAAAAAATGTAATTTTTCATTTTCACTGCCCACTTGTATCAAAATTGGTGAAACCCCTGGGGGTTTGAAATGTACACTATACCCCTAGATGAATTCCCTGAGGGGTGTAGTTTGCAAAATGGGGTCACTTGTGGGGGGGTTCCACTGTATTGGTGCTTTGGGGGTCTTGCTAATGCGACATAGCACCCACCAAAATTCCACCAGAATCTGAGCTGCAAAATCCAAAAATCACTCCTTCCCTTCTGAGTCCTGCCATGCACCCAACTGGTATTTTTTGGTCACATGTGAGGCATTGCCGTACTCGGGAGAAATTGGGGCACAGATTTTGGGGTGCTTTTTCTCCTTCATACCTTCTGAAAATGACAAATTTGGAGCCAGAACTGCATTTTTGTGTAAAAAAAAATAATTTTTCATTTTCACTGCCCAGTTGTACCACAATTGGTGAAACCCCTGGGGGTTTGAAATGTACACTATACCCCTAGATGAATTCCCTGAGGGGTGTAGTTTGCAAAATGGGGTCACTTGTGGGGGGGGTTCCTAACTTTTAGCATCTTATGGTGCCTAGAAACCTACATGGTGCCTAAAAAATAATCTCATAAAAAGGAGGCTCCAAAATCAAGTAGGTGCTCCTTCTATTATGAAGCCTGTGGTTTGGTCACCGTGCACACTAGGGCCACATATAGGATATTTATGAAAACAAAAGAATTGGGGGAATCAATTTTCATTCACATTTCTCTAGTAAAATGTACTGTGTTCCTTAGAAAAATGTATTGAATTTGCAAATCTGCAAAAAAAAAGAAATTTTAAAATTTCACCTACACTTTGTTTTAATTCCTGTGAAACACCTAAAGGGTTAACAAACTTCCAAAATGCTGTTTTGAATACTGTGAGGGGTGCAGTTTTTGAAATGGCATCATTTATGGGGGTGTCTCACATACAAGTCCCTCAAAGTCACATCAGAACTGAACTGGTCCCTAAAAAAATCAGTGTTTGAAATTTTCTTGAAAATTTGAGAATTTGCTATTCATATTGTAAGCCTCCTAGTGTCCCAAAAAATTAAAAGGAAGTTGAAATAATGATGTCAACATAAAGTAGACATATGGTCTATGTTAGTTATTAACTATTTTGAGTGGTATGATTATTTGTCTCACAAGCAGAAAATTTAACATTTTGCAAATTGCTAAATTTTCCATTTTTTTACGACATTTTGGTATTTTTCACAAAAAAACACAGACTGCATTGACGAAAATTTACCACTAACTTGAAGTACAATGTGTCACGAAAAAACAATCTCAAAATCACTGGGATAAGTAAAAGCAAAAAAAAGTTATCCCCACTTAAGTGAGACATGTCAGATTTGAAAAAAAGGGCTCTGTCAGGAACGCAAAAACTGGCTCTGTCAGGAAGGGGTTAATAACTCTCTACTTCCTTCCCATCTATCTCTCTGTCTTTCTGTATCTGTCTTTCTTCCCTTTCCCGCTATCTTACTCTCTGGCTTCTCTCTCTCTTTCCACCTTTTGTCAAGGACTTTTATTGAGTAGCAGTTTTTGTCCTGGGATTTGTCATCTGTTCATTGGAACTGTAAAAACACTGCTGGTTGAGGGCAATGTATCGTAATGTCAGTTTCTAGGACTGAATAAGAAGGGTTTTTGTTCGCAAGGAGCAAACTAAAAGACAAATGTGCCTTTTTGGGCGCACTCTTTTATATATTGTAAATGAGATATGATTAATTATTTAATACATAACTTTTATTAGACTTAACACCTAAAATATTTTGGAGGCAAAATTGGTTACTCATTTCAACAGTCAAATCCGTATTATACCTCTCCGCATAGAGGTATAATACGGATTTGACTGTTGAAATGAGTAACCAATTTTGCCTCCAAAATATTTTAGGTGTTAAGTCTAATAAAAGTTATGTATTAAATAATTAATCATATCTCATTTACAATATATAAAAGAGTGCGCCCAAAAAGGCACATTTGTCTTTTAGTTTGCTCCTTGCGAACAAAAACCCTTCTTATTCAGTCACAATACTGAATGTGTTGGGCGCACCGCCAATCCAAGACTACCATAACGGTGAAGAAGTAGTCCTATATATTGGCTATTTAGATGGTTTTCTATCTAATGTTCTAATGTTTTATGTCTGTGCGGATCCAAAAATCCCTTTGTAGTTTCTAGGACTGTCAACATCAAAATGTCTACATGTACTAGGTCGGCATTTACACAAAAATGTGAAAAACTTATGTTGGCCTTTTCATGATTCGACCTTTTCTATGTCAATATTTTGATGTCATCGACTGTAAATGTTATTGTATTGCATGTGTATCTTTCCACCTACTGCTGTCAGGAGCCATTTATTATGGTTCAGTCCTGTCTTGCCTGTTCTGTGTTGTTTTCAGTCTGTGTTTTGTATTTGATTCTCTGGTGGCCGGTGGTGAGTCTGTGCCATTACAGCTCAATCTTCTGTGAGCTGATTTCAGTCTGTTTCTGGTATTGGACTCTCTGGTGGCCTCCGGTGGTGAGTCTGTGCATTTACAACTCAATCTTCTGGGAGTTGATTTATGCACAAGGCTGATAGACAAAGAGCTCATTATCACAGCTTGGGAGCTGTCTGGATCTTTCCCAGGTGAATAATCACTTGAGCCCTTCATAGGGCATTCTCTCCAGCACTGCCCTGCTGGTGATAGTTTCCTGTTCCTGTTGCAGAGAGCTGCAGTCCTTTGCTTCCTGCTGGTCACCTGTCAGTTCATTGCTTCCAGCAGTGTGTCCTGGCCACGCTGCTGTTCTGGTCTTGTCCTGGTCCAGTCCTGGTCAGCGTTCCTGTCTTGTCAAGTCCTGCCAGTCATTCCCAGCCTGCGCTCTTCCATCTGGTGCAGCTGGGTGTCGTGGTCCTGTCACTGTGTGTCCAGTTCAGGTCACGTATGTGCTCCAGTGAAGCCTGGTTCTGTTCTTTATTTATTTCTAAAGTTCTGGCAAGCTGCCATTTTCCTTTTGTGGGCAAGCGGCCCTGTTTCCTTTGTTAGTTCATATTTCCCTTGGTCCGGCTCTTCCAGATGTGGAGAGGCTCACGTTAGTGGGAATACGCTTGTTTTGGGGTACCATGTGTTTGTGTACTCTTTATATACTTTGGCGTCTTTTAGGTTGGAGGCACCCCGGTTCTGTTGTGTATCCAGTGTCTGTGACTGGGTGGCACTCTCCGTCCTTTGCCTGGTGCCGCTAGGCAGGGTGTTCCTCCCAGATAGCGCCAGTTAGCTAGATCTCCTTTTGGCACTACCTCTGGTGGTCGCCGTAGTCTTGTCATCACTTAAAACCTGGTTGCATCGGGGTTGGAACAGGCCTAACTCGCTCCTTCAAATTTGGCGACTAAAAGAGAAGCCTAGCTACCCGCAGACTACAGTCACCTTCCCGAGGAGGTAAAAAGAGTCAGTGTAGGTTGAGTCGTGGCCCTCCTAAACTGTGGTCCCGGCTGTGGGTTCACACCCAAAACCATAACTGCATGTCATCCTTCTGGTGTTGACCTAATGAAAACCGGGCCTATACACTGTTGATCACTTGATCCACACGCCAGTATTAAAATTTGAATACATGTAAAAATCCGCGTCCCCTCACTGGGCTCGCTGCGCTCGCCACGCTTCGGGCTCGGTGGCTCGCCACACTATAGTCAACTCCATGCGTAGTTGTATAGTGGGGGTATGAAATCACCCATGGCTGACTATACAAATTAAAAATCGGGTCTCTACAATGAAAAATCACATTGCATTGCATCGCATTGCATGCCTTAAGTAGTGACATGCAATGAAAAAATCGGGCCCCAGATAATACACAAGTACCAAATATTCCCAGAAGGGCATTGCATTACCACTGAGTGATATTATGACATCACATGGACCGGTCTCACATTCCCTGAGTCCCACTGTCTGCAGTGCATTGGTAGGCCTGCCACAAGCTTCATCAAAACAGCAGTTGCTACTGCCAGCACCATGGGAGGATTGGCCTGTCATGAATATGGTACATTTCCCGCTGAGCTGGTCTCTGAGCCCTGCACGCCCCAAGCCAAAAGAAACACAGCTGGACATCATCAGGTAAATAAACTATCCTTACAATATAGGTAGTGTCTAGATCCCATGCAGTTTTGGTAATTTTCCCATCATGCCCTGGGTCCACGTATACCTGGAGGGGGAATATAAATCTGTGGCGAGCGAAGCGAGCCACCGTGCCCGAAGCGTGCGAGCGTAGCGAGCCCGCGAGGGTACAATGGTGCAAAAATAAAACAAAATAACCGACACCTACGTGAATTACACATAAATTAAAAAACGTTGTGAGGGCATCTAACAACTTCCGCCCTCACTGAACGTCACATCCTGTAACCTATACTGCATGGGATCTAGTCTCTACCTTACAATATATTGTCAATATTGATGCCAACCTCATATCCTGCTTTGTCTGTGAGTCTTTTTCTCCCCAAGAATGAGTATGAGGAGCTTTGTGACTTCTTTCCCACATTACCCTAGAATACAATTACCACCTCATCCCTTGCTGACTTCATGATTCCATTTCACCTGGTTATAATCAGCCACAGAACCTGTGTATTTAATATGTGCCCAGAATTAATGGGACGAGGTGGTAACCCATACTTGCCTAGCCTCCTGCAGGAGACTCCCTGAAATAACAGCAATCTCCCTCTCTCCCTCATTAGTCTAGCAATCTCCCTCATGTCACCTAGCCCATATTACACTGTTACATCATAGTTACCTCCCCTCCTGCATTCTGCAGGAGACTCCCTGAAATAACAGCAATCTCCCTCATTAGTCTAGCAATCTCCCTCATTTCACCTAGCCCACATTACACTGTTACATCATAGTTACCTCCCCTCCTGCATTCTGCAGGAGACTCCCTGACATAGCAGCAATCTCCCTCTCTCCCTCATTAGTCTAGCCATCTCCCTCATGTCACCTAGCCCACATTACACTGTTACATCATAGTTACCTCCCCTCCTGCATTCTGCAGGAGACTCCCTGACATAGCAGCAATCTCCCTCTCTCCCTCATTAGTCTAGCAATCTCCCTCATGTCACCTAGCCCACATTACACTGTTACATTTTTTGTGGAAAAAGGAATAAGAGATAGATACGTTTACACTGAATCATCAGCACCATTTCCGAGCACTTTACCAAGTATAGTATCTCTTACTAACTGCTTTGGGGATCATCTACATTTGTATATAAGTAATTTTAAAAGATTCCTCTCGGATGTAGCAGTGCACACCCACGCTTCTAGGTATCATGCTCACAATCTCTTTTCACAATCTCTCCATATATGGAAATAGACACGCCCTTAAAGTGAAGCATGACATGCCCCCTGAATGGGGCGCTGTGCACAATTCTGCTATCAACTATAATCTCCCTGAAACTAGTTTTCAAAAGTAGGCAAGTATGTGGTAACCCTACCGGAGAGGCTGTCAAAATGAATTCTAAAGTTATTAGGATCTCTATCAATATACTGTAGTGTACTGGTTATTCCTGTTGGTATAATGTGATCCATAGTTATATATAGCTTTCTTATTACTTGATGAGTATCTTTCTATGATGTTTATTAGAAACCATGTTGGTGTAAAATAATGGTGATCTATGCACTTTATAATGTGTAGTAATACACAACCATTATAATATGATATTCTTCACTGTTATACTAGTTTCACATTGCAAACCTGCTTTCAGTTTCAACCCGTTTTTGTAAACGTGTCTTAAAATGGGTCAAAAGCCAGTTTAACCCCTTTCATATTGCATGTTGTAAACGGTATATTGCAGTTTCATTACCGTTTTTGTACCTTTTAGATTCAACCTGTTTCACCCATAGAAAGCCCTACAATGTCATTTTAAATGTTTATTTCCTGCTTGTGGGCGGGAATCAAGCAGGGAGATAACCTATCACCGTTGTGTGGTTATCATTTGTAGTAAATACTGTTTCTGAGCTGTTACGGCTCAGAAACGTGTAGGATCCTGATTTTGGCCCTTATTCTGATTGAAGCGGTAACGGCCGCATGCGGCCGTTCCGCCGATGTTTTCGGTCTGCGCATGTGCAGAGGCCACTCTGCGCATGTGCAGCCGAAATCGCCGTACACGTATTTTGTCCGCCGCAAAGGGGGTGGATAGGGGCGTGAGGGGCTACGAAGCCTCATTTGCATATGCATACGCCCCGCGTTTCATGGGCGTTCCCATGCAAATGCGGGGCGTACGCATGCTAATGAGGCTATGACGCGTGGGTACAGGGCGGGCATCTGACATCGCCGGATGTCAGCTGCCCGCCCCAATACAAGATTTCACACGGACAAGTGTCCGTGTGGTCTTGTGTTGCGGGACCTGGTGGAGCGTGCGGCCCTGCATTCGATGTTCGGCGACCATCGAATGCAGGGGCTGCTCCCACCATGGAGGAGGCGTATCCCCGTACACATTCATGCGGATCGCCACATGGCCGCGTACGGACGGCCGTGGCGATCCGTATGGAAGGCGGGGATTCGCCTGGTGCGGTCAGAGCCGCATATGCGGCTCCGGCCGCACCGATCAGAATAAGGGCCTTTAAGATGTTTCAAAATACTGGTATTCTGTAACCGGTAAATTGACAATGGAGCTTTCACACTGCAGCTGTACTCATTTTAAAACAGTAAAAAAACAGCAATATTCCGTATTAAAGCTGCAATGTGAAAGGGGTATAAGTGTAATGTGACGGGCATATTTCGGTCATCACAACAGCTGGTATAATATATTGTGTGCTTGGTTTTTATATACATGTGGGGCCCAATCTGTCCCTGTCAGGGGCCATTGTGTTTTATTTATTTCCTATTGAGGTCAATGTGTTTTATTGTTTACTCTAATATAAATGAGTCCTACTGCCCACTCCCCACCTCCCACGCAAAAAAATAAAACCAATATTGTAGTTAGATAAAAAAAGGGGGCCCAAAATTGGATCTTAGGGCCCCACAAGGTCTAAATCCAGCTCTGCACATAAGGTGTGTCCTTGTATATCTTGGCTTGCAGCACAGCACAGCATGCAATTTACCATGCAGGTGCCGACACAGTATGCCATGCTGCAGCACCGTTCGCACAAATTCCATGCCAATGCCTGCAGGTTATAAGATGCTAATCTTTAGCATTACTGCCTCACAGCACTGAGGTCATGGGTTCGGTTCCTACCTTGGTCCTAACTGTGTGGAGTTTGTATATTCTCCCCGTGCTTGCGTGGGCTTTCTGCAGGTACTACTTCTGAACATGTGCAGAGTGAGTTAGATTTTGGATGGGGAGTGTTCAAACTGAAATCTAAATTGCAGATTAAGAATAAAGCAGCCAGTATTTACTCTGCACAGAAACAAATTATCTCGCCCAAATGGAACTCTCTCTGCACATGTTACATCAGCCACAGCTGCAGTGCAGCATGATTTGGTCCATTAAAGAAGGATTTGCTTTTGCAAACCAACCAGAATCATCTCCATAGATTGTAAACTCCCATAGGGCAGGGACTGATGTGAATGTTCATATATTCTCTGTAAAGCGCTGAGGAAGATGTGTGCGCAACATAAATAACTGGTAATAACTAAATAATGCTGTGTTCTCACTGCCAGTGAGAAATACACGGCTTTTACCTGGCATTAAAATGCCGGGGACTGCAGGGATGGACCCCCGTTCTCACTGCAAGGCAAATTCCCGGGTGAAGAAGTTCTACCTGGTAATTTGCCTTTTAACACGGGTTTTTCTGCAGTGTGAACTGGTCAACCCGTGTCTGCATACCCGGATCTCAAACATCGGTAAAAAGAAGGGTTTTACCCGTGTATGAGACCCGTTCACACTGCAGAAATACCCGTGTTAAAAGGCAAATTCCCGGGTCGACATGATAGACCCGGGAATTTGCCTGCAGTGAGAATGGGGTATAATAAATAAATAAATCACCATGCATGTGTAAAATATAGAAAACTTGGTAATAGCATTTTTAAATCACATTGATTTTACCGCAGAAATCATCCACGTGCCATTATATTAACTATACAGTACATTACTACTGAAATAAACTGATGTTCCTCTTTATACTACTCGGAACGGAAATAAAAAGAATAATGAATTTGGAGTAAAGCTCATTTTTACGTTTTTTTTTTCTTTTCCGCATCGGTACCCCTAACTGTTGATGGGTTTTAATTATAGGGGAAACTATTAAACCCTTCAGGCTTGAAATAAACATTTTTCAGTGCTTAGCAAAACTAAGCACAGCATTAAGCCTCTGTTCCCAGCTGATTACAATGTTACATTTCCCCTTTAGCGCTGCTTTTTTCCTATACTTTGCGCGATTACGTGGCTAATGTCCCTCAGGATGTCAGATGGGGCTGAGCTACGATCGTACTTTTCTCTCCACATTTTCTGTGTGCCTCCGAGGATTTACCTCTACAGTTGTGACTTTGCAATTTAAGTATTTTGGATGAGTTACCGGACTTCTACTGTGAGGTGCTGTTCAACGCAGACAGGTTTATTTAATTGTATTAATCTTGTTAATGGAAAGGTACCTGCAGAAAGGATTTTTTTTTATGTTGCCATTCACAATTTCTAATTTATTTTGCTGTTTTTAGCTGTATCCAGACAGTAAAGGAAAACCCATCTCTCCGGTGATATTATCAGGTGGCACAGTACAGTACATTCACTGTAATAAAATAGGGTATCTTGTCAGGTCTGCCAACAGGAGAGCGGACTGGGTCATACTTGCCTATTTTTGTAAACTAGTTTCAGGGAGATTATAGTTGGTAGTAGAATTTTGCATGGCGCCCCATTGAGTGGGTGTGTCATGCTCCACCGAAAGGGTGTTTCTAGTTCCATATATGGAGAGATTGTGAAAAGAGATTGTGAACGTGGCAGCTAGAAGCGTAGATCTGCTACATCTGAGAGGAATCTTTTAAAATGACTTATATCCAAATGTAGATAATCCCCAAAGCAGTTACTAAGAGCTACTATACTTGGTAAAGTGCTGGGAAATGGCGCTGATGAGTCAATGTAAATGTATCTATATCTTATTCCTTTTTCCAAAAAATTGTAACAGTGTAATGTGGGCTAGGTGACATGAGGGAGATTGCTAGACTAATGAGGGAGAGAGGGAGATTGCTGTTATTTCAGGAAGTCTCCTGTAGAATGCAGGAGGGTAAGCAACTATGGACTGGGTGCTGATTACCAAGGGTTTTCTGGGGGGCTTGGACAGAGGAGGACTTTCCACAAGGGACCCCATAAAGATTCACATTCCGGGAGGAGCCTTGCATGACATTATGACATCACAACATCACATGGCCCTGCACACACTGTTATTTGATAGGATAAAAAATATTTGGACACAGAAAATGGTTTCACCTACTATATGTGGGCAGTCAGTTTACTTTAAATCAGGCGTGGCCAAACTATGGCCCTCCAGCTGTTGTGTTAACTACACATGCCAGCATGCCTTGCCATAGTTTTAGCATTCCCTATTAGCAAAACTGTGGCAAGGCATGATGGGACTTGTAGTTTCACAACAGCTGGAAGGTCATAGTTTGGTCATGCCTGCATTAAATGTGACACAGGTATTAATACTACTTCCAAAAGACCAATGTTTAGGGGGGGACCGGCACACCATTTTTTTATTGTTTTTAACACTTTTTTTCCCCGCAGAAACACTGCACAAATCTCACTGACTTGTCCACCGCTTATTCAAACCCTCACCTGAGGAGGTCATCTACTTGAAAAGTCTATTTTAGTGTGAGTTTGCTAATTTCCCACTTTTCAAACTCAGTTCTCGGTAAATTGTGGAAAGTACTGGCGACTTTGGCCGTGAAGTATTTTGATGTGTTTTTAGAGTTTTGCAGTTTTCGTCCTGAAATCTGGCACGTGTTTGATGTTTAACATATGTGTCCTCTTGTTTAAACATGACAGCATACAACACGCAACATAGGGCCTGATTCAGTTCCTCTCGCTAAAGAACGGTCATTTGCTGCTTAGCGATCAGCTTAACCCCACTCGCCCATTGTCCGACTTCTTCGCTCTTTCACTGCTTGGTACATCAAGCCCAAATGCGGTAGGTTAATTGGCTTACGATAAAAAGCATAGTATGTGTGTGACAAGCTTGCATTTAATGGTATGTAATATGGCTGGGGGCACATGAGAGTGCATCCTTTAGGGAATGTGTGCACAAAATGCAGCCAATGCTGACAAAGGGGAATACATATGGGGCATTTTCAGAGAACGATTACTTGCAGGTGTTAAACCCCTGGCACAAAACATGAACTAACTTCCCCTTAAGATTGGCTAGATACTTCTTCTTTACTCACATTTCTGCTTCTAATACAATCATCTGGCTCACACAATATATTTGTATTACAACAGCGATTTTTAGCACATGGTTTGAAGCAATAAATCATATATTTGCATTTAATATTTTAGAACGGAGGGCAATGTATGTGTATTGCAGGGTTGCCGACCCTCCCGGAATTCCCGGGAGTCTCCCGAAAATCGGGTCCCCCTCCCGGCCCCCCAGAAGGCTGGGCAACCCTCCCGGAATCTGGGGGACCCCCCTGAGCCCCCCCGAATCGCGGCATGTAAATGCCGCAATCCGCGGGTCTCAGAGGAGGGGGCGGAGCTAAAATGGCACAATCGTGTCATTTTAGCCCCGCCCCCTCCATGGAGATCAGTCATTTCTCCTATTTCCCGTAATGGGGACGGGGCTTAATGAAGTCACAGTCAAGCCCCGCCCCCGATCGGGTAAGGAGCATTTAAAAGTCGGCAACCGTGGTGTATTGTTTTGAATTTAATTTATAGATTAATTCTGTCTTTGTGTCTTGTAAATGCAGCTTTAATAGGTATTAATGACACTGTCCAGACATGGATTGTACTGAATTGTGAAACCTTACAACATGCCAGTGCAAACATTCCAAGCTCTGTTCCCCATGCACTTCAACTGACCATTTGTGCATGCATTTGACCACGCTCATTAGGGCCACCATCAAGGGTGTGCTCTGGGGACAGCTGTCCTGGGCCCAGCCACTTCCCTACATCTGGCCGCCATACCCCTCAAGAGCGTCAGGCTGTGGTTTGTCCTCAGCCTGCTGCACAGTCACAGCCCCTGGGCCCAGCCGTAGCCTCCAATATGAGCCTGGGGACATTCACAGGAAGTGCAGTAGTCAGCAAGCATGACGGGAGCCCCTACTCACAGGAAGCCCCCACCCTGTGATGACCGGCCCGAGGAGCTGGCACCACCTGAGGATGGACCCCTAAGCCTTTTAAATGTAAATTACTATTTATTGTAATACACCAGGAAGGGGGGAATTTTGTCTGTCCCAGGTCCCATTTCTGATGGCAGCCCTGACATTAATAATGTCATCAATGCCTCACTTGCCATGGTTATTGTCCTTTTATAATGGGGATTATTCTGGTTGCTTTGCAAAAGCAAACCTTCTTTAATGGACAAATACTGGCTGCTTTATTCTTTAATTTAGATTTTGGTTTGAACACACCTCACCTAAATCTAACTCTCTCTGCTCATGTTACATCTGCCCCACCTGCAGTGCACCATGGTTTTGTCCATTAAAGAATGAAATTGCTTTTGCAAACCAACCAGAATAAGGCACAATGTATGACTTCTGTTAGTTGAACAGGGAATTCACTTGGCTATAGAATGTAAGGTTGTGGGTGATAGAAAATCGCTGTGATCAGCCTTATTCAAACGAGGTGTAAATTATTCACTGTATTTTCAGAGTTTCTAGCTGAAATTTTGCCCATTCTGAATCAGTTTGTTCATCTCCAATCAATCTGAAATTAGGATTGAGCTGAACCAACTAGTAGGATACAGTCAAAAAGTTTGTTGAAGAAGTAGATGTTCTTGTGTAGGATATAAAAATTAAAAAAGTAGAATACTGTATTTAATTTTGCAGAAATGCCAGAATTGCACACCTGAAAAGAGGCCATCAGAAAATATGTTGGAACTGAAAAAAAAAAAAAAAAAGACTGGGCCTCTCTGGGGTGAAGCTATAGATAATGTGGGTGGGGCTACAATGTGGGTGGGGCATCAATTGATGTATAAGCTTTTTTAATATGTACAACTTTGGGCTGTGGGGGCGGGTGATATTATAAAATGTCAATCTGTCATATAAATTGATTAATATGATACCGAAGTCCTGCCTCAGCTACCTCAGTATGATACATAAATACCCTCATGGCAGCTCAACCTCAGTCATGGCGGTTTGCACTAGCAGGAAAGTGTGGTTAAAAAAAAAAAAAATTAGTTTTAACACATTACTGGTATGTAATAAGCCCTGGATGATGGTTTGCCAATGTGGATGGTAACGCCGGCTAAAGCAGGTGAGACCAGCTTCTTTACACAATGGTGCTGTCAGAGGGATCCAACCAGATCCCTCTCAGCATTCCATGTGGCCAATGCATTGCTTCACGCATGTCTAGATGGTCTCCCGTAGCAATTTAAGGAGTATGAGTCATTGGGGGAAATTTACTAAGAATACGAATACAAATAATTGTATTCGTATTCTTGGTGCGAATGAATACGACTGCATACCTCCGTATGCAAAGACTTTCTTGGTTCCTGATTGGCCACTAGGCGGCCAATAGAAATCATTCTGAGTAGAGGCAGGGAAATATGAATATCTCTGCGTCTCTCCAGCAGTGTCCGAGCGGAGCGGGTGCCAGCAGCCGGGAGCAGCGCGACTTGAAGAGAAGATGCCGGGGTCGTCGCCAAAGGATTTCCTTCCACAGGTACCCCTTTGGATTACAACGGGTCCTGGACTCTTCAGCCCTGGAGCCCTGGACCCGGACCAGCCCCGAAACCAAGGCCCCGGAACCAAGCCACTGGACCGGACCCAGGGACCTACCGACGGGCTCAAGATAGGTAAGTATCAATGTGTTTGTGTAATGTATGTATTAAACTTTTATTTTTCTGGGGTGTCAGTGTGTTTATTTAACTATTTCTTGTACTGTGGAACTACAAGACCCAGCAGGCCCTTTAATGCCCCGCATGCTGGGACTTGTGGTTCTCCAAGTCCCAGCATGCGGGGGAGGCTTGCTGGAACTCATAGTTCCACGGTATAAGACAATAGTTTTAATTTTATTTTTTTTCACCATTTTATCAGCCCGGTGGCCACCGCACAGGGCCACCGGGGACAGCACCAGGCTTCAGCCTGGTCAGGTAAGTTCTGGAGGGGGGACCCCTTTATTGGGGGGGTCCCCACTCCCCCAGGACCCCTGGCCAGGCTGACCGGTCAGGGGGTTAATGCTTTGGCCGCGGGACCTTATATAATAAGTGTCCCCCGGCTGTGGCATTACCCTGCTGGCTGGTTGTGCCTGGGGCTGGTTCTTAAAATACGGGGGGACCCCTAGTCATTTTGTCACCCGTATTTTGGGAACCAGCCCCGGACCTGGAGCCTGGGGCTGGTTGTTAAAAATCAGGGAACCCCTATTTGTCGGGTTCCCTGATTTTTAATTACCGGCCCCGGCTCTTTCAGCCTGGTGCTGGTTATAGCTGTGGGGGGGACCCCACGCTGATTTTTTTTCATTTATTTATTTATTTTTATATTTTCTTTACACTAAAGCAGGCATGTCCAACGTTGGCCCTCCAGATGTTGTGAAACTACACGCCCCAGCATGCTTTGCCACAGTTTTGCTATTAGAGAATGCTAAAACTATTGGAGGGCCAACGTTGGACATGCCTGCACTAAAGCCTGCACGGATCTGACTGATCCGTGCAGGCTTCTGCCAAATATGACAGGAAAATAAAGTGTATTTTCCTGCCGTATATTAGTTTTACACTAATTAGCAGCCGTATTTTCAATACGGCTGCTTAGTAAATCAGGAACCACCATTCTTTTGGATGGTGATTCCTGTCGTATTCTATCGATGGTGTAGACATTCGTATTTGTAAATACAAATACGAATGTCCCATCAATATGAATACGAATATTTGTATTTTTGGCATAGTAAATGCCAAAAATACGTAGGAAATACGATTTTTTTCTACAAAATCATCTTAGTAAATTTCCCCATTACGTCAACTGAATGAAGGATTTTGCTAAAGCTTTTGATACAGTACCACACAAGAGGTTGATAAATAAAATGGAGGACCTGGGATTAGGGGCAAATATCTGTGGTACTTGTGTACTAGCACGGCGCCCATCGCATCGCAGACCATAAGGTATGCGATGGTATGCCATCGAATTGTATGGCATTGTATGCCATTCTATCGCATATACAATGGTTTGCGATTTAAAATTGTATAAGCACCCTAATGGGGGGATTACAATGTTAAATGCACTCCCACGCCACCCCCACTATGAACGTGAACCCGAAGCCTGGTGAGCGCAGCGAGGCCGCGAGGGGCGGCGGTACGTGTCCTACGACCTTTTCATACCCCCCACTAACCATGTCGGCGTGGAATTGACTTTATATAGTGTGGCGACCCTAGCTAGCCACCGAGCCCGAAGCGTGGCTAGCGTAGCAAGCCCCGTGAGGGGACGCGGAATACATGTAAAGTAATACGCTGCGCTCGCCACGCTTCGGGTTCACGTTTAGGGTGCTTATCCAATTAAACATCGTATAGGGGGCTCATACAATTTTAAATTGCATCATATCGCATCGCAGTGCACCGGGTGTATGCCATGCGATATGATGCGATTATATGTCATGCGACCAAATATCGTGGGCGCCGTGCTAGTACACAAGTACCATATCTGTAGATTGGTAGGGAACTGGCTGTGTAATACAGAACAAAGAGTGGTCATGAACAATGCCATATCAACTATGATACCAGTACTAAGTGGAGTGCCACAGGGTTCGGTTCTAGGGCCCATTTTATTTAACATTTTTATTCATGATATTGGGAATGGGCTACTCAGCAATGTTTCCATCTTTGCAGACAACACTAAACTGAGCAGAGTTATTAAATCATCAGAAGATGTCACCACGCTTCAAAATGATCTTGACAATCTAGATGAGTGGGCAAAAAAGTGGAAGATGAGGGTCAATGTAGATAAATGCAAGGTCATGCACCTCAGGAGACATAACCAGTGTGCTAGTTATTACCTAAGAGGGGAGGAATTGGGTAATTCAGTACTGGAAAAGGATCTAGGAGTCAAAATAGACAACAATCTGGAATGTAGTGCTCAATGTAATATACTGTAGCAACAAAAAAGGGCAACAAAATTCTAGCATGTATTAAAAGGGGTATGGAAACTAGGGACTCAAAAGTAATTATGCCACTGTACAAAGCATTGGTAAGACCTCACCTCGAATATGGAGTACAATTCTGGGCCCCACACTATAAAAAGGACATCATAGAATTAGAAAAAATCTAAAAAAGAGCAACAAAGCTTATTAGGGGAATGGATCATTTAAGCTACGAGGAGAGATTAAGCAAATTGGGACTATTTACACTAGAGAAGAGACGTTTAAGGAGGGACATGCTCAACATGTACAAATATATCAGGGGCCAATATAAGGAACTGTCAAACACCCTTTTTCCTGCTAGAAAGGAATCTAAGACATGAGGGCACGAGTTTAGATTAGAAGAAAAAAAAATTTGTTCTATAAGAAAAAAATTCTTCACGGTCAGAGCAGTCAAACTTTGGAACTCTCTCCCCGGAGAAGTGGTTTCGGCAGACACTATAAATACGTTTAAAATAAGGTTGGATAAACATTTACTGGTTAAAAACATCCACGGGTACGAATAAGTAACATAATCTGTTCTGTACTATACAACAAGGGATAAGCTACTATAAACATAGCTTGAACTAGATGGACGCAAGTCTTTATTCAGCCTCACCTACTATGTAACTATGTAAGGTCAACATACAATGGGTCAACCACTGAAAGTTGTCTGGCCTTTGGTCGACAAAAGATCGACACGCCTAAGGTTGACAGGGTCAAAAGGTTGACATGGACTTTACACGTGTTTTTGTCCTGAATGTCCTGTATGAAATAGTCATTATGGACACTGTATTGGTGCATCGCGTCCCCTCGCTGTGTTCGCCATGCTTGTGGCACAATTATGTTCTCCCCAAACACTGTATTGCCTTGATGGCTAACCTTGTCACTCCAGCTGTTGTTGAACTACATATCCCAGCATGCTCTGCTTCAGTTTTGCTATTTGGCCATGCTAAATCTGATGCAGAGCATGCTGGGACGTGTAGTTCAACAACAGCTGGAGTGTCAAGGTTAGCCATCAAGGCTCTAGTGGATGGTAGGTCATGAAATACGGCCTATCGGCACACGTCGGCTCAAAAATAAAAATTCAAAATCCATGTCAAGCTTTCGACTGTCGACCTTCCCAATGTCGACATAATGTATGTGTCGACCGTATGACCATGTCGACCTTAGGCATGTCGACCTTTTGTCTGTGTCGACCTTCAGTGATCCACCATATGTTGACATTATTTAATTAACACTTTTGAGTCAGATGGGTGCAAAATTCAAAGTCAATGTCGGTTTGGAGTCCACCTTATATTAGACGACTTGAAACCTTCATAAATCCATTAAAATAGCTTCAGAGAAAGCTGACGAATAACATCAATATTCCACATGTCAATATAGAAAAATATGTTTCTAAAATCATTAAATCTAAGGCTGCTGCGTAATGCTAATTAGACTGCCGGCTGTAAACTAAGCAGACGCGGTCTTTGACTGTAGACTTCGTTTCATTTAAAATGATTATTTGTCTGCATTTGCCTGAGGCATCAGAATAGATTTTCACATACACTACCCACAATCCTTTGATGCTACATCATATGACACCCTCCATTTATTGCTACTTCTGGGTGTCATCTCTACTGTGAAGTGAACAGAAGATTTTACTTCAAAGGAATCATGTGATTGGGATTTTAAAGCACCATCTTCCCTGTTTTTCCCCTTTGTTACTATATTTTTTTTATCTGTCTCATTCTGTGTGGAACGGAGAGAAAACATTGTGACAGACAGGGCCCTCTGGATGACACACTTTACTACAGCAAAAACCACTAAGAAGAAAATTGATTGCATGCCAGTTGTTTCATAACACTCTCAAGCTGTCAGCTCAGATTTAATTCACCACACAAAAAGAATAGCCGTAAGTGGGAAGCAGACCGCGGAAAGATAATAATGAAGTGTTTTTTTTTTTTTTTTTTTTAAATATTACAGTTTACAATTTTTTATAACAATTTTTTTTTTTATAGGGTTTGGTTTTCGAGCTCTTAGATTTTATAATGGATCTGCCTACTGATCTCCTGATATCTCTTCTCATGCTAATTAGCTTTCGTAAATGTATGCATGAGGTGGGAGTGAAGCACAAAAGGGAAGCGCCTGGACAATCCACAATGCAATGTAAGGGATTCAAAAACATTTACTTTTTTTGCTTGCAGGGTAACTACTGGCTGCTTTTGCATGTAGTCCATACAATATGGACAGCTTTATTTTTGCACTGCAGTTTAGACATGAGTTTGACAAGCCCCTCTCACACCTAAATATCTCTGCATGGTTAACATCTGCCAAACCTGCATGTTCTCACTGCCAGTGAGAACAACCCGGCTTTTACCCGACATTTAAATTCCGGGGACTACAGCGCCAGACCCCTGTTCTCACTGCTAGGCAAATTACTGGGTGAAGCAGTTCTACCCAGTAATTTGCCTTTCAATGCAGGTTTTATTGCAGTGGGAACAGGTCATCCCGGGTCGTCATACCCACGTCTGCAACCCGGGTAAAAAGCAGGGTTGGAGACCCAGGAATTTAGACCCGGGTTCACCCGTTCACACTGGAAAAAAAATCTCTCTTCCAGTACAAACTGGATCTACAGAGGCAAGATTTTGTCCTCATTCTCCGATTCCTCACTCCCTTCAGTGTGTACTCATCCTCACATAATACTAATTCATCCCCGCTGGACTCTACAATAACAGGTCCCTCTGTAGTCTCTGAAGGCAATTGCTGGTCTTCATTGAAGAAGTGATAATTTATTTTGATGAACATCATCTTCTCCACATTTTGTGGAAGCAACCTCCTTTGACACTCGCTGACCAGGTTCCTGGGTGCACTAAAAACTTTTTCTGAGTACACAATGGAGGGGGGACAACTCAGGTAAAATAGAGCCACAACTGCTGACAGAAGACATGTCCGCAAATGTTGGCAGGTCCTTCAGTCCGGACCAGATGTCCAAACTCTCTCATGCATCACCGCCAACAGGTCGGTTAGGAAATTTGAGCTTTTGCTTTGCAGCCACATGTGTGGGATAGAGTGAAAGAGGAGCTGCTGCCGTGTCACGGTCTGCTTCAGATGACAATCTCCTGGCAAGCAGGTCTTTGCACCGCTGTAGACTTGTATAGAGACACAACATATGCTTTAAACCGAGGATCGAGCATGGTGGCCAGAATGTATTCCTCTGACTTGAATAGACTGACCACCCTCGTATCCTGGCAAAGTGTATGAAGGGCTTCATCCACAAGAGCTACATGCTCTGTTGAATCACAATGCTTTAGCTCCTCCTTCACTTTCTCCAGCTGATTCTGCAACAGCCTGAGCAGGGAATGACCACATTTTTTTTCAGGACACTTTTTCGGATGTCTCTGTAAAGCCTGCCTACTGAAGAGTAATCTAGATGGGATTTAATACTGGGGACACAATACCTCCATTCATTGTCTAAATTACACTCCACCAAGGGAGGCACGTCTAACACTAACATAGCTGTCAAGGCCTGAGTTATTCACTTGGCCATAGGATGACTGCTGACGTACTTTGTCCTCATCATCAATGACTGTTGAATGGTCAATTGCTTAGTGAAAGAAGTAGTGGTATTCGGACTTCCCCTCTTGGATGAGGAACGGCTCCCAGCAGAAAGTAACAGCGGCAGCAGTGAATTCTGAATGAGCTTCAGGTGATGCATAAAGGAGGATGTCCCTAGCTTGTGTTACGAGCCGCCTCTGGTGGGTCAGTGTAAACGCAGCAATCTCTATTTTCTCTGTATTTTTTGTGTGCTCCAAGTTTTTGGTTGTCCACTTTGCCTTGTTTCCATGCATTACTTGGTCTTTGGGTGTGGCTGCCTCCTTGGCCACATGGTACATAGGTATGCTCCGAGCACTGGGAGCCTGCCGGTTATAGTCCTGTTTACTCCTGTTATACACTCAGTATATTCCTGTTCCTGGTTATTTCTATGTTCCCAGAGAGTCTCAGAGTCCTAGCAAACTCTTGTCTGAGATTACTTCGGAGTTCAGGGTATTTGAACCTGTGTACTTCTGTGCTGCAGCTGTGTCCTAGATTGCCTCCAGTCAGTGAGATCCTGCCTGTGTCAGAGAACCATTGCCTCCAGTCTGTGAGATCCTGCCTTTGGGGGTTATTCTGCTCGGTACGGTGGGACCGTATACGGGCGGACCGGGTTTTTTTTCATCCGTGCATGCGTAGCTTTCGCAATGCGCAGGTGCTGCGACCTCACACCGCTCACGGACAGGTCTCTCCGTGCGAAAAAACCTGTCCGCAAGAGTACGGTCATTGTGGGCGGCATGGGGGCATTTTTAGGGGAGCGGTCAGAATAATGAGGAAAACTGGGTGTAAACATGGGCGTACACGGGGGTGTGCACCAAAAATGTACGGTGCTACAACCGCTCGATCAGCGAACACACCGTGCATTTTGGGCCAAAAACAGGCGGACGCCAAAGATAGCTCCAGACCACCCCTAGAGATACCGTGTTAGCGGATGCCTGGGTCTGCTAATTAACGCTGATTACTACACCTGAATGTAATAAGCAATGCTGCAGCCTATTAAGTGAAAACCATGATTTCACTACCTGCAAGCCACACACAGCCCTCAAACACATTGGAAGCATATCTTTCAACACTTCTCTACATGTAAAGGTTGCTTTAATTTTAGGTAAGTTTCATTCTAAGACCTGCTTATATATGTCAAGGTAGTTATTTTATAACCATCTACACCCATTCAGTAAGTGTTTTTGTATACTTTAAAAAGCAGGACACTCAATTCACAGAAGTCGACATGTGTCAACTTTTGGACTGTAACACCAACATAACTTTATTTAAAATTAAAACCAATGTGGGGACATACAGTATAGATAGTGATTAAAATGCAACATTAGAACATGATAAATATACATGTAATGAGGGCTAAAATGTTGTTTTATTAGGGGGTTTATTAAGGTAGACAATTGAGTTAATAGAAAACAATTATTGAATAGCAGAATAATTAATTAATTGTCTTAATTATAGTTAAAGGCAAGATTTGCAGGGCCATATATGTGAAGGGTATGCCACAGTGCACGGACGTACGCTCACTCTCACGATCGGTGACACACGCTGAGTTTTCCATTGAAAAAAGGCAAGACACATCCGTGCACTGTGGCGTACGCTCAGATATACGGAAGATGCCGGTGTGAAAACGGACGAGACCCGTCCGTATACGGTGGCGTACGCTCTGTTGTACGCCAGTTAACGGTGTCTAAGTGGAGACCCGTCCGTATACGGTGGCATACGCCACTCCCCATTGTCGGTGTTTGTGACCGTCCGTATGCGGCTGTTCTGTGGGTGGACTTACGCTCACCGTCCGCGTACGGTAAACGTACGGTGAAACGGACCGTACGTCCGTTTCACCGACCTAACCAGAATAAGGCCCTTTGTCAGAGAACCATTGTATCTGGTCTGTGTCCAGCTTCTGTGAGCACCAGCAGCTTCCCCACACATTGTGGTGGAAGTTGCACCCTTCATTGCAATCTGACGGTTGTATTCTCACAGAGCCAGCTGGGGCCATAGCTGTTGTCCTGAGACAGAGTCATGTAGGCGGTTAGGGTGCAGGCCTAATCGCATGCCGGCTTCTATTCTGTATGTTTCTGGTTTGTTTGTCTCGCGGCAGATGCCAGAGACGCTCATCAAGCCTTGCAATGGTGTCGCGTTGATGGTTAGGTTGCCGACCTATCCGCAATACCTTGGTTATAATTTTTGTTTGTGTTTATTGCGACGGATATGCATTATATCAGTAAAGGCTGCAAATCCTGTGTTCAGTCCTTGTCTGCAAGGTTGCATATTTTAGTCCATGTTCATGTGCTAGTTAAATTGTAATAATATAGTTATACATCAAATATATTAAAAGGCTGATTAGAATGCTCACTACTGGATGAGTTAAAAACGATGTATCAGTGGCTCAATAAGTAAACATAAGGTAAGTGCACTTTACCAAAAAACTGGATGGTGGCTCAATGTCCATAGAGAATGGGAGAAGTATCACAGGTCATCTCTATTCTTACGGTCTCCAAGTGGGATGCCACTGGAGGTATCTGTGAGCTGGTTCAGATGCTGGATTTCAAGATGGCCCAAAGGTCCTCTCTGGTGTTGCGGCGCCCCCGAGGCCGCTGGAGGAAACACAGTGGGAAGTAAGGTGAAGTAAACAGCCTTTTAATATATTTGATGAATAACTGTATTAATTGTGTTTTTTTTTTCTTTTTTTACATAAATATTATTACAATGTACCTGATTGTGTGTCATTCATTGTAGTAGAGAGGCGCTGTTCTTAAATGTATTATTTTTCCTTGATACCTCTTTTTAGGGCCTGACTGCCCCTAAAGTGAACAGCAGCCTCCCTCGGAGGATCAGCTCATACTTAGGCGCCCTTGTCTTGGCCTCAAGTAGTATAAGACCTTTCGGTACTTGTTTCCTAGCACGGCGCCCGGCGGGGTTGATCGCATGCCTTAAGTTAATGTACTTAAGGCAGGCAATCGATGCGATGGATGCGGTTTTCTGTCAATTACCAGCTTTAATTGCCGTTAAAGAGAAAATCTCGTTGATCGCGTCCATCGCGTGCCATTATAATGGCACACGATGCGACCGACGCGATCAACGCGATTTTCCTATAGAGAACAATATTAAATGAGTTTTAAAGTTAAAATTGCGTTGATCGCGTCGATCACATGCCATTATAATGGCATGCAATGCGATCGACGCAATTTTACATAGGGAACAATGGGAAATGGGCCAATATGGCCAATTTCTCATTGTATATGCCCCCTCATGGGTAACTATGCTTAATGCCCGCCCATTGTTAATCCCACCCCACTATTGACGCCAACCCGAAGCGTGGCGAGCGCAGAGAGCCCGCGAGGGGCGGCGGTAGGGGTCCTCCAACCTTTTGATAACCCCACTATCCACGTTGGCGTGGAGTTGATATCATAAAGTGTGGCGAGTGCAGCGAGCCACCGAGCCCTAAGCGTGGCGAGCGCATGCGTATACCTGTGAAGTTATGCGTGTCCCCTCACAGAACTTGCTGCGCTCGCCATGCTTCGGGCTCGGTGGCTCGCTGCGCTCGCCACACTTTATAAAATCAACTCCACGACGATGTGGATAGTGGGGGTATGAAAAGGTCGGAGGACACATACCGCCGCCCCTTGCGGGCTCGATGCGCTCGCCAAGCTTCGGGTTGGCGTCAATAGTGAGGTGGCCTTAACAATGGAGGGCCCTTTCACCCATGGGGGGGGGGGGGTTTGCAATGAAAATGGATCGACGCAATTTTTTCGGCCGCGATCAATACAATCAAAATCGCGGGCGCCGTGCTAGGAAACAAGTACCGACCTTTCTTTGTTCTAAGACTGGCAAGTGCCAGCCAACTCAGGGTATAGTGAGAGAGTCATGCTCAGACTCAGGTGATGCTGTGGCTTCACAACCTCGGCCACAGAAGCAAAATTCAGGCAGTACTCAACTTCTTGCAGACCTGCCAGTCACAGCAAGGGTTAACCCCAAGTACACCCCAGATTACCCTAACATTACTCCCCAGATTACCCTAACAGGTGGCTGATGTCCTTACCCCTGCTTAATGCAGCTTTACTGGACTGGAATTACGCATCAGTAGTATAACTGGATTGGAATTATGCAACAGAAGTATCACTGGACTGGACTTTAGTGGCAGAACCTGCTTTACCACTGGACTTTAACGGCAGTACCACTGGACTGGACTTATGCAGCAATATCACTGGACTGGATTTAGGTAGCCATACCAATGGACTTTAACGGCAGTGCCACTGGGCGGACTTATGCAGCAGTACCACTGGACTTTATCGGCAGTACCAAGAGGCTTTGACCAGGGCCAAAACTAGGGTTTCTGGTGCCCGGGGCAAGACATACATTTTTTTTTCAGAAGCAGGCACACATTTGGTATTTGGTTTTGCACAGAAAGAGAAACATTAATCAGAAGCCATTTATGTGCTTACAGACAGCAGAAGGGTGACATGAAACAGGGACAGTGCGCGCCGAAGGTGCGCGTTAAAAATTTAGGGCGTTTTTTTTTTTGGGGGGGGGGGGGGGGGGGAGTGGTGTGGTCACATAGTAGTATCAATTCACATTATAGAACACACCGTAATGCCCAGAGCACATTACACCACAAACCGTAATGCCCAAAGCACATTACACCACAAACCGCAATGCCCAGTACACATTATAGCACACACCATAATGCCCAGTACACATTATAGCACACACCGTTATGCCCAGTACACATTATAACACACACCGTAATGCCCAGTACACATTACAACACACACAGCAATGCCCAGTACACATTATAGCACACACCATAATGCCCAGTACACATTATAGCACACACCATAATGCCCAGTACACATTATATTATTCACTGTGATGCCCATTATACATAATGACACACACCGTAATGATCATTACATATGCCACACACGCTAATGCCCATTACGCATAATATTACACACTGCAATGCCCCTTACACATAATATTACATGCTGTAATGCCCATTACACATAATGCCACTGACTGTAATGCCCACTACACATAATATCACATGCCCATTACAATTTATACCACACACCGTAATGCCCATTACACATTTTTATTTGGGTAAAAGGTGTCACATACACACATAAGGGGATGAGGGGATCAGACACCAGGGAAATTGGGGCAGATAGGGTCAAAGACACAGAGGAAGGGGGTAACAGGGGACAAGGTGTCACACATGGGGGAAGGGGGTACAGGGGGGTCAATCCCTGGGCACTCACCAATTTTTGGGGGGAGCTGCCGGGTGTCCAGGTAGCCAGTGGATCCAGAGACAGGGCGTAGGGGGTGCCTGCTGTAGGAGGAATCCAGACTGTGCAACCGAGAAGCTCTGGCTGAGCAGCGCGCAAGAGGATGTGGAGGAAGAGATCTGCAGTTCCTCCACGGCGCTGCTGCAGGGGAAGGGAGATGTAGTTTCCCCCATGGTGTCATTGAGGAGACAGGCAGGGCAGGTCCAGCCCCAGCGCGTATCGCTGGGCGCACTGTGTTCATCACAGACACTAGAGGTCAAGCGCTCCTCTAGTGCCTATCTTCTTCATGGCGGCGGCCATCTTTGAAGTGGCTGCGGCGCCGCAGACATAGATCTATGTCTGCGGCACTAGCTCCCCGCTGCTGCTCACACTAGCGCCCCCCCGCCTCCAGCACCCAGTGCGCGTTACCCCCTAGCCCCCCCCCCCCCCCTAGTTACGGCCCTGCTTTGACGGCAGTACCACTGGACTGGATTTATGAAGTAGTATCACTGGACTGTATTTATGCAGCAGTACCTCTGCACCTTATTGGCAGTACCAATAGACTTTTAACAGCAGTACCACTGGACTTTGATGGCAGTACCACTGGACTTATGCCACAGTAACACTGGACTGGACCTATGCCACAGCACTATCACTCTACTGAACTATACAGCACTTTCACTGGTCGAGACTAGAAACAACAGTATCACCTGACTGGACTATACAGCAGTATCACTGGACTGGACTATTCAGCACTTTCACTGGACTAGTACAAATTCCGTGATTCATAGGTTTTCAATGAGGGGTGGGGCTTATAATTTACCGCTGCAGACAGAGAGATTCTGGGGGTTCCGGCAGTATCTGGGAGGGTTGCCCACTTTTCCAGGGGGCCGGAAAGGGGACCCGATTTTCGGGAGCCTCCCGTCCATTTCCGGGAGGGTAGGCAACCCTGACACAATGGCAGGGGCTAGGGTGCATACATACTTGATATAAATGCTGACCCATATGTGGTGAGGAATTTGCTGTTGGCATTATAACAAATCCTTCTCCGACTTCATTTCGGTGACATAAAGCTTTCTGCAGATAAGAAACGTGCTGCAGGCCTGGACATTGTCTCCATTTCTGACACAGCGGTACAGCACTTAATATGCTGTCATGTCTGACCTGAGTTCTGTTGAGAAACAATATTTTGTAGAGAGATGCGATCTCCAGCTTAAAATGCAGACAGTGTAATTATACAGAAGACTGCACGTGAATCTTTCCTCTTCCAGAAACAGCAGGGCATGGAAGTAATGGAATAGCCTATGCAGCTCTCACGCCCAATGTGAGCAGCTTGATGCTGAGAATTTTCAGCAGAAAGAAAACAGCTCATCTGAGTTTTTTGCATTAATCCCAGTCCAGAATTGTAATGGATCTCATTGTCAAAAGCACATTTGCATTTAGCAAAAGGGTCATTTAAACTCTCCAGACATTAGCAGGTCTAGCAGGTCTGAGCCTTGCTACCGCCACCTATTTCCTTACTACTAAGTCACTAATCTATGGCCTAATTCATTGCGGTTCGCTAATTAGAGAAAACGCAGTTGCCTGTCATCAGAATGTCACCACCCAGAATGAAAGAACAAACATCCCTTGCAGAATTGCGAATGCATTTGCAGAGAGCGATGCATTTGCAGATCCATTTTCAAAACCCGAACCATCTAACTGTTTTCTCCATCAGAGCAGGTCTGAGGCTTCCACTAATCTGCTAAAGATCCAGGCTGGAAGTGGTCATCGCTGATGTCAGAGACCCATTAAAAAACCGCCTAGGCCCGCCTGTATTTTCACAAACACATCAAGAAAACGGCATGTTCCCACCCCTACACACTGGCTTCCTGTTAATCAAACTGTGACTGTTCGGTGACTACTATGCACATGGATCTTTATTTGCAAATTGCAGCCGCACACGCAGTCAATGGGTAATCGATCGGATTGCAAATTCTCTAATTAGCGACCCAGGCTGAATTAGGCCTAATGCTAGTTCCAATAATAAACATATATATATATTTCTATTTGATCCTATCTAAGTTCACAGCAAGGTATTCCTCCTCGGAAACAATATATACTGCAGCAAACCCTACCTCAGAGGGCTTGGAAAGACTTTGTTCTCGTCCCACCTTTTGTCCCCTCTTAGCTCTTCCTACTGCTTACAGATACTGCCATTGTTCTATGATATTGATCACCTGGACCCCGCAGTCAACTATACTCCTTTCTGAAACCACTGTAGTGGAGTTACTGACAGTGTGAGAGGGAGACAGGAGGAGGAGACAAAACATTGTTATACAACTGCCTTTGGTCTCCAGTAGAATGCATGCTATGGTTAGCCACAGCAGTTGGGGAAATACTGCAGGTGTGGGAGGGGCAGGTGTGGTGTTTTTTCACAGGTAAATGTGGGGGTGCTGCGGGTGGTGGAGTGGTGGGTGTGGTGATGTGGTGGGTGGGGTGTGGTGGTGGCGTGGGTGGGTGAGGGTCGGGTGCGAGGGTGCCATGGGGGGAGGTTGATTGGGAGTGGTGTGGGTGGTGGAGTTGCAGGAGGGGGGGTTGCCCATGGGGGTGCTGTGGGAGTGCACCATACCTCCCAACTGTCCCGATTTTATCGGGACAGTCCCGATGGTAGTTCCACCTCTGGGTGACAGCCATCCTTTGAATGCATCTGGTTTTAGCTTTGTACTGTACGCATATAATATAAAAAAGAAAGAACACAAATACAGTAGTATGTTATAGTCGGTATTAATAGTAAACTCCACATCTGTGTACCAAAATAGAAGTAAAACCTTGTTGAATCCTTAGCCATCAGTGGTGGGTCAAACCTTATTGAGTGTATACTGTACATTAAAATAAAATAAAAGGGGGTCCTCTCTTCTCAAGGATAGTGTCCTGTGCGATCAGCATTCATTTCTGTTCTCTAAGCCCCAGTTATGGCCACCACATCCACAACACTACAAGCAAATTGCATGACTCCCATGGAGGTGAGCTTAAAAAACATCCACATATCACCCATCACCTGCATCCAACTACCGCATGAGCCAAGATCAGGTGTTGTTGCATGTCACTGTAACCAAGGAAACAACACAATGGGGGTTATTCTGAATGCCAGTACACCCCCCCCCCCCCTCGCACGCCGCATACGTTTACATGGGCCATCATTTTTTGGTCACCGACCATAGAATGATGTGGAGGGTCCACACATATCTAAGGTTACTTTCAGGTAACCCTAGATATGCGTGGACATTTGGCAGGAACCGGGCAGGCAGCTGACATCCGGTGATGTCAGCTGCCCGCCCCCAGCACCCATGTCACAGGCCAATTACCATGGGAACACCCAGCATTTTCATAAGAATGCCCAGGAAATGCTGGGTGTTCCAATGGGTGCGACTATTCGCCGCCACTCAACACCCTCAGGCCACAGTCTTGGGTACATGGCCCACGCGAACAGTCTGTTTTCTGTGGCGGGACGCACCCGGCATATGCACATGTGCAGAAATGCGCATACGTCCAACATTGATCCCCCATGTGAACTCACGGGGGATCCAAACAGATTAGAATAAGGGCCAGTGGCACAGCTGTATGAAGCCTTAAAAAGAGATAAATGCCAGGGTGATAAGGAGAGATAAACATCCAGCCAATCACCTGCCAACTGCCATGTTATAGGCTGTGTTTGAAAAAGGAGCTGATTTGCTGGACGTCTATCTCTCCTTATCACCCTTGCATTTATCTCTTTTTAAGGCTTAATACATCTGCCCAGTGGCGTAAGTTCATCCAAGTTGCCCGGAGGCAAGATAAGTATTGGTGCCCCCCCAAATAGCTCAATCAGTAAGGTGTCTGTCTCCAGTAAGGTCATGGGATCTAATACAGGGTGTGATACTTGCAAAAATGATGTTAGAAGGGGGAGTCAGCCACATTAGCAATATCAACTGCTTTCAATTAACTGATTCAATCTTGATGGGGAAGAGAGGTGCCCCCTTGGGAGCAGGAGCCTGGCGGCAGATGACTCCATTGCCTCCCAGAGTTCTGCCTCTGCATCTGCCCCAATATGTACAGATATACTTGGAATCAAGCTGCGGACACAAGGTGCTATCAATTTTTAACATTTGTGTTTGAAGACTATTTTGAATGTACCCTAAAAGTTTATTGCAATAATGTATTTTGGAGAACCCTGTGCATTTGCGGGAAATGGCATTGAATGGAAAGAAAGCCTTTGTTAAGGACACGCAGGGACAATGGCCTGATATGATTCAGAATATGGTGTATAGCTACACTCTTTGGTCAGCTTTTTAGTATCACCCTGAAATAACACCATTCCTCATAAGACAGTTATATCAGGTCATTTCTGCAGGAAAATAACTGTTTAATAATGAGATTTTGGCCTTAACCGAAACCCACTAAATTTCATCTTAGCTTTTAATTAAGATAAATCTGCACAAAACGATTCTGGAATGTCTCAGAAAAGAATGCACAAGTGAAACGTCTGCCAAAAGAGCGGGTCCATGTAAGGGCGGTCATAAGGAGAATGTGCAAGGAATCACATTAGGAAAACACTTGACAGCTGCAGGACAATACTATTAGAGAAAGCAGAACCCTGCATTGTATCCTAGACAAGACAATACCAATACCCATTTGAGTTCATTTGGTTATTAATATCTGATTTACCCATTCGCATCAATCAAATTTCCAGCCATTTTCATTTAAGTTTGGAACATGCAGAATGAATCTACTATTATGCGTAGGTAAATGTCACTTGTACACTTAAGCTTGAGGACTGGCCATAGAGAGATTCACTGTCTCCCGTAAAGACGAAGCAAATGTTTTATTTAAAGCCCTCCATGCACAAGTGTACGTGTCCTAGAAGTGTCACTGTTAGAGCAAACATGTTTTATTTTTAGCTGGCCAGCCCCCTAGGCCCAGAGTGAGCTAATGCCAGTGGCGTGTTCAGAGCATTACATAACCTGAAGGATTCTGCCTATGTGTTCCAGAACCTATACTGTACATGACAGTGTATGTTTATAATCATATGGTTAATGGAATGAGGCAGAGCACATCTTTGAAAGCAAATGGAAAATAGTTTTTGGCATTGGTTTATGTATATTTGTGTATGCGTTCCATCTGTATGAGCAGCATGTTATTGTCAGGGAGTTTACAGTTGTTCTATTTCCAGGTATCTGAGTGGGTGGGGGGCCAAACTGGATAGATAAGAGCATTTGGCATGAAGCTGATTCCCCGGGGCATCATTAGTTTGTCTGACCAAAGACAGTGCACATACGGTAGCAAAGGTGGATCTGACAGATATTTGTCACTGTCAGCACCTTAAGTGTAATGTAATCTCACTAGATGGCTTAGAAAACACCCCTACATCGCTCCGTTCTCATTGGAAAACACTGCCCCTGATAGTGTGCTCAGCATACAGTAATCCTGCAGGATCCTGAGAGTGAAAAGGCAGTTCAGACCGGGAGAAAGAGACAGCCAGAAAGTGAGAGAAGGGGACATTGGGAAAGGGGGACAGGGAGGATGAAAGGTGGAAGGAGAGGGAGAGCTAAAAGAGAGTGAGAGTATGAGAGATAGGGGGAGAGAGTTAGAGGAGAGATAGGGGGAGAGGGAGAGAGTTAGAGGAGAAATGGGGGAGAGGGAGAGAGTTAGAGGAGAAATGGGGGAGAGGGAGAGAGTTAGAGTAGAGATAGGGGAGAGGGAGAGATTTAGAGGAGACATATGGGGAGAGGGACAGACTGAAGAGATAGAGTTATAGGATGAGAGATAGAGATGGGGGAGAGATTAAGAGGTTGAGAGATAGGGGAAGAGGGGGAGAGAGTTAGCGGATGAGAGATAGGGGAGCGAGAGAGCGAGAGAGAGGGGGCAGAGAGCTAGAGGATGAGAGATAGGGGGAGATTTATAGGATGAGAGATAGGGGATGGTGGGAGGGAGGAAGAGGGGGAGAGAGTTAGAGGATGAAAGAGAGCTGGCGGAGTTAAATGGGGAGAGATAGGGGAAAAGCAGAGAGAGAAATGAGTGATGGGGGAGAGGGAGAACAAGGGGGAGAGCTTTCAAGGATGAGAGGGAGAGAGTTAGAGGATGAGAGGGGGAGATAGAGGAGGAGAGAGGAGGAAATAGAGAGGGGTTGAGTGAGTTAGAGGATGAGCGGAAGATAGAGGGGGAGAGAGTTAGAGGATGAGGGAGAGGGGAAAAGTTATAGGATGAGAGAGGGGATGGAGGAAGGGATTAGTTAGAGGATGACAGAGAGAGAGTGGGGAGAGAGAGTTAGAGGGTTAGAGATAGGGAAAAGCAGAGTGAGGGGGGAGTATGAGAGGGAGAGAGTTAGAGGATGAGAGATGGGGGAGGGAGAGAGGGGGAGAGCATTAAAGGATGAGAGGGAGAGAGTTGGAGGATGAGAGAGGGGAGAGAAAGGAGGAGAAAGAGAGAGGGGGGAAAGAGAGAGAGGATGAGAGGAAGAGAGAGGAGGAAGAATTAGAGGATGAGAGACACCATTAGGTCGAAGTGCATTAAGGTTGACATGCAGGAAGGTCAACATGACTGTAGGTCGACATGGGTTAGGCAGACAGGGTTATTAGGTCGACACAAGCATTATGTTGACATACAAAAGGTCGACATGGGGTTTTTCACCTTTTTTTGTGCTGAATTTCTACACAGTCGACATGGACACTGAAACATAGCACCACATCCCATTGCATGGCTCACTGCACTTGTTTCTCCCGCTGCGCCCAAGTGGATGGTAGGGCACCACCTACATACACACATAGCAATCCGTGACTCATTCCTAAGTGATCTAGTCAGATTGCTTAGAAATTGAGATAGAATTGCCCTGTGTGTATGCCCTATTAGAGGATGAGAGATACAGTAGGGGGAGGGGGAGAGAGTGGTATTGTACAATAGCAGTAGGTGGTATAGTATTTTTATGTGAACCTTATATTGTTTCCACCATGCTCATTTTCCACAGTATCCAGTAACCTGCAGTAGTGGATACAGTTTGGGGGTTTCCGAATTCTGGCGTAAATGTGCTTGGCAGATGGGTAGGAATTGTGAATGTGATGTTTCTATTCTTTATATCCCATCACTTCTGTACACATTACATTTAGGTTTAGAAGAGTACCAGCAATAATTTCCAGCAACAGTGTGTTTGTATGAGAAGAGTATAATGCGTTTGTCTTACTATCTCTGCAATCTTAATCTGAACAGTTCTTAAAATAAAGTCAGTGAACTGAGTTGTTCTGATTGATGTGATCTGCTATTTGTAGATGTTCCTGTATCACACGCTTTGTAAAATCTTCCTAATCCCTGGAGTGGGAGCTTTTGTTATTTCAGTGGCAGCAGCTGGCATGTAAAGCAGTCTGATCTGCATACTATGGGGGAGATTCTCTAAACTAAAAATGCGGTAAAAACCCCATTATCTGGGTTTTTACAGCATTTTGGGATGCTTTAAGCATCCCGCGCCAGGTTATCGCGACGGGGGGGCATCACCAGAAAAATCTGGCGATGCCCCATAGAAGACTATAGGCTTCTAGCGCGACCCACTGCCGCCCCGCACCGACCCCCGCTGCCCCACACCGACCCCCGCTGCCCCACACCGACCCCCCCTCATCTGTGTCCGGGCAGCACAGAGCTGTGCTGCCCGGACCTGTGACCTCCTCCTCCCTGCACTATGATCCTCTTCCGGGTGCAGGGAGGAGGAGAGCCCGGCGCAGCAGCACCGGTTAAGGGAGGGAGCCGCCGGGACTCAACGTAAAGGCCAGCTCAACGCAAGAATTGTCCTTTGCCATAATTATCGCATATGTTAGTGTGTATGTGATAATTATTAATGCGATGGGCGGCGAAGAGGGGCAGAGGTGGGGTGCAGATGTTAGAACACCCCCCCCCCCTCCCCAGTATGAGGTTAAATAGAACCTCTGCACATACCTGACCAATGAGTGACAACTGCTCATGAATTCTTCTTGATGGTTGGGGAAGTGGCACATCTCCTACCTGACCAACTGGCTTACAGGTATTTTACAAAAGAGGTATTGGCTAGATAATTAGCAACAGAAAATGAGCCTGATTCAGACCTGATTGCTGACCTGCAAAATTGCAGATGACTGCTAGTAGATAGTCGCCACCCAGAAGATAATTACCCAATCTGCAAATTCACTGATCAATATTCTTGTTCCTCTGTGATAAGTTGGTGTTATGTAGCCCATACGCTTATGAGAGATTGCATACAATCATTCAATTTAGACCCATACCTCCCAACTTTCAGGGAGACGGAGGCGAGACAGAGGGATGCATCAAAAATGTCAGGGGCATGGCCCAATTAAAGTGGCGTGGACTATACTCGCTACTCCCCCTGCTAGGCCACGCCCCCATTTTGCCACTATGGGGGCATGCCCCAGAGGCAGGCTCTGTGAGCCTCTAGCCATGCCCCCCAGCCCCCTGGCTGCGGGAACAGACGCACAGCGTTTATTCACCGCTGCTCAGCAGCCGACAGGGGGGTCTCCCAACAGCCCTCCGCTCACCGCGGGACACTGCCGGCCTCGGGAGGGACACGGGCAGGGGCAGGCTGGCAAAGTTTAGCCTGGGTGGCATGCACAAAGGACAGGCCCATGAGCAGTCCATCCTCCGCCTCTCAATTACATATATACATGCAATGCTGGCTCTCACATACATATAGCACCACTCTCATATATACACCGGCACTCTCAAACATACATACATACATACATACATATACCGGCACTCTCATTCATAAATACATACATACATACATACATACACTGCTGCTCTCATACATACATACATACACTGCTGCTCTCATACATACATACACTGCTGCTCTCATACATACATACATACATACACTGCTGCTCTCATACATACATACATACATTGCTGCTCTCATACATACATACATACATACATACATACATACATACATACACTGCTGCTCTCATACATACATACATACATACACTGCTGCTCTCTTACATACATACATACATTGCTGCTCTCATACATACATACATACACTGCTGCTCTCATACATACATACATTGCTGCTCTCATACATACATACATACATACATACATACATACATACATACATACACTGCTGCTCTCATACATACATACATACATACACTGCTGCTCTCATACATACATACATACATACATTGCTGCTCTCATACATACATACATACATACATACACTGCTGCTCTCTTACATACATACATACATACATACATACATAGCTGCTCTCTTACATACATACATTGCTGCTTACATACATACATACATACATACACTGCTGCTCTCATACATACATACATACATACATACATTACTGCTCTCATTCATTCATACATACATACATACATACATACATACATACATACACTGCTGCTCTCATACATACACTGCTGCTCTCTTACATACATACATACATACATACATACACTGCTGCTTACATGCATACATACATACACTGCTGCTCTCATACATACATACATAGATACATACATTGATGCTCTCATACATACATACATACATACATACACTGCTGCTCTCATACATACATACACTGCTGCTCTCATACATACATACATACATACATACATACATACATACATTGCTGCTCTCATACATACGTACATACACTGCTGCTCTCATACATACATACACTGCTGCTCTCATACATACATACATACATACATACATACGTACATACACACACTGCTGCTCTCATACATACACGGCCTCTCTTATATCAAACCAATCATACATTGAAACACCTCCTCCAGCTCCATACATATATATAACACCACTCTCCCCCCCTCCCCAACAATACAACCAAAGTGGTCCATACATAATTACATCAGTAACTACCCCCATTACAGCATTAGTGTGGCTCCATGTGTAGATAAACCCCCACACCCCCCTCCCTCCCCGGGTGGTGACTTCATTCATCGTTCAGCCACTACTCCGGGGCGGGCCACCTCAGTGTGCAAGATAGGGACGTGTCCTTACTGATGGGCTGGCAGCCTGCTACCATCTCTCCCTGCTCATGGCGCTGCTGCTGGATCTGCCGACAGGTCACTGCTCCGCAACCCTGCCTGCTTCCGGGACCAGCCATAATCCCGCTGGTCTGCTTGTGCTCGGTGGTGCTGCTGCAGGTGTGGGGGCGGGCAGCAGTGGCTGTGTCGGGCAGGAAAGCAGCTGATGAGCCACTCTCATTTGTTGATGCCCTGCCCACCCCTGCATCCAACACATCCCTGCGCTGGCCGCGGCTTCCAGAACACGGCCGCGGCTACTCGAAAATGGCTGCCGGCCCTGTCCTCAGTGCTGGGGGCCGGCGGCCATTTTCCTTTAGCCGTGGCTGTGTTCTGGAAGCCGCGGCCAGCGGAGGAGGTGTACAATGCAGCGCGGCCCATAGCCAGCAACTAGGTAAGCGGCCCGGGGGGCACATGGCACCCTAACCCCCGGCCCAGCCCGCCCCTGGACACAGGAATGTCCCCGAAAACCGGAACATTCCCGTGGTTTTCGGGACTGTTGGGAGGTATGTAGACCACATCTGTTCGGTATATCGAATGATTGTATGCACATTTTGTGTCCCATTCGAAGCGATGTGCGGGCCCGCCAGGCGAATGTTGCGTCAATAGAGAGTATGCGCTGCACATAATATTTATCGACTCGTAGAAGAGATTGCATATGGTTTTTAACCACATGCGATCGCTCTAATGTATTTGGTGGGCAGAGGGAGAGCTTTCTGCAGGCGTTAGGAGAGGAGAGAGGGGGCCGGAGGGAGCACTGGAACATCCGTCAGTGTAGCGAAGCAATGTGAAGAAGGGCCGGTGGAGGCGGGAAGCAGCCTCAGAATTTGAAAAAAACTGTTTATAACATTGGGTGGCCCTCTGATTGGCTGAGAGAGAGCTCTCTCAGCCAATCAGAGGGTCGCCCAGTGTCTTCCACAGCGCTACGCTACTCTGTCACCCGCCCTCTTCCAGCACCAATGGTACATTTCATCTGATCAAATAAGTGTATGGGCACCATTAGATAGATAGCCTTCATGTTAATTGTATGTTGCATTTTGCACTCCGCTGGTAGAGGTTAGTAGTGGAGAGAAACAACAGCTGCTCTTTAATATAAATATACATATATAAATATACACCAAGGAGTGCGGTTTATGCATTTGTCTCTAGCAGACATGGAGTTGCCGGATGCTATGAATCAGTCGGGGTGCTGTGATCTGCTTAATGACTTCTATGGGAGTTCCTGCACTACCACCAGATATAAGAGCAATTAAAACATAAATATTGTACATTGGGCCATGATTTGTTAGCAAAGCAAAAAATGCATGCAAATCAAAACCATTTTGCAGTGCAGGTGGGGCACATATAACATGTGCAGAGAGATTTAGATTTGGATGGGGTGTGTTCTTCAAACTGAAATCTAAATGACATGGTAAAATGAAAGCTGTCTGAATGGCTGCCTGGGTGCTGTACAGCTCAGTAAATATATGTTCCCCGTGTCCGTGTCGCTCAATAGAGTACATCTAGCATATATCTGTATGTGTCCTATATCTGTACTGTTTTACTTGTCTACCTATCTAGCTGGTGCAATCACCATGTGGCGCCGCTGAATGGCTGCCTGGGTGCTGCACATCTCAGTAAATATATGTACCCCATGTCCTTGTCCCTCATTAGAGTAGATATATTGCATATCTGTACGTGTCCTATATCTGTACTGTTTTACTTGTCTGCCTATCTGGCTGGTGCAATCACCATGTGGTGCCACTGAATGGCTGCCTGGGTGCTGTACAGCTCAGTAAATATATGTTCCCCATGTCCGTGTCGCTCAATAGAGTACATCTAGTATATATCTGTACGTGTCCTATATCTGTACTGTTTTACTTGTCTACCTATCTGGCTGGTGCAATCACCATGTGGTGCCGCTGAATGGCTGCCTGGGTGCTGCACATCTCAGTAAATATATGTACCCCATGTCCTTGTCCCTCATTAGAGTACATATATTGCATATCTGTACGTGTCCTATATCTGTACTGTTTTACTTGTCTACCTATCTGGCTGGTGCAATCACCATGTGGCGCCGCTGAATGGCTGCCTGGGTGTTGCACAGCTCAGTAAATATATGTTCCCCATGTCCTTGTCCCTCATTAGAGTACATATATTGCATATCTGTACGTGTCCTATATCTGTACTGTTTTACTTGTCTGCCTATCTGGCTGGTGCAATCACCATGTGGTGCCGCTGAATGGCTGCCTGGGTGCTGTACAGCTCAGTAAATATATGTTGTCCATGTCCCTCATTAGAATGCATTTAGTGCATATCTGTATGTGTGATGTATATCTGTATTGCCATTGTTGCTCGTTCCGACAACCCTTTGTATTACAGTACGTGCATTATTTTTAATGTCTGTAAAGCGCCTTGAGTCCTGTTGGAGAAAGTGCGCTATATAAATAAAACTTACTTAGTCCCCTTGCATAACAACAATTGGACTACTTCGGATCCTGGACCCCGGATTCTTCAGCCCTGGAGCCCTGGAACCCCAGGACCAGCCCCGGAACCAGGACCAAAGCCCCGGAACCGGACTCTTCAGCCCTGGAGCCCCGGAGCCCGGATCCAGGGACCGACCTACGGGCTCAAGGTAGGTAAGTATCAGTGTGTGTGTGTGTGTTATGTGTGTATTAAACCTTTATTTTTCAGGGTGTCAGTGTGTTTTATTTAACTATTTTTTGTACTGTAGAACTACAGGTGCCAGCTGGCCCTTTAATGCCCCGCATGCTGGGACTTGTGGTTCTCCAAGTCCCAGCATGCGGGGTAGGCTTGCTGGGACTCATAGTTCGCCAGTAGAAAACAATAGTTTATCTTCTTTTTTTTTACACAATCCATCAGCCCGATGCCCACCGCCCAGGGGCATCGGGGACAGCCCCAGACTTTCAGCATGGGCTGGTAAGTCCTGGATGGGGGGGATCCCTTCATTGGGGGGGTCCCCACTTCCCCAGGACCCCTGCCCATGCTGACCAGCCACGGGGATAATGCTTTGGCCGCGGGACCGTATATAATAAGTGTCCCCCGGCTGTGGCATTACCCTGCTGGCTGGTTGGGTCCGGTGCTGGTTCTTAAAATACGGGGGACCCCTAGTCATTTTGTCCCCCGTATTTTGGTAACCAGCGCCGGACCTTGAGCCTGATGCTGGTTAAATTAAATCAAGGGGACCCCCATTTGTCGGGGACCCTGATTTTATGTCACCAGCACCGGCTCAATGAGCCCGGGGCTGGTTATGCTCTGGCGGGGGACCCCGCGCTCGTTTTTTTTTTTTTAATTTGCGCTTTCCTGCAAACGTGCGATTTTCAGACATGAAAATCGCACATTTTCAGGACTAAAGACATCGCACCAACTCGCACCTATTCGCACTATTTGGCCCGTTTTTCGCATCTCATTAAATATGCGAAAAACGGCCCAATCTTGCGATTTGATAAAGGGCGAAGTGGTGCGATAAAAAAAAACGTGCATTTATCTCATCCTATAGAATGTCACCCTATGTTTCCGCCCTAAAGGCTGACTTCCTGTCATTTAAACTGTGACTGCTATGCAACTGCTATGAATAGGGATTTTTATTTGCTAATTGTGGCCACGCATGCGAATGCACAGTAGTTCGATTATGTAGTTATTGGAGTTTTAATCAAATTAAAACCTTAGTTCATACGTTCCTTAGACTGTATAACCTAACAAACACCTCTATAGTTAACATCCACCAATCCTAACAAACATTACAGTAGATATTACTCAAAGAACTAACCTACTGAAAACATATACCCATCTCTCATCGCCAAAATAACCTGGATTATTGTAGTGTCAATCCGGGTCGAGATACATTGTGAAAACACCAAAGTGAAATCACCCAAGTAATTTCAACTCGGGAATAAAGCAGAGTTAAACCTGGATCCAGTACCAGGTCAATGTGCTGTGTGAAATGGTCTAACCTTAGTTATCCATCCTTGAAATCCATACTGCGGACATCAAGAGAGCAGCATTTTATAAGTTCAGTAGTGTTAACTTCTGTCCCACAAAGGGAATCTTGCACTGCCCAGTCGTGCGTCTTCATGTAAAAGGGGTGTGGCCTCAGGTAAATGGGGCATGGCTTTGTGGTAATGTTCGTGGTTGTGAAGCCATGCCCCTGTTATCATCAATGTTCGGGGCATGGCTAGTGCTCCATGTCTCCCTGAACAGTGATGAGCAGGAGGGAGGTATGGTGTGAGAGTTCATTGCCATGGACAATTGGAGTGATAAAGAGGTGTGGAAGCTCTTGGGGATCAACATCCACACTTGTGGAATTGGTTGATGCGTTTCACTCAGTTGACATTTATCAAGACCCATTAAATGTAAAACCAACCGAAACGCATCGACCAATTCCAGTAGCGTGGCCAGCCAAGCTCCCTTTTTTTTTATTGAAGTATGACGTATTTTTGTTCCATCTAATGATGTCCCTCAGAGAGTTAGGAAATGTTTGTATTTTTTGTTTTGTTTTCTTCTTAATCCTTGGATTTGCTTTTTTAATTGGACTTCTTTTTAACCACTGTATATTTTTGTACTTGGTATTCTATATGTGTATACTTAATGTGTGCTTCTACTTCTGATTGGGTTTTTTTGTCACAAAGCTACACGCAGTGTGAGTAGGGTACGCATATCACCTATTGACACCTTGTGGGAACTATGAAAGAAAACTTTATGCGTTGACAGAGCCAGGGCCGGTGCAAGGCACCGGAGCGCCCCAGGCAAGTCGGGGTGGGGGCGCCCCGGTGCGGGGGGGGAAGGTTGGTACCTGCGTAAAAAAACTTCCGTCCCCGGCGTCCCTGCTGAGTGCTGGTGCGTGCAGGGGTGTCCGTGCCGCCGGGGGAGCCTGCGGCGCTGTTATTGTGTATAAGCTTGTCGCGCCCGGCGGGATCCCTACAGTGAATAGAAAATAACTAGCGCTTCCCGCGCCGCCGCGCGCATAGCGCTAGTTATTTTCTATTCACTGTAGGGACCCCGCCGGGCGCGACAAGCTTATACACAATAACAGCGCCGCAGGCTCCCCCGGCGGCACGGACACCCCTGCACGCACCAGCACTCAGCAGGGACGCTGGGGACGGAAGTTTTTTTTACACAGGTACCACAGTGCTGGGGGTGAGGGGCGAACTGCCGCCCTCCAGGTGCCGGCGCCCTAGGCAAATGCCTAGAGCTGCCTAGTGGTGGCGCCGGCCCTGGACAGAGCCTACGCACAAGAATGAGTGTGGTATGCAAAGCACACCCTACTGTATATTTGACAGTCATTGTGGTCCTGGGAAAAAATGGCAAAGATACCTTTATAAGCCTGGTGAAGCTACCTGACACCCTTTCAGTTCTACAGTCGGAAGCTAGAAATAGTGCTGCTGATGACTGTAAGGTGCATACACATAGGGATTTTTGCCCAGCATGTATGTAGAGTGATGATGGGGAAAATTTATGGACTGAAAATAGCTCATTACATACACACTGAAAGATTATTGCCCATCAATGTGATATTCCAGGGGGTGGACATCTTTCCACAGCAAGACGTTATGGAAAGCTGTGTACCCAATCACTCATCTGTACATTTTACATCTGCCCCCTGCAGTGCACATGGTTTTGTCCATCTAAGAAGGATTTTGTCAGAAAGAGTGAACTAGAATAAGGCCCATTGTCCTAACTCTCTTTATATACTATATATTGGGCAATGCACACATTTACTATTACACAACAAAATGGTAATTTTATGAATAATTCAAATAGTACTGGAAATATGATTCGTACAATATTTTGCCATACTGCAGCTTCACATGTGGCATTCTACAAGTTATACAGGAAATAGATAGCAAAGAGCTTGTTGGGAAAGGAAACATGGAACAGGATTCTAGACATGAAGCAAAAGGTGTTAAAATAGCAGAGGAGAAGAATTGGGTGATATATGTATAATTTCCACAGACAAGACAGGCTTGTTTTATAGCTGAGTCTGTTTACCTCAATTTATTCTGTCTCCGTCCCTCTGTTCTCCTTCCTCTATGCCAGGCAATGCTATTTTGACAAGATTGATTTTATCTTGAATGTTGCTCCACTCAATAAATCAAAATTGTCAATTTTCCTTTTAGCGGCAGAAAAATAACTGGCTTGATAAACACATTTTCTCTGTAAATTGAAACATTTAAAAAAACTATTTTTTTTTTTCATGTTCACATTATTTTCTTTTTCATTAAATGAACAGTTTGTTGCATTGTATTAAATGGCCTTTAACAATAACCTTTAAACTACATTTCTAATGAAAATAATACCACTTTATGCTACAGGTTAAGGATGCTCTTAATTCTCTCTCTCTGGGCCAAATGTAATAGGGTGAGAGTTTCAGAAAGTGAGAGATTTTGGGAGAGTTTTCCCATGTTTTTTAAAGCAGCAATCAATTACATGGCAAAATCAACCTGGTTTTGCAGTGTAAATGATTGCTGCTTTAAAAAACAGGGGAAAACTCTCCCAAAATCTCTCACTTTCTGAAACTCTCACCCTATTACATTTGGCCCAATCTATCTCTCTCTTTCTCTCTCCCCAATTTCTCTCTTTCTCTCCTCTTGCTCCTTCTCTCTTCCCCATCTTCCTATTTTTTTTCTGTCAGTATTTCTGTAGTATTTTATTTCTCCCTTTGACACACTTTCCTCTTTCTTTCTTTCTTTCTTTCTTTCTTTCTTTCTTTCTTTCTTTCTTTCTTTCTTTCTTTCTTTCTTTCTTTCTTTCTTTCTTTCTTTCTTTCTTTCTTTCTTTCTTTCTTTCTTTCTTTCTTTCTCCGCTAGCCTATATTGTGTTTTTACATTTAATTAAGGGCTAGTATCTTTCTTTTGTCATTGATCCAGGACAGGGGATGTGGTATAACTTTTTTTCTAATAATACTCTGCAATAAAACACTTATTACTTGATTTTATAATATAGACCTGTCCTGTTGTACTTTTTGGGATGTCTTTGATTTTTCTCCTCTGTATGTGTTTTAACTTTATGTATGTGACCTGTGTATCCTTGTGTGTTTTCTATTATACCCCCAACATACTTGGTGTGGCAGTTGGGACTCCTGCATGGCTCAGCTGCAATGCCCCAGAAAGTGGGACTGGACTTATCATAAGGGGGTGTGGCCTCATGGGAATGAGGCTCCCATGAGTCATGCCTCTGGTTTCCATTACTATGTGGGCATGACAGCACTGTGTGAACTGCTGGCATGCCCACAGCCCCTCTATCTCCTGTGTGTAGATGCTATGCACAGAAATTTAATTTAAAAAATTAACCTTATGGATAGAATTAGTAAGCATTTGTATTCATTTGTAATTGATTCACCGGTTGAATAAATGATACTGTAAGAGCATTGGGATTTAAGTGTTGATCCTTTGTGTCTCGTTGGCTTCAAAATGTAATGTTAAACTTATTTTTTCACTGCACAAAATGCAGAAAGGAATGAAAAAGTGAGTTCACCATACAGGGCCAGATGTACTGAGCTTGAAAAGGGATAAAACGGAGAGTGATAAATTACCAGCCAATCAGTTCCAAAATGCCATTCACAGGCTGCGTTTGAAAAATGACAGGTAGGAGCTGATTGGTTGGTGGTTTATCACTCCTCATGTTATAGCTTTTCAAGGCTTAGTACATCTCGCCCATAGTGTGGTTGCCAAAGCGTTTCTGCTATGAGGATAAAGACCAGCAAAGGAGCTTAGTGATCATTACCTATTTATTCAGCATGGTTCTATAGCCAATAGCCAGACAAAAATAGGCTAAACATGAAAATATACAGGAATACTGTACGCCAGATTCCAAGCACATATAGCACAAAAGTCACTTCTACACGAAATTCTGGAAAGGTCACCAGATCATGAAGGTTCATGATCATTATTTCTGAATACAATAAAATTGCAGACACTGCAAACAGGGATATAAAATTGTGACCAAGTCGTTACATTGCTCTGGAATAAAAAAACGTGCCCGGCTGCCCTCCTGGAAGTATTGGTTCCCCAATATACAGACAGGGTTCGGTGGAACTCCAAGACATAAGATTATTTAAAAAAACAGAATTTTATTATCCTCAACGGTTATATTTCCTCAACCATTGTCAGGATGCAGAGACTCACAATACAAAATGTAACACATATTTACAGCTATCCAAGGGTAAACAATTAGTGATTACCTGTTCCTGCTAACCCCCTGCTGCCGCCGGGTGCCCCGGTGCTCATGCGGCAAAGATGCGGCTCCAAAATTCTGTTGACATCAGGCGGAAGCCGTCGTCAGCTGGGCCCGCCAGGGGTTTTCCAATGGTAACCATGGCAACCATGATAATCTATGATTGAACAAACATTATAACACACACAATAAAAAAAAAAACTGCTGGGTGCTTGTCACAAAATGCTGCTAAGAATATAATCATAATGCATCTCAAAATACATCAGCTGTGCATACTAAAGGACCAAATACTTAGAATAGGGATATACAGTACATCATAAGAAGCATTGCAGCATTATGGTCTCGTTTATCCCTTGTGGGGCCAATATGTCTAGGCAGAAGTTCCACCTTCTTTCTACCGGTAAAAGTTTTTTCTTTCTGTGGCCACCCCGTATGTCAGTAGGCACATGGTCAATGATTTTTGCCCTTAGCTATGCTATATTGTGTTTAGTTGTTACGCAGTGTCGGGCTACTGGCCAATCACTGGACCCAGACTTTAAATTGGCCCGAATGGCCTACCTGTGAAATGTCATTCTTTCACGGAACTGTAGCCAGCCCTCAAATTAATAATTTAGCAAAAACATTTTGGAATCTTGTGCAAACAGATCCTGACCTTAGTTAAAAAGGTAGCAGATTATTAGGTTGCGCACACACAAGCAGCTACTCGCATGCCGTAAAAAGACAAAAAGGTCACTCTAAACCTTCTAAAACAATAATAATAATAATGTAATATTCAAAAGTTCATAAAAGAAAAAAAGAAAATTCTCAATGGTGTAGTATGTCTTTACAAGGATAAATACTTACATCGAGGTGTGCAGAATTAACTCCCCCACGGTGTGAGCATAGTACGCCATATTACGTAAAGGAATCATCTGTTTAAAGAGTTTATCCTTGTAAAAACATCCTACACCATTGTGTATTTTCTCTTTTTCTTTTATGAACTTTTGAATAGTACATGGAGGATAAAGAAGGAAAATAAAGAGGATTTCATCTTCAGAGTACACAAATTTACGGACTAACTTTATGTTACAAGCACTTTTTTGTAACACAGAATAATTATGTTGTAGAGATCCTGACCTTAAACTGATGCTGAGTTATAACCGTGACTTTAATCTCAAGGAAGCTCTTGTAAAAACGAATATTGTAATTGACCAAGAAGTCCAAAAAGATGGGTTGTATCAATCACCCTGCTAGTAGCCTTTGCTGGCTGTCTTTGTACAGACAGCTCATGCAAGAGCACTACAGACTGTGCCCGAAATGTGTGTAATATGATCCGCATTAAAATTAATAAACACATGTGTTATTACATATTTTACATTTGGTAGGGTGTGCAATTAGCAGCAGTGGAAAAAAAATAAAAAAGAATAGAGTGAAGTTGATTTAAAGGTATAAAACAGAGTACTCAAACAATGGTGCCAGCACCAAGAAAGACTTAGGTAAACTTAATAAATTGAGTAATACAACATATAGTTATTAACTGATGGGTAGAACCAGGGGAATTGCATGGAGGGTGGAGCAGTAGAATTCGTAGGCTGTAATACTGTGTTTGAGAAATTGTGTAATGTACAAAAAGGTGATGATTCTTTGTCTACCGCCGGTTTCATAGTTTTTATGTTGGCAATGAAATTATTAATAACCAGACTGTGAACTGAGATTCCCGTTTTATTACAATAATTAAATTCGAAAAGCAACAACAGCCTTGTTTTACAATAATTGGCTTCAGGAAACAAGCTTAAAGATCCTGTAACAGACAAAAAAAACAATATTTGTCCAGATATTGCAAAAGCTACATTAATTCTGTGTACACACGGTGCCGTTTTCACTAGCGATTTTGATCATATAGTGAAAATCGCATAGCACATACTGTAGGGCAAATCTCACCGTGCCTTGCAGCACCTGATGCCGATTCGATCCCGATGTGCGGCCCCGTGTCATCGAAATCAAATGTAGAAATAGACTGCGCAGCACAGTCTATTTCTACTATCTTGCATTGAGCAGCAAGGGCCCTTCCGCGCCACCCCTCCTTCCCTGCCAGCTGATGCCGTCACCCCGCTGGGTCCTGGTAGCCACTGGTATCAAATTGGTATCGGAGGCAGGCGGATCGTCCCAAGTGTACACATCTTAAAACATGGTTGAACCAGGGAACATTGTATGACAGCACTACCTGTTTACAGAAATAATCATAATCAGATAATTTATATTTTAAATATTGTTAAACAGGGGAAATGCCAATACATTTTTCTAAGCTACTGTATTAAAGGAATACACAAGTAACATATTGTAGTAACCAAGCAAAAGCAACCAGATCACATGGGACTATAATGGCGTTATTAGCCGGTCATCATACACACTGCATTGGTCCAAACAGTGTCTGGTGTAGAACCCATTCAATTACAAAGCCTGGGCACTATCAGTACTAAATATACTCTTATCTTGTGATTAAAGCTGATGTCACACTAATGATTCTAGACTTTTTGTGTGCTGCTCCCTACCACTGGAATTCTCTACCTCTCTACCTCAGACTCTCCATTTCCCTACAAAACTTCAAACAGGCTCTCAAGACCCACTTCTTCACTAAAACTAGCCATATCTCACCTTAGCTCTCTTTTCCTTGCTTACTATCTACCCCATCTGTGCCACCCCTGTTTGTCTGCCCCTCCCCTTTAGAATGTAAGTTCCCACAAGCAGGGCATTCTTCACTCATGTGCTTTTACTTCTCTTAAGGTGCATAAACACTGGGTGTTTTTGCCGGAACTTGTTTCCTAGAAGGGCGCGCATCGCTGGCATCGCATGCCATTATAATGGCATGCGATGCGACCGATGCGATGGCCGCTATTTTACATAGAAATGCATGGTAAAATGTAAATCGCGTCGGTTGCATCGCATGCGTCCAAAAAATCGCATGCGATGCGACCGACGCGATTACCGATTTTACATAGGGAACAATGTTAAATGGCCCAATTGACCCAATTTTACATATGGAACAATGTTAAATGGCCCACAGACCCCAAATAGCCACCCTTAAGTGTGAAATGGCCCCCCCAATTGTTAACGCCACCCCACGATCAATGTCAACCCGAAGCGTGGTGAGCGCAGCAAGCCCGCGAGGGGCAGCGGTACGCGTCCTCCGACCTTTTCATACCCCCACTATCCACGTCGGCATGGAGTTGAGAACAGAAAGTGTGGCGAGCGCAGTGTGCCACCGAGCCCGAAGCGTGGTGAGCACATCGAGCCCCGCGAGGGGACGCGGAATACGAGCCTGAAGCGTTGCGAGTAATCCGTGTCCGCTCGCAACGCTTCGGGAGCGTGTTCCGCGTCCGTTCACCACGCTTCGGGCTCGGTGGCTCGCTGCGCTCGCCACACTTTCTATTATCAACTCCACGCCGACGTGGATAGTATAAAAAGGTCGGAGGACGTGTACCGCCTCCCCTCGTGGGCTCGCTGCGCTCGCCACGCTTCGGGTTGACGTTGATCGTGGGGTGGCGTTAACAATTGGGGGGGGCCATTTTACACTTCGGGGTGGCTATTTGGGGTCTGTGGGCCATTTAACATTGTTCCCTATGTGAAATCGGGTCAATTGGGCCATTTAACATTGTTCCCTATGTAAAATCGCGGTAAACGCGTCATTCGCATCGCATGCGTTTTTTTTGCCGCATGCGATGCGACCGACGCAATTTTTTTCCTTGCACTGCCTAAGATCAAAATCGTGGGCGCCCTTCTAGGAAACAAGTACCTTTTTGCCAAGCGTGTATGCTCAGCGATGATGCTAAAAATAGCTTGGGCTGAAATCACTCAGTGCATACACACTGAGCGATTTTCATCTATCCAAGCCAATTCCACGGGGTGGATGGCTTTTCATAGAATGACAATTTCCAAAGCCATCAACCTCACCGCTCATCTTCTGGCAATATCAGCAGATAAACGGCTGCAGCCAGAGATGATGTGGGAGCGCGCATCACACTTATCGCTGGGCCATATACACTGGGCGGCTTATGAGCTGAAAGTAGATCAAAGCACAAAACTTAGCTGCTTTCAGCTCAAAATCACCCAGTGTGTATGGACATCTCCTCAACAATCTTTGATGGCACCAAATCCTGTGTTTGTACCCTGTACTTGTCCTCTGTTGTATTCAAATGTAAGTCACTGTTTTGCTTATTTATTTATGTACTCTGTAATTGGGCTCCCTTGTGGCACCATATAAATAAAGGATAATAATAATAATAATAATAATAATAATAATTAACAAACAATTGCCCTGATTCAGGGTTGCTCGCTATGCTGTGAACAGCGCAGCTTACTGTGCCACTGAGGTGCCGCCCCGCTGAATAGCCCCCCCTGCTGTCTAATCCCCTTGGTACCATGCAAGGGAATGTGTACGAGAACACACCCCCTCGCATGCCTCCGCTCGCAGGAGAAATCATTAAATGGTCTCTGACATCTAATGATTTCTCCTGCCCTCACAAATAGAAGGGAGTGAAAACTGACTTTTATTTATGAGCTGAAGATGGGGCGGGCACCTGTAATGTCAGATCGCCCACCTCTGGCAGACATTGGCTTGCCCGCGTACCCTTGGGAATGCCCAGTGTTTCTATGGTCCAGCAACATCACCGCCCTCTCTTTCCACAACAAACGGTTTGGCGAGTATGTAACTCCCCAAAGCCATTAGGAGATGATTGGCTGGTACTTATCACTTTTTATCACTCTCCACTTTATCACTTGTTAAGGCTTAATACATTTAACCCAATGAATCTTATCTGTAGCATAGTTGCCGACTTCAGATCTGCTCTCTCCAGAAGAGCACCCAGGTTGGCTCAGGTAATGGGGGGGGGGGGGGGGTTCTGGGGGAAGGGGTGTTACATAGGAAAAGGAGGTGAAGTTTAGGCCATGTTGCATCACTGTAGCCATGCCAGCACTTAGCAATGTCATGATTACCGGCAAGGTAATTTAGTTTTTTACAGCCTGTGCTGGTACATCTATTTTCCTTTGTTCCTACATCTTTGGGGCCTGACAACCCCAGTACCAGCAGCAGATAGTAGCGCACCTATCAAACTTGTTGTTTTTTGTATACCTTTTGTCAGAGATTGGTGCAGCAACTATGAGCTGTTTTACAGATTTTTCAGATAGACAAAAAAGAAGACAGGTCTACATGTCTCAATGGTACTATAAACAGTTCTGTACCTGACAAAACAGAGTGGCACAAAGACTTCTATAAATTAGAAGATCTATTAAAAGCAGAACCTAGAAACTGGCTAGATGGCAATAATTTACAACAGTATATTGATAAAGAAATGATCCCAAGAGGATTATGCTTATCTAAGCCATCCTCAATCCCTTCAATCATGATTATAAGATTCCAACAACCAATAGATATCTTCCATTAGCCCATTCATCTGGTGAATATGAATCAAATTCATTGGAGGAAAGGAGAGGGAATACATATAAAGAGAAATCAAATACAGATAGAAGGGAAGACCTTGCAAATCATACTGCTCCACAAATCCATTTTTTGGAGCTCTCCAGACCCCGTTGGAGCTCTCCAGAACACCATTATCAGAAAGAAACCCCAAAAAGAAGAAGAGAGCAAAGTCCCGAGGAAAACGAGGGGGCAAATGCTCTCAAAAGAAATTACAGATAAACCACAGTACCAAACAATTGGCACTCAATAATAACAAATATGTATATAATATTTCAGATAAACAACTCAATGATCATGAATTATCATTACTAGTAAAAGGACTAAAATTCTCCCCAACTTCAACTCCCAATATTTTCGATCTATATGTCGATCTAAACAGATTCATTTGTACCCTTTGTCGCAAAAGATTCTTTGCTAAAAAGCATCTAAATAGTATAAAAGACAATTCTATTTCTATCATTCTGTATTGCACCGATAATGCACTATTAACCATTTTAGAGGATTTATGGGAAACAAACCACACAGATGTTACTCAGACACCGAAATTTGAAAAGATTTTTCGATATATCTCCAACTCAGAATTTTTTTTTAAATAAGTCCGAATTTTTTCCAATATCTGCAAAAAGCAGCAGTATTGAATCTTTCTATAAAATCACCTTAGAAGATTTCAAAACTTATGTTCAGAATTTCAAAAACAGCACTCTACCTCTAACCTGTCCAATCAAGAGAAATTGGCTTTGAAAAAATTAGCAAAAGACAATAATGTGATAATAAAAGAGGCCGACAAGGGAGATGGAGTAGTGGTCATGAATAAAATCGACTATATAAAAGAAACAGAAAGACAACTGCATGACACAGAATTCTATAATATCCTGTCGCATGACCCCACTACCACCTTCCTGTCGGACCTCAAATCATTACTTACCTTAGTATTAGAGAATAATGTCACATCCAGAGAAGAATTTGCATTTTTATTTTTGAAATTTCCCACCACCCCAACATTTTACTTTCTCCCTAAAATTCACAAAACACTCACCTCCCCACCAGGGCATCTTATTATTTCAGGTATTAATTCTTTAACTTCTAATTTATCTTATTATGTTGATCACTTTTTACAGCCCTATGTTGTCCAGCTGAGGTCCTATATCAGAGACACGACTGATCTCTTATCTAAAATCCAGAACATTCAGTGGAAATCTACCTACGCATTCATGACCCTAGATGTCAGTAACTAACATCCCACATGATCTGGGATGTAAAGTGATTGAAAAAATACTACTCCAAGATAAGGACCTCAGCTGCACACATAGGGATTTCTTAATTGATTCCATCAAATTTATTCTTTCTCACAATTATTTTCTGTTTTCTGAGTCTTTCTTTCTTCAGGTGAAGGGGACGGCCATGGGGACCAGGTTTGCACCCAGCTACGCCAACCTATACATGGGTGAAGTCGAGGACACCCATGTGTGGGGCAGCGGCTGGGGGGACAGCCTGGTCTTCTATGGCCGTTACATTGACAATCTTTTTATTATTTGGGATGGGGACCTGCACTCTGCCACACAGTTTGTTACTCAAATCAACAATAATTCATACAATCTATCATTCACACACATAGCACTTGCAATATTAATTTTCTGGATCTGACTTTTCAATCAAATGTAGACCACATAGTGTCCCAGAATTACATTAAATCAGTTAATACTAATTCTTATTTGCACTATAAAAGTGCTCATCATCTTCCTTGGAAACAAAATATACTGAAAAGCCAATTCATGCGACTTAAGCGAAACTGTACGAATGATAACACATTCAACGCACAAGCTAATGAAAAAATTCATTTACAGATAGAGGCTACCCCAACTCTCTGGTAAATCATGCACTAGAAGAAGTTCAAAATATAAATAGACAGGATTTGCTTTTGAAGAAAACATCTAAAAAACATAATCCAAATGAAGATATTACTTTTATATGTAAATATAATAATCAAGCTAATTCAATAAAGAAAATAATTTCCCAGAATTACAGAATCCTTCAACAGGACAAGATTCTCAGCGATATTCTCCCAAAAAAAACCTAGGGTTTTGTATAGAAAAAAATCGATCACTCAAAACCATCTTAGCACCAAGTCATTTGGATATACGTCAAAAAACAGAAATAACAATGAAAATAGAGAAAGATGGGAGTAGTTGGTTAACCCATAAACCAAATGGGTTCTTTAAATGCGGCAAAAATCGATGTACGATGTGTCAACACATCCCAAGAAGATACTTGGGGGTAACCTGCGCACTGTGCTTTGTTCGGTGCTAGCGGCGGCACCAGCCGTTTGACCTGGTGCGGCTAGTTTCGATAAGTATACAAGAGGGTAGTGGTGCCGCGCTCTGCCCCTATAGTCCCTTTTGCTGGTGTGGTGTGCAGGGACAAATGATGAATGGAAACTGTGGTTTGTTGTGAAAAATAATGTGACTTTATTCATGAAAAAACATAAACATTGTAAGCATTCCAAACGTTGTTACAGGTATGTTTACACAGTGTATGTCACCACGTATATTGCCACAAGATAAAACAATGCAATGGGGATAGGCGATATATACAGATTACAAGTGCGGACACATAAATACTGATGCAATACTCTATATCTCGTGGTGTTGGGGGTACTTGGGCGGTGTGGGTGGGGGTGCACAGGGGGTGGGCAGGGAGATGGATGGGGGGCGTCTTGGAATGGAGGTAGGCTCTCTGGCGGGGATGTTGCTGTTCACACCGGTGGTTTTGCACCTATAGGTTCTCCGTGCTCGTTTAGGGAGTGCTGGTGTTCCCTGGTCATGGGTGGCTTGTGACGACCGTCTTCCTGGCGTCAGGAGATGGTCTGCGGGTGGTACTGGTGCACTGGTGGGTCGGGGGTTGGCGGTGACTGATCCGGAGGAACCTTATGCTGTTCCTCTTCAGGGTGACAAGTCAGCGCCGTTCGCCGTCCGGGCTACTGCGCTGTATGTCACTCCTGTTTGGTTCAGCGTGGTTCCTCTGACAGGGCGCTGTATGTCACTCCTGTTTGGTTCCGCTGATTAGCCGCCTGCCGCTGCGCTCTCCTGCCGACAGAGTGGTCTACTCACCTACTCCCTCTCCGTGGTCCCGTGCTGTCCATCTCCGCTCCTGCTGGTGTTCTTCTGCCGGGCAGCCTTCTCCGTATCTTCGCTCTCTGTGATGCCGTCAGCTGACTGTCCCGGGTCACTGTTGGTGATTGCTGCCGGCTGTCCTGATCCTCTCTGCTGCTGCTGAGTTCGTACGGTCCCTGGCGGGTAGTGGGGTGGGGGTTCTCTGGGTTCTTGGGAAGGCTGTGGATTGTCGGCGCTTAAGTTGATTCCTTGTTGTCTCTATCCCCAATGCGTTTCGGCCTTAGGTTGGGCCTTCTTCTAGGGAGTTGCTGAGTGCTTTCCATGAGGCTGTCTTTATTAGAGGTGGGCGGGTGTTAGGTGGGAGGTCTTGTGTTTTCCCCCTCTCTCATTGGTTACTGGGTCTCTTCTCTGAGTGGTTGATTGCTGCCGGCTGGAACAACGGTTGGAATGCTTACAATGTTTATGTTTTTTCATGAGTAAAGTCACATTATTTTTTACAACAAACCACAGTTTCCATTCATCATTTGTCCCTGCACACCACACCAGCAAAAGGGACTATAGGGGCAGAGCGTGGCACCACTACCCTCTCGTATACATCCCAAGAAGAATTAATTCCGTTACATTACCCATCACAGATTAAATATATAAGTTGCAATCCTTTATGAATTGTAATTCTAACTATATTATTTATTTGTTAAAATGCGGATGCAATCTTCCATGTATCGGGCACACTATCAGACCCCTTCATGTACGATTTATGGAACATAGACAAAACATACTAAACCATAATAACTTACATAGTGTACCTAGACACTTCAGTCAATTTCATGGAAGCGATCCTTCAACTCTGACAATTATGGGTTTGGAAATAATAGAACATAGCCAAAGAGGTGGTGACAGATACCATAAACTCTGTAAACGCAAAGTATTTTGGATGCTAAAATTTAATTCAATGCATCCTGATGGTCTGAGCGAAACTATGGAACTCAACTCAGTAATATAATAAAATTACCAACAATCAGATCCATATTTCTTTGCACTCCATCCAAAATTTCTGTCCACTCACCTCCTCAAACCATTTATTTTATTAAGTACTGAAACTATTTAATACCTTCATATTTAGTGCCGATTCAATTATAGATGGATGGTCATCCCTCTCTTGTCACTCTTTTTTCCTGGGGGAGATGTAATCTACTGCCCAGGTTTTTGCGCACTGTGACGATCGACCTGGTGCGGTGATGCATTACCCCCAGAATACCCTGACCACCCACTTATACATCAGTAATGCTCATAATATGATCTATTACTTCCTTCTATCAAGATGAATTGTAGGATTACTTTCCTTGTAGAAATGAGATATGCTCAGTACTTGGTAGAGTTATTATACAAACAATTAATTTTACATTTCCATAATAAATTAATTAATTATAAATGATTTTTCTTATATCATTTCTTATCTTTAGTTTTTCCTGAACATGTTATCAATATATATATATTATTAGAAAACAATTCAATCTGTAAGACATATTAATATGATATAAACACAGTATATCTAATTTCAATTATTATGTTTTGTTTTTGCGATGTATAATGATACATAGTTATAGCTATTCATATATAAACTGAGGATATCTATGGTAATTGGTCCAAAAACAAACATGTGATCCAATATAATCAGCCTATAAGAAACTACTATGCAATCGGAACTGAGTTTCCATAACAACCTGAGTACACAGTCCAACTAAATACTCAGTAAGTGCCCATTGGTAGAAATCCCCCTTGTGACGCTGACGCTAAGGGTCAGATGAACACACTTAGTTTAGGCGCCAACATAGTATGTGTGAATTTCGTATAGATTAATCAGACTGCATATAGGGTACATTTTCATTGGCAGCCAACCCCCACGTGACCACAACGTCAGCGGTCACGTGGCTACGCTTGGATTGGACACCAGTATAGCATATGATCGGCACTGGAGTGCTGCCATAGTAACTAGGATGCTGACACGATCACTGAACATCAGATGTAACGACACAATCAGTGTCTGAGTGCTGCTCTCTCCTTTTGACTGTTGGTGGGCGCCCTCCGTCTCGGTACTGGACGTATAACTTTCACCCGATCTTTATATAGAAGTTATATACTGCTTAAATTCCCTGGCTTACGGGTTTCCGATACCATGTGATCGCAATAGAGGTCACATGGTATAGAACTATAAACTCTTTACCAGATCTATAACCTTTCTGATATAAATTTCAAGTATTTACTGTATATAATTTAAAAACATGTAGACCTGTATACTAGATAGATGTTTTTATTTTTATTTTTATGAACGTTATCTTATTTTAATTTCACAATTGTACAGCTGTATCTCATTCTGTAATTACCCCAGAGGTATATATATAGAGAGCCTCTGTGGGAGACATATTTTATTCTGCTCCTGAGGAAGCTGGGAGGATAATCCCAGGGAAACGCGTTGAGCTATATACTGGACATTCAGTCTAACCATCAGTAAAAGGCTACCTATGGACCACGGACAACACCAACCTATTTGTCCAATCTAATCTCCAAACAATACTATATCCGGAAGAAATCATCCGAGGCAGCTCCAGACTCATTCCAGTCATCCAGGTTTACCATTTTATTTTAATTCTCATTTTAATTTTATGTTTTTATTTATATGGAATTCCATGAATTTAAAATACAGCTATTTTGACTATTAATAAATATATTGTAAAAGATACCGTTCTATTTAGTTTTTTACAGCCTGTGCTGGTACATCTATTTTCCTTTGTTCCTACATCTTTGGGGCCTGACAACCCCAGTACTAGCAGCAGATAGTAGCGCACCTATCAAACTTGTTGTTTTTTTGTAAGGAGGAGGCTATGATTATGCGATTCAGTCAGTCGACCGGACTGCCCACTTTACACATTAAGTGAGCAGCCCGGGCATTGGGGCCTCAAACATCAGGATACTTGCCTGTCCTTCCAAAGCCCTGGGAGGGCCACATGATTTTTGGGGGGTGCATACCAGCTGTTCTGGGAGGGTAGGCAAGCATCATCTGCAGACTCTTCATAATTTAAGTACCACTCTCTGATCTTGAAGCAGTATGATTTGAGTATTTTATGTCAGGGACAAGTCCATTATAACCAAGAAAACTTATTTTTTTCTTTAACCAATGTATACATTTAAATGCTAAACTGACCATTGTTAAATGTCCTGTATATTTGCTTAAATTATATACCTGTTAGATGAAATTAAAAAGGGCATCAAAGTTAAATTAAAATGACATCATTTCAAAAAATGTGACAACATGAAGTATGTTTGTGATATCACATTCTATTTTATTACCCATCCGAAACTTAGCCCATAAGGAATAATGCTGTATTTCATTTGGTTCAATCATTTAAAGGTAACCCCTGTTTTTTTGGTACTTATGTAATATCTGGGCGCCCAATTTTTTCATTGCATCGCATCGCATGCAATTAAGTGGCATACAATTCATGCGATGCGATTTTTCATTGTAAAGACCTGATTTTTAATTGTATAGTCACCCATGGGTGATTTCATCCCCCACTATCCAACTACGCATGGAGTTGACTTTATATAGTGTGGCAAGCACAGCTCGCCACCGAGCCTGAAGCGTGGCGAGCGCAGCGAATACATGTAAAGTAATCCGCGTCCCCTTGCGGGGCTCGATGCGCTCGCCACGCTTTGGGCTCGGTGGCTCGCTGCGCTCGCCACACTATATAAAGTCAACTCTATGCGTAGTTGGATAGTGGGGGTATGAAATCACCCATGGTTGACCATACAATAAAAAATCGGGTCTTTACAATAAAAAATCGCATCGCATGCCTTAAGTAGTGGCATGCAATGAAAAAATCGGGCGCCCAGATAATACATAAGTACCGGGTTTTTTTTTCCGTGATGTTTCAATTTCTAACAATCTGAGACTAAAAAGTACAGTAAAGGAAGCAATGCTATTGTCAATCCAAATGGATTTATTTTACCATCTCAGTAATTCCAGAACAGCTGTTTCCATTTCACACTCCATACTATATAAGTTAGGAAATGATTACAGCACACACAGAAAATGTTGGGGGGGCTGAGAAAGGAAAGAAAACAAACAGAGGACAAAGACTATATTCCGAAACGCCTTGCAGAACGAGAATTCCAGTATGTCTTCACCTGTTAAATCATAACAAGGACTGATCTATGTTATACACACACAACTCCAGATATAGCGAGGCGGCACCCCACAGGCTAAAATCTTTCCATATAGCTTTGGCTTGAATTACCTATGACTTTATATGAGATTCTTCCTTAACTAACAATTTTCAGTTCTAGTATCAATCTGAAAAGCTTTTGACTAAACTAGGAAATGTAATTCCAGAAATCTATAACATAAGGAAATAATCCTGGTTACATAAGTAGGAAGTTGCTATTATTTGATTTGATTATGTGTCCATGACGAAGGGACATAGGGAGTTATTCTGCGAGTCCACCAAACCCTGCCTTGTGAACAGTGGCGTAACTATAAATTTTGCTCCCCCCTGCCAAAAAGTGTGTGCCCCCCCCTCCTCTATGCTCCTCTCCAGCATGTTTCCCCAGCATGTGACGTGATGACGTCATACGCATAACGGAGAAGCTGAAGCAGGAGAGAGGAAGAGAGACAAGCAGACACTGCTGCTTCTCTTGGCTCCAACGCATCCCAAGCCACCCTAGCATGCCCATCCGCCCGCCCATCCTGTACACAGTAGCCAATAGCCGTCTCTTTGTACAGAAAATTGAATCAGTGGGGGAATTTGCCATCTCTGTCAGGGCCCCACCCGCACTGCAGCTGACTCGCGTCCAGTGGACAGCGGCAGGCAGAAGCATGTCAGTGCGTCAAGTGGGTGCCGGCGCCCACACAGACCCTGCTGCTGCTTGCTCCCCCAAGCGGCTGCTGGGGCTGCCTTACAGTAGTTACGCCACTGCTTGTGAATGGTGGCCTGGCCTAGTGAGACTAACTCACATCATTCCATGATGGCGAAGGTGCACGCACATATAAATGACTCTGAAGTCACTTTCATATACATGGACACATATTAACCTTAATAACATTAATTTCCACTAATTTATATTCTGAACACCTCACAACATTGTTTTTAGGCCAAAAGGTTGCACCGAGGTAGCTGGATGACTATGCTAAGCGACACAAGTGGGCCTGCCAACAAGCATGTAACCATCTACCAACAAGTATGTAACAGTGGCAGTTGCAGAGGAGGGGCTGAATCACAGTCAAAAATTCAAATAGGGGACCACACCAACTGCTAGTGACCGCAATGTTTGCCAGTGTTTGGGGTGGCGGTGTAACTTCCCTATTTGAATTTTGGACTAGGCTGCAGCCCCTCCTCGGTACTTATCACTGGGTTTTATCCCTCATATAATGGGTCATGGTGGGAGGTATACATTTCTATAAAATATTCGAGAGAGAGAAAATACCAACCAATGAGACTCTACATACAAAAGTAACAGTTAGGGGCTGAAAGGTCAGTACTATATCTCTCTCCACTTTATCCCCCCTCCAAGCTTTAATACTTATCCCCCTTAATTTCTGGGTGGAATCATATCCTTTATAGTCATAGATATGAGGACATTATTAGCTGTATCCTTTTTATTCAACTACTTGTTGCCTGTCAGCAATTATATAAATGTGTTTGATCAGAATAAAATTGAGAATTTAAATTTGAGGACTTCCTTTCCTTTCATCTCATACGCTGATGTTCAGACCAGCACTTTCGGTTGGAAATAATAGTTTTATCTTGTACTTTAAAATCTCATCTTGAAAGTAAGTAATATAAAATGATAGTAGAAAATCTCTGGGTGATATTTAATAGGATGAGAGATTCAGAAAGTGAGAGATTTGGTAAGAAATGTCCAGTTTTTTTTTTTTTAAAGCAGCAATCATTTACACTGCAAACTCAAACTGGTTTTGCAGTGTAAATGATTGCCGCTTTAAAAAAAAACTGGATATTTCTTACCAAATCTCTCACTTTCTGAATCTCTCATCCTATTAAATTTTACAGTCTATCTTCACTTTTCTCGGTTTACCTGCACCAACGAGATGTCACTACGGTATTTCCAGAAAACATAATTCCTGCAAAAGGATACTCGTCTCGGACACTCCTCTGGATATACAGTAACAATGTAAAAATCCCTATGTTTAGAATGAGCGATTATCTACGTCATGGTTATAGTGATCTGTCACCATCACAAATGCACAGTGGAACATAGAAACATAGAATTTGACGGCAGATAATAACCACTTGGCCCATCTAGTCTGCCCCTTTTAGTGGATTGCATTGTAGTCCATAATGTAACTGTGCGTTAAAGCTTAGAAGTGAATTATAGGGTTCCTGGTAACTGGAAAATGAATGAGATTAGATCACTGTGATACAATAAAAGAGGAAGTAAAAAGCATTATAAGAGTGATCCCACTATTTCATTAGTATTTAAAGTATTTGTATTTCTTGCTGTGGAAGAGGTATACATTGTCATTTCATAAATACTGTAATCATAGTGTCTCACCCAGAATAACACACAGATATGTAATAATCTATATATATATATATATATATATATATATATATATATATATATATATATATATGTCTAGTGTCCGCTTATCTCCGATACACTGCCATCTATTAGCAGCGAGTGAAACTACATCTATTCGCTTTGGAAACCTTTACTTTGAGCGGGTTTACTAGTATTCTATAACCACTTGGCAATAGAGTATTCATTTTGAAAAAAATTGATTCTTTTCCCCAAAATTTGTGGTTTAAGGTGAAAAACGGAGAAACAACCATATAAATTCATGTTATTTTTTTTATAGCTTCCTTGATTTACTTTTTTGTCTTCCCTGAAGGATACGTCCTGCATGCAGCTTTCAAAGTGACTGAATCAGTACTTAGCTGCCTGATCACCTGCTACAAAACTTCAGAATAAAATGCTGTAATTTCCTAATCCTTGACTGACTCGTTCTTACTACATCAGCCTCTGTCTTCCCTCTGTCTTCCCTTAATGCACTGAGCTTGGATTTTTAGTTTCAATACACTACAGTGAAAGGGTTAGTTATGTTTTGTATTACAAGATCATGAATTCTCCATCGACAATCATCATCGTGTGACACTTAAAGCCTTTACATACGTGTGATGCTGTCATTAATTTGGCAGCGTGATACTTGGATTAATTACCTTGGTCTTTTGGTCATTACCAGTTGGCCCTACTACTAATGAGGGGCAGTGTGAAGGCACCATGAAACATCTGTAGCTGTGTTACGGCAGTATGGTATCTTTGTAATTATTTCTTAATCATTCATTCACCACTGCCGAATGGCCATCAAAATCCTGTAACTGCAATTGACTTCAGAACGTAATTGACTTGAAAATATATTGCAGTCACCTTACCATGACCAATTGTTGGCGCAAGTATCAGCGGATGTATCCCTTGTTGCGTATCCTGCAGAGATAAAGCTTTTGCTTCTGGGGCTATTGAGATAATAACAGTTGAAGTGTCCCCTAGCTGTATGAGGTGTTTGCTCTTGTTGAAAATAGTCAGTTTTAATTAATTTTAATATGCAAAGATTAAAATGTGGATTACTGTCCTAGAGCGGTATACTTTGGTCTAATCTTAACTACAGCAAGTGCAACATTCTAATATTGTTCACTTGCAGTAACTGTTTTGATCTAATATAGTTTAATTACTACTGAAATTGCTAAAGCTTTGTCATCTTAAGTCTTAGGCAGTTATTCCATGGCGATTGGCTCACTGATTCTGGTGAGAAATCGGTTGCAAACTGATCAAATCGCATGTGATTGACATCAGGTCCGATGCGATGTGTGTTCCCATGCGCATCGCATCAGTGGCTGAAGATTGCACCTGCTGCATGATATGTTTATTGTGTCCCCAAGTCTTTCGGCAGGCTTGGCTGGGGCAGATGTATTAAGCCTGGTGAAGCGATAAAGTGGAGATAGAGTAGAAGGTGAAAATGCATCAGCCAATCAGCTATGGGGCAGATATATTATAGCGCTTCGTAGCGTGCCATTATAATACTTCCTGCTTTACCTAATTAATGAGGTAAAGCAGGAAGGGACATCGACAAGATGTATTAACATCTTGTCTGTCGAAGCAGGGGAGCACAAACTCCCCCCTCCAGCGACATCCAGATCCTGGAGACAGCGCATCAGCACACACTGACGGGCTGTCTTCTTCCCCCCGGCTGGCTGGACTGATCATGCGTGGGATCTTGCTACTCATGCAAGATCTCCAGCGCAGCCCATAGCCATCAGCAGGGACAGCACTGTCCCTGCTGTTGAGATAGGGCTTCGCCACCCTGCTGCTGGTGAGGCAGTTAGCGGCTGTTTATACATTTGGCCTGCATATTGGCCTGCTATCATTTAGATAGCAGCGCTGATATGGATAGGTGCATTATAGCGTACACCGGCACCTTCATACATGGGGAGAAGCGGTATCTGTGCACATAACGTGCACTGATACCCCTTCTCCCCCATAACGACACTTCATACATTCGCCCCACATTTGAAAAATGACAGTTATACCCCTTTCACATTGCAGCTGTAACACGGTATATTGCCGTTTTTTTAGTGCTTTAAAACGGTTCCAGCTGCAATGTAAAAGCTACATTGTCAATTTACCGGTTACAGAAAACCGGTATTTTGACACGTGTTAAAAGCAGGATCCTACACGTTTCTGAGCCGTTTTACCTGCAGTCTGAACAGCTCAGAAACGGTATTTGCTACAAATGATAACCACACTTGATCCCCGCCCACAAGCAGGAAAAAAACATTTAAAATGACATTGTATGGCTTTCTATGGGTGAAACGGGTTGAATCTGAAAGGTACAAAACGGTATTTAAACTGCAATATACCCTTTTATCATGCAATATGAAAGGGGTTTAAGGCATTGATTGGCTGGCTCATTATCACCTTCCACTTTATCTCCACTTTGTTTCTTCACCAAGCTTAATACATCTGCCACATTGTATACACAATGACTGCATACGGTGTATCATATGAAGTCCTGCCCCCCGGGCAGTTCAAGGGGGGGTCAAGTCCAACTTCCTTCATGAGGCTCAAGGTCACTAAATTGCTTCCTAGGCCCAGATATGGCAATGGGTTTCCAGTTGGACACACCCTGTTTAAAGTACATAAGAGCATGTATTTTAAATGAATTTTTCTCCTAATCTGATCCATGCTTATAATATTAGGACCAACAGACATAACAAATGTCCTAAAGTGTCTGAGCTGATGAGGCACTGTATTCCTAACTACAGTCACTGCAGATTCTCTTATCATTAGTTCAATATCATTAATGTCTTCATCCAGACAAAATGGCCTCTTTCACTGTACCCTAAGGATTGTGAGGATAACTGGGTAATGTTCTGTTGGTCTTGCTGGCTGATGTGTCACTTCTGGCCTTCTCTGTACCTCAGTATTGGTTAAATAAGTCACCATGGCAAATAGTAACTGAAAAGAGGCAACCTTTTAAAGTTTGTGAGCACAAAATGCAGAGCGAAATACCACGTGACCTTTTTCATGTCGATCTTTCATGTCAATGCATGTTGACCTGTTTTATTTGTCGACCTTTTCACTGTTGAGCTAGACACAGTCCACTTATGACCCATAAGTGGACATCAGTGTATGATGGAATAATATTCTACTGTTAAGCTGGGTACACACCTATACAATCTAGGTTTTTATCTGAGCATTCCATCAACCCCACTCCTGATTGAACGTCTCCAAACTACAGCCGATATATGTGTACACACCTATACAATTCTCTTGCGTCGTTTGATCTCCTCCCATCTAAACTATCATAAGAAAATTATTGTACCACCATACACACTTTACCAATTCTGGTTACCAGTCACATCAGATGTAGACAAAATTACCATAATGGGCTGGGTTATGGAGTGATTACATTACCTAAACAAAGAAACTTTGATTGCTTCACTACAGTCTTTGCTGGTCAGAGAACAGAAAACACATTCGTTAGTTTGTTTTCTATAAACTTTGTTCTTGACCTTGAGGAAAAGAAGGGCCTGTGCTTGTATTCTTGCTGCTATGGCGACAACTTTAACGGCAATAAGGAAAAAAAGGGGAGCAGTGCAGCCGCCGGACCAATGACTGGCTTCTGAGACGAGTCACCTTCTGAGTCGAGACACCTTCTCCCATATGCCACGGTGAGCATGTTCTGCTTGTCAGGTATAATTGAAAAGGTAAAACTAAAGAGGGGGGAAAGAACAAGCACACCCCAGATACTTCAAACATTGAAAGTACAGTACAGGGGAACATCACATATCTCCATCACTGCCTTTGAGAGAAAAAAAATCAATTCTAGATCCAAAAAAATGTCAAATATAAAAAAAAACCTTTACACGCCAACTATATATTTAAAAAAATAATAAACGGGTACCATGTCAAAGAAAAAATTGGTTTGACGTATGTTGTATCATTTTGTTTGTTTTGCCTATTGTTCTGGGCTTTATTATTTTTAATCGAGGGAACCAACATGTTTGGTGGAGAGGCATTCTAGGCGGCTTGGATTCCTTACCTATTCCATCTGGTAACACTTCTATCCTGATCTGGATTTGGGTATAGAGGTGTAGGATCCTTGCCTCCTGAAGTGCGTTTTTATATATATATTTTTTTCATTGTATCCTGTCATTTTGTTTTGTATCCTGTCATAACTGGATTAAATCATGTATCTTTTTATGGATGGTGACCTCCCCTGATTTGATGATCTCGACCAGGGAATGACTATAAAGATACCTTTTGTGGCATATCGGGCCTCGCTTATAGGTGATTTTCAACCCTAAGGGGCAGTGATTTATTTGAATACACATAAAGAAAGAGGGAGAGGGAAGATCTGTAATCCATTTGATGAAAATAAACCCCTATGTGTATATAGGGTCTTTTTATAAGGTCAGTATACACTGAGAGAGGGAGTGTATGGCCTTGATGCTGATGAAAGAAACTACGTTTACCGGTTAAAGATACCCATATGTAAAAATAGGGCCTTTATTTAAGGTCAGTTTTGCATCTAGAGGGACAGACATACATCGTTGGAGGTTCTACGACGATCCCCATCTTTGATCCCATTATTACCATTTGCAGAACCATTCATTCACACTGTTAATTTTGGGAAAGCACCACAGGCTTCCTTTCCATTTTTGTATAAAGGAATTGTGTATGGTGTGATAGACCAAAGAGAGGGACCTAGGCAGCATTCCAGGAGGCGCATTTGCTCTTCTATTTTCTAGATTAGTAGACGGAGCCGCTTGGCGAATGGCTTGGTACGCCATGGTGCAAATGAGGGATGCGTGCATGTGAGATGCTCACACACCCTATTTTCGGCAATGAACACACAAGCGTGTTGGATGCTAGAGTGTCCCTGTCCTGGTGATCGGCACACCGGCGCAGGTTATCTTGGCGCGCTGTCACTAACAATGTCCGCTGATCCATCTACAAGATTTCCCCGACTGAGACAGAGTATTTTTAACCATTTATCAATCATACCACATGATTGGGAACAGCGTACTCACCTATACAATCCAATGGTCGCTCCTCCAAGGATGAAAGAACAGCCAGACAATTGTATAGGTGTCTAGCCAGCTTAATATAACCATAACTTACAATATACCCTAATCTGCCCATGATCTCTACAAGGACAATAGAAGCACCCCAATTAGTTTTAAAAGGTTGGCACCTATGTATCCCAGTGCTAAACAGCAGATAGCTAGAGAGAAAAGTAATTATACCTGATCTGTTTATACCGTATATATTGCACCAACATGCTTCTAAATTTAGAATGGTTAAATATAACATGCTAAGTGAATCTCTAATGCTCGGAGACTGGTTAGCAGTCTTCACTGGCAAACCACAGAACATAAATTGACAGTTTTATAAATGTTGTTAAAAAAAAGATACTTGTCATCTTACCATTGGGAAATAATTATAAAACAAACCAACACAATGTGAAGGAGACCAAAATAAAAGGCACAGAAACGTGCTCAAGATGAGTAGCAACTATTTCATACAGTCTAGTCTTTATGGAGAACCACACATTTAATAACAAGCTTCCATTTACTGTGATGGCGGCCTGCTACAAATTGGGGGGGGCACGAAACATGCCCTTCCTCCGGGCACCGTGGAACCTAGCTACACCCCTGCCATGCCCATTATACAATATGACACACACTGCAATGCCCATTGCACATGCCACCCACAGCAATGCCTATTACTCAATATGTGACACACCGTAATGCCCATTACAGACGACACTATATGACACAAACCACAATAACACTTACACGTTACACCACACACTGTAATGTTCCTTACACTTTACGCCGCACATCGTAATGCCCCTGACTCTATATGCCACACACTGTAATGCCACTTGTATGGCGTTTGCTCCTCCAAGCAGGCACGGGGTCTGCCGCACGGTGGCTACGCCACTGCTTCTTACTCCAAATGGCACTATTGGCTCTTTCAGCATCACACCCGGTGAACAGTCTGTTCGCCGTGGGTGCACGCACCCTGCGTATGCACATGTGCAGAAATGCACATGCACAGAACAAAAACATCGGACTGCGAACGGAACTAGAATAAGGTCCTCAATGTTTGCAATGAAAAACTTTGATTTTCTTGTCTCTCTCTCTTGATAACACACAGATAAATCCTGCTTGTTTAAGCAATTTCCCAATGAGTGATTTTGCATCTTTTTAATGAAAATAAATAGATTAATTATAGAATATTTAGATGGCAATCTCCTTAGAAAAATGCACATTTGTCTCCTGCTTACAGCTAAGTGGTATTTGTAATTTGAATAATTAGCCATATAGATTCCTACTGAGACCAGAAAGCCTTTCAAGATCACAGCTGCATTATATTTAAAAACAAAGAAAATCTTTCCTGGCACCACAAACAAAAATCTAATTTTGAAAGTTTTGTCTGATAAACATAAAAAATACAAAATACAAAAATACAATTAAGCTGAACACAATACATTTAAATGAATACATAGTACATTTAAATCAGTATATTGATGCCGGCATCCCGACTGCCTTCAGAAGACCGGCATTGGAACACTAAAGGGATCAGGATGCAAACACTGGAAAACCGATTGGTAAAGATGCAGGTGGGTGAGTATGGGGGTAGGTTAGGGTCAAGATGGGGAGGAGGGGTGATAGGTTTAGGCACTAGAGGGGGTATTTATGGTTAGGATGCGGGAATGGAAAGTTTAGGCTATGAGGAGGGGGCTTAGGTTTAGGCACTTACAAGGTGGGAGGGGTTAGGGTTAAGCTGCAGTCACAAGGGGTTAGGGTTAGGTGGCGGAGTACAGGGGGTTATTGTTAGGCACTAGCAGGGATGGTAAGAGTCAGGCTGCAGATGGGTAGGGACAAGGTGCTGCAAGGGCAGTTTAGGGGGGACAGTGGGAGGGTACATATACTTACTTCACCCCTGTTGAGATCCCCTCCTTTGGGATCAGTATTTTGACCGCCAGTACCCTTACCACTGATCATCCGTATGTATCCCCCATAGCAGCTTCTGATTTTATTACATACAGCTTAACTACTGTGATCTGTGCCTGAAGGACTACAGTATTAGCAATACCTACAATCCTCATGAATTCGTCTGTGAACCAGGGTTTGAGGTTCGGACTCCATGGAACTTTCTTCCCGACATAGTTGAAGAGACCTTCAATGTAGAGTCCTTCAAATACAAACCCATTTCACTAATGTTTATGATATTATTACTATTATTATAATTTCCAACATGTCCACAGAACATTAATTGAGATTTTAATGCAAAAAATACCAAACAGAATTTTTTTTTTTTTACGAAAGATATAATTATATTTAAAGAGTGCAAACAAATAAAAGAAATGCAATACATAAAGTACGATGAATCACAAAATTAGTGGATCAAAGCAAGAAATAAAAACATTAAGATTTGGCATATTATCCACCAGCTCTGATATTATAAATACTCGAATTGCCGCTTTGATGACTTAAAGTAAAGCAGATTTTTGGGTACTTATATGTTAGTTGGGCGACCACTAAGCTATTTGCTTCGTTTTCCGCTCGCTACGCTTCGGGCTCGGTGACTCGGTGCTCTCGCCACATTATATAACATCAACTCCAAGCGGACATGGATAGTTGGGGTATGAGCGTACTAATTATAGTGGGCGCCCAACTAACATATAAGTACCGATTTTTGTCCTTTCTACAGACTTTCAATATTAAAGCCTTGAGAGATATAAGATCTAATAATATTTTAGCTGTACCTCTGGAAGAAAAATGTGGATGACACATTCATTGTTTTCTCTAAACAGACCAATAAATGATACTTAGTGAAAAATGCTTCTGCCACGATTGAGGTGTCTTATACCAGCATTTCACACCATGTGTCTGGTCTTTATATAAAAGGATAATATAGATCTTAAAATATTTAGCCATGTGTATTATACTTTTCATTATAACTAGAACAGATTTAACCTAAATCTAATACACTCTCTGGAGTTTTAGATATGCATGCTCCCTGTACAGGAAGCAGACAGACAGCTGACATCCACTGACGTCACCTCCCCCCCCCTCCCCCGCACCCACCTCAAAGCTGCATTATCATGGGACTGCCCAGCGTTTTCATGGGAACACTGGGCTTTCCCATGGGAGCAGCATTTCGTCGCGCCCGCTCGCACCCAGCGGCATAAATGCACATGCTCAAAACATCACTCACCTGTGCGAACACGTGGGGGAGCGATGTAACCAGAATAAGGCCCTTGGTTTGCTAACGGACTAAACCATGTGCACTGCAGGTGTGGCAGATGTAACATGTGCAGAGAGAGTAAATGGGCATACAGACAGAGCAAATGTTTGCTATTTTCTAAGCAATCTGACTAAATTGCTTAGAAAGTAAGCACAGATCTCTCCTTGTGTATGCCCCGAGAGATTAATTATCTCTTGCTAACTAAGTCAGTGCATGCAGTCAAAATCTAGTCAAATTGCTTAGAAAGTGACTGCAAATATCTCTGTGTGTACAGAATGAGAGATACTGATCGCAATCTCTCATTTTGAACCACTAGCCGGCCTTTTTTTGCTTAAGCAAAATTGCTTAGCAAAATCGCTTAGCACAAATCTGTGCATGTGTATGTGCTCCCCATGGGAGATCTGGACACCAGTAAATTGCCTACCCTAAATAGCTTAGCAAAATTGATTTGCACACATCTCTACGTGCAGTGGCGGAACTCCCGGAGGCAATGGAGTCATTTGCCGCCGGGCGCCAGCCTTAAAGGGGGCACTGGCTCCATTGCCTCCTGGGAGTCCAGCCCCTGTGAGGAAAAGTGCCCCACTTCGCCAGTCAAAAATGCACTTTGCCGGTCCCCGCCCCTTGCAAATGAGCGGGTCCCGTGCAGCGCTGAGATTCAGCGGCAGCAGTCCGTCCGTTCATCCCGCTCCCCTCAGCAGCACTCTTCCTCTCACACTCCCAGCCGCGCCAACCCCCTGAAAGTCAGGAAGCCTGAGATATGCTAGCGCCGGGGCTAGCTCAGTGCGGAAGGTTCCCCCGTGACAGCCTCCTGAAGGCCGCTAGCTCTGCAGCGCCGACAGCTGTCTATCACCGCCTAAGCAGTGATAGACAGCTGCCGGCACTGCAGAGCTAGCGGTTATCCAATGTAACTTCAGAATTGCAGCCCGGGCACCATGAAGGAACGGCGTGCAGGCCATGAGGCGTAGAAGGCAGCAGAGGCACGGAAGATCATGCAGATTCCGGCACCGCGGCTCCAGCGGTGTCGCTAAGGTCAGGGGTGCTGCTGGTGTCCGGGATACATGTTACCTAACTGACCTGCCTCTGTCTCCCCCTCGTTATCTGCCTCACCCCCCCTCTCTATATGCTTGACCCCTCATCCCTCTCTCTCTCTGCCTTAACGCCCTCTCTGTCTCTCTCTGCCTGTCTCCCCTCTCTCTACCTTACCCCTCTCTCTCTCTGCCTGACCCCTTCATTCTTTGCTTCACCCCCTCTCTCTCTCTCTATATATATATCTTTCTCCCTCTCTATAGCTATCTATGGGGGGGGGGTGGGGGGGGGGGGGCACCAGCTTATATCTTGCCTCCGGGCTATATGCATGAACTTACGCCACTGTCTACGTGTGTATGCCCCTTTAGATTTAGTTGGGATGTGTACTTAAAACTGATATCTATATTGTAGTGTAAAAATAAAGCAGACAATATTTACCCTGCACAGAATCAAAATAACTCATCCAAATCTAACTCTCTCTGCATCTGCATCTAACTCTCTCTACATCAGTTCCTCCTGCAGTGCACATGGTTTTGTCCATTAGTAAACCAAATGTGCTTTGGAAATGAACCTGAATCAGGCCCCTAGTTCCATTTGGAAACATTTGAATAACCAACTTAGAGGAAATTGCTTTATTATTTATTTATTATATAAAAAGTTCTAATTATTTTTTTTTTTACACATCCTTCAATTTTGGCATGTTGCTAATATAGCCTATAGTAGTATATAGTTAATATGATATATTTCTTTATTTTTTAGTCTGTAGTACACGCATAGGCGTGCACACATTGAGTGTAAAGGTGCCCACACACGCACCCGTTCCCGGCGTGCGTTGTGGGCTTAACTAGCACACATAGCATCGCATCGTATGCCTTGTGCATACGATGTGCATGCGATGCGATGCTATGCTAGAAAAAGCTAGTACAAAAAGTATGTGCAGCACATACTTTTTGTACTGTACGATGAGGTGCCGCGGGGGCGCGCACCCCATCGTACAGCATCGCACCGCCGGGATCGGTGCGTGTGTGGGCACCTTTAGGGGTGCACAGGCACCACCTAATGCTTTACCCACTATTATGAACTACCACCCTTCCTCTAGCAATACCTTTAACCAAAGACTTTTGCTTTTTAGAACTGTATTCCATTAAAAGAAGCGCCCATCAATCGTTTTGCATTGTCTATTTTGCATTGTTACTTGTACTAGACTATTGTCATATCACTACATACCTGCGTCATCCATATATGTTTTTGACTTTATTTGCATGTACTCTTACACAGAGTAATTAGCAGATTAAAACTGAAATATTCAGGAGATTATTGTGTGGCTGAGAAACGTTTTATATTGTAGTGAGTTCCACCAATGGGCGGTGTTAGACATGCCCAGTAGGTTGGTGCTAGGCACACCCCTTTGACGGTGCACCCTCTAATAAAATGTGCTGCGCACACCTATGAGTACACGGTGGCACTCATAAGTTGTACTCCAAGTTTGTGGTGCAATGTCCATAAAATGATATGTACCCCTGACGAAAACTGTCTGGCTGCCAGTTGAAACAGCTGTCGAGTCAGCCGCTGTATGCCTGCATGCTGTGAGATGTATTGTTTCTAAAATACACACGTTTTGGCATTTAATTACCTGTGAGTGCTGTTTTTTTTTCTTCCCTCAGCAATAGGGAGGTAAGTGCTTGTTTCTTTATTTTATGAAATAACAATTTTCAAATATTTTTGGCAACGATATTTAAAAAATTAAGATAATAAAGACTTTTACTGACAATTTCAGCTATGATAAAAGGAAGTATATTTGTATTACAATAATGGTAATCATGTTAAATGCCTGATACTTTCACTGGAATTGGAAATGTTTTAGACACCCTTGCCCTGTACCTGTGTAGATTAAAAAGAGGTTGAGCTAAAACAGTTAGCAACTATATGAGTCATGCAGTTGGTGTATGTGATTAGAGAGTTTCAAATGGGTACTTCCATTATATAACATGAAGGGGGAAATTTAATAGGATGAGAGATTCAGGAAGTGAGAGATTTTGAAAGAAATCTCCAGGTTTTTATAACGGCAATCATTTACACTGCAACACCAGTTTGATTTAGCAGTGTAAATGATTGCCGCTTTAAAAAAGAAACTGGAGATTTCTTACCAAATCTCTCACTTTCTGAATCTCTCATCCTACTAAATTTCACCCGAAATGTGTTTTGAAGAATAAAATTACACCTAGGTCTGAAATGTTACTATTTTCAATGTGTTTAAATACATATTTTTAGAATTGAAAATTCTCTCCTAAATAAAACCAGTTTGATTTCAGCTAATAACAGAATGTAAAATGATATGTTCTTGTAGTATTATGTTACAAATTTAATAAAGACCGAAAATTGATTTCCGATACTCACAAACATAGTTTTAAAGGGTTTGAAAAATGAAACAAACCCATTTGTCTCTGGCGAGTTAACATTTTAAGATATTTAATTAATTAGGGTCAGGTATCATCTGTGTTTGCTGTTTTGAAAGTTACGGCAGTTATAGCTTATCTCAAAACCTTTCTTTCACCTCCTGTAGAGCTAAATCTGGATTACATTGTAATTTGTTTTTTAATTATATCGTTATTGATATGACACTGATTATTTTTTGTTTATATCTAAACCCTAACAATTTGCCCTGTGATCTGTTGGTAGCCGATAGGTTGATTTTTCACACTATCGACCCTTTAATCTGTCTTCTCTTAAAAAGTTAGAAAACATCCTAATTTACCTGTATTATCCTTTCTTTGTCTATAATTCTAATATTTAAAAACATTTAAGAGTCCAGAGTTCCTTAAATGTTCTAGAGTTCCAAACCGTATTTCCATCACCTTAATTGTTATTACCATTGCCCTTTGTAAGCTTGCGAGCAAGGCCCTCCTACCTTTTGACTGTGTGTAAATACCTCGTTTGTTGTATCACTGTCTCCTTTGTAAAGCGCAACGGTATATGCTGCGCTATATAAGAAACTTAATAAATAAACAAATCTGAATTGAATATGTATCGCAGGTTTGTTGTTTTTTTGTTATTTTTCTCTAGTGTTGAGCTTTGATGGAGATACAGCAGAGACATTCTCAATTTCTTTTGATACAACCAATTACATTATGTGTAGTGTTTGTCACAGAATAATGCTATATGCAACATCTTATAGTCCTGTTAGCAGATTGCAGTGGTTATGTGTAGCTGATATCAGGTCCATGTGGTTGTTGTATGAGGGCCTACAGTATTATGCCTTATGAGGAGGCAGAGATGGCCAGGAAGCCTTCAGAAAAAAGTGGCACTGTTAATATGTAAAGCACACAAAACAGCACAGAAGAGAAGTAGACAGGAAAGTAAAGGTAAACTATAGTAGAGCATTGGGGCTGCATGGACGGTGTAATGGTTAGCATTACTGACTCACAGCACTGAGGTCATGGGTTCAATTCCCACCTTAACTATGCGGAGTTTGTATATTCTCCCCGTGCTTTCATGGGTTTACTTTGGGTACTTTGGTTTCCTCCCACAAAAATATACTGGTAGGATAATTGGCTCCCAACAAAATTAACCCTAGAATGAATGTGTGTGTGTGTATGTGGTAGGGGATATAGGCCCTCACTCTGGTTGACTTGGTAAGCTGTGAAGTTCGCAGCTTATTAAGTCCCAGAGAAGCCCCCCGGCAAAGACACCCCCTGCCACCGTATCCCCTCACAACGATGCAAGGGTTTTTTATTTGAAAACACATCCCCGTACATGTACCCAGCAGGAGAATTATGGTCGGCAACCATTGAATGATTTCTCCAAGGCTCAAAATTATAAGTCAGGACGATGTATGCGAACCCAGAACTAACTGAAACTGAGGAGAAGCCGGTGGTTGTGTGTTTACCTGCGGCTCCTCCACCCTAATACTGCTATTGGCCGCCTAGTGGCCTAACGACTCCTGATTGGCCGCTAGGTGGCCAATAGCGCTAATTGGGGGAAGGAGCCGCAGGATGCAAACACACATCCTCTGGCTTCTCCTCAGTTAGTACATCGTTTTTTTGTTTTGCCAAATCACTGGGATGCCTGGAAAGACGATGATGTGATCTATGCCAGAGGACCCCCGTGAGTATGTTTTCCTTCCACAGTTGATTGATTTTTTTTGAAGACTGGCGGATGGAAGATACCTACCTATGTGTCAAGATAGGTAAGTATCCGTATGGATGTAATAAAGTTATACTTTTATTGTGTGTATGTGTTTTTATTTCACTATTTGTACTGGTGTGGGACTAGAAGTTCCAGTGGGTCCTTTAATGCTCGCATGCTGGGACTTGTGGTTCTCCAAGTCCCTGCATGCAGTGCAGACTTGCTGGGACTCATAGTTCCACAGCAATACACAATAGTTATTTATATTTTTACACATTTATCAGCCCGTTGCCCACGGCCCAAGGGGCATTGGGGACAGCCCCGGGCTTTAGTCTGGGCAGGTAAATTCTAGATGGGGGACCTCTTCAGTGGGGTGGTCCACACCTCCTCAGGATCCCTGCACAGGCTGACCAGTCTCCCCCGGCTGTGGCATTACCCTGCTGACTGGTTAGGTGCTGGTTCTTAAAATATGGGTGACCCCTACTCATTTTGCCCTCCCGTATTTTGGGAACCAGGACCGGCCCTTGAGCCTGGTGCTGGTTTTAATAAATCAAGGGGGACCCTATTTTGTTTGCCTCGTGATTTTTTTAAACCAGGACCGGTTCTTTGAGCCCGGGGCTGGTTATGCTCAGAAGGGGGAACCACATGCCATTTTTTTTTTTGCCAAAAATTAGCATATTATTAAATAGTCAAATTCTTCCAAAAAATTGCAATTTTGAAAAATGCGATAAGGTGCAATTTCAGAACCTTACTAAAAATCGCATCCTATTAAATCTCACCCAGTATGTTAGTTATATGTTCCATCATTTTTGGGTTTTATGTATTGAATGTAATTGCCAAGCATTGGATGGGCTGGTGATTAGTTACATTACTGGATATGCATTCAAAGCTTTTATTTCTTTATAATGTTTCTACTGTTGCTGTGGATATAAGATTGTTGTATTTATATGATGCTGTTATGTCTGCGGCCTTTGGGGTTATCTGATTTATTTGTGAGTTTGTTTTGAGGTGGCTGATTGAATGTTTTCAGGTGGCTGGATACCACTAATTTTCAGATGTTACTGGCTTTCATGTCTGGAGGTACAGTATGTTTGGCTTTTTTTAAAAACATTGGCCATGAACTCCTTGAGTTGTGGTGGAGCTATAGTCTCTTTCTGTAAATCTAGTTCTCCTGGTTAAAATGTGTTATTTTGTTGATGCAGTTTGTTGTTTAGCCAAATATAACTGCGGCACTATTAAGTTTCCTATTTTCCGTTGAAGTGCATTAGGTCTTGGACTGAATTTATGAGTTTCTAATGTTTAGTGTTAGTTTCGGACTCATCATGTCAGTGCTATATTGTGTAAATTATAGGTTTAAACCCTTCAGTGGTGGTTTTTTTTAAACACAACTCCCTGGTTGTGCACGGGGAGATTGACAGCACGGATTCCCGGCCACTTTGGGATGCCTGAGAATCAGCATAAACAATTACACAGTCAAGCTTTCCCCCCAGCCACTAGGAGCCTGGGAGGCGGTCTTAACACTGTATTGGCTCATGCTGATTCTTGGGTGCCACACGGCAACCCCAAATAATGGCTGATATTCCATGGGCAGCTGAGTATACACATAGCAAGGAAATCTTACGAGGAGGCCAGTTCTTGCAGTGCAGCTGGCCCTGGAAGATTTCTGAGTGTACCAAGTGAGTGATTCATTTACTATGATTTATGCTTTTAGTGATGGTGCCAAGTTTGTATTATGTTCCTTCCCAATGAAGGTATGCAATCAATGTATATTTTCCAGAGCATTATGTGCTGCATTTATTTGTCTTTTTTTTCTTGTCACTAGTAGAGTGCCACAAAGTTTCATGGATGTGTTCCACGAGTCCATGCAACCACAATCCACAACTATATATCACTTGCTGTACATTCAAGTTACTGCTGAATTAACCACTCCACTGGTTAGAGTATGAACAGTATAGTGTATTTTCTGGTTGCTCTATGACACTGATATACAATTGCCAGCAGTACACATATATTCCAGTAATGGATACTTTTTTAAATTTGAACTTTTGGGATTCCTTCTCTTAACTAATGTCTTTCCGGATAAACCATTGCTTGAAATGTAGGCAGATCAGACTGCCGGTGGTGTTTCCACTCTTTCACTGGAACTCTTTTGTTTATAACTGTATCTGGTTGGCACATTACACGATTCAGCTGTCCATTATCTCCAGCTTGTATCAGTGTTGTATTTTCAAAATTGTTACTTTTACCCCATTATCAATGCCGCAAAAACCCTGTTTTTTGTCAGGGCAAGCAGTCGTGTCTCAGTGTGAATGGGTGTGAGTAAAATTCCCAGGTGTAATCCCCCTGTAATTGCACACAGGTTTTTTGCAGGGTTATTCCTGGGAATTACCTGGTTGACCACCAGTGTGAAGGGACGCGACCCAGGTTTTTCACACAGGACTTGAAGAAGCAAGGAGGAAGAGTGGTGGTGCACTTGTGGACAATCGAAGCTGCTGTTTCAACAGCCAATATTAGCTTCTCTTAAATTACGCACACTCTGTTGACAGGCCTGACCAGGGAAGCAGTGTGAACGGGGCAGACATGGGAATTTCCCGGGTCTAAGGTGCAGTGTGAATGGGGTCTGTGAGCTGAGATGATCTATCCTCACCAAAATCAAAAATATTGGTTTTTGCAGGAGCGGAAATGAGTACATGGTATAAGATCTGCTTTGCATCCCTGGTATAAGATCTGCTTCTTTCTCTCTTTCTTAGCTGTCTGTTGTTGTTCTTTCCAATCAACTTATTGGAACTTAGGGAATAATAGTGTCCTCTTTGGAGGCTTGCTCAGTACACAACATGCGCATAACTCTGTATACTGGTGACTATACATTTTTCCTATTTTGCACTGAGATGGTGTGCAAATTACTTTATGCCTGATATCTGTAGGCATCTGCATCAATGTTTACTTTGTTTCATCTTCAGGGTGCAACACGCATAACTGTACTCAACTTTCATTTGCCAATTCTCATACTGCCCCTGGCAGCAAGTTGAAGTTGTGTCCAATTCTAAATACCGATGAGTCTTATGTCACCCTAGTAGAAATGAGGTCCGTAAACTCTTCACACTTTACTGTGAGTGGCCACTGGTTAGACAAGAACTACAGCCAATACAGGTAATTGTTTTTTGTTTAAGTTTCATATCATGTACTTTAATGTACCTACCTTGTATTAACTTATTGAATATATATGTTTGGTGAAGATACTAGTAGTGTCTCTACATTTTTTAAATGCAGGTGGCTTTGAAAAACATTGTCTTAAAGTTAAATTGTTTAAAAATATACTTCTTCTAAGAATACTGTAGTTTAATTTTCAGGATATAAAAATATTTCCAAACAGGAAATTTGTAAGGCAATCTTTTAATAGAATATCTTTAATTATGCCACGTACAGTAAAATGACTACTATGCGTGGCTGGTAACCTACACATATTTTCTTCTCTACTTAACATTCTGCATTGCAAATAATTCTGCAAAGTTTTTGCAGTTTTTAATTTTCTGATTTCGTGTTTAACTTATTGGAAAACATTGTGCCTAACGATAAATTCCTCTCATGCTTTGTGCTACTAATCATGATAAAAACATTAATTTAGCAGATAAATATCAAGTATTTGTTAAGCAGAAAATCAGTGGACCTTGAAATATTATCTTTTCATGGGATATAAATAAGTACAATTGTTTCTTATTACAGGGAATGAGTCGGTAAAGAGGAACTAATCAAACTGGTACTAAAAGCTATTTATACTTGTTTTTCATGTGCCACTTCAAAACAGGACTGCATTAATAGGGAAGGTATGACTTCTGAAATGTGATTTCATTTTAAGCAACTACTGAGCACTTCAAAACTTATAAAATAACTCATATAGGGGCAGATGTATTAAGCCTTAACAAGAGATAAATGCAAGGGTGATAAAGAGAGCGATAAACGTCCAGCCAATCAGCTCCTTACTGACTTTTTTCAAACACAGCCTGTGACATGGCTGTTAGCAGGTGCTTGGCTGGGCGTTTATCTCTCTTTATCACCCTTGCGTTTATCTCTTGTTAAAGCTTAATACATCTGCCCCATTATTAGATGTCCAGCACGGTCAGTCTAGACCGAATCGTCAAAAAAACGGCAAATTGTAATCAGTTATACAAAAGGACCAGCATATGCGAAATCATATTCGCTTGCCACTGATTCACTACATCCTGTCCCTTCTCTGTCCCACCCAACCTCTGTCCACTACTCTTCTCCACTCCTTGCTCTGTCATTTAACACCCCATTTCATTCCACCCTCTCACCAAATGATATACAGTACTTATACCTTGCCATCACAGTTTGGTCCTCTGGCTAAGGTTTGTCCCTCTACAGTTGGAATCATGAAAGTGGGGCAGATGCAATTGTAAATCCTAAGCCCAATTATACATGTATGAAGAAGAGATTTTGAGACTATTAAACATACTGTAATATCTGTGGTGGCCTCAGAGGTGGTGTTGCAGCTCAATCTAGAATAAACATTTAGCAGCCACACCAACTACTGCTCCAAATGCTGCCAAACATCACCAGTTGGGCATCAGCAGACAGTGTGGCTCCTGTTTGATTTTTGGAATGTGCTGCTGCCCCACCTCTACAGTAGAACCCACCACAGCTAACTATCGTATAAAAAACAGTCAACCAGATATAAAGTAGATCTGTATGGTACGTGCCAAACATGAGATCTGTCCATTAGATTTGCTGAGATAATTATGGGGGGAATGTATTAGGGTGTGAGATTCAGAAAGTGAGAGATTTGGTGAGAATTCTCCATTTTTTTAAAAGGGGAAATCATTTACGCTGTAAGTTGAGTCTGCAGTGTAAATGATTGCCACACTCCCCCCCCCCCCCATTACTGTAAAGATACCTTGTAATTCTCAATACTTCTAAATGCAGTACAACACAGCCAGTAACAGGGAAATCGATAGCCAAATCAGTTTACAAGACATATAAAATCCCCCCCACCCCTTTGGTTTTTACAAAATGAAACACGCACACACTATCTTTAGATCAGAGATTGGGAATAAAAAAACAAAGTGACCGGTCATTGCAGCTTTTCATTATATAGAAAAAAACAAAAACAGGTTGCTGCGCTTAATGGAAAGAATAGGTGAATCAATTGTAATAAAATATAATTTTAAGAAGGTAAATAATATTCATAAGGCCCAATAACTTAATACAAGAATAAATAAAGTTGAAATTGAAATAACAGCATCAGAATTTTCCAGATTGTAGGAATAGGTAAGCGACTCACAGTGGGGTTGGACACCTTGATAAACCTGGCATTGAGTCCAGTAAAATGCGTTGGAGCCTTTTCAGAAACCAGTTTTGTTGGACCCTCCAGTAACGTTGGACTAACCTGCTGATTCTTCTGACCACCTGGTCCCCCAAATTTGGATGTCTTTGGCTAAATCACACCTGGTATAAATGGATACAAATTGCTGAGAGGTTGTAGACCCATAAAAGCCATCTAAAAGGGACTCCCTCATACAGCCCTCCAGGAAAACATACCGTGTGGACTCCATCACCAATCGGGACTGGTGCTACTGTGGACAGTGCAGGTCATATTCCAACCCCACTGTAGGTCACTTACCTATTCCTACAGTCTGGAAAATTCTGATGCTGTTTTTTTAACTTTCAACTTTATTTATTTATCCTTGTATTAAGTTATTGGGCCTTATGATTATTATTTACCTTATTAAAATAATATTTTATTACAATTGATTCACCTATTCTTATCATTTAAGCGCTGCAACCTGTTTTTGTTTTTTCTAATTGTTATCAGGAGACTGACCATCTCTAACCCAAAACAGATAAAAAGGATAGGAACCCTGCGCTTCCTATTGGGGTGAATAATTGGATGATGATGGTCTTTTTCTGCGATGGAGATTTTTTGTTCCTCAGATTTATTCCTCCGAATCTTGTACCTCAAAAATAAGATGGATATAATATCATGGTGCAGATTTCCCTATCTAACCAGCAGCTAATTTTAAGGCAGCAATTCATGAGTTAAGCGCTCTTGGGTTCTTATACCTAGTATTAAGAGCCTTTGTTTCCAGCTTTTCATCATAGCATCTAATCCTTGACAGACTAACACAAGCCTTAACTCCTAGCCAGTCCGGTAGATATGCAGAAAATTAACAAACAAAGATTATAGAGGTCTAGTTACTAATTCTTGGATGCAAAAAAAATTAGATGGAGACAAAGTACAACTCCTAACCGTCATGAATGTATTTAAAAAATGACAGTTAGGGTCTGGTTGGTGGGTACTTCATCTCTGTCCATTTTATCTCCCCCAAAAGTTTAATAAATAAAACTATTTTGTAGGTGAAAATATTTTGTTTTTAAGGAGGAATACACATACCTCCCAACTTCTATCTTCTCGTACACGACATGTGCATGCACCCTGAGAGCTGCTGGCCATGCAACTAGCCTCTCTATCTCTCTGAATAGATGCGGTGCGCAGGCAGAGCAACAGAGGAAAGTAGATACTCCAACTGCCCCCAAACCCACTGCGGGACACTCGGTAGGACACAGAACAGTTTCCCAATAATTGGACTGTCTAGCAAAAATCGGGACAGTTGGGAGGTATGGTATATAGTACTTGCTTTTCAGGAGAAATCACACAACATTGAATTCTATGCATTGTGCATCTTCCAGCTGCAAGTCAGCAAAAAAAGGCTTGTCTTATTATAAAAATAAACAAGAAGAGCAACAGTTAAAATTTCAAAAGCTTCAAACTAGAAATGTAAGTAACAGGGTGTAAGATCGTAAATAAATATTTCATATTCTCCAGTAAACTCTGTATCTAAGGACTCCCTATGCCAAGAAAGAGTTTTTTACATTATGACTACATACAGTATATTGTCATTGTATATTGTAAACTCTGGTATGTTGAAGGACAAGAACAATATTGTATGTTGCTCTATTGGAAAAAAAATATTAATACATGCATTTGACATATTCAAGGCTAGATTGTCCCTGACAGCACCCTTTCCATCAATAAGTTGCAGAATAATTAAAGTACAGCACTTAGTGTATCTCTTTAGCATCTTATAAAATAGCAATCTTTTATCAATTGCAAGGAATAAGATGACAATTTATCCTGACACTATATTACAATGTGTTGAAATAATCTTTGCAATGTTATAGAGAATAACAAGATTAAACATGCTTCTTATTTCATTTCTCCATACTTGGGTCAAAATCAGCACTTGAATTAAAAGATATTTGCTCAGATGGAACCATTAAATGGTTTCCAAACTGAGATTGACCTACAAAAGTCAGTTTGTTGTTTGACCACCATTCCTGAGAATGAATGAAGTATTAAATGTGTCAGTTGTGAGCTCTGCAGTACTTTCTCTACTTCAAAAAGTGATGTAATCGTGTAACACAAGCGCATGACAGGGCCCCTGACCATTAGTACTGTCAGCACGCCATACTGTAGAGCAGGGGTGGCCAAACCTGTCCTCAAGATCTACCAAAGATGCATGTTTTCCAGGCAACCTGTGGGTCTATAGTAGGAATGAATGCAGCATGTTTTAAAATGTGACAGTAAGTAATGACTACAGCTGTGCAGCAGCTAGGTAACCTGGAAAACGTGGACCGTTGGTAGATCTCGAGGACCGGTTTGGCCACCCCTGCTGTAGAGGATGTGAACATTGTTGCAGGTATGAGGGAGGCAAGTTTATCTGAAGAGTCTGCAGATGAACAGCTTTATTATCTAGTACAGGGGTCCTCAAACTATTTTGCTCTGGGACCCCATCTAACAACAATTACAGGACTCCAGCAAGTTATTGCAGAAGGTCATCACATCGCACGTGTAGTCAGCAGACAGCACATACATAGCAGCATTGTGGAGGCACAAAATGATGGGAGGAGTCTAATATACCATAACCTACCACATGACATGTGTAGTCAGCAGACAACACATACATGGCAGCATTGTGGAGGCACAGAGTGATGGGAGGAGTCTAATATAACAGACAATTCAACAGATATTTCAGACTCTTTGAATCACTGACTGAGATTAGAAAAGTCATCAGACTGACGGTCAGCAACATGGAGTCATGACCCCATGCTGAGAAGGTCGGGACCCACTTTGGGGTCAGGACCCACAGTTTGAGAACCACTGATCTAGTAAGAGAAAAATACATTGGTTACTGATGTTATTCAGTGTGCTGGGGGAAACAGATTTAAATACGATATGGTAATAGAATTCGGATATCTTGGTTACATATTTTTGCGCAAAAGTATGAATAAGCCCCCAAGTTATGACTTGGAGGCTTATTCATACATTTGCGCAAATATATGTAACTAAGATCTCTGAATTCTATTACCATACCATCATGGTACGGTGGCTCCGGCAGGTTTAAATGAAGCTTGTAGCTTCTTACCATTTCTATAGATATGTATTTACATTGATTGTAAGTGTTTATACGCTACATTGTTGTTTCTTAGATTGATACTATAAGCTGTTACTGTTTTGTCCGATTATGACTCTTGTCTACAGCATTTACAGTCTATATTGCAATTATGATGCTGTCAGTATTTTAAATTTTGTGCACTTCTTTGTTTATGTGTAGGTCGCCTAGCAACCTGTCTTGTTCTGGCATACCGGCTGGTATGCGTCGCTGGCTAGTGACGTCATCAAGACCTGGACACATGGCGGTGAGCGGGCGTCCTAGTCACGGTGTAAGGTGGTGGCTATAAAGGTATGTCATTGTAATGTATGTGTTGAGCTTGAAAAAGGTCAAATAAAGACCGAAATGTTGCCCGCAGACCTGCTTGTCTGTCTTCATTGATTAGAACTACAAGTCCCAGGAGTGCTTTCACCACCAACTTACATACATATATATACTTTCTGTGAGAGATTTGAAATCTCTTATGCTGAATCTCGCATTATGAATCTCTGGCACACATCTCTCTGTGTGTAGGGCCCATGAGCTTACCATACCCAGGGGCGTAACTAGAACTTCATGGGCCCCATAGCAAAATATTTGCTATGCCGCCCCCTTCCCCCCCCAGAACAGTGACAGTGAGAGATAAAGAGGAAAAGTGACAAGGAGAGGGAGAAAGAGAGAAAACGTCAAGGAGAGATAGCAATGGGGAGCGAAAGTGACGGCGAGAGAAAGGAGGCACAGTGACTAGGAGAAAGAGAAGGAGGGAGAGAGACGGGAAGAGAGTGATGGTGAGAGAGGGACAGTGACAGTGAGAGAGAGAGACAGTGACGGTGAGAGTGAGAAGGCGAGACAATGACTGTGAGAGAGAAAGAGAGACAGTGACATTGAGAGAGAGAGGAGAGACAGTGATGGTGACAGAGAGAAGGAGGGACAGTGATGGTGACAGTGAGAGAAGGAGAAACGGTGATGGTGAGAGAGAAAAGGAGAAACGGTGATGGTGAGCGAGAGCTGGAGAGAGAGAGAAGGAGAGATGGTAATGTTGACAGAGACGGAGAGAGAGCGACAGGGAGAGAGAGAAGGAAAAACAGCGACATGAAGAGAAAGAGACATAAAATACATAATTGTAAAAATAAAGTAATAATTTTGATAAGATATCCTACATATTTCTAAGCTCTTATGCCACATAGACCCCTCCAGCCTCCCTGCCTAGCCTGACACTGCAGGGATGAAAAAGGGTTTGCACTTGCTGCAGGGGCAAGAGACTGAGGGGCAGATTTATTAAGCTTGAAGAAGAGATAAACTGGAGATGAAGCGGAGAAAAGGTAAAAGGAGATAAAGCACAGCCAATCAACTGTGTTTGAAAAAGACAGTTGGGAGTGGATTGGCTGGTGCTTTATCTCCTTTTACCTTTTCTCCACTTTATCTCCAGTTTATCTCTTCTCCAAGCTTAATAAATCTGACCCTGAGAGTGGGACCCTCAGATGTAGCTCCTACAGTGAGGTCCAATGACTCACACACCCAGGCAGGTGACTCACAAACAGGTGCGCGGCAGTCTCTAAGCAGGTCAGTATAATGCTACAGTCCGGCGTGGACGTTACTAGGCAACTGATAACATTGGCAGGCCCGCGGAGTAATCTCTGGCTGCTGTGCCTGTGAGGCAATTGCCCTAATCGAGGGGCCTCTGATGCTGAGTCCCATCCATGCTGCTGCTGCTCCCCCCCTTATCCACCTCTCGGCAATGTGCCTCCTCTTACAGGTGGTTGAACTCAGCTCCATCCAGTTCCACCCCCACTTTAACCTCTGCCTGCACCATACTTGCCTACCTTCCCTGAATACACGAAAAAGTTCAAATTCCCCTAGCGCTTTCAGATGACTTACACTAAAATGAATAGGTAAGTGTCCTTCTAGTTCATGCAGGAATAGTCCTTGAATAATTCACAAGAATATATCTGCAGCCAACATCAACGTCCTCCAATGTATAATAAGAAGGAGGAAGATATATCCACAGTCAAATGTTTCTACAAAGAAAAAGAAAATAGTGCAATACCGCTTTGCTAGAAAGGGATAGCAATTTTTATTTATGCACTCACAATTGCAATGTATCATAAAAACATATAGTCACCAGCCGGTGATGTGGTGGGGAGGTTACACCCAGTCTTTCTCCAAATGATCATAAAGGCTCCGGAACCTCTTTGGTCAAAAGGGAGATCAGGGGGTAAAGAGCAGAATTTCCTCCTCCAAGAAACGGGTGATTCTACCAGCCACGGGAACACCTTCTTAATGCATTTCGGACCTTTGGGTCCTTCCTCAGAAGCATAGTGTTTCCAGTGGCTGGCTGGGTTTAAATAGCAGAAAAAGCGCCAAAAGGAAACTCACGTTTCCAGGTGCAGGCACTAGAACAGGAAGTAAACGCGGCTACGCAACTTTTGCGTTCCACCGCGACTTCCTGTCTGCGTTCCACAGACGGAACGTCATTTCCAGGCATTCTTTGGACGCGGCTGACGATGGAAGTGGGTGGCATTTTAGTTGCGCCATGTACAAATTGGTGTAGCTGGGGGCAAATCTGGTCCCCATTGCAGTCCCCACCATCTGCAGATAAAAATTACCACTAAAATAGAAGAAATTATTTTCTAAAATAAAAGTTATACTCTCCAGAATAAAAGTTTTTCAGACATACTGGTTTGATCAAGGAAAAATCTAACTGCCATAATGCCTTTTACAGGGTCAATGATCATGTACAATGTGGAAACATCACCACTTACTAAGACATGGTCAGTTTCCCATTTTATTCTGTCAATTTTTTGTAACACATCTTTCGTGTCTTTTAAATATGCCTTAGTTTCTCTTACTATTGGTTGCAAATGGTTATCTACCAATGCCGACAGGTTAGAAGTCAAACTATTTGTCCCCGACACTATGTGCCTGCCGGGTGGGTTAGTTTGACTCTTGTGTACCTTCGGTAGTATGTACATTCTGGGTATCGAAGGTTCTTTGATTACTACAAAGTCAAACTCCGCTTTTGTTATCACTTCATCCTGTAAGGCTTTATTGACAAAATCATCAAATGATTTCTTAATGCGTACTGACGGATCAGATTTTAATTTCTTATATGTGTTGCCACTTTCTAATTGACAATTTATTTCTTTCACATAATCGTCTTTATTAAGAATAACCACCCCTCCCCCCTTATCGGCGGGTTTAATGATAATTTCTTTATCTTCTTTCAGGGATTTTATGGCACTCATTTCTTTTGAGGTTAGATTAAGGTTTTTCTTTTTTTCCTTTTTCTTTGTCATAGTACTTAATTCTTCAACGACAATTTTATTGAAACTGTCGATGAAGCACCCCTTAACATGAGATGGATAGAAAGTGGATTTTCCCCTAAATCCTGATCCGGATGGTCCTCCGGTCTCAGGTTCGGGTTCCACACTTTTCTCCGTAAATAATTTTTTAATGGTGATCTTGCGTGTAGATTTTTGCAGATCAACATATAGATTGAACGAGTCTGTCTCATTTGTAGGTGCGAATTTTAAACCTTTTTTCAAAATTCGGTCCTCTTCAGAAGTTAAGGTTCTTTTACTAAGATTAAAAATCTTTCCTTGTTCATTCTCTAGTGTCTGATCTGGGGATTTTTTATTATTTTTCTTTGGTTTCGTTTTTTTACTTACACCTCCCCTCTTCCCCCTTTTTGTTTTTTTAGGGTTCAGTTTAGATACCTGCCCCTCATCTTTCCACCCCTTTCTAAAAAAGGAGTAGACTCCGGTTCTTCTCGAATTAGTGGATCAAACCTATTTATTGTGTGATAACGATGGAAAGGTGTTCTTTCAATGGGTGGGGGATTTTCCCTGTATAGTTCTCTGTTACCCATATGCTGATTGATCCCCCTTTTTCGCTTAGGAGGTATCACATATGGGGTTTCAGGGGGATAATTAATTATTTGAATATAATGGTTTTTGCTTGGACCCATTCTATCTTTATTAACTCTTTTCTTAGGTTGTTTTCTCCACCTAGGTGTTTCAGTCTTTTGTTGTACTAATGGGGGGACTTAAGGTTTTTTTTGAGCTTATTCTCCTTTAGGTCTTTAGTTTCCTTTGTTATTTTCCTAAGGATTTTTTCTTCACTATTCTTATAGTCCTCAAGGTTCATAAAAGGTTTAACCATTATTTGTAAGTTATTCATTTCTTCATTTATGGTTTTCAAAAAATGACGTCTCTCTTTTAAAATAAGTTCTACTAAACTGAGTGAACAATGATCAAGAATTTTCTCCCATTCCTTACTGAATTCAACACTTTCAGTAGCGAAAGATGGGATTTTTTCTATTTTTAAACCTTTCGGTATCAATGATTCTGCTTGATATTTTTCGAGTGTGATGACTTCCCACCACACCCGATTTTCTTTCAAGATTAATGTCTCTAGTTTAAGCAAAACCGAAGTCAAGTCCTCATCACTACAATTGATTTCATTAGTGTCTGTGTTAAATAGATCTAATTCAAAAGAATGCTGTATCAAGTCTTTTGGTGGCCTAGAAATCATAACAGCAACATGGCGCAACAAAACTGTTGATACACGCTTGGCTCAACGTGAAATGAGATGGATTTTTAAACTTAATACCCTGGTGCCAAACGGTCTTAATAGTGAATTTGAGATAAAATGGTTTTTATAGTACCTTTACATGATTTTTATTGTCCTTTTATTATCTGCCTTTTAACAATATTGAATCATTTTTTAATCTGTTTGTCCAGTAATGTGTAGAAGTGTATATATTGTATAAATTAAATAAGACTGATATCCCCATTCTCTCCTTCTTACATGTTTTTCATATGGACTTATTTGGGACTACTCCAAAAATTAATGGACGTATATTAAAGAAAAAGTAACGAAGAATCAATTCCCAAAAAGATCAAGAATCGGAAGAGAACATTTTTAAAGGAAATTTATATATATCTGTATATGTATTTTCTAAGAATGTAAATAATATATGGGAGATGTGCAATATATTACTGATACAGTATCGGATGTGAATTTCCGGGTGTTGGCACGCAGGAAGTACAAGTGGTGGAGCGCAACTAAAATGCCTCCCACTTCCGTCATCAGCCGCGTCCAAAGGATGTCCGGAAATGACGTTCCGTCTGTGAAACGCAAACAAGAAGTCGCGGTGGAACGCAAAAGTTGCGTAGCCGCGTTTACTTCCAGTTTTAGTGCCTGCGCCTGGAAACGTGAGTTTCCTTTTGGCGCTTTTTCTGCTATTTAAACCCAGCCAGCCACAGGAAACACCATGCTTCTGAGGAAGGACCCTTTGGTCCGAAATGCATTAAGCAGGTGTTCCCGTGGCTGGTAGAATCACCCGTTTCTTGGAGGAGGAAATTCTGCTCTTTACCCCCTGATCTCCCTTTTGACCGAAGAGGTTCCGGGGCCTTTATGATCATTTGTAGAAAGACTGGGTGTAACCTCCCCACCACATCACCGGCTGGTAACTATATGTTTTTATGATACATTGCAATTGTGAGTGCATAAATAAAAATTGTTATCCCTTTCTAGCAAAGCGGTATTGCACTTTTTTCTTTTTATTTGTAGAAACATTTGACTATGGGTATATCTTCCTCCTTGTTATTATACATTGGGGGACGTTGATGTTGGCTGCAGATATATTATTGTGAATTATTCAAGGACTATTCCTGCACGAACTAGAAGGACACTTATCTATTCATTTTAGTGTAAGTCATCTGAAAGCGCTAGGGGAATTTGAACTTTTTCGTGTATTCCATTTGTTGGAAGGTGGTGAAACCTTCTTATTTCTAATTTCCAGCTGCATTCAGAGATCAGCGCAAGAGTTATCAAACAAACCATTTGTTTCTTCTGTATTCTGTTTTTCACCAGTTTGTACTTTCTTGCTGCAAGATGTTTACCTATAGAGATTCTAGGAGGGAACTCCTGAAAGATCTATTTAACACAGCCACTAATGAAATCAATTGTAGTGATGAGGACTTGACTTCGGTTTTTCTTGAAAGAAAATCGGGTGTGGTGGGAAGTCATCACACTTGAAAAATATCAAGCAGAATCATTGATACCGAAAGTTTTTAAAATAGAAAAAATCCCATCTTTCGCTACTGAAAGTGTTAAATTCCGTAAGGAATGGGAGAAAATTTTTGATCATTGTTCACTCAGTTTAGTAGAACTTATTTTAAAAGAGAGACGGCATTTTTTGAAAACCATAAATGAAGAAATTAATAACTTACAAATAATGGTTAAACCTTTTATGAACCTTGAGGACTATAAGAATAGTGAAGAAAAAATCCTTAGAAAAATAACAAAGGAAACTAAAGACCTAAAGGAGAAAAAGATCAAAAAATATCTAAGAGATTTAAAAATTAAAGATCATGGGTGACATTCTATGGGATGTGATAAATGCGCATGTTATTTTAGCGCACCACATCGCCGGCTATTCGCCCTTTTTCAACTCGCATTTTTTAGTAATATTTCGCATATTTAATGTGATGCGCTTTGGAGGCTGAAAAGTGCGAAGTGGTGCGATTTGCGGCGAAGTGGTGCGATTTTAAGTAACAAAAAAGTGTGAATTCTTCCGCCGGTCATGTGCGAGTTTTGGACAAACCGGAGTGCGATTTACAAAACTGTCTCCGCATGACTAAGAACCCCCCAACCTATTGGCCCACCTCTGTCCCTCCATTATGCATCACACCCCCTATATAAAGGGGCATTGGCGCCATTTCACTCTTTGATAGGAAGTAAGGAGCATGGAGAGGAGCAGTGGCAGTGTGAGTAGAGGAAGAGGTGTTGGTGGCAGAGCGAGGAGTGTCAGAGGGAGCAGTGGCAGAGTGAGGAGTGGCAGAGGAAGCAGTGGCAGAGGAAGCAGTGGCAGAGGGAGCAGTGGCAGCAGCCAGCCAAGTGGGAGAGCCAGCAGTGTGGCAGGCAGCATGGCCACGGCAAGGCCAGCCCCAGACCAGGCCCTGGTCGTCCAGCCCCAGCAGGAGAAGGTAGAGGATCCGCTGGCATCCCCATCCTATAGCCAAGACCTTGACCATACCCCACAGCAGCTGCAGGAGGGCCACATGTCAGAGGTGGAGGAAGATGGAGGTGAGGAGGAGGAAGACACTGGCATGGAGGAGGAGGGGTACATGGCTGGAGTAGAAAATGAGGAGGAGGAGGTGGAAGCTGGCCGCACAAAAAGTGGCGGAAAGGTCCGATTCTCATATGAGGAAAATGCTGCACTTGTCCGGGCTATCATGCCTGTGTTTGACCGTTTACTTGGCAAATCTCACCACAAGACCACTGCACAGCGCAAAAGGGCTATGTGGAAGGACATCACCCTGTCAGTCAGCACAAGCGCCTGGTCCGAAATGTAAAGAAGAGATTCAACGACATCAAAAGGCAGTTGAAAAGTAAAATGGCCATGGAGTTGGAGGAGGCCACCAAGACTTGCGGAGGAAGCCCCACCACTGTGTGCTACACATCGTATGAGGTGAAGTTGAAGCGCATCATACCCCCTGAGGTCCTGCCTGGCATGCACGTGGCGGATACCGATAGGCCGCAAACGCCATCCAGAGCTGGTAAGTGTGACCACATGTAAACTTAAACATACATGGCAATGCTTTCTAACTGTAATGTTCACTTGAATTGTTATGCTAAGTAAAGTGCTGCTGTGGAACTACATAGCCCAGCAAGGTCATGCACAAGAAATTGCCTGCTCCTACTTTCAAATTGCTCATAATGCTGGCCCTTGTAGTTCCACAACTGCTCATATTGATCAACACTGTAACATTCTTTCTAGCAGCCTAACATGTATGTGGCCAAAAACACAGAGGTGTACTGGTGGTTTACCTGCCATGACTACATACCACAGATTATCCAATAGTTGTCATGTGTCCACTAATTTAATAATAAATTAACAAAATAATATTGTGAAAAAAAAAAAATTGTTGTGAATAAATAATGTAGTCCTTATCCAAAGGAAGTATTGTGAATTATTGTCATTTGAATGCATGGTTTTTGAAAATGCTTATCCATTGTAAGGTCCATAATGGCTGGCCATCTTTCCTTGCACAGATTGCCCATCCCGAAGTGCTGCAGCATCCAAGAAAAGAAGGCCCGTTGCTGCAGAACAAAAAACACTCCATTACAAATACAGTACACACACCCATGTCACATCAACAATATCTCACACTACATTCATCTCCTGCGGCTACATTGCAATGGAAATGAATGTAATCTGAGCTAGGCATGTGACTTATTATTAATGTCAATGTTACATGCTGTATCGGGGTACATGTGTAAGTACATAACACCCCTAGGTATGTGCGTCCAGCATCTCAAGCCCTTTCTAAAACAGTATAGACGACAGTCTGGCCTATATATGCATCAGTACTTACCTCTTCATCTGTATCCACAGGTACTATACAACTAGGGACAGACCAAACCGATTCTTCAATAATGGTGTTAGACGAAATGGACATCATTCTTGAACCGGTCGAGACCTTTGCAGCAGAGGAAGAAATACAGACCTCATCACAGAGTGATCTTCCCCCAAGTGGGGTGTCTCCAAACCCACCCCAACCCACAAACACACCCCATACAGCAGCTTCTGCTTCCCAAGTAGCTAACTCCTTGGTCAATTTCAAGGACAAACAGATAGAATTCATGGCCTCCCAAAGCCTGCAAATGGGTAACATCCAGGGGTACATGCGTGACACGTTTCTTCAATTACGCAAAATTGCACGTAGTGTACGGGTAGGTGTAGGCACTCATGTGCGCATTGCTAACAGCATTGACACCCGTTTTGCAGATTTAACTTCTGCTGTAAGGGAACAGAATAGCCATATTGGCAGCCTTGCGAAAAGTATAGCTGCACTAAGCCAATCATGCACAGCGCAGACCAATGCCTTAATAGGTATGCAGGCCCAACTACAGCAGCTGGAAGCCAATGTCGGAGGTGGCGCAGCATCAACCCTCAGCAGTGTATCCAGCACCCCAATAAGTGGCTCCCCCACTTCCCCACCCCGTCGGAGTATTAGCCCTCCAGGAAAACATACCGTGTGGACTCCATCACCAATCGGGACTGGTGCTACTGTGGACAGTGCAGGTCATATTCCAACCCCACTGTAGGTCACTTACCTATTCCTACAGTCTGGAAAATTCTGATGCTGTTTTTTTAACTTTCAACTTTATTTATTTATCCTTGTATTAAGTTATTGGGCCTTATGATTATTATTTACCTTATTAAAATAATATTTTATTACAATTGATTCACCTATTCTTATCATTTAAGCGCTGCAACCTGTTTTTGTTTTTTCTAATTGTTATCAGGAGACTGACCATCTCTAACCCAAAACAGATAAAAAGGATAGGAACCCTGCGCTTCCTATTGGGGTGAATAATTGGATGATGATGGTCTTTTTCTGCGATGGAGATTTTTTGTTCCTCAGATTTATTCCTCCGAATCTTGTACCTCAAAAATAAGATGGATATAATATCATGGTGCAGATTTCCCTATCTAACCAGCAGCTAATTTTAAGGCAGCAATTCATGAGTTAAGCGCTCTTGGGTTCTTATACCTAGTATTAAGAGCCTTTGTTTCCAGCTTTTCATCATAGCATCTAATCCTTGACAGACTAACACAAGCCTTAACTCCTAGCCAGTCCGGTAGATATGCAGAAAATTAACAAACAAAGATTATAGAGGTCTAGTTACTAATTCTTGGATGCAAAAAAAATTAGATGGAGACAAAGTACAACTCCTAACCGTCATGAATGTATTTAAAAAATGACAGTTAGGGTCTGGTTGGTGGGTACTTCATCTCTGTCCATTTTATCTCCCCCAAAAGTTTAATAAATAAAACTATTTTGTAGGTGAAAATATTTTGTTTTTAAGGAGGAATACACATACCTCCCAACTTCTATCTTCTCGTACACGACATGTGCATGCACCCTGAGAGCTGCTGGCCATGCAACTAGCCTCTCTATCTCTCTGAATAGATGCGGTGCGCAGGCAGAGCAACAGAGGAAAGTAGATACTCCAACTGCCCCCAAACCCACTGCGGGACACTCGGTAGGACACAGAACAGTTTCCCAATAATTGGACTGTCTAGCAAAAATCGGGACAGTTGGGAGGTATGGTATATAGTACTTGCTTTTCAGGAGAAATCACACAACATTGAATTCTATGCATTGTGCATCTTCCAGCTGCAAGTCAGCAAAAAAAGGCTTGTCTTATTATAAAAATAAACAAGAAGAGCAACAGTTAAAATTTCAAAAGCTTCAAACTAGAAATGTAAGTAACAGGGTGTAAGATCGTAAATAAATATTTCATATTCTCCAGTAAACTCTGTATCTAAGGACTCCCTATGCCAAGAAAGAGTTTTTTACATTATGACTACATACAGTATATTGTCATTGTATATTGTAAACTCTGGTATGTTGAAGGACAAGAACAATATTGTATGTTGCTCTATTGGAAAAAAAATATTAATACATGCATTTGACATATTCAAGGCTAGATTGTCCCTGACAGCACCCTTTCCATCAATAAGTTGCAGAATAATTAAAGTACAGCACTTAGTGTATCTCTTTAGCATCTTATAAAATAGCAATCTTTTATCAATTGCAAGGAATAAGATGACAATTTATCCTGACACTATATTACAATGTGTTGAAATAATCTTTGCAATGTTATAGAGAATAACAAGATTAAACATGCTTCTTATTTCATTTCTCCATACTTGGGTCAAAATCAGCACTTGAATTAAAAGATATTTGCTCAGATGGAACCATTAAATGGTTTCCAAACTGAGATTGACCTACAAAAGTCAGTTTGTTGTTTGACCACCATTCCTGAGAATGAATGAAGTATTAAATGTGTCAGTTGTGAGCTCTGCAGTACTTTCTCTACTTCAAAAAGTGATGTAATCGTGTAACACAAGCGCATGACAGGGCCCCTGACCATTAGTACTGTCAGCACGCCATACTGTAGAGCAGGGGTGGCCAAACCTGTCCTCAAGATCTACCAAAGATGCATGTTTTCCAGGCAACCTGTGGGTCTATAGTAGGAATGAATGCAGCATGTTTTAAAATGTGACAGTAAGTAATGACTACAGCTGTGCAGCAGCTAGGTAACCTGGAAAACGTGGACCGTTGGTAGATCTCGAGGACCGGTTTGGCCACCCCTGCTGTAGAGGATGTGAACATTGTTGCAGGTATGAGGGAGGCAAGTTTATCTGAAGAGTCTGCAGATGAACAGCTTTATTATCTAGTACAGGGGTCCTCAAACTATTTTGCTCTGGGACCCCATCTAACAACAATTACAGGACTCCAGCAAGTTATTGCAGAAGGTCATCACATCGCACGTGTAGTCAGCAGACAGCACATACATAGCAGCATTGTGGAGGCACAAAATGATGGGAGGAGTCTAATATACCATAACCTACCACATGACATGTGTAGTCAGCAGACAACACATACATGGCAGCATTGTGGAGGCACAGAGTGATGGGAGGAGTCTAATATAACAGACAATTCAACAGATATTTCAGACTCTTTGAATCACTGACTGAGATTAGAAAAGTCATCAGACTGACGGTCAGCAACATGGAGTCATGACCCCATGCTGAGAAGGTCGGGACCCACTTTGGGGTCAGGACCCACAGTTTGAGAACCACTGATCTAGTAAGAGAAAAATACATTGGTTACTGATGTTATTCAGTGTGCTGGGGGAAACAGATTTAAATACGATATGGTAATAGAATTCGGATATCTTGGTTACATATTTTTGCGCAAAAGTATGAATAAGCCCCCAAGTTATGACTTGGAGGCTTATTCATACATTTGCGCAAATATATGTAACTAAGATCTCTGAATTCTATTACCATACCATCATGGTACGGTGGCTCCGGCAGGTTTAAATGAAGCTTGTAGCTTCTTACCATTTCTATAGATATGTATTTACATTGATTGTAAGTGTTTATACGCTACATTGTTGTTTCTTAGATTGATACTATAAGCTGTTACTGTTTTGTCCGATTATGACTCTTGTCTACAGCATTTACAGTCTATATTGCAATTATGATGCTGTCAGTATTTTAAATTTTGTGCACTTCTTTGTTTATGTGTAGGTCGCCTAGCAACCTGTCTTGTTCTGGCATACCGGCTGGTATGCGTCGCTGGCTAGTGACGTCATCAAGACCTGGACACATGGCGGTGAGCGGGCGTCCTAGTCACGGTGTAAGGTGGTGGCTATAAAGGTATGTCATTGTAATGTATGTGTTGAGCTTGAAAAAGGTCAAATAAAGACCGAAATGTTGCCCGCAGACCTGCTTGTCTGTCTTCATTGATTAGAACTACAAGTCCCAGGAGTGCTTTCACCACCAACTTACATACATATATATACTTTCTGTGAGAGATTTGAAATCTCTTATGCTGAATCTCGCATTATGAATCTCTGGCACACATCTCTCTGTGTGTAGGGCCCATGAGCTTACCATACCCAGGGGCGTAACTAGAACTTCATGGGCCCCATAGCAAAATATTTGCTATGCCGCCCCCTTCCCCCCCCAGAACAGTGACAGTGAGAGATAAAGAGGAAAAGTGACAAGGAGAGGGAGAAAGAGAGAAAACGTCAAGGAGAGATAGCAATGGGGAGCGAAAGTGACGGCGAGAGAAAGGAGGCACAGTGACTAGGAGAAAGAGAAGGAGGGAGAGAGACGGGAAGAGAGTGATGGTGAGAGAGGGACAGTGACAGTGAGAGAGAGAGACAGTGACGGTGAGAGTGAGAAGGCGAGACAATGACTGTGAGAGAGAAAGAGAGACAGTGACATTGAGAGAGAGAGGAGAGACAGTGATGGTGACAGAGAGAAGGAGGGACAGTGATGGTGACAGTGAGAGAAGGAGAAACGGTGATGGTGAGAGAGAAAAGGAGAAACGGTGATGGTGAGCGAGAGCTGGAGAGAGAGAGAAGGAGAGATGGTAATGTTGACAGAGACGGAGAGAGAGCGACAGGGAGAGAGAGAAGGAAAAACAGCGACATGAAGAGAAAGAGACATAAAATACATAATTGTAAAAATAAAGTAATAATTTTGATAAGATATCCTACATATTTCTAAGCTCTTATGCCACATAGACCCCTCCAGCCTCCCTGCCTAGCCTGACACTGCAGGGATGAAAAAGGGTTTGCACTTGCTGCAGGGGCAAGAGACTGAGGGGCAGATTTATTAAGCTTGAAGAAGAGATAAACTGGAGATGAAGCGGAGAAAAGGTAAAAGGAGATAAAGCACAGCCAATCAACTGTGTTTGAAAAAGACAGTTGGGAGTGGATTGGCTGGTGCTTTATCTCCTTTTACCTTTTCTCCACTTTATCTCCAGTTTATCTCTTCTCCAAGCTTAATAAATCTGACCCTGAGAGTGGGACCCTCAGATGTAGCTCCTACAGTGAGGTCCAATGACTCACACACCCAGGCAGGTGACTCACAAACAGGTGCGCGGCAGTCTCTAAGCAGGTCAGTATAATGCTACAGTCCGGCGTGGACGTTACTAGGCAACTGATAACATTGGCAGGCCCGCGGAGTAATCTCTGGCTGCTGTGCCTGTGAGGCAATTGCCCTAATCGAGGGGCCTCTGATGCTGAGTCCCATCCATGCTGCTGCTGCTCCCCCCCTTATCCACCTCTCGGCAATGTGCCTCCTCTTACAGGTGGTTGAACTCAGCTCCATCCAGTTCCACCCCCACTTTAACCTCTGCCTGCACCATACTTGCCTACCTTCCCTGAATACACGAAAAAGTTCAAATTCCCCTAGCGCTTTCAGATGACTTACACTAAAATGAATAGGTAAGTGTCCTTCTAGTTCATGCAGGAATAGTCCTTGAATAATTCACAAGAATATATCTGCAGCCAACATCAACGTCCTCCAATGTATAATAAGAAGGAGGAAGATATATCCACAGTCAAATGTTTCTACAAAGAAAAAGAAAATAGTGCAATACCGCTTTGCTAGAAAGGGATAGCAATTTTTATTTATGCACTCACAATTGCAATGTATCATAAAAACATATAGTCACCAGCCGGTGATGTGGTGGGGAGGTTACACCCAGTCTTTCTCCAAATGATCATAAAGGCTCCGGAACCTCTTTGGTCAAAAGGGAGATCAGGGGGTAAAGAGCAGAATTTCCTCCTCCAAGAAACGGGTGATTCTACCAGCCACGGGAACACCTTCTTAATGCATTTCGGACCTTTGGGTCCTTCCTCAGAAGCATAGTGTTTCCAGTGGCTGGCTGGGTTTAAATAGCAGAAAAAGCGCCAAAAGGAAACTCACGTTTCCAGGTGCAGGCACTAGAACAGGAAGTAAACGCGGCTACGCAACTTTTGCGTTCCACCGCGACTTCCTGTCTGCGTTCCACAGACGGAACGTCATTTCCAGGCATTCTTTGGACGCGGCTGACGATGGAAGTGGGTGGCATTTTAGTTGCGCCATGTACAAATTGGTGTAGCTGGGGGCAAATCTGGTCCCCATTGCAGTCCCCACCATCTGCAGATAAAAATTACCACTAAAATAGAAGAAATTATTTTCTAAAATAAAAGTTATACTCTCCAGAATAAAAGTTTTTCAGACATACTGGTTTGATCAAGGAAAAATCTAACTGCCATAATGCCTTTTACAGGGTCAATGATCATGTACAATGTGGAAACATCACCACTTACTAAGACATGGTCAGTTTCCCATTTTATTCTGTCAATTTTTTGTAACACATCTTTCGTGTCTTTTAAATATGCCTTAGTTTCTCTTACTATTGGTTGCAAATGGTTATCTACCAATGCCGACAGGTTAGAAGTCAAACTATTTGTCCCCGACACTATGTGCCTGCCGGGTGGGTTAGTTTGACTCTTGTGTACCTTCGGTAGTATGTACATTCTGGGTATCGAAGGTTCTTTGATTACTACAAAGTCAAACTCCGCTTTTGTTATCACTTCATCCTGTAAGGCTTTATTGACAAAATCATCAAATGATTTCTTAATGCGTACTGACGGATCAGATTTTAATTTCTTATATGTGTTGCCACTTTCTAATTGACAATTTATTTCTTTCACATAATCGTCTTTATTAAGAATAACCACCCCTCCCCCCTTATCGGCGGGTTTAATGATAATTTCTTTATCTTCTTTCAGGGATTTTATGGCACTCATTTCTTTTGAGGTTAGATTAAGGTTTTTCTTTTTTTCCTTTTTCTTTGTCATAGTACTTAATTCTTCAACGACAATTTTATTGAAACTGTCGATGAAGCACCCCTTAACATGAGATGGATAGAAAGTGGATTTTCCCCTAAATCCTGATCCGGATGGTCCTCCGGTCTCAGGTTCGGGTTCCACACTTTTCTCCGTAAATAATTTTTTAATGGTGATCTTGCGTGTAGATTTTTGCAGATCAACATATAGATTGAACGAGTCTGTCTCATTTGTAGGTGCGAATTTTAAACCTTTTTTCAAAATTCGGTCCTCTTCAGAAGTTAAGGTTCTTTTACTAAGATTAAAAATCTTTCCTTGTTCATTCTCTAGTGTCTGATCTGGGGATTTTTTATTATTTTTCTTTGGTTTCGTTTTTTTACTTACACCTCCCCTCTTCCCCCTTTTTGTTTTTTTAGGGTTCAGTTTAGATACCTGCCCCTCATCTTTCCACCCCTTTCTAAAAAAGGAGTAGACTCCGGTTCTTCTCGAATTAGTGGATCAAACCTATTTATTGTGTGATAACGATGGAAAGGTGTTCTTTCAATGGGTGGGGGATTTTCCCTGTATAGTTCTCTGTTACCCATATGCTGATTGATCCCCCTTTTTCGCTTAGGAGGTATCACATATGGGGTTTCAGGGGGATAATTAATTATTTGAATATAATGGTTTTTGCTTGGACCCATTCTATCTTTATTAACTCTTTTCTTAGGTTGTTTTCTCCACCTAGGTGTTTCAGTCTTTTGTTGTACTAATGGGGGGACTTAAGGTTTTTTTTGAGCTTATTCTCCTTTAGGTCTTTAGTTTCCTTTGTTATTTTCCTAAGGATTTTTTCTTCACTATTCTTATAGTCCTCAAGGTTCATAAAAGGTTTAACCATTATTTGTAAGTTATTCATTTCTTCATTTATGGTTTTCAAAAAATGACGTCTCTCTTTTAAAATAAGTTCTACTAAACTGAGTGAACAATGATCAAGAATTTTCTCCCATTCCTTACTGAATTCAACACTTTCAGTAGCGAAAGATGGGATTTTTTCTATTTTTAAACCTTTCGGTATCAATGATTCTGCTTGATATTTTTCGAGTGTGATGACTTCCCACCACACCCGATTTTCTTTCAAGATTAATGTCTCTAGTTTAAGCAAAACCGAAGTCAAGTCCTCATCACTACAATTGATTTCATTAGTGTCTGTGTTAAATAGATCTAATTCAAAAGAATGCTGTATCAAGTCTTTTGGTGGCCTAGAAATCATAACAGCAACATGGCGCAACAAAACTGTTGATACACGCTTGGCTCAACGTGAAATGAGATGGATTTTTAAACTTAATACCCTGGTGCCAAACGGTCTTAATAGTGAATTTGAGATAAAATGGTTTTTATAGTACCTTTACATGATTTTTATTGTCCTTTTATTATCTGCCTTTTAACAATATTGAATCATTTTTTAATCTGTTTGTCCAGTAATGTGTAGAAGTGTATATATTGTATAAATTAAATAAGACTGATATCCCCATTCTCTCCTTCTTACATGTTTTTCATATGGACTTATTTGGGACTACTCCAAAAATTAATGGACGTATATTAAAGAAAAAGTAACGAAGAATCAATTCCCAAAAAGATCAAGAATCGGAAGAGAACATTTTTAAAGGAAATTTATATATATCTGTATATGTATTTTCTAAGAATGTAAATAATATATGGGAGATGTGCAATATATTACTGATACAGTATCGGATGTGAATTTCCGGGTGTTGGCACGCAGGAAGTACAAGTGGTGGAGCGCAACTAAAATGCCTCCCACTTCCGTCATCAGCCGCGTCCAAAGGATGTCCGGAAATGACGTTCCGTCTGTGAAACGCAAACAAGAAGTCGCGGTGGAACGCAAAAGTTGCGTAGCCGCGTTTACTTCCAGTTTTAGTGCCTGCGCCTGGAAACGTGAGTTTCCTTTTGGCGCTTTTTCTGCTATTTAAACCCAGCCAGCCACAGGAAACACCATGCTTCTGAGGAAGGACCCTTTGGTCCGAAATGCATTAAGCAGGTGTTCCCGTGGCTGGTAGAATCACCCGTTTCTTGGAGGAGGAAATTCTGCTCTTTACCCCCTGATCTCCCTTTTGACCGAAGAGGTTCCGGGGCCTTTATGATCATTTGTAGAAAGACTGGGTGTAACCTCCCCACCACATCACCGGCTGGTAACTATATGTTTTTATGATACATTGCAATTGTGAGTGCATAAATAAAAATTGTTATCCCTTTCTAGCAAAGCGGTATTGCACTTTTTTCTTTTTATTTGTAGAAACATTTGACTATGGGTATATCTTCCTCCTTGTTATTATACATTGGGGGACGTTGATGTTGGCTGCAGATATATTATTGTGAATTATTCAAGGACTATTCCTGCACGAACTAGAGGGACACTTATCTATTCATTTTAGTGTAAGTCATCTGAAAGCGCTAGGGGAATTTGAACTTTTTCGTGTATTCCATTTGTTGGAAGGTGGTGAAACCTTCTTATTTCTAATTTCCAGCTGCATTCAGAGATCAGCGCAAGAGTTATCAAACAAACCATTTGTTTCTTCTGTATTCTGTTTTTCACCAGTTTGTACTTTCTTGCTGCAAGATGTTTACCTATAGAGATTCTAGGAGGGAACTCCTGAAAGATCTATTTAACACAGCCACTAATGAAATCAATTGTAGTGATGAGGACTTGACTTCGGTTTTTCTTGAAAGAAAATCGGGTGTGGTGGGAAGTCATCACACTTGAAAAATATCAAGCAGAATCATTGATACCGAAAGTTTTTAAAATAGAAAAAATCCCATCTTTCGCTACTGAAAGTGTTAAATTCCGTAAGGAATGGGAGAAAATTTTTGATCATTGTTCACTCAGTTTAGTAGAACTTATTTTAAAAGAGAGACGGCATTTTTTGAAAACCATAAATGAAGAAATTAATAACTTACAAATAATGGTTAAACCTTTTATGAACCTTGAGGACTATAAGAATAGTGAAGAAAAAATCCTTAGAAAAATAACAAAGGAAACTAAAGACCTAAAGGAGAAAAAGATCAAAAAATATCTAAGAGATTTAAAAATTAAAGATCATGGGTGACATTCTATGGGATGTGATAAATGCGCATGTTATTTTAGCGCACCACATCGCCGGCTATTCGCCCTTTTTCAACTCGCATTTTTTAGTAATATTTCGCATATTTAATGTGATGCGCTTTGGAGGCTGAAAAGTGCGAAGTGGTGCGATTTGCGGCGAAGTGGTGCGATTTTAAGTAACAAAAAAGTGTGAATTCTTCCGCCGGTCATGTGCGAGTTTTGGACAAACCGGAGTGCGATTTACAAAACTGTCTCCGCATGACTAAGAACCCCCCAACCTATTGGCCCACCTCTGTCCCTCCATTATGCATCACACCCCCTATATAAAGGGGCATTGGCGCCATTTCACTCTTTGATAGGAAGTAAGGAGCATGGAGAGGAGCAGTGGCAGTGTGAGTAGAGGAAGAGGTGTTGGTGGCAGAGCGAGGAGTGTCAGAGGGAGCAGTGGCAGAGTGAGGAGTGGCAGAGGAAGCAGTGGCAGAGGAAGCAGTGGCAGAGGGAGCAGTGGCAGCAGCCAGCCAAGTGGGAGAGCCAGCAGTGTGGCAGGCAGCATGGCCACGGCAAGGCCAGCCCCAGACCAGGCCCTGGTCGTCCAGCCCCAGCAGGAGAAGGTAGAGGATCCGCTGGCATCCCCATCCTATAGCCAAGACCTTGACCATACCCCACAGCAGCTGCAGGAGGGCCACATGTCAGAGGTGGAGGAAGATGGAGGTGAGGAGGAGGAAGACACTGGCATGGAGGAGGAGGGGTACATGGCTGGAGTAGAAAATGAGGAGGAGGAGGTGGAAGCTGGCCGCACAAAAAGTGGCGGAAAGGTCCGATTCTCATATGAGGAAAATGCTGCACTTGTCCGGGCTATCATGCCTGTGTTTGACCGTTTACTTGGCAAATCTCACCACAAGACCACTGCACAGCGCAAAAGGGCTATGTGGAAGGACATCACCCTGTCAGTCAGCACAAGCGCCTGGTCCGAAATGTAAAGAAGAGATTCAACGACATCAAAAGGCAGTTGAAAAGTAAAATGGCCATGGAGTTGGAGGAGGCCACCAAGACTTGCGGAGGAAGCCCCACCACTGTGTGCTACACATCGTATGAGGTGAAGTTGAAGCGCATCATACCCCCTGAGGTCCTGCCTGGCATGCACGTGGCGGATACCGATAGGCCGCAAACGCCATCCAGAGCTGGTAAGTGTGACCACATGTAAACTTAAACATACATGGCAATGCTTTCTAACTGTAATGTTCACTTGAATTGTTATGCTAAGTAAAGTGCTGCTGTGGAACTACATAGCCCAGCAAGGTCATGCACAAGAAATTGCCTGCTCCTACTTTCAAATTGCTCATAATGCTGGCCCTTGTAGTTCCACAACTGCTCATATTGATCAACACTGTAACATTCTTTCTAGCAGCCTAACATGTATGTGGCCAAAAACACAGAGGTGTACTGGTGGTTTACCTGCCATGACTACATACCACAGATTATCCAATAGTTGTCATGTGTCCACTAATTTAATAATAAATTAACAAAATAATATTGTGAAAAAAAAAAAATTGTTGTGAATAAATAATGTAGTCCTTATCCAAAGGAAGTATTGTGAATTATTGTCATTTGAATGCATGGTTTTTGAAAATGCTTATCCATTGTAAGGTCCATAATGGCTGGCCATCTTTCCTTGCACAGATTGCCCATCCCGAAGTGCTGCAGCATCCAAGAAAAGAAGGCCCGTTGCTGCAGAACAAAAAACACTCCATTACAAATACAGTACACACACCCATGTCACATCAACAATATCTCACACTACATTCATCTCCTGCGGCTACATTGCAATGGAAATGAATGTAATCTGAGCTAGGCATGTGACTTATTATTAATGTCAATGTTACATGCTGTATCGGGGTACATGTGTAAGTACATAACACCCCTAGGTATGTGCGTCCAGCATCTCAAGCCCTTTCTAAAACAGTATAGACGACAGTCTGGCCTATATATGCATCAGTACTTACCTCTTCATCTGTATCCACAGGTACTATACAACTAGGGACAGACCAAACCGATTCTTCAATAATGGTGTTAGACGAAATGGACATCATTCTTGAACCGGTCGAGACCTTTGCAGCAGAGGAAGAAATACAGACCTCATCACAGAGTGATCTTCCCCCAAGTGGGGTGTCTCCAAACCCACCCCAACCCACAAACACACCCCATACAGCAGCTTCTGCTTCCCAAGTAGCTAACTCCTTGGTCAATTTCAAGGACAAACAGATAGAATTCATGGCCTCCCAAAGCCTGCAAATGGGTAACATCCAGGGGTACATGCGTGACACGTTTCTTCAATTACGCAAAATTGCACGTAGTGTACGGGTAGGTGTAGGCACTCATGTGCGCATTGCTAACAGCATTGACACCCGTTTTGCAGATTTAACTTCTGCTGTAAGGGAACAGAATAGCCATATTGGCAGCCTTGCGAAAAGTATAGCTGCACTAAGCCAATCATGCACAGCGCAGACCAATGCCTTAATAGGTATGCAGGCCCAACTACAGCAGCTGGAAGCCAATGTCGGAGGTGGCGCAGCATCAACCCTCAGCAGTGTATCCAGCACCCCAATAAGTGGCTCCCCCACTTCCCCACCCCGTCGGAGTATTAGGACCCGTGGTGGGCTTGGTGCAGGTTCTAGAAGTGGTGTAGGGTTGCCTGATGCTGGGAGAAGGTAGCTCATATGTTTGATCGTTTTGTAATATCCAATACATCTTGTAACATTCCCCCACAGTTTTTATGTTTCACCTGCAAAAATGCAGATTGCGTCTGACAAAGTAGCCTGAAGTAAAAATGTCTAACCGCATACCATTGTGTTTGTGTATTATTTTTAAACCAATTATTGTGTGAATTATAACATATTGTAATGGTATATGACAATGGGATTGCACTAAAGTAGTGTGGGGTAACTCCTGGCCCGTGAAAGGTTGTGGAACTACATATTCCAGCAAGCTCTGACACTCATGGTTTGGACTGTAATGGTTATAGTGTGTCAGGGCATGCTGGCACGTGTAGTTCCACAACACCAGTGAGCCATGTTTTACTGCAAACTTCATTCATACATGTATCAAATGTACTTACAAGCTTGATACCAGCAAGGGATAGGTCAGCACCACCAGCTGCATTCGTTGGGCTCTGTGTATTAGGCTAAATGTGGGTGGAAACAGATGGTATTGGTCACAAATTTGTTTATGAGTACACTTACAGCACAGGTAAATTTTGGAGTACAGGGCACATGTGCTTACCAGAAAAGTAACGGCTGATGATGTGTGTGCGCACCAGATTCCCCCTCTGCGTACCCCTCACTACCCGAGGTGTGGTAGGTTGGGCTTCCTGCGCGACTGCTGCATGTTCCTCCTCCACATAGGCAGGTTGGGACAGGGCTATGTTGTGCAGCATGCAGCAAGCCTGGATGATCATCACTACTTTGGCATGGTGGTAAAGCAGCGTACCCGATGACCTGTCCAAACACCGGAATCGACTCTTCAAAACGCCAAATGTGCGCTCCACCACATTGCGGGTTGCAATGTGGGCTTCATTATACCGGTGCTGTGCAGGGCCCTCTGGGGAGCGCAAAGGTGCCATGAGCCAGGAAACACAACCATATCCTGAGTCACCTAAAACACAGATAGGAAGTGATTGCCTTATATGGTAAGGTATGTGTTTCTTTCAAACAGGACACACTGTTAGAAGAGCAATATGCTTGTGAAACAGGAAACACACACATTACAGCAGATACAAATAAGGACAGACAGGGTAATATGAAAAAGGTACTTACCTAGTAGCCAGCCCTCTGGCATTTGATGGTCGGTAAATCTGTTCCAGAGGGCTGAGTGTCTCAGAATATAGGCGTCATGGCAGTTCCCAGGAAAGCCTGCGACAACACTCAGGATTTTCAAGTGAGCATTGGATACAACCTGCACGTTCAGGGAGTGCCGCCCACGCCTATTGATGTAGACGTGGCCCTGCACGTGCGGTGCCCTAATCCCAATGTGTGTGCAGTCTATAGCTCCCAGCACGTGAGGGAATGCTGAGAGTCTATAGAAAGCCAACTTGTGGTCCTGCCACTCCAGCTCAGAACTGGGGAATCTGATGTATGTGCGCCACAACTTCTTTAAAGCAGGTAACACTTGAGTAAAATGCTTAGAGAAAGTGGCCTGTGATACCCCCAAGGCCCATGAGGTCACAGACTGAGTGGAGCCTGTGGCCAAATAGTAGAGGGCACACATTAATTTGTGCAGCCCAGACACTGCATAGTTGCCTCCCCAAAAGGGTCCAAATCATCTCTCACCTGCTCATATAAGTCCAACAGGTTAATGCGGTTCAGCCTAAACATCCCCACAACCTGTTGTTCCGAGAGGGAGCCCAGGTACAGCCGAGCACGATACATACGTGGGGTACGCAGTAGTCGGGGGGCTACCTGGATCTGGCGCGCAGCTTCCTCCCTCCTGCGCAGCTCCTCCAAATGGGCCACATCCCAGATAAGCAACACCAAACCACTCTGCAAAATCTCCATGTCTCAAACCCTCACAGGTGACCTTAATGATGTTGGGGTTTATGTAGGGGTGTTTGTGAATGAAAATGAGGGCACCTGTGGTGAAATTAACCATGTGTGCACTTGACCAAAATGAGTTCTGGGCCAAATCGCCAAACAGAACCTGGTCTGAAATAAGTGCGATTATTAGACACCTAAAAAGTGCGATTTGCGAAAACGCATTGCATTAAATAAGCGAATTGTATACTTTTCTGTACGAAAACATCTGGATGCGATATAAATGCGAATTTATCTCGCACTTTTGGTCCGCATGCCTTAACGCACATAATATGCGATTTCAGTCCCTTAGAGCATCCTATTAAATAGGCGATTTGACGGAAAAATTCGATATCGCCATTTTGTTTACTAATTAACGCCAAAAAAACGCAAATCTCATCCCATAGAATGTCACCACATCTTTCTAAAAAAGTGGAAGAAATTCCAAAAACCCCTAAAGTCCCCCCATTAGTACAACAAAAGACTGAAACACCTAGGTGGAGAAAACAACCTAAGAAAAGAGTTAATAAAGATAGAATGGGTCCAAGCAAAAACCATTATATTCAAAGAATTAATTATCCCCCTGAAACCCCATATGTGATACCTCCTAAGCGAAAAAGGGGGGTCAATCAACATATGGGTAACAGAGAACCATACAGGGAAAATCCCCCACCCATTAAAAGAACACCTTTCTATCGTTATCACACAATAAATAGGTTTGATCCACTAATTCGAGAAGAACCTGAGTCTACTCCTTTTTTAGAAAGGGGTGGAAAGATGAGGGGCAGGTATCGAAACTGAACCCTAAAAAAACAAAAAGGGGGAAGAGGGGAGGTGTAAGTAAAAAAAACGAAACCAAAGAAAAATAATAAAAAATCCCCAGATCAGACACTAGAGAAAGAACAAGGAAAGATTTTTAATCTTAGTAAAAGAACCTTAACTTCTGAAGAGGACCGAATTTTGAAAAAAGGTTTAAAATTCGCACCTACAAATGAGACAGACCCGTTCAATCTATATGTTGATCTGCAAAAATCTACACGCAAGATCACCATTAAAAAAATATTTACGGAGAAAAGTGTGGAACCCGAACCTGAGACCGGAGGACCATCCGGATCAGGATTTAGGGGCAAATCCACTTTCTATCCATCTCATGTTAAGAGGTGCTTCATCGACAGTTTCAATAAAATTGTCGCAGAAGAATTAAGTACTATGACAAAGAAAAAGGAAAAAAAGAAAAACCTTAATCTAACCTCAAAAGAAATGAGTGCCGTAAAATCCCTGAAAGAAGATAAAGAAATTATCATTAAACCCGCCGATAAGGGGGGAGGGGTGGTTATTCTTAATAAAGACGATTATGTGAAAGAAATAAATTGTCAATTAGAAAGTGGCAACACATATAAGAAATTAAAATCTGATCCGTCAGTACGCATTAAGAAATCATTTGATGATTTTGTCAATAAAGCCTTACAGGATGAAGTGATAACAAAAGCGGAGTTTGACTTTGTAGTAATCAAAGAACCTTCGGTACCCACAATGTACATACTACCGAAGGTACACAAGAGTCAAACTAACCCACCCGGCAGGCCCATAGTGTCGGGGACAAATAGTTTGACTTCTAACCTGTCGGCATTGGTAGATTACCATTTGCAACCGATAGTAAGAGAAGGCATATTTAAAAGACACGAAAGAGGTGTTACAAAAAATTTACAGCATTAAATGGGAAACTGACCATGTCTTAGTAAGTGGTGTTGTTTCCAAATTGTAAACGATCATTGACCCTGTAAAAGGCATTATGGCAGTTAGATTTTTCCTTGATCAAACCAGTATGTCTGAAAAACTTTTATTCTGGAGAGTATAACTTTTATTTTAGAAAATAATTTCTTCTATTTTAATGGTAATTTTTATCTGCAGATGGTGGGGACTGCAATGGGGACCAGATTTGCCCCCAGCTACACCAATTTGTACATGGCGCAACTAAAATGCCACCCACTTCCGTCGTCAGCCGCGTCCAAAGAATGCCTGGAAGTCGTGGTGGAACGCAAAAGTTGTGTAGCCGCGTTTACTTCCTGTTCTAGTGCCTGCGCCTGGAAACGTGAGTTTCCTTTTGGCGCTTTTTCTGCTATTTAAACCCAGCCAGCCGCGGGAAACACTATGCTTCTGAGGAAGGACCCAAAGGTCTAAAATGCATTAAGCAGGTGTTCCCGTGGCTGGTAGAATCACCCGTAGATCTCCCTTTTGACCGAAGAGGTTCCGGAGCCTTTATGATCATTCGTAGAAAGACTGGGTGTAACCTCCCCACCACATCACCGGCTGGTGACTATATGTTTTTATGATACATTGAAATTGTGAGTGCATAAATAAAAATTGTTATCCCTTTCTAGCACAGCGGTATTGCACTATTTTCTTTTTCTTTGTAGAAACATTTGACTGTGGATATATCTTCCTCCTTCTTATTATACATTGGAGGACGTTGATGTTGGCTGCAGATATATTCTTGTGAATTATTCAAGGACTATTCCTGCACAAACTAGAAGGACACTTACCTATTCATTTTAGTGTAAGTCATCTGAAAGCGCTAGGGGAATTTGAACTTTTTCGTGTATTCCATTTGTTGGAAGGTGGTGAAACCTTCTTATTTCTAATTTCCAGCTGCATTCAGAGATCAGCGCAAGAGTTATCAAACAAACCATGTGTTTCTTCTACCTTCCCTGAATGGCTGGGAGGGTCCCACAAATCTGGGTCCCCCTCCCGGCCCCCCCGGGAAGGTGGGCAAGTCTCCCGCATAGTGGCCACAGCCACTGCTCCCCCCTTTCCCGCGGTATAAATTTCCGAATTTCTCGGGTCCGTGGGGAGGGGAGGGGCTAAATGATGCGAATCGTGTCATTTTGTGCCATTTAGCCCCTCCCCCATCCATGGACCCGCAAATTAATGTGGCTGCCTGTCATGGGGGCGGGGATTAGTGACATCAGCCTTGCCCCCGCCCCCAAATCGGAGCCCCGTCCAGCCCCCCTTCTCCCGGAGAGGAGTTTTCAAAAGTAGGCAGGTATTGCCTGCACCCACTGACAAAACTTACCAGAGATGCAGAAATCACCAGGAAAATGGCACAGTGGCAGATTCTTCTGCATGCATGTGCCAGCAGAAGGGGAAGCATGCACAGGGAATGCACACGGACCCCTACTCTCATAAAGTGCCCATGCTACAAAGCACATTGTTTTGCTTAAAGGAATCAGTGCAAGTACATGGAAATGATGGAGATGACAGTATAGGCAGGCACCAGTAATCCCCCCTAGCACTTGCCTGTGACAATATGGTGAATATAAAGCAAGCCTTCTTTCACCATCTACTGCATTCCCACTAGCCAAGCACCTATTATTATCTCATATTTTTGTCTATTTTCATTTAGCAGATTAGTAGACAAAAAAATACAATAACAATTGCCAATTATATTACAGAGAGGAATAAATAATTGACTTCTTGACATCAGTAAATGTCAGATTACGCCTCAGATCAATGATCTGACTCAACAAAGGAGCAGATTTGTTGCTATGAATGATGTTAGATGTATAAATAAATAGTAATACCACAGGACATCATCAATGTAATCAAATATATTACAGGCTTCCAAGTAATTTATATCAATTGATGTCATTATTTCTGCCCATAAATAATATGACTTCATATCATAGAACGGAGATCTTTAATTTGCTGGGAATAACATTTCCCTTACACTGAGCATTCTGAAAATTAAATCATCACATAAGCTTTCTCATTTCCAGGGAACAATATTGAGAATCCGTTGCACACTGCAACTCTGCAGAACTGTTTCTTTCTCATAAGTAGTAACATTTTTAACACTCACTTCCAGATGATTCAACATAGAAGAAACATTGCTATGTAGGTGAATGCAGTAAATATGTATTTAAAGAAACTTAATCATATTAATTACTGACCCTCGAAAAAAGAGGGAACACATTTTCAGAGATTGATGCAGTGGAATGTAATGTCATGCATGCCCACCAACATAACAACTAGTCATAAATGGATACACACTATAAGATTATCTGTCTAGTCTGTCTGGTAGTAAAAAAAAAAAATATGGTAATGTATGGGAGCAAATGACAATTCACCATTTGCTCCCAAGAACTGGAAAACGAACCAAAGGGTCATTCAGACAAATTAGCTAAATCCGTTTGCTTTAACAGATTTATCCAAACAACCGTTTCTGTCCATTTCCTGTTTTTTAGGAGAATATGGTTGATTGTTATTTGATTCAAAACCTTACTAGATTTTTGTTCCAACCAGCCAGATTGGACAGATAATATTATAAACCCTGGCACCAGTGTGTGCAATGTCATGTTAGTCGATGGGGGACTCAACACTTAAATTCCAGTGTGGAATAGACTGCACACTGTCTACCTATAAAAGAAAAGTAAGGTTAAAGTTGTTGAAATGTTTTGTTCTAAAATATTTTTATTATAAATTACTTTAATGGTTTTTGGGATGGATGTATATATATATATATATATATATATATATCCCCCCTGTTAGCAGGAGATAGTGAGAGATAGAAGAATAGAGAGCGCTAAAGTATTCCACCACCTTCAGGTTTCCCTATCATTAAGAGGTCAACAGCTTGACATAAGGTTGTAAACACATTCGTAGGATAACGCAATCATTTATTTTATTACAAAATCTACAAAATTGAAGTATAACATCCGTTTGTTTCATAGCGGTGGTAAAGAGCACATGATGTATTCAAACCATACGCGTTTTGTCTCAAAATACTTCTTCAGGGGTTAACGTATACACAGTGGGACGATGGTGTATATAAAAGACGGCAATAGGTCCTTCAGAACAGATACAATATTTATCCAGGGTAATCCAGTATTGAAGAGTGTCGCAATAGAAGTCCACGCCTCCTCAAACTACTAGTGTAGCTACTTGTATCTGTTCTAAAGGACCTATTGCTGTCTTTTATATACACCATTGTCACACTGTGTATAAAATGACTGTGATAAGCTGATTGATTGATGCTTTATCTTTTCCCACTACATCTCTCTTTAAGAACTGATACATCTGCTCCCTGGATCTTATAGCCACTAGTGACATTTTACCCTTGCAATCTTGCTACACCAATAATCAATATATGGCAAATGAAAGAAGCAATATTGATGGCGCTGAATTTTCGACGTAAATGTTGTATATGGAGTATGGATACTCAGATGGTGAGTGGACCAATAAAATAAAATAAAAACTTATAAGACTCAGGGAACTTAGGGGTCAAATACTGGGATATTATGGTTCGGATCAGAAGAGGCGTACCAAACTCATAATGGAAAATACCAAGCAAGGTGCATAAAGGTATCTTTAATTGGGTCACCTCTTGTGGGAATGATCTAGTCAATAGATGCGTACCGTACTCACACTCGAATTGGGTGGATGATTCTTATCTCAGTTTCTTTGATCCCTGGACAGAGTGACTGGTTTGAAAAAGTGCAATTTTATATTTTGGCATGTTCTCAAAGTGTTAATAAATAATAAATCACTATATATATAAAAAGCTATATACTCCTCACCTTTTTGAGGTGAAGTACCATAGTGACCACTAGAGGCCACTAGACAGACCAAATTATTTATTGACAGAAAGTGAAACCAAAGTGATATGTTTCAAACTTGTGGATATGGAGAGAGGGAGCTTGGAGATTGGAGAGAGGAGCATATAGGGACTAAACCATCATTTTGACAGGCTTTCAACTAGTTTATATAGATTACTGCACAGTGAAAGTTTTCAGCATTATTTTTGCACAGCCACCCCTGTCCCCACTTACTAACCCACCTCTTTATCATTTATGTCCGGTTCTCCATGTTTATTGTGCATGTACTAAAATAACAGTTAGTACAGGTAACACAGCTGCATGATTTTTGAAATCATATTCAGATACATTTATTTTTGGAAGTTAGAGCAGTGGTTTATGCTGGTGATAAATTGGTTCCTCTGCCCAGTTATCAAGATCAGTAAATCCTGACCACTTATCTGATGACATCCAAAAAAACATGACAGTCCTAGCAAAAGTGCAGAGAGAAAGTGCTATAAGCAAGGCTAAAGGCCACATAAAAGCTATTACTCAGTTCACCGCCTGCAAGTTGGAGGCCCTTGCTTTAAATGTTCATAATATATTTTTATCTTCCAATAACAGATAACTGAAATTTACTCTTACACACTTATTCATCCAATTTACAAGCCAATCCTTAATCAAAAGAGAAGGTAATCTAAATCCCTTAAAGCCAAATAATGTACCTTTGTGATTTGCCAGCGATCCGTCTATTTAACAGTCATAGCTTAGATCTGTTTAAGAATCAACGGGAGCATATGGATAGCCTAGTAACTGCCTGGTTATCCTTATTAGTATGAGCGTACAGTAGTATTAATCATTCTATCCAGAACACTAAGGAATTATTGTAAACAGGAGCTCAGTGTCCAGCGAACGGGAAAAACAGGCTCTCAGTGCCAGAAAGATAATTAGTTTGGTAAGTTTACAAAATGTGAATTGATTGTTACATAACACATTCAGAAGTTCTTTACATATGTCTAATGAGAGGTTTGAAAGACAGAATGAAACTGATGGTCCCATTGTGAATTCATGTTAGACTAGAGAACAACAACAGCAAAATGAGACATATATTTTAGTTTGATCAATATTTTATCTCTGTAGCGAGAATCCAATTAAACATTCAAGACCAAATGGTGAAAGCGATTACCAATGTAAGAGCCCTGTTTGTTGGCAATTGTCTTTATATGTTTTAGAACTGAACATACATTAGAACAAGCCTGGATTTACTGTATATATTTTGCTATTTTTTTATATTGTTCAGTGTTTTACTGTTCCCGATCCATCTCTGTTGTTCTAATTGTTATTATTGGTTCACTATAACTCTTTGTGGTTATACTTACCTCTGCTTTCCATGGTTCTTCAGTTCCCTATCACTCGTTGTAGTTCTAATTCCTATTGCTCTCCATGGTTCTACTGTTCCCTATCATTCCCTGTGGTTCTAATTCCTCTTTCTCTCCATGGCTCTGCTCTTCCTTATCATTCTCTGTGGTTCTACTTCCTCTTTCTCCCATGGTTCTTCTGTTCCTTATCATTCCCTGTGGTTCTACTTCCTCTTGCTCTCCATGGCTCTACTGTTCCTTATCATTCTCTGTGGTTCTACTTTATATTGCTCTCCAAGCCTTACCATTCTCTGTGGTTCTGCTTCCTCTTGCTCTCCATGGTTCTTCTATTCCTTATCATTCCCTGTGGTTCTACTTCCTCTTGCTCTCCATGGCTCTACTCTTCTTTTTCATTCTCGGTGGTTCTACTTTATATTGCTCTCCATGATTCTTCTGTTCCTTATCACTCTCTGTGGTTCTACTTTATATTGCTCTCCATGGTTCTACTATGCCTTATCATTCTCTGTGGTTCTGCTTCCTCTTGCTCTCCATGGTTCTACTGTTCCTTATCACTCTTTGTCATTGTACAGCCCCCCATCCACTATGCAGACATATCTGAAGCTGTAAATTTTTTTTAGATTTCCCTTGAACTCTCCCAGGAATCTGAACCTGGGCTACATTTTCACTCTATTCACTTCAGATACATCTGATCAATTCTACGGTAAACCCCTGACAGCTTCAGATCAGATGGATCTTTGGTGCAGTATGTAAGATTTTTTTGTCAGATGCATCTGAGCAGGGGCGGATTGAGAATTAAAAGCAGCCCGGGAAATAATTTGAAGCAGCCCTAGGGGGGTGGAGGTACTTTTGCATGCCGGAGGAGCGCACACATTTTTAGGGGGCGTGGTCTAGTGATGTGGGGGTGTAACCTATTTCAATGAGGTCACGCCCCATTTTCGACGCTGAGGGGGCATGGCTAGTAGCTCTCTCTGCGGACATTACTCAATGCCGCCGCGCTTCTGTCGGCATCCAGCGGCCGCAGACAGTGCAGCATTGCCCAAAACAAATATGGCCGCCGCATATGTGCATTTAATATATGTGGCGGCCATTTTTGTTTTGGGCAATGCTGCCGTTTGTGACCAGGCTGGGCTGCGGCCGCTTCTAACAAAGGTAAGCGGCCCAGCTAGAGTGAAATCTTAACGTGAGAACAGTGTGCGCCAAAGGCAGGCTGAAGGGTGTGTGTATGTATGATTACAGTTATAGGCTGCGGGTTGTGTATGATTAGGGTTATGGGCTGCGGAGGGTATGTATAGTTAGGGTTAGTCTGTGGGGATGTATAGTTAGGGTTAGGCTACAGGGGGGGTGTATAATTAAGGGTAGGCTAAGGGGGGTATGGTTAGAGAGGAGGAGGGGGTGTATAGTTGGGCTGTGGGGAGGGGGTGGATAGTTAGTCTGCGGGGGTGGGGTGTGTATAGTTGGGCTGTGGGGAGGGGGTGGATAGTTAGTCTGCGGGGGTGGGGTGTCTATAGTTGGGCTGTGGGGAGGGGGTGGATAGTTAGTCTGCGGGGGTGGGGTGTGTATAGTTGGGCTGTGGGGAGGGGTGGATAGTTAGTAAGGCTGTGGGGGTGGGGTGTGTATAATTACACTGCATGGGTGGGGGTGTATAGTTAGGCTGCAGGGGTGGGGGGTGTATAGGTAGGCTGCAGGGGTGGGGGGGTGTATAGTTAGGCTGCAGGGGTGGGGGGGTGTATAAGTAGGCTGTGGGGATGGGGGGCTGCGGGATGTATAGTTAGGCTGCAGGGGTGGGGGGTGTATAGTTAGGCTGTGGGGTGGGGGATGTATAGGTAGGCTGCAGGGGTGGGGGGTGTATAGTTAGGCTGTGGAGGTGGGGGTGTATAGTTAGGCTGCGGGGTGGGGGATGTATAGGTAGGCTGCAGGGGTGGGGGATGTATAGTTAGGCTGTAGGGGTGGGGGGTGTATAAGTAGGCTGTGGGGATGGGGGGTGTATAAGTAGGCTGCAGGGTGGGGGATGTATAGTTAAGCTGCAGGGGTGGGGGTTGTGTAGTGAGGATGTGGGGATAGGGGTGTATAAGTAGGCTGTGGGGGGGGTGTATAGGCAGGCTGTGGGGGGGGGTGTATAGGTAGGCTGCAGGGGTGCATAGGTAGGCTGCAGGGGTGGGGTGTATAGGTAGGCTGTGGGGTGTATAGGTAAGCTGTGGGGGGGTTATAGTTAGACTGCAGGGGTGGGGGGTGTATAGTTAAGCTGCAGGGGTGGGGGTTGTGTAGTGAGGCTGTGGGGATGGGGGTGTATAGGTAGGCTGTGGGGGGGGTGTATAGGCAGGCTGTGGGGGGGTGTATAGGCAGGCTGCAGGGGTGCATAGGTAGGCTGCAGGGGTGGGGTGTATAGGTAGGCTGTGGGGTGTATAGGTAAGCTGTGGGGGGGGGGTTATAGTTAGGCTGCAGGGGTGAGGGGTGTATAGTTAGGCTGTGGGGGGCTTATAGTTAGGCTGTGGGGGGTGGGGTGGAGGGTTTATAGAGTTAGATAGGCTGCATTACAGATGGTGATAAGTTAGTAATGCTTCTGAGGGGTACTCACAGTACCAAGCATGAAGGTCTACATTCTAAGCAGCAGCAGCAGTGCCTCCACGGAGGTAGAGACAGCTTCTTCTTGTATGCCCGCCGTCCTGCAGGATAGGCCAGGAGACGGGCCGGGTCTAGCAGCAGTAGTGGTGGCAAGAGACCAGCCTGGAGCGCTGTATCCTTCTCAGCTGGGACCGGCAGCGGCGCTACTCTCCTCCCTCCATCAGCCTCGGCGACCTGACTCCTTACCAGCAGCAGTGTTGGTGTGGGTAGGGAGGTGCTGCAGACCTGGCCTCCTGCTCCCCAGACAGCTCACGCTCCCTGCGGATTCCTTGGCAGCTTCTGCGGCGGGGGTACGGCCATTACTCACCGCCGCCCCGCTTCCACCGGCCGCAGAAAGTGCACAGCGCTGCCCAAAACAAATATGGCCGCCGCATATGTGCATTTAATATATGCATATATGCGGCGGCCATATTTGTTTTGGGCAATGCTGCCGATGACCAGGCTGGGCTGCGGCCGCTTTTAACAAAGGTAAGTGGCCCAGCCAGAGTCAAAACTGGTCCGGCCCACCGGGAAACGGCCCGGTTTCCCGGTGGGCCAATCCGCCTCTGCATCTGAGACTCAGCCACACATCTGATCTGAGGGAGCTCAGATTTGGCCATTTTTAGTCACAGCGATCTGTCAGATCCATCTGAATCTAAAGTCCCACATACACTATACGATTTGGGCCTGATGTCACCCAATTCGGATGGATCGAACCGCATGTGCAGACCCGATGCGTGGTTCTGTGTGCATCGGATCAGAGTCGGGAGGTTGGACGTGCTGCACAAAAGATTTGGTAAATCTTATGTGCAGCCTTAAGGCGGGCAGTGGGCAGACAACGTGGAGTATGGGAAGCCAGGCAGCGGGCGTACATAGAAGGCAGAGGGAGCCGGGAGCCAAGCAGGGTGGGGGGCTGCATGCAGAGAGCCAGGCAGGGAACGCATAGAGGAAGGGGGCGCACTGGGCGGTGAATGCGGCGAGGGGACCAGAAAGACAGGTAGCATAAGGGAAGCCGGGTAGTGGGCGCAAATAGAAAACACAAATACAAATGAATGGGCAGCCAGTGAGTGGTTGAGAGCTCTCTGACCGCCCACTGCCTCTCTGTGTCCCCTGCCTGGCCCTCCATGATATTCTTTTGCTCTCCGTGGTTCTGCTATTCCCTCTATCTCTGTTCTTCTATTTCCTATTGCTACTAGGTTCTAATGTTCCTTATCATTCTCTGTGATTGTACTTCATATTGCTCTCCATGTTTCTACAATTCCTTATTCTCTGTGGTACTACTGTACTTCCTCTAGCTCTCCATGGCTCTACTGTTCCTTATCACTCTTTATCTCCTCGCACTCCTTGTAGTTCTAATACTCCATATTGCTCTCCATGGTTCTACTGTAAGTAATATAACATCAATAATTTGTAAGTTTGCAAATCACTGCCTCTCTTTACCATAAGTGTTGTTCTGCACTGGAAAGACCAGATTTTATAGCATCTTAAATTTTGTTTGCATACTGGGAAAGTTGTTTTTGGGGAATGCTCCCTAAAAAAACAAAACACTGCATTTCTCACTGCTGGGCAGCGCCGCTGAGCCCTCCATCAGCCACTAACCAGCCCTACCACTGGCATCCCGACTGTGTGCAGCATGATGTTAGCAAGGTCATGCCGGACACAGCTGGGGGAAGGAGGCGGGGCTGGGCAGCAGGAGCTGGGCAGTGGCTGAAGCTGAGCGCATCGCTGATCTCAGCGCTCAACTGCACTGCCCGGCCCGGTGGCACTCCCAAGAATTTTCTGAGTTTGCCAGTCTGCGCAAACTGGAGCACAGCCTGGAAAATTCTTGGGAGTACCAGTGAAGGGTTTAATGGAGATGTGTGCGAACCCCCATGTGGTTTTGGAAAAAACACCCTTATGTGCAGTGCTGTAAGGGGATATTTGTAGACCCCATAGCAAAAGTTTGTAAGGGCCCCTATGTACCAACCAATAGTGAAAAATTTATGTGACACATGTAGCTTTGACAGGGAAATTGGCCTGCTCTGGGCCCCATAGTAGCTGCAATCCCTGCACCTATGGTAAGTAAGTGTGGGGTGTTTCTTGCTAGAGGCAAAAGGTATTATTAGGCGCTTGTCAGGAGGGATGGGGGATAAGGGTTAGGAGGATTGAAAGAAGAAGAGCAGAATTATAGGATGAAGGTATAAATAAAAATAATAATAACAAATAAATAGAAATGAATAAAAAAAAATAAAAAAAAAAATATATAAAAATAAAAATAAATTAAAATAAAAAAATGTGCATTCATTGTTTACACTCTTTTGCAGAGTTGGAGGGAGCAACAGTCCAGTTTTTTGTGACTCTAGCTTGCCCCAGCTTGCTAACCTGTTGTACAGGAGAAGACGGCACAATTTATGCACGTTTTTATTTATTTAAATTTATTTTTATTTTTATATTTATTTTTATTTTATTTTATTTTTATTTTTATTTTTTTATTTTTATTTTTATTCATTTCTATTTATTTGTTATTATTATTTTTATTTATACCTTCATCCTATAATTCTGCTCTTCTTCTTTCAATTACCCCTATCCTCCTAACCCTCATCCCCCATTCCTCCTGACAAGCGCCTAATAATCCCTTTTGCCTCTAGCAAGAAACACCCCACACTATATAGATAATTCCTTTTGGGCTGCTCCACCACAAAAGCGCAACATCGTTTGGGGAACCCCCGAAATTTGCACGTCTATGGTAAGTAAGTGTTGCTTAAGTGTTTGGGTTTGGATTCAGTTTAAAATCAACAAAGAGGATATTCCTTAATCATTGATTAATAATCAAGCAAAATCAATAAATCAACTAAAAATCTGTGATTTTTGTAATCCAAACCCTGAAATTCTGATTTAAAAGACATGGGGCTTTTAAATCAGACCGAGCCCAGTTCGAATACAATTTTGGTCGATTCAGATTTCTGGAGAACCCAACCACACATCTCTACTTCTTGCTGGAGTTTGTAGTTTTCCTGAGAAAGTTATGCCTTCATGTTCTCAGGGTATGTTTTCATTCTGCGAAGTATGCTAGAATTTCTTTTTTGTTCTTTTGCCTTTTATTTCTTTGTCTTTTTACGTTTCTTGTATTATTGGATAATGTCAATCATACTTGATTTAACCCCTTCCTGACAGAGCCAGTTTTTGCGTTCCTGACAGAGCCCTTTTTTTCAAATCTGACATGTCTCACTCAAGTGGGGATAACTTTTTTTTGCTTTTACTTATCCCAGTGATTTTGAGATTGTTTTTTCGTGACACATTGTACTTCAAATTAGTGGTAAATTTGGGTCGATACAGTCTGTGTTTTTTTGTGAAAAATACCAAAATGTCGTAAAAAAATGGAAAATTGAGCAATTTGCAAAATGTTAAATTTTCTGCTTGTGAGACAAATAATCATACCACTCAAAATAGTTAATAACTAACATAGACCATATGTCTACTTTATGTTTCCATCATTATTTCAACTTCCTTTTCATTTTTTTGGACACTAGGAGGCTTACAATATGAATAACAAATTCTCAAATTTTCAAGAAAATTTCAAACACTGATTTTTTTAGGGACCAGTTCAGTTCTGATGTGACTTTGAGGGACTTGTATGTGAGACACCCCCATAAATGATACCATTTCAAAAACTGCACCCCTCACAGTATTCAAAACAGCATTTTGGAAGTTTGTTAACCCTTTAGGTGTTTCACAGGAATTAAAACAAAGTGTAGGTGAAATTTCAAAATTTCATTTTTTTTGCAGATTTGCAATTTTAATACATTTTTCTAAGGAACACAGTACATTTTACTAGAGAAATGTGACTAAAAATTGATTCCCCCAATTCTTTTGTTTTCATTAATATCCTATATGTGGCCCTAGTGTGCACGTTGACCAAACCACAGGCTTCATAATAGAAGGAGCACCTACTTGATTTTGGAGCCTCCTTTTTATGAGATTATTTTTTAGGCACCATGCAGGTTTCTAGGCACCATAAGATGCTAAAAGTTAGGAACCCCCCCACAAGTGACCCCATTTTGCAAACTACACCCCTCAGGGAATTCATCTAGGGCTATAGTGTACATTTCAAACCCCCAGGGGTTTCACCAATTGTGGTACAACTGGGCAGTGAAAATGAAAAATTATTTTTTTTTACACAAAAATGCTGTTCTGGCTCCAAATTTGTCATTTTCAGAAGGTATGAAGGAGACAAAGCACCCCAAAATCTGTGCCCCAATTTCTCCCGAGTACGGCAATGCCTCACATGTGACCAAAAAATACCATTTGGGTGCATGGCAGGACTCAGAAGGGAAGGAGTGATTTTTGGATTTTGCAGCTCAGATTCTGGTGGAATTTTGGTGGGTGCTATGTCGCATTAGCAAGACCCCCCAAGCACCAATACAGTAGAACCCCCCCACAAGTGACCGCATTTTGCAAACTACACCCCTCAGGGAATTCATCTAGGGGTATAGTGTACATTTCAAACCCCCAGGGGTTTCACCAATTTTGATACAAGTGGGCAGTGAAAATGAAAAATTACATTTTTTTACACAAAAATGCAGTTCTGGCGCAAAATTTTTCATTTTCAGAAGGTATGAAGGAGAAAAAGCACCCCAAAATCTGTGCCCCAATTTCTCCCGAGTACGGCAATGCCTCACATGTGACCAAAAAATACCAGTTGGGTGCATGGCAGGACTCAGAAGGGAAGGAGTGATTTTTGGATTTTGCAGCACAGATTTTGGTGGAATGAATGGTGGGTGCTATGTTGCACCAATACAGTGGAACCCCCCCACAAGTCACCCCATTTTGCAAAGTACACCCCTCAGGGAATTCATCTAGGGGTATAGTGTACATTTCAAACCCCCAGGGGTTTCACCAATTTTGATACAAGTGGGCAGTGAAAATGAAAAATTACATTTTTTTACACAAAAATGCAGTTCTGGCTCAAAATTTTTCATTTTCAGAAGGTATGAAGGAGAAAAAGCACCCCAAAACATGTGCCCCAATTTCTCCCGAGTACGGCAATGCCTCACATGTGACCAAAAAATACCAGTTGGGTGCATGGCAGGACTCAGAAGGGAAGGAGTGATTTTTGGATTTTGCAGCACAGATTTTGGTGGAATGAATGGTGGGTGCTATGTTGCACCAATACAGTGGAACCCCCCCACAAGTCACCCCATTTTGCAAAGTACACCCCTCAGGGAATTCATCTAGGGGTATAGTGTACATTTCAAACCCCCAGGGGTTTCACCAATTTTGATACAAGTGGGCAGTGAAAATGAAAAATTACATTTTTTTACACAAAAATGCAGTTCTGGCTCAAAATTTTTCATTTTCAGAAGGTATGAAGGAGAAAAAGCACCCCAAAACATGTGCCCCAATTTCTCCCGAGTACGGCAATGCCTCACATGTGACCAAAAAATACCAGTTGGGTGCATGGCAGGACTCAGAAGGGAAGGAGTGATTTTTGGATTTTGCAGCTCAGATTCTGGTTGAATTTTGGTGGGTGCTATGTCGCATTAGCAAGACCCCCCAAGCACCAATACAGTGGAAACCCCCCACAAGTGACCCCATTTTGCAAACTACACCCCTCAGGGAATTCATCTAGGGGTATAGTGTACATTTCAAACCCCCAGGGGTTTCACCAATTTTGATACAAGTGGGCAGTGAAAATGAAAAATTAAATTTTTTTACACAAAAATGCAGTTCTGGCTCAAAATTTTTCATTTTCAGAAGGTATGAAGGAGACAAAGCACCCCAAAATCTGTGCCCCAATTTCTCCCGAGTACGGCAATGCCTCACATGTGACCAAAAAATACCATTTGGGTGCATGGCAGGACTCAGAAGGGAAGGAGTGATTTTTGGATTTTGCAGCTCAGATTCTGGTGGAATTTTGGTGGGTGCTATGTCGCATTAGCAAGACCCCCCAAGCACCAATACAGTGGAACCCCCCCACAAGTGACCCCATTTTGCAAACTACACCCCTCAGGGAATTCATCTAGGGGTATAGTGTACATTTCAAACCCCCAGGGGTTTCACCAATTTTAATACAAGTGGGCAGTGAAAATGAAAAATTACATTTTTTTACACAAAAATGCAGTTCTGGCTCAAAATTTTTCATTTTCAGAAGGTATGAAGGAGAAAAAGCACCCCAAAATATGTGCCCCAATTTCTCCCGAGTACGGCAATGCCTCACATGTGACCAAAAAATACCATTTGGGTGCATGGCAGGACTCAGAAGGGAAGGAGTGATTTTTGGATTTTGCAGCTCAGATTCTGGTGGAATTTTGGTGGGTGCTATGTCGCATTAGCAAGACCCCCCAAGCACCAATACAGTGGAACCCCCCCACAAGTGACCCCATTTTGCAAACTACACCCCTCAGGGAATTCATCTAGGGGTATAGTGTACATTTCAAACCCCCAGGGGTTTCACCAATTTTGATACAAGTGGGCAGTGAACATGAAAAATTACATTTTTTTACACAAAAATGCAGTTCTGGCTCAAAATTTTTCATTTTCAGAAGGTATGAAGGAGACAAAGCACCCCAAAATCTGTGCCCCAATTTCTCCCGAGTACGGCAATGCCTCACATGTGACCAAAAAATACCATTTGGGTGCATGGCAGGACTCAGAAGGGAAGGAGTGATTTTTGGATTTTGCAGCTCAGATTCTGGTGGAATTTTGGTGGGTGCTATGTCGCATTAGCAAGACCCCCCAAGCACCAATACAGTGTAACCCCCTCACAAGTGACCCCATTTTGCAAACTACACCCCTCAGGGAATTCATCTAGGGGTATAGTGTACATTTCAAACCCCCAGGGGTTTCACCAATTTTGATACAAGTGGGCATGGAAAATGAAAAATTACATTTTTTTACACAAAAATGCAGTTCTGGCTCAAAATTTTTCATTTTCAGAAGGTATGAAGGAGAAAAAGCACCCCAAAATCTGTGCCCTAATTTCTCCCGAGTACGGCAATGCCTCACATGTGAACAAAAAATACCAGTTGGGTGCATGGCAGGACTCAGAAGGGAAGGAGTGATTTTTGGATTTTGCAGCACAGATTTTGGTGGAATGAATGGTGGGTGCTATGTTGCACCAATACAGTGGAACCCCCCCACAAGTCACCCCATTTTGCAAAGTACACCCCTCAGGGAATTCATCTAGGGGTATAGTGTACATTTCAAACCCCCAGGGGTTTCACCAATTTTGATACAAGTGGGCAGTGAAAATGAAAAATTACATTTTTTTACACAAAAATGCAGTTCTGGCTCAAAATTTTTCATTTTCAGAAGGTATGAAGGAGAAAAAGCACCCCAAAATCTGTGCCCCAATTTCTCCCGAGTACGGCAATGCCTCATGTGTGACCAAAAAGTGGCAGGACTCAGAAGGGAAGGAGTGATATTTGGATTTTGCAGCACAAATTCTGGTGGAATGATGGTGGGTGCTATGTCGCATTAGCAAGACCCCCCAAGCACCAATACAGTGGAACCCCCTCACAAGTGACCCCATTTTGCAAACTACACCCCTCAGGGAATTCATCTAGGGGTATAGTGTACATTTCAAACCCCCAGGGGTTTCACCAATTTTGATACAAGTGGGCAGTGAAAATGAAAAATTACATTTTTTTACACAAAAATGCAGTTCTGGCTCAAAATTTTTCATTTTCAGAAGGTATGAAGGAGACAAAGCACCCCAAAATCTGTGCCCCAATTTCTCCCAAGTACGGCAATGCCTCACATGTGACCAAAAAATACCAGTTGGGTGCATGGCAGGACTCAGAAGGGAAGGAGTGATTTTTGGATTTTGCGGCTCAGATTCTGGTGGAATGAATGGTGGGTGCTATGTGGCATTAGCAAGACCCCCGAAGCACGGTGAAATTATGAACCTAGTATTCCATAGATGTGTGGTATATTTTAAAACACTCCTTTATACATAGGCCGGGTTTGTCGGGGCAAGTGTCACACTGGAAAATAGTTTGCTTTCTTATTCCCTTTTTATAGCAAACTTTGCACCTTTTTTGTGTCCTGCCCTTTTTTCAAGTGGAGGGGATTTCATCAGGAAAATGCTGCCCTGGTACAATACGGGGGCCAGTACTAGAAGTACTGGGGCCCTCTGCCTGCTGGTTCCCAAATATTAGGCCCTTTATGACTTCCTCTTGAAAGTGCATAAATGTCCCCCTCTGGCCGGTAGAACGGAATAGCACGTAAGCGTTATACAGTGCCATCTGGATGATATACACGGCCACCTTCTTGTACCAGATTTTTGTTTTCCGCAGGGCACTGTACGGCTTCAGTACCTGATCTGAAAGATCCACTCCGCCCATGTACCTATTGTAATCCAGGATACAATTAGGTTTTGAGGTGTGGGTACTGGTACCTCGTACAGGGACGGAGGTGGTACTGTCTCCGTGAATTGTTGTCAGTATAAGGACATCCCTCTTGTCCTTATATTTGACCAACAACATATTTTCGTTGCATATTCCCCTGCTTTCACCCCTTCTCATTACTTGGGCAATGTGCGTTTTTGGGAGGCCTCTTTGGTTCTTGCGCACAGTACCGCAAGCTGCTGTACCTCTTGAACCAAGGGCCTTAAACAGGGGGATGCTGGTGTAAAAGTTATCCACATAGAGGTGATAACCTTTATCCAGGAAGGGGTGCACTAAATCCCAGACAATTTTCCCACTAACACCTACGAGGGAGGGGGGGCATTCTGGCGGTTCAATTCTTGAATCCTTCCCTTCATAAACCCTAAACCTGTGGGTGTACCCTGAGGTGCTTTCACACAGTTTATACATTTTTATGCCATACCTTGCCCTCTTACTGGGAAGGTACTGGCAGAATTTAACCCTTCCTTTAAAATGTATAAGGGACTCGTCGATACAAATACATTTTTCAGGGATGTACACCTCTTCAAATTTGGCACTGAAATGATCAATGACCGGCCTGACTTTGAATAGCCGGTCAAAGGTGGGATCATCTCTGGGTGGGCACTGTGCATTATCGGTGTAATGTATAAATTTAAGAATCGTCTCAAATCGAGCCCGGGGCATGGCCATACGGTAAAATGGGGTGCTGTACAGAACATCTGTACTCCAATATTGCCTAATTTCTGGCTTTTTTACTATGCCCATATGAAACACCAGACCCCAAAACGTCATCATCTCTACTGCATCTACAGGGGTCCACCTAGCAAATGATGACGTGGGGTTTTGAGCAATAAACTGCTGGGCATATAAATTAGTTTGGTCCACCATTAAATTTATAAAATCATCAGAGAAAAATAATTTGAAAAAGTCAATTTCTCTGAGACCTGTGGAATCAAATTGGATTCCTGGCATGGCCAAAAACTCAGGAACCTGGGGCTCAAAATTGTCTGGTGGTGGGGTCCATACGAGATCAATTATTGGGGGGGGGGGTCTCAGCTGCTCTACGGGGGCGTCTTTGAGGGGGTCCCTCATCATCAGAGGAGGAAGAGGAGCTTAAGACGAATCCTTCAAATTCCCCGCTTGCCTCACTGGCTGTGTCAGAGTCAGAGGCAAGCATGGCATATGCCTCCTCCACTGAATACATTCTCCTGGATGACTGGGATGACATTTGGGATGACATTTGGGATGACATTTGGGATGCCATTTTTATTTTTGTGTTACTGGTAGTGAAATGTTTCAACACGTGTATAGTGTAGGGGGGGGGTACAAACTTTATTTCAACCCGGGGGGTATGTAGTGTGTAGTGTGTATGTAGTGCAGAAAAAAAAAATACTTTATACAAAAAAACAAAAAAATTCAAGGGGTTAAAAAAAAAAAATTGAAGGGGTTAAAAACAAAAAATTGAAGGGGTTAAAAAAAAAATTGAAGGGGTTAAAAAAAAAATTGAAGGGGTTAAAAAAAAAAAATGGAAGGGGTTAAACAAAAAAAAAAAAAAAGGTCCTGCGCAAAAAATTGAGCACAGATGTTGGTCAGTAACGTCCGTCACTGAACAGCGCTCAAAGGCAACAGGAATTTGATAAAAAAAAAAAAAATAGATCAACCCTGTGCCGAAAAAGATGATCAGTGATGTACGTCACTGATCAGCGCACAGCAGCCACAGGACACCCACAAAATCACAGTGTGTGTAAAAAAAAAATTAAAAAAAGACCCCACAGCACACACACAAAAAAAAAGGTGATCAGTGATGCGACACTGATTACCAGTGAGGGGCAGCAGGTGCACAACCTTTGGTGCAACTGACAGTGCAACTGGCAGGTATATATATAAAAAAAAAAAAACCTCTGCACCCCCAAAAAGTTGCTGATCACCTCAGATATAGTGATCAGCACAAAAGGCGGGGGCAGCAGACACAAAATTTAGCACTCTCTATCACTCTCTGTCACTATCTCTCTCTATCTCTCTATCTCTCACTATCTGACACTCTATGACACTGCAGCAGCAGCAGTGACAGGTATATATATATATAAAAAAAACCTGCGCCCCCAAAAAGTTGCTGATCAGTTAATTTATACTGATCAGCACAAAAGGGGGGGCAGCAGTCAGTTATATAAAAAAGATATAGCACAATCTGTCACTATCTCTATCTCTCTCTCTCTCTATCTCTCTCTATCTCTCTATCTATAACTATTACACTGCAGCAGCACAAAATATAGCACTCTCTGTCACTAGGCCTCTCTCTCTCTCTATCTCTCTCTATCTCTCTCTATCTCTCTCTCTCTATCTCTCTCTATCTCTCTCTATCTCTCTCTCTATAACTATATCACACTGCAGCAGCACAAAATATAGCACTCTCTGACACTATCTCTCTCTATCTCTCTCTCTATCTCTCTCTATCTAACTAACGCTATTACACTGCAGCACAGGAAGTCACAAGTAACAGGATCCAGCACACACAAGCAGTGATGAAGCAGGCAAGATATTTGCAGTGATCAGGTAAGTATTTTGGAAGGTTCTGGTCAGTAAATGGCGACAGCTCGGCACGGTGACCGCACTGCACGCTATTCCAGACCGGAATGGCGTCTGCAGTGCAGTCACCGTTAGTTTAAACCCCCCTCCATGGCTGTGATTGGTCCGTCGGTCCGACGGACCAATCACGGCCTTTGGGGGCGGGCGGGGTGAGGTGGGTGACACCAGTGTCACCCTTACACCCCACGGTGATTGGTGCTGTACTTTACAGCACCAATCACCTCCGATCCCGTGTCACCGGCGAACGTTATTCGCCGGTGACACAGGAAAACGCTGTAATTGGCTGTTCACACTGAACAGCCAATCACAGCGATCGCCGACGGGGGGGGCGGCATCGCAGCCCCCCCTGGGCATGCACGGACATGTCTGCTGTCAGGGACAGCAGACATGTTGAAACTGTCACCGCGTCTATAGACGCGGTGACAGTTAAATGCCATGACGTACATTTACGCCATGTGTCGGGAAGTACTTCCCGACCATGACGTAAATGTACGTCAATTGTCGGGAAGGGGTTAAAGAAAATCTATAGTATGTTAAAATAAATTCATGATGAAATCATTCTACTGCAAAACTAAGTTAAAGGAACACAGAGCAAACTAACTGTAGGATCATATTTTAGCAAATATCAACCTATAGGCCATCTTATCTAAATTTTTATAATTTTTAAATTCTAAATGGAGGTGTTTTCCTTGGGATACCCCATCCACACAGACTATATTTATCGCTATTGCTTTATAGTGAGGATGTATCGTATTTACACAGATCTTAAAAGATGTCTGCCTCCTATTGATACATCCCTGATTTTTATTGCCAATGAAAGTGGTGATTCATTACTTTGGTGGAGCCAGTGCTCATATACCACTACCATATGTGAATACCAGCAGCATCATTATTGGTGGCTGTATACTAAAAAGGAAATATTGAGGTGGGAAAAGGAGAATTATATTAGAAGAATATTAAGAAATAGTTACCGTATTTGCCGGTGTATAAGACGACTTTTTCCCCCTGGAAAACATGCCTCCAAGTGGGGGGTCGTCTTATACGCCGGGTGCACTTCATAGACAGTATAAAAAGCCCCAAGGTTTACACCATTATACATGTCATACACTCTCCTCGCCCCCCCCCCCCCCCCCTTCTTATGCATACCTTGATACTGCAAATGTCTTTTTGGAGACATGTCAGTGCCGCCGCTGTCCTCCTTGCCTAACAGCCTGTCACATTCTGCAGTTTAGGCAGGGGGGACAGCAGCAGCACTGCAGGGAAGCTGCAGGTGAGGGGGGCTTACAACTTTATGTGGTGGGTTTTGCTGGGGCAGGACAAACCTGCCCTTATAGGTTTGTCCTGCCCCAGCAAAACCCACCACTCAAGGGGTTAATACTGGTACTACAGGTATCCATGATATGGATTCAAGGGCGGACCAGACAGCTGCTAGTGACATGGAGTGTGGAAGGTGTGCGGAAGAGGGGGTAGTCTTATATGGCGAGTATATAACAAACTCTATATTTTGAGTGGAAATGTTGGGGGTCGTCTTATACGCCAAGTCGTCTTATACGCCGGCAAATACGGTATGTCTAGTTACGGACCTTCTATAGTTTGACAACTGACCCTGCCACTGGTAAGGCAGACAGATATTTTTGTTTTGACACTGTTATGACCATTGTGGCCAGCCAATCAATTGTCTATAGGAAGGTGGGGCTTGGCCTTAGAAGTTTTTATGTGTCTGATGCGTAGGAACCCATATATATATATATATATATATATATATATATATATATATATATACGATAGTGCGGTCCGGCACTCACTCCAAATGATCAGCTGCCCCGGTGCCCATCCAAACAGTAGGATACTTGGAAAGAAGAGACTGGCACTCCAGGGTCTTTGTACAAAAACAGTGTATTCACAGCGGGTGATAAAACATCCAACGTTTCGGGGCTGCGCCCCTTTGTCAAGGTGTGTGTGGTAACAAGTATATGTGTGGTTTCCAAGTATATATATATATATATATATATATATATATATATATATATATGACAATAGAGGGGATACCCTTTCACTGCGCTATAGTATAATTAAAAGTTGGGCAGCAGCTATGTATGTCCCCCCTGTTAGTGGGGGAAAAGGGAAAATAGCAAAACAGGTAACAAAGTGCGCCCTATTAGAATATGTCCACCACCATAAGAACTTGTGACAATATAAATCACAATACAACAGATTTATTATGTTATAAATATAAAATGACAATAAAACATTTTGTTCATCTGTGTGGAGTCATGAGTTCAACAACGGTCAACAGTATAAGGACACCCAACGCGTTTTCTGGTCCCATTAGTGACTATTGCACTTCATGATTAAGGATTTGGCTACTGCTATAAGGAGCTATCTGAATCCTCCCCGGATATTTCTTTTGTTTCCCCTGTTTTATACGGAAATTGACTTTGTTTTAGATGCAGTGTGGCATCAGGATTGAGATCTACAAAAGGGTCCACTCCTCTATATATCGAGTCTAATTGAAAGGCTTTTTTCACCTGAGAAGGAAACATCTTTCTCCAAGAGGTTAGGTTACCTACGGACGGTTACCCCTGAGGAAGTCGTTCTTAACGACGAAACGCGTTGGGTGTCCTTATACTGTTGACCGTTGTTGAACTCATGACTCCACACAGATGATCAAAATGTTTTATTGTCATTTTATATTTATAACATAATAAATCTGTTGTATTGTGATTTATATTGTCACAAGTTCTTATGGTGGTGGACATATATATATATATATATATATATATATATATATATATAAATTACTGCGTGGTTTGCTGTGTGGATGGCTTTTGGACTTTATATGCTGTTGTGACTCCTGATGGCGGTCCCAAGAGGACAGAAACGTGAGTATCATATATTTGAATTATTTGCATCCTATACATTAAAATCCACAGCTGGTTTTTATTCTAATAATTCTGGAGAGTGCTTCCTTTTTTCTTCTCTATACTATGGACTTTGATGTTCTGGAGGACACCCCAGTTGTTGTATATCTTTTTGGATGAGAGTGTGATCTTTTCTCTACACTTGGGGATCTTTGTAAAAATTTATAGTGCAAGATAGTGACCAACGTTTCGGGGTTCACAGACCCCTTTTTCTAGATCAGAACAACAAAAATTTAAACACAACCTATCAGGTGCTCAACTTCAAGATAACACAGGAATTTCTCCCGTATGGTGGATAACATGCAAGAGAAAAAAATGAAGTGGAAATACAATGGTGAAGTACGTTCCAAAAAATTGTTCCCTTTTAATACATAATGGGAATATCACATAATGACATGAATCCACAATACACAATAAAAACACAATAAATCTTAAAAATAATTCATCCAATAAGATACACCTTTTTAAAGTGCTAAGTGCAAGATGGTGGATCCTTGTAGAGGACACAGGCAAATAATAACTGGGTGTGTTGGGAACTGGTGTTGAATCTGTCCCATGAGCGCATGTAACACAATTATACAGTGGTGTTAGCACTGTGTTCCCTCAACACGGCATCTCCCAGTCCTCTCCATCCGCCACTGATAAAAGATCAAATGCCAAGCTCACCAACACATGTCATCCTCCTCAGAGGACTTTTTCAAGACTTGAAAAAGTCCTTTGATGAGGATGAATAGCTCTTGCATGTTATCCACCATACGGGAGAAATTCCTGTATTTCCGGAAGTTGAGCGCCTGGTAGGTTGTGTTTCAATTTTTGTTGTTCTGGTGTTGGTGAAGGGTTTGTGAGGGACCAAAGAGAGATACTTATCTATTGTCAGCCCACCGCTGCTCTGCTTTACCATTTTGTCCAATTTTGTTGTTTCCTTTTTCAAAGTGTACAGAGAAAAAGTGCAAAAACATACCTTAAATAATTGAACAAGGTGATGGGTGCGGTCCTGTTCTGAGAGTGGATGGTGGGTGTGTGGCGTGCGATACCCATTGGATACCCATGGGATAGTGGCTTTAGATTCCTTAGGTCGTGGATCTAACACCACTATCCCATGGGTATCAAAATTTAATACCTCGAGCCCAGTGGTACCTCGAGCCATGAGGGCACAATGGCCTATATTGTCTACTGACAAAAACCTTCCCTGCTACAAAAACACCAGACCCATGGTGTGCTATAGCAGGGGTAAAACATCAAAGACTTTTTAGTACACACGGACATATCTGACTTCAGAAAAGATACAACTAGAATTTTCCTAAATAAGCCACCAGGTTGTTACCTCTGTTTGAAGTGTACTACGTGAAACCATATGATCACCGGTAACACCTTCCAGGACACGGCAAGAAAGAAAACATTTAGGATCAGACACGTGCTAAACTGCCAGTCATCATTCATTATGTCATAATTTGTGTCAACTACGATATGCCAGCAAGACCATGCGCAAAAGAATTATTATTATTATTATTATTATTATTATTATTTTATTTATAAGGCGCCACAAGTGTTTCGCAGCGCCGTACAAAGGAACAATACAGGGAGACAAAACTTGGCATAACATTGAATAAATAACAAAAATACAGTACAAATAAAGAGCACCACAGTTCAATACACATTACAGCTTAAATGTAAGTAGTGAGGACCCAATCAACATACAACTAGAGGCTTGAGGCCAATGATGGAGATGAGTATGAAGATGGTCACTGAGTGTTGGAGTAAAGGAGAGCTGTGAGTGAAATGTGAAGAGAAGTGGGCTTTGACAACAGGAGGGAAGAGGGCCCTACTCGGAGGAGTTTACAATCTAGTAGGAAGGGGAGACAGACAGATTACAAGAGGTGCAAGCGAGGGGGTGGTGGTTAGATAGCAGGATGTAAACAGGAAACAGGCAAGGGGTCGGAGAACCAGCTGGTTTATGCAGTGGAAGGGTACGCTTTGATGAATAGGTGAGTTTTCAGTGCCCGTTTGAAGCTTTGCAAGGTCGGGGAGAGTCTAATGGAGCGAGGGAGTGCGTTCCACTGAAGGGGTGCAGCACGGGCAAAGAATGACACCGGTCAGCCAATCAATCTAGCCCTTAAGGGGAAACCATCACAGCAACCAGTAGCACGCAATTTCGTGGAGATGGGCCACAAGATAAGCGATTTGAAACACATGGTGCTCGACCATATACCAGCCTCTTTGAGGGGGGGGTGACCGTGAGGGACTGCTTTTGGAACATGAAGCCCGATGGATATTTCATCTGGACTCTAGAAAACCGTTGGGACTTAATGAACGCTTTTCCTTTAACATCTTCAAATAATTCCTATGGGTGTCTCATGAGTACACGGCGACTTTAGTTCCCAATAGGGCAAAAATTATATAGTATAGATTAGAAGTAATACTATATACATTATATAGATAGCAGTTAGACACCTGTTGGTCACCCAGAGTGACTGCCTCTAGCGATATGTTATAGCAAGAATTAGATGTTAACATAGCAGGTAGATTCCGTTACATGTTCAAGCTTTTATCTGTATATGTTCCTCGTTATGATTGATTTTCACTAATATAGCAGCCTTTTTTCCCCTGCTTCCTCATTATAGCATGTTTCTCTATGTATTTTTTATGTATTTTACGAGTGTGTATTTGTGATTACAGGCCCATTTCCCTGGAGCGTGGTGTCACCACATAGTGACAGTGTCTTAGCAACGGAGATGCTCCTTAGAAATCATAGGAAGCACCGCGGCGGGACTCGCTGCTTAGCAACGGGGACGCAGCAGGAAGCTGCACCTTCACGCTTCCGGAAATTACGTCACACGCCCACCTCCCGCTCCCAGAACGGGACCGTGTCTATCACCTTGTTCAAGTATTTAAGGTATTTTTTGCACTTTTTCTCTGTAGACCTTGAAAAAGGGGTCTGCGAACCCAAAAAAGTTGGTCACTATCTTGCACTATAAATTTTTACAAAGACTCCCGAGTGCCTCTCTTTGTCTCTGGACCACCATGTATGTATATCCCGAGAGGACACCGGCGGCAGCTGTTGACCATTAGGATGAGTGCCAGGCTGAATACACACTATATGTGTATATATATATAGACACTAAATATATATTTCATTATTTATATTGATCTGCCTGTCTTTTTTTCCTCGTTACTCCTTTCTTCTTTCAATGTTATCAATAAATTTGAGACCAATTTTTAATGCCATATATGTATATTGTGTCAGTATTTGTTGGCATTGTTGTTTTAATGTAGGTAATTATTTTGATGGAAATTTTAAGTAATTTATACACTTTAAATTTATTTGAAAACATTGACTTACTATGGGTTAAACATTCAACACTCACTATAGTTACCCATAAAGCCTTTTCCAAAGAATGGAAGAGACAAATATTTGTCATGTTTGAGGCGGACAGAATATTGAATAACTGTCCTGTTAGACAAAACTGTTGTAGTCTGGAACCGCAGAATGTGTTACTTATCCTATAACCTTTCTATACACTGCAGTAATGGGAGGAAAATGCATGTTAGCATGACTTGAAAGCTGTTCTTATGTTATAGATGAAACTAAATCACATCATGTTTTATGTTTTGGTTTTATTTTTTTTCATTTTCAGGTTGTTTTTTTTAACACATCTTTATTAAGATATGTGCTTTGTGATCTGAAACATACTGCAAATCAATATCTATATAATGTACTTTATAAAGGGTGAGAGTAAAACCTGAGCTAAAAGTAAATACAAGGACAGAACAAAATGTAAATATAATAAGATATATAAAATATAGACTAAAGGTAAGCTGCGAAACTAATGTAAAATAGAAATGTTTTTCAGGAAAATTTCAAAGGGCAATGGAAATTATGGCATTTGGATTGATGGCGGGCTGGATGTGTGGTGAGTTGGGGATCTACAGTATATACAGTATATATATATATATATATATATATATATAGAGAGAGAGAGAGAGAGAGAGAGAGAGAGAGAGAGAGAGAGAGGTTAATTTAGTAAAGGTAGGATGTAATAGATATCTGATTGGTTGCTCTCCATTCCTTTCCGAGTTCTCTTTAAACTCCTCACCACCACCTACAAGGCTCTCTGCTCCTCCACCGCTCCTTACCTCTCTTCACTGATCTCTATCCACACTCCCTCCCGTCCTCTTCGCTCCATCACTGACCGCCGCCTGACCTCTCACCTAATCACCTCCTCCCACTCCCGTGTCCAAGACTTCTCTCGCGCTGCCCCCCTGCACTGGAACAACCTCCCGCCACCCATCAGGCTTTCTGATTCCCTTACCTCCTTCAAGCGCTCCCTCAAAACCCACTTTTTTCGACTAGCCTATCCCTCCTCCTAACCTCTTTTGATCCTCCTATCCTGCCTCCGTTCCCCTCCGTTCCTACTTATCCTATAGTTTTTCGTTCGTCCACCCACCTATTTTTAGTCTGTTAACTCCTATGAGTAGGGTCCTCCTTCCTCACGTACTCACTCTACCTCTTTACCTCACCTGTCCTCCTGTCCTGTTCTTCCCTACCTCTACTTCATCTTCAGTCTCCTCGACAATTTTGACACCTACTTCTGAACTGATGCTGATTTTAGTTCTACCAGCTATACCCCTATTCATACTGTATTTTTCAACACACCCTGTACGTTACCTTGTAATTTGTTTTTTGTTTGCTATGTACGGCGCTGCGGACACTTTGCGGCGCCTTATAAATAAACGTACTACTACTACTACTATAGGCAACATCACCTATTTTAATTTTTAGAAGAGTTAGCAAATTGACCCCATATTGTTAAATTGTGAATGTTTTGCATTTAAAATGAGTCAGTCATTAGCACATGCATCAACCTCTACGGCTTGATGCAAGTGCCAGGGGACAGGATTGTTATTCTACTTATGCCTCAGGTATAAGCAATCAAATTAGAGCAGATACTTTTGTTTCATTTTTAGTCGCTGGAACACTTTGTGCATTATTGCGGCTTGGTGGTGTGGTCAGAAAGTAGCCACACACACACAGACCATTAGCAATCTATTAGCAATCTATTTCAGTATGATCAACACAAGGCAATTCAATTGTTTGGTCTTCACAGTTAGCATAAAGGGGAATACAAACAAAGCAATTTTGTGCTCTTTTCTGAGCGATCTGACTAGATCACTTAAAAAGTTAGTACAGATTGCTCCGTGTGTATGCACCCGAGTGATGGCGATGTGCGCCCGCTAGTTAAGTCAGTGCATGCAGCCAAAATCTAGTCATATCTCGCTCTGTGTGTACAGAATGAGCGATCTACGTCATCCTGAACGACTACCTGCCTTTTGTTTTGCTTAAATAAAATCACTTATCACACATCGCTGCATGTGTAAGGGTTATCTATGGGCGATCTAGACACTGGGAAAGTCCCACCCTAAATAGCTCAGCAAAAACGCCAAGCACAAATTTCAACGTGTGTGTGCCCCTTTACACCCTGGCTACACACATGCCCATTTGTCTCTTACCATCCTGCTGTTTCTAAATAGGTGTAACTTGCTGATTTTTGCAGAAGGCAGATACACAGTTTTACAAAAAGAGCGTTGAATGTCTACTACGGATATACTGTATATGTTTGTTTGCTAACTATTCAATTAACTTCCCCTTTCTATTTCACATTCTTCAAAGAAAAAAATTCCACCAATTATTTTCAATTACTAGCTTTCTTGTATTATTTCTTTTTTTTTAAATGTCAGTATTTTTTGTTCACAGCATTTCCATTAACTACACCATAGCGATAATATTAAATTGTGTTTATGTTAGAGTTTAGAGGACTCGATGATCACTTATAATATCCATTGATGAGGTCATGGACCTGAGGATAGATGTTTAATGGTGTGTGGCTGAAGTAGCCCCCAGTCTCCCTCCCCGCGTCGACCCAACCCCTAACCCTGCCCTTCTCCTTGAAGCGGAGACGGGCAGGATGCCGTTGCCCCACCACCGAAGGAGTGTGACGCGCGTGCGTGTGGGACGCACGCGCGTGCGTGTGGGACGCACGCGCGTCCCAATTCAATGTAGTCCCTGTCTGCCGGCGCTCGCCAGAGGGGAGGTTCTGGCAGGCGCTGAGCAAAGCTGACAGGTGCTATATCTGTATATTAACTACATTCAGAGCCGTTAGTATATCACGGCTCTTGTTTGACTATGCTTTTCCTTATGTTGTGCATTTGCTAAAACATCATGGCAATTTAATTAAATGCATCTAGGTCAAAGTTAAAAGGTCTGATAAAAGTGAAGACCATAACTAGACTGGCTAAATATGGTGAACTACTAGGGTCACTAGTAGACATTAGGGTCTTACAGCACCAGGGTCCAGCACCAGCGCTGGACCCTGGTGCTGTAAGTGTATTGGTGTAAAATTGAGGTGTGTGTGGAATAAACTTGTACTTTTCTCTGTGTGTGTTTTATTTTAACATTATTTTTACAGGTGGACTACAAGTCCCAGTGGGCCCATTAATGCCCCGCATGCTGGGACTTGTGGTTCACCAATTCTCAGCATGAGTGGAGGCCTTCTGGCACTTGTAGTTCACCTGTATAAAGCAATGTTTGGTATGGATTATTTAACCATATCAGGCCGGCATCCTGGACGCCGGTGACAGCCCTGGATGCGTGAAGCCTGGGGGGTCCCCACACCCCCAGGTACCCCGTCCAAGGCTGACCAGCCACAGTGCTCATAGTATGGCTGGGGGACCTTATGTCAAAAGTGTCCCCTGGCTGTGGCATGACACCGCGGGCTGTTGGAGCCCAGTGCTGGTTTCAAAATACGGGGGACCCCCAGATTTATTGTCCACCATATATTTGGAACCAGGTCCGTTCCAAGAGTCCGGTCTGTGTCTTTATTACTGTTGACTTGTGAGTCTCATGGAGTGCCTTCCATATTGCTTAACCTTGCTCCTTTTTGTTTTTTGCACCTTGGGTAATACATTGGTATTACATACAGACAGAGATCACAAGGCCTAAGTTATAATTGATAAATATTCCCCTTAAAGCTGCATTACTACTGAAAGTGGTGTACATTTTTGTGCTATACATTATAGTGCTGTAGAATGTGGTAGTGAGTGGAAGGACCAATGAGAACTGCAATGTTTCCAATTGTGGTTTCTCATTGGTCCTACTGCTCACACGCCTTCCACAATGTCACTTCGCCACATACTGTTGATTCATTAAAAGCTAATAAAACCCTGCAGGATTCATATCTACAGATGAGTACAACTCACTTGGAACAATCAGTCATATATACAATTATTTATAATGGGCATTTATTCAACCAGTCGTTATTTCTGTCTTTAAAAAAAAAAAAAAAAAAACATTTTAAAAGACATTTAGAAAAATATAATTTTGTTCTGAATTCTGGAATCATTTCAGCAAAACTTATTTGTCAGCTGCAAAACAATGAAATGTTGCTCCTCTGTCACCACTATAATGCTGCTGTGCCCGCAGATATCCAAGGAGTTAAGCAGTATCTGTAACGCATTATCTTTCCAGGGAGGGTGTGACTGTGTACAGCCTCATGCTGCGCTTTCAAAAAGAAATATCAAGCGTAGAGATAGACAGAGACAGATAGATAGATCCAGTAATTACAAGAGGTACAAGTGATGAAAGGCTGTGGACACTGTGATCATCCATCAATATATACATTCCGAGCCATCGCCGCTATTGGGGAAACAGAAACAGCACCAGATTACAGATCATGTAACACAGCTGCCATAGGAACTAAACCTTCGTGCACAATAGCCTGTCATCTATATTTTATAAGAGCATTTGTTCTAATAGATGACTTCTTCTGAAGCAAAAACACTAAACAATAATTGGCAAAGTGCACAAGCAATTGGCTAAATGTACGAATCTTGATTTGCAAGCTTGGCAGTGGCGTGGGTGAATGTCAATCTAATTTTCTCTGCCAGATGTGTGTGTAAAATCAGATTTATTGATGCCCACTATGTACTGAAGGTAGAGGACGCTGTGAGGGAGAGATAAGGAGGTGGACAGTCCAGCACGGGGTCATGTGTTTGCCTAGATACAAAAAGAGTTTGACATTTATGTTTCTAAAAGCAAAAATGCGTTTAACTGAATAGTAGAAAATGTTGGATGTGCTTCATGCATCACTGCAGTTCTCTCTGCGGGTGTGGGTCATTGGATAAACCCATATTAGGTGAATATGCAATGGGTGGACCACTGAAGGTCATTATTTACTTATTTATTTATTAACAGTTTCTTATATAGCGATGCATATTCCGTTGTGCTTTACAATACATGAAATAGGGTTGATTTTAAATGTATGTTATGTAACAATGTGGTATTTTTCACAGTGATGTCCCTTTAAACTGTAACAAACTTCACTGTTAGCCGAATGCTCCTCCTGATGTCATCAGCCCCGGCAGATGGAGGATAGTTCTCAACCAGGAAGCAGGGAGGCGAGGATGGAGGGAGGATGCGGGGCGCCGGCGTGGAGAGGTCAGGGTATTTTAAGATTCACGTTTTTGTTTTATATGTGTTGTAACCAAAGCCTGAAGATAGGAATAAAAAAACTGAAACGTTGCTGAGAGACATGGCGTCTGACTGATTAATTGCAAGTTTGGGAAGTCCGTGTGTGCGGTATCATAGCAGGATTCTATCTATCTATCTATCTATATCTATCTATCTATCTATCTATCTATCTATCTATATATATATATATATATATATATATATATATATTATATATATAATTAGATATAATTTAGTCTTATTGTGGTCACATTCTCTCATGCACCCTGTTTTAACCCATAATGCATAGCTTATGTTAACCAGTTCCCTAGATGATTAGTGACAGGTGTGTTGGTAGCTGCTCACATATAAAAGCATAGTTTGCTGTGAGCCTTAGACCAGATAGCATGCCTGGAATCAAACATTGATGTTATAGCTATGTGTATTGTAGCCATTTTCAGCGATAGTGTTAGGACCTGCAGAAAAGTGGGGTCCCGTGAAGGGGGCTGCAGGCTTAAATGCATTGATCAATTCATGAACCAAATCTCCACTATTTATTATCAGTTAATTTAGTGTGTGCAGAGCCCTACAATATATATATATATATATATATATATATATATATATATATATATATATATATATATATATATATATACAGTATATATATATATGCCATTCCAATTGTTTGCAATGTGCCGTGACACCACCCGAACTTGCACTCATCACGGGCTGAAATCAGTTCTAATTGACACTAAATTGCTCTGCATTCCATTGCTAATACATCATGGCAATTTTATTAAATGCATCTAGGTTAAAGTTAAGAGGTCTGATAAAAGTGAAGACCACAACTGGACTGGCTAAATATGGTGAACTACTAGGGTCACTAGTAGACATTAGGGTCTTACAGCACCAGGGTCCAGCACCAGGGTCCAGCACTAGCGCTGGTCCCTGGTGCTGTAAGTATATATTGGTGTAAAATTGAGGTGTGTGTGTGTGTGTAATATACTTGTACTTTTCTCTGTGTATGTTTTATTTTAACATTCTTTTTACAGGTGGACTACAAATATCAGTGGGCCCATTAATGCCCCGCATGCTGGGACTTGCGGTTTACCAAGTCCCAGCATACGGGGAGGCCTGCTGGCACTTGTAGTTCACCTGTATAAAGTAGAAATAGTAGTAGAACGTTTATTTATAAGGCACCACAAAGTGTCCGCAGCGCCGTACATAGCAAACAAAAAAAAAAACAAATTACAAGGTAACGTATAGGGTGTGTTGATAAAATACAGCATAAATAAGGGTATAGCTGGTAGAACTAAAATCAGCATCAGTTTGAAGTAGGTGTCGAAATTGTCGAGGAGACTGAAGATGAAGTAGAGGAAGGGAAAGAACAGGACAGGAGCACAGTGAGGTAAAGAGGTAGGGTGAGTACGTGAGGAAGGAGGGCCCTACTCATAAGAGTTAACATACTAAAAAGGAGGTGGGTGGACGAACGAAAAACAATAGGATAAGTAGGAACGGATGGGAATGGAGGCAGGATAGGAGGATCAAAAGAGGTTAGGAGGAGGGATAGGCTAGTCGAAAAAAGTGGGTTTTGAGGGAACGCTTGAAGGAAGTAAGGGAATCAGAAAGCCTGGTGGGTGTGGAAGGTTGTTCCAGTGCAGGGGGGCAGCGTGAGAGAAGTCTTGGACATGGGAGGTGGGAGGAGGTGATAGGTGAGAGGTCAGTTGGTGGTCAGCGATGGAGCGAAGAGGACTGGAGGGAGTGTGGATAGAGATCAGTAAAGAGAGGTAAGGATCGGTGGAGGAGGAGAGGCCTTGTAGGTGGTGGTGAGGAGTTTGAAGAGAACTCAGAAAGGAATGGAAAGGAACTCGGAAAGGAATGTTAAAGCAATGTTTGGTATGGATGATTATAACCCTTTCAGGCCTGCATCCACAGCCCGCAGATGCCGGTGACAGCCCCCGGCTTCAGCCCTGGATGGGTGAAGCCTGGGGGGGACCCCTTTAATGGGGGGGTGGGGTCCCCACTCTCCCAGGTACCCCGTCCAAGGCTGACCAGCCACAGTGCTCATGTTATGGCTGTGGGACCTTATGTCAAAAGTGTCCCCCAGTTGTGGCATGACACCGCAGGCTGTTGGAGCCCAGTGCTGGTTTCAAAATATGGGGGAACCCGGATTATTGTCCACCATATTTTTGGAACCAGGACCAGTCCTTTATTACTGTTGACTTGTGAGTCTCATGGAGTGCCTTCCATATTGCATATTTAGAACTTCTAGATGGTCAGTATACCGACATCGGAATTCCGACTGCCGGTACTTTGACAGGGGGCAAGCACATTGAAGTCCTTCGCGGGCTCGCTTTACTTACCATGCTGCTAGTTCGGTGGCTCGCTGCACTTTCCACAGGTTCTATTCTCCCTCTATGGGGGATTGTGGACCTCCACAAGTGAGAATAGCCCCTGTAAAAGACTAGCTAACCCTCGAGTAAGGGGTAAAAGGAACATTGTTGCCATAATCATCTGACTCTAGTGGTAAGTTGTATGGTGCTATAGTGCCAAAAACCTGAAAAGCAGCCCTTCATCCCCAGCAAGTTGTTACTGACTGAGGCAGGCTGAGGCCTCAAATAAGGAAAGACGCGGGACAGATGCTTTCAGCCAGGTATCAGGACAGAGTCATCGAGAGAGGTATAACCCAAACCCCTTACACTACACCTCAATGGCAAGACTGTATATGTTCATGAAAGCTGGCCCAAGAAAGTGACAACAGCAATAAATGTACTCAGAACTAGGGTTCTTCCCTGTCTAACCCTGAACTGCAAATACTGGCTACAGTATAAGGATTTGCCGCAACTATGTCAGCTGATGTTTCCAGTGCAAAGCCGACATTCATAGTTACATTACACAAAAGGAGTGAAATCATTACCAGATAGAAGTAGATCCTTTGACTGAGAAAGTTACCTAAAGAAAGTAAATAGTAGCCACTGATTGGGCGCTGAAAGGAAAACTTTTCCCTTGGGAATACAGTGGCCTAGTCCTGCACAATGACCGTACTTAGCATGAGACTCTGGAGCTTGATGTCCTGGATAAGGAACTATCGGGATTAAAGTTGAGTACTCCAACGTGAACTACTGTACATAATAGACTTAAATGACCCCATACTGTAGGTGATGCAAACTTATTTTGGTTATTTGTAAATTGCCTTTATTATTTAATAGGATTGTTAACTGTTTTAGTGAATTATAAAAGGTGTTTGCTGTGATATGTAGTGCATGCAGGTTATTGTAATTTGTGATAACCATTTTCAAATTTATTAGTTAAGAAAAGATTACTCGGCAGCATTCCAGCTGAATAAGAAATTTGTAATGAATGTCCATGTGAATTGTACAATGTTTTGTGTTGTGAATTAGTGCGTAATGGATCTTTGTGCTTGTTTATAAACTGCACTTTCGTTTGAGTGTCACAGTAGCTCTCGAGGACTGGAGTTGGCATTGGCTACACCTGTTCTAGAGAGCATGCACCCGGTTTAGTGCAGGGAACTATTTGCATCTTCTGGTATAATTTAACTTCATGTACAGAGGTCATCTGCAGCCGAGCGGGTGGGGTGGGGGCGGGGGACCGGGACACACACTCTTTTGTGCTCTGTATGGAGATGGGGGATGGGGAGAGAACAGTATATGCACATGGGGGTGAAATGAGGAAACCCCAAGGGGAAAACTATAATCGCTGGGGTTGGGGGAGAAGGAAGGTAAAGATAAAGATTTAAATTATGCTGGAGAGGGAGGACAGTGGAAAATAAAAATAAAATAATTCCCTGGTCACAGGGTATTGGGGGGGGGGGGGGGGGGCTGTTCAGGCTTTTAACAGGAGGGGGTTGTTTATTTAAAAAGTTTTACTAGTACGGGGTGTGGGAGTACTATTATTAGAATTTAAGACAACTGGGGCATCTATTGCCAATGAGGGATGGGAAATTGTTTAATAATGGGGCGAGAGGATGGGAGAGTGCAAAACATCCCCTGGACGTATATTTAGTATTTTATTAAAACTACTTTTTTAAACTTTATTAATTAATATAAAAAAAATCTGCAGTTTTGTGTGTGTGTGTGGGGGGGGGGGGGGGGATTGTCAGGTAAGTGGTTAAGAAAGGGGGAGCAGGATATTAGGGGGTGGGTTGGAGCAGAGGGTGGACTGAGATGAAGCATCATATGTCATGCCCATTACTAGTAGACTAATAATCATTTCACAATGTACAAACCATACTGACAATTTAATGAAACTGCACAGAATATATTTAGTTATCTTGAACAGTTTGACACTATGATCCCATTAGATTGACAGCTTGTTAAGGGGGGAAATAATTTGTAACCTATTTATAATATAAAGTAAATACAGTCATATGTAAATGGTTTCGATCATTTTCTAAACTCCTGTAATCTTGGAGACCATCAGCAAGTGACAAACTCCGATACTTAATGGCTTAATTTATAGCATGTTATTTACACATTTAGTAATTCTACAGCTGGTGGCACTGAGGATAAATCATTTGTATGTCATTTATTGCTACTTATTGTTAAATATGTACCTGTGTGGGTAGCCTTTTGATTCCAGTATGTGTGTGCATATAGGAGTTTGGGCACTTCATGGTAAAACTGTAAACTAGCCCTAAAGATAAGACAGCTTACTCCTCCCCACAGCGCCACTCTGTCCTTCTACTCATTTTTGGCTCAGAGAGGAATGGCTCACCAGATTCCACGTACCCCCTAAATAAAATGTGATCTAATTGTGGAGCCCTAGAATGGGGTATGGATCATTGGGTCACCACATAGTTGCCTACCCTCCTGCATTCTGCCGGAGACTCCCTGAAACAACAGCAATCTCCCCCTCTCCCTCATTAGTCTAGCAATCTCCCCATTTCACCTAGCCCACATTACAATGTTACATCATAGTTACCTCCCCTCCTGCATTCTGCAGGAGACTCCCTGAAACAACAGCAATCTCCCTTTCTCCCTCATTAGTCTAGCAATCTCCCCCATGTCACCTAGCCCACATTACACTGTTACATCATAGTTACCTCCCCTCCTGCAATCTGCAGGAGACTCCCTGACATAGCAGCAATCTCCCTCTCTCCCTCATTAGTCTAGCAATCTCCCTCATGTCACCTAGCCCACATTACACTTTTACATTTTGGGGGGGAAAAGGAATGAGAGACAGATACATTTACACTGAATTATCAGCACCATTTCCCAGCACTTTACCAAGTATAGTAGCTCGTACTAACTGCTTTGGGGATCATCTACATTTGGCTATAAGTAATATTAGAAGATTCCTCTCAGATGTAGCAGTACACACCCACGCTTCTAGGTGCCACGTTCACAATCTCTTTTCACAATCTCTCCATATATGGCACTAGACACGCCCTTTGGGCGGAGCATGACACGCCCCCTCGGTGGGTCACTGTGCAAAATTCTATTTCCAATTATAATCTCCCTGAAACTAGTTTTCAAAAGTAGGCAAGTATGAGTGACCAGCATGTAGGTCGACAAGCATTAGGTCAACACCATTAGATTGACATGCATTAAGGTTGACATGTAGGAAGGTCGACATGAGTGAAGGTCAACATGGGTTAGGATCAACATGGTCATTAGGTTGAAACAAGCATTAGATCGACATGGGGAAGGTCAACAGTCAAAAGGTCGACATGGGGTTTTTCACATTTTTTTGTCCCGAATTTCGACACAGTCAACATGGAGACTGAAACTCTGCTCTGGCCATGCCCTAGTGGATGGTAGGGCATGAAATACCACCTGTCAGCACGTGTCGGCTCAAAAAATGGCAATAACCCCATGTCGACCTTTTGACTGTCGACATTCCCCATGTCGACCTAATGCTTTTGTCAACCTAATGACACTGTTGACCTAACCCATGTCGACCGTCAGTCATGTTGACCTTCCTGCATGTCGACCTTAATGCATATGGACCTAATGGTGTCAACCTAATGCTTGCCGACCCAATGCTTGGAGACATCATGACCGTATCCCCTAGAACGCTGGCTCACATATAGCTGAACTGTACACCAGACCCACAGGGAGAAGCAGGGTTCACAAAGCAGCATAAGTGGCAGAGTCAGTACAATATATATATAGCAGAGCCCCCTAGCTCAGAGGTTTCCAATCCTGGTCATCAAGTTCCCCCAACAGTTCTTGTTTTCTAGGTCACTGGTGGATTTTTAAGATGTGCCAGTTGGTTATACTCAGGGCTATTTTTCAGCAGGAACGGTCCGGAACGCCGTTCCTGAAGTTCAAATTTAAAATGACGTCATCAGGAACGGCGTTCCGGAACCTGCTCAGTACTCGGGTCGCGGTGGGGGGCTCATCGCGCGCGAGGGGAAAGAGCGACTGAATAGCCAGTGAGTGTGCCTGGCTGTCGCAGCTGTACCTACTTCATGCCAACCGCTGCGGGACTCTGTGGGTAGCGCTGTCCACAGCAGCTACACACTATGCAGCGGCAGGCGGGCAGTCCAGCACGAAGAGGGGGAGCGGCCACGACCTCCGGAGCAGCCGCGGGAGAAGCGACAGAGATGAATTGGTGAGTGTGGTCACGGTGCGGTGCTCCTAGCAGCAGCAAGTCAATCTCACCCGCTCCCCGTGCTGCGCTGCCTGCTGCTGTGTAGTTCTTATTCTGCAATGCAGTCACCACAGCAGGAGACAGCGCAGCACGGGGAGCGGGAGCGGGTGAGATTGACTCGCTGCTGAGCTTGTGCAGCCTTCTGTACATATTAAAAATTGTGTCCCTGTGCTGATATTTTAGAAGGGTTCCTCGCTCAGGTACTGTCTCCCCCCTCCAGGCCTCCACGCTCCTGCAGCAGTGCACATTTTACTATAAAAATTGTTTCTCTCCCCCTGCCCCGCAGTTGCTTTTGGTGCCTGGAAATGATGAGATCAGTGTGTGTGATGTAACATGTAAGGGGCATCAGTGTGTGATGTAACATATAAGGGGCATCAGTGTGTGATGTAACATGTAAGGGGCATCAGTGTGTGATGTAACATGTAAGGGGCATCCGTGTGTGATGTAACATGTAAGGGGCATCCATGTGTGATGTAACATGTAAGGGGCATCCGTGTGTGATGTAACATGTAATGGGCATCATTGTGTGATGTAACGTGTAAGGGGCATCACGGTGTGCGATGTAACGTGTAAGAGGCATCACGGTGTGCGATGTAACGTGTAAGGGGCTTCACGGTGTGCGATGTAACGTGTAAGGGGCATCACGGTGTGCGATGTAACGTGTAAGGGGCATCACGGTGTGCGATGTAACGTGTAAGGGGCATCACGGTGTGCGATGTAACGTGTAAGGGGCATCACGGTGTGCGATGTAACGTGTAAGGGGCATCACGGTGTGCGATGTAACGTGTAAGGGACATCACGGTGTGTGATGTAACGTGTAAGGGGCATCACGGTGTGCGATGTAACGTGTAAGGGGCATTATGGTGTACAAAATCCAGAATAGAATTGAAGCAAGGGTTAAAAAATACCATGATAAGGCAGACCAAGGGGCGGGGCTGTGGGTGGGTCAAGGGGCAGGCTGTGGGCAGGCCAATGTCCAGGAATCTCTCAACACAAAGGTGGCAACCCTAGCTCTGCACCATGGGTCCTTAGACAAGAGGCCCGGCATACAGGTGGAGGCCCACGCTGGAGAGAGGGAGAGCTGCCTGAGGTACACTTGCCACTGAGGGGAGGAAGGATTAGGAGGCGCAAAGTAATTTCTGTAACTTTCAAACACCTGTCTGCTCTCCCTTCTCTACCACCACCACCACCCTCTCCTCCTCTACCATCCCCCTTTCCTCCTCTTTTAAACCCCCCTCTCCTCCTCTAACCCGTTTCCTCCCCTACACCCCCTTTCCTCCTATGCAACCTCCTCTCCTCTTTTACCATCCCCTTTTCCTCCTCTAACCTCTGTCTTCTCCTCTATAACACCGTCTCCTGCTATTCCAAGGGGTTGCAGCCCTCTGCTGCCAGCGCCACGGATCAGGAGGAGACACGTTGCTGTGGATGGCGGGAGGAAGTCGTCACCGTGGATTGGAAGGAGGAGGCCTGGGTGCCGCAGATAGGAGGTTGAGGCTCTACACCAGTAGATCGCAGACAAGAGGTCCCAGCACGCGGTGAGCGGGAGGCCCTGCGCTGGAGAGAGGGAGAGCTGCCTGAGGTACACTCGCCACTTTGATAGTTACAGAAATTATTTTGCGCCTCCAAATCCTTATTCCCCCTGAATCAAACACCTGCCTGCTCTCCCTTCTCTACCACCCTCCTCTCCTCCTCTACCGCCCCCTCACCTCCTCTACTCCCCCCCTCTCCTCCTATACCATCCCCTCTCCCCCTATAGTACCCCTCTCCCCATATACCACCCCACTTCTCCTCTACCACCCCCTTCTCCTCCTATACCATCCTCTCTCCACCCCCTTCTCCTACTCTACCACCCCCCAACTCCTCCTCTACCATGCCATCTCCTCCTCTACTACCCCCCACCATCTCCTCCTCTACTACCCCATCTCCTCCTCTACCATCCCATCTCCTCCTCTACTACCGCCCATCTCCTCCTCTACTTTCCCCCATCTCCTTGTCTACCAACCCCCTTCTCCTCCTCTACCACCACCCCTCTCCTCCTCTACACTCCCTCTCCTCCTCTACACCCCCCTCTCTTCCTATACCACCCCCTCTCCTGCTCTACCACCACCTCTTCTCCTCTACCACTCCCATATCATCCTCTACACCCCCTTTACTCCTATACTACTCCTTCTCTTCATCTACCTCCCATCTCCCCCTCTACCACCCCCATCTCCTCTAACCCCTGTCTCCACCCCTAAACCCCTCTCTCCTCCTCTGTCCCCTCTCCTCCTCTACCACTTCCTCTCCCCTTTTACCACACCCTTTCCTCCTTTAACCCCAGTCTCCTGGAGTATTGGTGTGTGTATGTGGGAATATGGGGGGGGGGGGAGTAGGCAGATACCTTGCACCGGCCCTGCGGCCCCTCCCTCTCTCCTACCATCTCTCTTTCGCTCCCCATTTCACATACTCCTTATCTCCCTTTCCTCTCAACCCACTCTCCCTTCCCCCACTCTCTTTCCCTCTGTCACTTACTCTCACCCTCCTCTCCCTCTCTCTCCCCCTCACACACTGTCCCTCTCTTCATTTTCTAATTCTGCCCATCTCTCACTCTCCCCTCCCCCTATCCTCCCATCACTCACTTTCCCCTTTCACCCAATATAATATATATAAAATAATATAATTACATAGAGATGTCCAGGGCTCTTTTCATGAAATATAAACAAACCCAAACCTATGTGTTGTGAGTCAAATGAAGGGTACTTGTTTCCTAGCACGGCCACAACGATCATGATCGTGGTCATCGGGTGTAAAATCGGGGGCATCGCGGCCATCGCATGCACTAAAAAATCGGGTGCGATGGGCCAGACGCGATGGCCGCGATTTCCCCATAGAGACCAATGTTAAATGCCTCAATTTACCCGCGATGACCACGATTTCCCATAGGAAACAATGTGAAATGGCTCAATTTAACCAAATTATCATAGGAACAATGGTAAATGGCCCAAAAACACCCCTGAACATTGAAATGTCCCCCCAAAAGTAGTTTACGCCACCCCGCGATCAACGTGAACCCGAAGCGTGGCGAGCGGCGGCGGTACGCGTCCTCCGACCTTTTCATACCCCCACTATCCACGTCGGCGTGGAGTTGAGAATAGAATAGTGTGGCGAGCGCAGCGAGCCACCGAGCCCGAAGCGTGGCGAGCGGACGCGGATACCTGTGAAGCCCGCGAAGGGACGCGTTTACCTGTGAAGGTATCCGCGTCCCCTCGCGGGGCTCGCTGCGCTCGCCACGCTTCGGCCTCAATGGCTCGCTGCGCTCGCCACACTATTCTATTCTCAACTCCACGCCGACGTGGATAGTGGGGTATGAAAAGGTCAGAGGACGCGTACCGCCGCCCCTCGCGGGCTCGCTGCGCTCGCCACGCTTTGGGTTCACGTTGATCGCGGGGTGGCGTGAAATACTTTTGGGGTACATGTCAATGTTCAGGGGTGTTTTTTGGGCTTTCTGGCCCATTTACCATTGTTCCCTATGATGATTTGGGTAAATTGGCCCATTTAACATTGTTTCCTATGGGAAATCGCGGTCATCGGGGGTAAAGTTAGCCATTTAACATTGTTCCCTATGGGGAAATCGCGGCCATCGCGTGTGGACCATTTAAGCATTTTTGGCCGCATACGACCCGACCGAAGCGATTTTCACTGTTTTCAATGCATTTCAATGGAAAAATCGTGGGCATCGCGTCGGTCGCGTCGCAGGCCACTAAAAATTACACCCGATGGCCGCGATTGTGGCCGTGCTAGGAAACAAGTACCAAATGAAGTCCCAGTTTAGAAATAATTTGGAGCTCTGAGTAGACCTGAACTTGAGTTTTGGATGACATGAAAATAGGTCCAAATTATGAGATTTTTGTAGTTTTTGAATTTTTTTTTCTAATTATTGATTTTAGAGCAATCCCAAGTTAAACCAGTGACAAAATACAAACCAAGACATTTGATGGTGCTTTTACCAAAACCAAAACACAATAATGAATTAGAACCAAATTGCGCACATTTTTAAGTTTACATGATGTACATTTCCTCGTATTTTCAATGCCACTAACTACTTAGCTAGGAAATGACTTTTTAGGCATAATACTCAATTACCAGGCTTAAAAAAGAAAAATCTAATTTACATGAACTGCATTGCAAAAGAGGAATTAGAAAATTGTGGTACAGTACATCTGCGAAAGGGATTGTTCCAACACAATAACATTTTGCACAAAGATTCACTCTATCTTTTCTCATCTATTATTGTACTCCTCATTACTTACAGGTAGAACCTGTGATTTAGCTCAGAGGGCAGAGTCTGTAACACTGTCGTTTTGTCATTAACTGCCAATTCCTCTGAACCCCGTTGAATAATTTAGAATCCCTTTTGCTTCCACTTTTAAAAATCATCCACTGTGACTGAAATTTAGTTCAGATTTCAGAGTTTCATAGTAAATGCAAAACCAGATGATCATATTTTAGCACTTCAGGTTATAAATGCAATCTCCTAATCGGAGCTGTTACACAGATGGTCATGTCAAGAGGTTCAATATTATTGACCTGTTCTTTGTCACATAATTGCGTCTAAAACTAACATTCATAGGATCGAGCTTTGCAAGTCACTTCTCTACCACTTAGGAACATATGCTGAAAGTACGAATGGAAGTGTGTTTAGTCAGCCATGTAAAGCCGTCTGGATACATCTTTAAAGGTTGTGTCCTCTGTTCTGTAAGCTGTAGTAGCTGTGCAAATGCAAATGTTAAACACATTTAACATTATACCAAGTGCCTCTATGCGATACGGATTTTCACAACTCTATTTTTCCACATCTATTCCTAATTTGCGTAAGTGGAATAATGTTGCATTCCCATATAGCCTACATAGAAAATTGTGTGCATGTTAAGCAGAGAAAGTCAGATTCAGAGGCAGAACTCCGGGAGGCAATGGAGTTATCTGCCGCCGGGCTCCTGCTCTCAAGGGGGCACCTCTCCACCACTGCCAGTTTAAAACCATTAATTGAAAGCCATCAAAATCGCTTCTGTGGCTGAGTTCTGAAATATATGTGTTCTCTCTCTCTCTCTCTCTCTCTCTCTGTATACATATACAGTATATAATATATATATATTTCATAACAGACTATATATATATTTTGAATAACATTGTGTGTGTGTGTGGGGGCACCAATATTCATCTTGCCTCCGGGTAACTGGGACAAACTTACGCCACTGGTGAGATTGCACATGCTGGGACTTGTAGTTTAAAAGATCTGGTTATACATACTTAAGCCATGGTTCTATTATATTATAAGTATCAGTACACTCTCCCAGCAATCATAGGATGTTCTACAGCTCATTGTGTCTACTGCTCATAAACCACTGCACTGTAGCTTTTGATTTTAGCCAGCAATCTGACCCACTACCAAAAGAATGTTAAATTTGCAGACCTCCCAACAGTCCCGATAACTGCGGGAATGTCACGGTTTTCGGGGACGTTCCCGCATCCCTCTCGCGGCTGGCAGTGTCCCGCGGTGGGGGGGAGGGGGGCTGTTGGGAGTCCCTCCTGTCAGCGGTGAATAAACGTCTATTTTAGCGTCTATTCCCGCAGCTGGGGGGGCTGGGGGCATGGGGCATGGCTAGAGGCTCTCAGACAGGGGCGTAACTAGATATTCATAGGACCCATAGCAAAAGTTTATAAGGGCCCCCTATTTAGCAACTGATGGTGATAAATATATGTAAAACATATTACTTAGACAGCAAAGATGGGCCCGCTTCAGCTCTGGGCCCCATAGCAGCTGCACCCCTTGCATCTATGGTAGTTACGCTCTTGCTCACAGAGTCTCTGGGCCATGCCCCCACAGCAGCAAAATGAGGGCATGGCCTCATGGGAAGACATCAGTATAGGCCACGCCCTTTTGGATAGCCACACCCCTTTCAGGTAGCCATGCCTTCGGCACACGCCTGTGTCCCCGTAGTGGTATAAATTTGTGGTATGAATTTGAGCATGGAGAAGAATCTTTTTTCAAGGGATGACTGCGCTTATATAATAAAGGTGCATGTAGGTCTGAATTAATACTGAATACTTATATACAGAAAAAAATATATTTATTTAAAAGTTAAATTCATATAGATTGATTTCCACAATAAAATTTATATTTATGTACACATTTAATAAACGGTGGCCACCTATAATGTACACAAAACACTAATAAACCATGCTTGTTACTTTAAATTAATTATACTCTAATTGGAAAAAGGTTTTTTTAGGCTTGTGTAGCCCAAAAATACAAATAAAATATATCTCTTTCCACTCAATGGCCAAGAGGGACAAAGGAATATGTCAGCTTAAATAGTTTCCATTTTCTGCTTACATGTGTCAGAAGCACAAATATTTATATCCACTGTACAGAAATGAATTACTCACAGGCTCCAGATTTGGGGCGGGATGTATTAATATACATCGCCGCCCCTTGCCGCCTAGCCACCACGATGCTACCGCATATGTACTAACATATGCGGCTAGCATCGGGGTGCGGTGACGGAGACCTCCGCGGTACCTGTAATGCGGCTATCAGTGTCCCCGGCGTCTTCTCCTCCCCCTTTCAGCCAGATGTCCTCCCAGCTGTGACACCTGCTCGGGAGGAGGAGATAGATGGAGGACGGGAGGGGGGGTCGCGCGGACGGAGGACAGAGGTGGCAATACCCTGCCTGGCGGAGATGGGGCAGACGGGTAATGGTACATAGGAAAATGCGGTAAAACCCCCGTTGTACCGCATTTTCCCTTTAGTACATCCCGCCCTTGGTGTTAGTGGTGGTTGAAAGCTGAATTTGCAGGGAGGCAGGAGGGCCTGTTCCATAAAGGTATTGGTATGTGTAAGGACGCTGTGGCCCTTACTCAATTACGGCAGTTGTTGTCAATCCGAGAGCCGTGTCTCTCACTCGCAGCTGGGATCACTTGCGTCCAGCATCCATTCATCCCGTAATGCTGCAGAGTGGCGTCTCTCACTCACCCTCTGATGTCGGCAGCACAGTCTCTCTGGTACGTGTAGGCAGCAGTATGTGATGGTCTGGCAGAAAGTCCCTCCTTGGTCCAGGAGGGCCGGGCAATTCTCCTTAACGCGTTTCACTCTGATTGGAGCTTTTTCAAAGAGTACCCATATATTGGGCTGTCTGCCCTGATATACCCGGTCTTTAATTGAAGTTATAATCCTATTGGTTCCATTTAATTTGCTCAGCTGTTTCGTGTGGGAGTAAAGCCGTTTTGTATTCAGCAAATGTTTTCTCATATTATTCACGTTATATATTTTTTTCTATATAATTTATCAAGGAGAGAGCTCTATAGCAACACTTCAAATTATATCAAAATATACCAATAGACAGATTTTATTAAAGATGCTTTGTTCAATATTGATATATACACCACTGTAAACAACCGAAAAGATTACATGACATGAACATTTTTATTTAAAGCAAATAGAATACTAAAAATAATTAAAGAATAAGTTTGAAATATATTAAAAATACATAATAAAAATACATGTTAGTTTGTATTCCAAAAGATGTTCTATATTCTACTGGGACTAGAACTCATCACCTTCAGTTCTAGTGTTCACTTATCTAATGTAGGGTACACACCACGACGACCCGCTCACGATGCACATTGTGAGCGGGTCGTCAGTGTTTCATCAGACCCGCTCACGATGATGCGAGGGGGGCACGACCCGCTCACGATGTGCACTGTGAGCGGGTCCGATCCAATGGCGACCCGCACCCGGCAGTATGGTCGTTATTCATATCCTACCTGCAGCAGTTAGGATCTGAATAATGACCGACCCGCAAGACCGCGCAACGGATCGGTATCGGTCCACACCAGTACAGAAAAGGGCCCAATCACCACACAATCTACATACAATTGGTCGGAATTGGATCTAGATTGAGGGGATCGGGCCTCAGTCGTCCTGGTGTGTACCAGGCATAAGTCTAAACTAAAGGGACAATGCAATTGTCTCTCTGAAAGAAAAGATACTGAAAGATACTAAAGAATATATGCGCTGTATTTACCTTAGGGTAAGAAACTATTTTGAAAACGGTTCTGTACGTCTAAAGAACTACACACATATTTTTTAAATATATATATGGTTCTCGCTGTGTGATTATTCCACTTTAATCATATTAAGGTTTTTTTTGTACCATACTTGATTCATTTGAACAACCCATTCTTAACCCAGAACCCAATAACCCCTTGTACCATGTTTGATTCATTTGAACCACCCATTTTTAACCCAGATCCCCATGCCCCCATGTACCCAAAAAGTTTACTTATATTTCTTCATTCAAAAGATTCAAAGTCAATATTGTCAATGTTGTCATTGAGACGCTGAGGGAACAGTGTTCCCACTTAGAATTGACTACCTTTCATCTGTGGCGTAACTATAGCTCCGCAGCCCCCGCGGTGGTGGGGGGGGGCGCATAGAAATTGGGGGCGCCGCCGGGGGGGCTGCGGGGCTATAGTTACCCGCGGTCTGCGTCTCGCCCGGCTCTCTGTCGGGTCCTTCCTGAAGTCACGGTCTCGCCCGGCTCCTGCTGCAATGAAAACTGACAATTAGAAAATGGCTGCCCCCATACTGCAGACAGTTTTCTGTCTGCAGTATGGGGGCAGCCATTTTCTAAGAGTCCGTTTTCATTGTAGCAGCAGGAGCCGGCCAGGAACCGTGACGTCAGGAAGGTCCCGACAGAGAGCCGGGAGAGATGCAGACCGCGGGTAAGAAGGGGGGGGGGGCAGGTTAGGTGTGTGTGTGTGGGGGGGGGGCGCCGAATAAACGCGCGGCGGGGGGGGGGCGCTAAATAGTTAGTTACGCCCCTGCCTTTCATGGTTGTATTGTCAGGGATTGGGGTGTATAACTTTTTTATGAGTTATTTTTTAAGCTGAGTTATTTTGTTTCTGTGCAGAGTAAATACTGGCTGCTTACACTGCAATTTAGATTTCAGTTTGAACACACCCCATTCAAATATAACTCTCTCTGCACATGTTACATCCGCTCCACCTGCAGTGCACATGGTTTTTTCCATTAAAAAAGAAGTTTGCTTTTGCAAACCAACCTGAATCACCCCCCTATAGCTCTGTACATAGCAGAGTTTAAATGATTATATGTAAGGTTTTTATTGCTGCGATTATAAAATCAAAGCAAGTAGAATGTTAAATAACAACACTATTTGCCAGTATTGATTAGTAAATGTCTGTACTCATATTTGTATGCAGTCAGCTCGGTTATCTTTACATAAGATGCTATGGCCGATAAGCGTGTGACCATACCTGACCTGACAATCTAGACTTTTGTTTTGGCTGTATGATTACTTTGTGAGATGCTGCCGGCTCATGATATAACATCTCCTTTCGTTTTCATCTGACACTGTGGCAAGTGTGATATTGGACTGCGAGGAACAGGCAAATTCTCATAACACAAGGTAGTCAGAAGAGATTTATACTCTCGCTGGTATTATTATCATCTATTTTTTTTTTGCACATGGTGTCGCTGAGAGAATGGCAAATAACACACAAGCACCAGGCGCGGTGAGATTCTTAGGCAGAGAGATTATCTGAAAATAAAATACCACTAAAGGGCAAATAAACCAGATCAACTAACATATATATAACACACTAGGTGATTCATCGCGCCCTACGGGCGCTCTTCACACTGGCGTGAGGTGCTGCGCCCCCCCTTAGTTTGTGAAGATTTGAGTTGTGAGAAATTGTGGGAAGGGGGGTCTTGGGTTCCGCGAATTGTGGGGGGGGGGGGTGGATGTGGGGGTCCGTGAATCGCGGGAGGGCGTACGGGGTGCTGTGAATCACGTGGGGGCTCGTGAATCTCGAAAGGGGGGGTGCAGGGGGTGCCGTGAATCGCAGGAGGGGGAGCGCATGGGGCCTGTGAATCGCAGGAGTGCTGTGAATCGCGGGGGGGGGGGGGTCCCAGGGGGGGTCATGGGGGGTTCCCGCGGGGGAAGGGGTGTCACGGGGGGTTCCCGTGAGGGGAGGTGTTTGCGCCGGGCGCCACTAACCCGCTGGGGGGAGAGAGGTGCGCTTGGCAGCTGCCAGCTTCTGTTGTTCTGCTCCGGGGGGAGAGGTGGGGGCGGCAGCCGCTGCTGAGCAGCTGGGGGGGATGTTGCAGGGGCTGCCGCTCACCTGCTCCATGAAGAGACATATGCTGAAGGGGAAGAGGGGAGGTTGCCAGGCGCCGGCTGCCACTATCTATCTCCAGGGGAGAAGGGCGGGTAAGCAATACTGTGGAGGCAGCAGTGTATTTGCCTGGCAGCATGGGGAGGCAGAGGGTGTCTGGCACTGTGGGCTGGTTCTCTGTCACTATGTGAGTGTGTGTGGATGGAGTCAGAGGCTCTGATAGGCTATTAGCCTATGTCTCCACCCATCATTATAGACACACTCACAAATTGAGTGACAGATGTAGCAAAATATATAAGCGATATGGATAATATTACCCTGTGTAAGTTAATTAATATGTTTAAAATTTTTTATTTTGCCACATAGGCCCTGATTCTGGTTTCCTCGATAAGCAGCGAACATCACAGCTTACCGAGCACCAGAGACGCTGATTGTCAGAACGCTAAACACCACCACCCCCTCCCGCGCACCATCTCCACTCCATTTGTATCAAATCACATCCCCTCCTCGCATGTCTCCGCTTCAGGAGAAATCATTTCGATGGTCAGCGACCATCAAATAATTTCTCCTGCCTACGCAAATAAAAGTCAGTCTCAACTGGCTTTAATATGCATGTGCCAGCCCATGTACCCATGGGAACGCCCAGTGTTGTCATGGGGATGCCCATAAAATACTGGTTGTTCCCATGGGCAAGCCATATTACCGCCACCATCTGACCCTGGCCCGCCTCTATGTTTGTGAATAGCACAGGCGATTATGCAAGTCACCAAAGCTTTCCGCCAAGGGAATCTGAACATGCGCATAACAGACCATGCACATGCGCAGTCCCAAAACATTGGGCCGGTGCCGAACTCGCTAAAAAGTGAGTGTATCAGAATGACCCTCATAGTGCACCTTATATAGTTTTTCAGACCCCCTAAACCTCAAATACTACACATTTCATGTTACTGGTACGTGTTTTGCCACTTTCCAAATCTCCGCAGGGCCGCCGACAGGGGGGTGTTGTGGGTACAGCTGTCCTGGGCCCCGGCCTCTGGAGGGGCCCGGGTAGCTGCCAACAGTGCTGTCAGCGGGAGCCGGGAGCTGAGCAGGGCATGGGGGCTGCAAGCAGGCAGCGGACGCAGCCTGTAGTACCTGCGGTGGAGGGAGCCAGATGCCGAGCGGGGGACAGCAAGCAGGGAGCCAGGAAGGGGAGGCAGTGGGCGCACTGGTCCAGGCGGTGAACTCCGCGAGGGGACCAGAGAGCAGAGACCGGGTAGCGTAGGGGAAGCCGGGCAGCAGCGGGCGGACATAGAAATGAATTAACAGTCAGTGATTGGCTGAGAGCTCTCACTGGCTGTCCATTCATTTCTATGTGCTTGGCTTCCCCTACGCTACCCGGTTTCTGTCTCTGATCCCCTTGCGGCGTTCACCGCCTGGAAGTATGTATTTGCGGCATTCCCCCCCACCCAGGATAGTGCGCCCACTGCCTCTCTAGCCCGGCTCCCTGCTTACAGTCCCCAGCTCGGCTCCCTCCACCGCACGTACTATACACTGCGTCCCCTGCCCGCCTTGGGCTGCACATAAGATTTAACAAATCTTATGTGCAGCCCGTCCGACCTCCCGAATCCGACCCGATGCGCACGGGACCGCGCATCGGGTCGGATGGGATGTCTGCACATGCGATTTGGCCCGATTTCACGGCCCGATTCCTCCGAATCGGGTCAAATCGGGCCCAGATCGCATAGTGTATGGCGGCCTTTAGAGGTGTGAGAAGTCTTATGCTGCTTATCAGTTTAAATTCACCTACAACTGAATTAGCCAATAACCACTTTTATCCACTTTTCATGAAATGTAAAAGTTTTTGCACTTAAATACGGGTTATCACCTGCAATTGAATCCCCCCTATAAGTGCTGTACCTACATCAGTATAACAAAATGAGGGCTCAATTTATGCGAGTAGCTCTGCATACATAATTTATTTGTAAATATTCAAAGATCAATGTTAGCAAAGACTTGAAAGAGAAATGTCAGTGAAACTTCTTTAACATAAACATCTATAATAAGTTTCTTCAAAGTCCTGTCATGAGTACAAGTAGAACAAGGCTCACCAACTCTGTCATTTGATGTATTCATTTATTTGTGTAGCAGAGCAATAAATAAATGAGGACATACTGTATTATGTACCATGGAAGTTAAAACACAATTATCGGATAGTATCAGGCAGGTACATTAGATGGGACTATGTCAAATCCGGACCCGGACTACACTCCGGACCGCCGGACAGGACATCAAAATCTGCAGTCCAGAGCTTGTAGGGTCCGGTCCGGGGGGTGTCTTGTCCGGGGGGGTCCCTGTGGTGTCACAGGCAGCCCCCCCCCCGGACGGGACACCCCCGGACAGGACACTCCCCGGACGTTCAAGCTCCAAAATGCAGAGTTTGATGTCCGCTCCGGCGGTCCGTGGGTTTTGTCCTGGTCCGGTTTTTACCCATACCCACAATAGATTACTTAATGTGCAGCTTCTGTTGGCTGGGGAACTGATCAGTAATCCAAGTTGTGGAAGTAAAATAAACGTCACAAAGAAACTAAAGCTGTAAAGGAGAAAAAATAAACTCAACCCCACCTGTGAGTACTGGCGATATTACATCCCTGGCTGTGTTCATTTATCAAGCGGCACCAAACTGTTCTGCAGACTTCATAAATCATTCCAGCACATACTTTATTTACACACATCATTTTATGGAACTCAAGTTGTGGCTCTGTCCATAGTGATTTGTCTGACAACCAGAGAGACTGCAGCTTGCATGCAAAATTCTCTATCATGTAACTGTTACACATGCTGCAGGAATGGTTGAACAAGCTCCACCACATTTCTACTGCTAGGGGAGGGTGTTTAGCATTAAAACAAAAGGGGTTATTATAGTTCACTCACAAAGGCAAATTCCTTCTCGAATGGGCAAAATCATGTGCACTGCAGGTCGGGCAGATGTAACTTGTGCAGAGAGAATTCGATTTGGGTGGGGTTTTACTTCAAATCGAGATCTATATTGCAGTGTAATAATAAAGCAGTCAGTATTTTGCCTGCACAGAAGCAAAATAACTCCCCCAAATCTAATTTTCTATGCACATGTTACAGCTGTTTTTTTGGAGACTGTCCCGCATCCAACCCATGGCTGGCAATGTCCTGTGGCAGTTGTCTAGCAGGGCTGCAGGGAATAAATTCTGTGTGCATGTACAGGGCCGCCGACAGGGGGGGTATGGAGGTACTTGAGTCCTCCCCACTCTTCCCCCCCCCCCCCCCTCTCCCTCTTTTTAACATCTCTCCTCTATCCTTTATCTACCTTTCTCCTCTCTTTCCACTCTTTTTTTGGGGGATTGGTTATTTATACAGAATATATATAGATAAGCTCATTTACCTGAAACCTGTGACAGCTGCCCCTTTAATACTAATTCAGGTGCTGTGTTTGGGATTGTCTCACCTTTAAAAGCCACAAGGTACTTGGCAGTTGAGCTTTAACCCAGGAAAATAACACATGTTAATTTTAGCTATAATGTGCAAACAGATGCCAGGTTCCCATGAAAACCAGTTGTTAGTGTAGGACTTGCAGTGAAATGGGGTCCCTTGGCGATGGGCTGCAAGCTTAAATGCATTGATCAATTCATAACCCCAAAACCCCATTATTTATTTATTGATTATTTGAATGTTAAGGTGAGTTAGTTTGTTGTAGTGAGTGCTGGGCCCCCTGTGTTTGTATTTACTAGAGTGTGTGGTCACAGGCCACTGCACCCCATCCTGGGAAGTGGGTGCTGTTTGCACCTCATTCTTAGGAATGGCGAGTGTGTTGGTACTTCTGTATCTATATATTTGGGTTGATTTTTAACTAACCTCTGTTACTGTGATCATAGCTTTCTCATGCACCATAGATAAGGTCGGACATTTGGCTGTCGACCTTCCCCATGTCAACATAATGCTTGTGTCGACCTAATGACCCAGTCGACCTAAACCCATTTCGACCTTCAGCCATGTCGACATTCATGCATGTCCACCTAGTGGTGACAACCTAATGCTTGTTGACCTAGATGCTGTGTATCCAATGACCCACACCCATGCTGTACAATAAAGGGGCAACCTATAAGCTTGAACCCCACCCCATCATATGAACGACAATGGTCTTCAGGCATTCAGTATAAGTGCACAGACCAGCATATATCACAGTGCGACACATAATGATGAAAACAACTTTATTAGAAGCATTTGAACATAAAACTTTAATAAACTATATTTCCTTTCCATTTTCTGTTCATTTCACAAATCCCAACCGATGTGACTGCAGCATTAATAGAAGTGATAAGTGAGATGTTTGTTTCTATAAAGTGTTGTGAGAAAACCTCATTAATTATTGTAATATTAGCGCATTTGCGAGATAGTAAGCTTTTATTACCTGCCAACAATTATTGATGAGATTTTTAATTGGAATATTTGCATATTGTGATATGTTTTACAGATTTATCATGGTAAGGACAAAAGCCTTGTAAATCAGGTTTGGAGAAAGAACACTCCTCCGGGAGAAGTTTTTATGGTGACTATGTTACTGCTAGAGGCGACTGTGCGGACCTGGAAGGTTTGCCCTGTAGGAAGTAATGTGACACACAGAAAGGACAGGACAGACACGGCATACTATGAACAAAACAATATTGAATTATATTAGCGTCATCTCAGGCTTTTACCATTTAACTGTGCTGCAAGAGTGACAAAGTGACAAAATAAGTGACACGAGAGGGAAACGAAAGATAAGTGACTGTTGCATCCTTATGCTTTCTGTCTCCTTACACGTTTAACTACATCTATTTGTGAGATAAAACTTTCCTGTGAGCAGCCATACACCAGATTACTGACATGTTCTCCAGTAACATAAGGAGGCTCTATAACTGATATTGCACCCGACCTTCCATTTACCTTTATGTAGCATTATACTAGACATACGCTTCCTGGTGTCTTATATCACCATATTATTATACAGCATCATACTAGGTATATACCTCCTGGTGCCTTATATCACCCTATACAGCATGATACTAGGTATACACCTCCTGGTGTCTTATATCACCCTATACAGCATCATACTAGGTATACACCTCCTGGTGCCTTATATCACCCTATACAGCATCATACTAGGTATACACCACCTGGTGCCTTATATCACCCTATACAGCATCATACTAGGTATACACCTCCTGGTGCCTTATATTACCCTATACAGCATCATACTAGGTATGCACCTCCTGGTGTCTTATATCACCCTATACAGCATCATACTAGGTATATACCTCCTGGTGCCTTATATCACCCTATACAGCATGATACTAGGTATACACCTCCTGGTGTCTTATATCACCCTATACAGCATCATACTAGGTATACACCTCCTGGTGCCTTATATCACCCTATACAGCATCATACTAGGTATACACCACCTGGTGCCTTATATCACCCTATACAGCATCATACTAGGTATATACCTCCTGGTGCCTTATATCACCCTATACAGCATGATACTAGGTATACACCTCCTGGTGTCTTATATCACCCTATACAGCATCATACTAGGTATACACCTCCTGGTGCCTTATATCACCCTATACAGCATCATACTAGGTATACACCACCTGGTGCCTTATATCACCCTATACAGCATCATACTAGGTATACACCTCCTGGTGCCTTACATCACCCTATACAGCATCATACTAGGTATGCACCTCCTGGTGTCTTATATCACCCTATACAGCATCATACTAGGTATACACCTCCTGGTGCCTTACATCACCCTATACAGCATTATACTAGGTATACACCTCCTGGTGCCTTATATCACCCTATACAGCATGATACTAGGTATACACCTCCTGGTGTCTTATATCACCCTACACAGCATCATACTAGGTATACGCCTCCTGGTGCCTTATATCACCCTATACAGCATCATACTAGGTATACACCTCCTGGTGCCTTATATCACCCTATACAGCATCATACTAGGTATACACCTCCTGGTGTCTTATATTACCCTATACAGCATCATACTAGGTATACACCTCCTGGTGCCTTATATCACCCTATACAGCATCATACTAGGTATACACCTCCTGGTGCCTTATATCACCCTATACAGCATCATACTAGGTATACACCTCCTGGTGCCTTATATTACCCTATACAGCATCATACTAGGTATACACCTCCTGGTACCTAACATCACCCTATACAGCATCATACTAGGTATACGCCTCCTGGTGTCTTATATCACCCTATACAGCATCATACTAGGTATACACCTCCTGGTGCCTTATATCACCCTATACAGCATCATACTAGGCATTCGCCTCCTGGTGTCTTATATCACCCTACACAGCATCATACTAGGCATACACCTCCTGGTACCTTATATCACCCTATACAGCATCATGTTAGGTATACACCTCCTGGTGCCTTATATTACCCTATACAGCATCATACTAGGTATACACCTCCTGGTACCTAACATCACCCTATACAGCATCATACTAGGTATACACCTCCTGGTACCTAACATCACCCTATACAGCATCATACTAGGTATACACCTCCTGGTGCCTTATATCACCCTCTACAGCATCATACTAGGTATACACCTCCTGGTGTCTTATATCACCCTATACAGCATCATACTAGGTATACACCTCCTGGTGCCTTATATCACCCTATACAGCATCATACTAGGTATACACCTCCTGGTGCCTTATATCACCCTATACAGCATCATACTAGGTATACACCTCCTGGTGCCTTATGTCACCCTATACAGCATCATACTAGGTATACACCTCCTGGTGTCTTATATCACCCTACACAGTATCATACTAGACATACGCCTCCTGGTGCCTTATATCACCCTATACAGCATCATACTAGGTATACACCTCCTGGTGCCTTACATCACCCTATACAGCATCATACTAGGTATACACCTCCTGGTGCCTTATATCACCCTATACAGCATCATACTAGGTATACACCTCCTGGTGTCTTATATCACCCTACACAGCATCATACTAGACATACGCCTCCTGGTGCCTTATATCACCCTATACAGCATCATACTAGGTATACACCTCCTGGTACCTAACATCACCCTATACAGCATCATACTAGGTATACACCTCCTGGTACCTAACATCACCCTATACAGCATCATACTAGGTATACACCTCCTGGTGCCTTATATCACCCTCTACAGCATCATACTAGGTATACACCTCCTGGTGTCTTATATCACCCTATACAGCATCATACTAGGTATACACCTCCTGGTGCCTTATATCACCCTATACAGCATCATACTAGGTATACACCTCCTGGTGCCTTATATCACCCTATACAGCATCATACTAGGTATACACCTCCTGGTGCCTTATGTCACCCTATACAGCATCATACTAGGTATACACCTCCTGGTGTCTTATATCACCCTACACAGTATCATACTAGACATACGCCTCCTGGTGCCTTATATCACCCTATACAGCATCATACTAGGTATACACCTCCTGGTGCCTTACATCACCCTATACAGCATCATACTAGGTATACACCTCCTGGTGCCTTATATCACCCTATACAGCATCATACTAGGTATACACCTCCTGGTGTCTTATATCACCCTACACAGCATCATACTAGACATACGCCTCCTGGTGCCTTATATCACCCTATACAGCATCATACTAGGCATACACCACCTGGTGCCTTATATCACCCTATACAGCATCATACTAGGTATACACCTCCTGGTGCCTTACATCACCCTATACAGCATCATACTAGGTATACACCACCTGGTGCTTTATATCACCCTATACAGCATCATACTAGGTATACACCTCCTGGTGCCTTATATCACCCTATACAGCATCATACTAGGTATACACCTCCTGGTGCCTTATATCACCCTATACAGCATGATACTAGGTATACACCTACTGGTGCCTTATATCACCCTATACAGCATCATACTAGGTATATACCTCCTGGTGCCTTATATCACCCTATACAGCATCATACTAGGTATACACCTCCTGGTGCCTTATATCACCCAATACAGCATCATACTAGGTATACGCCTCCTGGTGCCTTATATCACCCTATACAGCATCATACTAGGTATACGCCTCCTGGTGCCTTATATCACCCTATACAGCATCATACTAGGTATACGCCTCCTGGTGCCTTATATCACCCTATACAGCATCATACTAGGTATACACCTCCTGGTGCCTTACATCACCCTATACAGCATCATACTAGGTATACACCACCTGGTGCCTTACATCACCCTATACAGCATCATACTAGGTATACAACTCCTGGTGCCTTACATCACCCTATACAGCATCATACTAGGTATACACCTGCTGGTGCCTTACATCACCCTATACAGCATCATACTAGGTATACACCTCCTGGTGCCTTATATCACCCTATACAGCATCATACTAGGTATACACCTCCTGGTGCCTTATATCACCCTATACAGCATCATACTAGGTATACACCTCCTGGTGCCTTACATCACCCTATACAGCATCATACTAGGTATACACCTCCTGGTGCCTTACATCACCCTATACAGCATCATACTAGGTATACACCTCCTGGTGCCTTACATCACCCTATACAGCATCATACTAGGTATACACCTCCTGGTGCCTTATATCACCCTATACAGCATCATACTAGGTATACACCTCCTGGTGCCTTACATCACCCTATACAGCATCATACTAGGTATACACCTCCTGGTGCCTTACATCACCCTATACAGCATCATACTAGGTATACACCTCCTGGTGCCTTACATCACCCTATACAGCATCATACTAGGTATACACCTCCTGGTGCCTTACATCACCCTATACAGCATCTTACTAGGTATACACCCCCTGGTGTCTTACACCACCCTATACAGCATCATACTAGGTATACACCACCTGGTGCCTTACATCACCCTATACAGCATCATACTAGGTATACACCTCCTGGTGCCTTATATCACCCTATACAGCATGATACTAGGTATAGACCTCCTGGTGCCTTATATCACCCTATACAGCATCATACTAGGTATATACCTCCTGGTGCCTTATATCACCCTATACAGCATCATACTAGGTATACACCTCCTGGTGCCTTATATCACCCAATACAGCATCATACTAGGTATACGCCTCCTGGTGCCTTATATCACCCTATACAGCATCATACTAGGTATACGCCTCCTGGTGCCTTATATCACCCTATACAGCATCATACTAGGTATACGCCTCCTGGTGCCTTATATCACCCTATACAGCATCATACTAGGTATACGCCTCCTGGTGCCTTACATCACCCTATACAGCATCATACTAGGTATACACCACCTGGTGCCTTACATCACCCTATACAGCATCATACTAGGTATACAACTCCTGGTGCCTTATATCACCCTATACAGCATCATACTAGGTATACACCTGCTGGTGCCTTATATCACCCTATACAGCATCATACTAGGTATACACCTCCTGGTGCCTTATATCACCCTATACAGCATCATACTAGGTATACACCTCCTGGTGCCTTACATCACCCTATACAGCATCATACTAGGTATACACCTCCTGGTGCCTTATATCACCCTATACAGCATCATACTAGGTATACACCCCCTGGTGTCTTACACCACCCTATACAGCATCATACTAGGTATACACCCCCTGGTGTCTTATATCACCCTATACAGCATCATACTAGGTATACACCTCCTGGTGCCTTATATCACCCTATACAGCATCATACTAGGTATACTCCCCCTGGTGTCTTACACCACCCTATACAGCATGGGTCCTCAAACTGCGGCCCTCCAGATGTTGTGAAACTACAATTCCCAGCATGCCTTGCCACAGTTTTAACACTCCCTTATAGGAAAACTGTGGCAAGGCATGCTGGGATTTGTAGTTTCACCACATCTGGAGGGCCGCAGTTTGAGGACCCATGCTATACAGCATCATACTAGGTATACACCTCCTGGTGCCTTATATCACCCTATACAGCATCATACTAGGTATACGCCTCCTGGTGCCTTATATCACAATATACAGCATCATACTAGGTATACGCCTCCTGGTGCCTTATATCACCCTATACAGCATCATACTAGGTATACGCCTCCTGGTGCCTTATATCACCCTATACAGCATCATACTAGGTATATACCTCCTGGTGCCTTATATCACCCTATACAGCATCATACTAGGTATACACCTCCTGGTGCCTTATATCACCCTATACAGCATCATACTAGGTATACGCCACCTGGTGCCTTATATCACCCTATACAGCATCATACTAGGTATACGCCTCCTGGTGCCTTATATCACCCTATACAGCATCATACTAGGTATACACCTCCTGGTGCCTTATATCACCCTATACAGCATCATACTAGGTATACGCCTCCTGGTGCCTTATATCACCCTATACAGCATCATACTAGGTATACACCTCCTGGTGCCTTATATCACCCTATACAGCATCATACTAGGTATACACCTCCTGGTGCCTTATATCACCCTATACAGCATCATACTAGGTATACACCCCCTGGTGTCTTACACCACCCTATACAGCATCATACTAGGTATACACCTCCTGGTGCCTTATATCACCCTATACAGCAAAATAGGGTTTGAGGTAACAATATCGTTAACAAAGAGACAACATAGATGTGCCAAATGGTTCTTATCTGCTATCAAATTTGATGTTTCTATTTAATAAAAACTGTGTAATTGTATATAAGATTACACACAAACAAAATTTTAAACCTTGCAGAGTGAGGGGTAGACTGAAGGGCTCAATATTTGCAGGTTTCTAAAATGTACTGACTAAAGGACAGGTCAACAAAGGGGACATCCATAGACAGTATAAAGAAGACAAGGAACAGAAATAAAGAGAAAAGGGTGCCAGTATGGGCTAAATTTTGGGTAGACTGAAGGTGCAGGCTCGGTGGCACAGTGTTCGCTGGCAGGGGTGCATGGTGACCCTGGCTGCTCCTGATTCTCTTCTCCGGCTCCGCCACTGACAGGGATCCTGATAGTATGTTGAAAAAGTAGGAAGACACTGCTAGTTAGTCTCTAATTATAGTTCTGTTTGGGGGGAATTCCTTTTACACTGGGAAAATAAGTTGGGAAAATCAAAAAGTTTTTTTCACTACTGTCTAGATAAACTAACCTTTTTTGGCAGTTTTTTGCCACATGAGAAAAAAAATTCCTGATTATTGTTTGATCCTGCATACTGCCAGATTATCATTCCAATCGGCCAACTACAGTAGTTGGCTGATTGGAGTAATAGCTTTCTGATGTATGGACAGCTAAAGCAAGCATCTTCAGAAACAAATCTGTAATATTTTGAATCAAGCCAAATTCTGTGGATCCAAACCGAATCAAACCCCAGACCAGATTTCCTGAGGAGATCCAATCCAATTTGAATCTTGGGTTTTGGAATGCAAAATTATTTTAGAACTTTTAGAGATTTTTCTTAATTGATTTGAATCCAAACTAAAATCCAAATCCTACCCAAAACACTTCAAGGATCATTTTGCAAAACCAGAATGCAAGGATGAAATTAGGTCCAAAACCAAAACAAAGGGGTCCACGCTCATCTCTAATTTATACAGCCCTTTTTTTCAGAAAATTGTGACTTTCATTCCAAGTAAAATGCTTAAATAAATAAACATAATCTATGAGTTTAAACCGAGAAAGCAAAGAAATCTTCCACTCACGCCCGACATATACTCATTTTGTGTACGTGTGACACCTTTTTTTTAGGGACTACTAGGGGGCATGATAGTCACACGCTAGATTGAAGTAATACAAAAATATAGAACTAATAGTTCACAATTTTTTCTATCATTTATTTATTACCAGTTATTTATAAAGCACACATATTTTTGTAGCGCTTCACAGAGAATATTTGAACAATCACATAAGCCTTTGCCCCAGTGGAGCTTAAACTCGAGTCCACTGGGGCAGGGACTGAGGTGATTGTTCAAATATTCTCTGTGAAGCGCTACGATTATTTGTGCTCTATATAAATAACTGGTAATAAATAAATATACACAAGAGACATGTAAGGGGTAACAAAGCATATAAACTATAGGTATAGTGTAAATGTAAGTACTGTAGATGTCACAAAGCCTTATTGAATTACAAACCATTTAAATAAAAAAAATCTGCTTGATAATCTTGATCACGAGAGATTTTTGAGCCTTGACATTAGTCGATAAACAATGAATGGTACTTGTTTCCTAGCACGGCGCCTACGATATTCAGTCGTATGGCAACATATACATTGTATAGCATCGCATGCCATATTTGCCCGATTCAATGTTAAATGGTCCCCCTATATGATTTTTAATTGTATAAGCACCCTAATGGGTGCTTACAATGTTAAATGCACTCCCACGCCACCACCACTATCAACGCCATCCCGAAGTACGGCGAGCGCCGCGAGCCCGCGTGTGGCGGCAGTACGCGTCCTCCAACCTTTTCATACGCCCACTATCCACGTCGGCGTGAAGTTGATTTTATATAGTGTGGCGAGCGCAGTGAGCTACCAAGCCCAACGCTCGGCGAGCGCAGCGAGCCCCGCAAAGGGATGTGTACTACTCTTCATGTATTCCGCGTCCCCTAGCGGGGCTTGCTGAGCTCGCCACGTTTCGGGCGGGCTGCGCTCGCCACACTATATAAAATCAACTCCACGACGACGTGGATGGTGGGGGTATGAAAAGATCGGAGGACACGTACCGCCGCCTGTCACGGGCTCGCTGCGCTCGCCACGCTTCGGGTTGGCGTTGATAGTGGGGGTGTTGTGAGGGTGCTTTTAACATTGTAAGCACCCATTACGGTGCTTATACAATTAATAATCTTTTAGGGGGGCCATTTAACATTGAAAGCACCCATTAGGGTGCTTATACAATTTTAAATCGTATACCATCGCATCGCATCACATTGTATGCCATATACAATGGTATACGATTTTAAAATTGTATAACATTGGGTGCCATCGCGTCGCATCGCATACCATTGTAAGGCTTATGGTATACAATGCAATGAGCGCCGTGCTAGGAAACAAGTACCCAATGAATTAATTCATTTACTTTTGTTGGCTCCAATTTATTGTAACTATCCATCAAACTTTCCATATACAGTATTAACTAAAGTGCATAGTACTTCTAAAGATGATTTAATGCTTCAGACAGGTAAGCTTTGTTAAATTGCCCAACACGAGAGATAACTTTGGCATATCTTAAGCTAGGTTCTTCTTAAATAACCAGGGCCCTTATTCTGGTTGGTGCGGTCAGAGCCGCACACGGGGCTCCGACCGCACAAACCAATCCCCGCCCACCCTACGGATCGCCACGGCCGTCCGTACACGGACGGCTGGCGATCCGCATTAAAATGGTGGAGGCTACGCCTCCACCATGGTGGGAGCTGCCCCCTGCATTCGATGGTCGTCGACCATCGAAGGCAGGTCCGCACGCCGCGGCAGCTCCCGCAAGCTAAGACCACACGGACAATCGTCCGTGTGGTAGCTTGTATGGGGGCTGAAAGCTGACATCCGGCGACGTCAGCTTTCCGCCCCCATGAGTGGCGTCATGCCCTCATTTCCATGCATACGCCCCGCGTTTGCATGGGAACGCCCATGAAACGCGGGGCGTACACATAGGGAAATGAGGGCATGATGCCTCTCACGCCCCTATCCGCCCCCTTTGCGGCGGACGAAATCCGTCTGCGGCGAAGGGGGCTGCACATGCGCAGATTCACCTCTGCGCATGTGCAGTGTTAAAACATCGGCGGTACGGCCGCACGCGGGCCGTACCGTTCCGATTAGAATATAGGCCCATGATACTTAGGTCATGTGCAAACTATAAAGATGGATATTGCTGGATAGTTTATTTAGATTTTTGTTAGATGTTATCTTCTGATCAGTGGTGATATATGACACATTTTCATTCTATATTTGCTGACATGTACATAGTTTGTTCAGATTTAGCTCAGAGCCAGAAAATAGCTAAATAGCTGAAAGAAAATGAAAACTTCCAAATGGAGACAATGAGAAACATATGTAAGAAAACTCAATACATTTTGAAACGATTTATTTTACTACTCAGATCTATATTTACAGTGACGCATAAAGGGAATTAAAAATGTTATATAGCAAGGAATGCTCTTTTGTATATATTCTGATATCCCCTTTCCCTGTGTCCTGATATCACCTTTGGTGATCCCATCTTTGCTTTCCATTTGAATTTAACATTCAGACATAGACAATGATCTTTGTTAGAAAGTGAAAGTCATGCATGAAACCCACTTCTTTCCCAGTACCCTCCTCAACAATCCATTTACTGTACCACCACAGTCATTTAGGCCTTTTTGTGTAAGGTCCTAGTAACCGCTTTGTGTTCCCCTGGGCTTAACATTTGTCAAGTGCTGACATAAATAAAAACAGCCCAAACATTCAATTGAAGAACATCTGGGCCTATTTATTATAAAGGAAAAAGTACTGTGGGCAAATCAACGAAATTGCCGCCATGATCATTCCTAATGGGCACATTTCGTGGTGATAAAGCATAGGGGTCTTAATTCTGCGATTCCGACTGTCAGAACGTCTGACCGTCGGAGTCCCAGGCAATTTATATTGACTGAATAAGGGGATTGGCTTGAAAAGACGCAAGCCAGAAAGAGCAAATGTGCTTTTTGGGCGCACTCTTTATATGTATTTATGTGATGTGATATTAGTTCATTAAAATGTAACTTTTATTGAGACTTTTCTAAAAGAAAGATGATTTTCTAACTCTATTTATTTAAAAAAAGTTTTTTTTTAGATAAAAGAGAAAAAATTATTATTAAAAATGTCCGCAGGTGCCAGTCTTGCTCTGCTATAATTGAGTCAGAGTGTATACTGGTCTGACACTGTGATCAGTGTCACGATCCGAGCTGTCAGACAGACTTTCTTACCGGCTAAGTGCCTCCGCAGTAGGGTGGCCAATCCCGGGATCGGGATCGGCGGGATCCCGGGATTTGGCCCCTAAAACTCCGGGATTTCAATCCCGGGATTGGAGTTTCCAATCCCGGGATTTCGGGATTAGACTGCGCATGCGCAGTCTTATGCCGGGCAGCGTCTGAGCTAGTGCTCAGACGCTGCCCGGCTTCTCCCGTCCCGGGCAGTGCAGCTCTGCGCAGCGTGACGACGTCAGAGGTCACGCTGCGCAGGGCACACAACAGCCGCCGCCTCCTCATCTCACTCCTGCACTGACCTCCCGCCGCCCGCCGCCTCCTCATCTCACTCCTGCGCTGACCTCCCGCCGCCCGCCCTCCTTCCCACCCAGCCTGCATTCTCATCACCCGCCCGGCCGCACCGCACCGCACCTGTAAGTAAATATGCGGGCGGCCGGGGCGGGTTTTTGTATTAGGGAAGCCAATCCCGGGATCCCGGGAATCCCTGGATCGGGCATTTTTCAATCCCGAATTCCGGGATTGAAAAAATGCCCCGGGATTGGCAACCCTACTCCGCAGGTTCAGCTTGCGGTCCAGACGTCATCTCTGCCGGCCTCCTGTCTCCCAGTGACAGTCCCCAGTGCACGGCAATCCACCTGTCCGCCGCCATTGCTCCCAGTATCCAGCATGGTGTGCACAAACACACTTTCCCGCCATAGCAGACATGGGGGCTGCCATGTTCTTTCCAGTCACATGTCTGTGCTGTCCAATCCTGTTGGTTCTGATCTCCCTGTCATACTTCCTCGGCCAATCCTGGCCACCCAGTGGGGATAAGTATGCTGGGAGCTCTCAGAGCCATTGCTAGTGCTTCAGTTGTCTCCAGTGTATGGTCAGCTGTCCTTGTCTCCGTGCAAGTGTATTTCTCTGCTGGTGTTGTTTTCCATGCTGCAGTGTGTTCCAGGTTGTTCCATCTCCTGTGAAGTCCAGGTTATTCCACCGCCTGTGATCCTGCCTCTCAGCCCAGCGACCAAGCCTAGCTCCGGGACTCTGGTCCTTCCGATGCTCCAGCATCATCCACCATCGATGTTTCATCGCTAGTCCGATATTCCGGATCTCCTGCTTCCGTCCGTCATTCCGGACCCACAGTCATCTCCCGTCCGTCATTCCGGACCCACAGTCTCCTTCCATATCCGATACCCGAATCCGATGTTCCCACATCATCATCGATAGTCCGATATTCCGGATCTCCAAGCCAAGCTTCCGTCCGTCATTCCGGACCCACAGTCAAGCTCAAGTCTTCCGTCCGTCATTCCGGACCCACAGTCTTCACATCCGATGTTCCACCCTCGATCCCACATCACATCACATCTGTAAAGTATTGCAATCTGCATGAACTCTGTTATTTCTCCTGCATACTTTACTGTCTGTTTATATTACAACCATCTGCAAATAAACTCTGGTTGTATTTTACCTCTGACTGCTTATTGGCTCTGGGTGCACTGTCGCGCCCTCCATGCGCAAGGGTCCTCTCCAACCTCACCGGTCCAGGTCCCCACCAGAGGTCTCAGTCTCGTCGACTGAGCCCCCCTGGTGTGACAGTAAGCACTAGCCAAATGGATCCAGCCGCAAACCAAGCATCTCCACTCAGCCCTGTACAGCAACTGGCTGTTCGCTTGGATCAGCAAGAGGCTGCGCAGAGCCAAGTGATTCATTGTCTGCAAGATCTGTCTTCCCGGCTGGATAAGCTACAGACCACTCTCAGTGGCCCTGAGCCTGTCAGAGAACTTCCAAGTCCAGTTCATCCTCCTGTAATGGCTGCTGCACCTCGCCTTCATCTCTCTGTCCCCACCAAGTATGATGGGAACCCCAAGACCTGTCGAGGTTTTCTCAATCAGTGTGAGATTCACTTCGAGCTGCAACCCAGCAACTTCCCTACTGAAAGGGTCAAGATCGCCTACATCATCTCCCTCCTGTGTGGAGCAGCGTTAGAATGGGCGTCTCCCTTATGGGAAAGATCTGATGCCATCCTGTCCAACTACAAGGACTTCGTGTCAACATTCCAGCGTATCTTCGATGAGCCTGGGCGATCAGCATCTGCCTCCACTGAACTCCTCCGTCTCAGACAGGGATCCCGCTCCGTCGGGCAATATCTGGTCCAGTTCCAGATTCTGGCGTCTGAACTCTCCTGGTGTGATGGGGCCTTATACGCAGCTTTCTGGCATGGCCTATCCGATCATATTAAGGATGAACTCGCTACCAGAGACTTACCCTCAGGTCTAAATGACCTTATATCATTGTGTATCAAAGTAGACCTACGCTTCCGAGAAAGGGCTGTAGAACGTCACAAGAGCGCTCCAGTTAAAGTGCCAACTCCTCCGCCTTCTTTACCCACTGCTCCTGCGGTCCATTCCAAAGAAGAACCAATGGAGATAAACCGTTTCCGTTTGTCTCCGGGAGAACGTCGACGTCGACGGTTGGCACAGCTCTGCCTGTATTGTGCCGATCCTGCACATCAAATTTCTGCATGCCCAAAGCGTCAGGAAAACTCCTCCTCCTAGCCCGTCAAGGAGAGGGTAGACTAGGAGTAATTAAGTCCTCTCCATCAGCAACTGATTGTGTCCTTCCAGTTTCCCTACAAGTTGGTCAGCATTTCAAGACTGTCTCCGCACTTCTTGATTCTGGTGCCGCTGGCAACTTCGTTACTGCAGAACTGGTCTGCAAGTGGGGGTTACCCACTGAAAGTCTTTCCAAGACTGTCTTCCTTACTGCTGTGGATGGCAGTAGGATTCCTGATGCGACAGTCTCCCGCAGAACTTTGCCACTTACAGTAAAAGTGGGAGTCCTGCACACTGAACTTTTGTCCTTCCTGGTTTTACCCCGAGCCACTCATGCTCTGGTTCTGGGTTTACCCTGGCTCCGTCTTCACAATCCTCGTCTTGATTGGAAGACATCGGAAATCCTTTCCTGGGATCCTTCCTGCTCCGGTACCTGTCTCCAAAAGGTACTCCCAGCTCGTCATTCTTCAGCCGATGCAGCAGACCTTCCGCCTCTTCCCTACCAAGAGTACTCAGATGTATTCAGCAAGTCTGGCGCTGATGTCCTACCTCCTCACAGACCGTGGGATTGCCCTATCGACCTTATCCCAGGCAAAGAACCACCCAGAGGTAGAACTTATCCTCTCTCTCTTCCAGAGACTCAAGCCATGACCAATTACATAAAGGAAAATCTGGCAAAGGGATTCATCCGTCCTTCGACTTCTCCTGCTGGCGCAGGGTTCTTCTTCGTAAAGAAGAAGGATGGAGGCCTACGTCCCTGCATTGATTATCGCGGCCTCAATGACATTACAGTAAAGAACCGATATCCGTTGCCCCTCATCACCGAGCTGTTTGACCGTGTCAGCGGTGCAACCATCTTCACGAAACTCGACCTGAGGGGTGCATATAATCTCATCCGCATACGAGAGGGCGACGAGTGGAAGACGGCGTTTAATACCAGAGACGGCCACTATGAGTACCTCGTCATGCCCTTCGGGCTCAGCAATGCCCCAGCCGTGTTCCAGCACTATGTCAATGAGATTTTTCGGGACATTCTGTATCGTCATGTAGTTGTATATCTCGATGACATTTTAATCTACGCCAATAACATCACAGAACATCGTTATTGGGTCAAAGAGGTTCTGTCCCGGCTGCGAGCAAATCATCTCTACTGTAAACTGGAGAAGTGTGTCTTCGAGGTGAAGTCTATACCCTTCCTAGGGTACATTGTCTCCGGTTCTGGTCTTCAAATGGATCCAGGAAAACTGCAGGCCATCCAAGATTGGCCAATTCCCTCTTCACTGAAAGGTATTCAACGTTTCCTGGGTTTTGCCAATTATTACAGAAAATTCATTCGTAATTTCTCGTCTATTGTGGCTCCCATCACTGCCTTAACGAAAAAGGGGTCTAATCCAGCGAAGTGGCCGGCAGAAGCCATCGAAGCCTTCCATCTGTTGAAACAGAGGTTCACTTCCGCTCCTGTTTTAAGACAACCTGATACCACCTTGCCCTTTATTCTCGAGGTTGATGCCTCCTCGTGGGTGTTGGGGCAGTCCTCTCGCAGAAAGCGCCCGATGGTCGTCTTCATCCCTGTGGGTTCTACTCCCGTAAGTTCCTGCCTGCAGAGCGTAACTATGCCATCGGTGACCAAGAGCTCCTCGCCATCAAGTTGGCATTAGAAGAATGGAGATATCTTCTAGAGGGCGCTGTTCATGATATCACAATTATCACAGACCATAAGAATCTTCTGTATCTCAAGTCTGCTCAATGTTTAAATCCCCGTCAAGCCAGATGGACACTTTTCTTTTCCAGGTTCCGTTTCAAGTTGTCGTTCTGTCCAGGGACACAAAACCGAAAAGCTGATGCCCTTTCCCGCTCATGGGAGCAAGAAAGTGAGTCTAAGTCCACACATCAACATTTCATTATTGATCCAGTGGCCTTCTCCGCAACGAGAGTTTCAAATCTCACGCCCCCTACAGGGAAAAGATATGTAAAGCCAGCTCTAAGAAAGAAGTTGCTCTGTTGGGCGCATTCTTCAAAATTCGCTGTCCATGCAGGCATTCAGAAAACTTACGAGTTTATCACCAGGTCCTACTGGTGGCCGTCCCTCAAACAGGATGTACAGGACTTTGTTTCCTCTTGTGCTAAATGTGCTCAGCACAAGACCAGTCGTCAGTCTCCTCCTGGGCAATTGATGCCACTGTCAGTGCCACATCGTCCTTGGACGCATATCTCTATGGACTTTGTAACTGATCTTCCAGAGTCTGACAAGTTCACCACCATCTGGGTGATTGTTGACCGGTTCACCAAGATGGCTCACTTCGTTCCCCTCACCGGTCTTCCGTCAGCTTCCAAGCTGTCCCAGCTCTTCATCAAAGAGATATTCAAGCTTCATGGGCTGCCTCTTGAAATCATCTCCGATAGAGGAGTCCAATTCGTAGCCAAGTTCTGGCGAAGCCTGTGCTCCCTGCTTCAAATCAAGTTAAAGTTTTCCACAGCCTACCACCCTCAAACCAATGGCCAAACGGAGAGGGTGAATCAGGACCTTGAAGCATTTCTCCGCACATATGTCTCTTCTTCCCAAGATGACTGGGCTCAACTCCTTCCATGGGCAGAGTTCTGCCATAATAACCAATATCATTCTTCATCAAATGTCACTCCATTCCTTGCCAATTATGGGTTTCATCCTCGAGTTCCTGACTTCACTCTGCAACCTGTGTCCTCTGTTCCAGCGGTCGACACGACCATCCGGCAATTCATCAAATCCTGGAAGCTCATTCGTTCTTCACTTCTGAAGGCTTCAAGCAGGTACAAAAAATTTGCCGACAGGAAACGCAGAGCTGTGCCAGCCCTCCGTCCAGGAGATCGTGTCTGGTTGTCAACTAAGAATCTTCGATTGAGAGTGCCATCGATGAAGTTCGCTCCCCTATATATTGGTCCTTTCCCAGTTGAGCGAGTCGTCAATCCAGTAGCTTACAAGCTCAAGTTGCCGCCCTATTTGAAAGTGCCAGCTACATTCCACATTTTGCTGCTCAAGCCGCTGGTTCTGAATCGCTTTCATTACAAGCTCCCCAAGGCTCCTAAGGTTTGCACCCAGCGTGGAACAGAATATGAGGTCAGTAAAATCTTGGACTCTCGCATCCGATATGGTCGTCTGCAATATCTGATCGATTGGAAGGGCTACGGCCCCAAAGAGCGATCATGGACCAATGCCATCGATGTCCATGCTCCCAGACTCATCCGGGCGTTCCACTTCAAGTTTCCCCGCAAGCCTAAAAGGTGTCCTGGGGCCACCCTTAAAGGGGGGGGTGCTGTCACGATCCGAGCTGTCAGACAGACTTTCTTACCGGCTAAGTGCCTCCGCAGGTTCAGCTTGCGGTCCAGACGTCATCTCTGCCGGCCTCCTGTCTCCCAGTGACAGTCCCCAGTGCACGGCAATCCACCTGTCCTCCGCCATTGCTCCCAGTATCCAGCATGGTGTGCACAAACACACTTTCCCGCCATAGCAGACATGGGGGCTGCCATGTTCTTTCCAGTCACATGTCTGTGCTGTCCAATCCTGTTGGTTCTGATCTCCCTGTCATACTTCCTCGGCCAATCCTGGCCACCCAGTGGGGATAAGTATGCTGGGAGCTCTCAGAACCATTGCTAGTGCTTCAGTTGTCTCCAGTGTATGGTCAGCTGTCCTTGTCTCCGTGCAAGTGTATTTCTCTGCTGGTGTTGTTTTCCATGCTGTAGTGTGTTCCAGGTTGTTCCATCTCCTGTGAAGTCCAGGTTATTCCACCGCCTGTGATCCTGCCTCTCAGCCCAGCGACCAAGCCTAGCTCCGGGACTCTGGTCCTTCCGATGCTCCAGCATCATCCACCATCGATGTTTCATCGCTAGTCCGATATTCCGGATCTCCTGCTTCCGTCCGTCATTCCGGACCCACAGTCATCTCCCGTCCGTCATTCCGGACCCACAGTCTCCTTCCATATCCGATACCCGAATCCGATGTTCCCACATCATCATCGATAGTCCGATATTCCGGATCTCCAAGCCAAGCTTCCGTCCGTCATTCCGGACCCACAGTCAAGCTCAAGTCTTCCGTCCGTCATTCCGGACCCACAGTCTTCACATCCGATGTTCCACCATCGATCCCACATCACATCACATCTGTAAAGTATTGCAATCTGCATGAACTCTGTTATTTCTCCTGCATACTTTACTGTCTGTTTATATTACAACCATCTGCAAATAAACTCCGGTTGTATTTTACCTCTGACTGCTTATTGGCTCTGGGTGCACTGTCGCGCCCTCCATGCGCAAGGGTCCTCTCCAACCTCACCGGTCCAGGTCCCCACCAGAGGTCTCAGTCTCGTCGACTGAGCCCCCCTGGTGTGACAATCAGAGCTCAGTGGCGTTTGGTACCTGACCCTTCAGGCTCAGTAGCCGTGTCGTGTCGGGAGGGGGTCTGTTGGATAGCCGGCTGTTCGGATTGTCTGAGTACCGTACAGGTCAGAGAGTAGTGACGTCCGTGTACGCTGCCAAAGTGGGACTCCAGGGTTTCACAGCGAATAAGTAGATAACTTCCCAAGTGCTCAGATAGATTGGATTCCAGACAATAACTTTAAGTGTTGATAAGGGGCAATCTGACAGTGACCACAATAGGAAATGTATTCCAACAATAGTCACAATCAAATTTGTCGGCACTTGCCCTGAAAAATAATCAGAGGGAGTGATGATTTAGTGCTATATAACGCCTAAAGAAACAGGCGGCGTTACCAAGGAATGCCTATGAAAGTAACGTTTAACTGCACGCCTGACCAGTATACACTCTGACTCAATTATAGCAGAGCAAGACTGGCACCTGCGGACATTTTTTATAATAATTTTTTCTCTTTTATCTAAAAAAAACCTTTTTTTAAATAAATAGAGTTAGAAAGTCATCTATCTTTTAGAAAAGTTTCAATAAAAGTTACGTTTTAATAAACTAATATCACATCACATAAATACATATAAAGAGTGCGCCCAAAAAGCACATTTGCTCTTTCTGGCTTGCGTCTTTTCAAGCCAATCCCCTTATTCAGTTGTAATCTCTGAATGTTTGGGCGCACCACCAATTGATGACTAGCAGAATTTTCTTAAATAGTTGAAAATATTGGTCTTAACATGAGTCTAAATAATTCATTGTTATAATTAATTGTCTGTGCGGATCCACCCCCCACCAATAACAATGTATATTGACTGCCTAGCAGGCAATTAAACGCTGCCTCACCGAATGTCCCCCCAACTGCCAAATGAATCCCCACGCTAGCATGCTCACCACCAAATGATTTTTCAAGCCTTCATTCTGAAAAGTAAGTCTACACTTGTTCTTCAGATGGCCGCTTTCCGTTAAATTTGGGGCGGGCATCAATGTCATGTGAGGTCAGATGCCTAATCCAAAGGATGCATGGATATGAGCGGGCTCACAGGGGCAAGCCCAGCATTTCTATGGCTGCGCCCACCATTTTTGTGCGCACACCCATGAAACGATGAGCATACCCATGCATCTGCCTGCTAATCGTGTTACGTAAGCCCCGGCAGGTGAATAACTTCCGAAGGCTCTTGATCCAGGGGTTTGCACATGCATATATTCACACATGCGCATGTACAAATACCCACCATTGGCTGGGAGGGGGGGCGAATTCGGACCTGACAGTGTCATCCCTTGTTTCTTCTCCATGACTCCTCATCTTCTCCATCTCTTCTGTAGCCCAGTCCTCTGCATGCAGCTCTGCAGGTGCTAGACCAGAGGGACACCATTAATAGTGGTGTTTTACTGTTGTTTGGGGGTGTATGTACACACGGCTGCTATGTGGGGTGTGGTTCATTATTATTGTCATTGTGTTTGGGGGGAAGAGTATAATAAAGATGAAGCAAATTACAATTATTGTATATTATGACTTAAAGCTGATTGAGCTCATGAAAATCTATGACCTGAGGTCCTTTCTCTTAGGAAGTATGTATTCACTACATTTCACGTTATAAAACCAAGAGCGAGCAGGGAGAACCGGGACACATGGGGTCTTAATTGTATATAACATTGAATTTGTTTTTTATGCCAAATACATTTTAGGACTGAAATAATAAATACTATTTTTCCAATGTATAATAACTATATTTTTCCTGCACCCGCTGAGTGCCTCAGTTTGACAAATGTCAACTTATATTTACCATCACTGGGATACATTACTCAAATCACCCGGAAACATCAACAGATTTCTTACGTCATCAACAGTGTGAGTAGGATGTAACATCGAGTATCTGCGGTACATATCCTAGGTCACATGACCTTTATTTATTTACTAACAGTTATTTACGTAGCGCTCACATCTGGCGCTTCAAAGAAAATATTTAGGGCCAGATGTATCAAGCTTCAAAAAGTGATAAAGCAGCCAACCAATCAGCTCCTATCTCATATTTCAAACCCAGCCTGTAACATGGCAGTTAGGAGGTAATTGACTGGCTGTTTGTCACTCTCCACTTTATAATTTTTTTGAAGCTTGGTATGTCTTTCCCATTGACTTTAAAGACATGCAAAAATAGCCTTTCTGTGTGTATTCCGGTGGAAAGTTAAATGTATTACAAAATATTCTAATTATTTAAAGAAAGGTATCAAAAAGCCAATCTACAATGTTACTTACTGTACATTCACATGTCCTCTCACTGCCATTTTCTTTTCCAGCAAAAGCTCTGTTTGATACTCTTTCTTCTTCCAGCAGGGGTGTAAGTTAATCTCAGCTGCCCAGAGGCATGTTGGAGTTTGCTGACCCGCACCTTAAAGAAAAAAGGGAAACACATATGGTGCGTGTGAATCTGTGTGTGTGTGTAATCATTCACTAGAGCTTCCCATCTCACAGACGAGCTACACCGGCAGGTGCATCAGTGCTTGCTGCAGTGCAGGCTGAGGGCGGGATGTACTAAAGGGAAAATGCGGTAAAACAGGGGTTTTACCGCATTTTCCTATGTACCATTACCCGTCCACCCCATCTTCGCCTGGCTGGGTATCGCCACCCTCTGGGTGGCGATACCCTATAGAAGCCTATGGGCTTCTATTGCCGCCCGCCGTCCATCGTCCGCGCACCCCCTCCCGTCCTCCTTTGATCTCCTCCTCCCCCAGCAGGTGTCACAACCAGGAGGACATCCGGCTGCAGGGGGGAGGAGGAGACGCAGGGGGGCGCTGGCAGCTGCCGGGATGTGACAGACACCCCCGCAGACCACATCACAGGTATCGCCAGGGTCTCCGTCACCGCAACCCGATGCTAGCCGCATATGTTAGTACATATGCGACAGCATCGCGGCGGCTGTCAGGCGAAGGGCGGCGATGTATATTAATACATCCCGCCCTGAGTGTTACCAGGCAGGAGCCATCCTATCCCCTATTGCAGGTGTTAGCAGGTACTGTATCATGGTATAGATCCGTTTATCTACAGTATGCAGCAGCAGCGGGTGTGCCACAGAGCTCCACTGGAAGAGCAACGAATACGATTGGATTCAACTTTGAAACACACAGCTGCTACTGTGCATGAAGGTGCCCCTTTATGGCTTGAAGCCCAGAGGTTGGCAAGTCTGTTTCCTCTAGGAGTTAAGCACCTGGCTTGTGGGTCCTCTATGTTCAGCATCCAACAGTTGACATCGCAACTGCCATTGTTCTATCTATGCCTCAATGGAATCTTTCTCCTTGTTTCTCACTAAAATATACTTTCAGAAAAGTATTCCGGGTGATCATCAAGCTGTTCAATGGGGGTGATTCTGGTTGGTTTGCAAAAACCAACTCATTCTTTAATGGACAAAACCCAAATGTAACTATCTCTGCACATGTTACATCTACCCCATCCGCAGTGCACATGGTTTTGGCCATTAACCCCTTCAGTGGTGGGTTTTTCTGGGGCAGGAGTACCTAAATAGGACAGTTTTTTCCTGTCCCAGAAAAACCATCCACTGATGGGTTAGAGGAGTCCTAGTGCTTCCCTCCCCTCCTGTGACCCCCCCCCCCCAGCCCCTCCACTCCAGTGATCTACAGCGGAGCTCCCCTGCCGCTGCGGCCGCTGCCAGTCATAGCAGCACACTAGCAGGCAGCAGGCGGCAGGCTCGGCTAGGCTCGGGAGGACTCAGACGCCTAAACACCCGAGCGATCTGAGTCCCCCGAGCTGTGCCGAACATCCCCGAGCCTGCCGCCATCTCTCCCACAGTAATGGCGGCAGCAGGGGAGCTCCGGCGAACGATCGCCGGAGCGAAGGTATGGGGGGGTACACAACACTGGAGGTGGGGAGGGACTCGGAGCGGCCTAGTGAGGGTCGCTGCTGAGGTGATGCACTAGTGGTGCACACCTGCAGGCACCACTGGCGCACACCTGTAAATTTGTGGCATGGCCGGAAATTTTCCGGGACTGCCCGCTGCGGCACCGCAGCTTGGCCCGGAAAATTTCCGGGACTGCCACAGAAGGGGTTAAAGAAGGAGTTTGCTTTTGAAAACCAACCAGAATCACCCCAATATGTAGAGGGTCATTCAAGTGTGCTCTTGACACTGAGCAATTCTGCAAACCTGGTGGGTTCTGGAAATATGTATCAAAGGCCTGCATGGTACTTACATAGTTCTCCTCTATTGGCAAAAGTGTAGATGTACGAAATAGAAACAAGACATTATACAAAGAGCAGTTCTGGGGATAGAGCTGCTCCAGATTCCCTCTGGACAGGATATGTACTCTGAACTTGTGGACTAGGCTTGGATGCCCTGTAGACATCCAGACTGGATCTGGAATTTTTCCAGATATCTAGCAGCTTGCACTACATATTTGTTATTTCCTCCATAGCATATAGAGTGATCCCCACGTGTCACTGATTCTGGCAGCCTCCCTCTAGAAAACTATTAGATTGGCAGCTCTCTGCCTTTACGACTTGATGCTCTCTCTTGAAGACCCGACTGAAATGGCGTTGTGCTCAATAGCCTGTCTAACAGATAAGACGTTGCATTATATTATTCTAAATAGATTTAAATTTTAAACACATATACTGTAATATTATAATCACCTGTGCTTAAAAAATGTGTTTTCCAATAAAAAAATATATATTTTATGCCCCTTATAACCTCACCTTGTATCCTCATATGCTGTACACCCCCCCCCTCCCCTTCCTCTACCAATTTATTATATGCCCATCCAGCGGTCGAAGTGGGTTAACCTCACAAGATGGGTCCCTAATGTTTCTAATACTAACACATGATATAAATTCACCCAGGATTTATAATGCCTGTTCTCAGTGTTGGAACATGTGGGTGCTGAGCTCAGTTGCATAAATATAATTTGGGCCCCCCTCCTCCACCCCAATCAAAGTTTACAATATGCACTACAGCAGTGGGTGACAGGGAGAGGCAAAAGGGTTATATGAAGAGGCAGTGGGAGGCAGAGTGTGACAGGAAAAAACAGTGGGTGATAGGAAAAGGGTGACGGACAGCAGTGGTCCCCTTAGTCCTCAGGCCCTGGTGCACTGCTCCTGCTGCACCAATGGTAGTTCCACCTCTGCCTATTCTTTAAAAGAAAAAAGCATCATAAGTCAAAACAATACTAACATGTTGTGTACATATTTTGATAAACATTCCTTGTAAGTTTTTGGTAAATAATAGAGAATATCATAACAATAGTATGTTGTAAGAGTACTTTTTGGTAGAAGAATTCAAAAATGTCCACTGCCACCACAACACCACTACAACCAATATCATCACATATGGATGAAGTAAGTTCCGAATCAGCTGGTAGTCAATGAAATTGGGGGGGTTCTTGTGCGCAGACCTGTGTTTCATACCATAATGCTTTTGAAACCATTTCCGGACCTGCTCCTTTAGTGATAGAGTTTCTATATCGCTCTCCCAAGTGTTGAAAACATTTTCAATACATTTTTCTTTTTGTAAGGATGCTTCAAGCCATTCCGCCCTAAAGATATTAAGCAATTTGTTTAATAAAAGGGCCAATGGAGGAGCAGTGGGGTGCAGCGAAAACTGAAGAATACATTTCTTAGAAGCTGCTGATAAAATGATCAATAGTTTCCTAACTCCTTGTGTCACTCGGGTCTCTGCTGGCATAATGCCAAATATTGCCAAATATTGCTTACTCAGAGGTTAATTGGAAGTGTCGAGTAGCATATCTCCAAACTTGAACCCAAACCCCCTGAACTATTTGGCATTCCCACAAGCAATGATACAATTCTGCACTTTGTGATCCACATCGAAAGGCACAAGTGGTCATCGATCAGATCCATCAGATAACGACGGTGTGGCGAAAAATACATCTGGTGTAATATATATTTAGAACAATTCTGTATAAAAAATTGCTGGGACCAATTTAACAGAAAGTTCAAAATATTTCAAGAATTTTTTGGTAGTAAGTGATGGGAAATGATCTTTCCATTGTGCCAACCCAGTTTTAAGTCATCATATTGAATGGGGGTGCAGAGGAATGCTTTAAAGCAGGCATGTCCAACGTTGGCCCTCCAGATGTTGTGAAACTACACATCCCAGCATGCTTTGCCACAGTTTTGCTATTAGAGAATGCTAAAACTATTGCAAAGCATGCTGGGATGTGTAGTTTCAAAACATCTGGAGGGCCAACGTTGGACATGCCTACTTTAAAGGATACAGTATATGTAGACAGGAAATTTAATTAAAATCACATAGAGGCATAAGGTGGGGGTCTGCTAAAACAGAAGAGTGCCACCTTCAAGTGAATATATATATATATATATATATATATATATATATATATATATATATATTGTAAGTTCCGCACTCACAACCATCCGATGGTCGGCACTGGGGTGCTACCTCTAGAGTAACAGTAAGCTGCTCCACTAATAACAGTATTTGGCCAGATTGGTCCAATTCAGGGCACTCACCAATTTTCCAATAAATGTAAGAATTTATTACATCACCATTTCCAAATCACAGAAAAAATTCTGGGGTCGACGTTTCGGCCATGTATGGCCTTCTTCAGGGCAACACAGCTATGGACAACCTTTCAGCTCCAGAGACCCTGGTGTCTCTGGAGCTGAAAGGTTGTCCATAGCTGTGTTGCCCTGAAGAAGGCCATACATGGCCGAAACATCGACCCCAGAATTTTTTCTGTGATTTGGAAATGGTGATGTAATAAATTCTTACATTTATTGGAAAATTGGTGAGTGCCCTGAATTGGACCAATCTGGCCAAATATATATATATATATATATATATATATATATATATATACACACATATACATACATACATACATACATACATACACACACACAATTAAGGGGGCTGAACTGCACACCCCAGTTTTAAAGATTTTAAGGGGTGTAACCATGCTGATACAGGATGTGTTAGTGGTCCCTAAAGTTGTCAATGTGGCAGGCCCAGGCTCTCAGGTAGCACTCTGGTTTGTGGGTCATCTTGCATGCTGTAGGGTTCTTGAGCAGGAATCACAGGAACGCATCCTCTTGATATTCCCAGTCTCTCCAGCATCTTGCACATTCTGGCCACCTGATCCACTGAGTTTAAGGTGAACAGCTGGAACATAGGAAGCTCCTCTGGGGCTCAAAAAAGTACAGCTGACCTGAAGCAGGGAGAGCTTGCATATGAGTTAAGTAAGAAACGACAGGTGCATCAAAGTTTTAATTTTGACAAGGATTTAAAACTTAGTACAGTATTAGTCTTAGTCGCTTTCTTAAAATTGTAGTTGCTTCAAAGTTACATTTTAGTTTTTTGTTTTTTTTTTTTTTTAATTTTAGTCACCATTTAGCCAGTGGATCTCATTTTAGTCTAATTTTAGTTTAGTAATAACTTTTTGCAGTTTAATAGTACTATAATGGATTTTGCTGAAAAACATTTCTCAAAAATTCCTTTAAGAAGTTGTAGTAATCTACAGGTAGGTTCAGTAGGCTGAGAATGTATTACATACTGGGTGATATTTAATTACCTGTGGGGTTTACCCAGCAAGTAAAGGCTCGATTCAGGCCTGCTCGCTGGGGTATGAGTGTTTGGAGCCCACGCAGCAGGTAGCAGCCTGCCTAACAGATGCCCCCCCTCCCCCCGCCAATGTGTGCGGCTGTGAACACATTCAAAGCCGTACATATAGGGGAAAAATCATTCACCATTGAATGATTTTCCCTCTGCTCGCAGTGCTGTGTGAGCCATGACCGGCTCAGTGCTGTGAAAGCCGCAGGGGTAAGGAAGCCGCTGATGACGGGAACACCCAGAATACACCATCTGCATGCCCGTAAATTGCTGCCCGCTGTCAAACAAACAGTGGGTGGATGGCGAGCACAGGCATTCGGAGCCTGTGCTCGAACACAGGGCTCGCGCATGTGCACTAAGGACTGTGTCCATGTGCGGAACTCTGATTGTTTTAATAATTTTTTTTTTATATATTTTAAGTAGATTTGATCTTTAAAAAACTAAGAATTTTGGGCAGTTTAAAAAAAAAAAATTAATTGGCCGGTTAAGTGGTTAAAATAGTGTCCAAACGGACTGGAGGCCAAATACTATAGGTGCATTTCAGCAATGATCCATATGTACTGCTCCTCTGCACCATGTCCTCCTTCCAATTATCATCATTCAGCCCATAGGCGCCGATTCCATTGGTGCTCCGAAGTTCCCGGTCTTGACGCGTTTCTCCATCTACACACAATGACGGTTTCCTAAGAAGCTCCCAACCTACAAATACCCAGATGTTAATTGGAATAAAGTGGGTAAGAGCACCAGAGAACTAACCTATATTAATACATCTTTATATTAGGGAATGCATAGCATGCAGATTAAAAACCTTTGAGAATATTTAAAAATAAACAGCATATGCGTAGCGTGTCAGTGGCATTTGTACTGTATGTACAGTCTACTGTATCCACCACCCAATGTATTTCTCTCGGTGGTGACATCAAATGCACCAACTGCTGTCACCTGATTAATATTGTAATAATAAGTATCCTTAAGTTCCACATGTTTTTAGCACATTCTATGAACTAGGGAAAGTGTTAAATATAAAACAATTAATTTAAATACATATTTTGTTACCTCCCCCACAAGCCACATCAAAACGGCCAATTAATTAAATTCACTTCAGCTTTCTTAGATGCCTTCTCATCATATTAGGCAATGAAAAAACAAGTAAGAAACTTGAAGAGATTTTAATTAATTGCAGCCTTTAGAGCGGCTTTTGGGGGAGTATATAGGGCCTCCGCTATAATTGTGTGATTTCTCTTGTCCTTGATCCTTACATGTTGTATTCTTTTAAACATAAAAGGGGAAGGTCTAAATTCTGTTGCACTCTATCACTAGAATAAATATTTAACAGTTGAAGGCTGCAGTCCCTTTTTGCAAGATAATATATGTATGGTATGTGTGCTACGAATGCTCCAGAGTTTTGTAAAGACAGGAGAGCCTCTTGTACTAGTAGCAAGTACCTGAACGTGTTCATGTCTGCCAGGCAGGGGCGGATTGGCCCACAGGGAAACCGGGCCATTTCCCGGTGGGCCGGCCCAAAAATCTTAAAAAAAGGGGCCGGCAGCTCTTGCCCCTGGCTGCAGCACTTTGCCCAAATCAAACATGACCGCGGGAGGGCTGCTGCTGCACAGCACCTCCCACTGCCTGACTCAAGATCCCCGCCGGAGTGGCAGATACAGGGAAACTGGACGCCGGGAGGAAGCCAGGTGAGACGCCCCCCCCCCCCCCCCCCCCGTGCGTGCATCGCAACTCCTGACGCCACCCCTTCCCCCGCTCCCAACTCCCGGGCCGGTAGCCAATCCGCCCCTGCTACCAGGTGTATTGTACATTACACAAGCAAACCCGCATCTGAGGAGAACAATAGTAAAAAGCTGGTGGTTTCCAATAAAGTACAGAAAATAATCGCAGCCCTTAGGAAAAGGATATATAGGGCCTATGCAGAGATTAAAGTAAATTGAGTATTAATTGATCATATAAAGCGTGCATGGAAGTAACTGGTATATTCTCATGTAGGGAGAGCTGCATTCAAGGATGTGAATGCCACACTGTGGAATGCCGGCATTAGGTCGACAGTCTAGGTCACAAAGGTCAGCAGGCAGAAGGTCGACACATTAAAAATGTTGACATGCATTAGGTCAGAAGGTCAACACAAGCAAAAATGATGACATATAAATGGTCGACATGGAAAAAAGGTTGAGATGAGTTTTCCATCAGTTCTATTTTTTTCAACTGACTTGTTCATACTTTACCATTGTGTGAACATAGACGGCCAGATGTATCAATCTTCAAAAAGTGACAAAGTAGAGAGAGATAACAGCCAGCCAATCAGCTCATACCTGTTATTTGTCAAACCCAGCCTGTGACATGGCACACTTGGGAGGCCATAACTCATTTTGGACTGCACAATGGGCCTTATTCAGATCTGATTGCAGTCCAAATTTGGCTACTTGTTTCCTAGCATGGCGGCCATCGCATCGCATACCATAAGGCATACGATGGTATGCGATGCGATACGATGTTAGCCGATGTTATACTATTTTAAATTGTATACCATCGATTTGTATGCCATTGTATGGTATATACAATGGTATAGGATTTTAAATTGTATAAGCACCCTAATGGGTGTTTTCAAATTTAAATGTGCCCCCTAAAAGATAAATAATTGTATAAGCACCGTAATAGGTGCTTACAATGTTAAAAGCACCCCCACGCCACCCACGCCACCCATACTATCAACGCCAACCCAAAGCGTGGCGAGCGCAGCGAGCCCGTGAGGGGCGGCGGTACGTGTCCTCCGACCTTTTCATACCCCTACTATCCACGTCGTCGTGGATTTGATCTTATATAGTGTGGCGAGCGGATACGGAATACATGTGAAGTAATGCGCGTCCCCTCGCGGGGCTCACTGCGCTCGCCACAATTCAGGCGAGCCGACGTGGATAGTGGGGGTATGAAAAGGTCGGAGGACGCGTACCGCCACTCCTCGCGGGCTCGCTGCGCTCGCCACGCTTCGGGTTGGCATTGATAGTGGCGGTGGCGTGGGGGTGCATTTAACATTGTAAGCACCTATTAAGGTGCTTATACAATTAAATATTGTATATACAATTTAAAATCACATTGCATTGCATTGTATGCCATTGTATGCCATATACAATGGTATACAATTTTAAATTGAATACAATGCCATACGACTGAATATCGTGGGCGCCGTGCTAGGAAACAAGTACCCAAATTTGTTTGGAAAATGGGCAAAACCATGTGCACTGCAGGTGGGGCAAATGTAACATGTGCAGAGAGAGTTAAATTTGGGGGGGGGGGGTGTTGAATCTAAATTGCAGTGTAAAAATAATGAAGCCAGTATTTACCATGCACAGAAACAAAATAACACACAAATCTAACTCTCTCTGCACATGTTACATCTGCCCCACCTGCAGTGCACATGGTTTTGCCCATTTTCCAAACAAATTTGTCAGATCTGAATAAAGGCCAATGTACCAAATATCAGTAAAAGCAGGGGCACTGTGTCATTTAATAAAATGCTGTTAGGGAGCATTGTGTTCAAGGAGACCGTGTAATTATTAAAAAAAAAATCAGTAGAATTGTGGAATACAATTGCCATCTGCTCACTTGTTTCATCAAACATTCTTCATTTGAAAGCAAAGCATTTCCATCTACTTACCTGTTGTAATCAGTGCTTTCTGACACTAGTGTGCTGCCTGCCTCCTGAAGCTATACCTGTGCCATACTTGCCTACCCTCTTGAATTCTGCAGGAGAGTCCCTGAAATAGCAGCAATCTTCTTCTCTCCCTCATTAGTCTAGCAATCTCCCTCATGTCACCTAGCCCACATTACACTGTTACATCATAGTTATCTCCCCTCCTGCATTCTGCAGGAGACTTCCTGACATAGCAGCAATCTCCCTCTCTCCCTCATTAGTCTAGCAATCTCCCTCATTTTACCTAGCCCACATTCAACTGTTACATTTTTGGGGAAAAAAGGAACGAGAGATAGATACATTTACACTGAATCATCAGCACCATTTCCCAGCACTTTACCAAGTATAGTATCTCTTACTAACTGCTTTGGGGCTCATATACATTTGGATATGTAATTTTAAAAGATTCCTCCCAGATGCAGCAGTACACACCCATGCTTCTAGGTGCCATGTTCACAATCTCTCCATACATATATGGAACTAGACACGCCCTTTGGGAGGAGCATGACATGCCCTCTCAGTGGGGTACTGTGCACAATTATACTACCAAATATAATCTCCCTGAAACTAGTTTTCAAAAGTAGGCAAGTATGACCTGTGCGTGTTCCATTCTGCTTCCAAGTCTCCTACATAAAGTCTCCTCACTACACATCACAGGCATCCACATTACTACTGCTGCTTCCATAGATATACAGGTCATAGTGTAATAATCGTATCATCCTGTCTCCAAAATGTTTCATATGTCCAAATCGTATCATCCCATCTCCAACATTATTATTAAACACTGCTAACTACTGTACAGTATTTTACTCTTTACAGCTTCTTTGCATCTCCCTACATTACCTGCACTGCTAGCCGCACTACCAGGGACATCTTGGGGGAAATTTGCTATAAGCAAATGAATGTGAATGGCACTGTATGGAAGAAGGGAATAGTCGGATTCCAGAAATGTACAGGAGCGTGCCTTTAGATTGCTTTACCGGTGGACATGTGTGTACGAGCCTGGTGACTGGTTGGTCCGGAGAACCTGTTTTGCCATAAAGATACCATCAGATGGGCAAGCAATTCATGTTTTTCTGGTAAAGCCTCCAATCGTTAATTGTTTTACATTGTTACGGCAATTTTAATCTTATTTGTTTTTTTTTTTTTTTACATACTGGGTGAAATTTAATAGGATGAGAAATTCAGAATGTGAGAGGTTTTTTAAGAAATCTCCAGGTTTTTTAAAGCGGCAATCATTTACACTGCAAATTTAAACTGGTTTGGCCGTGTCAATTATTGCCGCTTTTAAAAAAAAACTGGACATTTCTTACCAAATCTCTCATTTTCTGAATCTCTCATCCTATTAAATTTCACCCACTATACCATGTTACTTCTATTTTGTATGTTTTTACATATATCGTTGATGAATGCCTATTACAGGTGAAGACATGGTCAATTGTAAGTATTTAATTGGATTAGCGGCGTGTGCAATGCGATGTACTGTAAAGCTGCTTAAGGCGCCCAAGGGATTATATTGGTTACCCTTTGTTGTAACCTTTACCATAACTTCCTAGAAATAATTCACGCGGACACCTTATCTAAAAATAAGACTCAGACAACCATGGCATAAGTTTAAAATGGTCAAGTTATTTATTTAGGTGGTATGACCCTTGTTAGTCTATCAAAGGGATGGCCAAGACAGCACTTGAGACCAGCACCAGTCAGAGGTGTATGTCAATGGCAGCGACTGCCTCGCTCCAATCTAACAAACACACCCCTTACGTAAGGTACAGCCTGCACCGTGACGGCTCCCCGCCCCCTCTAAGGTAAGGCGCGGACACCTCAAGGAAGTGCCCACCGTCCCCGCTCATTTCGGGACTCGCCCACCGTCCTGGCAAGGGGGGGGTAATACCGCACGGTGACCACCTGACACCTCACCCGACTGCTGGTCGAGAGCGCCTTCTCGCCGATTTTTAAACTAAATTAAATTTAACCGAATTGTTTGGACAGCCCGAAGGCAATGAGCACCAGAGAGAGGAAAGAAAAGAAGGGAGGGAGGGTGGGAATCCGGATTCCAAGAGGAAGTTCCTCCCCCTAAGCTGGACCCTATATACCCCACTTAAGCTACCTCCCCTCTGGGTGCTGATTGGCCCATAAGCACCACATGCTAACCTGTCTAAGAATTACACACTGCTCTGATGCTGCATGTGTATCTGCGTTTAACCCCTAAATCCCCGGGCTCTTAACTACACTCTGGCTTATGCAGCCCTCGTTTTGCCTAAGGCGCCCAAGGGATTAAATTGGTTACCCTTTGTTGTTACCTTTACCATAACTTCCTAGAAATAATTCACGCGGACACCTTATCTAAAAATAAGACTCAGACAACCATGGCATAAGTTTAAAATGGTCAAGTTATTTATTTAGGTGGTATGACCCTTGTTAGTCTATCAAAGGGATGGCCAAGACAGCACTTGAGACCAGCACCAGTCAGAGGTGTATGTCAATGGCAGCGACTGCCTCGCTCCAATCTAACAAACACACCCCTTACGTAAGGTACAGCCTGCACCGTGACGGCTCCCCGCCCCCTCTAAGGTAAGGCGCGGACACCTCAAGGAAGTGCCCACCGTCCCCGCTCATTTCGTGACTCGCCCACCGTCCTGGCAAGGGGGGGGTAATACCGCACGGTGACCACCTGACACCTCACCCGACTGCTGGTCGAGAGCGCCTTCTCGCCACTGCCAAGGCTCCCCAGACCTAACAAGGTCGCCCGGGACCAGGCCCGCCACCCCTCAACTAGACCTAATGCCTTCCTATTGCCGAGTCACGCCAGAAAAGATGTCGCCCAGGAAAATTTCCATGCCCGCGTCAGACAGGTGGACCCCGTCTGACCTATAAAGGTGGGCCGACTCCCTAACTATCGTGGGGTGCCGCACTGCCCTACCCCCCATGGCGCTCACCCTCCTGGAAACAGCGTGGTTCACCTTTCGCCTTGCCCTATCTATGGCAACTGCATTCCTGCAGCCCCGCCACTGAAGCCGGGGGACGATATCAGACCACACTAACCGCACTCCTGGCCAAAGGGCCGCAATGCGCTCCAGGTCAGCCGTTATGCTACACATGAGTGAGAGCCCCGTATTTTTAACCAGGTCGTTGCCCCCTAGATGTATTATCAATGTGTTGGGGGGACCTGAACTGCGGGCCTTGGAAACCAGTAGGCTATAAAGCCCACCCCACTGAAGTCCCCTAACCCCAAACCACTGCACTGAGTCAGCTCGTAGCAAGCCTAAAGCTCTGGAGGCCATGGGATGCCTGGCCGCCCAAAAAATATATGAGTGGCCCACTACCCAAACTCTCCCCTGATGTGATGAGGAAAGGGAAAAGGCTGAAAGAGAAAAAACCTAACGTTAACATCAATATATTATACACTGTAACACAACCAGAATACAGTAAACAGCCCAAGTGAAGGTGAAAAACTTAAAAAACCTCCGGTGAACATTGGTGACAGCCGAATTGAATTAGTTCTATCTCGGAGGAAAAAGTAAAAAATTCACTCCACACCGTCGATTCCCGAACGCTAGCCGTTCCAGAACCGATTGTAAACTTACGTTTTTGGGCTGGCGCAACAGGCGCATTCTACAACTTATCTACCTTATCTAACTTATCTAATCTTATATATTTCTTATAAGCCGATGACTTCCACCTCCCTACTTTCTGTATGGCAGAGGGTGGAAGCCCCGCCGCCACTGCGCATGTTGCGGCCCCTATGCGAAAGGAGTGTGTCCCATAATCCTGAGCCCTCAGGCCTATGCCGGTCAAGCACCGTCTAAACACAGCCCCAAACTGAAACCGGGTGAGGGGCACACCATCTGTGTGCACCAAAAACTGCATGGCTCTAACCGGCCTAATAGACATGTAGTCCCTGCACAATGCTACAGGGCAAATGGCTTGGTTCACACTGGATCGCAGGGTGGCCCAACTACCCTTTCCCAACTGGTCTGTTTTGGATCTCTGTATCCCGCACAGGACGTGGTCCTCATGGAGAACCACGTCCTCCGACCTAAGACCAGACTGGGCCTTCTTGCGCGCAGCTACCAGTTCCCCAATCCGGAATGCCCCGAAAAAGGCGAATGCAAAGGCCACCTTCAGGAGCGCAGCCTCAAAGGGGTTATCAGCCACCTTATCCAGATTTGCCACTAGCTCCCCTAGCATGCGCTCATCTATAGGCCGCCGAGTGTCAGGAGGCACTGGCCGCTGCTTAGCCCAGCCCCTCAAAGCCTTACTTAATACAAAAGAGGCTGTGGGATCTTGCTCCCCTCTCAGCCTGCTGTGGAAAGCTATACCAGCCAAAGCCGCCGTCATAGCCGACTTTGATCTGCCTCTTACATAATGGCCCCATACGAATGCGAGTAACCGGTCCTCGACCGACTTACCGCTAGTGTCAGGCGCAGACTGAAACTCTTCCCAATCCCTCCAGGCCGCCTCGTAAGCCCTGCGGGTTGAGGGCGCCAGTGACAGCAGTGCCAAACCCTTCATGCCGATTCTATGATCTGCCATACAAGATTTGGACACCTAAGCCCCAGGGGTGACGCTTCAGGAGCAAGCTCCCGAAACTTAGTAAACTGAAACCTAGACAGGGCATCAGCGATAGTGTTTTCTATGCCTGGGACATGTCTAGCCCTAAAATGTATATTGTACTTCAGACAATGAAGCACCAGGTAACGCAGCAACCTGAGGGCCTCTGGGGAAGCCGCCCTCTGATTGTTAATTGCGTGTACCACCCCCAGGTTGTCACACCAGAACACTATGTTCCGATTTGCCAATTCCGTTGCCCACAGCTGCACTGATACTATGATGGGGAACAGTTCCAGCAGCAAAAGATTGACCGTGAAACCCCTGTCAATCCAAGACTGTGACCGTGCGACGCACCATTCCCCTTGGAAATAAGCCCCAAATCCCGTGGAGCCAGCAGCATCTGTGAAGAGCTGCAGTTCCTTGCTGGATTCTGGCTCCGTGGGCCATATAAGCTCCCTATTAAATTGCCCCAGGAATGTGGACCACACTTCCATGTCGTCTCGCATTTCCCGTGACAGCCTGACCGTGTGGTGGGGGTCCTCTCGAGCTTGCGGCAGAATACCCGCCCCATGGGAATGATGCGGCAAGCTAAATTAAAGGACCCCAGCAGGGACTGCAATAGTCTCAGCTGTATCCTCTTCTTCTGCAAGCACTCAACTATTAGCCCTTGAAGCTTTGTCACCTTTTCCTCGGGCAAGCGGCAGCACCCCGCAGCCGAGTCTATTTCTATGCCCAGATAAGACAGGACCCTGGTGGGTCCCTCCGTCTTATCCGCAGCTATAGGGACCCCCAGCTCCTCTAGCAGGGAAACCGCCCGGGACAATATATGGGCGCACGTGCCGTCGTCACCTGGTCCCACAAAGAGAAAGTCATCCAGGTAGTGGGCTACGCCCGCACAGCCTGTACTGCTCTGTATGCACCAGTGCAAGAACGTGCTGAATTTCTCAAAGTATGAGCAGGAGACGGAACAGCCCATCGGTAAGCACTTGTCTATGTAACAGCCCCCATCTAGCCTAAAGCCCATGAACCTGAAGGACTTAGGGTGTAATGGGAGGAGCCTAAATGCGGATTCAATATCCAGTTTGGCCATAAGTGCTCCCTGGCCGAAACCCCGGACTATGCCCAGTACCTCGTCAAATAGCTGGTACTGCACACTACAGAACTCATCCGGGATGGCGTCGTTTATGGACGCGCCATGGGGGTGTGACAGGTGCTGTATCAACCTGTATTTACCCGGGGTCTTCTTAGGGACCACCCCGAGAGGGGAAAAACACATGTCAGGGAGGGGGTTTCCTTGGAAGGGGCCCGCCATCCTGTCCAGGGCCACTTCAGCCTGGACTTTCTGGCGGACCACCTCCGGAAAATCCCTGGCTGACTTGAGGTTCCTAATGCAGGAAACCCTTATTCCGTCAGGGATGGGGAGGGGGAAACCAACACTAAACCCGTCTAACAAAAACCGTGCGTCCGCCCTGTTAGGGTACGCCATCAACCTGCGTGCCAGGGCGTCTACTACAATTGGGGAAGGGGCCTTACTTTCCGCCAGTGCCGGCGTCCCCGTGATCCCTGCCCTTGGCCGCTGACCTGCAGGATTTAGAGGGGTGCCCCGCCCCCCCGCAATTACTGCAGTCGTGACGGAAGCGACACTTGGCGCCCCTGTCACATTTGCCTTCGTTGTATGCAAAGCACTTCCCTTTGCTGCCGGTTTTGGAACCGGGTTTGGCCGCGGGAAATGGCTTCCTGCCCGCTGTGTCTGAGCTATGTTGCCCCTTGCCTATGACCTCGAGCCATATCTCCACGTGCTTGCAGCCCATGGGCATGACCCTTGACCCGGCGTGGGCGAGACGGAACTTCTCATCGTAGTTCCGCCACGCCTGCCCCTTATAGTCCGTGTACGTCTCGTTCACAAGGAACAGGTAGCGTAAGACGTTCACGTGCTCCCCAGGCCTTGTGCTCAGGTAACAAGAAAAGAATATTAAAAAGCCCTTCAGCCAATTGTGAAAGCCTTTAAAGGCTGCCTCACTACCACTTCCCGCCTTCTTGGCTGCCTCAAAATCTTTTTTCATGTCGACTGTCAGTGTAAAGAAGTCGACAAACTTTCCCCTTTTTATTTTATCCTTTATGCCCTTACGCAGGCCCCTGGCCATTGCTGTGTTGGTGCAATGGACCATGTCGCCTGCTGTGGCAGCTACCTCTGGCTCCGCCTCCTTTCTAGCTCGCTTAGTGCCACCCACTTTTTTCGCCACTGCTCGCGCAACCATTTTAGCAAACTTGCGCGGGCGCTTGGGGGACCCAGACTCGTCACTACTCGCTGAGGAGTGGGAGGAAGAGGATGCACACTCTGATGTATTATCATTCTCACCATCTCCAGAAGCTTCGCCTTGGACCGCGGGATCAACCCGTGCTGTGGCCCCCGTCCCCGCTGAAGTGGATGCTTCTGCCTGTGACGTGGACGCCGGGGTCTCAATCGTCCTGGGAGCTGGTGCCGGGACCCTGGGTATGGCTGGAGTCGCCACCGGTGTTGCTGGCCTGGATTCCGGAACCCTCCTGGACCTTTCTGCGTCCTCTTCCTGGGACGAACCCCCGAAAATGCCGCTCCTGCCACCGACAGAGGATAACTCGGGAGATAAAGGTGCAGTGTTAGGACCATATCCTGAGCCCGTCACCCTCACTGACCCTCCCGCTGCTGTCCCAGAGCTCCCCAGGCCCCCAGTCGCATAAACCTGGTTGACCTGTTGAGCCTGGGCATACATGTTGGGGTGAGTGTAAGCCGCCCCCTGATAAGCCTGCTGCGCCCCCCCCGGGCCCTGCTGCTGTGGTGCACCAGCACCCTGCCATGCTCCCCCAAAATACCCCCCGGGAAAACCTCCACCTGCCCCCACTGTTTGGGGGAAATACGGGAACGGGGGCTGATGGGTCCCTGGGTAGGGCCCGTATTGTGGGTGGGGCATGGGGTACCCTGGGTACCCCCCTGCATTCTGACCAGGAAAAGCCCACTGTTGCTGCTGTTGCACGGGGGGTTGCATGAATGCCTGCTGACCCGCACCGAAACCCGTGTGGCCAAGCCCCTGGTGCCCCCCCCGCCCCGCCGGGGCCCCGGCGAAGCCCTGAGGGGCCGCAGGGAATGGCTGCTGGCCCTGATGCCATTGCTGCTGCGGTGCCTGCCAACCCTGGAAGGGGGGGGCACCGCCATCCCTCTGGCCGCCGACGAAAGCGTCCCCACGGCCACCGTCCCAGCCCAAGGGGATGAGCGACACCCTCCCCGGGGCCAAGATGTTTGTCAGGGAGGCCACAGGGCCCTGACCCGCACCGCGCTGCCCGCCGGCAGTCATCCGCAGAGGGCTCCACGTGGGGCCCCCTGTTATGACCTGCAGAGGACTCCCTGGACCCTGCGCTAATGGGGTACTAGTTCTGGGGGGCACCCCCCCATCTCCCCCGCTAAGTGAAACCCCCCCACCGCTCACCCCGCTGCCTGAAGCGCGCGGGGAGCCCATAGGGGTATGAATCACCTGCGCTGGCGTTAAAACGTCAGCAGATGGCGCCAAAGCACTGTCCCCAGCAGCGCTACTCGCTGCTGGGTGCCCACCATGTGCTGCTGGCGCAGCGCGCTCCCCGCTCACAGCAGAGCCCTGCTGAGCCGGGGAAACGCTTCCCTGCGCTGGGGACACATGTCCCCCAGAGGAAGAATGTGCAGGAGACGGCGCGCTCACCCGCGATGACGCGGTCGCGGCCGTCCTGCTGCCTCCCCTGCCTCCCCCGCGCGCTGGTACAGTCACCAGCGGGCGGGCTGCGTCTGCCAACCACCGTGGTGGTGGAGCAGATCTCTTGGGGCGGCCGGACATAATTGCAGCTGCGCGAATGAAACAGGCCTAAAAACAAGGTAAAAGGTACTTAGCTTCGCGTGCTGCACTGTGTGAATCCGGATTCCAAGAGGAAGTTCCTCCCCCTAAGCTGGACCCTATATACCCCACTTAAGCTACCTCCCCTCTGGGTGCTGATTGGCCCATAAGCACCACATGCTAACCTGTCTAAGAATTACACACTGCTCTGATGCTGCATGTGTATCTGCGTTTAACCCCTAAATCCCCGGGCTCTTAACTACACTCTGGCTTATGCAGCCCTCGTTTTGCCTTCACATCGCATAAACGACATTGACCCGCTAATTTGAAACGTTTTTAAAAATGGGTCAGACAGCCTTAACCCCTTTCACACGGCATAGCTTAAACGGTATGTTACCCGTTTAAGTGCAGTCTGAAAGGGGATCCGATATGATATCCCGGCGGTCGGGATCCCGGCGGTCGGAATCCCGACACTGGAATCCCGACCGCCGAAATCCCGACAAGGGGGGGACATGGATCGCCCCCCCTTGCGGGCTCGCTGCGCTCGCCACGCAGCGGGCCCGGTGCCTCGCTACGCTCGGCACGCTATTTTATTCTCCCTCTATGGGTGTCGTGGACACCCACGGAGGGAGAAAGTTTCGGGATTTCGGCGGTCGGGATTCCAGTGTCGGGATTCCGACCGCCGGGATCCCGACCGCCGGGAAATTAACCGCATCCCCTGAAAGGGGTATTACCGTTTCAATGCCGTTTTTTTCCCATCACTTTTTTAAATGGGTAGGATCCTGCTTTTAACACGTTTCAAAATACCGGTATTTTGTAACCGGTAAATTGACAATGGAGCTTTCACATTGCAGCTGTCCAGGTTTTAAAACGGTAAAAAAACGGCAATATACCGTGTTAAAGCTGCAATGTGTATTTATAAGTACTCTAATAAATGCAGTTATAAATAAACAGTGTCAATATACCTTCCAAGGAAACATAAGTTATATCAAGAAGTTCTGATAGAACAAGAACCTTTGGCCCAACATAAATGGACTGAATAAAAGCATAGACCAATCTTAGCATAAGGAAACAACGGATGTCTCTCAGTTATTCTTAATAATATACTGGTAATTGCAGCATTTATTACTTGGAGAGTAATATAGGGAGGCAAATAAAGTACCGGCCAATAAGCTCATAACTGTCATGTTACAGGCTGTGTTTGAAAAATGTCAGGAGCTGGTTGGCTGGTACTTTATCGCTATTGACTTTATCTCTCTCCAAACGACAATGCATGTCGCCCACAGTATCTTGCTGAGTACAGGTGATTCATTTATGTAAGACTGAGTGTTGAGCACATTCAAACATGCATTTCTAATAGCCTATATACCCGGGCAAGCTGCTCCTAAGGGGCTGAATAAATGTTGTTCATGCACCAAATATAGCAGTTTCCTTGGGGACCCTACAGTGTGCATTAGCTGTAGTTGTTTTTAGATGTCAGTCATGTTATGCATATTTATACGATTCTCTTCTGCCAAGATAATTGTGCAGATTGCTTGATACTTATGGGCTGATTCTCACTCAGGAGCAAATCGGAAGAAAGCAAGTTACTGCTAGCCTTGGCAAAACCAGGCTGTACTGCAGTTGGGGCAGATGTAACCTGCACAGATAGATTAAGATAAGACAAGGGTGTGTAGAAACTGAAATCTAAATTGTGGTGTAAAAATTAAGGTGGGCTACATGCAAAATCAGTCAGTATTTAACCTGCATGCACAAATAAATGTATTTGTTTCCCTTGTATTTCAACATGGATTGCCCAGGTGCACATGTAATCCTTGTATTTGCATTACTCACAACTCCCAGTCAATCTGTATCCAACAAAGAATACGGTACTTGTTTCCTAGAACAGCGCCACTAAGCTATTTGCTTAGTGGGCTATTCTGCGTAGTGAAATTGCATCGCATTACATGGGCCATTTTAGTGCCATGCGATGTGCGATGCGATGCAATGCGATTTTTTTCATGTAATTTATTCACTGCTCTGTGGGCATTGCATCTCATTGCATCGCATCTCCCGCAAAATCGCATGCAATTTTATAGGGTATGCAATTCCATTACATTAGGTATACAATAATATGATTTTATAGGTCCTAAAAAGAGTATTTACGCAACCCCCCAACTATCAACGCCACCCCGAAGCATGGCGAGCGGCGGCGGAACGCGTCCTCCGACTTTTTCATACCCCCACTATCCACGTCGGCATGGAGTTGACTTTGTATAGTGTGGCGAGCACGAAGCGTGGCGAGCGCAGAGAGCCCCGCGAGGGGATGCGCAATACATGTAAAGTAATCTGCGGCCCCTCGTGGGGCTCTCTGCGCTCGCCACGCTTCAGGCTCGGTGGCTCGCTGCACTCGCCACACTAGGCAGGAGGTGCGATGCAATGAGATGCGATACAGTGGGGTACACAGAGCATTGAAAAAATGACATAAAAAAATCGCATTGCATGCCGCTATAATGGCCCATGTGATGCGATTTGCCTACGTTAGCGTACGTAGGAAATCTGGGCGCTGTTCTAGGAAACAAGTACCAAAAATACTTTCATAGTCACTGACCCTATACTACCACCCACAATGGTAGTACTTTATTACTGTCATATACTGTACAGCACAGCAATACAGACAGAGAAACATTTTAATTCAAACTGAATTTGGCAAGCAACATATTTGCTTTAATAGCCAACATCTTAAACCAGGCATGGCCAAACTATGACCTCCAGCTGTTGTGAAACTACAAGTCCCATCATATTGTTTTACTTCATAGGCACATTGGTACAGCAATGCTTCCGATGTATATTATGCTTGTTAGTACTGGGTAATGACTATTATTCCTATTTGACATTCACTGTACCTAAATGGCTCATTTTATTTAAAGCTGACTAGCCTACAACTATGATTAAGGACTGTGGGCCATATGAACTAAGCTTCAATTGGAGAGTGATAAACAATCAGTTCATAACTGTCATGTGACAGACTGGGTTTGAAATATGACAGTTATCAGATGATTGTTTGGTTGTTTATCACTCTCCATTGTATCATTTGTTGAATCTTAGTGCATCTTAACTGAATGCCAGAGCAGCAAAAAGAAACCCATGTAGTCATGTGAAGAACATACTCTTGTATGTAGAGGTCAGCAATGCAAGACAGCAAGTTTTACATCCTCCATTGTTCCGATGTATATGATATTTTTTACCTCTGATGAATTGCTGTGCTTTTGTATTTTGTTTTATTTTTTTGAATAAGCAAACTGGAATATTGGCTTGGGTGCCGGAAGCGGCCCCGACAGTTGGGATCCCGACAGTCATTTACCCGACGTAGGGATCCCGACTGTCAAAACGACAGGTGCCCGACGGCCACCCGCTATTTTTCCTCATGGGGGTCCATGACCCCCATAGAGGGAGAATAGAATCGGTGGCACTGTGCCAGCAAGGGGCTTTGTTGCGCTGACCATGCTGTCTGAGTCTGGGCAGTCGGGATCCCGACGTCGGGCTAATGACTGTCGGGATCCTGACTGTCGGAACCCTATACCACACCCTATTGGCTTGTGGTTATTACAATATTGAGCAATTTACCCTTCCGTCATGCATTTGATATTAACCTGAACGGGCACACCTAAATTTAGCTTTTATTAACCTCTTCATTTTAGCTACTTTCCATTGGATTTTTTAAAAACATATGCCTGTACATTGAAGTCTATTTCCCATTACATTAAATAAGAGTAATCTTACAGTATTATATGTTCTGGTTTGATCAGTGGCCCTTGTGTAAATCAGTATGAGTTGGGTACGATATCTCTACAGTCACCATCGCAATGGTCACAATGCCACTAATGAAATCCGGTCAGTCAAAATACTTACAAATTTTGGAGAGTAACCTAGCCCTAGCCCACCCACAGTCTAATCCTAACCCACTTTACCCGCAGCCTAACCCTTACCATCCACTCCCAGAGGCCTAACAAACTCTGTAGTGCCGAACTCTAACCTTAATTCTTATTGTCAGGATTTTGACCTTCGTTTCGATGACTGCCGGGATCCAGACTACATCACTCCACTATACATATATTTACCTTTTCCAGATGGTTCATCGGTGCTTAGAATTGAATATTAAATCCAAAGGATCTGGTATGATATGTTCTGTCATAATGTTGGCATTCAAAATGTCGGCATGAGACTGTATGTCATTGTGGTCATGGTTCGACATTGATTATGTTTCCATGCATCATGTAGACAGTGATGATCTATCTATCTATGTATCTGAACAGAAATATATATTTTATGTAAGGTTATATTGGGTTGTATGTGTGTGTGTGTGTGGGGGGGGACCAATATATATCTTGCCTCCGGGCAACTGGAATGAACTTACGCCACTGGTGCTGCAGACAACGGAGATCTCACCGGGCATGCCAGGGGCTCAAGGGGAAAATGGCCATGCATATTTGGTCAGTCCCGGGCACCACAATTTCTGGTTCAGTCTTGACTCTAATCTCTGCGTTCTGAGATTACACACTCTGGGAATCATAACTGTTCACATTGTGGTGTCAACATTATGACTGTCAACATTGCAAATGTCGACCTGATTACTACTACTTCCCTTTCAAAATATTACATTTTGTAATCTCTATTGGTACTTCTTTACTTTCACGGCGCCAGCATGGCGCCGCGCGTCAGAGTCCCCTTGCGGGGCTCGCTTCGCTCGCCCACGCTGCGGGCTCGGTGGCTCGCTACGCTCGCCACGCTAATTAAAATCAACTCCATGCCAACATGGATAGTGAAGGTATGAACTATCCATGTTGGCATGGCGTTAACTCCGTTTATTTAACTTAATTAGTGGCGAGCGTAACCCGGAAGTACGCGCGGCGCCATGCTGGCGCCGTGAAAGTAAAGAAGTACATCTCTATTTCATACACAGATTTCCTGCATTTGTTACATATTAGCTAAATCCGTAGTTAGATTGTATCCATTGTTTGGTTATGTTACAACTTTCATTTTGAGAATGTGATAATGAACAATGAGTTTTATATGCAGATTTTCTGCAAATGAGAGAACGTGAGTAGAAACTCTAGGCCTAATTCAGCTTGGTGGTCATTTGTTGCTTAATGAGTAAGTTAATGCCACCCGCCGGGTGAACAAAACCTGTGTGTGTGCCCCCCCCCCCCCCCCGCCCCCATCCCCCTGAATCCCCTCGGAAGCACACGAGCATACAGGGTAAGAATCATTTGATTGTCATCTTCAAGTGACGTCAGCCGCCCGCCGTGTGCAAGCTGCTCCACACCTGCACCCACATTGGAACGCCCAGTGTTTTTCTGGCACACCCACAATTTTTGTGGGAATTCCCAGGAAATGGGCCTCCCCAAGCGCCAGTCTTCTGTCCACCACCTGCTCACCTCACTGAGGGCCTTATTTTAGTTCACTCTTTCTGACAAAATCCTTCTTAGATGGACAAAACCATGTGCACTGCAGGGGGGCAGATGTAAAATGTACAGAGAGAATTAGATGTAGGTGATTTTGTTTCTGTGCAGGGTAAATACTGGCTGCTTTATTTTTACACTGCAATATAGATCTCACTTTGAAGTAAAGCCGCACCCAAATCGAATTCTCTCTGCACAAGTTACATCTGCCCCACCTGCAGTGCACATGGTTTTGTCCATCTAAGAGAGAGTTAACTAGAATAAGGCCCTGTGTTTGAATGCCTCAGCGACTGTGCTAGTCACCAAAGGCGTTTGCACATTGGCCCTGCACATGCGTATATTCGCCTAAATACGTAAGCACAGAGACGCACAACCAGCCCCAAGTCAGGCTCTTTATGCACTGCTGCGATCTCAGCAAAGAGACATGTTTGTAAGTGTTGGAATTCTAGATTCTGGAGAAGATGCAGTATTAGTGCAGCCGCTGATTCAGTGTATGTTACCTGAGATGACCTTATTTGTAGCAGCTGCATTTGCCTAAATGATACATCACTGTGATGCTGTAGGTTTTGGAATTCCAATCTTCGCAATGCAGCATGCCATTGCATGAGCCTAACTCCCCGTACTGAATATTTCATGTGCCGACAACAGATTAGCATTCTATATCACAGCTCCTACAAAGGAGCACCGCATTGTGATCACACGCCTTTCTCTGTTACGCATACAAAAATGTAACAGTTGCCTTTTATGAGGTTCTGAGTGTTCCCTGTGTGCCAAATGGAACAGGAAGGCAAAGAGCCGGACAAACTTCATGTTGTGCTAATAATTACAAAAGCATTGGTTTGGTTTTACTCACAGATCTTTTTCTTTGTTTTCATGTTGTTTTCGTTTTTAACTCAAAAGCATTCCACATACTGTTGACTACAGACAAATGTGCTGGTGCCAACGTGCGTTCCTGCGCTGTAGTACTGTAGGAAAATAAGATTTCGTTTTGTGAGGTGGATTTATTGTAAAAAAAAAAAAAACTTGCATAGGAGGAAAATACACATATGGGCCCTCTCTAATTGCTTTACTACCCTGCGCATTCGAACAGGGGAGCAATGTTTAGGAACAGCACAGCGCATCAGTGGCGTAAGTTCGTTCCAGTTGCCCGGAGGCAAGATATATATTGGTGCCCCCACAAACACACACCCCTATATAACCTTATATAAAATATATATTTCTGTATAGATAGATAGATAGATAGATAGATAGATAGATAGATAGATAGATAGATAGTAGAACATATTTCAGAACTCAGCCACAGAAGCAATATTGTTGGCTTTTAGATAACTGATTTAAACTTCCATGGGAGGAGAGGTGCCCCCTTGGGAGCAGGAGCCCGGCGGCAGATGACTCCATTGCCTCCCAGAGTTCTGCCTCTGCAGCGCATAATGGGGATGCCCTGAGTTTCATGGGCGTCCCCATGAAAATTATGGGCGTTCCCATGCTAATGCGGCCGTGACGTAGGTGCGGGGGGGCGGACAACTGAAGTCCGCCCTATTTCCATACAGGGACGCTGCAGATCTAAGACACCATAGAGGTGACAGGTCTGCGAGCGCTAGAGAAATCATTCAATGGTCAGCAACCATCAAATGATTTTTCCACCGCATACAAGGTTGCAAATTGACATGCATGTGGGGAAATCGGCATGCGAGGGTGGCGGGCATGCGTGCGGGCAGCGTTTAGATGACCCGCAAATCTGCAAAATTCCCAGTTTTTTTGGTTCAACCAGAATGACCCCCATGGGGTGTTGTTCCCCAAGTTACCAGAAAGTACCCTATACTCACCAACCAGGGCAGTAGAGAGCCTGTCTGAGCCGTTGTACTTTTCAGGGTGTGTGTTCTAATTGTGGGAGGTGTGGCCATGTATACTAACAAAATACAGAAAAAAAATAGCACTAAGCTCCTCCCTGGCCAAACTGCAGCCCACCACACAGAAGCATGTACTGGGTAGAGCCGAGCTGCTGCTGCCAGGTAATGGTGGTATCAGGACCGAAGTGGCCATCTGACACTTCTGGCGAATGCCAGAAGGGCCAATGGCTGCAAGAGCTGCCAGCAGAGCTGGCGGAAGCTGTAAGCACGGCGGGGGCACCAAGCCAGAGCAGCACTTCCCTCCTATGGCTACCCTACAACTCGTTAAATAAAAAGGGCTGGGTCAGCATACAGATACCCTGCGTCCCTCCAAAAATGACCTCTGCAAAGGAGACAGACATGAGGTGATGCAGAAGGACCTCTAGAGTCTGTCTCCTCTGTGGCAGAGACACTGCACATCCGGGGCACAATTCCCCACCCGCCCGCTTGTCCCAGCACTTTTTTCAGGTGCTTCCCCCTGGCCAATGAGCATGTAGCTCCTCCTGGGCAATGAGCATGTAACACCCACCCTGGGCAACATGCATGTAACCCCCCTGGCAACATGCATGTAATCCCACCCTAGGCAACATGCATGTAACTGCCCCTGGGCAATGAGCATGTAACTGCCCCTGGGCCATGAGCATTTAACTGCCCCTGGGCAATGAGCATGTAACCACCCTTGGGCAAGGAGCATGTAACTCCCCCTGGGCAATGAGCATGTAACTCTTCCTGGGCAAGATACATGTATTTCCCCTTATGCAAGGAGTATGTAAACCCCCTTGGCAACAAGCATGTAATCCCACATGGAAATGAGCATGCAATCCTCCATGGCAATGAGCATGTAATTCAACATGACAATGAGCATGTAATCCCATATGGCAACGAGCATATAGCCCCCATGACAACAAGCATGCAATCCCCCATGGCAATGAGTGAGTAATCCCACATGGAAACGATCATGTAATCCCACATTGCAATGAGTTTAAAATCCCTGGCAATGACCATGGAACTCCTGGCAAAGAGCATTGAATCCCTAGCAACAAGCATGAATCCCTAGCAACAATCCTGAGACCTCCGCTTTGCAAGCCAGGAGTGACCTGCGGGGATCCCCTGCAGCGTGAACATCGGGCGGGTGAGGCTGACGCTCCCCTCCCTCTTCAAACATCCAGTGGACAGCGGGAGACGGGAGAGCGATGGTCTGCTCCCGACGGAGGCTCCCATTACAACAGAGCCCCGCTGGTTGAAGCGGATGAAGTTCCCCATTACAAGTCCATACACCCCGCTGGCGTCACCTCACATTCAGCACGGTCTCTGGTAAATATAAACAACGGAGTTCTCCTTAAACTGGAGTGTATAAGAACCTTGCATTGCCTTATTTAACAAATTGGAGCAAAATTTATATGGAAAATTGACTTTTCTATTGATTACCTGCCTAAAGGGACTGTGATAATGAATCATAGAAAGTGCCAATCTATTGAGACATCATATCCACTGGGATATCAATGCTGAATATCTATTTGTTTTTAATGTTATAATTCTATATGTATGGTTATGTGTATACAGTTTTTATATCCTTTTTTATATTAAATTGAATGGATCAACACAGTGCGCGCTCTTTATTTAGTGTTTTATGTAGGTAAGCAGCACTTATTTGGCAGGGATGCAGTGTAAATCCCGGCGGTCGGGATCCCGGCGTTCAGAATTCCGACGCTGGAATCCCGACCGCTGAAATCCCGACACTTTCTCCCTCCGGGGGTGTCCACGACACCCCTGGAGGGAGAATAAATTAGTGTGCCGAGCGTAGCGAGGCACTGGGCCCGCTGCGTGGCGAGCGCAGCGGGCCCGCTGCGTGGCGAGCGCAGCGAGCCCGCAAGGGGGGCGATCCACGTCCCCCCTTGTCGGGATTTCGGCGGTCGGGATTCCAGCATCGGGATTCTTAACGCCGGGATCCCGACCGCCGGGATTTAATACTGAATCCTTGTGGCATAATGTATTATAGACTTTACGGTGTTTGGATATATAATAGGCTTTAGGCTGTTTGGTATAATATGTAATATACATTTGGTGTGTGGCATAATGTGTAAGGGGCTTTATGTTATGTGGCATAATGTGTAATGGGCATTACAGTGGGTGGCACGTGTAATGGGCATTACGGTGTAATGCGAGCCAAGTGCCAAAGGAGTGTGTGGGGGGGACACCAATTTCTTTTCTGGCACAGGGCACATTTTTCATGTGTGCCGAATGTGTGTGGGGGGGAGGGCTGAGGGAGTTCACTAATTCCTTTTATGGCACAGGGCACCAAAATGTATAGTTACGGCACTGCTGCTACCAGGCATTTTATGTGTATGAGGCACTACTACTAAGGGCATACACCCTTTTTTTTCAGCATGCGCCATTGGCACTCTCTTTCTAAAGTATGGGAGGCTACACCTTTATAGTTTGCAGAGGGTTGAACACCTCAGAACTGGCTCTGGTTGCCAGGGCTGGTTTGTCCATGCATAAAAGAATCCGGCAGCAATGCCTCCTCGGCGACACTGTGCATAGAGAGTAGTGATGTGCGGCTTGTCACAATTGCGTAATAATGCCATGATTTCTATGAGTCTTTAAATGTAATAATTATACTCATCCCTCCGTCAGCCTGGCTCCTGCAGCACAGCGGTATAAATCACTGGGACAATGGCTGCAACGGTCATATTCTGTTAATTTGCGCAATAGAGGTGTCCGTGGAAACGTGACATGGGCACCATGTTCCTGGAGACCTGCTTATGCACAGTAGACTCTGGCTCTCTGCATCGCCGGAGAGCAGGATGACCAAGAGCTACTAAAACCCCCATTATCTATGATAAAAGTCATCTGGGAATATTATGACTGCACCACATAGTAAGAGAGAGCCAGAGGAAAGCCTCCCATATTAGGTAGCATCGCTTTGTATATAGACAGTAACATAACAGTGTACATCATTTCTTGTCTTGTACATCTAATACGTTTCATATTATTCTTCTTTGTTTGCTTGGGATATTAAGCTACCCAAAATAAATAATTCTCTATCTGCAAGGCTTATGCGGGCCCCTCAGAGACAGTTTTAGAATTGCTGAGTGGCTTCTGAACCATTTTACAAAGCAATGTATTGTTGTGAGATGGATTAAAATATGCCACACGCTGCCACTGTGCAACTTCAAATGAACTCATCTCGCAGAGATAGCCAGGATTATGTAGCAGTGAATGAAGGACACAGGCGTAATAGCAATAAGTACTTACAGGATGTGCTTGGTGTCTGAGTATCTGGATGCATATCCTGAATGCTAATTTGGCTCATTTTGCTGTTATCAAGGTAAAAATAGTTCTACGGTGAAACAAAATTACATTTTATCAAATAACCGTCTTTTTTTTGGAAAATGAACAAATCATCCGCAGTACCTTTCAGTGGTGCAGCGTTGTGTTTATATAAACCATCATGTCCAGTGTAGTGCTACTTAATGCAGATGATTGCGATAACAAGACCATTGTTAGTTTCCATTTAATACTTTGTGCAGACAGTCTGCCTCTTTCCCAATAGACTTAATAAATAAAAAGGCTCAGAGCTTGTTCCACCATCCATGGCGGTTTGTTTAAGCAACAGTCAGGGCCGGTGCAAGGCACCGGAGCGCCCCAGGCAAGTCGGGGTCGGGGCGCCCCGGTGCCGGGGGGGGGGGCGGGCGGCATCCCTGCCAGGGGTGTCCCTGCGGGACCGGTCAGGGGTGTCCGTGCGGCAGTGGTACCTGCGGTCAGGGGTGTCCGTGCGGCAGTGGTACCTGCGGTCAGGGGTGTCCGTGCGGCAGTGGTACCTGTGGTCAGGGGTGTCCGTGCGGCAGTGGTACCTGCGGTCAGGGGTGTCCATGCGGCAGTGGTACCTGCGGCGCCGTCATGTGTATAAAGCTGGCTGCGGCCGGCGGGGTCCCTGCAGTGAATAGAAAATAACTAGCGCTATGCGTGCGGCGGCGCAGGAAGCGCTAGTTATTTTCTATTCACTGCAGGGACCCCGCCGGCCGCAGCCAGCTTTATACACATGACGGCGCCGCAGGTACCACTGCCGCATGGACACCCCTGACTGCAGGTACCACTGCCGCACGGACACCCCTGACCACAGGTACCACTGCCGCACGGACACCCCCGACCGCTCCAGCAAGTTTTTTCCACAGCTCTCTGGGGGTGAGGGGCGAACTGCCGCCCTCAAGGTGCCTGGCAACAGTGTTACTTTGCAGTTTGGGAATTAACATTTTGGGCCTGATTCAGGATCAATTGGTCCCCAGCGTATTCGCTTCAGGGACCAATTCTGCGGGTCTGCACATGCGCATATTTGCGTATGTGCAGGACTGTTGTACAATTGTCTTAGGCAACTATCACAGGGGAGGGGGTGGGCAGGACGATGGAACCAGTGGAAGCGGGAGGCTTATGTCGTATGATGTCAGCGCCCACCCCCTCTTCCGCGGACAATGAAGAAAATAAAGGTTTTATTTCCGAAGGTGAGAGAAATCATTTGATGGTTGGCGACGGGGTTTAAAGTGATCCTGGAGAAGTGGTGGAACTCCCTTCCCTAACAACGCAAATCTCCCCCCCCCCCCCCAATTGGGCAGAGCCTAGGCCATTGTCAGGAAAATTTGTGCCCTACCTCCCATAAAGGGACACATCACACCGGATGTAGTGCCCTTGATTCATATTAAATCATACAGTAGTGCCCCTTATACACATAATGCACACAGTTGTGCTGCTTATACACATCTGTCGCTGTCCCTCGAGCAGCTCAATGTCCATGTTCCTCAGCAGCTCCATGCCTTGTGTCTCTCCAGCAGCTTCTCCACCTCTGTGTCCCTCCAACCCCCTCTCCCCCTGTCTTCACCAAGCACAGAGCCTGCTCCTCTTAGTGGCACATCTTCACTTCAGTGGCGGTGATGGCATGGCATCACATATGCCTTGCCAGAAGAAATGGCTGGGACACGCTTTGGTACTCTTTACCTAGAAGGGCGCCCATGATTTTGATCGTGGGCATCATTAGTAGAAAATCGCGGCCATCGCGGGCATTGAATGTACTGAAAAATCGGGTGCGATGCGACCGACGCGATGCCCACGATTTCCCATAGGGAACAATGTTAAATGTCCCAATTGACCCGATTTGCCTGTACAATGTCTCAATTGACCCGATTTTTCCATAGGAAACAATGTTAAATGGGCCACAGAGGCCAAATAGGCACCCTGAAGTGTGAAATGGCCCCCACAATTGTTAACGCCACCCCAGGATCAACGTCAACCCGAAGCGTGGCGAGCGCAGCGAGCCCGCGAGGGGGGGCGGTACGCGTCCTACGACCTTTTCATACCCCCACTATCCACGTCGGCGTGGAGTTGAGAATAGAAAGTGTGGCGAGCGCAGCGAGCCACCGAGCCCGAATCGTGGCGAGCGCACGCGGACAGCTGTGAAGCCCGCGAGGGGACGCGGATACCTGTGAAGGTATCCGCGTCCCCTCGCGGGGCTCGCTATGCTCGCCACGCTTCGGGCTCGGTGGCTTGCTCCGCTCGCCACACTTTCTATTCTCAACTCCACGCCGACGTGGATAGTGGGGGTATGAAAAGGTCGTAGGACGTGTACCGCCGCCCCACGCGGGCTCGCTGCGCTCGCCACGCTTCGGGTTGACGTTGATCGTGGGGTGGCGTTAACAATTGTGGGGGCCATTTCACACTTTAGGATGCCTATTTGGCCTCTGTGGCCCATTTAACATTGTTTCCTATGGAAAAATCGGGTCAATTGAGGCATTGAACAGGAAAATCTGGTCAATTGGGACATTTAACATTGTTCCCTATGGGAAATCGCGGGCATCGCGTCGGTCGCATCGCACCCGATTTTTTAGTGCATTCAATGCCCGCGATGGCCGCCTTTCTAGGTAAAGAGTACCCAGGCTTTTCTGTTGGAATTACTGTTCAGGGCTGTGAGAGAGGTGGAACTCAGTTCCCCCTACCATTAGAGGTGGTGGAACTCAGTTCCCCCTCACTTTAACCCCTGGTTGGCGATCATTGAATGATTTCTCTCCCTTTCGGCCGCCTGCAATGGGGATGTGTTAACGTACATGCCCTCGCATGGTACTGAGGAGATTTGGCAGGGTGGCGGGCGGCATCTATGGGCTCGCTAAGCAGTGAATAACTGCTGCTTAGTGATCCTTACTAAATCAAACCCTTTATTCCTTATAGAACAGACTAGCAGTAGCATTGCTATTGCACAAAACTTCTATGTGTTGCTATGTATGGCACTGCAGTACCGTTGGGGTGCCATATAAATAAATTATAATGATAAAATACAGAAACAGTAATAATAATGTAAGTGACAAGTTTACAAGTCAAATGGAAATATAATTTTTTTATTGAGAATTTTAGACCAGGCCTGTCCAACCTGTGGCCCTCCAGCTGTTGTGAAACTACACATCCCAGCAAGACTTGGCATAGTTTTACAATTCCCTAATAGCAAAACCGTGGCAAGGCATGATGGGACTTGTAGTTTCACAACAGCTGTAGGGCCTCAGGTTGGACATGCCTGCTCTAGACAAAGACAGTTTTCCAAAACCAATGTTTTATCTTGATACTATGGTTATATGGTAATATGGTCTACAGAACAACATTTAATCAAAGTGGGCAGCTTAAAAATACCAATGTTAAATCTTCTGTCAGGATTCTGTCCTGGCTGTTGCCAGGCAACAGTTATAGCCACCTCTGGCAGGTCTGTGGAACTGCACCTTTGCTCCTGTCTGTTTGCACAAACCTGTCACATATTAAGCCCATTACCATGGGTTTGGCCAGTGGCGTAACTATGGAGGGTGCAGGAGATGCAGCTGCTATGGGGAACGGACGTTTGGGGGGACCGTCAGCTAGGGTTACCACCTCATCCCTTTAATTCCTGACACATATTAATTACACAGGGTCTGTGGCAGTTTATAACCAGGTGAAATGGAGTCTCGAAGTCAGCCAGCCACAGAACCTGTGTAATTAATATGTGTCCAGAATTAAAGGGATGAGGTGGTAACCCTACCATCAGCCCAGCAGGCATTCCCCTGCACCCTTTGTGTACTATAATCGGTTATATGTAGTGATGTTGCCTCACTTCCTCTGCAGAGGTGTAGCACCAGACGGGGTCGCCGGGATTCCGGATTGCACAGTGCTCGGGGTAGCAGCTTCCGTGTGCTCGGCGTCAGGGCTGCGGCTGCATAGTCTATAGGGACCAGCAAGATGATGATGATGTCATCATCTCACAAGTCCAGAGGTAGCTCCGCAGCGGCACCACACAGCTAAGGGGCACCACACAGCTGATCGGGTCCCACTCAAAAGATAGGTGAGACACTGCTTTGCTTGCCTAACTTTCCTGCACATTTCTTTTCACAACTCACCACCAGATCTCCGTATATACTGCTGCACCTGTGTATAATGCCCACATGAACCTTCGTATATATAATCACTTGCAAGGGACTGGCACTCTGTACGGCTGGGCACACGTGAAGATTTTATCAACATGATGGGTGACATTAACGATTCAGATCCCAACATCAAATTTACTTTTGAAATTGATGAAAATTGTGTACATTTTCTGGATGTTACAATAACCAAGAGCAATGACCAAATCAGCACGTCCCTCTATACAAAACCCACAGACTGTAACACATTATTGTCAGCCAATAGTTTTCATCCTGCTCCTCTTAAAAGAGGGTTACTGTATTCGCAGTTCCTTAGGGTGCATAGAATTTGCAATGACCCTGTAGCTGCTACAAATGCACAACATGAAGAATAAATTCTTAGGATACCCTAACGCCCTGTTAGACAATGCCATCACTAAAGCATTGGCATGTCCTAGAACTAACACACAGCAATCTTCTGAGAACACTGGTGAATATGGCACATGGGTAAACTCTTTCACGACAGCGAGCACAGCGCTCAATAAAGTTGCGAAAAAACATTGCCGCTTATACAGAACAACCCTAATTTGTCCACATTGCACAATACACGTCTGCTCTCCTGTCACAAAAGAGGCAGAAGCATCAGAGATGCAATCATGCACACTGATATCTCTAATCACAAACAAGATACATACCCTCCAACATGGCCCATTCCATTAGGTACAAAATGCTCTGTTTCTGGACTTCCCTGCCAGTGAACGTTGCAGAGGTGGGGCTGCAGCACAGTCCAATATTCAAAAAAGGGGAGCCACACCTAATGACACTCCAAAAATCACTTGCCTGGACTCACTGACAGTTAATGTGACCCCCCTCTTTGAATATTGGACTGTGCTGGAGTCCAACTTCTGTAACTGCCACTGGCAGGGAAGTCCAGGAACAGAGCATTTTGTACCTAATGGAATGGGTCATGTTGGAGGGTATGAAGATGAGAGTGAATACAATTTCCTTAAACGCAAACCAGGTAATTACAAATGCACAGGCTGTGTCACTTGCTCCTACCTAGAAACAGGCGATTCCTTTACACACACCCCAAGTGGAAAACGGATACCTATCAGACATACCCTGTCTGTTTGTGCCATCCGTTTAATCCTAGCAGGTAAAAACAAAGAACAACCTGTGGCAAAACACTTCAAAGAATTTGGCAACAATCTGTCACAGATCAGATATAAAATGATTGACCAAGTACTGGCAAATCCCAGGGGGGCAATAGAGATAAAATTATTTTGCAACGGGAGGCTAAATGGATCTCCCAACTTAACACCATACACCCCGCTGGTCTTAACGAGTACCTGTCTTTCTCATGCTTACTGTAATACGCTACTAAGTACTCTTTTGTAACTGTAACTTGCTCTAGGATACGTTGTTGCAGTCGCCGGGACACATATTGTTATAGTTGTTTCTATACATAACATTGGTATATTTAACTGTTTATATGCGTTGCTAAATGATTATTGTATTTTAGTAACCTGTCAATATCATGTCTCGTATCCTACTTGAATTTATATGTTACCATTTACTAGATTGTAAGCTCCTCCGAGCAGGGACCTCTTCCCTCTTGTTGTCAAAGCCCACTTCTCTTCACATGTCACTCACAGCTCTCCTATACTCCAACACTCAGTGACCATCTTCGTCTGCATACCCATCTCCATCATTGGCCTCAAGCCTCTAGTTGTATGTTGATTGAGTCCTCACTACTTATATCCAAGCTGTAATGTGTATTGAACTGTGGTGCTCTTTATTTGTATTCTACTTTTGTTATTTATTCAATGTTATGCCAAGTTTTGTCTCCCTGTATTGTTCCATTGTACGGCGCTGCGAAACACTTGTGGCGCCTTATAAATAAAATTATAATAATAATAATAATAATAATGGTAATGATTTCACTGTTTACACTATGCACAATGTCCTATAGTGATGATGTGGTAGTTGGGAGGCAGCTCTCTGCTACTGACGTCATCACCCACCAGGGGGGCCCCTGCACGCGGTTCACACTGATTGTTTGTCTATATAAGGTATTTGCTTTCTATCTTCTGTATTCCTGATGACGGTTTACTTCAATAAACCGAAATGTTCACACTGGTTCAAGTGTATTTCTTCATTCAAGTCCTGGGAGTGCCGCTTCCTCCTCTACGCATATATATATATATATATATATATATATATGTGTGTGTGTGTGTGTGTGTATAAATCTGTGTCTGTCCTCACCAAATGTCACTGCTACATACCCTCTCTACTGGAAACCTGATTTGGGGGGCCCTTAAAAAAATGTTGCTATGGTGCCCATAAAGTTCTAGTTACGCCCCTGGGTTTGGCTAGTCAGCTGCAGTTCATTTGTGTTTCAGGAGGCTTGTGTTTTTCCAGCCATCTGATTGGTCCATGCTTCCTATATCTTCCTGGTATGCCTCACTCCCAGTTCTGGTCATAGTTCACAGTTGTGGCATGAGCTCTTAACACCCAACTCTCTGTTTAGTCCCAGTTAGCTCTGTTTCCAGCCAGCCTCAGTATTGTTCCAGCTCCATTTAATAGCTCTATTTTCCATTCACCTTCTATTGTGTTTCAGTGAGTTGTCTTTTCTCCTGTATTGTATTCAGTATTCTCCCATTATTAATAGTCTGTTTCCTTATTGTCTTCCTCTCTCCAGTTTTGTTACTAGTGCCTGTTTCTCCATTATTTTGCCTCCTGTGTTGTCTGCTCTTCCCATCTCCATCAGCCTGTGTCTAGCTTTTATTGTCTGTCACTATTCACTATCTTACTCTTCAGCTTCTCACCCACTGCCTCCTCTCTGTTGTATATCTCCCAATACAGTTCCTAGTTTCTACCTTGTATTAATAGTTGTTCTCCAGTCTCCAAGTAGGATCCTCCTTCCAGCTGGCATTGATTCTGCTCACTTGGGGTTGAGCTTGTACTACCACCTGTGGCATAAGTCCTGGTAGCATAAAGTACTGGTAGGTGCACCTAGCCTAAAAGGGAAATGGGGGCTCTTACATAAGACACGCTGGTGTGTTCTAAATGTCTCAACCCTGGTTGCACAAGATTCATTGCTCCGAAGATCCACCTTAGATGATACCAGCCCAGTGGAGGTCACTAACCTCAAGTTTTGATTAAGCAGTTCTAACAACCAAGTGTAAAACATTGTAACCAGTATTTGCTATAAAAAAAAGAAATCAAATATGTAAAGGCAAATGTGTAGTGTACACAAATATTTGTTTGAATAAGAATAAGTTCACCTCTACAGTGGTCACATGACCAAAACGGCTATGTATAACCATAGCTGCAGAAAAGATTGCTGGTATATTGTTTCAGTCCCAACAAGGATTTCAGCTGCAACAAGGAACGGTTCACATTAACCAAATTGGACCCTATTACAATCAAAGGATTGCCAATCAAGTACTTACTGCTACAATAGATCGGATTAGAGCAAAAGTCATTGAAATCAAAGACGTGTTTTATGTAAAAAAGTTGAGAATTAATCCTGGCACAGAGTAGCCACAGAGTTAACTTCGCTAAATAAAAAAGTGCATTGTTTAAAACAGATGGGTGTACGCATTACAGTGTGTACACACACACAGAGGCGCAGATGAAGAGACACACGATAAAAGGAATGTATTGGAAAAAAAAGAGGTGCAACCTAGGTTACAACTGAGCGCTTGGTGTGAGTGGTGCTCCAATAGCAGCCGTTTAACCATTAGGGTAGTCAGTCCTCACAATGAACAAAGGACTGTAGTAATATGCTCATGAGGAATGCACATGAGCATAAAAAGTAGTGCTTGACCAATATTAAATAAATAAAAAAATTAATAAGACACAGAGCCAGATTCTCTAAGCTTCAAAAGGGGAATGGAGAGTGATAAACAGCCAGCCAATCAGCTCCTACCTGCCATGTCACAGGATGTGTTTGAAAAATGTCAGACAGGAGCCGATTGGCTGGTTGTTTATCACTCTCCATTTTATCACGTTTGAAGCTTAGAGAATCTGGCCCAAAATCAATAATGCATGTTAAAAATAACTTAAATTAATATAAAATACACACAAGAAAGGTCTAATGTAGATCAGGGTATATGGTTTAGTGTTCATGTTAGGCTTGGGAATAAATAGTGTAGCCCTGTGGTATTCACTATTGGTGAAATAAAGGTATGAGTTATTCTCCGGAGGTTATAATTACCAAAACTGGTCGCCGGTAGCAACTTTGTGCAGTGGAGTCCAAGTCACTTGGTCCTGTTAAGATATTCAGCATCCAGTTAATATTGGTGAGCAGTCCCTCTTCACGGAGAGTAAACCACATTTAAGTAGTGTCCACCTTCCAGGGTTTTTCAAACTAAAATCTTAATTGCAGTGTAAAAATAAAGCAGCCAGTGTTAACCCTGCACATCTACCCTGCAGCGCACATGGTTTTGTCTATTAAAGGGGGAGATTGCTTTTGCAAACCAACCTACATCAGGCCGTTAGTGTACAAATGAATGTTTTTATTTGATCATAGAATACATTGATGACTTCTAATAGCCATGTAATACGCAATAGGCAATGTAATATTCCTTACATATTTGATGATTTTTGACAATTCCATCTGAAATACCGAAATCTAGGACAGCAGGTTCATGATGGTGAGCACTTTGCTCACCGATAAATACACAATTTATCTGCCACCATTAAGGAAACCAAGGGAGACTATGGGGGACATTTTTTTATGAAAATACGCATAATATTCGTATAAAAAAAAATATGCCTATTTTATGCATATTTGTATTTTCGGCATTTAATGTGCCGAAAATACCTCAGTTCGTATTCATGGCACATTCGTATTTACGAATACGAATGTATACGCCATAGAAAGAATATGACTAGGAATCACCATTCATCCGAATGGAGATTCCTAATTTACTAAGCGGGCATACTGTATGCAATATACGGCTGGTAATTAGCGGGATACGGTGGCTGATTGCCGGTAAAATGCACCTGGAAAATACAGTTCATTTTTAAAAATAGCGTGGCGTACCCCCCACAGCCATAACCAGCCCCAGGCTCAAAGAGCCGGTCCTGGTTTTAAAAAAATCAGTCACCATATTTATTATTTTATTATATTATATATTACATTATATATATGTATTACTGTATGTACAGTTTCTTATACAGCACAGCAGATTCGGGTGCACTTTACAATGGTAGACAGTGATAAAACAAACTGGGTAACAACAGACAGACTTGGATGTAGGAGAGCCCTGCTGCAAGCTTACAATCTATAGGGACATAGGAGGGAAACACAAGGACAGGCACCAATAATAGCATAGCTTGTAGGTCCAGAAGAGAAACTATATAATACATAAGTGCCTAAGAGGGTTATGCGTATGGAACATAAATATGATAGGCTTGCCTGAAGAGGTGAGTTTTCAGGGAACGCTTAAATATTTGGAGGCTAGTAGAGAGTCTTATTGAGCATGGAAGGGCATTTCATAGGGTGGGAGCATCCATACCCATAAATAACAACCAATTATAATGCATGAGGTCTGGACTCCAGATAAATTGGCAGTTTACTGAAGATATCTCAACAGACTTGGGTATTGGAGATCTTGTTAAATTGGGGAACAATAGTTAATGCTCTGTAGTTTAGTTTAACTAAGAAAGCCGCCCATGACTTACCTTTATAATATTTGTTATAATAATGTAAAATATGTACCACTGTAGAGGACAGCCATTTCACAACATTTTCTTTTATTTATTTTTCTGTATACATAATATTTAAATGACATATGAATTATTCCATTTTAGAATATTTTCTAAAATTCCATATATGGTTCATACAGTATGAGATAACAATACAGTTCATGATCTACTTCAGATGCCTATTAATGAAACATTGAAGGCCTGTGATTTTGCAACTTAATGAAAATTATAAGCCATTATCTTTGGCAAAGGAAGTAAATTGTTTCCTCTGAATGTTGAACTGATTTCAATTGATACATGTCCATAATGGGATAAATTGCTAATGAAGTGCTGAATTGTTGGAAGGATTCCTGTTACTTATTAGGCATTTTAGTTAATTAGAAGTTTTGAAAAGAAAAATCGGGACAGAGGCAGGAATTCATTTTATCTTAAGGAAATAAGGGCAAGAAGGGCAGCAATGATTTCCATAGATTGGTGCATTAAGAACAATGTACTAAGATAAGTTACTAACATGTTTAGTAAATAAAAGTTAAGTAATCATAAAGATGTAACAAGGGCTATAAGATGATACTATCAACCATACCATAAAATAAGCGTTGGCTGCGTGCCTAATACTCCAGAAGTAATGTTGGTTTCTATAACATTGGTCCCCATCTGACAGTAAAAACTAAACTTCAGTAGCTCCTCCTCACAAGGGGCCAGACAAAAAGGGGCCCAGGACTGGAGCCTATCATGTTTAATGTGTCATAAACAAAGCTTACATTTCCCTTGAAGCAATGGAGAGGTTGAGTAGTGTGGCCAGTGCTGCCGATACCAGAGGTCTCACCAGGCAAGCCAGGGGTTCAAGAAGGGGAAAGGAGGACCTGCCTATTTTGCCAGTTCCAGGCCCCACAATTTCTGATGGCAGTTCTGCTGGGGATTAGTGATGGGGACATCTCTGTGAATGGGTCACGGCAGGTAATTTACTGCTCTGCCCCCAGTCTACCCCATGCCTTGAAGGATTGATCATAGTAGGGGGTCCTGGAGGGCACTGGAGGTGGAGCACCAGAGGGCCACAAGGGCAAGTGATGTGTGTAGAGCAGCAGATGGACAGCGAACAGTACTAGAACTTCAGTGATGAAGGTGTAAGTAAGGCATGGGCATGAGAGAGGGGTCTGTCCTAGCAATTTAATGGCATAAATGGGTCTGAGCATAACAAGGTGCATGAGTGGGCTTCTGAGGGACATATTACTGTGTGATATGGGACACTGGGGTATTACAGTGTGGTATTTTACTGGAGGCATTCCAATCAATCATTTCAATGGAAATTCGGTTTGGCATATTATCAGTTTTTGCATTACTATACACAGTAGTATATTTTGAATTGAGGACATTGCTGTGTAGCATATTATGCATCTCATAATTTTGTAATAAGTTGCTCAAAGAAAAACTTTTGTATGCCCGTGAGCTGAAGAACTCCTCAATTTCCATACACAACAGTTGTAAATTGTGGTACTTGTGTATTATCACGGCGCCCTTATAGACCATAAGGCATGTGATGCAAAATCGTGCGATGTTCCCCAATGTCATACAATGTTAAAATTGTATGGCATTGTATATGGCATACAATGCATACAATGCAATGCAATGCGATTATAAATTGTATAAGCACCCTAGTGGGTGCTTACAATGTTAAATGCACCCCCACTATAAACGTGAACCCGAAGCGTGGAGAGCGCAGCAAGCCCGCGAGGGGTGGCGGTACGCATCCTCCGACCTTTTCATACCCCCACTATCCACGTCGGCGTGGAGTTGATTTATATAGTGTGGTGAGCGCAGCGAGCCCCGCGAGAGGACGCACATTACTTCACAGGTATATGCTTCTGCTCGCCACGCTTCGGGCTCGGTGGCACGCTGCGCTCGCCAAACTATATAAAATCAACTCCACGCCGATGTGGATAGTGGGGGTATGAAAAGGACGGGGAACGTGTACCGCCGCCCCTCGCGGGCTCACTGCGCTCGCCATGCTTTGGGTTCACGTTCATACTGGGGGGTGGCGTGGGGGTGCATTTAACATTGAAACCACCCATTAGGGTGCTTAAAAGCACCCATTAGGGTGCTTATACAATTTAACATCGTATAGGCTTACATCGCATCGCAGTGTATCGGGTGTATGGCATGCGATGCGATCAAAAATCGTGCGACTAATTATCGGGGGCGCCATGATAATACACAAGTACCTAAATTGCTTTTAACTTGTTTTCATGTCTCGTCAAACACAATCCCTATAGAGTACTACTCAATGTTAACAAACAGTACACTCAAATTCATTCTGGAATTTACATTTATGTAGATAAGTCTGGAGATATTCAATGAGTATGGTAATATAAATCAACGTTCACAGTTATAAATACGCATATGGCTATGTCCCTTATAAGACATGTACTGTATTTGTACTGATGCACATAGTCAACTGTTTCGGCTTCTTTGCCATTCCAATAATTCTAGACCATTTTACCCAATGTAGGAAACATGACTGTTGCAGTTGATGCATACTGTACTATTAAGTCATTGGGTACCTGTAATAAGAAGGAAGTTACAGTAGCTAATATACTGTAGTATGTAATCTCTAATAATGACATGTCTATGAAAGACAGAATTCTTAATAGTTATATCCAAGACTCACTTCTGTCCCATACACTGCACATCCAACCCAATGGACAGAAGGCACCACAGTTTCCAGTCAAAGTTTCTTTTTTTTTTGTATTCTAAAAATAATGTTGTGAGCTATCCTCCCAGGTGAGCTTCCCACCTCCTTATACAGAAAAAGGGCAACTGACGGGACAACCATTATTGTGTTGTCCAGTTTACAACATTCACCAGTAGACCTATTTTAATACACATAGGCCCTTATTCTGATTGAGTTGGACGGCTGCGTGTGCGGTCGAACAGCCAATGTTTTGTGTTTGCGCATGTGCAGAGGCATTTCTGCGCATGTGCGAATGCCTCACATGTCCGAACACGGCGTGAATTCGGTGCAGAAAAGGATCATACGGACCCATCTGAGCAGAGGGTGGAGAGGGGCGTGAAGGGGTGTTTGGGCTCATTACCATATGTGTACGCCCCACGTTTCATGGAAATGTCTCAGTGGTCTGGAGCACTCAGAGCTGTCCGACCGCTCGGTCCATCATTCGATGGTCGGCGACCATAGGAGGATGGGGGAGGTTCCCACAGATGTAGGAGTTGTTGACATGAAACATCCACTTGCGGTTCGTACACTCGGCATCTTACTGCATTCGGGTGGTGTGAGCAATCCCTACGGTAGGCGGGGCTAAGAACACTCGGTGGCTGTCCAAAAATACGCATCCGTCTGAGTTAACTAGAATAAGGCCCATAATTGGCAGGCTATTAAGAAACAATGCCATCTATGGTAGAACTATGCAGGAGATTGTGTTGCAGATAGTATATAATTGACTTGTTTATACAAATAAAAATGTACTCCTGCCTCTTCAATGTGGCTCTTCTTCTAATCCACCAGAGTATTCCACACAAAAGGACTTAGATGCCCTGTTGGTAAGTGAAACAAGGATCAGTGATAAAATTTAACAAGTTCAATTTGATCTCACAATATTTCATCAATATCTCCAGCAGTTTCGAGAAAGCGTTGGAGAAATTGAGACCCGTGTTTCCACAATTGAGGATACTGTACTCTAACTATTCTAGATCTCTGCATGGCTACTCTGGAATCACAAATGGCTGATGTACACAGGAAACTTACGGATATGGATGGCCGTCTGCGGCATAACAATGTCCGCTTTGTGGGCCTTCCTGAGAAAAAGGAGGGTACTTCCCCTGAAAGAGTTTTGGAAAAATGGCTCGTGGAGTACTTCAGTCTGCATGACTTCTCCTCCCACTTTGCAGTAGAATGGGCTCATTGAGTTCCTATGCATCCACTACCTCCTGGCTCACTGCCACACACATACATTGCACGGTTCCTTCATTACCAAGAGAGAGATGCATTGCTCCATTTAGCTCATACCAAAGGGCCACTGACATGGAATAACTCCAACATCTGTTTTCCCTGACTTTGCTGTGGGTGTCCAAAAAGATAGAGCCCAGTTTCTCCCGAATAAGCGGTGCTTACAGGAGTTCCAAATCCCCTATGCTATGCTCTTTCCATTAAAAACTGAGAGTTGTAGCTGATGGTGTTTTTCCAGACTTCTAAGGAGACGGCTGCATGGCAGGACACCATAGACCTGCAAGGCATGCCATGGACAATGAGTGATACATATTGGTCCCTCTGAGGGTAAGTATATACATCCTCTCTTTGTTGCTTCCTTCTTATATTGCGAACTGCTGATTAGCTGTTTACTGTTTAACCTTCGGCTATTTTTTGTTCAGTAGCCTTAATTCCTATTTGCAAGATCAGTGTTACTGTCTATTGCCAAACGACAGGTGTCATATTATATCTCATATTGTAGTCTATGCTCTTTGCATCTTTCGATGTCTATTAATATTGGTACTTATGTAGTAGACGGGCACCCAATTTGCATGCGTACGGTAACTTAGGAAAATCGCATCGCATTGCATGGGCCTTTTTAAGGGCCATGTGATGCGATGCGATTTTCGGTACTTATGTAGTATCTGGGCGTCCGATTTTGTGATTGTATGCCTTACCTTAAGTCATACAATCAGATGCGATGCGATGCGATTCGATGCGATTTTGCATAGGATTCAATGTTAAGAAGGTCCTGTTCATTTCCCCACTATCCAAGTGGGCATAGAGTTTATTTTATATAGCGTGGCGAGCGCAGCGAGCCACCGAGCCCGAAGCGTGGCAAGGGGACGCATATTTCTTAAAAAGTATTCTGTGTCCCCTCGCGGGGCTCGGTGGCTCGCTACGCTCGCCACAGGTTTATATCCAACTCCATGCCCACTTGGATAGTGGGGAAAGGAAAAGGACCCCTTTTTCCCACTGAATTCTATGTTAAAATGGACTCAGACCATTTTAACATTGAATCCTATGGAAATATCTTGACCATCGCATCGCATACGATGCGATGCGATGTGATCCGATCCGATTTCTAAATCGGACGCCCAGATACTACATAAGTACCCGATTTTCCTATGTAAATTATTCACTGCTCTGTTAGCCTTGAGGGATCGCATCGCACCTCCTGCAAAATTGCATGCGATTTTATAGGGTGTACGATGCCATTACATTAGTTATACAATAATAGCATTGTATGACATACAATGAGGAACACCTCCATTATCCACGCCACCCCGAAGCGTGGCGAGTGGTGGCGGAAAGCATCCTCCAAACATTTCATCCCCCCACTATCCCCGTCGGTGTGGAGTTGAGTTTACATAGCGTGGTGAGTGCAGTGAGCCACCGAGCCAGAAGCGCAGTGAGCCCCGCGAGGGGACGCGGATTACTTTACATGTATTCCACCTTTGCTCGCCACGCTTCGGGCTCGGTGGCTCACTGCACTTGCCACACTATATAAAATCAACTCCATGCAGACGTGGATAGTGGGGGTATGAAAAGGTCGGAGGATGCGTTCAGACGCCCCTCGCGGGGCTTGCTGCACTCGCCATGCTTCGGGGTTCTGTGGATAGTGGGTGGGTGTCTAAAACCTCATTGTATGTCATACAATGCTATTTATTGTATAGCTAATGTAATGGCGATCGCATGCGATTTTGCGGGAGGTGCGATGCGATCCCCCGGGGCTAAGATAGCATTGAATAAATTACATAGGAAAATCACATCGCATCGCACGGCCCTTAAAATGGCCCATGCGATGCGATGCGATTTTTCTACGCAGAATAGCCCACTAAGCAAATTGCTTAGTGGGCGCCCGTCTACTACATAAGTACCTTAATATTTTGTTTATGCTATTATACTGTTTTGGATTGAGTTGTCATTATATTTCTGGCCTTCTGTGGGGAGGGCTAGGGGTTCTATTTTTTTTTTTCTTCTGTCTTGGATTATTTATTTATTTTCTTAAATATGCCTAGTTTGTCTGGGCTGTATGTTCTATTTGGTTACATTGACTTTTATTCATTTTATTCACTTTTATTATTGACTTTTATTCATTGAGTCTTACTATTGCTCTCAATATGTTTGAATTAATGCTGATTTATTTATGGCATTATACTTGGGTTGTGTGGTCAGTGGTGGGTCATGTAACTACATATCCCCTTTGATCTGTCAAATATGCCTAGGCTTACATTTCTTAATTTGAACATAAGAGCTTTGAATGGAAAAATAAAGAGGTCATTGGTGTTAGGTCAAATTAAAAAATATGCTCCCGTATGCTAGTGTGTTTGAATGAAATGCATTTATTGGGTACTAAAATCCTAGCACTTAAAAAAAACCATGGGTTGGCTGGGCATATCACGCCACAGATACTTCTGCCTCTAGAGGGGTGTCTATATTACTACGTAAAACTGTGCCATTTTCTCTGGTAATTGTGAAAACTGACCCAAGAGGTCGCTATGTCTTTTTGATATGTAAACTTAATGCAATCTCTGTTCTCCTAGCAGCAATCTATATCCCACCACCTCATGCTCATAACGTGTTTACAAAACTGGCAGGCTTGATGGCTTTGGATCCTGCTACCTCCACAATCTGTTTAGGTGATATCCACAACTTAATAGGACCTCCACTTCAGGCCCCCATTTACAAACAAGACCTTCAGCCTTTACAGATTTCCTGGAGATGGGCCTGGTGTGAAAAATACCCAACAATGAACCAATATTCTTGTTTCTGTCACTCCTCCTTCTCGAGGGTCGACCTGGCCCTTATCACAAGAGATCTCCTACCCCGTGTAAGTCAGGTTATATACAAAAGTACAGGTATTTCCGACCACTCCCCCATCACACTGTCTCTTGACTTTGATTGTCAATCCGGTCAAAGGTAGGGATGGCCATCGACCATCGAGGATTTGAAATCATCAATGGTTCATGGCCGATGTTGAATACTTTTGCCATTGATGGGGGAGAACAGGATGGTTTCCCTCCATTGATGGAATAGCAAAATTATGGTTTGCTTTTTTTTTCTCAAAGTGCCGAGACATGGAGCATAGCTCCGCCCCCAACACCCATGAAGCCAGACCCCCTGTGTTTTGATTGGCCCGCATGCCAATCAATCAAATACAATGGATGACCATTGATATGTAAGAATATTGATGGTCATCCATTGCATAGCACTATTGATGGCCAGTTGCAGAATTGCCATCAATGGCAATGGCAATGATGGCCATCCCTAGTCAAAGGATTTGGAAGCTTAATCCATTTTGGCTTGAGCGTATGGGTCCTGCCCCAGAACTGGAAGTTGCATGGGAGGAATTCTTTGTCAAAAATTCTCCTGGGGCTTCACCCATGGTATTATGGGACACCTTTAAGGCCTTTGCTAGAGGTACTCTCATTCAGAATATCTCTGGCTTAAAAACACTTTATAGAGAGCAGGAGAAAGAGTTAGAGCTAGCCTGCACTACTGCCGAACTTGTTTATTTGTCTGACCACTTAGACACTTTGAAATCTGCTTGGCCTAAACCCCAAAAGAACTGGACTTCCTAATTGGAGGACAAAGCAAAATACAAACTCTTATTTTCGTCACACTCTGCTTATGCTACTGGGCACAGGCCGGGTAGCTATATGGCCTATCTATCTGGGGGAGACCATATTAATAATACTGTAGTTGAAGTGCAACACCCTGATGGATCTAGAGTCACACATACTCCAAAAATAGCAGCTGTGTTTGTGGCTTTCTATAGTAAACTGTATGAATCTAAATTGGATTGCAGCTCTGATGAACAGCGGTCATGCAGTATATAATAATATCCCTCTTCCCTCTATATCTTAAGATGCTTCCTGATTTTTAGATTCCCCTCTGACCCTAGAAGAAATAACTACTGCTTTCAATTCTTTTCCCTCCAAGAAAGCCCGGGGTACTGATGGCATTCTGATGGAATTTTCTTTAAAAAAAATCTAGGTACTTATGTAATATCTGGGCTCCCGTTTTTCTTGTGAGACCGTTTCCCCTCGCCACGCTTCGGGCACGGTGGCTCGCTGCGCTCGCCACACTATATAAAATCAACTCCATGCATATTTGGATAGTAGGGGTATGAAAAAATGGGGTTCATTTAACATGGGAGCCCAGATAATACATAAGTACCAAAATCTAATTAAAATGGTCTTCCAGCCCAAACTACTCTATGTTTTACAACAATCCCCGGTCTATAGTCCCCAAAAAATCTTGGTACTTATGTAATATCTGGGCTCACGTTTTTTTATGAGACCGCGTCCCCTTGCGGGGCTCGCTGTGCTGGCCACGCTTCGGGCACGGTGGCTCGCTGCGCTCGCCACACTATATAAAATCAACTCCATGTGTAGTTGGATAGTAGGGGTATGAAAATATGGGGTGCATTTAACATGGGAGCCCATATAATACATAAGTACCCAAATCTTTCCTGTAATTAATGGCTTACTATCCTCCCTAGTTTGGGCCCAATAAACGTTCATGTTTAAAACTTACTGTTCTGACGCGTCCAAGGGACAGGGGTGGTTTAGGGCTTCCAGGGTTTAGAACTTACTATTATTCTGCTCAATTGACACTTCTCTGGCAATGGTTTAATGACTCTATCACAGGTTTGTCCAAAACGGTCTCCCCTACACCTTCTCCTTAGTGCCAACACTTGCTTTACTACTGTCTATTAGGCAAGTAATCTTAGTTTGGAAATGGGTTTATGTTATGATGAGTGGTCAAGTCAACTCATTTACATAATTCCCACCATCTCCTTGAACTGACTAATCTACAGGTAATCTCTATTTGGGGTAAAAGGGGGATTTCCACATTAGGAGATTTATACATATACTGTATAATGTCTTTAAAAACCCTCCATTCTGATTTTTCTATACCTAATTCCTATTTTTTTAGGTACCTTCAATTGTGACACGCCCTTATTACTCAATTTCGGGATGTACGTCGGATTATTTTAGACTTCCCAGTGAACGCCCTGGTTCTGGGTACCTCGTGTACTTATTTAGTTTCCTATTTCTACTCAAAATATCCAATTGTCAGTGCACTCCAATACCCTATCCCAGCTTAGGACTGTATGGGAACTAGACCTGGGTCCTCTGTCTGATGATTTATGTGAATTTGTCCTTGCTAGCCAACATATTTCTACTCTGACCATTAGGTTCCAACAGATCCAGTTTTTATATCAGTTATGTAGTATTCCTGCTCCTCCCTGCCCCAAATGTGGTGCTCAAGATGGTTCTTTCTGGCATTTACTATTGTAGTTTCCCTGCATAGCTGCTTTCTGGTCGGGAGTTATTGATATTGTATTAATTACCAGTATACCGAGGGATGTTATGTCACCTGCGATGTGTTTACTGGCTGCTCTAGATGAAGAAACTAGATGCGCCGGCTAAGCGTTGTGTGATTAACTTCCATACCTTAGCAAAGGTTTGTATTGCCAGAACTTGGCTTTCTAAGAATCTCCGGACTACACAAACCTTGCTCAAGTTAGTCAATGAAACTATTTTCCATGAGAAATTGACCTACCTGTCCAGAAAAGCGGGACATAATTCTCTGCAGTATGGTCTAGATGGCTAGATTTTCCATACACGACTCCCGTTCTGTAGCTCCACTTCAACTTTATGACCTATTTCTGATCACCGACCTGATTTAATTGTAACCTACCAGAGAGTGCAGTGTGTCTAATTAAAATCTTTGTTGTACCTAAACTGTACTTCACTATTCATATGTTTTCCCTCCGCATGGTATATTGAATACATCCACGGCGGAGAAGTACTTTAGAAGCAGAACTTATCAGCGCCCGTCTATAAGTTATGTATATCTTTTGTATGCATTTATCTGTTTGAGGGGATAGGAAAACCCTCTTTTACATAACTAGATAGGCTGCTGTGCGCACGGGTGGGGAGCACTTACCTACTATATACGTTCGACCTTATTTATCTATTTTGATTTTTCTTTATTTACTGCCGTTCCCTATTACTGCATATCTTGACAAAATAGACTTTCCTACATATTCAATGTATATGTCTACTTCAATTTACTCTTACCAAGTAGTGTATACAATAATGACACCACGAGAGCATCTGTATGTTTAATTATTTACTTTTTTTATTTTTTATTTTATTCTTTTCTTGTTTATTGTGTACTTTTCAAAAAATTACAATTAAAATTAAAAATAATAAGAAAAGATAATTGTCTCCTTACAAAAAATAACCCTACTGTAAGTGTATGTAGATACATTTGCAGACTACAGTAGATGGCCCAAGTAGTTCTTATCTGCTATCACATAAAATTTTTCGATGTTTAAATGATAATATCCCTAACAAATGAAGCAGTTAAAACGATCTGTTGCCCCTGGTAACATGTTCATCTTTGACTCACTTGCTAATCTCAGCGTACAACACACAGAGTACGTAAAACCGCCCAACTCCCTCATCAGAGATCATGCCTCCAGCCCTACACCTCCCTGGCTCACATTACTGTAGGTAGGCAGGAAATATGAGTTATCACCCACAATTTCTTAACAGATACAATGTCCTAATTTAAAGTAGCAACCACCTCCAATCCTATGTGTGTAGAAGAACTATAACTATACCTATAACACTCCTATAGATTGTACAGTGAAAGTTCCAGCTTCAGTATACAGTAGTAACCTTTTCTCCACAGCTCAAATACTTGTTGCTGACTCGCTTCTGTATATATTGTTTTGCTGTTTTCCTTATTCCTACCTTGGTTATACTTATGAGTATGATTTGTTTACCACCAGCTTTGACCTTAGAATGTTTTTACAATTTTCTGTCTTGTCTCCTGTCCTTGAACTTGGGGTGTACAATTGGAGTTATTTGAGACTTCTCAATTTGGACTTGGAAGTCTATACAATTACTTTATGTGTCCTTAGACATTACTATTGGTCTATACAAGTGTTCGCTATATTTCAGCATCAGTGGCCTTTCTAATATACAGAAGCTACCAGTTCTCAATATGCAATTGTAGAGTACAAAACTGTGCTATTTGTACATCAATAGATTGGGAGATTTGGGTGTGGATCATCTTACAGGCAATGTCTAGGTCAACAGTCAACATTAATAGAAGGTCTACACAAGTAAAAAATCCACATGGAAAATGTTGCCACATGAAAAGGTCCACTAAGTTTTTCCACATTTTTTACACCTATTCCAATCAACGTTGATGGGAAAGCATTAAAAAGACCAATAAAATGGGAAAAATTGTGAAAAACACATGTCGACTTTTTCATGTGTCGATCTTTTGGTCGATATTAACATCATGCATGTTGACATTTTGACAACATTCATCTAGTGCATGTCAACATTTTGGTTTTGACATATGGACTGTTAACCTAGACATTGTCTGTCACCTGGATACTGAGAGATGTATCAATACTACAGACGGAGCCCTCTTCATCTAGTTCTTTAACAGGATTAAGTGAGTAATAGGATTACTCTGCTAATCCCCTACTACTGTATTGTTGTATGCATTAAATTGCTGCTGAGAACAATAGGATAGCCATGGCTAGCCATGACCTAAGGAAGAGAGTTGAGAGGGGCTCCAACTGTATAGGCCCACATACATTATGAAATTTCTATGACGGGAGAAGGCGCATCCAATTCCCCCGTGAGCCACCCAGAAAATTCCCGGGAGGCTCACATACTATTTGGCACTTGTGCCATTTTTTACATGCGATAAATCTCATGTGATTTATCCAATGCAAAGACTCCCGGGGAGCTGCAGCAATGGCAGAGAGCGGGAGAATTCAAAAAACCCTAAATGAATGGGGGCAGCCGCTGATTGGCTGAGAGAGCTGAAAGTTAGAAGCTGATTGGTTGCAATGTTCAACATCTCCTCTCTATCTCTCAATAATGTTTATTACATGCCCCCTATATTTGATAGTTTAAGTATTAATTTATATTATCAGTCTGTGTTTATATTGATAACATCGACAAAGCATTTATAATGTCCTGTATGGCTACTGTATAGACCTATAGACCTCAATACTTCCTTATTAGTAATGAGATTGTACTACTTTATTTATAATTCATGTTCTGGGCGAGTATTTAACTTTAAAGGAAAGATGGCTTTTGTTTTATATAGAGAAAATAACGTTATTACTGATCATACAGGTATCACATCTCTTCAAATATTATTCATAACAAAAGGGAGACCCAGAACAATCCCTACAACTGTGCAGGGCACCTCAGTCCAGGACAGTAAAAAATCAGGCACAGCGAGTCAGCGGGGAGGCTGGGGCCAGCCTCTCACCCACTTTTATCATACTCAAAGGTGGCTGCTTCAACAATAACTTGGACATTCCAGTTGATGCTCGTTTATTCACAGAAACATTCTGTTCTCATTTCGTATAATCTGTAGGAGAAGAGCTTTAAACAGAAACAGCAGGAACAGATAATGTTTAGAGATCAGTACTGTGTCTGTAACACAATACTGTGCAGATGTCTTAAAATCTTTTTTTTCATTACAATAATACAAAATGTTAGATGACATTTTTTGCTGCTAGACTTTAAAACCATGTTTCCTTTTGTTATATCCTACACTGTACTGTATATTGTAAGCCAGCGTTGATCATTGTAACATCCAGCCATCGGTAGATTCTGTGTCCCTACTTAGCCATTATCTGGCTTGTTTTGTTCATTCTGCTGAGAAAATCCCTGTTTTGTGGCAATAAGGACTTTTCTCTGCTATTCATAGAGCGGGTCATAGCAGAGAAGTTCCTGACTTCTCCAGCGTCACCCCCAATCCATGGCCTAATTGCCCCAACATTCTTCAGTATGGTGAGTGCAATTCAATAAAGGATGGAAAGACCTGCTCCCCATTTCACCTGAGTGTTCAGATTTAACATCTTAGGATAGAGAAATCAAAGTGAAACACGAAGGGGAGTTACTTACTACCTGTCTTCCAGGAACAAATACTGGCGAATGTGCAGGAAGGCCCTGTCGTCACCTCCATGCTTTGGATAATTTTAATTATTTATCCACTCTCATATGAGACTGATGAATCCAATGCCAGTGAGGGGCAACATTATGTCCTTCACCGCAGCCTCCAACAGGGAGTAATCCAAGAGATACCTACTGCTGCAATCCTCACTGACTGAGGCTTTTCAGCTTTTTAAAACTTCACCCTCAAACTAAACGTACTTTCCTAGAAGCCAAAACTCATTTTGATGCATATTTCACCGAAATGGGTGACTGTTACCTATTTACAGTGAACCATAAATTCCACCGTTTTGGTAATAAAACAGGCTGACTTCTCATCAACCTTCACAAAGGCATAGAAAAGCCTGTGGTTGTCCACCCTTTATGTATATCTGACGGACACCTTGCTAACTCTCAAATGCATAGCTGAGATAATGCAACTCTTTTATAAATACCTCTACTCCTCCCTTCCTTCCAACGACTCTACCCCTCCCACTTAATCTATACAGCCTGGTCTGTGGGACATGCTAGATTACCCTTCAGTGCCACCTGAAATGTCAGCCACTTTACTCTATCTATCTATAGATGATGGCAAGAAAATCCCTGAAACCGCACAAAGCCCGAGGTCCTGATGGCTACGATGGTGACTTTTACAAACTCCTCCTACCCAAGATAGGCCCAGTGCTAATTACAGTATTCAATTACCTACTCTCTGCAACTTCTCCTCCCCCCATGCACTTTAACTCTGCAGTCCTAAAATTACTGCCCAAACCAGACCGTGACCTTTCCCTCCCAGGCTCCTACCTCTCTATCTCGCTCCTTAACCTAGACTATATTTGATAGCAAAAATTCTTGCAGACAGGCTTAGGGCCTTATTTTGGTTCATTCTTTCTGACAAAATCCTTCTTAGATGGGCAAAACCATGTGCACTGCAGGGGGGGCAGGTGTTACTTGTGCAGAGAGAATTAGATTTGGGTGGGGTTTTACTTCAAAGTGAGATCTATATTGCAGTGTAAAAATAAAGCAGTCAGTATTTTCCCTGCACAGAAACAAAATAACTCACCCAAATCTAATTCTCTCTGCACATGTTACATCTGCCCCCCCTGCAGTACACATGGTTTTGTCCATCTAAGAAGGATTTTGTCAGAAAGAATGAACCAAAATAAGGCCCTTAATATTGATCCTACCCCACATTATCCACGGTGATCAAACTGGGTTCATCTCCGGCAGGCACTCTGTAGTAAATGTAAGGTGGGTCATTGCAAAACTATCTGAATGAAAAAGCCAACCACCCTTTTCAGACATTCTGCTATAGTTTCCCTGGATGCCGAAAAGGCTTTTGACTTTACTGAATGGCCTCAACTCTACCATATATTGTTCAGATTTCACCTCCCAGAAGCCTTTATTAACGCTATTAAAACTTTGTATACAGCCCTCCGAACCCAGATATCTTGCAATGGCTTTCTCTCAGATCCATTTATTATCGAGAAGGGGATGAGGCAGGGCTGCAACACTCCCCACTTTTGTTTGCATAAGCACTGGAACCACTAGCGATGGCCCTTTGATCCTCTACCACTTTCAAAGGGATTGTACTGGGTGGTGTTGAGCTTAAAGTTTCTCTCTTTGCTGACAACATGCCCTTAGTTGTTTCTGACCCTCGTGTTTTCATCCCAGTGATTTTGCAATTGATATCTGAGTTGGGGGATTCACCTGTTATAAGATTAACATTACTAAATCAGAACTACTTCCCTGAATTTCCCACCAGTTCCCGTTTCTAACCTTATTGCTTCCTCTCCTTTCAAATTAACCCACTCTCACTTTAAAAATGTAAGTTCAGATCCCAAGAGATATTTCAGACCTTTACAAGTTAAATATTTCATTCACTATAGACAAAGTAATTGCTAAGCTAGTAGGCTCGTTTGCCCTCCCTCACTTTACTTTGGGCAGGATCTCGGTTATGAAAACGATGATCTTTCCTAAACTCTTTTACATACTACAACTCCTCCCCTTTCTCATAACCGCAGCAGATATGTCTCATCTGAAAAAAGCCATGACACACTTTATTTGGCAGGGTAAGAAGCTGAAAATTGCCTACTCTAAGTTGATTATGGATAAAGCAAATGGTGGAACTGGGCTACCTGATTTCCCATCCTACTCTATCTCCATTCATTCACGCTATGCAATTTATTGGATGCTTCAATGTGGGACATACACTGATTTATCTCTGGAGAAGGCCATAGTTTCCCCTTACTCTCTCACTCCTACACACAAAAAAAAATCTTCTATACCCCCCAACATTCTCAACCATCCCCTTATTCACGACACATACCTTAGCTGGATAAAGCTACACAAGAGACTAAGGCTTGATCACACAGCTTCTCCATACATTACTTTGTGGGGCAATCCATCCTTCTTCCTTCCTTGCACAACTCTACCTACCTGCAGTGGTGAGGGAGGGGGCTATGGGCAGCAAACCAGATGTTTGACCCTGGAGGCCATATTCAGACCTTCACTGTTTTAAGGGATAAGTTCTCACTCCCCAACTCCCATTTTTAAATGTATCTCCAGAGACGTCATTACATACAATAATTGAGACTAGACTCTTACCTCACCTCGCCCTTCTCAGATTTCACCAAAGCATTGCGTCATTGGGAATCCCGCCCATATAAAACAAAATTACTTTATTCCCTCTTGATAAACTCTCCCCCTTCACCCCTCCTAACCCCTTTAGCTGAATCCTGGAAACGTGAGATCCCTGAGGTTGATTCTCATTCCTCACTGTTCTCATATTATTCCTCTATTATGTCAACTTTGAAGTCTGCATATTTACAAGAGGTACATTTTAAATCCATCCTATCTGCCTCCTTCGATCAGAGCCCACTTCACTCCCCCTGCTGATTACCGTTGCCCTAAGTGCAGCAAGACGCAAGTATCATTCATTCATTGTTTCTGGGAATGCTCAAAAATAAGAGGGTTTTGGAAGAAAATATTTCCTTTTATTAACTCATCTTTTAAACTCTCCTTAACCCCTCAACCAGTGGCCTGTCTGTGTATAAACTTTGATGTTTGGGACTTGCAGACACCTATCAAACATCTGTTTGCCTTTCTCCTTGTACTGTTTACAGTAGCAAAGAAGTTAATTTTGAAACATTTGTTATCCCCGATCTGCCCCCTTTATGTCGGTCCTCCATAACATGTTACTCCACCAACTATACTACGATCGTAAAATGACCTCTCTGATCACTCATATGGGCTGAAAATTTTCCACAAGAAATGGGATCCGTATATCTCCACACTGGGTCCCGAGACACAATCTAAAATTGTTTGGTTTTCCGGATTTCAATCCAAGTCTCTATTGAAGATATCCCTCAATGCAGACAACAGTCTCGCTCCGTCCCATCCCCTCCAATCCGTAACTTTATATCTCTAACAGACTACGGACATCAAACCACAACCCCTGCAGACACATGTCTCATGAAGCATTAACTGACCTCTGCTACCATCTGGACATGCCATATTTTTTATTGAAGTCATATTACCCCCATAGACCCCACTGTTTATTGTTTATTGTATTTACAAGGACAAGGGAGTTGCGATTTCTGTATTGGGACATTTTACAGGACTTGTATATGTCATTGTCGTATGCATATTTTGTTCAGTATCGCACATGGACAGCCTTCACTCCAATAATTTTTTTTATCCAAAACTATTGCTCCTGAGGAAGACGTGTCAGCACGTCAAAATGCGTTGAGCCAGCAGAGCCACCATTGAGCCACTAGAGCCACAAGTGAGCCACCAGAGCCACCCTTTGTTTCCAGCTACCCATTGCACCTGCCATCCAACTTCCGGGACCAGCTTGAAAAATTTGAAGGATTCCACAGCCTCAGTCTATATATCAAGGTCCATTTGGGTGTATCAAAACCATCTCACCCTCAACATCTCGCCTTCCACTGAGTTAATCCGGATCCGCAATGCTGGATAATTCTCCGGGACTTTTCTACAATCATCCTGGAAACATAGGAGACTGACCATAACTTGGTAATTATTCAACTTTATTGGTGCACTGAACTGCTGATATAATTACCCCCAATTGGAGCAAATACCCATCCAGATTTTTTTTATTTTGTTTCTGAGAATTCTCTGTAGACAATGGTTAATTGTTCTTTTTACTCTGTATAATAAATGTATTTTATTGGATAAATGAATTAATCTTCTATCCAGTCAATCCTAGCACTGTATTCTACTTTTTTTCTAAAACTATTTTATGACCACTTGTGCCTTGTCTATATTACAATGTATATTTTTTCTTTATATACAAAATCAATATAAAAAAAAAATCAGCCTGATCGAGGCCGGAGCTGACCTCACACATCCTCCCCTGAAACGCTTGGGCAGGCCTGCGTTACCTTACTAGATACTGTACCACACATTTGTTGGCAAGCTGCTCAATCAGATTGTGATGTCACTCAGGTGCCAAAAGGGAGGGGTAATTCTGGTTAGGAAGAAAACATTTTGTATCCCAATTGCACACTGAGTGAGAAATATACACATAATAATCAGATAATACAGAGATCTTGGTTGCATATATCTGCAGATATAGGGCTAAGCCCCCAGGCCGTACGTCAAGGCATTACTGTGTCACTGGGTGACCCAGTATTAGGGACCCCAAGTGACACAGAGACGCCTTGACATACGGCCTGGAGGCTTAGCCCTAGATACTGTACCAGCCAGTCAAGAGTGGAAGAACATAACAGTAATGTCAGCAGCGACTGTGCGTGCCTGAATGAAGCAACACTTGTCTTGACTATACAGGTGCCATATATTGGCTGCCGGAACTCAAAACATTTGAATTCCCCCATAGAGGTGAAGAGCAGCATTAATCTTTTTTTATATTGGGTATTATGGGAGGTAATTCCATAAGGTTCCATCCCAGCCTGGACTCGCCTGAACAGGATCTGACAACACAGACGATTGTCGGAAACGGCCGCTGGATTGTCGAATCACTGCCCGTTTTCACCGAAGCCAGGACTTTTCGAATGGCTGAATATATTCTGCCAGTCAGAAGAACAGAGCCCACATTGAATAGGTCGAATGACATTAGACGTAATAGTGTCGGAAATGGCCATTATTTCCCCCTGGCAAAATAAGCGGCCGGGATAGAATACCCCACTATATATTTATACCATATTGAATAATTAATTCTAGCAATACATTATTTAAGAAATAACATTGTAATAAAAGGACAACATGTTAGTCATAAATCATTATGGTAATCAGGGAGAGTTGCCCTTGCCATATCCAATCATTGGCAGCTAAAACATTTCGTATTGTAAATGATTTATGCTCATCCCTCCCACGCACCTACAATGCAAGAGGGAAACAATGCACTCATCATTCAGTAGCAATTTCTTTACTGTCATTCCAGTAAGTACAGTAAACAAGATTATCATCACAAAATATCAATCCTCAATCAAACATTGAACGTTTATTTACAAGATATTGGGCATGAGTCAGTAACACAAGCATGTCGGCCACAGTGGGTCATTGGTTTTTCATCTGCGCATGAGTCGCAGGATGCTTGTATCCCAATATTCTTGGCACAGAGTCGCAGAACAAGTTAATACTTTATGTACTGTAGTAGAATGTAAAGAGCATTTCTGCTCAGTGACTCAAAAGATGTTGTGTCTTTTGGGAGTGTCTAGGACATGTTTCTCAATGAGGTTACAGATGGAGGCTCTCAACAGCTCACATAGGATGGAGCTCAGAGGGAGCGGTCTCAGACCTTACACAGTTGGATGTACAGATGTACAGTATATCGGGGGATCATACCTCCCATCATGACCCATTCCAGGACGGACAAAATGCTCTGCTACTAGTCTTCCTTGCTAGTGGTGGTTGCAGAGGTGGAGCTGCAATACAGTCCAAAATTCAAATAGGGGAGCCACACCACCTGCCAGTGAGTCGTGGACTGTAATGCTTGCAGTGGCGTAACTATGAATTGGGCCCCCCCCCGCTTCATTAATGGGGGGCGCCCCCCGCCGCAACCCCCGCCCGCAGCCTTACCCGTATTGCTGGTCCCGTCCCGGCTCCCTTGCTGGCTTCATTCTTCTGCTAGTGAGACGGACCAACACAAAATGTCCGCCCCCATACAGCAGACAGTTTCAGAGAACTGTCTGCTATATGTGGCGGACATTTTATTGTGGTCTGTCTCACTAGCAGAAGAATGAAGCCAGCAAGGGAGCCGGGACGGGACCAGCAAGACAGGTAAGGCTGCGGGCGGCAAATGGGCGGCAAATGGGCGGCAGATGGGCGGACGGGAGGGGGCTAACTATAGCACCATACCCCCCCGGCGCCCACACATGCGCAGCGCCCCCCCCCACACCCCGCGGTGCTATAGTTACGCCTCTGAATGCTTGGCAGTGTTCGGGGTGGCAGTTGGTGTAGCACCCCTATGTGAATTTTTAACTATACTGCAGCCCCACCTCTGCAACTGCCACTGGCAAGTAAGTCAAGGAACAGAGCATTTTGTCCATGCTGGAATGGGTCACGTTGGGAGGTATGGGGAAGGTCTTTATTACAACATTAGCATCAAGTCACAAAAAGATCTTAAGATGGTCTCAAATGCATCCAATTCAGAATCCGGCCCATAGTGTGTTCTACAGGAACTGATTTTGCAGCCGTTTTGTTAATCTCCAAATATAGCAAATTTTATCATCATCATTATCCTCATCATCATCATATATAATGCCAGTATTATTTAATTATGAAATATTTAGATATAAATTGCCAACATATTATGCAGTGCTTCAAATTTTGGGATAAACGCAGCTATATGCAAGACTGGGTATTACAGACAGACAAAGCTGTAAGAGATCCCCACGCTCCAGCTTACAATCATTAGAAAAATAGGAGATTGATGTAGGAAGTTAATTGCCACTTACAGATTGATGCATCCATACAGTAATGGGAAAATATGCTTAATTGCACTATGTGATCAAGTCAGTGAGAGGTTCCTTAAGTATAGTAGTAGAGTAAATGTGAACAGTGTAGAGTGGTGAAAATATAATAGAAAATGTTCCTAATGCAACCCAGCAGCCTCAAATATAAATAAGGACCACTAAATCCTGCAATTTGGTGGTCCAGGATGTAAGCAGCAGAGGAAGAGTTTAAAACTCCCAATCATCCAGTACTCGGGGCACTGATTCCTGTTAGAGGCTAATTAGTATGCCAAGTAACTCTAAGTGCCAGTGACCAAGGGCTGTGCGAGAAGAATGCAGTATAGCCAACTGTGGCTGTAGACCACTACAGCGGACTGACTGCTAAGCACAAAGAGTGTTGGGACTTTTTATATTCATCCAGTTATTTTCTGTAAGTAGCTGTGTTTCCAGGCCTATTAACCAGAAGTCTGCCTACCATATCATTATTTCAAGTACCCGTGATATATATCTATAGATAAGAGGCGTCATCGGCAGGGGACGTTACTAAATGCACTAGTTCACCTTTCCAACCGGAATGTGCAGTCTTTGAGTGCCGCCCCATCAGCACGCTACATTAGATGGGTTAACATTCCAGGGGAAGGTACCGCAGCAACGAGAGCTGGGGGACATGGTTTGTGTTGGCAGATGCGCCCACAGAACACTGCTAGCACACTCCTAGTTACGGCCGTGGCATCAAATGTATTCATGAAAATGGGCAAGACCTCATTAAAGGGGGGCTTTCCGGGTGTTTTCCATCACTATAGAGGAATTGCCTGTGCTCTTAACTGTAACACCCTCCAGCACCCCCACCACCACGGCAAGACACTGTGCTTGCAGGTGGAACAGTCCAAAAAACTTTACTGTCTCATGAAAATCGGGACAGTTGGAAGGTATACCATAGGAAGGAAAGGTGGCATTTGTTTTCGCAGGCAAACTCCAAAAACATTGTTTATTAAACATCAGTAAGGTCAATGTTCAACTGATTTGAACTCAAGCGGAAGTTCAGAGAGGCCTCCAATAGTGGCTGCAACATTTGAATATTTTTGCTTAGCCCCTGTGTGCTAGGTCACAGCTGTGAAGGCATGTGCGTCTGAACCAGACCCTGAGTCAATCTGTATGATGTATATGCTTTACAATATCCTTTACATTATCCTGCTTGACTATTTACCCTGTGCTTTCACATTAGTACATTATTTTTAATTAGCTTCAATGTAACCTAAAAATAAGTGCCTGTTTTTTGCATAGGCACTTTTTTCTTAACACATACAGTATGGTTCTGAAGATCCTACTGTGTATATAACTTGCCACTCCAGTTTCTATTCAAATATTTAATTAGCATGAGGTTGAACATAAGCATCACACTTATAGCCCACTGTGTGATGACCAAGTAATGAGCTACGCTCTAAAAAGTGCAAGCAACAATGAGTGATGTTTTCTTTACCGTAACTGTCCATAATGTACTCAGAATGTAATGCAAAAGGCTGCATCTGAGCCTCGCGGCTAATTGAATCGGTCCTTTGAGATTGATTGTTTGCTACATGATTAATTTTTTAATGCCAAGAGGACAAAATACTCTAATCCTTTATATTCAAATTGCAGTGTATGTTATTACAGGAATAAACATGATTTACTTCCCCTCTACTGATGCGCTAAGGTCTTTCCCATTTCCACTTGTAAATAATTCAGAGAAAGGTGTTAATAAAAATGTTCTGGTGGAGGAAATCATAGCATGTGTTTTTCTTGTGCACAGAATCATTTTGTTTGCTTTCTGCCCTTGAGTTTTAATGAATAATACATAAAGAGTAGGATGAAGTGTTATTTCCTTGGCATGTCCTATTGTGGAGTGCTACAGTCTCATTTAAAGAAACAGCTGTCTCTCAGATGTATGTACGCTAATGGAAATGTCATGTTTGTACAGTTCAAGCAAATGTATGTACAGTAATTGCAGTTTTTATTAAACCTCCTAACAACAGTTTATACCGGTGTCTAAAGCCCTGCACATACAGTGAGATATTGGCTAATGGGCAATATCAGTGGGGGCTGATATCGCTGGCAATATGGTCGCTGGCGACAATAATGCCAGTGATGGGAGTGTGTACCGGGGATAAATCGCCGGGTGCGCACTCCAAGTTTTCAGCCCCATTATAATCGCTGGTCGCAGGAGCTTGCTTACCTCTGCGGCTGCCCCGGCAGGCGTTTCTTTTCATCAGCGACCATCTCTGGTCACCAATGAAAAGGAGACATTGAGCCATATATCGCCCCGGCGATAAATCACTCGGAGATATATCACCGGGCGATATATCGCCCCGTGTGTACGCACCTTAAGAGAGATTTTGGCTAGATGCACTGGAGATTTTGACTAAGCGATTTTGTTTTAGTAATGATAATCTATTGGGGTGTACACACGGTGAGATTTTGACAAATTAACAATTTTGACTAAGCAATTTTGGGAGAGATTTTGGCTAGATGCACTGGAGATTTTGACTAAGCGGTTTTGATAGTCCATGATCTAGTCAAAATTTTCTTGCCTGCACAGTCAATCTATGCTAAGCAATCTATGCTAGACAATATTGACTAAGCAGGAGAAAAATAGGGAGATTTTGGCCAACCTTCTAGGAGATTTTGACGGGTGCTGGATGGCTCCCTGACAGTTGGGATTCCGACAGTCATTTCCCCTAACGTCGGAATACCAACTGCTCCCTCGTGGGGGTCCACGACCCCCATAGAGTGAGAATAAAATAGGTGGCGAGCTCAGCTCGCCACCGTGCCCGCAGCGTGGAGAGCGCAGCGAGCCCGCAAGGGGCTTCATTGCGCTCCACACACTGTGCAGTCGGGATTCCGACATCTGAGTAATGACATTTTTACTATATAGTCAAAATCTCCTGTTAAAAGTTCTCCGTGTGTACACCCTTTAGATCTAGTCCAAATTTTCTTGCATGCACAATCAATCTATGCTAAGTACTTTCTGCTAGACAATATTGACTTAGCAGGAGAAACACTGGGAGATTTTGGCTAACCTTCTAGGAGATTTTGGCTATCTAGTCAAAATCTCCTGTCAAAATCTCAACGTCTGTACACCCCTTTACTAAACACTTCAGAGTTTCATAATCATCAATATTTTGTAAAGGCCTCCCTGTACCATTAATGCATGAAAAATTCACATACTGTATGTCAAGGGGCTGTATACAGAGAGCATCCTACTGGCCATCAAACAGTTTTGTAAGTATATTGCAAACATTGCCACTGTAATGTAATTAGTTAAATAAAGAAATGTGTAAAGTTAAGGAACATAAGTTTCAATAGCCCATAAAATGCTGGAAAATGAATGGAATGTGGAATGGATGAGACCTAGTGGCAAGAAAGTAAAACTTACTAGGCAAAGTAAAGACCAACATGGATCCCAAACGTACACCTTACTGTTAGTGTAGTGTTAAGTAAATAAAGTAGATATCAAAACAACAAATAGAGCATTAGTTATACCAAGCTATGCAACTAAATGTAGCTTTAAAATGTATTGTTAGCTATAAAAAAATGGATTTCTCAAATCGCTCCTGAACGTTCTTATGCTGTGTACACATGGTCAGATTTGACATTAGATTTTGACTATATAGTCAAAATCGCATGCAGATCGCACAGGTTTATTACCTTGCGATCCCGATGTGCGCTCCCAGGACAGCACAAATGGAAACCCAGATAGATAGGGCAGAAATGACTATATAGTGCAAATCGAATGTAGATAGCATGAATTGTATGTAAATAGTTAACAAAGATTGCATAGCAATCAAATCTTAAGTCGAATAGCAAGGGAATCTCACCGTGTGTACACACCATTAGAAACTTTTTGTAAAGATTTATTACCAAGGTATAAAACTTATTACTGTAACCTTTTGGCATATATTTGGTCACACAACAGTTAGGGCAGCATTTTAAATTGTCTTCTATTATCCATTTTCACAAAGAACACAATTATTGGTACTTGTGTATTATAGCGGCGCCCCCGATGTGCATTGCGCGATGTTTATATTGCGTCGCATCGCATGGCATGCATCGGTTGGCATGCAATGCGACGCGATTTTTGCCCCCTATGCGATGAAAGATCATATAAGCACCATAAAGGGTGCTTTTAAGCACCCTAATGGGTGCTTACAATGTTAAATGGACCCCCCACGCCACCCCCCCACTATAAACGTGAGCCTAAAGTGTGGCGAGCACAGGTATCGGAGTCCCCTCGTGGGCTTCACAGGTATCCGTGTCCCCTCGTGGGGCTTGCTGCGCTCGCCACGCTTCGGGCTCGGTGGCTCGCTGCGCTCGCCACACTTTCTATTCTCGACTCCACGCCGACGTGGATGGTGGGGGTATGAAAAGGTCGGAGGACGCGTACCGCCACCCCTCGCGGGCTCGCTGAGCTCGCCACGCTTCGGGTTCACGTTTATAGTGGGGGGGGGGGTGACGTGGGGGTGCATTTCACATTGTAAGCACCCATTAGGGTGCTTATACAATGTTTAATCGTGTCGCATCGCATTGTATGGCATTGTATGCCATGTACAATGTCATACAATTTTAAAATTCGCGTGCCTTATGGTATGCGATGCGATGGGCGCCGCCAAAATACACAAGTACTCAATTATTTTATGGTATATTTGTTAATGTATTGTACAGGGACAGAAGGGGGAGGCAGCAATTTAGCCATATGTGGTGTTGTTTGAAGTTAATAATGAAAAGCCAAATTAAATCAGTAGAGCGATGTAGCCTAGTGTTCTAAAACTTTAACCACTAAAACTGATGCACCACTCCTAAAATACTGACCATGCCTGGAACAGAATGGGGCAGAAAAGTCATCCCAAATTTGATCAGCACAGTACATCTAGGGGCTGATACTGGTTGATTCAGTAGGCTGCGAGGATCACAGCTTGCCAAGTGCCAGAGAGCCCACCCCGCCGAATATCCACCGTTGAGTCCCGTCGTTATGCAAGAGGATGTGTAACAAAGATAGGCAACCTTGCATGCCGCTGCTGCAGCAGAAATCATTTAATGGTCCCCGACCATCGAATGATTTCACCTGCCTTGCAAATAAAAATCAGTGGAGACTGACTTTTATTTGCGGCTGGCGGGATGAAGACAGGGTGGGCGGCTGATGTCAATTGACGTCAGCTGCCCTCTCGGCAACACTTCATCCCGCCCGCTATACCCGCCGCCATCCGCCCCCACTCCCTTGGCTCGGTGACTATGTAAGTTGACGAAGCCGTTCGCAAAGGGGGCCTGCACATTCCCATAAAAGACCATGTGCATACGCAGTCCCCCAACCATCGGAACGGGGACAAATTTGCCCCGGTTGGAGGGAATTAGAATCACCCCCTAAGAAGGTGGCTTGTCAAGGGGGAGGGGCCTGCCAAAAGGAAGAACATTAATCAATTGTATCTAGCCCCTTTGCCGCCGCCCTATTGTATTTAACATCTACTCTGATGTTAAATACAATAATATTTTTTTTTAAACCCTCTTTATTAATAAATAAATGTAATGCATCATACGGTTTTCCAGACATATCAAAAATGTCGGTACTTGTTTAGTTTCACGGCGCCCGATATATCGGATGCGATATCGGCAGCATCCCCTCGTGGGCTCGCTGCGCTCAGCACAGAATACATGTAAAGTAATCCGCGTCCGCTCGCTACGATTTGGGCTCGGTGGCTCGCTGCGCACGCCACATTATATAAAATCATCTCCATGCGTAGTGGATAGTGGGGTTATGAACAGGTAAAAAATCGCATCAGAACGCATCGGATCGGCCGAGATATCGGCCGATATCACATCCAATATATTGCATCAGATAAACAAGTACTAAAATGTTTATTGTAAAATATCATTAAGCAATGCAAAATGTAATTCCTCAACAATCTACTCCCTTTGAAAAAAAAGTTGATGTGCAATTAGTCAACATATGCAAAAATTTTATTTAATTATTCACAAGGTTGCTTTATATGCAAATAATTACATGTACAAGGAAATGTCAAAATGTAGGATTATTCTAAAATATTGCAGCAATTGGCACATATACAAACACCATATGGAATGGGGCGTTGAGGAACAACTGTTGCAAGTTGAATCTGTGTTTTGACTGCTGTAGTCAGTGCTCATGGACTGATGATTAACAGCACTATGTTGTGTAAATTGTAAATGTCATATCCATAAACAGAGGAGGTACAGCACTCCTTGAAAAAAGACACGACAGCACTCTTTGAAAAAAGACACGATCGGCAGCTGGGGCTAATATTTTTTTTCAGATTAGAATTGTCATCAACCCTACTCTTGAAGACCATTATAAACGGATATGTTAATAGAACTCACATCTTAGTAAATTTACCAATAATACCACTTTTATACATACTACCAGGGAATTACCCGGCATTTCGACTGCTGGGTAATTTTCCCGGGTGCAGCCTGCGCCCTTTAACACTTACATAGAAACATAGAAACATAGAATGTGACGGCAGATAAGAACCACTTGGCCCATCTAGTCTGCCCCTTTTTTAAACATGTTACCTCAAACCATATTTGATCCTTATTTTTTTGTAAGGATATCAATATGCCTATCCCAAGCATGTTTAAATTGTACTACTGTATTTGCCTCTACCACCTCAGATGGGAGGCTATTCCACTTATCTACTACTCTTTCTGTGAAGTAGAAAGAGTAGTAGATAAGTGGAATAGCACTTACAGCAGCAAATTACCGGGTGAAGCAGTTCTGCACGGTAATTTGCAGAAAAACCCGGGTTTTGTCTGAAAGGGTCGGGTGTGGTACAGGGGTCCAACAGTTGGGATCCTGACAGTCATTAGCCCGACGTCGGGATCCCGACTGGCCAGACCCAGACAGCATGGTGAGCGCAACTTAGCCCCTTACGGCTACGTGAGCCACCTATTCTATTCTCCTTCTATGGGGGTCGTGGACCCCCACGAGGGAAAATAGCTGACGGCCATCGGGAACCCGGCTGTCAGTGTTTTGACAGTCGGGATCCCGACGTTCGGTAAATGCCTGTAGGGATCCCGACTGTCGGGACCCCGTCCGGCACCCGAAAGGGTCAAGCCTGGTCGTAAATCCCTGGTCCTCAACCCAGGTAAAAAGAAGGGTCGGAGACCAAGGTTTTAACACCCGTGTTGACCCTTTCAGACATATCAAAATCCCGGGTTGATGCGCGTTCATGTGCAAAAGCCTGAGATTTTGGAGTTTGTCTGAAAGGGGTATAAGTGACATGGCAACACACACACACACATATAAAATATATACCTAGAAAAACAGCAATATCACAACTACACAAAGAATAATCATTAAAAAAAAGGATACGTAACTGCAAATCGAACACAGAGAGCTAATTATAATAAGCTGATAATTAATATGGGCCAGATGCACTAAGCTTCATAACGTGATAAAGTGCAGAGTGATAAACAACCAGCCAATCAGCTCCTAGCTATCATTTTTTAAACCCAGCCTGTAATATGGAGCTGATTGGTTGGTAGTTTAGCACTTTTTGAAGTGTGAAAATATAGGGGTTTATTCTAGTTCATTCTTTCTGACAAAATCCTTCTTAGATGGACAAAACCATGTGCACTGCAGGGGGGCAGATGTAACATGTGCAGAGAGAATTAGATTTGGGTGAGTTATTTTGTTTCTGAGCCGGGAAAATACTGACTGCTTTATTTTACACTTCAATATAGATCTCACTTTGAAGAAAAACCCCACCCAAATCTAATTCTCTCTGCACAAGTTACATCTGCCCCACCCGCAGTGCACATGGTTTTGTCCATCTAAGAAGGATTTTGTCAGAAAGAATGGACTAGAATAACCCCCATAGTAACAAACATTGTAATAAAACAATGCTTTTAAATAATCACTTCCCTTTGCGCTGGTCTAAGCGTCTTCCGCATTTATTGGTCTCCCACAAACCATATAACCATTAGCAATTTTGTCTTTAACAATACTTTGCTCTGTAGTGATCATGGGAAATGCTTTTTAAAAGTCATTGATATAAATTGAGGAGACCGGCTGGACTAGAGACTATTGTGAAGAAAAATCAATATTCTTAAGATAAAAAAAACATAATTGTGTAAAATTAAAAATATATATATTTTGTTTTCATATTCCTCTACTATTATAAATTACTAAACTTTTGAGCGAAACCCTACGCAGATTTTCTTTTTTTCATTTGATTTTTTTTTTTTTACACTTTTTTGACTGAACCATGCAGAGATCTCACTGATCTGTGCATGGTTCTGTCAAACTCGCCTGCCAAAAGCAGGTCTATTGTTCTTGCAATTTTTGGTCATGTTTTTCAAATTGCACCCTACTACATTTTATATTTTGATGTTTTCTTTTTTTTAACTTCAATGATTTTTATTGAAAATTTTTTGCATAATGTGAACATTTTTCAATAAAAATGTTGATGTTTTCAATGAGAAAACATCTGTAAGTGATTTTTGAAGTGCAATTTTTTGGTCACGGCAAAAACGCACAATTTATACAGCAAATCACACACTACTACAAAAGCGATTTTTGTTAAATCTGCGATTTTGGCTGTTTTTGAACAAAAAATCGATTAAGCAGCAGAGCATTATAAAGCTGAATCAAAGTAATGATGTCTCATTCATGCATGCCTGCACTTTTAAGGCTGTAAAGATACAGCGAGTATGTCTCTAGTACCCCTTTCACATCGCAAAAATAACCCTGGTTGATCCCGGGTTGTTGCCGGGTCTGTGTGAGGTGTGAGAGGGCGTTTTTCAAATTTCCTGGGTTTCAGCAACCCGGCATTTTGACCCAGGCTTGAAGAAGGGTTAGAAAGAAAAGGACACGCACTAGGCGAGTCGAGCAGCGCTTGTATTAATAGACAATACCAATTGGTTGGAAAAATATAAAAAAATTTACTTTATTAAAATACATGCATAAATACAATATTACATAAAATATATATAAAAATACACAATAATGTAACAGGTAGGGTGGGGAATAAAAAGTAAATTGGAATGAATGAAAGTGAATATAATAACCAAGCCTCGATGGATACGTCTGGATATATATTTTGATCACTTTTTGGGGGACGGTTAAGTGCACGTTACCAATTGATGTATTAGGGTCCTTTCTAGGTTGTGTAAACGGGGGTCCTCACGATGTCTGCGGCTGAGTGGAATTGCCACTGGAGGAACAATTGCTCGCTTGATGATGTTCAGTCCTCTGATTTAGGGTGAGAGAATAATGTTTTTAGCTCAAATCACCTGGAGGAATCTCTGAAGCGATGTACCCGGTGGATATTACAGCAATGATGTGGAGTGTGGCTTCCGTGCCCAGTGATGGTACTCCCTGGTGTGGATGTTGTTCACCTGGGGTGCTGAGCACGGTGTCCGCCAATTGAAGTGTCCAAAGTTTGGATGAATGATGAAAGGGTGTCCGCAAAAAGGAGGGGGTTCACAGCAATATCCAGAGGCTGGGAGGATCACCTAACGCGTTTCACTGCGTCCTGCAGCTTTATGTCTCTTTAAAGAAGGGGTAATCTGACCCGGGTTGCTGTGCAGTGTGAACGGGTAACCCGGGTCGAGCATTGACACTATAAAGGAGGCAGGAGTTGGAGACAGCATCAGCTTCACATGCTGCCTCCTCCCCCATCCCCTGGTAATGCGCCGCCGCTCCACCGCCGTCTGACATCAGCAACCTGACTTATTGCGGTATAAGAGAGTCCCCTGTGCAGTAGAGTGGACGGCCTGGAGACACTATGTGCTGATTTGTGACTCACAATGACTCATCGTCGGCAGTTTTAATATAGTAATGGATATTGAGTTCCATTGAACATTCTCAGTAAAGGGGTTAACAAGAAGCAATGGTAAGTAATATCCCGAATGATATGTAACATGCTAAGCAAACGTGCAGCATATAAATAAATCAAACCAAACCATGCAATGTAGCCAGCAAGATAGTTTGTGATGTGCCCAGCATGATGCTCTGTATGAGCTATGCGTGATGCCTTCTGAAGTCCCAGGACATCAGTTATGTGAGGTCTATTCTGCAGGCCCCAGTGTTAATTAGGTACAAAGGGTTCACAATTGTAAGTCATTGGTTCCTTCACACTTCCTGTAGTGTGTAACAACAGCAATGCACTGGTCTGGTATCCCCCTGCATGGGAGCCTTTCTATACATACTAATATATCAGGGTCTCCAAATTTATCAGTCTCCTCTCCGGAAGAGACCTCCAGCTGCAGTTCGGGGGGCGGGGCTTGAGCATGACGTCATTAAGACCCGCTCCCAGGATGTAGAATACCCCAAATCACAGATCTCCGTGGAGGGGGTGGGGCTAAAATGACACGATTGTGGACATTTTAGCTCCGCCCCCTCCTCTGAGACCCGTGGATTGCTGCATTTAAATGCAGAGGTCAGGGGGAAGATGCCGCAATCGGGGGGTGGCGTAGGGGTCCCCCAGAATCTGGGAGGGTTGCCCACCTTTCCGGGGGGGGCGGGAGGAGGACCCAATTTTCGTAATCCTCCTGGCCATTCCAGGAGGGTAGGCAACCCTGTAATATATTGATTCTACTAGCAGTACAATATTTGAACATTATTGGCAAAGGCTCATAAATGATTTAAGAGAACCGAGGTAACGTAGAAGTGAGAAGTGTTGCAGAACAGCTACATGTATTGTTTGTTCCAAGTAAATGGAGATTGCAGGCCTACAGCTAGAACTTAGAAGCATGCGGAACATTTCAGCAAATGTAAAAATCAGTCTTGCAGCAAGCTCTAAGAGAATTAGTAGGAAAGCTTTTGTTATTTTTATTATAATCCTTTTTATTGAAGAAAAAAGTGAATTTTGTGTAGAATGAGGAGACCTAAAATAAAATGCTAAGATTTACTTTCCAGTGCTCCATGGATCCAGTGATTGCACAGTTCTCGCAGTACTCCCCAATGAACTACTCGTTTATATGATTGTTGGTGAGGGAAGGGTTTTGGCAAGCTGTCCATCGTCAACCTAAGTATGAGTGAGGATCAGGGCATATAGTGATTAGCATTCATGTCTCACATCATGGGAGCCATTGTCTGATTCCAATGGCGGTTTAATGTTCTCCACATCTAATGGGGACTATACACTGGGGGATTTCAGGGCATTTTCTAAGCTATCTGACTGAATTTGACTAGATTGCTTAGAAAATGCCCCTACATCAGATCGTGTAGGGGCGATAGCGATAGAGATGCGCGGCCCCGCACGTCGATATCATCTAGTGATTAATCTAGATAAAACCTAGTTAGATCGCTGGTCAGGGCCACTGTTCTCACTTAGGGGGAGATCTCTAAAGCAGGAATTCGGTAAAAACCCCATTATCAGGGTTTTTACCGCATTTTGATATGCAGCAAAACCCGCACAGCGGGTTTTCGCTGCGGGGGGTATCGCCAGCAAAAGCTGGCAATACCCGATAGAAGCCTATGGGCTTCTTAATGCACCCACGCTGCCCCGAACGTACCCCCGCCGCCTTGCGCCGACACCCCCCCTCACCTGCTGCGTCCAGGCAGTACAGCGCTGTGCTGCCTGGACCTGTGACCTCCTCCCTGCACTGTATCCTCTTCTGGGAGCAGGGAGGAGGAGGAGAGGCCACCCGGCAGCAGCAGCAGCAGCCCCGGGTAATGGAGGGGGGAGCCGCAGCACATCGCCGGAAAGATCGCAAAGGACAGCTCTTAATGCAAGAGCTGTCCTTTGCCATAATTATGGCATATGTTAGAGCATATGCGATAATTAGGTCTGCAGTAGCCGGCGATGTGCGGCGGTAAGGGCGGCACGGATGTTAGTACATCCCCCCCTGAGAAACACTGGCCCTGACAGATTGCTCAGCACACAGTGCTGTGTGCTGAGCGATCTTGATGAGAGATCTTGCATCGCTCAGATAGCTCAGCAAAATCTCTACGTGTGTAGGCCCAATAAGGCTTCTTTGAAATGCTTCTGTTTCCTTCCTTATTCAAAAATACACTTTGAAGTAGTTGGCTTTTTTTTTTACAAAATTGACTTCGGTAGAGTACTGTAAACTCCAGGGATGATAATGATTAGCCAATATCTCTACAAAGTGCAGCACAATATATTGATGCTATAATAATAAATACACAATTATCTCCTGCTTATAAAATAGTCATTTACAGTAGGTGAACGCACTCATTTGCAATATGTGAGTACGTAAATCATTAGTCATTTAATTACACCTAAAATTAGATTGGCAGTATTTATGCTTCTGTAAGTATACTCCACGAGGATCCTTCTGAGAAAGCTCCTTCCAAATTATCCCTATGCTCTGTCTTTTATATATAGTTCAGAATTATACACTTAGCCACTGATCCAATTTATGGTTTGGCTCCAAAACCGTAATAAGCAGTGTATTGGCTTTGGGTGTTTGTTTTAGTTCTTAATAAGATATAGTTTTAACAAGTTGTACCAGAATGTCTGCCAAGAAGTAAGCAGGAGCGAAGAAAATAACGTGTAACTTTTCAAGATTATAAATATCTCCCTGTGGTAATGTTTGGCGGTGTGCAGACATTACTGTCCATGTAATAACACAGAGCCAGAAGGAAAGCCTAATCTAATAGAGAGACGTTACTATGCACCTAAATGTAGACGGACCAATGCGCTAAAGTCGCTACTTGCAGTCTTCCATAAAAAGTGCCACCAACAAGATCCGGAGTACACAATGATACAAAAATAGTTCAACAAAGGGTCCACCGGTGCTAGATGTTCAGTGGGATTTTATCTAAAATTATAGAGGATTACAAAAACTTCTGCAGCTCTTCTCAATTGGGGCATCCCAAAACAAAAATAAAAACAAACAATTGTGTAACACTGTACCGCAAGTGATAGTCTACCTGTGAGGCAGACAAAAAACACTTTTTTATAGAGGAAGGCTATGGCCTTGATGTGTTAAAAATCTGGATCCCTCCAAATTCACTGTTCTACATTCAGAGAAAGAAACACCATATGGTGTAATATTGTTTCAATTTATTAAAAAGTCTACACAATCAAGGTTGATCAGACTCTTACCCTTTAGATTGGTCCACAAATAAATGCAGACAAATACAGCACAATATTATTTGTCTGCAGGCGTCCCTGTGGCGCACTGTACCATCTTTGGGGTTTAAGTAGATCCTCCCTGGGAGTCTCTCCAACCAACGCGTTCTGATACCCCACAAGGTATCTTTTTCAAGGTTTGACAAAGGTGCCTTATGGAGTATCGAAACGCGAGTCTTTGGGCAGGTGCTACACATGGGGCTTATCAGGATGCAATGGTTTCCTGCATGTGGCTGGCGCAGCTGAGCCATGGCGCTCTCCTTTTTGCTGTGCCTGATTCAACTACATACTGAGTGCATGTTTAAAACTGGCCCTGTCCACATTCAATCTGTCTCCGAATCATGCAGAATTACTTATATGTGGCTTATTCCTTTAAAAACTTAAAAAAGTTATGTTTACAAAGGACTTATGCCCTTAGAGCCTTTAATAAACTGCCCCCTAAAAGTCTGCACAGCCTGAAATTTTTTATTTCAATAAAAAGTATTTTTATTCGATAAGTATATCTTTTTTTTTTTCATTGTCCCTTGTATGTCAGCAAAGCAATAACATGCTAAAAGGAAACTTATTGAAAGCCATAGATTAAATTATTAAGTAAGTCACAATGTTTTTCACTTCCTTATTGTTGTATACACCATAGGGGACTTTACTGCAACGAGCCTTTCAGGTTCTAATGCATTTTTGATCTTTGCTTTGGCTAAAAACAACAGAGCTGTAATTATAGAATCAAATATAACTGGACAGCACAGACCTAAAAAAAAATCTAAAGAACATACCAGTTGCTTATGATTAACCCTTCCAACATCAAGCGCTAGTAGCAGATCCAATGGTGAGCCACTTTAAAATAAGAACATTAACATTGTTCAACATTCAATGTAGACCATATTTGAATTAAACAAAAAAAATTGAAAATTGCAATTCATTTAAACATTTAAACCAGACTCTTTAAATCGAAAAAAAAAAAAATTGGACTGCAAAGGGTTAAAGAGTTAGATTTACTGTTAAATGTGGAAATATTTTAACCACTGGTTAAAACCTATAGCGGTAAGTTTACTGGTGGTAGATGTTGAATATGTATGAATCATCTGAAACTCATTGAAGATGAATTGTTGATTCTATCCACCATAAGGGCTGGATATGATATCCCGACACTCAGCCAACGGTCAGAATCACAACAGCGGATTCATGATGTTCAGAAATGTGGAGGATGTTTTACACCTGCGCTGCTGAATCTATATTGTTTTGCTTGTGAGCTTTGCTGAACAAAAGGACAACCGGAGACACTCAGTAATAATGTAACAAAATTTATGCATATAAAAAGAATTGGTAACAAAGTATATATTTTAAATTTACACAGATATATTATTAAAATCAAGTAAAGTTATGATAAGGCATGCTCAATAGATATATGGGGCAGAAAACGCTCTCCACTTAGGTCACAAATATGTGTTTTAGATGCTTGGTATCAAGGAGCGAAGATTATACAAGAATTATAGCAGAAATAAGAAATAAGTAGACGCCTACTTCCGCTACTCTGCAGAAACCTCCCACTTTTTGAGATCACAGTCTCGCCATCTTGGAGCCGGCTCACGCTACCAATTGAGCCCAACTACAGCCAGCCTACTACATCTCCCACCATTCAACACTGCCTACGGCTTCCCACTCCAGCCGGCAGCCTATCGGAGCCCCCCTCTCCGGCGGACGTCACTAAGCCTTCGCTCCGGGTTGAGCCCTCGACACTTCCGGGTTCCCCGTCAGAGCTACAGACACAGCATCACCACGTACACCGGGTTGAGCAGCATTCACCATCGTGCTCCCCGGCCCCTCCAGCTATCCATCTCAAGGAGGGTGAGCATATTATCCAGGACAAAAGTGCGTCTCCTGAACTATTCCATCTGCGCTACATACTCTAAAAAGGTGTTACGCTACTTGTCCTCTGTGCATATTCTATCTGCCTCTATCCATCGGCATTGGCTTGTGTTTCCCGCAACCCTCCCCCCACCATCTAACAGCTTATTTCTGCTACTAACAAGACTGGCTATAATTCTTGTATAATCTTCGCTCCTTGATACCAAGCATCTAAAACACATATTTGTGACCTAAGTGGAGAGCGTTTTCTGCCCCATATATCTATTGAGCATGCCTTATCATAACTGTACTTGATTTTAATAATATATCTGTGTAAATTTAAAATATATACTTTGTTACCAATTCTTTTTATATGCATACATTTTGTTACATTATTACTGAGTGTCTCCAGTTGTCCTTTTGTTCAGCAAAGCTCACAGGCAAAACAATATAGATTCAGCAGCACAGGTGTAAAACATCCTCCTCTTTTTTGAATTCCCTGAGTGAGACCTAGCACGCTCACTTACACTTTGCGGCAGCTGTTAATCTAGTTTATATACATTTTTAATATATAATTGTATTTTTCTTTGATATTTTGGTTAAGCTTTTGCTTTTCCTAAAAATCAGCGCCAGGATCTGTGAACAGAAGAGGCTCTCTTTCGGATCCTCCTACGTCCACAGAAAACCCCCTCCATGTTCAGAAATGTGACATACTGTATACCAGTGAGTATTCTGACAGTAACATTACCCCTGCCGTTAACACACCCCTTCTGCACCCTAACCCTAAGCATCTCATTCAACAGCCTAACCCTAGTGCCTAACTCTAACCCTAACTGTAAATCTAACAATTACCCTTATTCATCTTGTCAGGATCATGCTTCGGTGCTTTGCTACCAAGATTCTGATATCATGAGCACCGGGATATTTACTACGTACCCCACCACCGGGTTGGGAGCTGTGCACTGCAAAACTTCATCTACAGCAGAAGCCTGTATATTGTAGACTGCTTCCTGCATTTTGATTGGTGGATATCTCCAAAACTGTTGATACGCCCCACTGCCTAAGGAGGCGGTCAGGAGTCGTAAATGTGCAATACTGTATATCTTATAATTCAGTCCGATTTCAAATTTCTGTAATTTTTAAGGTCATGCTTTATTTTTTATATTTACTTTTTTATATTTTTTATACTTGAGCTTGTAATTGTCATATCATTTTTGATTTTTTTTGCCAATTAATTATCTGTATTACTGACATTATGTATATTTTTAAATTAGTTTATCCATGACCGGAATGGTATTTTAATAGCACTTATATATGAAATAACATGATTTATATAAGAACTATCTTGGATTTTTTTCCCATATTTATTTAGAAACCACCAAACTAAATTTACTGGACTATCTCAAACCCTTTAGTAGCTCTCCAGATATAATAGAGTAAGAGACCGTTTGGTGGCTGTGTCCATTTTATAGAGGTATCATAGAGCATCCGGTCAGAAAGTTGATAGTAACCATATTGATATTTATAAGGTCAATACCACAATGTTCATGGACAACACGTCACATAGAAACATAGAGAGATTTTTTTTAGTCTTTACAGGTAAGTTTTGTGATGTAGGCCATGTACCATTTTGGTTGCACTTGTTTGTAACATCTCTGATGTATTTATATCCTTCTGGAGATATGGCCTCCAGAACTGGACACAATACTCTAGATGAGGTCGTAACAATGACCTATACAGTATCATTATTATTTGTTCTTTCTGCTGCCGATTCCTCTTCCTGTGCAACCAAGCATCTGAATTGCCTTCCTCATCCTTCTTGTTACATTGTTTACCCTGCTTTAAGTCACCCGAAATAGTGATTACTAGATCCCTTTCCTTCTCAGTAGTTGCATACCTTTGTGTCATTTGCAAAAAAGTTAGTTTACTTTTTGTTCAGTCTCTCACTAAGCCGCTTGGCAAATTCGAAACTTACAGCATAACCCTCCTTTACTTTTCAATAATCGATCTGGATACGATGTCTGAACAGTATTTATTATTCAGTAAAGGGATCACGTATATATGCGATGATTGATTAGATGGTGTAATAAGCATAACGTTGCATAGACATGAAATTGTTGGGTTGATGTGAAGTGGCATATACAGTACAAGTGAAGTGCGTTGCATATACTTGAAGTGAAATGCATATAGTTGAAGTGAATTGGTAAAACTGTAAACAAACATAAACATGCAATTACAATTTGCACATAGGAAAATACAAGGTAAACATATGCAATACACATAACATTGTGCATACAGACATGGCATTACATATAAAAGATATATTCTAGAGTGTAACTGGTATTGCTAGCATACATAACTGCCTAAATGGGTTCATGGTGACACAGTTTTGAGTGACAAACTCACCATCGAATGCTGTATCAGGCTGGACCATGTGAAGACTTAATATGGCCACTAGCATCATCTTTGTCCCAGAATGCATTGCTAGCTATCTAGCTACAGAAAGCTAAGGGGGACAAACTACCTGGTATAGATCTGTGCTGACCACAGGAAGGAGTGGACTATGCAAAACACAGACACAATTGTACACAAAGGAAACTTATGCTGAAGGCATGACACTTGCCATACTATTTGCAATGTCACCAATAAAGATATTAAAGAGCACTGGTCCAAGTACAGATCCCTGGGGTACTCAACTGGTAAAATGTTCTTCCTATGAATGCACCCCATTTACTACAAGATTTTATCCATTCAACCTTTTTTTAGAAAGCATTTTTCATAAAAAAAAATTCTTTATTAAAATAATTTATTTTCCAAAATCTTTATGCAGCTTGATAACATCCAGTGGTTCAGATATTTTCAAATAAGGATAAAAAAAAAGTCAGACGCGTTTCGTCATCAAGACTTCATCAGGGGTGATGATCACTTATCTGTGGCCACTTCCCTGTTTTTCAGTTGTGAATACTAAACACATGGGGGAAGGTTATCAAGTCACAAGCTATAGGAGTAATACCAGACGACTGGAAATTAGGGAGTAGGTTAAGGTACTAGAGAAATGTATTACTCACTGGAACTGCAGCTTTGGAAGTCAGAACCGGAACTGCAACACACATGACTGCTGGGGTCCAGCAGAAGACCCTGGAACAGCTTTTTCCACCAGAAGAAGTTTAGAGACCACTAGAAACGGTTTGTTGACATTTTTCATGTCAACTCGGTAGACATGACTAAAGTCAATATGCTAGGCATACCAACCGTTCTAGCATGTTTACATTCTCATGTCTACATGAAGACTGTCAACAAATCACACCATACCCCTAATGTCAACTTTCTCCAGTCATTTTACCCTCGCCAACATCAGAAAACTCTTTTCTCTTTGTTATGTAAGGCTGTCAAAGGTTTAGAAGTAAGCTTGCACTTCCTAAGTCATATTTCCCTGCTTTCCTTTTCCATTATGTTTTTTCCTGGCCCAGTTACACTTCCTTTCTTACACTGCATCTCTCCCTTCAAACCGTGCAGCTTAATGATATACTGAGCTTATGATAAACATGTATGTATGCCACCCAACCACAATGGCATAATTGTAGCATTACACTGTACTACATTTGTCAGGAACATTGCGGCAGCCAAGGAGATGACACAGAAAATTAAATTCCTCGACCGTATATTTTATGTGATATCAACTTAAATTGTTTTACAAACCATGAATTAGCAAAAATAAATAATATATTTTTTGGTGTAAAGGTAATAAATTTGCTTAGGGTCGAGTGCTCTATTTTCATACGTCATCATGTTAGTATAAGGATACATTTTTAGCAAGTTAGTCACTGTATATAAGCATATTTTGACTGAGATTTCATACATCTGAAATGGGAAACTGACTACGTGGGTCTGCCTGGATGTAGCAATCTCTGAGAGTCCCTAGTGTGAACTATTGATGTGAACCAGAAATAACTGAGGACTTCTTTCTTTCTTTCTTTTTTTCTTTCTGGAAAATGTTTTATTTCACATTTGTCTTTGTGAACATAATCATTTTCTTGGGGTTGGTACCTGAAGTCTACCCTTCCCCCAAAGTATCTAAATTAATTTAGATACTTTGTATCAAGTATCAACATTAAAATCGATAAAGGAAATCTACTGTATACCCCATGTAAAAGTAGTTTTCTTATTTTCTATAATGCTTAGGTTTTTTCCACCTACTGAGATAGAATATTATCTGTAACACGACTGAAGGTACGCATCATTTTTTTTTTATATTGAGTAATTTTTATTAATTATTCAAAACACTGAAAAACAGCGCAACCATAAACAACTTTAACAATAAGAAATGAAAAATAAAAATAAAAATTACAAATGTTATATCATTACAATAATAATATCTAACTTAAGGTGCCCATACACTAGTAAGATTTATCTTCAGATCTGGCTGGTTGGAACAAAAACATGGTTATGGATGAGTGACAGTTTGTCAGTTTTCCAGCATCTCCAAGCAAATGGTCAACTGTCATTTGCTCTCCTCCAGAACCATGTTTTTGTTCCAACCAGCCAGATCTGAAGATAAATCTGCGTGTGTATGGCCACCTTTACAATAGTAATATTAGTATTCCCTTTTCTAAATATTCTTTTTCTAAAGCAGGATACCGTAGTCTGTTTTAAGAATGAATAGTTTCAGTTTCACCTTTTTATCAATACCAAGATGCTGTATTGTTTGTTTTGTGACTTTTATATTTTGAACCCAACATATGACTTTTATATGTTTGATTAACATCCAACATGTTTAACATCCTGCATCATATTTCACACCACTTAAAGTGGTCCTGGAGAGGAGGTAGAACCCCCCCCCCCCCCCTTCCCTCTATAAGGCAAAGACAAGGCCCCAAGCAAACTATTATGCTTTTCTGTTAGAATTACAATGCAGGGTTCAAGGTTGACTTTGATATAGTTTCAGCTCACCACTACATGTGGTGGAACTCAGTTCCCCGTCCCAAACTATGGCTGAATGCAATTTAAGTAAGGTTTCTCATGGCAACTTATTTGGAACCATGTGTAAAACACAATACATGAACAACCCTGATAAGTATCAGTGTCCTTTCTTCAACAAGTACAGTAGATCTCAGATCTAGGGGCCACCGTCCACACTTTTTAGGGGCCACTCCCAAGGACCGTCCCAATTCTGGTGCCTCCTTTACAATGTCCCTGAAATAATTTATCAAAAGTAGGGAAGTATGGTTAAATTGCATTTGGAAGTTATTGCATAGGCATTGCATTTATTAACACATATAATATGCTGAGTTAGAAGAAAAGAAATATCACTCCGGCCAAAGGGCCCCCTAAAACAGGAGGCACTGACACCCTGGGCCCCCACTTAATTTGTTTCTGGACCACATATGGAACTAGACATACCTTTTGGGTGGCGCAGGACCAGCTATCCTCAACGAGGCGCCATGCGAAATTCTAATACCAACTATAATCTCCCTGAAACTAGTTTTCAAAAGTAAGCAAGCATGCATTTAATGACAGAATACCAGCTCATTGCCTTCCAATAAACAGAAAGTTCTGTGCAAATTTACACTTCTTTAACATGAACCTGTTATGCTGTACTGTGAATTAGGTTGATGCAGTCTCTATATTATTAATACTTACTGAGTGGCTCATATTAAGTCACCATCTCATTTATAAATCACTAAACCAAGTCATTTCAGGAAACAAAAAAAGGTTCATTTCCATAAAGCTTAAATATATACTAATGTAAGTAGAAAATGTGTGCAGAGATGTCTCTGAAATTCCTGGCTTTGGTGAAAAGGGAGAGCAGAAAAAAATAGTGTTTTCAATCAAGCGCTGAACCTAAATAGAAATCTAGAAATCCTATTAAAGGAAAGCAATGTTGACAGGTGAATTAATGTAAATGTCTATCAGGACTCCTTAACAGGGTATAGACACCAGCCTGGAAATACCAAATGTTCATATACATAGACAATTTTAATCCCCTCATTTCGCCATCTGATGGATGATTATGGAAAATAAAGTGGTAATGTAGATTTGGTCTAATCGTGTTCCTTCTGCTGTCGGAATTTTAATATATGAGTATGTTCAGGAGGTACAGTTTCTAACCTTCTTAAAAGAACTCACTAACCTAACAATTTAAGTCCCCAGTAATAGAGACAAGCAGCTTTGCCTGGAAATTGCTGCTTTCACACTTTTCCTTCTGCATTTCCATGTTTTACTTTTATCTTGTACAATTGTCATTTTTGCTCTACTATTTAGCTATGTTTGTCAGTATTTTGGCATCAAATAGAACAGAGAGCAAGATCATATATCAATACATATTGTATATTTCCGTTACCGTATCTAAAAGACATGGGGCAGATTTATTAAGCTTGGAGAAGAGATAAACTGGAGATAAAGCGGAGAAAAGGTAAAAGGAGATAAAGCACCAGCCAATCAGCTGTGTTTGGAAAAGACAGTTGGGAGCTGATTGGCTGGTGCTTTATCTCCTTTTACCTTTTCTCCGCTTTATCTCCAGTTTATCTCTTCTCCAAGCTTAATAAATCTGCCCCATAAACACCACAATCAGGGATATACTTTATTTCTGTATGGATTGCTTAAGTCGCCGAATCGGGCTTTCACCCCCCAGCACATAACATCTTATGCGCCGGTTCCAGCTTTCACCTCCCAAGCAGCTCGCCACAGCCATAACATTTGTCAGTTCCATATTTCACTCCCCAAGAACATCGCCGTGTCCAGAACATCTCATGCACCGTTTCCAGCTTTCACCCACCAAACACCTCATCAAGACAGGAATACCTCATGTGGCGGTTCCAGTTTTAACCCCCTAGAACCTTGACATGGCCATAACATCTTAAAAATCAGTTCCGCCATTCACTCCCCCAAAGCATCTCGCTGAGGCCGAAAGATCTTATGCACCGTTTCCGGCTTTCACCCCCAAACACCTCGCCGCAGACAGAACATAACATTGATCGGTTCCAGCTTTCACTCCTGAACTTCTCGACGTGCTACAGCGCATATTTTACCCTATACTGCAGACAAGTGACTCACTTTTACAAACGTAGCAATGTACACAAATGGAAACTATGATGAGAAAGTTTCTAGATAGAGGGTACTGCCAGAAAGAACTCATGTGTGCGATGACGAAAGCATTGAAACGTCCTCACAATGAATGTCTGACTGTGAGTACAAAGAAGACCACAAAGCCTATTCTTCCATTAGTTACAACTTACAACACTGCTAGCAACCCCATTTCCACTGCAAGCAACCTAGTTAAAACTGACAAACATCTGAAATGCCTCAGGGATACATGGTTGTTGAACTGCCACAAGAGAGGTCGCAACCTCAAAGTTTTGTTGGTGCCAAATGATATTTCCATCTCCAAAAATCCATAGTTCAATTGAAACGTTGACCGTATACTGAGGCGTTGTTTTCCGTTTTTGAAAACTGGGGAGTGCCACATATCCTCTCTATTATATATATATATATGTATATATATATATATATATATATATATATATATATATATATATATACAAGTGGTAGTAGTCCGGCACTCCAATAACCAGAAATACTTGGGCGGGTGCCTCCAATAAACCAACCTGGCGAGGGAAGGTTCAATACAGCATACTTGGGTATCCTGAAGACGGTATAATAAATTACCGAAACGTTGATTAAGAATTATGACTACGTGTCGTCTATTATGCCTGTGGAAGTCTAGGTACACACATGCCATTTTGTGATAGTATGGCCGCCATTTTGGTTCGCAGAGTTGCGCAAATAAAGTTTCCATACCCGAGTATGTGTGACAATGTGGACCAGAAGAGTAGACATACTATCACACATAAATTCATAATAACACACTTACACGAAATGAAATATAGTTAAAAGGTTTAGAACGCCACACATAGCTTAGTTAGCCCTGCACACACCTGTCTGTATCGTGTTTAGTACCGTTCCGTTCAGCTCATTATGCGAAGTATTCCGGTCATTGCGAATATTTCGCAATGTACACTGCCCGATAGTTATGGACATAATCCATATCTCAGAGACAGTTTCTGTTGAAAGTAGTTAACAAAGGAAACTAGATAAAACCGGTTCTTATCCTTGCTGACGCCGAAACCACCAAACAAAAGACTCTTAAAGTTCACTCCCCTGCACCTGGTCAGACCAGGTACAGCGTCTAACCTCCAATCACAGTGGACCGGACATATGATCTCTGACCAATGAGAGTGGCCTTTGACCTCCCCTTTCTGACCCTATAAGATAGGCGACCCGGAGCAAGCTCGGGCACTTCGGCACATCTACCTTCCCTTGACCTTCCTACCGGACTATAGTTCATTCCTGAACGATAGTGAGCTCTGACCGGACTGCGCTTCGCATACTTGATGACCACGGGTAACGGTTGCATTTCACGGTATTTATTCTTAAAGTATTGTTGGCTGGTTGTGTCTTGTATCTGTATTCTTTCCCCTTAGCAGAGTCTGTTTAGTATTCAATGTTAGTATATTGTATTACTTGTTATACTTGTTTATTCTTATTTCTGTAACCCCCTTTTGTCCATTAGGGACTTAAATACAACCTTTTTACGGAGTTCTAATCTCCTTATTTCTATTCAGTGGTCGTGTCTGTTTATTCGCATAATAGCGATAAGGTATATTACGGACACTGTCCTTTAAGGTATATTCGCAGAATAGAGACAAAGTACTGCGAAAGGATCTCGTATTAAGGTATTGTTTCTTGGTGCAAAATACTAAGTAAAAGGTACGCTACGCTGCGCTACGTTTTGTTCGCACGTAGTTAGGCATAAAGGGTAAGCAGGTTACGGACACATTACGTGACCTGCGCTTTTCACTCATTGTCTCTCTGGTCATAATCAAATCGCCATTAACAATTGGGGTGCTCGCCCGGCCGTTTCACATTCCAGAACTCAGTACCAGGCGTGCGACCCGACCTATACCAGCAAAAGGGTGGAAGTATTATCCATTGCTGGATAGGCCGGGTCCGCGGCGGTGCGGGGTTTGGGAAGTGCTAGCGTTGAACCCGGAGCACAATAAGTGAAAGCCACGTGTTTTAAAGCATATATTAAGTGTTTAGTAAACTGTACTTCTGCCTGCCACAAGTAGTTTAACGGGGTATAGTGTCTTGAGTTGCTTGTTCATTACAGAATATGTACCACGTGCGATAAGGTTCGCACACGTGGAATCTGTGTTTATTATAGTACATAGAGGATCCCCTCTGTGCAAAACTATAATTGTTTATTGTTAGTTACCGCAAAAACAGGGACTCCGCCACGTGGCGACAAGTCCTGGGCCTTTTGCAGTAACGTAAAGCGTCTATTGTGTATTACGCAAGGTGCGCGCGCACGTGCACACATCGGGAAAGTTTCGCATCTTTGTACGTGGTTTACGGATTAAGTACGGGATTTATTTCGCATCTTGATACGTAACTCTCGGACAGAGTTAAGGGATTTATTCCACATTTAGGCGCAATTACTGCGTATAGCGAAACCCGAGCGCAACCTTGCAAATACACTATAGAACACGTGGGTGGCCGATTCATCGGCGGCCTGTGAACAACGCACGTACACACGTGGCTGTTCATTGGTACTGCACACGCAGCACACATAGGAACTAAAAGGTGAACAGTGTTAAACCACTAACTTTATTTAAACAAGTATAGTAATATACTGCGAATAAGGCGGTGATTAATAAAAGAAAAAAAAAGTTTTTTTTCTCTTTTTGTTCATTTTTTTATAAGCAAGCAACTCAAGCATTATTTTAATAGATTCCTATAGTTTATAATAAGGGATTTATACCTGCATAAGAATCTAGTGAAAAGCTACCGGCCTGGGAAAATTTTCTGTACAGAAATATTTCAAAAATAAGCATAAGACCGAGGTGTAACTAGCGCCCAGTGTGAAAAATAACTGAGGCGGACGGGTGTGAGACGGACACGACCCAAGCGCAGTGTAGTCCAGTGTAGGACAGGTCCAGTTAGGACAGGGTGTACGTGCCGACGTACACATAGGAACTGCCCCTTCAGTGGAATTGATTCCGCTAGGAGGGTACAAGAAGATATATCGGAACGCACTTGTTTCCGATTAGCTACTTTAGAAATCCAATTTTTGGGGGTATAGGAAAACAAGTTTGTTATACCCTGGAAAAATTGTGCCGCACCAAGCAAGTTGGCTAGAAGTTCGCTGCTAGTTGAAAGACTTGGTGATTGAGTATCGTACCTCGCATTGTGGGCTTCACGCTTGATTGCGGAATAGTGTCGCTGTGTGGAGAAGTGAGTGGTTGGGGAGCTCTCAGATAAGTAATAACCCACCGATATCTATTAAGCTGTGAACGTTTATTCCTGTAACTATGGGTAATAACGGGTCACGCTGTGATAACGTGCATATTAGAGAGGAAGCAAGCCGGCCAAAAGGATCGGCTGCTTTTATTATGTGCAGGAAGCACGGTGAACTCGCAGTTGTTTATCAAAATAAATGGAGAAAAATGACACAAGGCAGCAAGTTAGAATTTCCCAGTGTTGGTAGCTTCGATCCAGAAATCTTATCGGCAGTAAAAGATGAAATATGCCTACTCTCCAGTCGTAAGGAGAGAGTGAAGCATATAAATATTCTTAAATTGTGGCAGAAGGAAGGACAGGAACAATGGGGAACCAGAAGTCTGGCAATACCTGATGCAATCAGCCACAATAAAAATGCAAATGCAACCGCTGCCACAATAGAATCAGCTCCCCCACCCCCATATGTGCCGAAGGGGTTAATGACTTATAAGAAAGACATGAGTAATAATGTACCTGTTGCTAACTTGTACCCTGTCTTATCCCCTTATAAGGAAACCCGAGAGGAGAACGAGCAGCTGTTGGCACTGGCCGTCTCCCATGCCATTAATATGCTTGAGGGTAAAGCTCAACCTGCTGCTGGGGCTCCAGCACAGGAGGAGGAGGCAGCTGGTGCCAACAGCATAGAATTGGACTCAGGTAAGGATGCACCACACAGCACAGACACAGACGACTCCCAAGCAGGTCCCAGTAATGCAGATGTGGTACAAACATACCCTGTACGCACACTGGAGGTTCCCTATGGTAAGGCAGACAGAGAGGGTGTGATACCTACCAGAAAGATGACCATGCTAAACCCATGGACACGGTTAGAGCTGCGGTCCATCATTACAGATTTCCCTGATCCTAGGAAAGATCTGGCAGTGTGCCGGAAATTTGTAAGGGATCTAGGAAACTCTGATGAGCCCACCAACAAGGATTGGAGAATCATGTTGAGGGCCTGTCTCCCCACTCACATTGACATCCCGAAATTCATTCAGGATAGTGGATTGAAAGTGGACAAGGAGATAAATGATGAGATCAACCAGGAGAATATACGCCTGATTAACTTACAGTTGGGAGTGTACTTTCCTGCAGCAGTGGAATATAGCAAGATATTCACTATCAAACAAAAAGATGGTGAAGTAGCTAGCGAATATTTCAGCCGGGGTCTGATGGCGGTATCAAAGTACACTGGTGTCTCCGAGCCTAAGGACGACCCCCACCTGAGGGAGCTGATTGTCTCTGTGCTGGTGGAAGGGCTTAGCGAAAACCTGAGAGCCAGAGTCCAAACTTCTTTCCAAAATTGGCGTGGAATGACGGTGGATGCCCTAAGGGAATCCGCTGTGGACCACGACCGCAACATCAAGAAACGCAGAGAACTGCAAACTGACAAACTGATGATGGTTAGCATCCAGGCCCTTACTAATGCCCCAAACAAAGCTGCATACCAACAACGAAACACCAGGGACACAGGTAGAAAGCCAATTATCTGTTACAACTGCAATGAGGAAGGTCACTATGCAGCTCGTTGTAGGTTAAGAAACCCTAGGAATTATCAGACACATAAGCGAGAATGGGAATCTCACAAAGGTGAGACACGGAGATACCCAGCCCCTAGACAATGGGAGGAGACAGACAGGTCACGCAACATGCCTCCTCCCCATCTGATGGCTGACACTGTGCTAAGGGCAACCCAGGTCAGACCATAGGAAACAGGTCATACCTGTATCCTACAGCCAGTTAGACTAACACAACACCTTGGAGAGGAACCTCAGGTGAAGGTTGATATAGCTGGAGTAAGGCAAACCTTTTTGGTTGATACAGGGGCGGCCAGATCTGTTCTCAACACTCCTCTTCACTTGGGTTTCACTAACCAATCAGTAGCAGCAATTGGGGTAACAGGAAAAATACAACATTACCCACTGACGAAACCAGCAGAGGTTACAATTGGGCCTTTGCATACCAAACATTCTTTCCTGTTGGCTGCAGCGGCCCCGACTAACCTCCTGGGTAGAGATTTACTATGCAAAATGGGATGTGTCATCTATTGCACCCCCGATGGGGTATTTCTGGACACTCCCAGAAATCTTACACAAGAAGTGCAAGATATGCTGGATAGTCCTCAGAGGCTAATGTTGTGTTCCACTGTTGTAGAATCAAATCCATCTAGGGTAGCTGAAATTACAGCACAAATACCGAGTTTGGACTAAAGATGGACAGGATGCTGGGCTGATGGCAAATGTAGCTCCAGTAGAAATCCGCTTAAAAGAAGGCAGGATAGCCCCAAAAATACTGCAATACCCTTTAAAACCTGAAGTTGAGCTAGGAATATTTCCAGTGATCCAACGGTTGCTCCAACAGGAAATCCTAGTTAGAACTTCCAGCACGGCCAATAGTCCCATCTTTCCTGTGAAAAAGAGCGGGGGGAGGGGCTACAGACTAGTGCAGGATTTAAGAGGGGTAAACAAGGTAGTTGAAAGCCAATTCCCCGTAGTGCCAAACCCAGCCGTCATCCTAATGCAAATCCCACCTCACTGTACTCATTTCACAGTCATTGATTTGTGTTCAGCATTCTTCTCCGTCCCTTTGCATCCTGACAGCCAGTATCTGTTCGCCTTTACTTACAGAGGAGTACAGTATACCTGGACACGACTCCCCCAGGGGTTCATAGACAGCCCCAGCATCTTCTCCCAGGCCTTGCATGATTGTTTGCAATCCTTTCAACCCATGAGCGGTTCGATACTGATACAATATGTCGACGACTTATTGTTGTGTTCTGAGTCACTGGAGTCATCAGTGGATGACACTAGACAACTACTGATGCATCTCTCAGAAACAGGACATAAAGTATCAAAGGATAAGCTGCAATTATGCCAGGCCAGGGTTAAGTATCTGGGCCACTGCCTTACCCAAGGGCTGAGACACCTCACCGACGACAGAATCCAAGCGATTCAGAACATGGTACTGCCACAAACCCAACATCAGATCCGTACGTTCTTAGGCATGTGTGGATACTGTCGCAATTGGATCCCAGGATTCTCTATTCTGGCATTACCACTGCAAGAGATGGTTTCCTCAACTAAGCCTGATCGGGTCTCTCATACTGAGGAATCTGAACTGGCTTTCGAGGAACTAAAGGTGAGCCTAACAAAGGCCCCAGCACTGGGAATGCCAGATTATGGGAAACCCTTTGAACTGTACGGAACTGAATCAGGTGGGTGTGCGGCAGGAGTGCTTGTACAAAAACATGGTGATGCCAACCGACCAATAGCGTACTACAGTGGCCAGCTGGACACAGTAGCACGCTCACTCCCAACTTGCTTACGAAGTGTAGCTGCAATAGCACAACTAGTAAGTAAAAGTGAGGACGTAGTGTTGGGACACGATTTAACTGTTCATGCTCCCCATGCTGTCTCTGCCCTCCTAAATTCTGCCCAAACACGTCATGTGTCCTCAGCACGGTTCACTAAGTGGGAACTGGCGCTGATGGCCCCAGTAAATATTACCATCAAAACATGCAACACACTAAACCCAGCCACATTCCTTCCTCATGTGCCCTCCAAGGCACAAAGGGTGGAGGGTGATGGGAATGTTGCTGAATATGGTAAAGCAGAGTTTAGTGAGAGTGAGGACAAACATGATTGCATGACCTACCTGAATCAGACCTTCACAGCACGTCCTGACATAAGCGACAGCCCATTAAGTGAGGTAGACATAACCTTATTCACAGATGGTAGCTGTCATAGACAGACGGAGACGGGAGAGCTGTGCACAGGCTACGCGGTAGTAGATGAAGAAGGTATTGTGGAAGCTGAACCCTTAGGACCACCTCACTCAGCACAAGTAGCGGAACTGGTGGCACTGACCAGAGCATGTGAACTGGCCAAAGGGAAATCAGTTAACATATATACCGACTCCAGATATGCTTTCGGAGTAGTCCATGATTTTGGAGCCCTATGGCGCCTCCGAAATTTCATGACGGCGGCTGGCACACCAGTGGCGCATGCGATGTACATTAGAAGACTTCTGGGAGCTATCCAGCTTCCAAACAGAGTGGCTGTTATCAAGTGCAAAGCTCACACATCAGAGAAAGACCCGGTGTCACTTGGTAACAGCCGCGCTGATGAGGCAGCGAAAAGGGCCGCATGCCCTGTAAATATTTTCACCCATCCCACCAACCTTTGTACACTGAACATGGTATCCACATCCAAACTGATAGACATGCAGAATTTGTGTTCCCCACAGGAAAGAGCAGTATGGAAGTCGAAGGGATGTGGCCAAGAGTCCACCAGACTTTGGAGAGATGGACACGGGACACCAGTGGCCCCCAGAGCATACCTTCCTAGTCTAGCCGAGGCGGCCCATGGGCTGACACATCTTGGGAAGGAAGGTATGTGCAAGCTGGTAAAGGCCTACTGGTGTGCACCAGGGTTCGCTTCTCAAGCAGGTAGAGTGGCAATGTCATGCCTCACCTGTTTGAGGAAGAACGTTGAAAAAGCCATCCCAACAGAGCCATCCCACATCCCTCCTACAGAAGGCCCTTTCCAGGTAATACAAATCGACTTCATACAGTTACCACCCTGTAGAAATTTGAAATATGTATTGGTTTGTGTTGACATGTTTTCCAGCTGGGTGGAGGCTTTCCCCGCTGCCTCCAACACTGCTACCTTTACAGCAAAGAAAATATGTCAGGAGTTTGTCTGTAGATATGGTATCCCAAAGGTCATTGAGAGTGACAGAGGCACTCATTTCACAGGAGAGGTCTTCCAAATCATGTGTAAACTCCTGGGGATTAATAGTAAACTTCATACTCCATATCGTCCCCAGGCGAGCGCCAAAGTTGAGAGAATGAATGGTACTATTAAGAACAAATTGGGTAAAGTTATGGCTGAAACAGGGTTGTTATGGCCAGAGGCACTGCCTATTGTGTTGTATAGCATTAGGACCACTCCCAGGACTCCGCTCAACTTGTCCCCCTTCGAGATACTGTTTGGTCGGCAGCCACACATCATGATAGACCCACAGGATGATCTAAAATGTAATAATGAGCTAACTGTACAGTATATCCTAAAGCTAAACAAACAGCTAAGGGAGCAACAAAAGCAGCTGAATTTACTGAACCCTGATATGCCTACCGAGAATTGTCATAATCTTAAACCAGGAGACTTTGTTATGATCCGAAATTTCTTACGCTCAGGTTGTTTGATAGACCGTTGGGAAGGACCGTACCAAGTTTTGTTGACCAGCACTACATCGATTAAAGTCGCAGAGAGAGAGACTTGGATACATTCGTCCCACTGCAAGAAAGCCAGTAACCCAGAATCCCAGTGTGCAGAGAGCGAGAGAGAAGAAGTGTCGCTAGAAGCATTGTTTCGGGAACACTAAGAAGCAGCCAAGGTCGAGCAACCTGAGCGAACAAAGGTCTAAGAGCAGAGCAAAATAAAAGTCCCCTGGTAGAGATGATGGAAGGACTCCAGGCAAAAGGTTCACAGTTATGCATATATGTCTTTGTTTTCTTTCTGTGTTCCTCTCTTCATCCTAAAATACTCGGTGGCTGCCACATTCTAGAGCGATCGGAGCGGAGTTCTGACAGTGTAATAATGGACCCAGATATGGGTGAGGTAGAATCCCTAAACCAGCTTGACACTTTGCCCATGACAGGAGAAGGTAAAAGGTATGAGGAAAACGTAGTTCAAGGGCTATGTGATGATTTATTGTCTGGTGAGTACTGTGTCTGTAGATATTGTCAACCTAAAATGGAAGAAGGATGCATCCAGCGATGTCAGTCGACCAGTAAGGCAACTACCGGCCGACATCCCTTGAGTGATTACCACTCATTAGTGGGTAAGGTTTTAAACCAAACAGAATGCTGGGTGTGTTCACAAGTATTACATAAAAGGAGTAGTGTAGGCCTAGTCCCATACCCGCTTAATATTTCAGAGATAAGCGTATTAAATAAGGGGAGGCCATTGGATAAGAGATACCTGTATACCAGGTCCCCTAGTCTTAGATTACACCCATACCAAGTGGATAAATCCCTGGTATGTATGAACTTCTCAAGTTCCAGAACAATCGGTACTTGGGAAGTGACATGGCAAAACCAGACAATAACTTACTCCCAGCGTCCAGATGGAGAGCCCATAGATAAAGAATTATTGTTAAAAATCCGAACCAGTGGAAGACACTATAAATATGTGTACACGGTGAAGAAAAGTAAAATGATGGCCGGCAGAGTATCAGCCGGCTACTGTAATATGACCCTACAGCCAGAAACATGTGAGGAACGAGTCAGGGAGCAGGGGACGGGGATGTTCTTATGGATAATGTGTGACAAGATAATGAAATACTCTGTCCCTTATTTTCTCCCTGACGATGTTTATTATATTTGTGGTAGGAGGGCGTACAAATGGCTCTCCATGAACTACGTTGGTATTTGTTATCTAGGCAGAGTGTTACCGGAAGTGATGACCCTCACACACGATGAGATGATGAACATACACAGAGGTATTTCTCCTCCTTACACTCATACCCATTATGACCAAATCCATAAAAGGGATTTAACAATAAGAAAAGAACCCCTAGCTTCTGAAATGATACACGAGTCGTTCGGTATCCAACTCCTCATTGCATTAGATATCACCCATACCGCCAGAGGAGTTATCAATTTTAAGTATATACAAGCATTAGCAAGCTTGGTAGATAACATCACTGAGATTTATGATGACACTTTTAGGTACACTGGGAAGGAGTTGCAAGCGTATAAAAGAGAGCTAGTCCAACATCGGATGGTGTTGAACTATCTGACAGCTATGACAGGAGGATATTGTTTCACCCTTTCTACACAGTTTGGGGTGAAATGTTGTACATATATCACCAACAATACTGAAGACCCAGAAGAAATCATCGATCACCGGATGGATGAGATTCTTCAGCTTAAATGGGAATTTAGAAGGGAACATAATATCAGCCTGGCTGAAATAGGTAACAAAGTTAGCGAATGGACCTCCTGGTTGAATCCAATGCACTGGTTCTCTGGTTTAGGAGAATGGGCGCAGGGGATCATAGCTAGCATAGGAAAACTCCTTCTCTGCATCGGTGGTGCCATCATAGTCTTTGTGCTACTGTTCAAATGTTTAAAGGTGGTGACCCGGGGAAAGGCAAAACGTACCGAAATCATGAGTGTAAGAACGAGAGATACAGAGGAAGACCAGGGTTTGGTATATGACCCTAAAATCGAAACCACCTTCCTTTAAAGAAACCATATTTGTGAACGTGTATATGTTGTAACCACCCCTGTTTTTATTTTTATCCCAAAATTGTACATTATCCTTCGTGACCCTGAGTAGATTGTTCGATAAATGCGGCCCATCGTTTATCCATGATCCTGGATCGGCCGAGAGCAGATGGTTTACTCCCCTTATATGTTTAATTCATGTATCCCAATTTCTCTGTTTGGATTATGAATTTCTGTATTGTCGTGTGAAATGTTTTGTATTGTAACAGTTTTATAATTACTGTTAAAGGGTGGACTGTGGAAGTCTAGGTACACACACGCCATTTTGTGATAGTATGGCCGCCATTTTGGTTCGCAGAGTTGCGCAAATAAAGTTTCCATACCTGAGTATGTGTGACAATGTGGACCAGAAGAGTAGACATACTATCACACATAAATTCATAATAACACACTTACACGAAATGAAATATAGTTAAAAGGTTTAGAACGCCACACATAGCTTAGTTAGCCCTGCACACACCTGTCTGTATCGTGTTTAGTACCGTTCCGTTCAGCTCATTATGCGAAGTATTCCGGTCATTGCGAATATTTCGCAATGTACACTGCCCGATAGTTATGGACATAATCCATATCTCAGAGACAGTTTCTGTTGAAAGTAGTTAACAAAGGAAACTAGATAAAACCGGTTCTTATCCTTGCTGACGCCGAAACCACCAAACAAAAGACTCTTAAAGTTCACTCCCCTGCACCTGGTCAGACCAGGTACAGCGTCTAACCTCCAATCACAGTGGACCGGACATATGATCTCTGACCAATGAGAGTGGCCTTTGACCTCCCCTTTCTGACCCTATAAGATAGGCGACCCGGAGCAAGCTCGGGCACTTCGGCACATCTACCTTCCCTTGACCTTCCTACCAGACTATAGTTCATTCCTGAACGATAGTGAGCTCTGACCGGACTGCGCTTCGCATACTTGATGACCACGGGTAACGGTTGCATTTCACGGTATTTATTCTTAAAGTATTGTTGGCTGGTTGTGTCTTGTATCTGTATTCTTTCCCCTTAGCAGAGTCTGTTTAGTATTCAATGTTAGTATATTGTATTACTTGTTATACTTGTTTATTCTTATTTCTGTAACCCCCTTTTGTCCATTAGGGACTTAAATACAACCTTTTTACGGAGTTCTAATCTCCTTATTTCTATTCAGTGGTCGTGTCTGTTTATTCGCATAATAGCGATAAGGTATATTACGGACACTGTCCTTTAAGGTATATTCGCAGAATAGAGACAAAGTACTGCGAAAGGATCTCGTATTAAGATATTGTTTCTTGGTGCAAAATACTAAGTAAAAGGTACGCTACGCTGCGCTACGTTTTGTTCGCACGTAGTTAGGCATAAAGGGTAAGCAGGTTACGGACACATTACGTGACCTGCGCTTTTCACTCATTGTCTCTCTGGTCATAATCAAATCGCCATTAACATGCCAGTGACGTGAGTGCCACATCTACCCAAGTATGCTATATATATATATATATATATATATATATATATATATATATATATATATATATATATAGGTTGGGATCCGGCACTCCCAGATGCTTGGGATAGCTTGCAGCGGTGCCCTCACAGCTTATGGGGAAGCAGGATACAGGATGGTGAGTGTATTTGGCAAATTGCTAGAATCCATTCACTGTGGTGCTATAAAAGCTGTATTCACTGTATGTACCATTTATCCTGACGATAGTGCCGAATAAAGAGCACTAAAACGTTGACTTAAGACACAGTTCTGTCGACTCTTCATTTATTCAGACAGCGAGTGCCACACTCACCATCCTATATATATAAATATATAGAGAGAGAGAGATAGAGAGAGAGAGAGAGAGAGAGATAGAGAGATACTGCAGAATGATGCGGCACTCCAAACGATTGGAACAGTGCAAAAAATCTCCTTTATTAGCAATTGGTGAGGGAGCCCACTCGTAAGGACGCAATATTAGACTTAATACTTACAAATGGTGACAGAATATCTGACATAAATGTGGGTGAAAATCTGGAAACCAGTGACCATCAAGCAGTATGGTTCAAAATAAAGACAGAGACTGACTCATCGCACACAAAAGGTGGTGAGAAAGGTGTTAGATTTTAGGAAGGCTGATTTTGTAGAGATGGGAAACTCTGTAAGAGATTCTTTGGCAGAGTGGAAGAACTTGGAAGGAGTGCAGGATAAGTGGGAAAAATTAAAAAGTGCAATTCTAAAAGCAACAGAACTTTGTGTCAAAAGAGTTAGGAAAAACACAAGAAAAAGAATGCCATTGTGGTTAGCAACAGAACTTTGTGTCAAAAGAGTTAGGAAAAACACAAGAAAAAGAATGCCATTGCAAAGTTAGAAGCGCTTCCCGCGCCACAGCATGGCGGTAGCGCAGTATTTCCACTTCGCTGCAGGGACCCCGGCAACTCATAATCAGCGCCGCAGGGAACTCCAGGCTCTCCCGAGTCCCTAACCACAGGTACCCCCGCGCCGCACGGACCCCCCTGCCAGCTCCCCGCTGCACCCACAAGCAGTGGGGAGCTGGCGAAGAAACAACAGCGCCCGCAGACCCCCGGCGCCTCCCCGCCACCGCGGGGGCTGCGGCCCTTTAGTTACGCCACTGGTGCATGGCCTACTTCACAAAACGTACCAGGAAAGACTAAAAGATCTTAATATGTATACTTTAGAGCAGAGAAGGGAAAGGGGGGACATGATAGAAACTTTCAAATATATCAAGGGCTTTAACAAGGTACAGGTGGGAGACATTCTTCACAGGAAGAGGAGCAACAGAACACGAAGACATGCACTGAAACTAGAGGGAGGAAGATTCAGGGCAAATGTGAGGAAAAAAATTTTCACAGAAAGAGTAGTAGATAAGTGGAATAGCCTACCATCAGAGGTGGTAGACGCAAATACAGTAGTACAATTTAAACATGCTTGGGATAAGCATATTGATATCCTTACAAAAAAATAATCAAATATGGTTTGAGGTAACATGTTTAAAAAAGGGGCAGACTAGATGCCCAATTTACCATAAATAATTTGTTTCTAGTGCTCCACCATCTTTTTTTCTTTTTTTTTTTCCTTTTTTAATGCAAAGTGACTACCATAACCTTACCCCTAGCTTCCGGGATAAACACTACACTCCGCACTTTCCAGTCCTGTACAACACACTACACAACCCTGTCTCCTACATAACATCACACGTCTATGTACTATGCATAACACTGCACATCGCCTACATCACGCCGCAGGTCCCCTTCCCTTACAACACACTGCACAACCCTGTCTCCTACATCACACCGCATGTCTATGTACTCTGCATCACACTGCACATCGCCTACATCACGCCACATGTCCCCTTCCCTTACAACACACTGCACAACCCTGTCTCCTACATCACACCGCATGTCTACATACTCTGCATCACACTGCACATCGCCTACATCACGCCGCATGTCCACTTCCCTTACAACACACCACACAACCCTATCTCCTACATCACACCGCAGGCCTACGTGTTCTGCATCACACCACATATCCCCTTCCCCAATATCATGTCACAGGTCCATTTCTCTTACATCACCCCACACGTCCACGTCGAAAGTCCCCTTCCCCTACATCACGCTGCAGCGAGAAAGACAGAGAGGGAAAGAGGGAGGGTGTCAAGGTGAAAAAAAGAGAGGGGAAAAAGACAGGTACAGAAGATAGAGAGGGATTTAAAAGGAGAGAGAAAGAGAGCATGTCAGGGAGAGAAAGAGGAAGAGAGACAGAGAGAGGGGAGCAAGGGGGAGAGAGAGCAAAAGGGTGTCAGAGAGAGGGAGAGGGAGGGTGAGAGAGAGGAACAAGAGTGACAGGCAGAGAAAGAGAGCTGGAGGTGAGTGTGCACTAGACGAAGGGGGTGTCAGGAAGGGAGAGAGAGTGTGGGGGTAAAGATGAGTGAGCGTGGGGGAGGGAGAGGTCCAAGATACTACCAGTAACAATCTAAAGTACAGCATCAAATCTCTGGTGGGGGTGGGCACAAAAACAAAAATACAGGACAAAGCATTCAGTCTCTAATCTGTCAGTCAGTTCCCTCATCTGCCGCTCATCGACCTCTGAGTAGTAGAGGCAGCTCTCACAGAACAGTGTACACTGACAGAGCAGTGCCGAGCAACTTCCTACAGCTACAGTGCTGTGACAGCTGCCAGTCTCCAATCGGTCACTGGTGTGGTATGTGTGTAGGGAGGGGACAGATCCGGTCACTAGAGAGAGCCGAGCAAGCACTGGAGCTGGCAGCTGTCTAGTCAGTGAAAGCCTACCAGGACTTTTAAGCAAGGCCAGCTCCCGCAGATTTTCAGCAGAGCTTGCAGGCTCCCTGTGACTAGGGTTGCCACCTCTCCAGGATTTCCTGGATTCTCCCTGAATTGGTGGCAGCCCTCCAGGACATTTTTGCAGTCTCCCGGATTCAGGGATTCTCCCAGAATCCGGGTGACTTTGAAAGCCTCCACAGCCTCCTAACTGAGTGTGCATACTGTCAGGGGTGTAGGGAGGGTTTTTCCAGCAGAGCATGAGCTCTGGGTGTCAGAAAGGCCACAGGGCATGCACTGTGTGTCTCCAGCACTTGCGAGTTCCTTTCCGCCCCACAGCTCCGTCTACCTCCAGAAATATTTAAACTGGGCTGCGGGAGAGAGGACAGATGAGCACTGTGCAGCCAACAGCTCAGGGTGCTGCAGCAGCGCATCCTCCTAAACTGAGCCTCAGAGGAGAGATAAGCTGGCTGCTACTGTGTATTAATCCTAGGGGACCTCTGCCCAGTCAGTGCTGTAAGATGAGGAAATGGTGAGGCCAGTGTGGAGGGCGGGATTTGTGTGTGTGGACGGTCAGTGTTTGGGGCAGATCTGCATGTTAGAGAAGTGAGGGGGTGGTTGCTGTGAAGTTGTTGTCCCTGGTGTCACGGTGAGGGGAGGATGTATGAGGTATCTCTGTAGGAGTTGTCAATAGGGAAAATGTGTTATTAAATGTAATAATAGGGACTTCAATACAAGTCTGTATTAGAGGCCACACCCACTTTTCTGAAGAGGTCATGCCTGTTTTACAAAGCCACGCCCACTTTTCCTGGAGTGCGCACACACACACACACATGAAGGTGTGTGTGGGGGAATCTCCAGGAATCGAAGATGCCTGAGGTGGCAACCCTACCTGTGACCCACTGAACTCTAAGCCTTTGGATGCCTAGCTGTAAATCTGCTACTTATCAGCACCCACACCGTTGCTCCATTTTGAGCACTGTATTTATACAGATGCTTTTGCACCACAGATGAAAAATATAGACATAAAGGAGATATGTGTTCAATTGTTTAATAAAGGATTCCCCACATTTCGGACTTTTGTATTTATATTAGACACTCCGCTCCCAAATAGGCAATTTATTAGAAGCAATTGGGGTTATTTTGGTTCACTCTTTCTTATAAATTCCTTCTTAGATGGACAAAACCATGTGCACTGCAGGGGGGCAGATTTGGTTGAGTTATTTTGTTTCTGTGCAGGGAAAATACGGACTGCTTTATTTTTACACTGCAATTTAGATCTCACTTTGAAGTAAAACCCCACCCAAATCTAATTCTCTCTTCACAAGTTACATCTCCCCCACCTGCAGTGCACATGGTTTTGTCCATCTAAGAAGGAATTTGTCAGAAAGAGTGAACCAAAATGACCCCCAATATGCTTGCAAGCACTACTGACATGAGCAGCTATGAACATAAATGCCATGTATAAGATCTCCTGTGCATCTCAATGGGGTCTGAAGGTAACTTGTGATAAAGATTATAAGCTATATAAGGTAATAGTGCAATTAAGAGTGTTTAAGAGCATCAAAACGGACAGACAGTATCCAGTCTTGAACGTGCGTTGGCTCATAGCACCGTAAGACTCTCCGCACACACCAGCACGGAAGATTGAACAGATTACCACTACAAAGAGCACTGCTGAACTCCGGTTTTACTTCGGTGGTGTTTGTTCCACCTCCTTGCCTTGCTTGAGAACGTCGAGATGTCCTGGTTCTCCACCTAAGAGGGTAATTTTCCTCCCTTCCGTATGCTTTGTATAACGTGTGGATTTGATTATTTTGATTATTATTTGTAATTTTTATTTATATTTTCTGTTTTTATCATTAAACTGTACTTCATTATATTTGTATTCCGTTTGTGTTTCCCCTCCTGCACTTTAAAAGTCGGACGACGCGGAATACTGTGTCTCAGTGGGAAGTGATTGTTGAAATGGACTGAGATCAATAAGGATGTATAATTTATATACATTATACTATAATATGTAACTCACATTTGGCACACACTATAGTGATTTTTATTTTCCCTTTTCTTGTTCAAACACCAGAGCTAGAGAGGATTACCTCACTCACTCTCACCTGTAGGCAGGCTGCCACTGATTGTGCGCACCTTGTGAATTCACAATCACTTTTTACATCGTGCAGGGGTTCTCAAACTCGGTCCACAGGACCCCACACAGTTCACGTTTTCCAGGTCATCCGGCAGCTGCACAGGTGCTATCATTACTCATTGACACATTTTATACGATCCACAGGTGGAGCTAATTATTTCACGTGTGATTCTGTGAGGAGACCTGCAAAACATGCACGATGTGGGGTCGTGAGGACCGAGTTTGATAACTTGTGGTCTAGCATACCTCCCAACAGTCCCGAAAACCGCGGGAATGTCCTGGTTTTCGGGGACATTCCCGCGTCCCTCCCGCAGCCGGCAGTGTCCCGCGGCAAAGGGGGGGGGGGGGGGGGGCTGTTGGGAGTCCCCCCTGTTGTCTTCTGAGTAGCGGTGAATAAATGAATGAATAAATGCGCACAGCGTCTATTCCCGCAGCCAGGGGCTGGGGGCATAGCTAGAGGCTCACAGAGCCTCTTGGTCATGCCCCATAGCTTCAAAATGGGGGCGTGGCCTCGTGGGAGAGCCGCTAGTATAGGTCACGCCCCCAAAATTAGGCCAAGCCTCCCTAAATTTTTAGCGTGCCTGCGGCGCGCAACACACTGTCGCTCCTCTATCTCCCTTAAAGTTGGGAGGTATGGTCTAGTGTGTATGGGCCTTTACAGATTTTGCTGATTGCTAATCTTGTGTTTAGAAAACTGATAATAAAAAAACAGACAAAACATTAACATCAATCAAGCTATACAAACAGAAAATGTAATAATGTGCAAAAGGAAGGATTAAATATTGCAAAGAAAAACAATTCTGTCAAAAACATTACATATTCCATGGTGACTTTTTATAGTGTTTTTTTTTTCCCCAACAAGTTTATAGCACAAATACATTTCCCGGTGAATCTGAGGTTTATGAATCACTAACAAGCTAGTTCTACAGATGTAAAGTCTCCTATAACTAAAGACCATGCCATGCTTTCATTCGTGTTCTTGAAGAGCCATGAGAGATTTATAAGAACAATAATACAAAACACTTTTGTTTTTCTTCGTAGTAGAACCCTAACAAGGTTCACAGGAAAGGTACGAATTTATTGCCCATTTAAAACAGACTAGACGTTTCCTATCTTCGCATAAACTGTCGTGAATTCTTAATAATACTAGAACAGCAGCAGCTTTCCCAGAAGTCCAAGCCTGTTGTATTATGGATCATAGGACTGTAGTTTGCCTGCAGATATTGGATGACCACTCTTCAATCACCAATAGATTAAATAACTTGGCCAAATTTATATGTGACCTATGGAGCCCTTGGAGACATGTCATTTGCACATGTCGCACTTCCAGGCAATCGTTCCAGGACAGTGCACAGCTGGCCTGTGGGAAAAGTAGGTCATATACTTAGAAGTATGAAACAATGCACCCGTCTCAAACTCCCAAGTGAACTAGTGTGATTTATGTCATAGCTCCAAAATACACCGGGTTGTTGACCCTCATTATAGTGCATGTCAAAGAAGCCTGCTCATTTACTTCCACTAGTACAACACTTGTTCAAACACGCTGGTTTGTGGTGTAATGACACATACTGTTATTTCATTTTGCTTTTTAGTAGGTCACGGGGACAGCTTCAGTTTCTATATCTGTTCATCACCTGGAATTTTCCACCAGCACAGAATACTTGTACATACACTGTTTGACCAGGGTTGATTACCTTCCGGGTATGGCCGGGAGACTCCCGAAAATCGGGTCCCCCTCCTGGCCCCCTGGAAAGGTGGGCAACCCTCCCAGATTCCCCCCCACTGCGCCCCCCGATTGCAGCATTTAAATGCCGCATTCCATGGGTCTCAGAGGAGGGGGCGGAGCTAATATGTCACAATAGTATCATTTTAGCCCTGCCCCCTCCACAGAGATCCATTAATTAGGCTATTTCACATCCGGGGCAGGGCTTAATGGTGTCACGTGCAAGCCCCGCCCTCCGAACGGCTGCTGAAAGTCTCCTGTCTGGGCTTCTCCCGGAGAGGAGAATCTAAAAGTCGGCAACCCTGTGTTTGACTGCATATAAACCTTCTTCATCAGTAAAAAGGTAGCTTTAACACTTTTGAGTGCACTAGGACACAGGTTCTCAAAGTCGTCCCTCAGGACCTCACGCCGTGCATGTTTTGCAGGTCTCCACACAGAATCACAAGTGAAATAATTAGCTCCACCTGTGGATCTTTTAAAATGTGTCAGTCAGTAATGAGTGCACCTGTTGGGTGACCTGGAAAACGTGAACTGTGTGGGGTCCTGAGGACCGAGTTTGAGAACCACTGCACTAGGACATTTATCTCTTTAGCGAGAAGGCATTTTCACTGTAACGGGGGTATTTATCAAAGCTCGGAGAGAAGTATGTGAGAGATAAAGTACTAGCTATGTAGTTTCTGCCACACATTTTACATCCTGTGTTTAAAAAATGACAGTTAGGGATGGATTGGTTAGTACTTTACCTCTCGCAATTTTCTATTCCCTCAAGCTTTGATAAATGCCCCCTAAATAATCCATGGTCAGTCACAAAATGCTGTGATCTTATTGAAGACTGATAAAGAGATAATGTGGTTCACTGATTTGAATAATCCAGATGCGATGTCTCAAACACATTGCAGGATGGGAACGGAAGCTGCCTCTGTATTTCTGGTTTCTTCCATCAAAGTTTTTGTAAATTAGCAATGGCAGAAAAGAGAGGAAACAAGCTGTACTATATTTTCATTCCGATTCTAATTAAATAGCGAGCTGAATCAGCAGAACCACCTGTCCTGTAATCCTGCACATTTATGGGCCCTACATACGCAGAGATTTGTGCCAGAGATTCATAACAGGAGATTCAGCACGAGAGATTTCACTCTCTCAGATAATTAGCCACATACAGAGAGATTTGTGTCAGAGATTCATAATGGGAGATTCAGCATGGGAGATTTCAAATCTATCACAACTGTCAAGGTTTGTGCCAATCCTGTATACAGTATCTTATCCTGTATAAGGTATGTAGGGGCTAAGATAAAAAGAAAGAGGCGGTACTTGTTTCCTAGCACGGCGCCCATGATTTTGATCTTATTACTTCTTATACAATCGCATCGCATCGCATGCAATATAGCGGCATGCGATGCGATTTTTAATTGTACAAGCACCCTGATGGGTGCTTTCAATGTTAAATGCACCCCCATTGGCAACGCCACCCCCGATATCAACGCCAACCCGAATTGTGGCGAGCATCCTACGACCTTTTCATACCCCCACTATCCACGTCGGTGTGGAGTTGGTTGTAGATAGTGTGGCGAGCCCGAAGCGTGGCGAGCACACACGGATTACTTTACATGTTTTACACGTCCCCTCGCGGGGCTCGCTGCGCTCGCCACGCTTCGGGCTTGTATTCCACGTCCCCTCGCCACGCTTCGGGCTCGGTGGTTCACATCGCATTGCACGAATCGCACACCAATAAGTATGGTATGCAATGGGCGACTTGCTAGGAAACAAGTACCAAAGAAGCATAATAACAAAGCATTCATAGCATATAGAACAGGGGTGTCAAACTCAAATTCATCGGGGGCCGCATCAGCAGTTTGGTCACCCTCAAAGGGCCGGTTGTATCTGTAGGACTATGTGTCCACTCTTTATTATCATAAATTATTGTCACTGCATTCAATTATTACTGTTTTTTGTAATAATGTAAGTAATAACTAGCTCTGAAAGCAGAAACATAGTCAGAATAATGACAAGTAGATATTCAAATGTACAATTTTTTGAAAAATGATTTTGGGAGGAGTTACCTGGATAATACTTGAGAAAGTTCTCAGGAAAGATATTCCTTCCTTATAGGGGAGATTGGGGACCTGAAAATGACTTATTGGGCTAATATGAGCTGCTTGGATTTTGAGAAAGATGGAAATGGTCACATAGCTATCCTAACACGTCTTAAGTGGCTCAGTCGACCTGAACACTGTTTGGCCTTGAAGTCAAGTTAGGAGGAGAGCAAGGCCTGGTGTGTAAACGTCACCCTCAGTGACAGATCCCCATGTACAGCGGCCAGCCCGAGCTTGACACTACTAACCTATTCCAGTCAGCCGCCTCGCACACACGGTTACCACATGGAATCCAGCAGTAGTAGCAAACAATCACATACTTCCATTGCTCCCATCCGCTACTACCAGCGCGGATCGCCAGCTGCGTGACGTCCCAGTCCCAGCATTTCCCAGCACCAACCTCGCAGCTCCGGCTTTGTGAGCTGATTGAAGGGAGAGTGACACAACTCCATCTGGATGCACGCCCTGATTGCCTGCTTCAAACGCTCTATCATCATCCCGGTCCCTAAGAAAACACCCACGAAGGACCTAAATGACTTCAGGCCAATTGCACTAACCGCAGTGGCCATGAAAGCATTTGAAAGACTAGTACTGAAGCACCTGAGAGAAGTGACAAACTCTCACCTTGACCCCATGCAGTTTGCCTACCGGGCGAACAGAAGTGTAGAGGATGCGGTCAACCTCGGGCTGCACCATATTTTACAACACCTCGACCACCAAGGCACCTATGCAAGAGTCCTATTCGTGGACTTCAGCTCAGCATTTAATACTATCGTTTCCGGCATCCTGCAGCCAAAACTCCTCTCCTTAGGAGTCCCAGGATCAACATGCTCATGGATAGTGGACTTTTTAACGGCAAGGGAACAGGTGGTCAAAGACGGCGCCTTCTCGTCCAGCACACGAACAATCAGTACTGGAGCCCCCCAAGGATGCGTCCTCTCTCCTCTGCTCTTCTCTCTCTACACGAATGACTGCACCTCAGCTGAGCAGTCAGTGAAAATCATCAAATTCGCAGATGACACCACTATCATCGGCCTAATCAAGGATGGTGATGAGACCGCGTACAGGCATGCAGTGGAGAAGCTGACACAGTGGTGCAGCAGCAACAACCTCAATCTAAACCCCACCAAAACAGTGGAGATGGTGGTCGACTACAGGAAAAAAACAAATGCACTAGCCCCGCTAACAATAGCCAATGCAGTGGTGTCGCGGGTTGATTCCTTCAAATTCCTAGGGACAACCATGTCCAGTGACCTAAGATGGGGATTAAACATAACCACAAACATCAAAAGGCCCAACAGCGCCTGTTCTTCCTGAGGCAACTCAGGAAATTCAACATCCCACAAGAGCTGCTGTGCGTATTCTACACTGCCATCGTGGAGTCTGTCTTATGTTCCTCGATCACAATCTGGTACGGTGGCGCAAGCGAGAACGACAAACAAAAACTGCAGAGGGTAGTGAAGACTGCGGAAAGGATCATAGGGACCGACCTCCCCCCGATAAGGGATCTGTTCTCATCCAGGGTAAGGAAACGTGCTGAGAAGATCGCAAATGACAAGCTGCATCCTGGTCACAACCTGTTCGACATCCTACCATCCAGAAGACGGTTCAGGTCCATCCCCGTCAAAGCGTCCAGATCCGCAAGAAGCTTCTTTCCGTTAGCCGTCCATCACCTGAACAATCCAATCAAAGCGAATGCAATCCCAATATCAACCGCCAAACAACGTGTCCCTACTTGGCGACCTGACCACCATAGTCGTAGCTAGAAATTAAATGCTTGTAATGTCTTTATGTAATATATGTAATGTCTCCCCCCTTTTTATCCCTGCTTGATGCTGCACTGTAATCCACAAAAAATTCCTAGTGTGCGCCAGCACACATGGCCAATAAAGTTGATTCTATTCTATTCTACTCCATGCAGTAGTAGTGCAAGCCGTCAGACGTGCGGCATGATGTAGGAGTCACAGAGCTTCTGGTAGCTCTCATGCATCTCATGGGACACACTGCCCCTGCGTGCTATCTCCTCAGCAGACTGCAGGCAAGGATCTCAAAAAAAGAAGCGAGAATAAAAGGTGAAGGCTGGCGGCGGCTGCGCGGGCCACATGACGAGGTCTGGCGGGCCGGATTTGGCCCGCCTGCCTTGTGTTTGACACCCGTGATATAGAAGAAGGAAGAGAGTTGGCGGGTGGACATTTAAGATATCCATGTGCTTACAGGACAGGAGTATGTATAATGCATGCAGTTATTTAAATAAAAAAATGCATTCCACATACCAGAAAACTTGCATGTATGACAATGTATGACCCAGTGGTTTTTCCTGCCACCCTCTGCCTCTCTCTGTCACCCACTGCATGTTGCATATTGTGAACTTTGGTTGGGGTGGAGGATGGGGGCCCAAATTATATATTTGCACCAAGGCTCACCACCGACAAGTTCTGCCACTGACCTCAGAGATGGAATTAAAACACAGACCATTTGCAAAGGGAAATAGTAATACAACAGCATATACTGTATACTGGGAAAGCCGGCGGTGTTCCATTATTCCTAATCCCCCAATCATGGCTCTGTTCTTGTTAGTTTCTTCTTGGCCAGAGCTGAAAGAGAAATGCCTTCTTGAAAACCCAAGTATTTTTTTCCGGTTTAGTTAAGTTTAAGAAAATTACTAAGATGGGAGTTATACTTATGATGGAATGTTGCTATGGGCAATCAATCAGAATATACATTTTATTAATTTAGGACCTACTAGAAGATAATAGATGTCTAATAGGGGAGATATACTAAGCCTTAGATAGTGATAAAGATTAGAGAGAATTACCAGCCAATCAGCTCATAGCTGCCATGTTACAGGCTGTGTTTGATAAATGACAGGAGATGATTGGTTGGCGCTGTATCTCTCTCCAATGCATGGCTTAGTACATATACCTATATGGGGGGTATTCAATGTCTGCCAATATTTCTTTCATGGGAAATATCGGCAGTTTAGACCATCAATCCCAGCTGGGATTCGCCTTCCCGGCCAGTGAAACGAAAAACTGCCCGGGATTCCGACTGTTGGGATGTTCCGACAGTTGGAATTCAGGATTGAATACCCACCTATGTCTTTAACGTAGATTCAGACTCATCACAAACAGAGAGCAAGATGACTATAACACTTTACTGAGTTGCACCACCTGGACATAAATGATCAATATAAATTATCTTTTTGGATTTTTATTATAAATAATGCCCTTTGAATATATTGATGTATACTGACGATATAGTGCAGGCTAATGTATATTTAAGATATCGCCCAACGGTTGTGATTTATGTGCGACAATCTTGATTTGATTATTTTGAAGATCAAGAAAGTTATACTATTTACTACGGGTCTACTTTATAAAAAAAAAAAGTACCGGTATAAGAAATTATATTTTAAAAAATTAAAAGCAACACAATTATACATTGCAACTACATCTTTATAGTCTTGTATCGTCCTTTTAAATGAATAATTTCCTTTGTACACTAATAATAGAATAAAACCTTGATTTACTGCAACTACAAAAGGTTGATAAGGACATTTTTTTTATGTTTACTTCTATTATCATTGGATGTTTGCTAATAAATAATGTGAATCATGCTTCCGATTGCTCGCACAATGTTCTGCACATCTGCTTAATGCGACTTTTATTGGCTCGGCAGATGAATTAATCAGCTATTTTGTGGCAATATATTCAAAGCGTGTAATAGGAAAATATGACATCTTAAAAAAAAAAAAAAAATTACACATTTTCTCCAGAGGAAGCTGTTCTTTTTAGAGATGCCAAAAGACAAATCGTAAAAACCGGTATACAGCAGGTGTTCTGGATAAAGCAGAATGTGCTGTGGTATAGCAAAGGTTGCTTAATAAGATGGATGTAGGAAAGATTTTTTTTTACAAAAATGTTTAAATATATGTGGAGAAAAATATGGAAGACAAGAAAATATTGAATCTATCTAGCAACAAAATAACTGGTTATTGTGTTTAAAATATAAATTAATCCACCATATAATAGATACTTCTAGCCAAACAAACATTTATAATTAATAAATATGGGATCAGATCTCACATTCCCTGTACATACTATTCCTTACATGACCTTTCATGTAATAATAACTGCTCATACGTCTGCATCACGCCATCGGACCTCTCCACGTGCCTCTTACATGCCATCACACATCTCCGTATACCAACAGAACTTAGATCTTTTTAGAAGCTTCACATTCCACCAGACCTCCCCACTTAATATTCATCTCCATAGCTTCTTTAAAGGGACCATCCTAAATGTTCTGCCACTTTCAGACATACTCCAATATCCCAGGATTTTGAACAAGAACGCGCATCAACCTGGAATTTTGTTATGTCTGAAAGGTACCAACCTGGGACTGTGACCCGGGTTAAGTGTGAATGATGCAATCTGGGAATTTGCTCTCTGGCTACTTGACAATTGTTTTAATTGGCCAGGAAGGGCCACATGATGCTTGATGATATCATTAGTGATAGCTGGAGAGGGACAGATGCCACACATGAGAGGAACACAGAACACAGCGCAGAGAAGTGTGTCAGCGCCAGAGGGTATAGAGTGAAGAGACTGGGAGAAAATCCCAGGTCTGAACAGGGAAATTACCAGGTTGTATGTCTAAAAGGGGTATTAGTATATCATCTTAGAGCCACAAGTTTTTACAACAATAGATTTTTAGTTTATATATTTTGTTTATATATTAAATGCAGGAGGGCCAATGCCTGCTTGCGGTGGGTGACTGACGTCACATGACATCAAAGCCCCCCCTTTTCAGCGAACTCCGACAGTAATAAAAGTCAGTTCTGACTGCTGTTTATTACCGAAGGGGAGAGAAATATTTCGATGGTCTGCAGCCACCGTCCAATGATTTCTTTCCCCTTCGGCCACATGCCAGGGGATGCGGACAGCGGGGGGGAGGGCAGGCGTTCTGTGGGGTGGTGGGTGTCGCTGACCTGTTCAACAGTATAAACAGCCTAGTAAACATTTCTGAATCAGACCCTTTATTCATTTCCAATCTTCAGTTATACCCCTTTTACACCAAAAACCCTGGTCGGACCCTGGTCTTTGAACGCTGGAGTATCCAGGGTCTGACCCTGCTTTATACCCCATTTACACAGCACTTTGACCTGGGTCGGACCTGGGTCTGCACCATTTACACTGAACCTGGGTCAGCCCTGCCTTAAATATTATATATATATATTTACAGAGAACTCCCCAATGGGGAAAACAGCACTCACCAGACTTCTTAAGAAGTAGTCACCCGGGATCAGTGTCCCAATCGATTTATTCAGTCAAAAAAGCCTGCCGACGTTTCGGTCCCTGAGGACCATTATCAAGGCAGTACAGCAATGCAGCAATCAACAGCGTCGTTCAAAACAGTGTGTCAACACGCCAACAATTTATGTCTATTTCTTGCTTTTACCACTATTGAACGCAATATAATTTATCCCTATAATAAAACGCATATGCCTGCCACTATGTAGGTATTTCTAATAATGCTACGAGTCCTTTAGACGTTTTTTTGATCACTTGTGGTACCTGATTGGGGGATTGCCTGTCATAGCTCTCAGCATGGGTATATAAAGACTGAATCTTGCTGTGAACAGTTACCTGCTGCCTCCTATGCCTCTGGTGTCTTGTCTTGATGAAGGGCACTAAGATGCCCGAAACGTCGACATAGCTTTTGATGACATGATGTAAGACATAAAAACTTTTATACTTTCAAAAGAAGTCTGGTGAGTTCTCCTTATTTTCTACAAATATATTGGTGGCCCAGGATTGTGTTTCATGAACTTGGAGCTTGGGATAGATACCCCAGCAGATGTCTGCTAGCAGATTGTGTGTGCCTACTCAATCTTTCCGAATATATATTGAAGTTTTTTTCTGGTCCATGGCGGGACATACACTTTAAAAAAAACTTCTGAGAGAGCACCCATTGGATACGTTTTCATGGATTTTGAAATATTGGATACAGTTTGAAACAAATGAATGAATATTGATTTTGCGACTACTACCACACTGGAAACAGCAGATGGAGATTTAGCAGGCAAATATTTTTTAACTACCAATGATCATTTTAGGTATCACACTAATTTCACAGGGTGTTGTTGTGAAATGTTTTGTTGTAGTGAGCAGTGTGGCTTGTTGATACAGTGATTGTATTCTGTGATTAGAACCCTACCGGTCTCCTTTAAAAAAAACCTGTAGCAGTTGGTTATAGATGGCAACAGGCAGTATAGTTCTGGATGAACTAGCTCTCAGTGATGCCGAAAACGTGCAAATAAGCTTAACAGACGATGAGATTGATAAATTTCTCTTTTCTGAGTTAGATTTCTCCCAATTACCTTCCCTCTCCTCAAATGACAGATTCCACAAATTACAACGCTTAAAAAAGCGAGAGATTGACCTCACTTTACATGGACAGTTTCTATCCGATTATTATCGGAAGAAAAAAATACCGAGAGGGTTTCGTGTGTCTAACACTCCCACCATCGGGCGGCGCAATCCAGCGTTTTGCGTCCGATGGTGTGGAGTGTTAAACAAATGCTCACTGGACTTAATTGCTCTAGTGGTAGAAGAGGTGGGGAGTGAATTGAAAAAAGTTAAGAATGAACTCAAAGACTGTGAGAAAGAGACTGTTGAGACCCTAAGGGCTGACAAAACGGAGAATTGGATCGAAAAACTCCAACTCTCGATTGATAAATACAGATTAGAGCTCATTGCCTTCAAAAGGAAAAAATTGGAGGCAGTTGAGATCGACTATCAAAGACACACAGTGTATAAGTGGCTAACAGGTGACAGTGACCGACAGAGACAATACACACAACCTAGACGTGGCTACAGGAGACCTTATCACGGACAGCGTGAAGGCGAGTATTTGAATTCGTATTCCTCCTCTGAAACCGAGTCCGGTGACAGTCACCCCCCCACCAGCAGAGGCACTACCTCGAGTGACCTCCCCCCGGCGCCTTTTTTAGGCGGGGACACACGTCCATTGACCAGAGGGGTGTTACGCCCGCCCACAGGAGACCACATCCCCGGCGTGGGAAGGGGCAGAGGCAGGGGAAGGGGAAGACCAAGGGGACGAAAGACATACAGGAACTAATTTTTAATTTATCTTCCTACCAACTAACAGAATCTGAGAAATCCCTCCTCTCGAAAGGTCTCAATTTTATACCCACCACTAAGTTTAATTCCTTCAGGTGGTCTATTGACCACTTTAAAATTGGCAGAAAAATGAGACTTCGGGAACACTTTGACAACAAACCCCAAAATACTATTATACAGACCAATCCCACCACCAAAAAAGTGTTAAAACGACCTAGCACTTTCGATCCCCCCAGTAATAACCCGAGTCTAAAAACATTTTTGAGGGTTACAGACTTGGAGATTAAAAGGGAGACCAAAGACATGCAAGGGTATGACAATTTAACCCGCAATGAAAGATCTGCATTAAAATCCCTCCAAGAAAACAATAAAATTGTTATCCGCAACGCGGACAAAGGGGGTTCGATCGTAATCCAAGACTTTAATGATTATGACCGTGAAGTCAAAAGACAGTTGACAGACGAGAATACGTACAACAGGGTTGTAGCTAATCCAATGGCACGGATTAAACGAGTGGTAGATGAGACCCTACGCTTAGGTCTGGCCAGGGGATGGATTGATGAGGACTTACTAGGATATTTAACAGTGAGTCATCCAGTGTGCCCATTAATATATACACTTCCCAAAGTGCACAAGTCACTCATCAATCCCCCCGGCCGTCCAATAATTTCGGCTAGAGGGTCAATCCTTCAACCCATAGCCACCTTCCTTGACCAGTTCCTGCAGCCTCTGGTACAAGCTACACCAACGTATCTTAGAGATACTGGTCAGTTCTTGGGAGATATTAGACAATTAGGGGTGGTGAATGAGGATTGTCTTCTTTGTACCCTGGACGTATGCTCCTTGTATACAATTATACCACACGCCGATGGAATTGATGCGGTCAGACAAGCAATGGTTACTGGACCATATGAAGGTCCACCCATTGAATACATGCTTACCTTATTGGGGCATGTTCTAGAGTTGAACCACTTTATGTACCAAGGAAAGTACTTCATACAAGTGTCGGGGACCGCAATGGGGTCCAATGTGGCCCCGACCTTTGCAAATTTGTACATGCACCAGTACGAACAACAGTACATTTTAAACCAGTATGGTGAACACCTTGTGTATTTTAAACGGTATATCGACGATGTCTTTTTAATTTGGAAAGGGAGTGAGGAATCATTTCAGAACATGGTTGACACCCTTAATCAGTTACCTACCCCTGTACGCTTCACTTCTGCTGCTGATCTCCACACTATGAACTTTCTAGACGTCACTGTGCTAAAGCATGCTTCGTCCTTGGGTTACACGCTATTCAAGAAACCGACGGATCGGAACACTCTCCTCTGGGCCACCAGCCACCACCCCCCTGCTTTGAAATCCAACTTACCAGTTGCTCAATTTTTTAGAGTTTTACGCAATAACTCCAACTCTGCTACCGCAGAAGTGCAATTACAAGAATGCAAAAACCGATTTAAAGAACGGGGTTACGACATGAAAACAATTGAAAGATGTCTTACCAAAGCTAAAAAGAAATTCAGAAATGGCCCGACTGCATCTCAAGACAAAAAGACACCAGTGACACGCACGATTTTAAATGTTCATTGTGACTCCAATCTTGGAGCTAAACAGAGAACCCTTATTAAAAACTGGCCATTGATCAACACAGATCCAGCATTCAAAAAGGTCGGTACTCAGCGTCCACTATTGAGCATCACAAGAGGTCGAAATTTGAAAGACTTTCTTCACAGACCTGACATGCGCCCAGCGGGCAATAATGTAACTACCTGGTTGGCAAAGAAGAATGGGTGCTTCAAATGCCTATCATGCACAACGTGCAGATCCTTAATGACGGGAACCTTTTTCTGTCACCCACATAGTGGGAAGAAAATGTATCTGCAACATCGACTGTACTGTCAACTCGATCACATTATTTACATCCTAATATGCCCGTGTGGGCTAATGTATGTCGGTAAGACTATCAGATCACTCAGAGAGAGGATTACCCAACATAAATCCTCCATACGCCTAGCGTTTGAAACTGGCGAAACCGACAAACCTGTTGCTGCTCATTTTGTTCAGTGTAAACACCAGCTAGCTACGCTTCGATACATGATTATTGATTGGATCCCCCCACTGCCAAGAGGGGGTGATAGAGACCTGATCCTAATGAAGAAAGAAGCTTTTTGGATACACCAGCTGGATACAGTCTCACCGAGGGGACTGAATGAGAAAAACAGTCTCAGCATCTTTCTGGAGTAAATGGGTGCCCCTAATGTTCGGAATGATTCCTCTAGGTTAGTGTATAGACATGAGATTATGATGTTAGTGCCACACTGACTCTAACTACTTGGTTGTTGGAGGGTCACACCAACACAGACCGACGGTCCAGTCGACGTGTTTGGTGAGGACCCATTCCAACAACAGAGATGATTTTAATACTTAGATATACCTGTTGGTGATGGTGCTGCTCACTATATCATGCACTTTAGATGTGTTAATTAAAAATTATAACCTCTCTCTTTCTTCTCTTTTCTATTTTTTCATTGGTATTTTAATTTGGTCTATGTCATACTTTGTAAACTTTATATGCTAATATGTTTTAGTAGCTTGACAGGCATTCGACTCCTGCAGGGTCTTACAGGTGAAAAACAGGGATGAACTGATAGAATATTGTATATCTCAGCCCAATACAGACAAGGGCCAAGTAAAACAAATACATTATAGAAACAACGTGGATACGCTCCCTTTTATTGATAAAAATGGCTGTGCGGTCCACAATATGACAGTGACACGCACAATCACCTGTCAGTTCTCCCGACAGACGTAGGGACATTGCGCATCAAGGTAGCATAGTGGTTACCTAGACGACCGCGCTGTAGGTTAACCACGCTAAGACGGAAATGATCCGTACAGCGGTGATTGGCACCGCGCCTCACGTGACCCGGAAACAGCCCGGAGTCATGGCCGTGCGTTCCACCGGCAGTGGAACGCACGCCAACAATTTATGTCTATTTCTTGCTTTTACCACTATTGAACGCAATATAATTTATCCCTATAATAAAACGCATATGCCTGCCACTATGTAGGTATTTCTAATAATGCTACGAGTCCTTTAGACGGTTTTTTGATCACTTGTGGTACCTGATTGGGGGATTGCCTGTCATAGCTCTCAGCATGGGTATATAAAGACTGAATCTTGCTGTGAACAGTTACCTGCTGCCTCCTATGCCTCTGGTGTCTTGTCTTGATGAAGGGCACTAAGATGCCCGAAACGTCGACATAGCTTTTGATGACATGATGTAAGACATAAAAACTTTTATACTTTCAAAAGAAGTCTGGTGAGTTCTCCTTATTTTCTACAAATATATTGGTGGCCCAGGATTGTGTTTCATGAACTTGGAGCTTGGGATAGATACCCCAGCAGATGTCTGCTAGCAGATTGTGTGTGCCTACTCAATCTTTCCGAATATATATATATATATATATATATATATATTATATTTATATAAATATAATATATATATATATATATATTATATTTATATAAATATAATATATATATATAATATATAACATATATATATATATATATATATATATATATATATATATATATTATATTTATATAAATATAATATATTTCCACTGGAGAAACCGGCACTCTGCTCTTAGGAATACAATTTCTCTGGTGCCATCAAAGAAGTAGAGGGTATATGTCAACGGGAGTTGCGGCACTCAGATTTATGAAATAATCGCGCTGTACAAGCAAGTTTGATCAACGTTTCAATCTATTATGATTTTCGTCAGGATAAAAAAATCCTGACAAAAATCATAATAGATTGAAACGTTGATCAAACTTGCTTGTACAGCGTGATTATTTAATAAATCTGAGTGCCGCAACTCCCGTTGACATAAATATAATATATATATATATATATATATATATATATATATAGCAGGTGTGAGATACCGCACTCAATATACTCCTGGTTCAACTCGGCGGTGCACCACTTTTAGAGGCAATTAAGTCCCAAATCTATAACAGTTTTGTAGAAGCAGGCACTCACCATAGGCAATTTTTCAGGGTTGAAAACCTTTTATTCAGTCATAGCTGGACTCCAGCTATGACTGAATAAAAGGTTTTCAACCCTGAAAAATTGCCTATGGTGAGTGCCTGCTTCTACAAAACTGATATATATATATATATATATATATATATATATATATATATATATATATATTATATTTATATAAATAGAATATATATATTCTATTTATATATATATATATATAATATTTATATTTATATATATATATTTATATATATTTATAGAAATATATAATATAATAATAATTACTACTGTTTGAATACAATTTTTGAGGGGGTAGATGGGGAGTGCTGTCCCCGGGTGCTGGGAGGTGGGGGGTCCCTGCGGCTGCTGAGGGGAGGGAGGGTACCTGTCAGCCTGCGGTCGGAGCTCAGCGGAGGGGATGATGTGCGCCGCTGCTGTACCTCTCCCCGCAGCCGCGAAGTTCCTGCGGCGAATGTAAAGTCAGTGGGGGGGGTCCCTCTGGCGCATGGGAACTAGTACTAGTTCCCATGTGCTGGAGGGACCGCCGACACTGACTGTCCATCCGCCGCAGGGACCGGCTGCCGGGGGGTGGTACAGCAGCGACGCACATCATCCCCTCCGCTGAGCTCCGACCGCAGGCTGACAGGTACCCTCAGCAGCCGCAGGGACCCCCCTTCTCCCGCACATCATCCCCTCCGCTGAGCTCCGACCGCAGGCTGACAGGTACCCTCAGCAGCCGCAGGGACCCCCCTCCTCCCACAGCAGATGGGCACATCTTTCCCAGCGCTGCACGCTGTGGACCCGCTGCGGGTGCCTGCACCCGCAGCGGGACCATTTACACCACCATTTACACGGGTCCTGTCCGGGTTCCACGTCTATAGACGCGGGGACAGAGGGACGATGTCTGCTGTCCCTGACAGCAGACATGTCCCTGCATGCCCAGGGGGGGCTGCGATGCGGCCCCCCCGTCGGCGATCGCTGTGATTGGCTGTTCAGTGTGAACAGCCATTCACAGCGTTTTCCTGTGTTACCGGCGAATCAGACGCTCGGTAACACAGGTGTCAATCACCGCCGGGCGTCAGGGGGCATGAGGGGGTCATCGGTGACGACGACACCTCACCCGACCTGCCCCCAAGGCTGTGATTGGTCCGTGGGACCCACGGACCAATCACAGCCAAGGCGCGTGATTTAAACTAACGGTGACTGCACTGCAGACACCATTCCGGTCTGGAATTGCGTGCAGAGCGGTCACCGTGCCAATCTGTCGTGATACATACCTGATCCTTGCCTGAAACTTACCTGATCACCGCTGATCACCGCTGGTAGCGTGCTGCCAGCAGCTGGATACTTCCTGGATCTTGTGACTTCTGTGTGTGCTGCTGCTGCAGTGTCATAGAGTCACAGATCGTGAGAGATAGGGACAGATAGTGACAGAGAGTGATAGAGAGTGATAGAGAGTGATAGAGAGTGATATATTTTGTGTCTGCTGCACCCCCTTTTGTGCTGATCACTATATCTGAGGTGATCAGCAACTTTTTGGGGGTGCAGAGGTTTTTTTTTATATATATATATATACCTGTCAGTTGCAGCAAAGGTTGTGCTGCCTGTGCAACTGACTGCTGCCCCCCCCTGCTGCCCCCCCTTTTGTGCTGATTGTGCTGATTAATTAACTGATCAGCAACTTTTTGGGGGTCCAGGTTTTTTTTTTTATATATATATACCTGTCAGTTGCACCAAAGGTTGTGCTGCGTGTGCAACTGACTGCTGCCCCCCCTGCTGCCCCCCCTTTTGTGCTGGTCAGTTTAAATTAATTAATCAGCAACTTTTTGGGGGTCCAGGTTTTTTTTTTTTATATATATATACCCTGTCAGGTTGTGTGTCTGCTGCCCCTCACTGCTAATCAGTGGTGCATCACTGCATCACTGATCTGCAGTTTTTTTTTTTTTGGAGAGTGCAGTGGGGTTTTGTTTTTACACCCACGTTGCTTGTGTGGGTGTCCTGTGGCCGCTGAGCGCTGATCAGTGACGTACAATCACTGAACAGCATTTTTGGCACAGGGTTGATATCATTTTTTTTTCTGCAGTTTTTTTAAATTGTTTTTTTTTTTGGAGAGTGCTGTGGAAATTTTTTTTAAATTGTTTTTACACCCACGTTGCTTTTGTGGGTGTCCTGTGGCCGCTGATCAGTGACGTACAATCACTGAACAGCATTTTTGGCACAGGTTGATATCATTTTTTTTCTGCAGTTTTTTTTTAATTGTTTTTTTTTTGTTTTTACACCCACGTTGTTTTTGTGGGTGTCCTGTTGCCTTTGAGCGCTGTTCAGTGACGGACGTTACTGACCAACATCTGTGCTCAATTTTTGGCGCAGGACCTTTTTTTTTTTTTTTTTAACCCCTTCAATTTTTTTTTTTTTTTTATTGGGATCAAATTCCTGTATAAAGTATTTTTTTTTCTGCACTACATACACACTACACACTACATACCCCCGTGTTGAAATAAAGTTTGTACCCCCCCTACACTATACACGTGTTGAAACATTACACTTACAGAAACACAAAAATAAAAATGGCATCCCAAATGTCATCCCAAATGTCATCCCAGTCATCCAGAAGAATGTATTCAGCGGAGGAGGCATATGCCATGCTTGCCTCTGACTCTGACTCTGACACAGCCAGTGATGCAAGCGGGGAATTTGAAGGATTCGCCTTAAGCTCCTCTTCCTCCTCTGCTGATGAGGGACCCCCTCAAAGACGCCCCCGTAGAGCAGCTGAGACCCCCCCCCCAAATGATTGATCCCGTATGGACCCCACCACCAGACAATTTTGAGCCCCAGGTTCCTGAGTTTTTGGCCATCCCAGGAATCCAATTTGATTCAGCAGGTCTCAGAGAAATTGACTTTTTCAAATTATTTTTCTCTGATGATTTTATAAATTTAATGATGGACCAAAGTAATTTATATGCCCAGCAGTTTATTGCTCAAAACCCCACATCATCATTTGCTAGGTGGACCCCTGTAGATGCAGTAGAGATGATGACGTTTTGGGGTCTGGTGTTACATATGGGCATAGTAAAAAAGCCAGAAATTAGGCAATATTGGAGTACAGATGTTCTGTACAGCACCCCATTTTACCGTATGGCCATGACTCGGGCTCGTTTTGAGATAATCCTTAAATTTTTACATTACACTGATAATACACTGTGCCCACCCAGAGATGATCCCACCTTTGACCGGCTATTCAAAGTCAGGCCGGTCATTGATCATTTCAGTGCCAAATTTGCAGAGATGTACATCCCTGAAAAATTTATTTGTATTGACGAGTCCCTTATACATTTTAAAGGAAGGGTTAAATTCCGCCAGTACCTTCCCAGTAAGAGGGCAAGGTATGGCATAAAAATGTATAAGCTGTGTGAAAGCACCTCAGGGTACACCCACAGGTTTAGGGTATATGAAGGGAAGGATTCAAGAATTGAACCGCCAGAATGCCCCCCCTCCCTCGTAGGTGTTAGTGGAAAAATTGTCTGGGATTTAGTGCACCCCTTCCTGGATAAAGGTTATCACCTCTATGTGGATAACTTTTACACTAGCATCCCCCTGTTTAAGGCCCTTGGTTCAAGAGGTACAGCAGCTTGCGGTACTGTGCGTAAGAACCAAAGAGGCCTCCCAAAAACGCACATTGCCCAAGTAATGAGAAGGGGTGAAAGCAGGGGAATATGCACCGAAAATATGTTGTTGGTCAAATATAAGGACAAGAGGGATGTCCTTATACTGACAACAATTCATGGAGACAGTACCACCTCCATCCCTGTACGAGGTACCAGTACCCACACCTCAAAACCTAATTGTATCCTAGATTACAATAGGTACATGGGCGGAGTGGATCTTTCAGATCAGGTACTGAAACCGTACAGTGCCCTGCGGAAAACAAAAATCTGGTACAAGAAGCTGGCCGTGTATATCATCCAGATGGCACTGTATAACGCTTATGTGCTATTCCGTTCTACCAGCCAGAGGGGGACATTTATGCACTTTCAAGAGGAAGTCATAAAAGGCCTAATATTTGGGAACCAGCAGGCAGAGGGCCCCAGTACTTCTAGTACTGGCCCCCGTATTGTACCAGGGCAGCATTTTCCGAACGAAATCCCCTCCACTGCAAGAAAGGGCAGGACACAAAAAAGGTGCAAAGTTTGCTATAAAAAGGGAATAAGAAAGGAAACTATTTTCCACTGTGAAACTTGCCCCGACAAACCCGGCCTATGTATAAAGGAGTGTTTTAAAATATACCACACATCTATGGATTATTAGGTTCATCATTTCACCGTGCTTCGGGGGTCTTGCTAATGCCACATAGCACCCACCATTCATTCCACCAGAATCTGAGCTGCAAAATCCAAAAATCACTCCTTCCCTTCTGAGTCCTGCCATGCACCCAACTAGTATTTTTGGGTCACATATGAGGCATTGCCATACTCGGGAGAAATTGGGGCACAGATTTTGGGGTGCTTTTTCTCCTTCATACCTTCTGAAAATGAACATTTTTTAGCCAGAACTGCATTTTTGTGTAAAAAAATGTAATTTTTCATTTTCACTGCCCAGTTGTATCAAAATTGGTGAAACCCCTGGGGGTTTAAAATGTACACTATACCCCTAGATGAATTCCCTGAGGGGTGTAGTTTGCAAAATGGGGTCACTTGTGGGGGGGTTCCACTGTATTGGTGCTTTGGGGGTCTTGCTAATGCGACATAGCACCCACCAACATTCCACCAGAATCTGTGCTGCAAAATCCAAATATCACTCCTTCCCTTCTGAGTCCTGCCACTTTTTGGTCACACATGAGGCATTGCCGTACTCGGGAGAAATTGGGGCACAGATTTTGGGGTGCTTTTTCTCCTTCATACCTTCTGAAAATGAAAAATTTTGAGCCAGAACTGCATTTTTGTGTAAAAAAATTTAATTTTTCATTTTCACTGCCCAGTTGTATCAAAATTGGTGAAACCCCTGGGGGTTTGAAATGTACACTATACCCCTAGATGAATTCCCTGAGGGGTGTAGTTTGCAAAATGGGGTCACTTGTGGGGGGGTTCCACTGTATTGGTGCTTTGGGGGTCTTGCTAATGCGACATAGCACCCACCAACATTCCACCAGAATCTGTGCTGCAAAATCCAAATATCACTCCTTCCCTTCTGAGTCCTGCCACTTTTTGGTCACACATGAGGCATTGCTGTACTCGGGAGAAATTGGGGCACAGATTTTGGGGTGCTTTTTCTCCTTCATACCTTCTGAAAATGAAAATTTTTTAGCCAGAACTGCATTTTTGTGTAAAAAAATGTAATTTTTCATTTTCACTGCCCAGTTGTATCAAAATTGGTGAAACCCCTGGGGGTTTAAAATGTACACTATACCCCTAGATGAATTCCCTGAGGGGTGTAGTTTGCAAAATGGGGTCACTTGTGGGGAGGTTCCACTGTATTGGTGCTTTGGGGGTCTTGCTAATGCGACATAGCACCCACCAACATTCCACCAGAATCTGTGCTGCAAAATCCAAATATCACTCCTTCCCTTCTGAGTCCTGCCACTTTTTGGTCACACATGAGGCATTGCCGTACTCGGGAGAAATTGGGGCACAGATTTTGGGGTGCTTTTTCTCCTTCATACCTTCTGAAAATGAAAAATTTTGAGCCAGAACTGCATTTTTGTGTAAAAAAATTTAATTTTTCATTTTCACTGCCCAGTTGTATCAAAATTGGTGAAACCCCTGGGGGTTTGAAATGTACACTATACCCCTAGATGAATTCCCTGAGGGGTGTAGTTTGCAAAATGGGGTCACTTGTGGGGGGGTTCCACTGTATTGGTGCTTTGGGGGTCTTGCTAATGCGACATAGCACCCACCAACATTCCACCAGAATCTGTGCTGCAAAATCCAAATATCACTCCTTCCCTTCTGAGTCCTGCCACTTTTTGGTCACACATGAGGCATTGCTGTACTCGGGAGAAATTGGGGCACAGATTTTGGGGTGCTTTTTCTCCTTCATACCTTCTGAAAATGAAAAATTTTGAGCCAGAACTGCATTTTTGTGTAAAAAAATGTAATTTTTCATTTTTACTGCCCAGTTGTATCAAAATTGGTGAAACCCCTGGGGGTTTGAAATGTACACTATACCCCTAGATGAATTCCCTGATGGGTGTAGTTTGCAAAATGGGGTCACTTGTGGGGGGGTTCCACTGTATTGGTGCTTGGGGGGTCTTGCTAATGCGACATAGCACCCACCAACATTCCACCAGAATCTGAGCTGCAAAATCCAAAAATCACTCCTTCCCTTCTGAGTCCTGCCATGCACCCAAATGGTATTTTTTGGTCACATGTGAGGCATTGCCGTACTCGGGAGAAATTGGGGCACAGATTTTGGGGTGCTTTGTCTCCTTCATTCCTTGTGAAAATGAAAAATTTTGAGCCAGAACTGCATTTTTGTGTAAAAAATTTAATTTTTCATTTGCACAGCCCAGTTGTATCAAAATTGGTGAAACCCCTGGGGGTTTGAAATGTACACTATACCCCTAGATGAATTCCCTGATGGGTGTAGTTTGCAAAATGGGGTCACTTGTGGGGGGGTTCCACTGTATTGGTGCTTGGGGGGTCTTGCTAATGCGACATAGCACCCACCAACATTCCACCAGAATCTGAGCTGCAAAATCCAAAAATCACTCCTTCCCTTCTGAGTCCTGCCATGCACCCAAATGGTATTTTTTGGTCACATGTGAGGCATTGCCGTACTCGGGAGAAATTGGGGCACAGATTTTGGGGTGCTTTTTCTCCTTCATACCTTCTGAAAATGAAAAATTTTGAGCCAGAACTGCATTTTTGTGTAACAAAATGTAATTTTTCATTTTCACTGCCCAGTTGTATCAAAATTGGTGAAACCCCTGGGGGTTTGAAATGTACACTATACCCCTAGATGAATTCCCTGAGGGGTGTAGTTTGCAAAATGGGGTCACTTGTGGGGGGGTTCCACTGTATTGGTGCTTGGGGGGTCTTGCTAATGCGACATAGCACCCACCAACATTCCACCAGAATCTGAGCTGCAAAATCCAAAAATCACTCCTTCCCTTCTGAGTCCTGCCATGCACCCAAATGGTATTTTTTGGTCACATGTGAGGCATTGCCGTACTCGGGAGAAATTGGGGCACAGATTTTGGGGTGCTTTGTCTCCTTCATTCCTTGTGAAAATGAAAAATTTTGAGCCAGAACTGCATTTTTGTGTAAAAAAATTAATTTTTCATTTTCACTGCCCAGTTGTACCACAATTGGTGAAACCCCTGGGGGTTTGAAATGTACACTATACCCCTAGATGAATTCCCTGAGGGGTGTAGTTTGCAAAATGGGGTCACTTGTGGGGGGGGTTCCTAAATTTTAGCATCTTATGGTGCCTAGAAACCTACATGGTGCCTAAAAAATAATCTCATAAAAAGGAGGCTCCAAAATCAAGTAGGTGCTCCTTCTATTATGAAGCCTGTGGTTTGGTCAACGTGCACACTAGGGCCACATATAGGATATTTATGAAAACAAAAGAATTGGGGGAATCAATTTTTAGTCACATTTCTCTAGTAAAATCTACTGTGTTCCTTAGAAAAATGTATTAAAATTGCAAATCTGCAAAAAAAATGAAATTTTGAAATTTCACCTACACTTTGTTTTAATTCCTGTGAAACACCTAAAGGGTTAACAAACTTCCAAAATGCTGTTTTGAATACTGTGAGGGGTGCAGTTTTTGAAATGGTATCATTTATGGGGGTGTCTCACATACAAGTCCCTCAAAGTCACATCAGAACTGAACTGGTCCCTAAAAAAATCAGTGTTTGAAATTTTCTTGAAAATTTGAGAATTTGCTATTCATATTGTAAGCCTCCTAGTGTCCAAAAAAATTAAAAGGAAGTTGAAATAATGATGGAAACATAAAGTAGACATATGGTCTATGTTAGTTATTAACTATTTTGAGTGGTATGATTATTTGTCTCACAAGCAGAAAATTTAACATTTTGCAAATTGCTAAATTTTCCATTTTTTTACGACATTTTGGTATTTTTCACAAAAAAACACAGACTGTATCGACCCAAATTTACCACTAATTTGAAGTACAATGTGTCACGAGAAAACAGTCTCAAAATCACTGGGATAAGTAAAAGCAAAAAAAAGTTATCCCCACTTAAGTGATACATGTCAGATTTGAAAAAAAGGGCTCTGTCAGGAAGGCAAAAACTGGCTGTGTCAGGAAGGGGTTAAACTTGTGAAAGTGAACTGCACAGGTAAAAAGACCAAAGCAATTTGTAACCAACACTGGTATTTATTCAGCAGATAGAAGCAAAACAGCTTTCTTTTGCACAAAACAATCTTGTAGCAAACAAATGAAAGTAGACCTGTCCCCATCAATTAACATGATCTCAATCAGCAGTGTAAAAAACAACTCCTATCTCATGTTAGCCGTTTCTGTGACTATTTATCTTTTTATTTTGTTACTCTTCTTTTGTTTCCTGGCAGGCCCTTAACCCCTTCCTGACAGAGCCAGTTTTTGCGTTCCTGACAGAGCCCTTTTTTTCAAATCTGACATGTCTCACTTAAGTGGGGATAACTTTTTTTTGCTTTTACTTATCCCAGTGATTTTGAGATTGTTTTTTCGTGACACATTGTACTTCAAATTAGTGGTAAATTTGGGTCGATACAGTCTGTGTTTTTTTGTGAAAAATACCAAAATATCGTGAAAAAATGGAAAATTTAGCGATTTGCAAAATGTTAAATTTTCTGCTTGTGAGACAAATAATCTTACCACTCAAAATAGTGAATAACTAACATAGACCATATGTCTACTTTATGTTGACATCATTATTTCAACTTCCTTTTAATTTTTTGGGACACTAGGAGGCTTACAATATGAATAGCAAATTCTCAAATTTTCAAGAAAATTTCAAACACTGATTTTTTTAGGGACCAGTTCAGTTCTGATGTGACTTTGAGGGACTTGTATGTGAGACACCCCCATAAATGATGCCATTTCAAAAACTGCACCCCTCACAGTATTCAAAACAGCATTTTGGAAGTTTGTTAACCCTTTAGGTGTTTCACAGGAATTAAAACAAAGTGTAGGTGAAATTTCAAAATTTCTTTTTTTTTGCAGATTTGCAATTTTAATACATTTTTCTAAGGAACACAGTACATTTTACTAGAGAAATGTGACTGAAAATTGATTCCCCCAATTCTTTTGTTTTCATAAATATCCTATATGTGGCCCTAGTGTGCACGGTGACCAAACCACAGGCTTCATAATAGAAGGAGCACCTACTTGATTTTGGAGCCTCCTTTTTATGAGATTATTTTTTAGGCACCATGTAGGTTTCTAGGCACCATAAGATGCTAAAAGTTAGGAACCCCCCCACAAGTGACCCCATTTTGCAAACTACACCCCTCAGGGAATTCATCTAGGGGTATAGTGTACATTTCAAACCCCCAGGGGTTTCACCAATTGTGGTACAACTGGGCAGTGAAAATGAAAAATTATTTTTTTTACACAAAAATACAGTTCTGGCTCCAAATTTGTCATTTTCAGAAGGTATGAAGGAGACAAAGCACCCCAAAATCTGTGCCCCAATTTCTCCCGAGTACGGCAATGCCTCACATGTGACCAAAAAATACCAGTTGGGTGCATGGCAGGACTCAGAAGGGAAGGAGTGATTTTTGGATTTTGCAGCTCAGATTCTGGTGGAATTTTGGTGGGTGCTATGTCGCATTAGCAAGACCCCCAAAGCACCAATACAGTGGAACCCCCCCACAAGTGACCCCATTTTGCAAAGTACACCCCTCAGGGAATTCATCTAGGGGTATAGTGTACATTTCAAACCCCCAGGGGTTTCACCAATTTTGATACAAGTGGGCAGTGAAAATGAAAAATTACATTTTTTTACACAAAAATGCAGTTCTGGCTCAAAATTTTTCATTTTCAGAAGGTATGAAGGAGAAAAAGCACCCCAAAATCTGTGCCCCAATTTCTCCCGAGTACGGCAATGCCTCACATGTGACCAAAAAATACCAGTTGGGTGCATGGCAGGACTCAGAAGGGAAGGAGTGATTTTTGGATTTTGCAGCACAGATTCTGGTGGAATGAATGGTGGGTGCTATGTTGCACCAATACAGTGGAACCCCCCCACAAGTCACCCCATTTTGCAAAGTACACCCCTCAGGGAATTCATCTAGGGGTATAGTGTACATTTCAAACCCCCAGGGGTTTCACCAATTTTGATACAAGTGGGCAGTGAAAATGAAAAATTACATTTTTTTACACAAAAATGCAGTTCTGGCTCAAAATTTTTCATTTTCAGAAGGTATGAAGGAGAAAAAGCACCCCAAAATATGTGCCCCAATTTCTCCCGAGTACGGAAATGCCTCACATGTGACCAAAAAATACCAGTTGGGTGCATGGCAGGACTCAGAACGGAAGGAGTGATTTTTGGATTTTGCGGCTCAGATTCTGGTGGAATTTTGGTGGGTGCTATGTCGCATTAGCAAGACCCCCCAAGCACCAATACAGTGGAACCCCCCCACAAGTCACCCCATTTTGAAAACTACACCCCTCAGGGAATTCATCTAGGGGTATAGTGTACATTTCAAACCCCCAGGGGTTTCACCAATTTTGATACAAGTGGGCAGTGAAAATGAAAAATTACATTTTTTTACACAAAAATGCAGTTCTGGCTCAAAATTTTTCATTTTCAGAAGGTATGAAGGAGAAAAAGCACCCCAAAATCTGTGCCCCAATTTCTCCCGAGTACGGAAATGCCTCACATGTGACCAAAAAATACCAGTTGGGTGCATGGCAGGACTCAGAACGGAAGGAGTGATTTTTGGATTTTGCAGCACAGATTTCGGTGGAATGAATGGTGGGTGCTATGTTGCACCAATACAGTGGAACCCCCCCACAAGTCACCCCATTTTGCAAAGTACACCCCTCAGGGAATTCATCTAGGGGTATAGTGTACATTTCAATCCCCCAGGGGTTTCACCAATTTTGATACAAGTGGGCAGTGAAAATGAAAAATTACATTTTTTTACACAAAAATGCAGTTCTGGCTCAAAATTTTTCATTTTCAGAAGGTATGAAGGAGACAAAGCACCCCAAAATCTGTGCCCCAATTTCTCCCGAGTACGGCAATGCCTCACATGTGACCAAAAAATACCATTTGGGTGCATGGCAGGACTCAGAAGGGAAGGAGTGATTTTTGGATTTTGCAGCTCAGATTCTGGTGGAATTTTGGTGGGTGCTATGTCGCATTAGCAAGACCCCCCAAGCACCAATACAGTGGAACCCCCCCACAAGTGACCCCATTTTGCAAACTACACCCCTCAGGGAATTCATCTAGGGGTATAGTGTACATTTCAAACCCCCAGGGGTTTCACCAATTTTGATACAAGTGGGCAGTGAACATGAAAAATTACATTTTTTACACAAAAATGCAGTTCTGGCTCAAAATTTTTCATTTTCAGAAGGTATGAAGGAGAAAAAGCACCACAAAATCTGTGCCCCAATTTCTCCCGAGTACGGCAATGCCTCACATGTGACCAAAAAATACCAGTTGGGTGCATGGCAGGACTCAAAAGGGAAGGAGTGATTTTTGGATTTTGCAGCTCAGATTCTGGTGGAATTTTGGTGGGTGCTATGTCGCATTAGCAAGACCCCCCAAGCACCAATACAGTGGAACCCCCCCACAAGTGACCCCATTTTGCAAACTACACCCCTCAGGGAATTCATCTAGGGGTATAGTGTACATTTCAAACCCCCAGGGGTTTCACCAATTTTGATACAAGTGGGCAGTAAACATGAAAAATTACATTTTTTACACAAAAATGCAGTTCTGGCTCAAAATTTTTCATTTTCAGAAGGTATGAAGGAGAAAAAGCACCCCAAAATCTGTGCCCCAATTTCTCCCGAGTACGGCAATGCCTCACATGTGACCAAAAAATACCAGTTGGGTGCATGGCAGGACTCAGAAGGGAAGGAGTGATTTTTGGATTTTGCAGCACAGATTCTGGTGGAATGAATGGTGGGTGCTATGTTGCACCAATACAGTGGAACCCCCCCACAAGTCACCCCATTTTGCAAAGTACACCCCTCAGGGAATTCATCTAGGGGTATAGTGTACATTTCAAACCCCCAGGGGTTTCACCAATTTTGATACAAGTGGGCAGTGAAAATGAAAAATTACATTTTTTTACACAAAAATGCAGTTCTGGCTCAAAATTTTTCATTTTCAGAAGGTATGAAGGAGACAAAGCACCCCAAAATCTGTGCCCCAATTTCTCCCGAGTACGGCAATGCCTCATGTGTGACCAAAAAGTGGCAGGACTCAGAAGGGAAGGAGTGATATTTGGATTTTGCAGCACAAATTCTGGTGGAATGATGGTGGGTGCTATGTCGCATTAGCAAGACCCCCAAAGCACCAATACAGTGGAACCCCCCCACAAGTGACCCCATTTTGCAAACTACACCCCTCAGGGAATTCATCTAGGGGTATAGTGTACATTTCAAACCCCCAGGGGTTTCACCAATTTTGATAAAACTGGGCAGTGAACATGAAAAATTACATTTTTTTACACAAAAATGCAGTTCTGGCTCAAAATTTTTCATTTTCACAAGGAATGAAGGAGACAAAGCACCCCAAAATCTGTGCCCCAATTTCTCCCGAGTACGGCAATGCCTCACATGTGACCAAAAAATACCAGTTGGGTGCATGGCAGGACTCAGAAGGGAAGGAGTGATTTTTGGATTTTGCGGCTCAGATTCTGGTGGAATGAATGGTGGGTGCTATGTGGCATTAGCAAGACCCCCGAAGCACGGTGAAATTATGAACCTAATATTCCATAGATGTGTGGTATATTTTAAAACACTCCTTTATACATAGGCCGGGTTTGTCGGGGCAAGTGTCACACTGGAAAATAGTTTGCTTTCTTATTCCCTTTTTATAGCAAACTTTGCACCTTTTTTGTGTCCTGCCCTTTTTTCCAGTGGAGGGGATTTCATCAGGAAAATGCTGCCCTGGTACAATACGGGGGGCAGTACTAGAAGTACTGGGGCCCTCTGCCTGCTGGTTCCCAAATATTAGGCCCTTTATGACTTCCTCTTGAAAGTGCATAAATGTCCCCCTCTGGCCGGTAGAACGGAATAGCACGTAAGCGTTATACAGTGCCATCTGGATGATATACACGGCCACCTTCTTGTACCAGATTTTTGTTTTCCGCAGGGCACTGTACGGCTTCAGTACCTGATCTGAAAGATCCACTCCGCCCATGTACCTATTGTAATCCAGGATACAATTAGGTTTTGAGGTGTGGGTACTGGTACCTCGTACAGGGACGGAGGTGGTACTGTCTCCGTGAATTGTTGTCAGTATAAGGACATCCCTCTTGTCCTTATATTTGACCAACAACATATTTTCGTTGCATATTCCCCTGCTTTCACCCCTTCTCATTACTTGGGCAATGTGCGTTTTTGGGAGGCCTCTTTGGTTCTTGCGCACAGTACCGCAAGCTGCTGTACCTCTTGAACCAAGGGCCTTAAACAGGGGGATGCTAGTGTAAAAGTTATCCACATAGAAGTGATAACCTTTATCCAGGAAGGGGTGCACTAAATCCCAGACAATTTTCCCACTAACACCTACGAGGGAGGGGGGGCATTCTGGCGGTTGAATTCTTGAATCCTTCCCTTCATAAACCCTAAACCTGTGGGTGTACCCTGAGGTGCTTTCACACAGTTTATACATTTTTATGCCATACCTTGCCCTCTTACTGGGAAGGTACTGGCGGAATTTAACCCTTCCTTTAAAATGTATAAGGGACTCGTCGATACAAATAAATTTTTCAGGGATGTACACCTCTTCAAATTTGGCACTGAAATGATCAATGACCGGCCTGACTTTGAATAGCCGGTCAAAGGTGGGATCATCTCTGGGTGGGCACTGTGCATTATCGGTGTAATGTATAAATTTAAGAATTGTCTCAAATCGAGTCCGGGGCATGGCCATACGGTAAAATGGAGTACTGTACAGAACATCTGTACTCCAATATTGCCTAATTTCTGGCTTTTTTACTATGCCCATATGAAACACCAGACCCCAAAACGTCATCATCTCTACTGCATCTACAGGGGTCCACCTAGCAAATGATGACGTGGGGTTTTGAGCAATAAACTGCTGGGCATATAAATTAGTTTGGTCCACCATTAAATTTATAAAATCATCAGAGAAAAATAATTTGAAAAAGTCAATTTCTCTGAGACCTGTGGAATCAAATTGGATTCCTGGCATGGCCAAAAACTCAGGAACCTGGGGCTCAAAATTGTCTGGTGGTGGGGTCCATACTAGATCAATTATTGGGGGGGGAATCTCAGCTGATCTACGGGGGCGTCTTTGAGGGGGTCCCTCATCACCAGAGGAGGAAGAGGAGCTTAAGACGAATCCTTCAAATTCCCCGCTTGCATCACTGCCTGTGTCAGAGTCAGAGGCAAGCATGGCATATGCCTCCTCCACTGAATACATTCTCCTGGATGACTGGGAGGACATTTGGGAGGACATTTGGGAGGACATTTGGGATGCCATTTTTATTTTTGTGTTACTGGTAGTGAAATGTTTCAACACGTGTATAGTGTAGGGGGGGGTACAAACTTTATTTCAATCCGGGGGGTATGTAGTGTGTAGTGTGTATGTGGTGCAGAAAAAAAAAAATACTTTATACCAATAAAAAAAAAAAAAAATGAAGGGGTTAAAAATAAAAAATTGAAGGGGTTAAAAAAAAAAAAAAAAGGTCCTGCGCCAAAAATTGAGCACAGATGTTGGTCAGTAACGTCTGTCACTGAACAGCGCTCAAAGGCAACAGGAATCTGATCAAAAAAAAAAAAAAAATTGATCAACCCTGTGCCGAAAAAGCTGATCAGTGATGTACGTCACTGATCGGCGCACAGTGGCCACAGGACACCCACAAAATCAGTGTGTGTAAAAAAAAAATTAAAAAAAGACCCCACAGCACTCACAAAAAAAAAAAAAGGTGATCAGTGATGCGACACTGATTACCAGTGAGGGACAGCAGGTGCACAACCTTTGGTGCAACTGACAGTGCAACTGGCAGCAACTGACAGGTATATATATAAAAAAAAAAACTCTGCGCCCCCAAAAAGTTGCTGATCAGCACAGATATACTGATCAGCACAAAAGGGGGGGTAGCAGACACAAAATATACACTCTCTATCACTCTCTGTCACTATCTCTCTCTATCTCTCTATCTCTCACTATCTCTCACTATCTATCACTCTAGGACACTGCAGCAGCAGCACTGACAGTTATATGTATAAAAAAAAACTGCACCCCCAAAAAGGGGGGGTAGCAGACACAAAATATACACTCTCTATCACTCTCTGTCACTATCTCTCTCTATCTCTCTATCTCTCACTATCTATCACTATCTATAACTCTATGACACTGCAGCAGCAGCACTGACAGTTATATATATAAAATAAAACCCCTGCACCCCCAAAAAGGGGGGGTAGCAGACACAAATCTCTCTATCTCTCTACCTCTCACTATCTATCACTATCTATCACTATCTATCACTGTATGACACTGCAGCAGCAGCACTGACAGTTATTTATATATAGAAAACCCCTGCACCCCCAAAAAGGGGGGGGTAGCAGACACAAAATATAGCTCTCTCTGTCACTATCTCTCTATCTCTCTCTATCTCTCTCTATCTCTCTCTCTATCTCTCTATCTCTCTATCACACTGCAGCAGCAGCAGGAAGTCTCAGGAAGTCAGATCCAGGAAGCGTCCAGCACGCTACAAGCAGTGATAAGGTGATCAGGTAAGGTATTTGCAAGGATCAGGTAAGTATTAGCAAGGATCAGGTCGGTATTCACGGCAGGCAGGCACGGTGACCGTTCTGCACGCTATTCCAGACCGGAATGGCGTCTGCAGCGCAGTCACCGTCAGTTTAAATGTCGCGCCTTGGCTGTGATTGGTCCGTGGGGTATGTAGTGTGTAGTGTGTATGTGGTGCAGAAAAAAAAAAATACTTTATACCAATAAAAAAAAAAAAAAATGAAGGGGTTAAAAATAAAAAATTGAAGGGGTTAAAAAAAAAAAAAAAAGGTCCTGCGCCAAAAATTGAGCACAGATGTTGGTCAGTAACGTCTGTCACTGAACAGCGCTCAAAGGCAACAGGAATCTGATCAAAAAAAATTGATCAACCCTGTGCCGAAAAAGCTGATCAGTGATGTACGTCACTGATCGGCGCACAGTGGCCACAGGACACCCACAAAATCAGTGTGTGTAAAAAAAAAATTAAAAAAAGACCCCACAGCACTCACAAAAAAAAAAAAAGGTGATCAGTGATGCAAAACTGATTACCAGTGAGGGACAGCAGGTGCACAACCTTTGGTGCAACTGACAGTGCAACTGGCAGCAACTGACAGGTATATATATAAAAAAAAAACCTCTGCGCCCCCAAAAAGTTGCTGATCAGCACAGATATACTGATCAGCACAAAAGGGGGGGTAGCAGACACAAAATATACACTCTCTATCACTCTCTGTCACTATCTCTCTCTATCTCTCTATCTCTCACTATCTCTCACTATCTATCACTCTAGGACACTGCAGCAGCAGCACTGACAGTTATATGTATAAAAAAAAACTGCACCCCCAAAAAGGGGGGGTAGCAGACACAAAATATACACTCTCTATCACTCTCTGTCACTATCTCTCTCTATCTCTCTATCTCTCACTATCTATCACTATCTATCACTCTATGACACTGCAGCAGCAGCACTGACAGTTATATATATAAAATAAAACCCCTGCACCCCCAAAAAGGGGGGGTAGCAGACACAAATCTCTCTATCTCTCTACCTCTCACTATCTATCACTATCTATCACTATCTATCACTGTATGACACTGCAGCAGCAGCACTGACAGTTATTTATATATAGAAAACCCCTGCACCCCCAAAAAGGGGGGGTAGCAGACACAAAATATAGCTCTCTCTGTCACTATCTCTCTATCTCTCTCTATCTCTCTCTATCTCTCTCTCTATCTCTCTATCTCTCTATCACACTGCAGCAGCAGCAGGAAGTCTCAGGAAGTCAGATCCAGGAAGCGTCCAGCACGCTACAAGCAGTGATAAGGTGATCAGGTAAGGTATTTGCAAGGATCAGGTAAGTATTAGCAAGGATCAGGTCGGTATTCACGGCAGGCAGGCACGGTGACCGTTCTGCACGCTATTCCAGACCGGAATGGCGTCTGCAGCGCAGTCACCGTCAGTTTAAATGTCGCGCCTTGGCTGTGATTGGTCCGTGGGGTATGTAGTGTGTAGTGTGTATGTGGTGCAGAAAAAAAAAATACTTTATACCAATAAAAAAAAAAAAAAATGAAGGGGTTAAAAATAAAAAATTGAAGGGGTTAAAAAAAAAAAAAAAAGGTCCTGCGCCAAAAATTGAGCACAGATGTTGGTCAGTAACGTCTGTCACTGAACAGCGCTCAAAGGCAACAGGAATCTGATCAAAAAAAATTGATCAACCCTGTGCCGAAAAAGCTGATCAGTGATGTACGTCACTGATCGGCGCACAGTGGCCACAGGACACCCACAAAATCAGTGTGTGTAAAAAAAAAATTAAAAAAAGACCCCACAGCACTCACAAAAAAAAAAAAAGGTGATCAGTGATGCGACACTGATTACCAGTGAGGGACAGCAGGTGCACAACCTTTGGTGCAACTGACAGTGCAACTGGCAGCAACTGACAGGTATATATATAAAAAAAAAACCTCTGCGCCCCCAAAAAGTTGCTGATCAGCACAGATATACTGATCAGCACAAAAGGGGGGGTAGCAGACACAAAATATACACTCTCTATCACTCTCTGTCACTATCTCTCTCTATCTCTCTATCTCTCACTATCTCTCACTATCTATCACTCTAGGACACTGCAGCAGCAGCACTGACAGTTATATGTATAAAAAAAAACTGCACCCCCAAAAAGGGGGGGTAGCAGACACAAAATATACACTCTCTATCACTCTCTGTCACTATCTCTCTCTATCTCTCTATCTCTCACTATCTATCACTATCTATCACTCTATGACACTGCAGCAGCAGCACTGACAGTTATATATATAAAATAAAACCCCTGCACCCCCAAAAAGGGGGGGTAGCAGACACAAATCTCTCTATCTCTCTACCTCTCACTATCTATCACTATCTATCACTATCTATCACTGTATGACACTGCAGCAGCAGCACTGACAGTTATTTATATATAGAAAACCCCTGCACCCCCAAAAAGGGGGGGTAGCAGACACAAAATATAGCTCTCTCTGTCACTATCTCTCTATCTCTCTCTATCTCTCTCTATCTCTCTCTCTATCTCTCTATCTCTCTATCACACTGCAGCAGCAGCAGGAAGTCTCAGGAAGTCAGATCCAGGAAGCGTCCAGCACGCTACAAGCAGTGATAAGGTGATCAGGTAAGGTATTTGCAAGGATCAGGTAAGTATTAGCAAGGATCAGGTCGGTATTCACGGCAGGCAGGCACGGTGACCGTTCTGCACGCTATTCCAGACCGGAATGGCGTCTGCAGCGCAGTCACCGTCAGTTTAAATGTCGCGCCTTGGCTGTGATTGGTCCGTGGGTCCCACGGACCAATCACAGCCTTGGGGGCAGGTGGGGTGAGGGTGGGGTGAGGTGTCATCGTCACCGATGACCCCCTCATGCCCCCTGACGCCCGGCGGTGATTGACACCTGTGTTACCGAGCGTCCGATTCGCTGGTAACACAGGAAAACGCTGTGAATGGCTGTTCACACTGAACAGCCAATCACAGCGATCGCCGACGGGGGGGCGACATCGCAGCCCCCCCTGGGCATGCAGGGACATGTCTGCTGTCAGGGACAGCAGACATCGTCCCTCTGTCACTGCGTCTCGAGACGCAGTGACAGTTTAAACTCATGACGTACATTTATGCCATGTGTCGGGAAGTACCTCCCGGCCATGACGTAAATGTACGTCAAATGTCGGGAAGGGGTTAATAGCAATGCTGAAAGTGCTTTCATGAACCTTCAAAATGCATCTAGAAATTAGTCATAGCCACCAATATACTGCTTTCATATCACAAAACCTGCTTAAGGTTTTACGGTACAATGGTGCTGTGCGATGCGATGCGATGCATGCTCCAGTGTTCCCGCGGCCAGCGTGGTTATTGTAGTCAGTGTAGTCAGCGTGCCTGTCAGTATCAGCGTTGTGTTCCCTTAGCCAGCATAGTCAGTACGTTTGCGACTAGCCGGAGCTTGCGTAGTTAGCGTAGTCATTCAGCGTTACGCAGTTAGCATGTAGTCAGCATAGTCAGTACGTTCGCGGCTAGCCGGAGCTTGCGTAGTTAGCGTAGTCAGTCAGCATTGTGTCACCACTTATTAGAATGTGTCAGTTATGGCTGCCGAACCATTAACCATCTTCAACCTGCCGCAGATGGAGGAGGAGTCGGTGGAGTTTTTACAACGCCACCACTGTGTCAACGGACATCCTATGAGGCTCAATGTAAAGGCGCGTATGTGGCGCTGCCACATCAGAAGCTGTGGGAAGGTCAGTCTCCGGGCCGCACAATGGTTTCACGGATGTCACCTGACATTTCAGACCCTTTTACGGTTCATATTTTCATGGGTGGAGGCGCTGACAAGCATTTTGTGAGCGCCACCTCATGATTTCCAACAAAACGCTGTGATATATAACAACCTGTTGTAGGAGGCGTGTACCCTCAATTTGATGTTGCAGCCCCAATGCCAGATTGGCAGACCCGGCAAAATTGTTGAGGTGAACGAAAGTCTATTCGTCCAGCCCCAAAATCATGTTGGACGTGTCATATCTCAGCAGTGGCTCAATTGTGGCATATCTCGTGAGGCAGGTGAATGTTTCGTAACACCAGTGGCCAGCCGTGACGCCAGCACCCTGATGTCCGCCATCCAGATGCATATTGAACCGGGTACCACCATATACTCAGACTGTTGGCGTGTGTACAATACACAATAACTTGAGCAGACGGGGTACCATCATGCACGCGTCAACCACCGCTACAATTTCATGGATTCAGACACTGGGGTTCATACCCAAAATACTGAAAGGCTCTGGGGCTCATGCAAGTGGAGGAATAGAGAGAGGGAGGGGCACTGCGTGTCAATACCTTGACTCCTACCTGCAGGAGTTTATTTAGTAGTAGTAGTAGTATGTTTATTTATAAGGCGCTGCAAAGTGTCCGCAGCGCTGTACATAGCAAACAAAAAACAAATTACAAGGTAACGTACAGGGTGTGTTGAAAAATACAGTATAAATAGGGGTATAGCTTGTAGAACTAAAATCAGCATCAGTTTAGAAGTAGGTGTGGAAATTGTCGAGGAGACTGAAGATGAAGTAGAGGAAGGGAAGAACAGGACAGGAGCACTGGTGAGGTAAAGAGATAGGGTGAGTACGTGAGGAAGGAGGACACTACTCATAAGAGTTAACATACTAAAAATAGGTGGGTGGACGAACGAAAAACAATAGGATAAGTAGGAATGGAGGGGAACGGAGGCAGGATAGGAGGATCAAAAGAGGTTAGGAGGAGGGATAGGCTAGTCGAGTTTATTTGGCGCAAAACCCTTGGTGCAGAGAACACTTTCTTGCACATTTTACATGCATTAACTCTAGTCCCATCTGCCAACAAACCAGCCGACACAAATGTTGACGCAGCTGCGTCAACATCAGCTGCATCTGAAGGGAATGCAGAAAAAGAAGAATTACTGTTTTTAGAGTTTCTTGGACTTGCTATATGCTATTATTGAACATTGTTCATAGGTTTTCTTCTTTCTTCTTTATTGTTCAATATAATCTAGTTGCCAGTTAACACATGTCGTCATTACTGTTTCAGATGGATGATATGCCAGTTGTGAATGTTTTCTTTAAACACCCCCACTGTCCACGTCAGCCCAAAGCGTGGCTAGGGGACATGTGACGCGTCCTCCCGACCTGTTCATACCCCCACTATCCACGTCGGCGTGGAGTTGATTCTTTAAAGTGTGGTGAGCGCAGAGAGCCCCACGAGGGGACGAGGGTTACTTGACGTGTATTCCACTGCACTCACCACGCTTTGGGCTCGTTTTACGTGACCCCTCATGGGGCTCGCTGCACACGCCACTCTTCGGGCTGTAGTGGATAGTGGTGGTTTGAAAAGGAAGCATTTGCCAGTATGTAACATGGAGCACTGGCGAATGTGTCCTTTATTGTGCATGAGATGCACTTGCGCCCACACCCCCCTTTGTGCATGAGACACACATGCTACTGAACCCCTAACACCGTCCGTCTCCCTGAAGCGGGCACAGGCAGGGTTACCGCACCCTGCCGCAAGAATTACTGAGACGCAGAAGTGTCTGAGATGCTTGTACGTCTCAGGCAGTTGGAGCGCCTCTCTGCTGGCGTCTGCCAGCGCAGAGGATCTGGCGGTTACCGCGCTGTGTGAGAGGTGCTCACTAGGCTTGCCATGGATGTCGGGGACAGAGCTGCAGCTCGCGGGGACAGTAAGGTGACAATGCTGCCTGACGGGGACACTACGCTGACTACGCAGGGCTGCCGCGGGGACACTACACTGACTATGCTAGGCAGCCGTTGGGCTACACTGACAATGTAGCTTAGCTTACGCTGAAAACGTAGCATAGCCTGCTTGTGAAACTATACAAGTACCAAAATATATATAAAAATATTTATTAAAATGACAGTATATGAGAGGTTATACCCTCTATAGATGTGAGGTTCTGTCCATACTTAAATCTTCCATGTTTGGAAATATATATATAGAACATAAATTGTGCAATTAGTTATTTGTAAGTTATGCACAATTATTATTTGTCATGCTTTCACTGTGGCCGGTATCCTAAGATCACATTGTGGCGCCTCTTCAGTTCTATACTATTGGTATTTCTAGCATTCCCTGTATATGGATTCTGTAGGCTGGGAAACTATTTGCAGAGGCCTCTGAAACTGACCATTCATGTCACATCAACTCATCTTCTTTGGGAATGATTCATTTGTCTGGTGGGTTTTATTTAAAGAAGATAATTGATCCCTTTAAATAACTGCCTGCTGCTGCCAGAATTTTGTGCAAAGAGAAATAATCGACACCCACAGTGGTAGACGTCCATTTTAAGAGCTATTTATTTTAATTACATTTTCTGATCTCTATGATAGCAATGATGACATACATGTGTATTCTTTAGCATGCTACCTCACAGGATCAATTCACTTTTTTTTAACAGCTTTTTTCTTCCAAATAGCTTTTGCAGATTTCTTAGTGCCATCATTGTAACGTACAATATAAGTAATAGTTTTAACTTACATTACTAATTCTATCTCTAGCTGTAGCATTTGCAATAAGACTCAAGAGCTGACTTGCTTATAACCAAAGACAACTAATTGCTATTTAATTTTTTCACATTTTTCACAATAATTAGCTTTTTCTTATGTTTAACTAAGCAAAGTGCTACTAAAAATTTGCTAAAGATTTCATAAATGATATAGAATGTTCTATATGTGTATGTACTGTAAAAAAAAAAAAAACAATCTAATATTCATACCCAGAAGAATTGCATAATGCCTGTACTTCTAAAACTACTCTACAGAATTTTATGTATTTGTGGAGAGCTATGTGGTTAATTCTTTCTTACATTTTCTGGACAATTACTCGCGGGCTGGGTTGTAGGAGAGGGTGCCATATACCCCTGGGCCCGTACAATGTTAGTGTCCGGGGTGGCTGTATGCTCCTGCATATGTAATCCAGTTTTGTTAAAAGGATGATCTACACCACCAATCAGATTGATCAGCCAAGCTGACAATAAGTGTAACAAACTGGGTTGCTGGGGAGAATCCTCTCCATGGGCCCTTATTCTGATCGGTGCGGCCGGAGCCGATTATGCGGCCAGGACCGTGCGTGCGAAACCCCGCCTTCCATATGGATCGCCAACTCCGTCCGTATGCGGTAACAAGCTGGCCGAACGGACCGCACGTGTATTTTTCACGGAATACGCCTCCTCCATCTAAGGGAACCTCCCCCATCATTCGATGGTCGCAGAACCGTGTGCTCCACCAGCTCCCGCAACCTCAGACCACACGGACATTTCTCCGTGCAAAAGCAGGGATCTGGGCGGGCAGCTGACATCCGGCGATGTCATATGTCCGCCCCCTACACGTGCGTCACGGCCGCATTACCATACGTACGCCCAGCGTTTTCATGGGAACTCCCATAAAACGCGGGGCGTATGCATATGGTAATGAGCCCAAATAGCCCTTCACGCCCCTCTCCACCCCCTGTTCGGAGTGTTCACATATCATGCGGGATTTGGCCGTACGCCCCGCTCGCACATGCGCAGAGACGCCTCTGCACATGCGCAGACACAAAACATCGGCGGGCCGAACGCACGCGGATATATCCGCACCGATCAGAATAAGGGCCCATGTCTTTTGGCCACCAGAGATGTGTCTAGGACAGTGGTTCCAAAACTGTGCAGGGGTGCCCTGAGTTGGTAATCCAGGGTTAATTCAAATTATATATGGTCAATATAAAAGGCAAAACCAGTGTTTGCAATCTCCTTGCATGGTGATACCTTAGGAAGCAGGCAATGCTGCTGCTGGAGGAAGATGATGATGAGGAGACACTGCTACGGATGATGACCTCAGTAAATATCCCGTTTACGCCCCCAACGGTCAGAGCGGACCACCGACACACACAAACACACACACCCCCGGCTACTGTTTCCCTCCCCGTGGAGTGGCGGATAAGCGGTCTGCCCCCCGCAAAGTGATTGCAAACACTGGTTTTGCCTTTTACATTGACCATATATAATTTGAATTAACCCTGGATTACCAACTCAGGGCACCCCTGCACAGTTTTGGAACCACTGTCCTGGACACATCTCTTGTGGCCAAAAGACATGGAGAGGATTCTCCCCAGCCACCTAGTTTGTTACACTTATTGTCAGCGTGGCCGATCAATCTGATTGGTGGTGTACATCATCCTTTTAACAAAACTGAATTGCATATGCAGGAGCATACAGCCACCCCGGACACTAACATTATACTAACATTATACTAACATTGTACTGCGTTGCGGCGCAGGAGGACAGAGCAGGGCACTCCAGGCAGCTTCAGATGGACACGTCGCACACAGGAATGTTTACCTCGCACGCGTGACTTCATTCTATGCCTAGTGATGGTGCCGGCCCTAAGCGTTGGACCCCTGTTTCTCAAGCAATTTTGCTTAACCCAATCTCGGTTTGCCTTTAAAAATTCTCAGCTTTATACCTCACGGTTGAAATCCCGCCATTGCACGTAACTTTTTGCTTCTGTGCTGAGCCTACATTTCAAACAGGTCACCTCCCAACATTAATATTAGTAAATATACTTATTGACTCACAAATTATAGCTGATTTCTTGTTTTTTGTTTGTTTTAGAATAATTAGAATTTTTAAACCTATTCTTCTTCTGAAATGGCAAAAAAATAAGCCCAAAAAGTACAAAAAATTAGGGGTTTATTTTACCTAAAAATCACCAAGAAATGTTGTGGTTCTTATTGTCATATTAATTCACATTTTTTTTTTTAAATCCTATAATGCAGGATTTCCTAATAAACTCTGCACTTGAAGTATTGAACTGCTTCTTTTCACTAGTTTTCACTGTCTTGAATCAAAACCCTACAACGTGGCGAAAAATATGGTAACCCTGTAAGGAGTAACATTTTAAAAACTATAAATCTCCTATATATTTGGCTACATCTGTCACTCAAAGTGGGTGTCTGTGTCTATAACGCTCTGTTCCTGGACTTTCCTCTTAATGTGTGATTGCCTTCATCTGTGCTGAACACCTTTCTGAGAAATTAACCTGTTTAAAACAGGTGATGGCAATCATACATTAAGGGGAAGTCTAGAAGCAGAGCATTGTGTCCCTCCTGGAGAGGGTCATGTTGGGAGGTATATGACAGAGAACCAGCCCAGTGAGCCCACAGACAGTGCCAGACACCCACTGCCTTCCCATGTTGCCCAGCACTGCTACTCCACAGCCACCAGGTGAGCGTCCCCCTCCCGCGATTTGCGGCAAAACCTCCCCCTCCGCGCGCCCCCCCCCCCTCCCGCGATTCGCGGCAAAAACACCCGCTCCCCCGCGACCCCCCTACCGCGATTCGCAGCAAAAACACCCCTGCGACCCCCCCTCCCGCGATTCGCTGCAAAAAGAACCCCCCCACGACCCCTCCCGCAATTCTCGGCATAACCACCACCCCGCGACCCCCCCTTCCCGCGAATCGCGGCAAACCCTCCCCCGTGACCCCCCCCTCCGATTCGCTGAAAAAACACCCCCCCCCCCGCGACCTCCCTCCCGCGATTCGCGGCAAAAAGAACCCCCCCGCGACCCCCCCTTGCACGATTGGCGGCACCCCCCCTGCGACCCCCCTCCCGCGATTCGCGGCACCCCCCCCCCGCAATTCGCAGCAGCCCCAGGATTAAAAGGCACATGCAAAACACTGACATGGCTATGGTCGACAATGAAAAAGGTTGACATGAGTTTTTGAAGATTTATTTTTAATTTTTTTTTTTATTTTTTCATATTCATTGTCATGTGTCGACATGGACACCAATGAAGTGGCACACTTATGTCAACATTTACATGTGTTGACCTTTCTGTGTTGATTTTTTCTTGTGGCAATTCGCGTCACACCCCCCCGCAACCCCCCCTCCCGCGATTCGCGGCACCCCCCGTGACCCCCCACCTCCCGCAATTCGCGGCAACCCCCCACCGGAACCCCTGTGAACCCCGCCCTCCCGCAATTCGCGGCACCCACCCCCGCGACACCCCCTCCCGCAATTCGCGGCACCCCCCCGTGATTCGCGGCAGCTCCAGAATTAAATTGCACATGGAAAACACTGATATGGCTATGGTCAACAATGAAAAAGGTTGACATGAGTTTTTGAAGTTTTTTGTCATTTTTTGAATATTTTCATATTCATTCTCATGTGTCGACATGGACACCAATGAAGTGCCACACTTATGTCAACATTTACATGTGTTGACCTTTCTGTGTTGATTTTTTTCTTGTGGCGATTCGCGTCACACCCCCCGCAACCCCCCTTCCGGCGATTCGCGGCACCCCGGCACCCCCCGCGACCCCCCCCCCTCCCGCAATTCGCGGCAACCCCCCACCGGAACCCCCATGAACCCCGCTCTCCCGCGATTCGCGGCACCCACCCCCCGCAACCCCCCCCCCTCCCGCAAATCGCGGCAACCCCCGCGATTCGCGGCAGCCCCAGGATTAAATGGCACATGCAAAACACTGGCACGGCTATGGTCGACAATGAAAAAGGTTGACATGAGTTTTTGAAGATTTATTTCATTTTTTGAATGTTTTCATATTCATTGTCATGTGTCAACATGGACACCAATGAAGTGGCACACTTATGTCAACATTTACATGTGTTGACCTTTCTGTGTTGATTTTTTCTTGTGGCGATTCGCGTCACACACCCCCGCAACCCCCCCTCCCGCGATTCGCGGCACCCCCCGTGACCCCCCACCTCCCGCAATTCGCGGCAACCCCTCACCGGAACTCCTGTGAACCCCGCCCTCCCGCGATTCACGGCACCCAACCCCGCGACCCCCCCTCCCGCAATTCGCGGCACCCCCCGTGATTCGCGGCAGCTCCAGAATTAAATTGCACATGGAAAACACTGACATGGCTATGGTCGACAATGAAAAAGGTTGACATGAGTTTTTGAAGGTTTTTTTTTTCATTTTTTGAATGTTTTCATATACATTCTCATGTGTCGACATGGACACCAATGAAGTGCCACACTTATGTCAACATCTACATGTGTTGACCTTTCTGTGTTGATTTTTTCTTGTGGCGATTCGCGTCACACCCCCCCCACCCCCCCCCCCCGCAACCCCCACTCCCGCGATTCACGGCACACACACACCCCCCCGCGATTCTCGGCACCCCACCCCGTGACCCCCCCTCCCGTGATTCACGGCATACCCCCCGCGACCCCCCCTACCATGATTCGCCGCAACCCCCGCCCCCGTAACCCCCCTCCCGCGATTTGCGGCAACCCACCCCGCGACCCCCCTCCCGCGATTCTCTGCAATCCCTCCCCTCCCGCGATTCGCAGCATCCACCCCCCCACAACCCCCCCTCCTGCAATTCGCGGCACTCCCCGCGACCCCCCCTCCTGCAATTTGCGGCACCCTCCGCGACCCCCCCTCCCGCGATGCAATACAGGGCATCTTTCATACAATTCTAACCATATTTCTCATATACAAACGTTCACAAATTAAGGGGGCGCAGCCCCTTACGACGGTGTGAAGAGCGCCCGTAGGGCGCGATGAATCACCTAGTGAATAAATATATATACACATATATATAGAAGAAGTAGTAAATCAAGCAGCGGCACTCAGTCGGGTTTTTCAAAGTGTATTCAAAAAGATATATAGGACCAACGTTTCGGGGTCTATAACACCCCTTTGTCAAGATGCAAGTGATAACAAATAAACAGTGGGTGCCTACCTTAAATAGCAGAGTGAAGGGATGTCAGCCATATATATATATATATATATATATATATATATATATATATATATCATATGTTAGAAACCTCTTTTTGGTATTTTCACTGAAGAATTTATTTTTCATGTCTCGCTGTACAGATTAAGGGGGGTATACAATCCCACCAGTAACTGTCCGAATTATCGAGCATTTGTTTTTCACGTTTTTCTCAACATGAAATTTAGCTCGACAAGTCGAGTTCTCGCCTATTCAAACTGTAATTTCAATCCCACCATTAACAGTCCTAATTATCGAGCATTTGTTTTTCTCATTTTGCTTGACATGAAAATTTAGCTCGACAAGTCGAATTCTCCCCTATTGTTGATGACGACGTCTGACCACAAGAAGTTCAAAAAGGAAAGTGGTAATTGTGTCAGAGATAGGCTCCATTTTTGTAGTCAATGATATGAAAGTAGATATCTTGTTAAAAATGCAAATTCTCCTATAAAACACATTTTCAAATCAGCAGACTGAACAATGCTGATATCTTCCTGAAGTCTCAGTACAGGAGTGAGAGCTCTGAGGTAAACAGAGTGCATTGTCTATATCAATATATTATTAGCCTGATCACTCTAGCCAAGGTAGTCATAGCGCGTACTTGGTTCTCTCCGAACCAACCGGAGAGAATTAAATGGATAGTACTGGTAAGAGATGTGATTAAACATGAAAAATATATGTTCCACACAAGAAATACAATGGACAAGTTTCATAATAAATGGGATAGGTGGTGTAATACTAACCTATACAGAATAAATGAAATAGGGGAAAATCACCTTTAATGTAACACAAGGTAGATGGGGGTAGTGAAGAGTCGAAAACACAAAAAATAGAGTACATAACGGAGTAGTTACGTGTCACATGTCAATGGACACTTAAAATAAATCTATGTAAATACACAAAGTAATTTAAAACTCTAGCAAATATAAGCTAGTACACATACTGTAGGAGGAAGTTGAAAAGGGCTAGAATGCCAATTCAACTTCAAAAATGCACTAGAGAAATATTTTGTGAAAATGCATAAAACGCAAGAAACACAATAACATATTAACACTTTAAAATAGCCATGTGTAGGATATGTAATAGAGGACTTAGAAGGTACGGAGCACTTTAATTTAGATAGTTCATGACACAAACACATCAAATAAATAATATTATTCATATATAGGCTAAGATGACTGAATGTAATATATCCCCCGGTACAATGAGACGTAAAAACAGCTAGACACAAGGCTAAATATTGATCAAGATACGGAAATATATTGCACTATGAAGCATGATGATCTGCAAATGTTGAAAGTTCTGTGATAGGAAGTGAGCCCAGAAGGTATATGCCAGGCTTTTTTTTTTCATTGTATCTTGTAATAGCTAATACTGCGATTCAAAATATTGAGTTATATAAGATGACTTATGTATGTATGTATGTTTCGTTTGTCTTGTATGTAAATATTGTAAATCCGTTTATATGTATGGTCTATGAGATATGGTAATTTTAAATGTATGTAAAAAATAAGAATAAAGAATATCTAATTGAAAAAAAAACAGAGTGCATTGTGGGAGAAGTAAACAAAAGAATGGCAACATCAAACATTGAATCCTGGGTATTTCTGCCCCAGCATGTATACAAGGGACCTAAACATAGGTGTTTGGTCAAACCAGTAGACACAAATAGACATGTATACAGAAGACTTTCAATGGGCCAAATCCAACACAGTGAACAGGAAAGGTGAGCAGAAAAAAGTGAATAATTCTTATATGGAAAATGGAATCATTTAAACAAATGCATTATAATACAAGCTGAATACTGATCCTGACAATGGAATAAAGCATATCATATAAACATGCAGCCAATGGAAAATGAAACAATGGAGGAATATTTAGCAAAATAACACAAAGACAGAAGTCAAGATAAGCACTACAAACATTAGGGAATCCTGCATATACACTCTACACAATTTTTGGACATGCAACAAGAGAAACTCCCTTGTCACGACAGAAAGAATTGTCGAGTTAAATTTGAGGGAAGAGTGATTTCAAACAGTTGAGGTATACGCTTTGACATTGAGTAGGCTGCAGGAATTATCTTGACAGATTTTACCCAAAATAACTCGACAAGTCGAGAAATGTTCAACTTGACAGTCGAGGAAACCGAAAACCAAATCAGGCGAGCTCTGCTCGACAAGTCGAGAAAACTAGACAATGAATAGGCCACCTCATAAAAACCAACCTCTCTTCGAGAAAACAACAAAGCTCGACAAAAATAACGAGCTCGACAGACATTGGATACCTCCCAAAATGTGTGCAGAATCTTGACTAGTGATTTGAGGGGATGGGAGCATCTTCCACTGTCTTATCTTGCGTAAGATGGTATATTTGTCTGAATATGCTACATCCCTCCCTCTGGTATTAACATTAATCGAAGAATTTGGAAACTACTCAGGGATCAAAATTAATTGGAAGAAATCACACATCCTTTCAGTAAAAAATCCAGGTGTTTCTCCCCCAGCACATCCATCTTCCCTTAAATGGGTAACAACCTTCAAATATTTAGGGATTTGGATCTCATGTGATCCAAGTGAATTTACTTCCCTTAATATAGATCCACTAATGGAATATTTACGTAAAAAACTCAAAACCTGGAATAAGTTACCATTGACTGTGACTGGTCGAGTTAACTTATTAAAAATGACAATTTTACCTAAATTTACATATGTTATGCAGCAATCCCCGGTATACTTACCGGATTCACTTTTCAGGAAACTTAATAGCATATTATCAACATTTATTTGGAACAGTGCTCGACCAAAGATCCAGCTTAAAACTCTTATGCGCGAAAAGGGAGAGGGAGGTCTTGGACTCCCCGACTTTAGGGGATATTATCTCTCAACTCAGTTGGCACAGATGAGGTCATGGATAGTTGAAGGACAGGGCAGCGAGTTAATCTCCGCTCTGATAGACTCATCCACCCCAGGAGTGGATCCATTGTCCAGAATACTTCAGGGACGTACTAGCACCAAAGACCCCCCCCCCTGATTAAACAGGCCATAAAATTATGGAAAGAAGCTAATAAAATTAGCAAATACGAATATATAGACCCCGATCATCCATTAGGAGATCGACTGATGTTAGGGGAACTAAAAGAATTGCAACTTAGAGAAACTTGGACAACCATGGGTGTTACAAAGCTGGGCCAAATGTATGAGGCGGGAAGAGTCAAATCCTTCTCTCAACTACAAGAAGAATATGACCTCCCACGCACATATTTTTTCCGCTATCTGCAGATGAGGAGTGCACTGGAGAGACAATTCCGGGGAACTACTCCTCTGTTTGGAGAATCTACATTTAAAAAAATTCTAAAACAACCTGTTAAAAAGAAGATAATATCTAGGATATATAAAACTCTAGATAAAGAAAAATCCCATGACAGCTAGAAAACCTTAGGTCAAAATGGGAAACGGAGGTGGGTGAGCTGGGGGAGGAGGATTGGAAGATTGCCATGTCTTCAATAACAATGTCTACTAATGCATTACGAGTACAACAAATCCAGCTTTTTATCTTTCACCGAGCATATCTCTCGGCAACCAGAGTATCAAAATTTGGGGGCAGGGCCTCAGGAAGATGCCCCAAGTGCAAAACAACCCTAGGCACATTTTTCCATCTACTTTGGGACTGCCAAATTGTTAACGAGTATTGGGAAAAGGTAATACAGATCATGGTTGAAACATGGATACCCAGGGAAATACTAACTATAAAGGGCTGTGTCCTAAATATAATTGGTAAGGATACTATCGACCTTATTGGACTCTGTTCTTTGGCTAAGGTTATAATTGCAAGAACCTGGATGGCCAAAAAAGGCCCGGAAATCCAAGAATGGATAGCCCTTGTCAATTATACAGTCAAACAGGAAAAATTTATTTCTATGACTAGAAGCACTTTAACGAATTATTATAAAATATGGAGTGGCTGGTTAGCCTCAAGATATTGTAAATAACCACAAACATAGACTGTGAATCACTAATTTACATTAATTTTAATATATCCTAACACATGATTGGAGAATTCCAACAGATTAAAAAAAAAAAAAACCTCACTCATTCTTGTGTACATTAAATTTCTATCTTTTAAATATCTGTATTTTTCAACACTATAAATGTAATAGATACACTAATATATATATACTCACCAAAAAATATATATATATATATATATATATATATATATATATATAAATCACTTCTTTAAAAGCTAGTTAATTGCTGTTACCGGGATTAGCTCAATAACTGTATTTATTTGTAATTCTCTTGTTTGACTGTAATCGACATAAGGTTGCTATCAGCAATGGACTGGCACTTACGCTGTAGTACCTGTTGGTCTAACCGCCTAGAGCTGTAGCGTATCCTCCAAGGCACCATTTACTGTCTTAATTACTCGTAATGCAAACGCACTATAGCCAAAACGCAGCCACTCAATGTTCCCTAGATGTATAGGGAACGTCCAAAATGGTCTAAACCACTGTTTTTATTTATGACTTGTGTCCAACATCTAGTATGTAAAGATTTATTTATTTATTTATTTTCTTCTTATTCGCTTTTTCATTTTTTATTGTTATCGTCCCGTCTATGTTTAATGTTTTGTATATTAAATTGAAACTTTAATAAAGATCAAATTATAAAAAAAAAAAATTTGAGGGAAGAGTGATTTCAAACAGTTGAGGTATACGCTTTGACATTGAGTAGGCTGCAGGAATTATCTTGACAGATTTTACCCAAAATAACTCGACAAGTCGAGAAATGTTCAACTCGACAGTCGAGGAAACCGAAAACCAAATCAGGCGAGCTCTGCTCGACAAGTCGAGAAAACTAGACAATGAATAGGCCACCTCATAAAAACCAACCTCTCTTCGAGAAAACAACAAAGCTCGACAAAAATAATGAGCTCGACAGACATTGGATACCCCCCAAAATGTGTGCAGAATCTTGACTGGTGATTTGAGGGGATGGGAGCATCTTCCACTGTCTTATCTTGCTTAAGATGTTAGCCGCCCCACGATTACTTTACCCATTAGAAATGCTTCTGTTCTTAATGCCAAAGGTGGATACACAACTAATTAATGCACTCCTTTGGAAATTTATTTTGAAAGGAGGAAAACTTGTCTAGCCAAAATGGAAAGGCAAGATCAATTTTCCTGACATTGTGATTTACAATCATGTAGCCCTTCTAAGACACCTGCAGGATTGGTTAAAAAAAAAAAAAAGCTTGATATACACAAATACATCATTGTAACAAAGTTTCCTACATGATATAGACAAGACATGCTTTCCTCGCCAACATAAGAGATTCCAGATTCCATAATTTTAAACCCCCTTTAGTAGACCACCAGGAAACCATGGCACATCTTGGGCCTTATTCTGATCGGAGCGGCCAAACGTGCGTACGTTCACAATTACCGCACGCTAGCCGTACGCGGCCGTTAGGATTAAGTCCGCCCACAAATCGGCCGCTTGCGTACGGGCAGAAATAACGTAGAAGGGGAGTGGTGTACAAATGAGCGTACGGCAACGTACGCGGTCGGCCCAGCCCTTACACTCCGTCGACTAGCGTACGACTGAGCGTACGGCGCCGTCTACGGCCGTCTTTCCTCCGTCTCCCCACCGCCTTCTTGCGGCGATCTGAGCGTACGCCAGCTTGCACGGACGGGTCCCTATTGTTTTCAATGGAAAACTCAGCTTATGTCACCGCTCGTGAGAGTGAGCGTACGTCCGTGCACGCTGGCATACCCTTCACATATATGGACCTGCAAATCTTGCCTCTCAACTACTAATCTGACAATTGATTAATTAATCTATTTGTTATTCACTTATTGTTTTCTATTAACTCAATTGTCTACCTTAATAAAGACCTAATAAAACTACATTTTAAACCACATTACATGTATATTTGTTATGTTCTAATGTGGCATTTTAATCACTATCTATGTGTCCCCATATTGCTGTTACTTTTAAATCAAGTTATGTTGGTGTTTCTGTATATGTACTAAATTATGTCCATAATTAGTTTGTCCAAAATGTGTAACATGTATACCTACCCTGATGTTATGTGTGATGTTTTAATCGAAAAACATTAAACATTCATGCATTTTCACTATGTGTTATTTTACTCAAAAACACACACATTTACACATCAATCATTACCCCTCACCTCAAATTACTAATATAACTTACATTACACATCTGTATGTACCTACCCTTACAAGCCCTCTAACATATTTATTATTAAAAACACAGGCAATTTATAATACAATATCAACTTTTATTTCTTACAAACATAATAAGGGGGGGGGGGGATAAAAAAAAATTAAATGCGGGCCTCCAGTAGGCCAAAAAGAAGTTGAAAATAAAAAAGGGTCAGGAAGATCTCCCGAATAAGGGCTGCCACCTCCTCCTGCTGCTGTTCAGTGTCTGTAGTGAAGGGATAAAAAAAAAAATTAATTTATAACATAAACAAATGTTTGTTGTATTTGTACATAATAAAAAGTTGTGAGTTATGTGTGAAGGGCACATACATTTTTAAACTACATTGAAGATGGGTCTGCTGTAAACACAGTACTAAAAAAAAATATGTTAACACACACATACTGTACATAGTAAATAACATTAATTCAATTACTCCTTCATCAATGAATGTATGCTGTATCCCAATTGGTACTTTGTTTTTGGGGGACTGTCCTCTAACCTCACAATTAGCCTGTGCTATTTAAGGGTTATGACATTGTTGTGGCTTAAGCACTCCTTACTATTTTAAATTTAGGACATTGCTGTACAAATTATAGGCCTACAGCTGTAGGCCTATAATTTGTACAGCAATGTCCTAAATTTAAAATAGTTTGTAAAGCATGCATCCGCATGGCCTCACACACTATTACCAAAACAATCTCGACATTTAAGTTGCACCAGTGGCAGATTAAGCCTTTGGGGGGCCCGGGGTACTTTAGAGCGGGGGGCCCCCTTGCACTTGTCATTACTGGCCGCACACTGCATGGCCGAATATTATACTGTCAAAACATAGAGTAAAGGCAGAATAAACTTGGTCAATGGTTACCTGCAGGGGATATATATATATATATATATATATATATATATATATATATAGACAGGGGGTTGGCGGCACTCGGAATAATAATAGACACCATATATATATATATATATATATATACACACACCACATGAAAAGCCTGTGTTTGTCCCTCTGCCCCTTACTCTGGAGGAGACCTCACAGTCCTAGTGCTGCCTCTGATTAAAAACCCTCCTATGACTAAGCTGCTGCTGCTGTTCTCCATGGACCTGAGAAGTATGTAATGAGCTCCACCAATCAGAGCTCAGCACAAACTTCTCAGCCTCTGTCCTCTGGTGCAAAGTGTCATGGGACTTAGTCAACTCCCAGAAAAGCACTGCACACTTGTGCAATCAGTGTGCCTTGCCTCCCGATGCTCAGCACCATAAATCATTGTCACATTGGCAGATAGGTGAAGCTGCAGCACTACCCCACCCATGCACAAAACATTTAGCAAAAAAAAAAAAACATAACTTAAACATTGTCTTTTTAAAAAAAAAAAATGACAACCACAGGGGGCCCATAGCTAGAGGGGGTCCCAGGGGCACTGACCCCTTGCGCCTCCATTATAATCTGGCCCTGTGTTGCACATCATGCTGGGAACTGGAGTTACCCAACACCACATAACTACCACACCACTAATGTCGGATATCTCATTGGATGTACTGTTATGTCAATTATTCAAGGGGTGAGGCATGGCCACACTCAAAAAAACCACCAAGGGGACCCTTGTTCCTGGAGAAGGACAGGACACACCTCATGGTCGCCCTGCAGTGATATGTTGCAACTAATGTTGATGTTGGATACACATATGTGGTTGTTGTGATTGCTTATGTGTAGAAATGTGTAGGTCAACATTAGACACATTATTTACTTACGGCTACTTGAGCCATCCTGGGCGCCGCTGGTTGGCTGTGGAGTGGTTGGGGAAGGCAGGAGCAAGGAGGATGGTCCTGGTCTTTGGCCCGAGGTACTGGGTGTTACTGGGGAGTGGAGAGGTTTGGGGGTGGGTGGTGGAGAGGTGTTATTAGGGTTGGAAATGGGGTGGGGAGGGGGGGGGGTGGGGGTTGTGGAGGGGGTGTGGGTTGTGGAGGGGGGGGGGGGTTGTGGAGGGGGGGGGGGTTGTGGAGGGGGGGGGGTTGTGGAGGGGGTGGGGGTTGTGGAGGGGGTGGGGGATGGGGAAATTGTGTGGGTGAAAACACTGCACCCTGGGTCTCCTCTTCTTCCTCCTCCTCTTCTTCCTCCTCCTCCTCTTCCTCCTCCTCCTCCTCCTCTTCTTCCTCCTCCTCCTCTTCCTCCTCCTCTTTCTTCTCCTCCTCCTCCTCCTCCTCCTCCTCTTCTTCCTCCTCCTCTTCCTCCTCTTCCTCCTCCTCCTCCTCGGCTGCCTGGTCCCGGGCTGCCTGGTCCCGGGCTGCCTGCTCCCGGGCTTCAATGCGTGCCCTTGCCCGTGCTGAAATGTTCATGTTGATGGCATAGAAATCGAAGATTGGGTTTCATAAAAAAGGGGGAAAGAAAAAATTCACATTAGTCATGCTCATAACCTTCAAAATTATCATTGCTGTGAAATTTCAGACATTTATCATGCAAACTATTTGATATCCTACACCCAAAAACTGATCAACTACTTAAACCCCCCTATACACCCCATATACACCCCCCTATACAACCCCATATACACCCATATACACCCCCTATACACCCCCATATACACCCATATACACCCCCTATACACCCCCATATACACCCATATACACCCTATACACCCATATACACCCCCTATACACCCCCTATACACCCATATACACCCCCTATACACCTATATACACCCCCTATACACCCATATACACCCCCTATACACCCCCATATACACCCATATACACCCCCTATACACCCCCATATACACCCATATACACCCCCTATACACCCATATACACCCCCTATACACCCATATACACCCCCTATACACCCCCATATACACCCATATACACCCCCTATACACCCCCATATACACCCATATACACCCCCATATACACCCATATACACCCCCTATACACCCCCTATACACCCCATATACACCCCCATACTCAGGAACATATTTATAAAAAGTACACCAAACATGCTAAAAAACGCTGACATACTAGTAATCAAAACTTACATCGGGCAATATGGCGGCGAAGCTGCTGAGTAGAACCGGCTGCCGCCGGCGCAGGTCGGACCAGCGCCGCTCAACCTGTCCCAGGCTTCTGCGGACGCCGGTTGTTGAAAATATCAGGCGGCGGGCAGCATTATACGCCCGCCGCTTGTCCGCATTAGATACATATGGGCCCCTGGGCCCCAGGTGACGATCCATCACTTCCACCAGGGCCAAAAGCTCACATGTAGAAAAGGCCTGGCTCTTGTAGAAGTCATATTGGCAATGGCGCAGTTATTAATTGCAGGTACATATATCACTTTTGGTGCTTGCTGATTGGTCGAAAAAATTGTTTGTTTGGTATTAACTTTATTAATCCCTCTTATATTAACAAACTGGATGCGAATAGAAACTTACGCGGACCGTTCCGATATACACACCACAACCAACAGCATGCATTCAATGAAGAGAGAAGTACTGTATTTACAGTGTGCGGAAAATAATACACGCACCCCGTCTACTCCTAACTACGCTGCTTAAAGGGGCTCAATACACCAATTGCCATGAAGAGAAGTACTGTATATATATATAGTAAGCGGAAATTAATACACGCAACCGTCTACTTATAACTACGCTGCTTAAAGGGGGCACGATACAGCGATATGCATGGGGAGGAGTACTGTATATACAGTAGGCGGAAAATGATACACGCAACACTCTACTTATAACTACGCTGCCTAAAGGGCCACAATGCAACATGTTGCTGTATGACAATTTCATACACATTACATATGTAAGGAAAGCATTATAACGTGATGTTTTGAAATGTGACTCACAAAGCATACACGAACTCCAACAGATACCAGCTGACAACACTCATCATTGGAATGACAGGTGCACACATTTCACGATGTAGCCCACAATGCTCCACAACCTGAGTAGATACATATACGGGTGATTGATCAGGTGCATTGAGACCTGCGTAATTTAAGCGGCAATTATCGGCGGGAAATATCGGCGTAAATTTGCATATACCTTGCGGGGAAAAATATACGCCCCCTTGTTCGTGGCGGGAGATTAACATATAAATATTCAGTCAGATGCAGGCCACAATTGCTGCAAACATGTCTGACTCTGACGATTCAGCAGCAGAGGACGCTCTGCAGAGAGCACAAGCCGAATCCATGCTTCAAGCATTACAGAAGAGGGAAGAGGAGCGGAGAAGGAGGGCCCAAGAGAGGAGTCGCCTGCAAGATCAAGCGGGCCCCTCAGTAACAGGCCCTGGTGAACCTCCACAGCTCCACAAGGCCAAGCAGCCAGCCAGAACAAGAGGTTGCATCTCTCCAAACAGGTGTGACCCAGCAGGTGCATGGTGAGAGAGCTGGGGCCACCAGAAAACGTGCTGCAACATCTAGGGTGATGACTGAGCAGGATACCACCACCAGAAGGAGAAACCCTGCATTTGTAGAGGCCGAAATGCGAATTCTCGTGCCCAGGGCACGCGAATGGATTGAATTGGCAACCAGGAAGCCAGGTGCCAGTGCAAGGAGAAACCTTTGGGACAAGATCACAGAGGAAGTGAACCAGGTGTCACCAGTGGTCAGAACTTGGGACGCGGTGAAGAAAAGGTTAGTGTGTTTGTCAGGGCAATTTGTTCAGCAGTCTCCAGCAGGAACTGAGGCCCTTATTCTAGTTCTCTCTTTCTGGCCAAATATTTCTTAGATGGACAAAACCATGTGCACTGCAGGTGAGGCAGGTGTTACTTGTGCAGAGATAATCAGATTTGGATGGGGTTTTACACCTGCCTCACCTGCAGTGCACATGGTTTGGTCCATCAAAGAAATATTTGGCCACACATGGCACAAAAGATCACCCACACTAGGAAATGTCACGTAGCTAGGGGTACCACCTAGTCCCTTTAATTCCGGACACATATTAATTACACAGGTTCTGTGGCTGGCTGACTTCAAGACTCCACTTCACCTAATTTTAAACTGCCACAGAACCTGTGTAAGTAACAGGTGTCCAGAATTAAAGGGACTAGGTGGTAACCCTACACGTAGCACAGTGGTGCACATATCTCATGGTGATATTTGTATTTTAAACTTGTAGGTGGACTGACTTCAAAAGTGCCCTGAAGAGGAAGATGACTGACCGGTACAACCACAGCATGTTCCACCGGGAGCGGTCCTATGCCTGACCATTTGGAGTTTACCCCCCTGGAGCTGGACTCCTGTGACGTGATCGATGTGGGGGAGATCAGGGGGATCTCCAATATGGACAGTGAGCTCCCGGTGGAGGTCTTTGCTGCTGCTTTTGATGGTAAGTCACAGTAATGCATTGTATTTAGAAAGATATTTTTTATTGCGTATGTGATGGTGACATTGTTTTCAATTCTTATCCTAGCAGAAGCAGAAAGTCAGGATGTACCGGCAGCATCGGCCTCTGCAGAGCCACAGGTGGAGCAGGGTGGTCCAGCCTCCATCAAGACGTCGCCCCCAGCCCCAGCCACAGGAGACATTGAGTGAGAGCCTGTTGTGACGCTGGACAGGATCGAGCAGCAAGGGGTGGATGCTGCGATCCGTCAGCAGCAGGTGGCGGATTTTCTGGCGGAGTGGAAGGCCACAAACCAGCTGCAGGTTGAGGCGTTGAACCGCATTAATGAAACTCTGGCGGCTGGCATGCTAAGCATTGGCCAACACCTCAGCCGCCAGAATGAACTTCTTGCGGAGCAGCTGTCCACCGCCAGGTCCCTAAGGACAATCCCCCATCTGCTGCCCCACCCCAAGCTGCTCCCCAACCTTCCACCTCGGCTGACCCTCCTGTGGCGACTAGGGGAAGACGCCGAAAGCCAGCTGACCCAAAGGCCCCTGTCCCCAAGGCCCCATCTAAAAGGGGCAAAAAAGGGCCCAAATGAGACCTGGGTCACTTCCTCTGTGGTTGGAGGCCAAAGGTTTAAATTGCACTGGACATCCGCTTCCTGAGTTGCCCATCGATCCATTTGCGTGCCATGGGCATGAAAGTTCGTATTTTGACCTCTACAAATGCAGGTTTTTTTTTTTGGTGGTGTGTATCTTGCTTAGTAGTCACCCTGGTTGTTGCAGTACGTATTCTGGTGTCCCCATTTCTTTCACCATTGCATTTGCAGGGTAACACATGTTTGGAGATATGCAACCTCTTGTTCTGGCTGTTTTATTATTTGTGTGTATATTTTTTTTTTTTTTTTGATTTCTCACATTAAAGTGTCAAGCTGTGATGCTGAACAGCAAATAAATTAATTTTACAAATTAAATCTAAATGGTGGTATGTGTAATTTCTTGTGTGAAACAAATACTAGATTTATGTGTAACTTACTGACCAGGGTATTTTTGAACATTTGTTGAAGTGTGGTGGAAGTTTCCCATGTGTAACCCTCTCCATGGCCATTCCCATGTTCCTATCCAACTTTTCCCTGCTAATTAGTTTGTGTCAGCACATGTGCAGAGCAACTTAATAGGTGAGAAAGCAGTTTGTGTGCAGGTGAGGTAGCTCCTACAGTAGTAGGTAAAAGCAGTCCAGAACAATGCTTTCCTCATGGAGTGGGTGAGGCAGACAAACAAGGGTGAAAAGGTACATTTGTGTAGGAATTCATATGTGTCCTCCCTAAAAAAAGATGTGTGAATGGGCCAAACATGATAAATTAGCTTGTGAACAAACATGCATAACTTTTAAAATATATATGATTTGACAGTGTCATAAGCAGATGTAGGAATCCTTTGTTAGAGAGATGAGAGTGCAATAATGTGATTGGTGGCATCTTACATCCAGAGTGTAGTGAAATCCAAATCATAGCAGATGAGATAGTGGTACAGGTCATAATTTGGGTACTATACAAAGATTGTGTTGAAAATAGTGGTCATGTGCTTCAAACATTGCAGAAACATCGTTTGTAGGTGTTAGATGTGGTTATGTTATTGTATCCTAAATACAAAACCTATGTTAGTATTAGAGTGAACACGTTGACACATGTCGACTTGTGTAGATTGAGTGTGCTACTGCGTAAAGTCTATGAAAGCAGGTAGTGAATGTGTCTGTTTATCAAATACCTACCTTAGCGTATAAAAAGATTCTTACCTTAAATTAAACAAACCTTTAAATGTGGAGAAGTATAGAAACATAAGCTTCCAATGTGTTTGCGTGCTGCATGTGTGGCTTGCAGGCAGTGAAATCATGGTTTGGAGTTAATAGACTGCAGCATTGCTTATTACATTCAGGTGTATGTGTTTGAGTACTAATCAGCGTTAATTAGCCAACTCAGGCGCACGCTGGCAAACGGTATCTGTAGGAGTGGTTTTAGCTGTCGGTTGGCGGCCGCCTGTTTGGTGTCCGAAACGAACGGTGCCTTAGTCGATCGTGCGGTAGTAGCACCGCTCATTTCTGGTGCACACCCCCGTGTACGCCCATATTTACGCCCATTTTCCCTCATTATTTCGGCCGCTCCCATCAACACGCCCCTATGCCGCCCCATTACCCGTACGCTCGCGTACAGGTTTTTTCGCACGTTGAGACACCGGCCGTAAGCGTTGTGGCGTGCTCGCGCCGGCGCATTAGCGTATCTGCACATGCGCAGATCGTAAAAAAAACCGGGACGTACGCGTACGGCCCGGACGCTCCAACCAGAATAAGGCCCCTTATGCCATAATGCAAGATTAAATCAGCACCACTCCCTAAATATACCCATAATCCAAAACCCTGGATTTCCGAATGGCTGCTCACCCCTCCACTATGTGAAGATTGGTGGGGATAATTACAAGGCAATCCTTGGTCTCTCCAGATGATCAACAGATTTAGACTTTTTCCGGTGTACTCAAGGTTTGCTAGGGTTAGCACTTATCCCTTACCATTTATACAAGCACGTTTGTACATAAGACATATTCTGACACATTTCTTGGATTGGGCACTGGAATAGCTCATTGAACTGCCTAATGTCTCTACCAGTACCCAATTACTAGGCTATCTTCATTCACTATACATTTCTAAGGAAAATTGTGGATCATGCTGAAGTCGCCAGAGGTATGTCCAAGTTTCTAGCCCACTTCCCTAGGGTAACTATACCAATGCTGGACAAAGCCCTTATGTTTTCACAAAAGGATCTGACAGCTAGTATATATATGGAAATGTTTTTGAATGTTTACCACAATACTTATCCCCGCTCCAGTGCTTCTAGATGGGAACCTCCGAGACCCACATGTCATCTGGGTGAAGCAGACACATATCACTATTTATTCCATTAGCCAATATTATTGGCATTTCATTTGGTGTTATTCCTCAAGCCCCCCAAAAATAAAAGAAAACAATGGCAACCTTTAAAAATATCATCAGGTGTAGCCAAAAGTATAGACATGCATGTATAGTTAAACAGTTGAAAAAATCTGTGAAATATAAAAACCTGAAAAGAAAACAGGTAATGTTAAATATTTAGCTTTTAATTACAAGTAAGTTATATTTTATTGAATGTATTCAATCATGCACCACCTTGAGAAATATCTTTTGTTGTGTTTTATTAGATACTGTATGTATATTTACATTGTTCTGTGGCAGAACACCCAAATATAATAAAAACCTATGTGATTCAAATATGGGGGTTGTCATACATTATTTAATCTTAAAGATTATTACTGGTGAAGTAGTTTTCCCCCTTACCCCTTTAAATGCCCATTATTCCACCCCATTCCCACGTTGCATATCCAGGAATTTCTAATACCTTTTTCTGGCCATGTTGAGGGGGGGAGTTATGGTGTCATTTTATTGGAGGAGGCCTCACAATGCAGTTCCCCATGACATGTCAAGAGGAAATATTTGTAGGCGGTACCAAATTTATAGTTTGCAGTGGGGCAACAAACACCCTAATATCCACCCTGGGGGCATCATGTTAATAATGGTCAGAAAAACATGGCAGCATATATATTTTTATTATAAAATGGGCAACAACTTAATATTTGCATACAAATCTTAGCAATTGATTAGCAATGAGTATAAAAGAGAACACCAGATAATATGTTAAGAAGGTGAAAAACATATTAATATGTAGTATAAAACAAATATTGGTATTGATACTCACAGTCCATAGGTACTAGGGAAGGTGGTATTTTCATTTGTAATATAAATGGCAGTTAATTACTAATTATAAAATAGGCAATATAATAATAAGTACAAGTCAACCACATTATTTGACATTGAGCAACAAAATGTATTGTGTTCCACAATGCATCCATCTACAGTTTACTGTATCCCAAAAGTTTACTTTATCCTGAAATGTAACTGTATACCAAAAATGTGACGGTATCTACTAGCGTACACAGAGGAGGGTCTTCTGAGTAACCAGAATACCACCCCCCATGACAGACCATTTTTTGGAGCACCTGATTAATATTCATTATACAAATGGCCACTAGATTAATATTTATTAATTATTAGTCATAATACACTAAAATCGGGGGCAGCAGATTTTAATGTATTATGAAAGGGGAAAACTCAATTGAAATGATCGTAGAAGGGACACAAGTTTAATATTTATTATAAAATTAGAAAACTATGACATGTGAGATTGCACATAAAAGATGACAGCACAGACTCTCTTATTTATTTAGCACCCTCTAGAAGATAGTAGACAGGATCTGATTGGTTGCCTATAGCAACATCACATGTGAAGTAGAATACACATCTTAGTAAATTTCCCCCTATGTTTCTTTATAAAGAAACCACGCAAATCTTCCATTTTGATTTTAGACCTTCTAGTTCCACTGGTCTTTTAAGTATCTTTAAAGTGTATCTTTCAATATGGATGTGTACCCAAAATGTCTGTCAGTATCTCCTCACAATATGCAGCAACCAAAATAGAAGTGAGTGAGGCCTGGGAGTGTGAGTGTGGGAGTGTAAATCATTTTAATAAAAGGATAACATCTAAACAAAAAAATTGTCACAAATATTCCAGATGAACAGGACTCCGGGCCTCAAACAGATGTTGATGCACACCCCGGGCACTTCAGCCGTCAGAATGTCAGCCATTCCCTCACAACTGGTGACGAGGAATTTGAACATTACAACCAATCAGAAATATTGTCTATAAGTTAGTCTAAAAAACACTAATGGCACATCTTCTGATAGCATAACAAGCAAATATAAAATCTGCATAAAAAAGATCATCAAAAATCGCCAAAAAAGTCATCTCAAAATTTATATTTAAAATATTTTGATTAGCGCCAGCTTCATTTAGTCTTCAGCTAAAGTACCTGGTTGGTTTATAGCATTTGTGTGCTAGTGTTTCTTTGTTCTTATGTCTGCTTTTCTTGCTAATTATACAGATCCTGGTTATGCCTCCAATTCTATATTGACGCTATCTGCACCAACTTCAGTAATGCATTCACTAAATATGGAAATCAGGCGCAAAAAAAATTATTAAAAAATAATAATATAATTTAAACAAACAAAGTATTTATAAGGCAGCTCCCAGTGGGATCCCTTAAAAGAACCCAATAAAACAAAACTAGACTAATATTATTCGAAAATAATTAATTGTAGCGAGCGCACTGAATTAAACACATGATATTTATTAAAAAACAACAATTATTAAAAAACAATTGTTTAATTCAGTGCGCTCTCTTCAATTATTATTTTCGAATAATATTAGTAATGCATTCTACATGCATGCATCACCTTCTGCTTTATGATCGACTCCCAGCATGCACCTCGGTTGGTGACCCAAATTTTGCATGGTACCTATATTTACTCAGTACTTATCCACCTACCAAACTGTCCTCTGGTTTGCCAATACCCTGCTTTTCCCATTGCTCGTTACTAGTACGTCTTTTTTCATCTCATCATTGTTGCTGAACTGTCTGCTTCTACTGCTGTACGGAATTTTTGGTATCACATTCTGTACGTAATTCATCCTGCTGGGTAACATCAGCTGTGGCTTAGCATCTCAGAACAATTTTAGCATTTCTATGGCCCATCTACCAGTGTAAATATAGTATGTTATTTTGAAACACAATATGAAATTAAATATTTCTATTTTTAACAACAAAAAAAAGCCCCGGAAATGTGTCACAGGCTGAAAACTGCAAATCTAATACCAAGTTTCTATATAAAGCGGAGTAGCAAATCAAGTGTACCAAGTTCTCTCTCCAGCTCTGGAAAATTGTGTTAATCAGCAAAGAACAAGTAACAAATTGCTTTATGTAAAACATGTAAGCAGAAATAAATGTTTCCCGTTAAGTGAATTTATTTCAGCCATTGGACCAACAGATCTATTTTTATCAAACCATTTGCTCTAATTACTTGCATTGGCTCAGTGAAACAGTGCGCCCAGGACTGGTCTGCTGAACTTACCTTACTGCCACCAATAGTCATTTATGAACCACACAGTATAGAACTGAGTCATATACTGTATGCTATTGAGTGACATCATGCTCCTACATTTGTACACATAAGCAAGTTATTTTGTGGGGAAGATGCAGTGTCATTGGGAAGACTCAGATTGGGAGTTTTCCATTATAAGTACAGAGCAATGTCTTTTCTCCCTCAAAGGATTCTCCATTAAGCTTTGCACCTTTCATGTGTAGCTTATAATAAAGTACATTTCTATTTGCACTTATGGGGTGATTCAAAGGTGGCTGCATAGGGGAAAATTTACTAAGTCTTGGAGAAATAAACTACCAACCAATCAGCTCCTAATTGTCATGTAATGTAACACATGGCGGCGGCCCATGGCATCATCATTGCCCCATGGCACCTGCAGGTGTCTTAAATGGTGTCTTGAACTGCACCTTACAGCAGGTGGTGGCACTGTACAGGTATTCATAGTGTCCAAGGAAAGCTCTGGGAAGGCTTTCTCTCTATGGAAACACCAGACAGAGCTCTTATTCCCACAGCATGTGGCTCTGCCCACTTGGTGTGACATTAGAATGTTACAATTTTAGGTAGCGGGACAGCACTGTGCTCACTGCCACCCTATTCCGACACTGTTGGAGAGTAAAGAAGTTCTCACAATAACAACTGCAAATAGAACACCACTGTTTAAATCTGTAATGAACATGGAGTGCGGGCGCTATCCAGGGGCGCGGGTATGGTTCACTCACCTGCTCCAATCCCAGCTACTTTCTTCTTGCTCTCCTGGGGCGCCGGCGGGAGCTCTGTTGCTGCTGCTGCTTCTGTTGCTCACTGCCGCCCTCCAGTGGCCGGTGCCCTAGGCAAATGCCTAAAGCTGACTATTGGTGGCGCCGGCCCTGATTGTAGCCCTTGCTGTAAGTGCACTTTAGGGAAGATCATTTGGTCACTTGATATCTAACTTCTAGTACAACCCTCAGTGCAATACCGTTTGGTTACACATGTAGTTTATTCGTTTACACACCATACCAATTAGAGAATAGTTTTCCTTATGACCAAGTTAACAAGAAGTGATTCAATGCCCTTCATGACCTGTTGGCTCATAGCAAAATTCCTACAGTCCATGACACCTAGATTGCAGTAATGCCTGTGCTGGGAAATAGAGAGGCGGTTAGGACTCGTCACAACTGCAGTTTGCTAATATTTCAAACAGCTGGCAGAGGAAGGAGCGGTACGTATGTTACGCCTGTGGCTTTATGATGTGAAATCTGAAGGAGATCGATGGTGTGGACTAGAGGGACTGCCTGATATAGTCACATTCATAGGAGCTTAAATGTCAGACTAAAAGATGGTTTAGGACCCAAGTGAGACAACATTTGTCAAGTGAGTTATCTGGCAGCTTGCTCCTTACAGAGGAAGGGAGACATCTCTACTACATTACCAGACCTGGGTTTCCATCTGGTCCGATATTGACTTTGCTGCTTGTTCTGATTCTGGAGAAAGGCTTGGCCAACACTGCATTATTTCTTAAGTAAGGGATATATTACCTTCATTACATGCCCTTATTATGACATAACATCATCACCATCTTTCAAAGTACTTTATTATTCCTGTATCATTAACAGTACGGGTAAAATTGCACTTAACCTAATGTCGGTACTCTCATACTCGCATAAAAGACTCAGTTTACATTACTAAGTCAATCTGACAACATATTGATGATACTTTGGAGATTTCATTAAAGTTGTTTCGGCTGAATTGAAAGCTGCAATGCTTTTAACTACTGTGCACACATTTTCTACGCAATCTATTCTACATTTTATTTATATTTTGTGTTAATGTGGTTTGAGTTAAATGTTATTTACACAGAAAACTTTGCGAATACAGGATTAGAACAGTCATTCTGCCATGAAATCCCTCTAAGTAATTTATTACACATGAGAACAGCAAAATTTCCAGCTAAAATTATGGGGAATCCACTACTGGGTCTCTACTTATAAAGCATGGAGAACCGCACGGAATAGGTTAGGAATATCCCCATATAACTCATATTTTCTTCGGTGTACTACAATCTAAAAACCCAGGAATCACTTATACAAAATAAGAAAGATATCCACAAGTGGAAGAGGAGGGGATTAGGATTGTGCGAGATGTATTAGATCGGAAAGACCTGTCAATACTGTCTATTTAGCCTGAGAAATACCCTGAAGCAAACATCCCAATATTCAGCTTCCATCAAATAAGAAGCTACGTACTAAGTATATTAAACAAATTACCAGATAGATAGTCAATAGGGGGCATGGATGATGTGACAGGTCAAGCAGCCAGCAGGGGTATCACTACATCCCTACTGTACACACAAATTAGAAAACAGGTCCAGGTGGACGATATACAGACAGGGATGGTAAAGTGGAGTAGGGATCTTCCTGGGCTATCCTTCAACCATACTGACCGCATTTGTTAGAATAAATAAAAACCTAGTAACTGCATCATATATGGAGATGCAGTACAAGCTGCTGCACAGGGTATACTATACACCCCCAAAAAAATTCCAAATGGGAGTATCTATGGACACAAAATGCTTTAAATGCATAACACCGGGTGCAGATCTGTATCACTGCATGTATGGTTGCCTAGAAGTACAAAGATACTGGAAGACAGTAGTGGCATATATACAAACTACCTACTGCATTGATGTAGAACTTACGGTACTTGTTTCTCTATCACGGCCACAATCGCGGGCATCGTGTGTCTTAACTTTAAGGCACACGATCGCACGCGATGCCCACGATTTCCCCATAGGCTTCAATGTTAAATTATTAACATTGAAGCCTATGCGATGGACCCGATTTGTCCGTAGGCTTCCATGTTAAATTATTTTAACATTGAAACTGAGTCCATTTAACATAGTAAAAAATGGGAAAAGGCCGAATAAGGGGCCATTTCTCATTGGCTATGGCCCCGTCATGTGTGTAAAAAATAATGGCCCCCCATTGTGGCCGCCACCCCACGATTAACGCGAACCCGAAGCATGGCGAGCGCAGCGAGGCCGCGAGGGCGGCGTTGCGCGTCCTCCGACCTTTTCATTCCCCTACTATCCACGTCGGCGTGGAGTTGAGAATAGATTAGTGTGGCAAGCGCAGCGAGCCACCGAGCCCGAAGCGTGGCGAGCGCACGCTGATACCTGTGAAGCCCGCGACGGGATGCAGGGATCTGTGAAGGTATCAGCGTCCCCTCGCGGGGCTCGCTGCGCTCGCCACGCTTCGGGCTCGGTGGCTCGCTGCGCTCGCCACACTAATCTATTCTCAACTCCACGCCGACGTGGATAGTAGGGGAATAAAAAGGTCGGAGGACGCGCACGCCGCCCCTCGGGCTCGCCGCGCTCGCCACGCTTCGGGTTCGCGTTAATCGTGGGGGTGGCGGCCACAATGGGGGGCCATTATTTTTTACACACATGACGGGGCCATAGCCAATGAGAAATGGCCCTTATTCGGCCTTTTCCCATTTTTACTATGTTAAATGGACTCAGTTTCAATGTTAAAAAATTTAACATTGAAGCCTATGGACACGATGGACCCGATTTCTCCATAGGCTTCAATGTTAAAATAATTTAACATTGAAGCCTATGGAGAAATCGGGTACATCGCGTCGTCGCGTCGTATGCGTTTTGGTATGCACCCGACGCGACCGACACAATTTTTTCCGACACAAACACCACGATAGAAATCTTGGTGGCCGTGCTAGGAAACAAGTACCGAACTTACACCCGAATGGGCCATATGGGACATAATGCCGGATAATAAACAGAACAGACTGTCGCAAGGACAGCGGAAACTTATAGCCAAATAGCGGCAGCAACACGGAAGACGATCCTCTCACAATGGATAGCCTCAAACACACTCTCAATTGCTCTATTAAAACCCAGAATCTCGTACCTATACCAGATGGACTGGATAGAGATGGTTATAGACAAAGATAAAGGGTTAAGGGGTTCTTTGACATCTGGTTGCCTCACGTTAAAAAATTCTCTTTCCCTGTCAAAGAAATAATAAGAAAAACGATAATAACAACATCTTGGTATAATACAGAGAGGGAGGCCACTGTCTCAGAACACTTTTGATAGATAGGGAACTAAACCATACGATAGGATCAAGGTAGGGGGGATGGAGGGGGGAAGAGAGGAGGGGACATATTGGATACAGGATAGAGATATCCCCCATCTCGGTTTCCTTTTCCTTTCCTCTCCTTTCTTTTCCTATCTCTTTATTTTTAATTTGGGTACCATTTTTGTAGGAATAAAGAAAAATACACAATGTAAAAAGTCAAAGTCTTTATAGGTATGGGGGGATAATATTAACATTGCCGGACAAACAATAATTGTAACAACTAGAAAGGAATATGGGTTTTGAGGGTGAACAATTGTGACCGAGACCCGGTGCTGCACAATGACACCCGCCTGGAAATAGTATGGAAGGGGAGTCACTCACTTAAAATTAAAACGGGCACCAATTAGACATAAAACAATTAATCCCTCCTACTGAGGGTTAACAGAGAAAAGTCACATGGCAAAAAATAAATAAATAAATAAACAAAGGCAAGCCTTGATAAATTAAGCACCTCACAAAGCACTAGTCACTTTTGAAAAAGATAAAAATAACATTAGGCACAGAGTAAACAAAAAGCGGAGGTCATTACTGTGGCACCGGGGACCGGACAACTTAAATAATATCTGTTAAAGACATAAACCAGCAGACAACTAAAACACTAAAGTGTATATCGTAAAGATTCTATCATGTATGTTTTAAAAATTTGTATGTTTATATGTATGTATGTATGTATGTGAAATATATATAATAAAATATTTAAAAAAAAAAAATATTTACACATGATAGTTGGTTCAACACTGGTTTGGATTTCAAAAGGGAAATTCTTGAAGGACAAGAAAAGAAGAAATGTCACTTTGTGATGCACCAGGGGGAGGGAGAGTTTTTTAAAATATAACCTTTACTTATTTATAACATAAGAACTCTAGCGAAAGTTTAAAAAGACACAATACAACATATAACATAAACATTAAAAAGGATAAAGGTATCCTTAGGTCCGTGGAGTCCCACTTCCTACTGTTTCCACAATAAATATATGCTTTTCACAGTATTTGTATTTTCTGCACTTTATTTGTCTTTAAGTTGGTCTGGTTACTCCAAATAGTGCCAGTCACACATGTATAGGTACAAATGTTTTAAATGTTCCTTAACGGTAGTGCTGACTTTGCCCTATCAATATGAAAAGACCGTTGGGGTATAGTATGTGGCAATGACCGTTAATACATGGGTCCACACATTAAACGGTTAATCTATAATTGATAAAGTACAAATGCTCCCAGTCTAATAGTACTGAAGCCCTGTCCAGGGCTAGACTGTATGTATTATTTAAGAGCAAGTCAGGAGTAAGCGGTAGGCTAAGTGCTGTGTTTCCGGACCGGCGGGATGCGCAGTTTCGCTATATGGTGCACTGCGCCCGCTAGTCGCGTTGCCTTGTAGTGACGTGACCGGCTCCCTACAGCATACGGTGAGAGATCAGCCTGTGGGGCTGTCAGCTCAGGTACACGGCGCCGGAGTCTGGTGTAGTACTCCGCGTCTGTTTCGCCGCAATCAGTGCTAGTGCACACTACCGCTAAAGCCGCTAAGGAATAAAAGTACAGATCAAAATGTAATCATGGGGGAAAGGGAAGTGGGAGCACACCACGGAGTGTACGGTCGGTGTACGCTTCGCCAGTGAGCTTCATCAGGACCTTTGTTTTTGAACCCCACAGTATTGCTTTTTGACTAGCGCACATTCATTTTAATGTTTAGAATAGAAAATTGTAAAAAATAAATAAACACACCAATTAACAAACATAAACATCATGTACACAACTGTTCCCAATCATGTTATGTTAGCTGTATCTTATTATTATTGCTGGATGTATTTTTATGATATTGGTGTTCACCTAAAGTGAACTAATACTCTAATGTCCAATAATGTTCAGAATCAGGGCGGTATTTAATCCTAGCCACTGTTTGCCTATTCAATGCTGCTGTCCGAGAGCATTGAAGGCAGTTTCCGACAAAACAGATCCGACTTTAAAACAATCAGATCAGTTTTGTTGGAAACGGCCATTGATTGTCAAATTCACGGCTGTTTTTCAACAATCTGCATTCGTTTACACTGATTTGTTTTGTAGACTTTCCGATACTCGGCAGTCGGTACACTGAATACTGACTGTCGAGTTCCTGTCGAAAGGAATGTAATACGGCCTGGATTCCGACTGTCAGGACATCTCGACAGTCAGAATCCAGGATTGAATACCTCCTGCAGTGTTATGTCAGGAAAGTAATTGTATTTACAAAGAGGCTCTCTCTCCCGCTCTCTCTGTATATCTGATAAACAGGGCCTGTTTAAAGGTTCTGTCAATCCTAGGTTTACTGCATTGTTTCGCTCCCACCATCCCCACCAACGTTATCAATTTTCTTCAGCAACCTGTAAACTTTTATGTCAACAGTGCAAAACACCACCTCAAAGATGCACATAAGGACTGGGAGTGCTATAAATAAAGAGAGAGTCCTAGTTATCATCATACAGTTCAGAACACATCCCAATGGCATTATCATTATAATACAGCAGCTAGTGATCAGGACCAGTGGGGCTCTTACCCTTTTGGAGGATGGGGCTGCCGCAATGCAGGAAAACCACATAGGGAAGCCTTTCCCCATAATATATATGGCTAATCCATCCTTATAGCACCCCAAAGGTCCTGACATTAAGTGGTTGGTCAGGGACTACTGCTAAAAAAGAAATGTTTTTGTAAGTGATAAGTCATACCAGGCACTCAGAGGCAAAATAAAAATCCTCCCCAGGGGTTCCGGCTTGCACATGTGCTGATATCCCAGCAACCTGCCAATGGTACGTCTGGGAGAATAAAGATTCCTTACTGCAGCTAACTGTGGCATTAAAGAAAACGTGTGTTCTGGCTGCAAATGATAATAAATAGAGTCTTTTTTTAGCAAAGCTCAGAGTTATAAATTGTGAGACCTAAAGTACCAGTCAACTATATTCTGCCTTACAGGCTGTGTTTGAGCAGATTGGTTGGTACATTGGGCAGATGTATTGAGCCTTAACAAGAGATAAATGCAAGGGTGATAAGGAGAGATAAACGTCCAGCCAATTCAGCTCCTTACTGACTTTTTCAAACACAGCCTGCAACATGGCAGTTAGCAGGTGATTGGCTGGATGTTTATCTCTCCTTATCACCCTTGGATGTATCTCTTGTTAAAGCTTAATACATCTGCCCCATTATCTCTCACAATTTTATTTCTCTGCAAGCTTTGCTAAAGCCCCCTAAAAGTATTATTATAATAATAAGTACATACTGTACTGTATGAGAAACAATGGCAGCACCGTAAGTTATTATATACACACACTATGGGCCAGATGTATCAAGCTTCAAAAGTTGTAGAGTGGAGAGTGATAAGCAGCCAGCCAATCAGCTCCTACCTGACATTTTTCAAACCCAGCCGATAGCATGGCAGGTAGGAGCTGATTGGCTGGCTAGTATCACTCTCTATTTTATCACTTTTTGAAGCTTGATACTTCTGGCTCTAAATTTGTTAAAACCATGGCGGATTCTGGGGAGGGTGGTGGGACAGAGGCAGGTATAATCTCCCAACCCCATCTGTTTGGGAAAGAAAATGATGGTGATGATTCCTGGCTGTCAGCTCCCCCCCCCCCCCCCCTGTCGCCCATTCCCTGGCTTCACCAATTGCCTCTCCCTGTCACCCATTACCTCACCCTCTGCCTCTACCCTGTGTCAGGACGCGGTGCTATGCTCTGGTGTCCATGTGGACTCTGTTGTCATCTGGGACCAAAAAAAAACTGAGTAACCCCATGTCAACCTTTTGACTGTCGACCTTGCCCATGTCAGCCTAATACATGTGTCGTCCTAATCACCATGTCATCCTAACCCCATATCAACCTTCAGTCATGTCAACCTTGATGCATGTCGATCATCAGTGGTCAACACAATGCATGTCGAACTTTGTGCTGTCGACCCTATGACCCATATCCGTATGCCAAACAGGGCCCTCCTCGATTCTACACAGAAGTCTCCCCAGTGCCCCCAAGTACTTCCTGTGTCGGCTACTCATAAATCATTTTAGTTCTGTGTTCCACATGCAAAGTACATGCAGTATCCCCTCATCAACTCATGTCATATGATCAGGGCCATTCTCAGAACCCTAGGCAAAACTTCAACCTAACCCCCCCCCCCCCCCCCCCACGCGTCCTCCCGACTTGTTCATACCCCCACTATCCACGTCAGCATGGAGTTGATTTATAAAGTGTGGCGAGCGCAGCAAGACGCCAAGCCCGATGCCCCCCTATACTGCTACTAGTAACCACTTTCAAACCCCTTAAGGCATACTTGCCTAACATTCCGGAATGGCAGGGATGCTCAAAAATGGGTGGTCCACCCAGCCTCCTGGGGAGGTGGGCAAGTTCCCTGCTTTCCCTGGAGGCCCCCCGCACCCTCCCAATTTGCCACCCGCAACAGAGTACAAGGAAAAAGCAGCAGCAAAGTTGGGAAGTATGCCTCAAGGGAAAGTACGGAGGTTAGGTATTAGAAGTTCCACAGCCGCCACCTGCATTAAGTACAACAAGAAATCCTCATAGACATTCTTGATTTTTTGATAGGCAGACTTGTTGGCGGTGCCCCCCCAGATCCCGACGCCCTAGGCAGCTGCCTAAAGCTGCCTAATGTAGAACCAGCCCTGCATATGCTGCTCATGAGGGGAAATGGGAGCCAATCTGCACTGTATGCACTTTGAATGGGCAATTGCAGGGTCAGATTTACACTTTGTGGGGTCACCTAGTTTACCCCCTCCCTTAACCTAGCATGAAAGACCACCCTACTCCCTGCCGGTATCAGGACTGATCATAGAATGACTCTAGGTCGACAGTCATAAGGTTGACCACTATTGGTCGACAGTCAAAAGGTCAACAGGGTCAAAAGGTCGGAAGTCAAAAGGTCGACAGGGTTTAAATGTCAACAGGAAATATGTCGACATGGTCAATAGGTCAACACGGGGAAAAGTCGCCATGAAGAAAACCTTTAAAAACTCATGTCAATCTTTTTTTCATGTCGAACTTTCTGATGTTGACCTTTTTTCCCCTGTCGACCTTTTACCTGTAGACATTTTGACTGTCGATCATTAGTGGTCGACCCTATGATTGTAGATGTTTTATTCTATAACCAGGGGCGGATTGGCCCGCTGGGAAACCGGGCCGGCCCAAAACTCATCAAAACCGGGCCGCCGCGCTCCCCCCTGGGCTAGCTGGGTACTTAGCCCAAAACCAAAATGGCCGCTGGAGGGCTGCTGCGCATGGTGGGCCTTCTGCTGCTGGGAACACACAGGGGTAGGCAGTGGGCTACATGCGGCGCTGTCAGAGGATCGGGGAGAGCTGCTGCTGCCTGTGACTTGGAGCCAGCCAGCTCCTTCCTGAGGCTCCAAGCACCCGTTCCGCTCATCATCTAGATTGGAGCCAGCAGGTGAGCCCCCATCCTCGCATTACATACACCACTGCCAACCCCCCCCCCATTACATATAACATACACTGCCGCCGCCCACCCCCCCCCATTACATATTACATACACTGCCACCGCCCCCCAACCCCCCGGGCTGCTGCACGACTCTTCCCGGGCTGGATTCAAGTCACAATCCACCCCTGACCATAACCCTCCCTGCCTTGTACAGCCGCTGGAACTATGGATTGTGTTTATGCACCCTCCAGCATTAAAACTTAAGATAGCGCTACTTTGTAGTTACTGGTAGCTGCTAACGTTGACCATTGATTAAAATTTCTCTAGCTGCAACAATATGCAGAATAAAGGCAAGCATGTGCTGTATAATGAATAGCCCCCGTGAACATCATTAGTGTTAGGCAGTACATACGTGTAACCAACAGCAACCAATCATTAGTTGGTCTTTGAATTCCACCAGAAAAGGCACTATCTGATCAGTTGCTATGGATTAGATACCTGAAGCAATAACCATTCATTTTTGTTCTAGGTTTACACTGTAAGTTCATCTGTCTTTGTATAACTGAGAATTAAACTTCTGGCCAGGAAAATACTCTGACAAGGTGGTAATGTAGCCCTTAAGTGAGCAATAAAATAGAACATGATGTTTCCTAACTAATTAGCTGTCTATGCAAATTGTTTAGAGGATACTCAGTGAATGCCTAAAGAGCAATTATAGCTCAAATTCAGTTGTTTATGTACTTAGTAAAATTCACAAATACTTTTAAGCATTTATAAATAAGCATGTTGTTACTGTTTTTGTTCTTTATTTACAAAAAAAAAAAAGAAATAGCTTCCAAATCATTTTCCAATAAATGTTTAAAAAAAGGAATGAAGATGATATTTGTCACTTATTACATATTATTTGCCACAATGGTGTGTTTTTGTGAATCTGGCTGGAGGTCACGTGAGCGATCAGGTTTGAGATGAGGAAACTGTAGTTTTACAGGCTGGATATCATTTTTGACGCAGAGGCCGTGAAAACTGGAAAGGTAGAGAACCTAGGCTGAGTCCTGAACAGGGACGCGGAATCTAACACACTGGGTGGTCTTCATCAAGAACCGCCGCAAAGAGGTGTGAACTTTAGCGGCCCAGAGCTGCAGGTGGAGGCCCCCTGTCAGAACGCACTAAATAGAACTGGAGAGTGGAAGTTAGAATACTGAGAATGGTTGAACTTTGAAGATACTGATAATAATGGAAAATAAGCAGATCTGAAGACAAGAGAAAATACTTGAACCAGATAATTCACCAGGCTGATTGGACCAGAGCTGAAAACAAGGAAGAAATACTTGATCCGGATAATTTCACCAGGCTGATTGGACCAGAGATGAAGATAAAGAAATACTTGATCTGGATAATTTCACCAGGCTGATTGGACCAGAGATGAAGATAACAAAGAAATACTTGATCTGGATAATTTCACCAGGCTGATTGGACCGGAGCTGAAGACAAAGAAGAAAAACTTGATCCAGAAAATTTACCAGAATGACTGGACCGGAGTTGAAGACAAAAAGAAAGACTTGATGCAGAAAATTCACCAGGATAACTGGACCGGAGCTAAAGACAGGAAGAAGTACTTGATCCGGATAATTCTACAGGCTGAGTGGACCGGTTAAAGAATAAACTTCCAGGGGGAAAAAAGAAACAAGCTGGAGTGGACACTAAATATAAATCAGGCAAATTGGAGCTGGTTATGAAGCACTAGATGGAGCTCAGGACACTGATGCAGACTAGGCTGGAAGAAGTGTTGTACTGATGTCAGTCCTTTGTGGACTAAGCTCCTATATACCCCTTGGATGCTACTGACTGGCTGCTATCGGCTGCTTGCTGGAATTGGTCACTCAGGTCATGTGACCAAGTTACATGGTGGCGCCCAGTGGAGAAGATTGCGATACCCACCGCAGAGTTGTGGAGCTGGCCGGGAGATAGGATGAAGGTGCCAGGGGGTGTTAGACACATGCCACTAGATGAAGAGACCAACCCATCGGATTATCTGGACGAGTAAGTGCCTCAGCTACCGGCGTGACATTCTTCATGTGCCTCCATTTACACTAGATACAGGAACCAACCTTGTATTACACAAGGTTCCGCAGCACCTTACAATACATAGATGAACAATACAAGAAAGATTGTGATTTACAGTACAAATGCAAATTAGGACAAATACACTTTAAATAAAAACAGACAGTTGCAACAGTGGACACTGGTGTAATTATAACAGTGGCAGAGAAATATTCTAAGAAAAGCACATGAGGAGAGAGTATGTACTATGGAAAGCAGCCCCCTAACCAATTACAACTACTGTATTATTAACAAAGTAATACACAAAACTAAGGGCCTTATTTTGGTTCATTCTTTCTGACAAAATCCTTCTCAAATGGACAAAACCATGTGCACTGCAGGTGGGGCAGATGTAACATGTGCAGAGAGAATTAGATTTGGGTGGGGTTTTACTTCAAAGTGAGATCTATATTGCAGTGTAAAAATAAAGCAGTCAGTATTTTCCCTGCACAGAAACAAAATTACTCACCCAAATCTAATTCTCTCTGCACATGTTACATCTGCCCCCCCCTGCAGTGCACATGGTTTTGTCCATCTAAGAAGGATTTTGTCAGAAAGAATGAACCAAAATAAGGCCCTGTGTTACAAATATTCAGCGCATACGGTACAGCACGTAAGCTTAATATACGGTACTGCATAATTATTGTACTTGATAATGTATTACTATGGTAGCAAAGGACAATACAAGAGAGAACACAAGTAAGGGTACCAGTTCTGTGGATGTTGATCAGTGTTAATTAAACCTGAACGCATTCTTCGACTCAATCTGTTTCCATAGCAAAATAATAATGTACTATATTGGAAATTGCATACTATATTCTTTTAAATTACTTGTGCAAATATTTTCACTGTATGCTTGCACAAATTTAGAATTGATAAGATTTTAATTTTATCTCTGTTACTGTTATCGGTGTAATCTCATGAAACATTTAGACAAGTTTGTAAATGTCAAATCTTTAGTATGAATGCTGCATGGAACATAATTAGCAATCTGACAAGGTGGATCAAGGTAAACTTTATTTAAATGCGAAATGGATTCATCTCTCAAGAATCTACATAGAATCTACAATGCGACAGCTGGCGTGTTACTCTCACCAAGGGAAATACAAATCCTTATTGAACCCAAGTAACAATGGCATACATATCCGGGTTGTGCCATAGCACTTCTGCACACTGATACACCTTAAAGGTATACGTCATTAGGTCAACACAGATGAGATTTACATGCATTGGGTCAACCAATAAAGGTCGACGTGGTTTAGGTCAACACCTGAAAAAGGTTGATGTGGCTAAGGTCGACAGGGTTGGAAGGTCTATAATGGCACGGTCGACGCGAGTATTTCATGTTTTTTTTTAGCTGAGATGTAGCCGACAGGCGGTATTTCATGCGCTACCATCCACCAGGGCATGGAGGTAGAATTACATGGTAAGGGGGATGCAATACACTTTGACGGTGCCCATGTCGACTATGTCAACATTCAGGATAATAATGTGAAAAACACATGTTGACCTTCTGTTCTGACAACCTTGCCATTGCCCACCTCCTGCTTGTGTCGATCTTCCAACCCTGTTGACATTAGCCATGTCAACCTATTGTATGTGTCGACCTAAGCCCTATAGGTCATACTGTATGTTGCAAACATATGCTTGTCTTACCTGTGGCTACTAATAGTCGTGGGTCATTTATAATGATTATACAGTGCCCATGAATGTGTGTGTGTGTGTGTGTGTGTGTTTGCTCACACGATCCATAGGATCACATGGGCCCTTATTCTGGTTGCGGTAATATCCGCGTGCGTTCGTGCCACCGATGTTTTGTGTCTGCGCATGTGCAGAGGCGTCTCTGCGCATGTGCGAGCGGGGCGTACGGCCAAATCCCGCATGAAATGTGAACACTCCGAACAGGGGGTGGAGAGGGGCGTGAAGGGCTATTTGGGCTCATTACCATATGTATACGCCCCGCGTTTCATGGGCGTTCCCATGCAAACGCTGGGCGTACATATGGTAATGTGCCCGTGACGCACGTGTAGGGGGCGGACATATGACATCGCCGGATGTCAGCTGCCCGCCCAGATCTCTGCTTTTGCACGGAAAAATGTCCGTGTGGTCTGAGGTTGCGGGAGCTGGTGGAGCACTCGGTCCTGCATTCGATGGTCTGCGACCATCGAATGATGGGGGAGGTTCCCTGAGATGGAGGAGGTGTATTCCGTGAAAAATACACGTGCGGTCCATTCGGCCAGCTTCTTACCGCGTACAGACGGAGTTGGCGATCCGTATGGAAGGCGGGGTTTCGCACGCACGGTCCTGCCCGCATATTCGGATCTGGCCGCACCGATCAGAATAAGGGCCATGATGCTGCTGAAAATAGATCACACGCAGGCAGAGCTAATTGCAATAATGATGCATATGCTCATGTGACCTGTTCATGGGTGAGACAAGCGAGGGCACATCTGTATGTGATTATTGTGACTGCCACAAGTGAGAAGGAGAAAATGGTGTATGGATATGTAACACTTGACACTTATGGACACATGGCTAATATGCCAATTGTAAAGGTGTTTTTTCCCCCATAAAGTTTTATTGCATCCAGTTATACACGATCCCTTCTTTACGAGCACTTGTCCCCAAGAGAAGAACCTCTGAGGTTGTAAAGAAAACCAACAGATGGGAGCAATACGTGCTATAGGTGTTAATAGAGTGAAGGACCAGAAATTGGCATTAACAAGTACTTATCCACTATACTAGACTGTAAGCTTAAAAGCAGGAATTATTTACCATGGCGCCCAGTTTAGTGGTGCCTCAATAATCGTGAACCCCATTGGAAACTCTGGTAAATACCTCCCACTACCTGACAGCACCAAGGGCCAGATGTACTAAGCTTGAAAAGTGATAAAATGGACAGTGATAAACCACCAGCCAATCAGCTCCTACCTGCCATGTCACATGCTGTGTTTGAAAAATGACAGAAAGGAGCTGATTGGTTGGCAGTTTTCACTAACCATTTTATCACTTTTCATGGCTTAGTACATCTCGCCCCAATAAACAGAGAGAAATTGTGACCCTTCAAGCACAAGTGCAGGAGTGGGTAAATATTAGTTAAAGTGTAAAATAACCGTTCTTTAAATTGTTGAGCCCATTATGTGTCAACCGACCTTGGTGATAAGCGAGGTGACGCCCCCTTTTGTGACGTGTTAGTAGTCTAATTGGGGCTGTAAGCCCTGGGGTGGATCAGTGCTATTACAAACAGTCGGACACACTGTGATAACCTATTGGTCTGGACTGATTAGGTGTGTTTTATAGTCTTGCTGTTATCATTGAAACCAATAAGAAATGTGCCCTACAAGTTGATATTATTGCATTGAGATTTATAACAAAGCATTATATTGATACCTCACCCTTTTTGAAACAAATAAAGGTAAAGCCGTTGACTCTTGTTGTCCATCTCCATGGTGAAGAGAGTTCCTCCCAGCTACCAAGAACAAAGAACTTGAGCGACTGCAGCTACGGTGCATCCTGCTTAAGAGGTAATCTGAATATAACCCCGGCCCGTGTACTACATCAGTATGCTACCCAATCTTGTTTTTTTACTGTTCGTCCCCAACTCTAAAAAGAAACAAAATATGATGGATCTACTGTATACAGGTTGAATATCCCTTATCTGAAATGCTCAGGACCACGAGCACTTTGGATAAGGGATTTTTGTGGATTTTGGAATATTGTTTATTTCATACGTACCTGGTCCCCCGGTGGTGCCTCGATGGTCCCCCAATGTCCATGGTGTCCCCGGCGGCCTTCGGAATCCTCTTCAGCAGCATCTCTGGTCTCAGGGATGCATTGCGAGTGCGCAGGGGTGCCGGTGACATCACCGACTCGCCCACGCAATGCGTCCTTGGGACCGGGGATGCCGCTGAAGAGGATTCCGATGGCCGCCATGGACACCGGAGGACAAGGTAAGTATGAAAAAAGAGGCGGGGGGAAAAAACTAAATATTCAGAAAAACCACCGTATAAATAAATGTTAATAATAATAATTCTGCAGCAAATGCAGGAAAGAAATTGAGAGGGTAGGGCCTGGATGGACACTATGCACAGCTCCCCTCCACTCTTATAACTCCCCTGACACATAATATTACACAGCGAGCACAAAGCTTTTGTTGCATCCCATGGCACATGGGTACATTTTTTTATGATCTGAGTTGTCTGTGTATTGAAGCAATGTATCAATATGTCAGGCACCAGAAAGATCTGCAGTTATCAGTGGGGGTTATTCTAGTTCACTCACAAAGGCACAATCAGTCTCGAATGGACAAAACCATATGCACTGCAGGGGGGGCAGAGAGTTAGATGTGGGTAGGGGTGTACTTCAAACTGATGTCTATATTGCAGTGTAAAAATAAAGCAGCCAGTATTTACCCTGCACAGAAACAATAAAACACCAAAATCTAACTCTCTCTGCACATGTTACATCAGCCCCACCTGCAGTGCACATGGTTTTGTCCATTAGAGAGTGATTGTGCCTTTGCAAGTGAACTAGAATAACCCCCAGTGTCCTTCTATATTGCATCAATGTATGCTGAGTCCCAGTCTTCTGAGTACATGCTATGATGAGAGTCAGAAGTCAAAGAGAACACTGCGAATGGCATCCGTGTATCAATAAGCATTAAAAACTTACAGTATCTATTTGCACAAGTTGATCTCAATCAGTCACCAGTGGAGAAAACTCTTATTTCTTGACAGAAACCTTGCCTACTTCCTGCCCCCAGGTCCCATCCATAGGTCAGTCATACCTCATGTCTGTCTCCCCTCTCCCTTAGATTGTAAGCTCCTAGGAGCAGGGTCCTCCTCCTCCTGTTCTCACTGCCCTCTTCTCTGGCCCTTCAATGACAGCCTTCATCTACTCGGTGGCCATTTAGTCCAGAATTCCTGTTGCTTATAGACATTCATCTCTTCCAGCGACTCTGCTCCTTCTAGTCATTCCATCACTATTGGATAGGTTCCACCCTTCGCTGAATACTCCTTCCCTCAGCTGTCTTCCCAGTGTGTAATGAGAATTGTGGTGCTAATTGTTACTTCTGCTGTGTTTATTTTTTGCTTACTTTAATGTAATGTAATGTTCAGTGGGTCTTATTCAGACCTGTTAGGCTGCAGCTTAGAAAACAAGTAAACGGCGCCCGCCATCCCACCGGACTACCACCAGATGTTTCCAGATGTACGGTGCTGTAGACCACTTGTAGCGGCTTATAAACAAAATGTAATAATAATAATAATAATAGTCCTACTTGTGCTGAGAAAAGAAACAGTAAATACAATAACAATAAATACACTTATTATGACAATTACATAAAGTTAACAAATATTATAAAATATTATAAATATTACAATATCTTAAAGTTAACAAATATTATAAAAAAAAATTGGGGGGGGGGGGGGGGGGGGATTTAGAGAACCCAAATACATCATTGCTGGTTTAGCTCCAATCTCGCTCTCTTCACATATACAGTTAAATACAGATATAGTCATCTTTTTGAGTGAGTATGTGGCCTTTAACCAGATCAAAGGTCATCTCTGACCATGTATTCAAACCTCAGCCAATTCCCACAAAAGGTGGCAGCACCCTAACCCCAATTAATTAATGTTTTACTACCTCACAACCTAAGTAATTCGTTTTTTGTTTTTTTCTGCTGGGCGTCCGCTTTACGTCCTTGGTTTCAAAGTGCGGTTTAAAAAGAGATATTTTTTTATTAAAACCATTAACTCATTTCATCTGGGTTTTAAAATGTGTCAATAATTAGTAGTTGAACTGTGAAAAACACTCTTTTCAAAGTGAGGGTTCAACATAAATCTGTTCACACCTTCAAATGTACATGTACTTTTCTCACTTAATTTACAATGTGTTATTCCAACCTAATGTCTTAGTTACTAAAAAGGGTAATTGGTGGTGAAAATACGAACTTCAAATGCTTTGAATGCATGTAGTTTTGATTCCACATGTTTTGAATGTACAGTATATGCCCATGGGGGGGGGGGGGGGGGGGGGGGGGGGTTGATGTGCCTGAGAGTGCGGTTCTGAGAAAGTGTACACATTTTGGAGTATATGCATTGTTATTATTATTATTATTATTATTATTATTATTATTATTATTATCATTATGTAAAGAGTTGTTAAGGTCTGAGTGCAAGTTGATATATTATGCAGGCCCGCCATCAGGAATTTTGGGTCCCGGGACTCATTCCCATTCCAGGCCGCAGGCCTTCCCCTCCCCTCCTCACTTGATTTACTGTAACCCGGCTCCTGCTCCCCCATCGCCTCCTCCACTGAGCTGCAGCCCGGAGGTCCCTGAGTGCAGCTTCTTCAACTCAGGATGCCAGCGGCCAATTAAAATGCAGCACCGGCTTGCCAATCAGAGCTCACGTATTGGCAGCCGCTCTGATTGGCTGCCAGTACACGAGCTCTGATTGGCTCCAAAGCCGGTGCAACATTTTAATTTGCCACTGGCGTCGTGGGTTGAATATGACTGCGCTCCGGGACCTGCAGAGGCAGTCGGGGGGGAGGGGGGTGTTGTGGTGGGCAAAATGGGCTGCCCAGGCCCTTCCAGAGGCCGCCCGGGACAGCATAACATATAATGCTATATGGGGCCAACACAATGAACTGAAGGGTAGATGTATTATAGCGGCGCTTATCACACCACTGTGACACTTCCTGCTTCGCCTCATTAATGAGGCGAGGCAAGAAGGGACATCAACAAGATGCAATAAAATCTTGTGCTGCACATACTGTTTGTACTGCCTTCTGATCGCACCGCATGCAAATCACATGCAAAACGCATGTGATGCGATCCAGCCCGTAACGGGTGCGATCATCGCACCGTGTATGGGCACTTTTAGAGTAAGAAATGTTATAAGACGCCTAAACTATTTTGTGTCATTTGCAAACAAAAATCAAATACTAATTGAAACTTACACATCACTTATTAGTTATTAACAAATTAAACCTAATTTTCATTGCAACAGTCAATGCGAGTTTGCAGAAGAGGCAAATGCTCCTGACCCAATGGTTCTCAAAGTGTGCGCCGTGGCACCCTGGGGTGCCTCAGAGCACTCGTAGGGGTGCCTTGGATGGATGGTCCAGGACCAATTTATATTAGTTATGGTCAATCTAACAGGCAAAACCAGTGCTTGTGGATGCAAATCCTAAAATATGCTAACAAACAGAAATTAATCCTGTCCATCACTACATAACTGAACCTAAGGATGACATATATAAACACAATTTACTTAATTTTAATATTTTGTTATAAATTTCTCAGTGTGAAACTATTGGCTTAGGGGTGCTGTGAAATAAATGATCATACTCTAGGGCGCCGTATTTCAAAAAGTTTGAGAATCACTGTCCTGACCACAAATATGAAGGTAGAGGACATAGGTACAGTGGGACATTAAAACGAATGCACTCCATACCAAATACATGATATTTGAAAAGGTATTTATTTCTCTTTTAGCAAAAGCATGTACTTTGAGAACCCGTTGGTTACCTGAAAACAAATTCCCCGCGCAGTGCATGTTTTTCATGTCTCCTCATTGAATCAAATGAAATATTTAGCTCCGCCTGTGGGTCTTTTCAAATTTGTCAGTCAGTAATGAGTGCACCTGTCGGGTGACCTGAAAAACGTGAATTGTGTGGGGTCCTGAGGACCGAGTTTGAGAATCACTGAGGTAACCTAAAGTACTTATCTGTGCATGCGCTTTATACATTTCACAAAATGTGCTCTAAAATAAATCTGATTTTCACCATAGGAAATATTTACAGAAGAAACTGTGACAGAGAAATTAGAATGAAAGGAGCCGGATAGTAAATAATATCTAAGAATAACTGACGATAAGAGTAATATTAGGGAGGGGATATTTATCAAAGCTCGGAGAGAGATAAAATTGTGAGAGAAAAGTACTAGCTAATCAGCGTCTGTCTTTCATTTTTACAGGCTGTGTTTGAAAAATGACAGTTAGGAGCTGATGTGTTGGTACGTTGTCCCTCATTCTGGTTGACTCGCGAAGCTGCACATTTCGATGACAATCATACATTACCAGGGAAGTCCAGGAACAGAGCATTTTCTCCCTGAAGGAGAGGGTCAGGAAGGCAACCCTGTATTTGCTACATTTCCCAAAGTATAAAGTTACTAATGTGATCTAGATATATCTCACAACAAGCGTGTAAGCACATATCCGCCCATATATGGAACTAGCCACATAAATGTGATGCCTATGTAATAAATTTCAAGTGCAAATCCCATCTGATTGTCTGTATCTCTGATTTATTTATTTTTCCCAAAAAGGTAAAAGCTGCATAAGGTGGGTTACAGAAATGAGGGAGATTGCTAGACCTTTCAGGGAGAGAGGGAGATTGCTCCTATTTCAGGGAGTCTCCTGCAGAATGCAGGAGGGGAGGTAACTATGATGTAACAGTGTAATGTGGGCTAGGTGACATGAGGGAGATTGCTAGACTAGTGAGGGAGAGAGGGAGATTGCTCTTATTTCAGGGAGTCTCCTACAGAATGCAGGAGGGGAGGCAGCTATGACATATATCCATTACTAACTTCAAAATATTGGGCATATCAAAAAGTAAAAAAAATTTCATTACTTAGGGCCTGATTCAGACCTTCTCGCTAGGCTGCGTATATTTGCTGCCTAGAGAGCAGGAAGAATGGCCGCCCCACCAATGAGCGAATCCACATAAGCTTGCATGCGTATGCGGAGGAGGAGAAATCATTCAATGGTCACTCACCATCGATTGATTCCTCTAGCCTTAGCTCTGAGAAGTTAGTCTATACTGACTTTTCTAATGCCCGCTATTGGCCGAATTGGATACATGGGCACGCCTGCATTCAGTACGGTCCGCTGCATCCGCCTCTTTCCACCCACCATTGAGCCAACGCCGCGGCGAGTGCGAAAATCGCCAAATGTGTTCACTCCCACTTTGAACAGGCGCATATTCACTCATGCGCAAACCATGACCATCAGGTCCGGGGACGAAATTGGACCTGAGCGATCAGGTCTGAATTGCCCCCTTAGTAATTCCAATTGTTTTGAGAAAATTAAATTGAACAAAGTGTCGCTACCGTACAGTCACTTCCTTTTCTGATTGTCTTGGACAGATGATTGTGAGACACAACAGTAGTCAGGCGCAGGACACAGAAGTAATAGGAAAGCTGTCACACCACAAACAGGGCTGAATGCTAATATTGCGTTGAAGAGCTTTCTTATGCTGCTTTCACACCGCAAAACCTGCTTAGACCTGGTATTTAAAACGTTTCTTAAAACGGGTCAGAGCAAGTAAAACCCCTTTCACACAGCACGTAAATACCGGGTCTCCAGCTGGTTTGTGACGTGAAAGCAGCTGGAGAACAGGACACACAGTAGCTATGAGACAGCGCAGTGCATATATAACCACTTCAGTGGTATACCCGGAGATTTTCCGGGCTGAGCTGCGCTGCAGGAGCGGGCTCTCCCGGAAAATTTCAGGGCATACCATACGATGCGATTGAGCACACCCCCACTATCCACGTCAGCCCGAAGCGTGGCGAGCGCAGCACGCCCTGCAAGAGGATGCGGTAAGTGTCCTCCTAACCTGTTCATAACCCCACTATCCACGTCTGCGCGGAGTGAGCCCCGCGAGGGGATGCGGAAAACTAGCCCAAAGCATGGCGAGCGCAGTGAGCCCTGCGAGGGGACATGGATTACTTGACGTGAATTCCGCTTCCCCTCACGGGGCTCGCTGCGCTCACCACGCTTCGGGCTTGTTTTCCACGTCCCCTCACGGGGCTCGCTGGGCTCGCTCCGCTTCGGGCTCAGTGACTCGCTGTGCTCGCCACACTTTATAAAATCAACTCTATATGAGTCGGCAGTAGGTGATGGAAGGTGGTGAGAACAGGGGGGAGGGGTAGGCAACAGTGGAGGGGCTGCCCCTAAGTTCTGTGGTGGGTTTTTCTGGGGCAGGACAAACCTGCCCTGATAGGTTTGTCCTGCCTCAGAAAAACCCACCACTCAAGGGGTTAATGAGAGGGTTCCACTAATGACATATGCGCATATATGATTTTCACCATAGGAAATATTTACAGAAGAAACTGTGACCGAGAAATTAGAATGAAAGGAGCCGGATAGTAAATAATATCTAAGAATAACTGACGATATTAGGGAGGGGATATTTATCAAAGCTCGGAGAGAGATACAATTGTGAGAGATAAAGTACTAGCTAATCAGCTTCTCTCTTTCATTTTACAGGCTGTGTTTGAAAAATGACAGTTGGGAGCTGATATGTTGGTACATTGTCCCTCATTCAGGTTAACTCGCGAAGCTGCAAATTTCGATGGCAATCATACATTACCAGGGAAGTCCAGGAACAGAGCATTTTCTCCCTGAAGGAGAGAGTCAGGAAGGCAACCCTGTATTTGCTACATTTCCCAAAGTATAAAGTTCCTAATGTGATCTAGATATATCTTGCAACAAGCGTGTAAGCACATATCCGCCCATATATGGAACTAGCCACATAAATGTGATGCCTATGTAATAAATTTCAAGTGCAAATCCCATCTGATTGTCTGTATCTCTGATTTATTTATTTTTCCCAAAAAGGTAAAAGCTGCATAAGGTGGGTTACAGAAATGAGGGAGATTGCTAGACCTTTCAGGGAGAGAGGGAGATTGCTCCTATTTCAGGGAGTCTCCTGCAGAATGCAGGAGGGGAGGTAACTATGATGTAACAGTGTAATGTGGGCTAGGGGACATGAGGGAGATTGCTAGACTAGTGAGGGAGAGAGGGAGATTGCTCCTATTTCAGGGAGTCTCCTGCAAAATGCAGGAGGGGAGGCAACTATGACATATATCCATTACTAACTTCAAAATATTGGACATATCAAAAAGTAAAAAATGTTTCAGTACTTAGGGCCCGATTCAGACCTGCTCGCTAGGCTGCGTATATTTGCTGCCTAGAGAGCAGGAAGAATGGCCGCCCCACCAATGAGCGAATCCACATAAGCTTGCATGCGTATGCGGAGGAGGAGAAATCATTCGATGGTCGCTCACCATCGATTGATTCCTCTTGCCTTCGCTCTGAGAAGTAAGTCTATACTGACTTTTCTAATGCCCACTATCCGCCGAATTGGATGCATGGGCACTCCTGCGTTCGCAGGGGCATGCCCACCGTTTTTGGCGGCATGTCCATAAAATACTGGGTGGGTCGCTGCATACGCCTCTTTCCGCCCACCATAAAGCCAACACCGCGGCGAGTGCAAAAATCGCCAAAGGTGTTCACTCCCAGGGTTTGAACAGGCGCATATTCAATCATGCGACTATCAGGTCCGGGGACAAATTTGGACCTGAGCGATCAGGTCTGAATTGCCCCCTTAGTAATTCCAATTGTTTTGAGAAAATGAAAATGAACAAAGTGTCGCTACCGTACAGTCACTTCCTTTTCTGATTGTCTTGGACAGACGAATGTGAGACACAACAGTAGTCAGGCGCAGGACACAGAAGTAATAGGAAAGCTGTCACACCACAAACAGCACTGAAGGCTAATATTGCGTTGAAGAGCTTTCTTATGCTGCTTTCACACCGCAAACCCTGCTTAGACCTGATATTTAAAACGTTTCTTAAAACGGGTCAGAGCAAGTAAAACCCCTTTCACACAGCACATACGATGCGATTTAGCACACTTCCACTATGCACGTCAGCCCGAAGCTTGGCGAGCGCAGCGCGCCCTGCGAGAGGATGCGGTAAGTGTCCTCCCAACCTGTTCATACCCCCACTATCCACGTCTGCGCGGAGTGAGCCCCGCGAGGGGATGCGGAAAACTAGCCCAAAGCATGGCGAGCGCAGTGAGCCCTGCGAGGGGACATGGATTACTTGACGTGAATTCCGCATCCCCTCACGGGGCTCGTTGCGCTCACCACGCTTCGAGCTTGTTTTCCACGTCCCCTCGCGGGGCTCGCTGGGCTCGCTCCGCTTCGGGCTCAGTGACTCGCTGTGCTCGCCACACTTTATAAAATCAACTCTATGTGAGTCGGCAGTAGGTGATGGAAGGTGGTGAGAACAGGGGGGAGGGGTAGGCAACAGGGGAGGGGCTGCCCCTAAGTTCTGTGGTGGGTTTTTCTGGGGCAGGAAAAACCTGCCCTGATAGGTTTGTCCTGCCTCAGAAAAACCCACCACTCAAGGGGTTAATGAGAGGGTCCCGCTAATGATATATGCGCATATATAATGAGCGGGTCCCACTCAATAAATATTCACTGCGCTGGGTCCTGCTCACATATATGCACAGAGTGGGACCAGCTCAGTGCTCACTGCTGCCAGAGTCCTAAATACCAGTTCAGAGCCGTTCACACTGCATAAAAAATGGCTCTGAACCGTGTAGGACTCTGCTTTTTACCTGTTTGCAAATACCGGTTATTTGTAACCGGTAAATGCAGACTGGCACTTTCACCCTGCTGCTCTAACCATTTTAAAAGGCTAAAAAATCAGCAATACACCGGTTAAGAGCTGCAGTGTGAAAAGAGGTTGTGCAGTAGTTTGAGGTAAGCAGAGACCCAGGTGTAGACTGTTCACGGAATGAAGGTGGAGCAGAGTGTTGCAGGGGCTGTAGTGCAGTTGGAGACCTGGGATTCAGGGACAGATGTATCCATCTTCCAAAAGTGATAAAACGAAGAGCAATAAATAACCACTGCCATGTTAACGCATGGATTTAAAATGCCATTTAGGGGCCAATTGGCTGGTTGTTTATCACTCTCCATCTTATTCCTTCTTGAAGCTTGATACAGCTGGCCCTCAGTGTGAAGTGGTTAGAGCAGTGATTTTCAACCTTTTTTACCTTGCAGCACACTAAATAAGATTTTAAAATTGCCAAGGCACACCATGAGATCCCCACAGGACAAAACACATTGGCCCCCACTGGAAAAAAACAAACCTATTGGCCCCATATAAAAAACAATCACACTGGTCCCCACAGGTAACAAAAATAAAACACATTGGCCCTTTACATGAAAAGAAGAGACCAGTAAATAACCGCTGAACTGGTGGTGGCTATAAACTGGTTTGGGCATCTCTGGATCTGGGGGCACAGTTGAGAACAGCTCAAGGCACACTAGTGTGCCACGGCACAGTGGTTGAAAAACACTGGGTTAGAGGCTGTAGCCACAGCATAGTATTCCAGAGGATCTAGGGCAGGCAGAGACCAGGGGAACTGTGAAAGCTAGTTGCAGGTTTAAAATGCAGCAGAGTCCTCTGGTGGCTTTGGTGCAAGTGAAGACCAGATAATTGAGCTAAGAGGAAAGGTTAGCAGAGTAGATTAACATCTACAAATATATCAGGGGTCAATATAGGGACCGGTGCTTTGTTTACTTTGAGAACTATGCACAAGACACGCGAGCACCCCTTGAAATTAGAGGAGATTTAGTACCCTCCAAAGGAACTGAGTCTTTTTTTACGGTTGGGGCAGTGAAAGTTGGGGATTCTCTGCCAGAAGAAATAGTGCTGACACAATAAATATATGCAAGAGAGGGCTAGACAAATTTTTAGTGGTAAGAAACATCCAGGGTTACAATCCTCATGCTAATGTAGGTTAAAGGGACCATTAGTAACACTGGAAACTTAACTGCCTTCAACGCTGTTGGCAGCATTGAAGGCTGTGATATCCCCAGTGGTGTAGCTAAGTGCCACGTCGGCCGGAGCAAGGACATGTTTTGCGCCCCCCAATTTGTAGTAGGTGAGGCTCCTGCGCAGTGAAAAGTGGGTGTGGCCCAACACTACACCACACACCGTAATGCCCATTGCACATTTTAGCGAACTTTGTAATACCAATTACACATAAAGCCACATGCCATACTGCCACTTACACATAAGGCCACACATATTGCCTATTGTATACTACATAACACACCGCAATGCCCATCACATATTATATAACACACCGTAATGCCCATCGCATACTATATAACACACCGTAATGCCCGTCGCATACTATATATCACACCGTAATGCCCGTTGCATACTATATAACACACCGTAATGCCCGTTGCATACTATACACACCGTAATGTCCATTACATACTATATAACACACCGTAATGCCCGTTGCATACTATATAACACACCGTAATGCCCGTTGCATACTATATAACACACCGTAATGCCCGTCGCATACTATATAACACACCGTAATGCCCATTCCATACTACATAACACACCGCAATGCCCATCACATATTATATAACACACCGTAATGCCCATCGCATACTATATAACACACCGCAATGCCCATCGCATACTATATAACACACCGTAATGCCCATCGCATACTATATAACACACCGTAATGCCCGTTGCATACTATATAACACACCGTAATGGCCATTACATACTATATAACACACCGTAATGCCCGTTGCATACTATATAACACACCGTAATGCCCGTTGCACACTATAAAACACACCGTAATGCCCGTCGCATACTATATAACACACCGTAATGCCCGTCGCATACTATATAACACACTGTAATGCCCATTGTATACTATATAACACACCATAATGCCCATTACATACTATATAACACACTGTAATGCCCATTACATACTATATAACACACCGTAATGCCCATTACACACTATTTAACAAACCGTAATCGCTATTACACATTTGACACATAAGTGCCACTTACCTACATGCTCGATGCCAGGGGCTTCATGCTCGATGCCAAGGGGGACTGAAATTGCTCATTGCCCAGGGGGGCTGAAATTGCTCGCAGGGAGTGAGGGTGGGAGTGATAGTGCGGCACAGGGAGGGAGGGTGTTATCTTCCGGCACCCGGAGCTTGTGCTCCACCGGCTCCGCCCTCGCTACGCCCCTGGATATCCCCATGTGAATTATTTGAATTACTGTATTTACCCTGGTTCAACTTTGGACTAAATAATGATTATGGGTTATACCCCTGAATGTCTTTATTTCAATAAATGTTTGTCCAACCTAATTTTAAATGTATTAACCATGTCTGACAACACCACTTCCTCTGGCAGAGAGTTCCATACCTTTACTGCCCAGACTGCAAAAAATACAAGGTACGAAATCACCTCTCCTCTAGTCTAAGGGCATGCCCACGTGTCCTAGTTTCAGACTTCCAAGTAAAAATGGTGCCTGACAGTTTTCTTATATTGCTCCCTTATATATTTGTATATGTTACGCATGTCTCCCCTTAAATGACTCCAGCATAGACATTACTAATTTGGCTAATTTGTCCTCAAAGCTTAAAGACTCCAACCCTTTTATTAGCTTGGTTGCCCTTCTCTGCGCTTTTTCCAGTTTTATTTTACTTTATTGTAGTGTGGGGCCCAGAATTACACTCCAAATTCTAGATGAGGTCTAACCAGTGCCTTGTAGAGTAGCCTAAATACATTGTCGTCCCTAGCTTCCATATCCCTTTTTATACAGGCTAGTATAATTTGGGCCTTAATGGCTATCACATGAGACTTAGCACTGTACCCCAGTTTGCTGTTAATTTAGACTCCTAGGTCCTTTTCCAATTCGGATTTACACAGTTCTACACCATTTGGGTTATAGTCCGTGCACTGGTTATGTCTCCAAAGGCGTATAACCTTACATTCATAAACATTGAACCTCATATTCTATTTCTCCACCCACTAATCTAGTTTATTTAAATCCCTCTGTAGAATGGAAACATCCTTGTCCACTTTAATCACCGTTTTGTGTCAAAGATGGATACTTCGCTTCATATTTCCTCCTCTATATCATTAATGGATATATTAAATAAAAGAGGCCCTAGCACCTAACCATGTGGTGCTCCATTTAGTACCGATGTACAACTTGAAAACGCACCATTTACCACTACTCTGTTCTTTATCTCGTAGTTTCTTACCAAATCCTCCATTTTATTGATCAGTCTCTTATGTGGCACAGTCTAAAAGGCCTTTTGAAAATCCAGGTAGACCCTGTCTACAGCATTACTACCAAATTATTCACTGTTACCAAACAGCACTCATAACATCAAGTCAGTTTTTGTACTCTAAAGATGAAGTCCTCTAAGTTTTCTTCCTTTTTCCTCCACGTAGGTTTCAAAAAGTTCTTGAAAGAAAGGGAAAAGAAAAAATACATAATGGTGTAGTATGTCTTGGAAAGAGAAAATTCTTTAAACTAGGTTCCTTTATGTAGCGCGGCATACCGTACTCACACCAAGGTGGGGTGAATTCTGTACATAAAGGAATCTTTAGGTATAAATGCAAAGCTTCCTAACACTTCAGATGCGTACAGTACTCACACACTATGATTTCGTGCATAGTTGAGTTGCTTGACCTATTTTTTTAAGTGGAAGGTATGGCTTTTTGGTTACTATTCTTTCTGAATAGTGGATGGGTGTACCTGGGTCCCATTGGTTTATGCCAGTTTTGAGGTGATGGCACTCTTCTGATTTTGAAGAGAAATAAGCATGATGTGTCTTTTATCCAATGCACAAAGTTTCCTTGGCTGACCACTGCGTCTAGGGATGCCAATCCCGGGGCATTTTTTCAATCCCAGAATTCGGGATTGAAAAATGCCCCGGGATCCCGTGATTGGCTTCCCTTATGCAAAAACCCGCCCCGGCCGCCCGCATATTTACTTACAGGTGCGGTGCGGCCAGGCGATGGAGCTGGGCTGTAGGCAGGAGGATGCAGCCTGGGTGGGTGGGCGTCGGGTGATGGAATGGGGTCCGGAAAGAGCCGAATGCAGGCAGTCTGGGTGGTTGGGTGGTACGGCGAGAGGTCGGCGCAGTGCACAGTGTGCGCACAGGATCAGGCGGCTGTTATGTGGCCTGCGCAGCGTGACCTCTGCGCATGCGCAGTCTAATCCCAAAATCCCGGGATTGGAAACTCCAATCCCGGGATTGAAATCCCTGCGTTTTAGGGGCCAAATCCCAGGATCCCGCCAATCCCGATCCCGGGATTGGCCACCCTAACTGCGTCTATGGTACTCAATGTTGCCAGATTCTTTGTGTTTCTTCAAAATAGCTTGTACAGCATATATAGAAACTCCAGTTTGCTTCGAAATCTTTGCCTCTGAGATTCCTTGCTGATGCAATATAACAATACATTTTTTATTGCCATGTTGTATGACCTATGACATGAAACTGTCTTCCACAATCTCACTTTTGTAGCAGAATTTGGTTGTTATTCACCCAGTTTTCGCCTCCTACGCTGTTTCACTTTATTTTAAGTATTTTAACCTGCATATGAAAATGTTGATCATTATCACCTGTCTGATAAGACTCATACACCTGACTGCAATCCTACAAAATCTCTGACTTTGTGCAAGTGTACCTAGAAGAATTGATGCTATTTTGGGAGCAAAGGGTGGTCACGCCAAATATTGAATTGATTTAGATTTCCTATGTTTCCTCACCAAGGGCCTTATTCAGATCTGAGCTCAGTACAAATTTGTTTGGAAAATAGGCAAAACCATGTGCACTGCAGGTGGGGCAGATGTAACCTGTGCAAAGAGATTGTGCTATCAGTTGCATCCCAGTCCAATTTGGCTATGAACTTTTGCCACATGAATTAAAAACTCTTTTGCATGTTTTCAAGGAGTGCTGTCTAAACTCTGTCCTCTGGATTTGTTGCTTTCCTAAAATGTATCTATAAGGATCCTGTACCCATCCAAACTTTAATCATTAATGAGTGCTATTCCCCCAAGGTTTCATATATAAATCTTCTGATTTTCCGGATCTGCACCGTATACTTTGAATTTATGCACCCCCTCCCCCCCCCCGGGCATACCGCCGCTGCCACACCCCCCTGTACGCATTAGCGCATACCGTTGCCACCACAAACCCCCCCCCCCGCTCTCCCGGCCCAGTTACGATATTTCAATACCATAAAGACAAAATGTTACCAAAGGGCTTTCGCATAAAAAAAATCAACATACCATAGGCCTTGGGAATCCTGAATTCTGTAAGCAATGGTGCATGATCTTGAATCAATGCAGCCTGGACCTTATGGTCTTGGTGGTGCAACAGGTCAATGCAGAAATTGATGTCATAAAAAACTGACATAGCTGACTGTGAGAAAAGTGGGCTAGAGACACTTACCGCAGATGAAGGTAACTCTTGGTTAACTAAAATTACTGAGGGAGTGGAGAAATTTAAAAATGTATTGGCCTTTAAGAAATCTAAATACAAAAGGGTCAGGGAAGACTACAAGGAGCTTAGGGTATATCCCTGGTTGAATAGACAGAGCAACAGATGTCCGTGGAGATCTGCATAGGGACAAAGAAAACGTGGAGGTGGGAGGGACTTCACTGACGTTGAGTCCCAACATCACCAAGTGATTCGGACCAACCATCTAGGGGTAGGAGACGCCCTTTCTTTCGAGAGCGTGCACACACACGCAGCCAAAACCGGAAGGGAGACATCCAAGCAGACGGGGAGGGAGGAGACACAATAGGGAAAGAGGGAAATCCCAAGCCCCGGAACTAGTCATGTTTAATTTATCTGATTAGCCGAGATGGCTGTGTTATCAATAGGCCTTACATTTGTTCAAATCGAATGACCCTGTATGCTATAAGTGTTTGACCTTTGATCCCACATCTACCTACAAGAAAGAGGTAGATACTGTGTTAGCTGTTGGTGTGTCTAATCGGTGGATTGATGAAAACACTGCTGACTTTTTCCCCAAAATCCTGCTGCTTTATATACTCCCAAAGATCCTCAAGAGCCTAGTGGCCCCTCCTGGCAGACCCATAATCTCTGCCAGGGGGTCACTAGGCCAACCTCTTTCACAGTTTGTGGATTACCTTCTGCAGCCGTGGTGGTTAATACCCCCTACTTTACTAAAGATACCACAGACTTTCTCCTAAAACTTTGCAGCTTGGGTAAACCACCTCCCAATAGCCTTCTTGTGACATTAGACGTCAGCAGTCTGTATACAAATATATCTAATGAGGAAGGTACAGCTGCTGTGCGAGGGATCCTGACTGAAAGCCCTCATTTTAATGGTCCACCGATTGACTTCCTCATTCTGTTAATAAATATTATATTACACAAAAATTATTTTCTATTTAACAATGCGTTTTATTTGCAGTTTTCTGGAACAGCGATGGGGTTAAACATGGCCCCATCGTATGCCAACTTATTCATCTACAGTAATGAGAGGACACACATCTTGTCTTATCCCACCTTTTCCAAATATATCCTGTTTTACAGTAGATATATAGACAACCTCTTTTTGGTTTGGATGGGTAGCAAAACCCAATTGGAATAATTTATTATTCACTTGAATCAATTACATGGCCGCATCCGTTTTACCCAGAACTGCCAACATAACACCATGGACTTCCTAGATGTGACGGTAACAGCATTACAGGACAAATATGCAACCAAACTCTTTGTGGAAAAAAAAGTGATAAAAATACCCTACTGGCACACTCCAGCTTCTACCCCGCTCCACTTAAAAGGGGTCTTACCTTTTCCCAACTGATCAGAGTGACACGGATCACCTCTGAACATGATGATCTATACAGGGATTTGCAACTGATGGCAAAAAAATTCTTGGACTGTAGATATGAGAAGTCTGGGGTAGAGATGGCGGTCAACAAGTGTATGGATATCGATCGTGAGACACTCCTGACCTCTATTTCCAAATCCAAGACTGGCAAATTGAATAGGGTGGTTATTCCAACTACATATTCTACCCTGTCTGGAATCATGAAAGCAGCTGTCTCCAGACATTGGCATACAGTATCATCAGTACAGAACCTGTGATTGGGCCAGATTGTCAACTTTTACCCCTGTTTAGTTATAAGTCCAGTCCAAACATCAAGCAGCGGATCACCTATTCTGATATCAGTCCATCCTGCTTTGCCCTTGCCCTCATGTGCCCCCCTGTTGATACCTTATGCCCCTGTTGTCTCCTGATGCTGCCTTGAGAAAGGTCCTAAGGGACTGAAACATCGGCAGGTCTTACTGTGTACCATGAAACTTGGACATTTACCTTGATGGCATCACTTAATACAAGTCTGGTGAGTGCTGTTTTCCCCCAGGGGAGTAGTCTGTATCTATATAATACTGTCTTTGCACTACTATCTATATGGCACCCCATCAGGGGCCGGGGGAATTAGGATTTGGAAGGGTTTAGAGGGCAGGAAGAGGAAGGAAGTCATGTTTTGGATAGGAGAATTGGCGCTGTTGGCACTGCATTGTGATGTGTGGAAGTGGGGTGAAGCGGAACTGCTGGTGGACAGAGGGAGTCACACCTGTGGGAGGGAGGAGATGGGCTGCATGAGAGATTTGTGGAGGGTGAGACAGGTGTGGGGCTGTGGTGGAGTCGTGTTGCAAGGGGGTACACCAGGTGCAGGGTACAAACGCAGTGCCGGGACACCACTGATAATAAGGTAATACAGGTGATCTGGCGTAGCATTCTGGGGCGGCAATTAGCAGGCAGCTGACCTGTTTATTAGGCTGCACCCAGCTTAGCTAATAGGTCTGATTCAGGCCCATGGTAAGTTCCCCTGAGGAATGGAGCAGACCACTGTGAATTACGTATGTTCTCTAGTGCATAAGTGCTGATTTATGATTTTGCTGGTGGGTGCTCAAGCCAAAAATATAGGGGAGTGGCTCCATGGGGAAGGGGCGTGGCCACATAATAATATCAATTTATATTACGCAGTACAGTTGTCTCCAATATTCAAATTATGGCAGCTGTGCCAAATCCATAAATGCACCCACAGTGCCAAGTACATAAATACCCCCACAGTGCCAAATACATACAGTAAATGCCCCCACAGTGCCAAATACATAAATGCCCCCACAGTGCAGGTACATAAATACCCCCACAGTGCCAAATACACACAGTAAATGCCCCCACAGTGCCAAATACATAAATGCCCCCACAGTGCAGGTACATAAATGCCCCCACAGTACCTGTGCCGGCAATGAGGGAGAGGGAGTGCGGTGGGACATGGGCGGAAGGGCCGCTGCTGAGCTACTCAGTCAGTGGCCCTTATTCTGGTTGGTGCGGCCAGAGCCGCACACGGTGCTCTGGCCGCACAAACCAATCCCCGCCCACGAGACGGATCGCCACGGCCGTCCGTACACGGACGGCTGGCGATCCGCATAAAAATGGTGGAGGCGTACGCCTCCACCATGGTGGGAGCTGCCCCCTGCATTCGATGGTCGTCGACCATCGAAGGCAGGTCCGCACGCCCCAGCAGCTCCCGCAAGCTGAGACCACACGGACAATCGTCCGTGTGCTAGCTTGTATGGGGGCTGAGAGCTGACATCCGGCGACGTCAGCTTTCCGCCCCCATGAGTTGCGTCATACCCTCATTACCATGCATACGCCCCGCGTTTGCATGGGAACGCCCATGAAACGCGGGGCGTACACATAGGGAAATGAGGGTATGAAGCCCCTCACGCCCCTATACGCCCCCTTTGCGGCGGACGAAATACGTCTGCGGCGAAGGGGGCTGCACATGCGCAGATTGACCTCTGCGCATGTGCAGAATAAAAACATCGGCGGTACGGCCGCACGCGGGCCGTACCGTCCGAATTAGAATAAGGGCCAGTGTGTGGGACCTGCCTCACATTCACCTATTACTCTGCGGATGGAATACACTCTTCTCACCATACTGCTTCCCAGGCGGTGGGTCCAGCGATGCGGGTGCTGCAGCCGTAAATTAGCAAGTTAATACAGCGGCCCAGCAGCGGGACTTGGGTCTGTGGGTGCTCATCAATTTCCATGGGTGCTCGGGCCCTTGAGCACCCACAGAATCGGCACCTATGCTCTAGCGTGTAGTGTGTTCTACAGTACATAAATATCCGTCAGTAAATAATACCTGTTTTTATAACATCTAATGTGTCCTTATTCAAATATTCTGATTTTACAGTAAATTAGCTCATAAATGTCTAATCTAGACCATACATTTCATTTGGAATAATGGGATGCTTCCATTTAAACAGCAAGTAACTGCATGCTTTCAACTGGTGAAAGGAAAAAAATCACCCAACAAAAGGTTTGTGAAGATTGTTACATTATGCAGAAAATCAATGACCTCTACTTAAGCATTATCAGTTTGTCATAATAAACCTGACAGTTCAATAATAGTCATAAAAAACAACAGTTTAACATTCATTCCATTCAACTTGATGGAAGCCAAAAAGGTAAATCTCATTTTATTTTCTGAACCTTCTTTTCATTATGCTTATAAAACATTAACACTACCTTTGTTTTCTTTTATTAAAAGCACATAAGCTTGGCAAGTCTATGCTTTTTTTTTTTCCACAGCAGCTGCATCTTCTCGCTTATCTTCACCAGTCTCCCCCTCTCTCTCTCCTTTAGCTTGGTGGATGCTCAGTCATATTTGTACAGAGGCTGCGGAGGGATACTGGTGTTGGTCTCTGCCTCTCACTCTCCCTCTTGCATCCAGACACCAACTCGGAATTTCTGGCTGGGCGCATTGATCAGGTCTGCTTGATGGGGGTGTGCTGAGGCTCAGACTGTCACTCATTCTCTGATCAGTGCCTGCACATAGCTTACAGGAGCAGCTGGCAATCCACTCTACAAAAAAAAAAAGAATTCCTAGTAACGTACTCACAATCTGCAGAAAAAAAAAATAGCATCAAGACCCCAGCCACATCATTGCACCATTCCAGCATTTTCAACAAGGGGGATCTTAAACGTCTATGTTCATCTTTGGACCCATTTTAACAAATAGGAGCAGCAGGAGAAATTCCTCGGTCTGCAGACTTAAAATGCTGCAAACTAAGGATCTCATCTGGACTTTATATTTCCTGGGAGCTGCAGGTATTTTATTTATTTATTTGGTCATGTTTATGTTTTGATTATTGTTTTTTCCTTTTGCAAATCAAAGGATGTTCAGTCCCTGAATGGTGATGCTAGTATTGTGTTGTTGTTGTTCTTTGTGCTTTCTTATATGATGCCTTGCTTGATTTATGAAAATTGTGGCTATCCTTTAAGTCTCTTTTGTGTTCATTTTATCCTAATTAATGTATTATTATACTGTGGCATCGGCAATCTCTGGCAATAAGGCGATGGACTGGACTGCATAAGCCCTTTTGTTTTAACATATCCAAACCCTTCTCTGTGGATAGGGTGTCAGTTCCAATGGTGGTTAAACTGATTAATGCCAATCTCTGCAGCACACATGGCTGAATGATTGCACATTGAATCTATTCTAGAATCTATTATTGTGATGCATCATATTTTTGTAACGGATTTCATGCATGTATCATTTGATGTGATGCCCCAGATAGTGCGTTCTGTATGCACTGTGTGCACAATAACCACTCAGCTTCCTTGCCATAACTGGTTAAATCCAACCTAAAATATGTTGATGGTGGTATTGAATGGGTGTCCTATTATTATTATTTTTTTGGGGGGGGGGGTTCCACTTTCTTGGACGAGTGTCTTTAAAAATCCCTGTCCTATATAGCATTTCACCCTGGAAATAAATCAGAGCTGGTCTATGTGATGTGGTTTTCAAATTAAAGATTGGAGATGGTTCTGCCTGGAATAGTAACATGTAATGTTTTCCTGTGGCACACACAACTTCATGTCTGTTTTAAGAATGGGGTTTTTACTGCATGGTTCAGGAATGTGAAGTTTGTGGTTATGAAATGGTAATGGTACCCAGCTAACAAGAAAGGCTTGCTGGGGATGGATTAACCCCCTCCCATATCCTACATCCACATATATTTGTTTGCAAGCAGATTTGATGGTTTGCAGAGTGCATTAGAGATAGTGTTTGTGTTGGGTTGTGTGTGTGTGTGTGTGTGTGTGTGTGTGTGTGTGTGTGTGTCATATGCCTGTGTGTTCTTATGTACGATGTTGGTTGTTATTGTGGCCATAATCGTCATTTGCTTTCTTTGCTAGGTGATTTTAGTAAATCCTATAGGTTGTGCTGGAAATAAGATACCAAGCTAATCAGCCTCTGCATCCATATTCCTGATATCCTGCCTGTGATTGCACTGAGTACCACGGTGATGCTCCCAGTGGATATCTGCACTTGTTTATGCAATAAGCGTTCATTTGAAATGCCATAACCATTCGCTGTAATGAGGTGCACTTTCTCCAGCACATTGCAACAGTGCAGTGCTGTGGTAAGGAGTGGGACACACACAGGATTGTCTGCCTCTTTGTTGTGTTCCAGAAAGTGTGGGTCTCATAAATACTGTGAAAACTGTATCTATGTATCTCTTTATCTAGATATATCCTTAAGCACTGATGTACAGTACTTAGTATTCCATTTTATGAAATAGGTTTTGCATGTGTGTGTGTATATATATATATATATATATATATATATATATATATATATATATATATATATATATATATATGTATGTGTATATATATATATATAGACACACACACACACACACACACACACACTGGTTGGGTGTGTAAGTGTATATATATATATTATACACACACACACACACACACTGGTTGGGTGTGTAAGTATATATATATATATATATATATATATATATTATACACACACACACACACACACACACACACACTGGTTGGGTGTGTAAGTATATATATATATATATATATATATATATAACACACACACACACACACACACACACACGTTGGGTGTGTGACACTGTGGAACCGTGCAGTACAGTATATTGCTACTGTAGCAAACGTTGCATCCCCATCTTTGGTTCCCAGTGATAAATGGAAGCAGGCTGTATCGTCCCTCTTGCAGCACACGGCCATTGGTTGTTACAGTGCAGTGCTGTGGTTGCTAGCAGCCTACAGCACCAGCAATGATTTCATTGCACTAGTGCAGGCATTTTGGTGATGTAAAAAGATGTCGTATTTTTATTGACCATTTTGGAACTGCCTTTAACATAAGAGATTTTCTGCAGTCAGGTTGTAGCTGTGTTGTTTTTTTTTTTTTTCTACTGCAGCTGCCATGGTGGGAGAGGGAGATAGCAAATGCTACACACACACACACACACCAGACACACACACACACGCACACACCACCAGACACACGCACACACAGACACACACATTGCTGCTGCTGCTGCTGCGCGCCCTCAGGGTGGAGGAGGCTGGGCGCGCGCACGGTGTTCCGAGCCCCCCGGACCAATCAGGCGCCATCTCCATGGGCGGGAAAATGATTATTCCCAGGGCGACGTTCTATGTGCTTCTCCCCAGCCGCTTGCTGACAGAGCTACTGTCCTCCGGCTCACCTCCACAGGGGTGTGTGCAGCTGCTGGGGCACAGGCTCAGGCATCATTGCCTCAGATAGATCAGTTACCCCCTCCCCATCTACACCACTCATAGGAAATAATAATAAAGATGATTGTCTCAAAACGCTGCTGCCTCTCCCATTTTTTGTTGGGATGGACCCAGAGTGAGAAGCAATAGCATTTCGGATAAGGGATTTTTAAGGTTTTTGGATTTTTTTCCCCACATACTTACCTGGTCCCAAGGGTGTAACTACCATTGGTGCAAGGGGTGCAACTGCTATGGGGCCCAGAGCTGAAGGGGGCCCATCTTTACAGTCTAAGGTATATGTGCTATATTCATTTATTACCAACAGTTGCTAAATAGGGGGCCCATACAAACTTTTGCTATGGGGCCTATGAATGTCTAGTTACGCCTCTGCTTATAATTGTATCTACACTACATGAACAATGGGACATATATATATATATATATATATATATATATATATATATATATATATATATATATATATATATATATATTCATCATGATTGGCGGAACTGGATGACAGTTTAAATAAAACCAAAACGTTATATGGGGGAAATTTACAAGGATGGGAGTTGTATTTCACATGGAATATGGGCAACCAATCAGATTCTACTTATTTATTTAGCACCTTCTAGAACATAATACTATCTGATTGGTTGCCAATAGCAACATCCCATCTGAAATTGAACTGCCATCTTAGTAAATTTTCCCCTGTGACTTAACTGGTTGAATTAGTCACGTTCGTACAGGTGAGCGAGTGATAGTTCGCAATTGCGGATGCGCACAAACATTTAAGCGCATGTGCAGCCGCTTGGTGCGAGCAGCCACGGTGAATTGAGTATTCACCCGGCCGCTTGCACACTGCATTGAGGGAGGGGGCGTGGGGCGGCTGGAAGCGGTGGTGCCCATGGCAATGGGCAGCTTTTCATGGGCGTTCCCATGAAACCGCTGGGTGTTCCCATGTAAATTTGCCTGTGATGTGGGGGCTGGGCAGTTCCTGTACAGTGAGACTGCAGATCTAAGATAGCAGAGAGTGTTTTAGATCTGCATGCACGGTACAAATCATTCGATGGTCGGCGACCATCAAATGATTTCTTACCTGCACGCAATCTGCGAATGGATGTTTAAGCAATACATCCATTCGCCTTCATGCGAGTACCTTCGCGGTGCGTGCGGCGGGTGGGCATTTGTGCGGGCGTCAGGCGGCGTTTAATTGTCTCGTAAAGCTGCAAATTGTGAGTCAACCTCAATGACTTCCACCATGGACCAGCACTCAGGAAATGGCTGTGTCCAAATTATTGCTTGTCCAGGTGCCTTTTCTAAAGGGCAAAAATACCCAAATATAAGCAGCAAATGAAGGCGGCACTCTGGTAACATGGTGAAAGCCATTTAAATTTATTGTCAACGTTATGGGGACATTCTCCCCTTTTTATAGAACCTGAAGAACTAAGTTCTGAAGAACATTAACAATAAATTTGGATTGCTTTCACCACGTTACCAGACCCGGAATGTCGCCTTCATTTGCTGCTAATGTGTTAATATTCTGAAGAACATTAACAATAAACTTGGATTGCTTCCACCATGTTACCAGACCCGGAGTGCCGCCTTCATTGCTGCTAATGTGTTAATATTCTGAAGAACATTAACAATAAACTTGGATTGCTTCCACCACGTTACCAGACCCGGAGTGCCGCCTTCATTGCTGCTAATGTGTTAATATTCTGAAGAACATTAACAATAAACTTGGATTGCTTCCACCACGTTACCAGACCCGGAGTGCCGCCTTCATTTGCTGCATATATATATATATATATATATATATATATATATATATATATATATATCTGTGCGTGTGTGTGTACAGTGAGTGGGCACTTTTCAGTAGTCGAGACTGAAACAATATAATGGAGGCTGAAGCACAGCGAGGGGCCGTTGGCCTGTGCATAAAAGGATTTTATGTGCTGTCCTTTACAATAGCTCTGACCTTATGCTCACTCCCCACAAGTAGTAGTTGCCCTCGCATAACAATGCTTTAATTTAAGCTTGCATTTCTAACAATGTTTTAGGACTTTTCAGAACTGATTTATGGGGCAAGCAGATGGCTTTTCCTTTCCCCTTAATCCTTTTTTTTTTTTTTTAGTTTTTTTAAGGAAAGTGCATCTGTAACAAAATTGGGCTACACTGATTAAAAAAATGGCATAGATTATGCAGACTACAATGGAACATCTGGACCTGTAACATTTAACTTGCATTGTTACAAATTGTTAGTTTGTTTTAAATAACCATTTAAAAGTATTAGAAATTGGTTACATTTAAGTTGAACTCCACATATTGAAATACATGGTTTCTACACAATATCTTAAATAGCCTTTAGCCTGGACCTTCAGATAGATAGATAGATAGATAGATAGATAGATAGATAGATAGATAGATAGATAGATAGATAGATAGATATGATAGATAGATAGATAGATAGATAGATAGATAGATAGATAGATAAGATAGATAAGATAGATAGATAGATAGATAGATATTGCATTTTGAATGTCTGTGGCAATGAACTTGAAGTGTAAGGAATTGTTTAGGACTAAGGGTAGGGTAGGGGGTTGGATAAAGAAATTGGTCAGAGTGGGCGGGGAATTGTAACCACAGCACCTGCTACAGTCTATCTTTGGGGAATTGTTTTTTTTTATTTTTATTTTAAATGAGCTTCAGACTAAACAAGTCATGTTGTCCCTTGGGGTTTCTTCTAAAGAAAAACAAATCTATATATTGTATAATGAGGGCAGCTTTGTGTGTCGCCCCCCCCCCCCCCCCCCTAAATATGCTAAACTTCCAACTGAATGAAATTTAGCAAATATTTTTGTGTTTTTTTGTCATCCTTACACATATTTACTTGTACTTTCCTACAAATGTAAAATCCAGATTCTAATAGAAGGCATTTGAGCTCCTTATGCTTTCTAATGTGCAAGTATAAGGGGGAGGAGAGCTGTTGCATTTGAGTTGTGAGACCGGAGGAAGTGTTTTAACCACAGCTCTGAAACACAAACATTAAACAATCAAACAAATGACTACTGCCGGGAATATACTGACAGACCGACAGACATTTTATCTGAAAGCCGAAAACCAACGGATATCATGGCCATAGACTAAGCTGGAGAATAGGCAAACTTTGTGGGACCATAGCAACAATTTATAGTGGCCCAGGCCAGGGGAGCAACTACCAACGGTGCAGCAGGTGCATTGCAACAGGGCCCCTGAGGACTAAGGGGCCCACTGCTGCCACTTACTGCTGTGTGGCATATTGTGAACTTGGGTTGGAGTGGAGGAGGAGGGGGGCGCCCAAATTATATTTTTGCACCTGGGCCAACCACTCACGAGTTCCGCCATTGGCCCAGGCCCAATGTGTGTAAAGACATACTTCTCTATGTTACTTATTTATTTTATACCCCGAAGTAGTGTCTTAGTTCATTGTATGCCCTATAGTAATGCTGTAGTCTGTTTTATGAACTACATTTTTAATGCCCTAATTAATTTATACTGCATAGTGCCCCTAGTTCCTAATTTGGCAAATAGTAGTGTCCTTAGTTCATGTTATTCCACTTTGTATTGCGCCAGTACATATTATACCACATTGGAAAGCTACAGTTCACTATTATAGTGATGAATGGTATGGATTACTGCGCTCTACGGTGTACACATATCATATTATACCACATTGGAACGCTACAGTTCACTATTATAGTTATGAATGGTATGGATAACTGCGCTCCACTGTGTACACATATCATATTATACCACATTGGAAAGCTACAATTCACTATTATAGTGATGAATGGTATGGATAACTGCGCTCTATGGTGTACACATATCATATTATACCACATTGGAATGCTACAGTTCACTATTATAGTGATGAATGGTATGGATAACTGCGCTCTACGGTGTACACATATCATATTATACCACATTGGAAAGCTACAGTTCACTATTATAGTGATGAATGGTGTGGATAACTGCGCTCCACTGTGTACACATATCATATTATACCACATTGGAAAGCTACAGTTCACTATTATAGTGATGAATGGTATGGATAACTGCGCTCCACTGTGTACACATATCATATTAGACCACATTGGAACGCTACAGTTCACTATTATAGTGATGAATGGTATGGATAACTGCGCTCCACTGTGTACACATATCATATTATACCACATTGGAATGCTACAGTTCACTACTATAGTGATGAATGGTATGGATTACTGCGCTCTACGGTGTACACAGTTCATATTATACCACATTGGAACGCTACAGTTCACTATTATAGTGATGAATGGTATGGATAACTGCGCTCCACTGTGTACACATATCATATTATACCACATTGGAATGCTACAGTTCACTACTATAGTGATGAATGGTATGGATAACTGCGCTCTATGGTGTACACAGTTCATATTATACCACATTGGAACGCTACAGTTCACTATTATAGTGATGAATGGTATGGATAACTGCGCTCTACGGTGTACACATATCATATTATACCACATTGGAACGCTACAGTTCACTACTATAGTGATGAATGGTATGGATAACTGCGCTCTATGGTGTACACATATCATATTATACCACATTGGAAAGCTACAGTTCACTATTATAGTGATGAATGGTATAGATAACTGCGCTCCACTGTGTACACATATCATATTAGACCACATTGGAACGCTACAGTTCACTATTATAGTGATGAATGGTATGGATAACTGCGCTCCACTGTGTACACATATCATATTATACCACATTGGAATGCTACAGTTCACTACTATAGTGATGAATGGTATGGATTACTGCGCTCTACGGTGTACACAGTTCATATTATACCACATTGGAACGCTACAGTTCACTATTATAGTGATGAATGGTATGGATAACTGCGCTCCACTGTGTACACATATCATATTATACCACATTGGAATGCTACAGTTCACTACTATAGTGATGAATGGTATGGATAACTGCGCTCTATGGTGTACACAGTTCATATTATACCACATTGGAACGCTACAGTTCACTATTATAGTGATGAATGGTATGGATAACCGCTCTACGGTGTACACATATCATATTATACCACATTGGAACGCTACAGTTCACTACTATAGTGATGAATGGTATGGATAACTGCGCTCTATGGTGTACACAGTTCATATTATACCACATTGGAACGCTACAGTTCACTATTATAGTGATGAATGGTATGGATAACTGCGCTCCACTGTGTACACATATCATATTATACCACATTGGAATGCTACAGTTCACTATTATAGTGATGAATGGTATGGATAACTGCGCTCTACGGTGTACACATATCATATTATACCACATTGGAACGCTACAGTTCACTATTATAGTGATGAATGGTATGGATAACTGCGCTCTACGGTGTACACATATCATATTATACCACATTGGAAAGCTACAATTCACTATTATAGTGATGAATGGTATGGATAACTGCGCTCTACGGTATACACATATCATATTATACCACATTGGAAAGCTACAGTTCACTATTATAGTGATGAATGGTATGGATTACTGCGCTCCACTGTGTACACATATCATATTATACCACATTGGAATGCTACAGTTCACTACTATAGTGATGAATGGTATGGATTACTGCGCTCTACGGTGTACACAGTTCATATTATGTAACATTATAGTGCCCAGTTATATATGACATTATAGTTCACCCAGGTATATTCATGCCACACTGCAATGCTCTATTTAATACCGTACAAAATTTTAGTGCCCCCAGTTCATATTTGCCCATATTACCATACCTTCTATTTGATATTATACAAGACTACAGAATACAGTTAGATAGGTGTTTAACCCTTTTGAGTGCCAACTTCTCTGTGAGAGAGAGGTTCAAAATCTCCACTAAAAATGCAGGCGTTGCTCACATTTGTTATATAAAATGAAATAAAAAATGTTGTGTCATAAAAGATACTTCCCATATAAGGTAAACATTACAGGTCATTATGATGAATACACATGTTTGCTTGCCAATTTTTTATACCTAGTTTGAAAAATTCACTTGGCCCTCGAAGGGATAAGTGTAATGAGATCGAGAGGCTCAGTAGAGATTCTTGGCCTACTTCAGAATGCCCCTGTGAAAATACCGTTTTTAAGTTCAGATTTGAAAGTGCCTGGAAGTGGCAGCTTGCAGAAGATCCTGCTTAGTAAATAGTGGTGTTCTTTGAGATAATAACTTATTGACGTTGAATTTGGTACAGAAACAAATGATAATAGCCTGCATGGTATATTATGTTAGTTGTATGCATTTTGTCTGACCAATAAATGTCCATTGGGCCTTGCACTGTCTTAACATCCCCATATATATATATATATTTTTTTTTAATTAGGTCAGGATATGTGACACAAGAGCAAGTCTTCACTATGTTGTCCTTGAATACAGTAAAGTTACAATATGTGTGTTTTTACCAATGGTGGATATAAATTACTGTATCTAAATGCCTATTTTATTTAATGGTTCACAGATAACTATGTGACCCTCTGGCTATAGTCTCAATATACGGCTTTCATTGATGCTGTTGTGTATTTGTAACATTGTGTTTTAAATTGTACCCAAGGCTTTACTCACAGTGTAACCAAGCATTTTTATGAGTGAAGGAAACATTCAGGAATGACTATTTACAATAGCCTATATATTCATTACACCCAAAGACGAGTGTAAATGCTAGTGGGTTACGGTGCCATTGGGAACAGCGGTCTCCATTCCAGTTGGCTTTCATTTGCATAAAAAAAGGCATGTACTTTGACAACAGTGGATATAGGAATTTAATCTTCAAGGAATCAAGGAATACCGAACTTGTCATTCAAAATTCAACTACTTTATGTATAAATAGCTCTTCTGAAATGGGTATGGATCATTAGGTCACCACAATGTTTGTCGACAGTCATTATGTCTACATGCATTTATGTCGACATGAGTCTAGGTCGACATGCAGGAAGGTCGACATGAGTTACGTTGACCGGGTCATTAAGTTGACAGGATCATTAGGCCGACATAGGTTAGGTCGACAGTCAAAACGTCAACATGGGGTTTTTCACATTTTTTGTCCCTAATGTCAACACAGTCGACATGGACACTGAACCGTAGCACCGCGTCCCCTCGCATGGCTCGCTGTGCTTGCTACGCTCGGCACGCTATTTTATTCTCACACCACGTCCTAGTGGATGTTAGGGCATGAAATACCGCCTGTTGGCACATGTTGGCTCGAAAAAATGTGAAAAACTCCATGTCGACCTTTTGACTGTGGTCCTAACCCATGTCAACCTTATGACCCTGTCGACCTAACCCATGTCGACCTAGACTTATGTTGACCTTCCTGCATGTCGACCTAGACTCATGTCGTCCTAAATGCTTATCGACCTAATGGTGTTGACCTAATGACTGTCGACCATCATTCTGGTGAACCATTGACCATATCTCTCTAGCAAATCCTTTCAAAGTGACAAATGCTTTATTGATCCAAAGAGAAAATACATAATTGCTCATCTATAATTGATAAATATGTTACTAATGTGTACAACCTTAAAATAGATATTATCTCATAGACATTGCAACACGAGGTATAAACAAATAGTTCTCAAGAGATATCAAGTGGAAAAACCAAGATTGTTTTAAAGTAAATAAGAGCGTGGCAATTCACAAATAACGGGGTGATCTGTGGCAAGCTAAGATTTCTCGACTCATGTTTGCCAGCTGTCCTTAATTTCCATATCCAATGCTAGGTTTTAGGCCCTTATTCTGATCGGTCCGGCCGGATCCGAATATGCGGCCAGGACCGTGCGTGCGAAACCCCACCTTCCATACGGATCGCCAACTCCGTCCGTACGCGGTAAGAAGCTGTCCGAACGGACCGCACGTGTATTTTTCATGGAATACGCCTCCTCCATCTCAGGGAACCTCCCCCATCATTCGATGGTCGCAGACCATCGAATGCAGGACCGAGTGCTCCACCAGCTCCCGCAACCTCAGACCACACGGACATTTTTCCGTGCAAAAGCAGGGATCTGGGCGGGCAGCTGACATCCGGCGATGTCATATGTCCGCCCCCTACATGTGCGTCACAGCCGCATTACCATACGTACGCCCAGCGTTTGCATGGGAACGCCCATGAAACGCGGGGCGTATGCATATGGTAATGAGCCCAAATAGCCCTTCACGCCCCTCTCCACCCCCTGTTCGGAGTGTTCACATATCATGCGGGATTTGGCTGTACGCCCCGCTCGCACATGCGCAGAGACGCCTCTGCACATGCGCAGACACAAAACATCGGCGGACCGACATTACCGCACCAACCAGAATAAGGCCCTTAATGATTTTGATAGAAATATTCCTATTTTCTAATTATCTTACAAGTCATTTAATATGACTTCCCTTTTTCTGCTTATTCTGAGAAATCTTTCCATCTATTAATAATTCCCTTTGCATTAGGTGTTAATATTAATTGTTTAATTGGGTAGCAGCTATAAAAAGAAGTGGAAATGACTTGATAGTGCCATTTCCATTACGATATGAGCGAGCAGGGCATACGAGGACACCTTATCAAGTGGGTTGTAATGTTCCACGGTCCCTGGAGGCATAAGGTACACTGGTGTAATGGGTCAGTAGTTAAGTGTCTCTCCAAACTGTTATAATATGTAGATCCGGATAAAAGAGGCCCCGGGAAGTACAATTTTGACACCCTGTTATAATGGGAATAGGGTGCCAAAATAGGGTTTTACGGGGTCTATTCAGTCTATGGGAAAGCAGGGTGCCAAATGTTTTGGGAAAAGTGTTTTGGGAGAAGTCTTGTCTTTCAAGTGTAAAGTTAATGATTGAAAATAGGAAAAGTAAATTAAAAATATAAAACTAAACGGCTAATGCAGAGCGAAAGATATTCCAGTTTGTGTAGCTTACAGCGTGTACATTTGCTCCACACATGGGGTGTTATTGAGACCCGATGGCAGCTTTGCGATTTTAACAAGGTGAATGATTATCGATTGACTGTGCATCATAGATCGTAGAGCATATGTGTGATCCCAAACATCAAAAAAAATAAATAAAAAACATCACAAAGATCCAGCATCTTTTCTGATCACAAGCCATTCGCAAGTAGATTGACAGGAAGCCAGTGTTTAGGGGCGGTATCCGGCCATTTTGTGGGAGTGTCAGGGAAAAACGCTGACATGCCCAGGTGTTTTCAGGGAAGATGTGTGACATCACACAGGAAGGGTAAGTTCTAGGTTATACTTGGAAAATCATTTGATGTGAGTGAGTTGCACATGGACTTGCAGCTAATCATTGATCAAACTAATTCTTAGAAGCCATTCGCAGTCTTTCACAGGGTGATTTTACTCTCATGGGAAGGCAGTTATCTGATCGCAGGGCTCTGAGTAAAGGGGTGCACACACGATGGGATTTGGTCAGGCAATTTTGACTACATTGTCAAAATCTAGAAGGTTAGCGAGAATCTCCCTGTGTGTATAATGTGTGGGTGATATCGATGTGTGGCTCTGTGGCATCGCTATTCTCCGGCCAAACAGAGTGTGCAGGAAAGGCAATGTCCACCGAACAGAGCCAAAGTAGGCTACTCTAGACAGCCATTATTCCTTCATATCTATGGCACTCTATGGCCTGTGAGCAGGCCTGGAGGTCTGTATATGGCAGGAGGCCATATTTAAAAAACTAGGAAGTTTAATAAGGTTTGTTCTCATAGATCTCATGGAATTTGTTAGTGGCCCTTTTTTAATGCCACAATGACCCAGGTTATTGTTGGGTGGCCCTGGGTTTCAGCTGGGTACAAAAGTGTCCTGGAAAAGCAACCAGGAATAGAACACTGCTAGTGAGCAGGCTTGGACATGGGACAAACCCAAGAAACAGGTGAGACCCAGGTTACATTACTGGCTTATGGAGAACCCCCCCATTGGCATGTGGAGCTTATGCCATCTCAAAGCACCAGTTCTAGGAGATTTTATACCGGTGTAAACAAGGCTTGTCACCCATGGTCAGTAACCTTGACCGTACCAGAGTTTTTGGAGTAAAAGGGGTATTATTAATACTGGCAGAATAGGTAGAGATCTGAGAGGGCACAATGAAGCAGTCACCGATTAACAGTAGGGACTGATGAATATAATGAAGATGGGACTGTGGAGCTTGTATTAAATGCCAGCAAAATGCCAGTCAATGGCTATACTGAGGCACTCTGTACATTGGGTGCTCAGCAACTCATAGTATACTGTAACTTGCATACAGTGCCAGCACAGTGGACTAATGCTGATAGTACCGAAACGTATACTGGAAACTGTGGAGCACCAAAGACACACTGCAACATGTGGAGAGGTGCCCAGTGATATAACTTGCACTTGGAGAGTCACTGGTGTCCACTGGAAACTGTGAGAATCCTCAGTAATTATGACTAGTGCTTGTGGTATGACAGGAACACACAGGAGACTGTGGAGAATACTCAGTAATACCGGCTTATACTTGGTGCACTACAGGAGCACACTAAAAACTGTAATAACGCTCTGTTGTAAAGAACAGCATTTTTCAACCACTGTGCCATGTCATACTAGTGTGCCTTGAGCTGTTCTCAAGTGTGCCACCAGATCTAGAGATGGCCACACCAGTTTACAGCCACCACCACCAGTTCAACTGTTATTCACTGCTTTCTTGTTCTCATGTGAGGGTCAATATATTTTATTTTTGTTACCTATGGGGACCAGTTGTTTTTTTCTTATGGGGGCCAATGTGTTTTTCCCCGTGGGGCTCTGATGGTGTGCCTTGGAAATGTTTCATCCTTGGGTGGCATGGTATATAGCATGGAGTGGATATTTGCATGCACCCACTATGTCATTGAAGTGAATAGGAGCCCATACACCCACTTCCCATTCACTTCAGCGGGACCCGGCAGCAATGGTCCCACTGCAGTAAGCTGCAATATGCAGCAACAATGTAACAATGTAGCAACAATGCGGGACACATCTGTAACATTCACATTACGGTAGAAATTGTTCTGGCAAAGGACCATGATCAGAGAGAGAATGATACAGGAAACCCTGGTTGCTTACAGGTCCAAGCAGTCATGTGCAGGTAATCTTCAAAGAGATTAGTAGCTCAGCGGCCAGCTGATCGCAGGCAATATGGTAGTACCAGTGTCCTAGCGGCACCACGTGAAGAAAACATGTCTGTGGCATTGGTATGACTTGGGAGGGAGATAACGCTGTACAGTGTCAGCTACAGTAACATGTACGTATGGCGTGTTACAGTACCTAATTGGTTGTCATGCTTAATGTCACTTCACATTTTAGACCTGAATGTTATTAAACAAGCCCTTGTATGTAAATGAATACAAAATATGGTAATATTCTAATTAATGAAAAAATACATCATGGTGGGATGTAATAATTCCTGACATTGTTTTCTCTTCTGAACATTGACATAAAACACTGTTACTCTTAGTAATTGTACTTAGCAAAATTTCCTTAATCACTTCCAGGTTTTCTGATATAAATAGCTTTCTAATCATAATATGCAACTGAGTATTTTTAAACCTGTGGTATATGGCCAATATTAGAATGTATTTTGATTCACCATGATTTCTAGGCTTAGAAAGTTGCTAGTTCTGTCTGTACCAGTCTGCCAATGTAATCATTCATTTCCAGTAATATGACTTTCTGTGGTCGTAACATTGTAATAAGTAAATAAATATTTCATCGGCACTTTTTAAATAATAACAGTCTTCATGTGAAACAATTTATGGACATCGGTGAAGAAGGTCTGTGGTTGAAATGTAACCGTTATAATATGTGGTGAGATTGGCATGTTGCCTTTCTAACCGTTCAAACAATGGTTTACTGTATTGTCTGGCAAGAAAGTAATGACTGAGAAAACAAATGATTTATTTTTATGTAGGAAGTGTAAAATTGCTGTCTGTAAGTTGTACATCTCGGGAGCACTTACATGTACGAGTCAGTGTGACTATATTCTGCATTTAGGGTAGTTCCAGATTTGCAGATTGTTTGATATTTCCCACACATTAAGGATCTTATGGGTTTGCGAGTGGAGGGTGGTGTGGCGTGGTGGGGTGGCCCATTAGCATATGGGAACAGCCAGCGTTTCATGGGCGTTCCCATGAGAACGCCGGTGCTCTCGTGCTAATGAGGCCGTGACGGACATGCCGCGGCGGGTAGCTAACATCACCGGATGTCAGCTGCCTGCCTACTCCCCCCGAGTGTGCATGCATATGTAAGTTTGCTCAGAGCAACCTTACATATGCGTAGAACCTTCCAAGGCGACCATCGAAAGATGTGGAGGTTCCGAGTGGCATGCGAATGGATGTTTATGTAAAACATCCATTCGCAGCCATTGCAAATGTACGCGCCTTGTGAATGGTGGGCCGGCGTACCACCATTCGCAAAGCTGGATCTGGTTCACTCTCAGCCAAGTGAATGAACCAGAAAAAAACCATAAAAGTGTTGAGAGAAACATGATAATATTAGTAAAAACAGGCTTGTATATGACGCACATTAATAATGATATGGTCAGAGCAGTTTATGCAAGCAACAATGTATACCCCCAATTCACACTACCCCTTCACCCTGAAACAACCAAAGATATCCAATTGCCTGGTTAATCCGACCAAATTCCCCATAATCCACATACCACTGGACAAAGGAATGGAAAATAATGTGTTTAGAAATCATAAAGGTTTCAGTCTTTTCCTCATGTGCCGAGATGAAGTTGTTAACGTGAGTGTAGCAGCAGGGGCGCCGGCTTACGTTTTTGCCGGTGGGTGCTCATGGGTGCCCCCCCCAGTCCTGGATGGAGGTACGCAGGGGGTCTTGGCAGCGCCGCAGTGGGGTCCTGGCAGCGGATATGCCGTCAGCAGCGGGGAGTCACTGCGGATGATGGGAACTAGCAGCAGTATTAATACCACTACTAGTTCCCATCCGCCAGGATCCCCGACGGTAAGCTCTTGCCGTGGCCCGTGGGTGCTCCTCACCTTCCGTGGGTGCTCGGGCTCCGGAGCACCCACGGTTTCGGCGCCTATGTGTAGATAGAGAGCAACAATGGTGGTGATTTTGAAAGATAGCGCTCAGTGTGTAACCATATACAAGGAACGATACAAAATTATATCACCATAAATCAGCACTGCTTCCAAATGAGATGCTGGCAGGGTTTAGATGAAACCTGTAGGAATAACCTCCCTTTCACAGGATATGTGACAAGGGGGTACAATAAAGGAAAAGCAAATAGTGCAAATTAACCTTTTAAAACAGGGGTTTTTTAATAAAAGTCCACACTTACAACTGGTAGACAGTAAAACAGCATTGGATAGATTCCACAAAGGCAGATACAGCAAACAGGTGAAGATGTAATGGCGTGTAGATCCTCTTCAAAAGTCCATGACCGACCCGTCCGGAACAGGGGAACCAGAGACCAGGGGATAACACGTCACCGGCGGCTGTCAGCAAACCAGGGAATCCTCCATAAAAGACACTCAACGCGTTTCAAATAAAATTCTTCCTCAGGAGTGTGTAATGTCCATGAAGGGAACATGTCCCTATATATAGTCCTTGCGGATAGCGTACACACTTGTGCACGCTTCCGCATTGATTACCCAGCCGGATTTCCCGTATCGCGTCACCGGAACCAAGATGGCCGTGTGTGTCACGGGCTTAGTATGGAACGTGGAAGTGAAATCAAGCTGGTTTGACGCGGCAATCGCTATTCCTTCAAAACAAATGCTAGAAGTTGTCAATCATGCAATTCCGTGTTCGGAAAGCTCCGGCCATCTTGTTTCTAAGTGAACATTTAAAATATACATAAAATTGATTCTTTCTAAAAGAAAAGAAAAAACATGTCAATATAGTATAATGGGTTTTTTATAATAGATAAAACATAAAAAGGAATGATAGTGAAGAAAAACATGAATGGTGGAGCGACCTAGCCTACAGCAGAAATGGTTGTTTCACTCTGGCGCCTATGTGTAGCAGTGTGTAAAATGTTTCTTCAAATAGAGTATATCAGGCACAGCCAAGTCCAGCTTGAAGCATGTCCCAAAAAAAAGAAGACAATCTTTCCCTTTCCTTTTTTTTCATCCCAAAAAATACAAGCCAGAATTGGTGGGGTTTTCTAATGGGGCCTACACATTGGAAGATGTGCTGCTGAGTGTTCTGAGCAATGCTAGATCGCTCAGACAGCTTCAGCATCGCTCAGCACACAGCGGTGCACAGCGATGTGCTGCTGAGGGATCTGTCAGTGCCAATGTTCTATGGTAAGAACACTGGCCCTGACACCAGCAATTGTAGATTTATTATAGTTATTTACAAACTGAAGAAAATAACCTAAATATCATCTGGTGTGGTAAGGAAAATCAGTGATTTGGTGACATCATATACACATAGATCAGAGTTACCTACGTTTAAAGTCTCCTCTCTGGGAGAAGCCCCTCCAGGGTATCCTGGAGGGTTGCCCACCTTTTTGGGGGGCCGGGAGGGGGACTCAATTTTTGGGAGTCTCCCGGCCATTCCGGGAGGGTAGTTAACCCTGACATAAATGCTCCTAAGGTGTAATATTTACTGAGTAGAACTACTGCCTGTATTTCACAATACATGCATATAAAGACTAAGTATTTTATGTAGTAATATTAAGTCTACACTGTTGTAGCATCTTGCAAATTTCTGTTTATAAGCAGCGGTAATACATCTTTAGATAGATTTGAGTAAGATACCAACATCTCACCATCCCCCTTGAGCACCATTACAAAAGGCCTTTCTACAAAGAAGTACTCTTTTGTGATGTAAGAATAATGGGGAAATATGTCAAAAGGTCATTGTTTATTTGTTATGTAGATTGGGGTCAGTGCTTCTTTGTGACACTTTGTATCAGTGTAAAATGTCCCTTTTCCTCAATATGGCAGCTTGCTCAGTTTAGCACAAACTAGAATTGCTATTGTCAAATTTAATTTGATCACTTTAAGTTCAAATAAAGAAAATAACACATAATGACAATACATAAAAAAAAAGTGTTAGGCACAACAAGGAATTTAGAGTTTTCTCCTAAACTTGCTGTATTTTACATTTGATACTACTTTACAGCTCTCTACCTTTTTTACATGTAGAGGTATATGTTCTTCATTGTTTCATTTCATTTTCCAACAATTGTTTTCTATACCCTTCTGTGTTGCTTGGAAACGGCGGTACATGGTAGCTGACAGATAAACCTTTATTTATGCTGTTTGTTACAGTATATCTTAGTTTGTAGGGAGGATGGCCAAAACACAAGTTATTATTAACTACTCTCCATCATACACACATTAATCATATTCATAATTAAATCCTTCAAAAGTTTTTCATTTTGAATCAAAACAACAATGTAAATAAAAGTACTTGTGTGTACACTTTTTCTGAGCGTTCACATTACCCTAATGTCAATGAGGGTGCCGGACGCGGTCCCGACAGTCATTTACCCGACGTCAGGATCCCGACTGTCAAAACTCCGACAGACGGTTGCCCGGGGGCCAACGGCTATTCTCCCTCGTGGGGGTCCACGACCCCCATAGAGGGAAAATAGAATAGGTGGCGCGCTACGCTCGCCACCGTGCCCGCAGCGTGGCTAGTGCAGCGAGCCCGCAATGGGCTTTGTTGCGCTCACCATGCTGTCTGAGTCCGGCCAGTCGAGATCCAGACGTTGGGCTAATGACTGTCGGGATCCAGACTGTTGGAACCCTATACCACACCCGTCAGTGTGTTTGCTCAATTTGCTCATCCGCGTCCGATATTGTTTGGGCAAAGATAAAATAAAAAATTAGGGGCCTGATTCTGTGTTGAGCGCAGCAGCAATGTCAGACACAGTGGAACAATGTTTTGTATATGTACATTAATGTGAGTCGCACCGTACATTCGCCCTGATTCTGTTTGAGTGTAGAATCGCAATAGCAGAAATGTAAGGGGCATTCCTGCAGGGGGAATGGGAGGTAACAGGGTAGTGGCTAAGAAGTTGGTTTACGGGAGCATTGCAGGTCATCACAGGCATGTTGCTGACAGCAGTTGCATACAGAAACACGTAGCAGATCATATAAGCTCTACAGTAGGTCACACCCAGACCTACAAACTGCATCTGCCATATGGCTACTGCAGTTACCAAAGGGTGGTGGGAGTTTAGATGGTGCGATTGATGGTTCAGCTCTAGACACAACAGATGCTAATAGATCCTGCAAGTGAGTGCATCAGTCCGCACAGATGTACACAGGGGAAAGGCTTTCTACCTGCATTAGCATAAAGACACAGAAGTGACTGCATTCGACTCCGAATGAGGCCCAACTCTAGACCTAGCTCCTGCAGTATTATGAGTATTGTTTAACATGGGTAAATAAAATTGTGATTATTTTAACATTAAAATAACCACAATTAACAGTTTCTTTGTTTGTTCACAATAAGACTCTCCGCTAGCCTCCAAACTTTCAAGCGTTCCCTGAAAACTCACCTCTTCAGGCAAGCCTATCATACTGTATTTAAGTTCTACACGCATAACCCTCTGAGGCACTTATGTATTATATAGCTTCCCTTCTGGACCTACAAGCTATGCTATTACTGGTGCCTGTCCTTGTGTTTCCCTCCTATGTCCCTATAGATTGTAAGCTTGCAGCAGGGCCCTCCTACCTCCAAGTCTGTCTGTCGTTACCCAGTTTGTTTTATCACTGTCTACTATTGTAAAGCGCAACAGAATCTGCTGCGCTATATAAGAAACTGTTAATAAATAAATAATAAATTGTTCATCATGGTCACATGGTATTACAGCAGCCAATAGAAGTACAGTATAAATGTACTTTAAGACAAATGTATAAACATTTTTCTATCACTCGCTGCTGGAGTGAGAACAGTATTATTATTATTTCATAGAACAATAATCAATAAACAACAGTATTTCCATTATGTGTCGCTTAGTCATTATCTTATTCCCAGGATTGTGTAGTAGATCGTTAAAGGACACTTTAGGGGATAAGGATTAATGAATGTACAATAGAGTACACGTACGTAACCAAAGGCCAAAACATGTTGTCTACGATATTTATCATTTTTATCTCTTGTAAATTGCAAACAGCATTTCACTACCTTCTAAAATATGTCATCTGAATCTAAAGAGAAATAGATTTTTCATTGAATGGCTTCCTACTGTTCTGCTAAAGTTGTTCTAAATTGTTATGAGATCCACCTTCATGTAAACTGGTGGTCTCTTTGCTCTATTGTATAGTTGGCGAAGCTTATTTTGGGTGTCGACAATGTCTAGGTCGACAGACAATAAGTCGACCACTGTTGGTCAACAGGTAAAAGGTGAGCACAGCAAAAAGGTCCATATGCATTACAGTAGGTCGTCATGGTCAAAAAGAAGTTGACGTGGACACCATATCAGTGTACCGCTGCGCTCGCTGTGCTACACTTGGCACACTATGGCATGCTACGCTCGGCACACTTTGATTTTCTACCTCTATGCCCACTGGGATAGTAAAGTAAGAACAAGTGGGTTTTAACAAAAAAATTAATAAATGAAATACTCATCCTGACCTTTTCTCTGTTGACCATTTACATGTCGACATTTTAACTGTGTCAACTTCTTAACCATGTTGACCTAATTTATTTATTAACAGTTCTGTATATGGCGCACACATATTCCGCAGCGCTTTACATAGAATATTTGAACATTCATGTTGGTCCCTGTCACAGTGGAGCTGACAATCTATATTCCCTACCACATGTACATGCACACACACTCATTGTATGGTTAATTTTGTCGGGAGCCTACCAGTATATTTTTGGATTGTGGGAGGAAACTGGAATACCCAGAAGAAACCCACGCAAACACAGGGAGAATATACAAACTCCGCACAGTTAGGGCCATGGTGGGAATGGAACCCATGACCTCAGTGCTGTGAGGCAGTAATGCTAACCATTACTATTTAGGGATGACCTGGACACTGTCAATCTTTTGACTGTTGACCCTTTATAGTATAACCTGGCTCCGGGAAATAATTCTATTTGAAGTAGGAATTTGTTCCCACAACTGAGATTAACAATTTAAATTTCCAGAGTTTGATGACTGTCGGTTAACGTACTAGTGTATGGGCATGGCGTGCCACCTTGGAACTGTGCTGTGTGCATCAGATATCAGTGATATCCTCTGCTTTGCTAAAAGGGTCCTTTATTTATTCTATATGTTCTTAGAAATCATCTGTGGGACAATCAGTCATCTGAGTAACCCTGAGGTTACTCAATTTGGCTCTCACATCTCCGTAGCCAAGGCCAAGAAGTCTCGGAAGAAAATGATGGGGCACTGCCCGCAACATCACCCCCAAATGGCTGCAGCCTTGCAATCCCTCTAACCATTCAAAGGGAATTATACTACTCCAGAAAATCAAGAAAATCTTATAGCCCGCGGTGCTACCACCTTAATGTACAGTATCTACAGAATTTCCTCCAGACAGTATGATACATTTATCTATCGCTGCCCAACGGGCAAGAAAAACCTCCTAAGCTTTAGATAAAGAATACAACACCAAGGAACCAGATTAGGTCATTTTGTAACGCTAATAATGTAATAGTTAGAAAATAAACATTTGGATTTGTGATCAAATCGCTTGCCTTCGGTAATTTCTGTTTGATGGTCCTTCAAATCTTGGTTAAAAAGAAAAAGAAAAAAGGAAGCTGTCGTTGCATATTAATCAGTGTGTGAAAGAGGTTCCCCTGTTCTGCATTGTGCATGCACCGAGGGGACCTATATAGCGCTTGAGAAAAAAAAGGAAGAAGAAAGAAACGCGGGGGGGGGGGGGGGGGGTGTTGGGGGAGTTGCAGTTGTTGTTATAAAAGGTTTTTTCCCCCTATTCAAGTGGAAAGTCTGAATGCAAAAGAATTAGTGCAGTGTCTTTTCAGAGAAGAGAAAAAAACTCCCATTTGCTCACTGCTATTTTTTTTTTTTTGTCAATCGGTGTTTCCTATTTGATGACTGGAGGCGGGGACTAGTAGATGTAATGACCCTTTACCTTTAAAATATCACATTCTCATGCTTTTCAGCAGAAGCCTTTTCATCTTTTTTTTTAAATCTCTTTATATACATTGTAGCTCGCATATGGCAAAAATTAATTACATTTACAATAAGAATGGAATTGATTTTTGCAGATTTCATTGGACCACGGTAATCCAAGAAAGAAGTCAATGAACTGCAATCTGTTTTTCTTTGTGTATGAATCATTGGGTAGACACCAACTGGGTCGACAAGCATTCGGTCATCACCACTATGTCAACATGAATGAAGGGGTATGTGGGGTTAGGTCGACATGGTCATTCGGTCGACACAAGCAATAGGTTGACATGGAGAAGGTCTACAGTCAAAAGGTTGACATGGGGTTTTTCATATTTTTTTACCTGAATGTCGACACAGTCGACACAAACGTAGCGCCTCATTCCCTGCACTCGCCATGCTTCAGGCACGGTGCCTTGCTATGCTCGGCACACAATTTTATTCTCCCACTATGTCCTAGTGGATGGTAGGGCATGAAATACCACCTCTCGGCACATGTCGGCTCAAAAAAGTAAAAAAAAAAAAGTCGACCTTCATGCATGTCGACCTTCAGTCATGTCGACCTAGTGGTGTTTTCTTTTACTTCGCCCTTGTCAGTGTATTTCACAATCAGTAACCTTTTAAATATGTCTATACAGTTACATTTACATTTTTGTGTTCCAGCTAACAGTACGGAATGATGGGCCCGCAGACTGTTCACCTTGAATTGTTTGGGCTCAGTCCAATTAGCTGTGATTTATTCATGGGTTAAAGCAATTTGTGGCTATATGCCAACAGATTCATAGATTTTTGTTTGAAGCCCCATAGGGCTACAAAAATCCACATATCTGAGACAAGATAGGGCTGCGAGGGGGGGTACAGTTCCAATGGTGTTACGGCTTTTACTCTCCACGCTCTGGTGCGGAGGGCGAGTTAATTGGATTGAGCACTCTATCTTTGTTTTACTTGATAATATTTCCTTTTATTATTTTATTTTGCCAGCATTTAATTGCCGGATGGAGTTTGTTAATGCTTTTTGAAAGTGTAGTTAAAGGTCATTCAGAAACAATTGAAAACAAAATGAGAAACCACAGTAGATGAAAAAGTTGACCTTGGACTCTTTGCTGCTTTGTAAACTTAATTTGTTTTACCTTTTACAGTTTGCTAGCAAATTTTGTAATCTTTTGCTGTTATTAGTTTTTTTGTTGTTGTCTGTTGTTTATCCAATACTTTTAACACCAACGCACCAATTTATTAATCATTTTAGATGGTGTGCAGAACTCCACATGTTTTTTCCCTTCGGCTTGCCAACCAAATTGGTCCTCTTGGCTTCCTTTCTTCAGCACTATAGCTTCATAAAGCGCATTGGATGCTATCCAGGATTTAAACATTTTTACCCTTGTCAGCTAAACAACTTGCTGAAAAGTCATTAAGTAATTATTTTGCCAATGCACAGAATACAAAGGAAATAGTATCACACATTTTTCAGAATTGCCCCTTATCATTTTTAGCCAACACTACTGTGTGTTCATAACTCTCTTTTAGCTGCGTTCATTCAGACTGAACACTGTCCTTACGACCCACTAGCTGTTGATGTGCATTAAGGTTTCAATAAAAATGTGGCTTACCATTATTTACTTATATTATGTATAGTTTAAAGGTTTTTTTTCAATAAAAAAACTGAATCTGCATTACGCCTTTTGCACATTTTCCGAAACAGCAACTTATTAATCAAATGTTGCTTTTCTTTTGGTTATAAAATGAAATCCCGATGGATTCTGGTAAGTATTTGGGGCCTTATTCTGGTTCGGGCGGCCAAACGTACGTACGTTCCGCATTACTGTACGTTTCCCGTAGGCGGAAGGTGAGCGAAAGTCCACCCACAAAACATCCGCATACGGACGGTCACAAACACCGGCAAAGGGGAGTGGCGTACACGGACGGATCTCCTCTTAGACACAGACAACTGGCGTACAACAGAGCGTACGCCACCGTATACGGACGGGTCTCGTCCGTTTTCACACCGACATCTTCCGGCTATCTGAGCGTTCGCCACCTTGCACAGACGGGTCTCGCCTGTTTTCAATAGAAAACTCAGCGTATGTCACCGATCTTGAGAGTGAGCATATGTCCGTACACGCTGGCATACCCTTCACATATATGGCCCTGCTAATCTAGCCTTTCAACTATGATTAAGCCAATTAAATGAATTATTCTAATTGTTCATCAATTATTGTTTTCTATTACCTCAATTGTCTACCTTAATGAACAGCCTAATAAAAATACATTTTACCCCTTCTTACATGTATATTTATTATGTTCTAATGTTGCATTTTAATCACTATCTATGTGTCCCCACATTGCTGTTACTTTTAAATCAACTTATGTTGGTGTTACATTGAAAACGTTGACACATGTCGACTTGTGTAGATTGGATTCATTATTGAATCCCGGCGGTCGGGATCCCGGCGTTCAGAATCCCGACGCCGGAATCCCGACAGCCGAAATGCCGACAAGGGGGGGACGTGGATCGCCCCCCCTTGCGGGCTCGCTGCGCTCGCCATGCAGCGGGCCCGGTGCCTCGCTATGCTCGGCACGCTATTTTATTCTCCCTCCAGGGATCTTAACTGCATTCCGTGTAGATTGAGTGTGCTGCTGTTTAAAGTATATGAAAACACTTACTGAATGTGTGTAATGGTTACAAAATAACTACCTTGGCATATATAAGCAGGTCTTAAAACGATTCTTAACTTAAATTAAACCAACCTTTACATGTAGAGAAGTGTAGAAAGATATGCTTCCAATGTGTTTGAGGCCTGTGTGTGGCTTGCAGGTAGTGAAAAAATGGTTTGGACTTAATAGGCTGCAGCATTGCTTATTACATTCAGGTGTATGAGTTTGAGAAGTAATCAGCGTTAATTAGCAGACCCAGCCGTCCGCTCTCATGCGGTATTTGTGGGGTGGTCTCGAGGTGTCGGTGGCGGCCGCCTGTTTTGTGTCCGAAATGCACGGTGCTTTCGCGGATCGAGCAGTAGTAGCACCATACATTTTTTGTGCACACCCCCGTGTACGCCCATGTTTACGCCCAGTTTTCCTCATTATTTCGGCCGCTCCCCTCAACACGCCCCTATGCCGCCCACTATGACCGTACTCTTGCGGACAGGTTTTTTCGCATGGAAAGACCCGTCCGTGAGCGTTGTGAAGTTGCCGCGCCTGCGCATTGCGAAAGGTACGCATGCGCAGATAAAAAAAAAAACAGATCCGCCGGCGTACGTTAATAACGTACGAACCAGAATAACCCCCTTAATCCCTACACTTAACCCACCCCTCCTGCATACCTCCCAACTATCACGATTTTCGCGGGGCCATCTAGTTTCTCAGGACAGACCCGTGTCGCACCCTGGACCAACAGTGTCCCACAGTAGGGGTTGGGGGCACATGGGAATTTCCCCTACCTGTCATTGCTCTGCTGAGCAGAGCACCAGGGAGTAGACGCTGTACATATGTGCAAAGTGTCTATTCAGAGACAGAAGGGCTGTGGGAATGGCCAGCTGCTCACACAGCACTGTCCACGCCCCCTTATTGTTGGGCGGTATATTCCTGTAGCCAAACCCTAATCATCCCCTTTTGCCATCTGACCCTAATCATCCCCTCCTCCTGTAGTCTAATACCTCTTTCAGACCGCACTCTGGACCCATGTTGTTGCTGTGTCCTTGTGTCTCCATCCCGGGTCGAGGTGCGGTGTGAAAGCTCCACTGTGAAAATTCCCGGGTTGAGCAAACCTGCATTTTAACCCTGCTCTTGACCCTGGTCAACTAGAGATGGGCAAAGTGCCTCACTAAAGAGAACGATGATCAATTGATTGCTCAGTGAAAAGAGACATTCTTTTGGACGAAACACTAACTTACTTTTTTTTTTAATTGAGTCTTTATTTCTACATTTTTTTAAAAATTTACACAGTACAACAAATCCCAAGACATTCACAGAATCCATTAATCAATATTTTTCTTCACAATTTTTACAAACATTTACCCACCCACCTCCCCCAAAGCCCACACATATCCCTGGCCTAGTCCCCACCCGCATCTTACAGACCTTTACTGCGATACTACTCCTTCTGACTTGCTACAGTTTCTTAACGTCATTTACAACCTTGGTGCCTCCCCTTCCCTGGTTCACCTACCCAGATATTTGTTTTCCATTAATATTAATATAGCTCAAAACAGCCCGAGACTAAACAATGGAGATGTGAGACTATTAAAGCTCTTTAAGAAATCCTCAAATAATACGGACAGATGCACGCGGGAGAGAGGACAGGTGAAGCACACATAACGGCAATTTCGTACATTTTTCCCACATATACTATGTAATATAATCGTGATATATACTCGTGATCCGTGCTAATTCTTCAAAGGATATTAGTTTTCACCGTTTTTTTTTCCTTTTACCCTACCCCTTCCCCCTTTTTTTTTTTGTGAGAAAAAAAGTAATCATTTTACCAATGTTCTTTAATCAAGATCAAACAGGCCTTGGTAGTGGTGTCCCCCCCCCCCCCCCCCATAAAAAAAAAAATATTCTGTGCGGTCCCATTACAGCAGACCAATTACATCTAGTGTATACTACATTTTTTAATTAAACTATCACATCTACCCTCCGCCTAGTGAATTTCATCCATCATAACTTATTGACTGTACATTACTCAATTCTCGTCCTGTGCCGCACGTGTCCTCTCCTCCCCCCCCCGTTCCGGGCTGCCACTTTATAGAGCCTTGATTGTTTCCAATGGCCCCATGCTTTCATAAATTTACTCTCTGCCCCTCTTGATGCATATACATATCTCTCATGCTCACAAGTATTATTTACTAAGTTCTCCCATTCGATAACTTTAGGGCCCGAAGGGGCCATCCATTGCCTAGCAATAATGACCTTGGCTATGGCTGAAACATTCATCACGAGCTCCTTCCATTCAAACGCGGAGTCCTCCTCCTTCCAAACTCCCATTACCATATTAAGCGCTGTAAGGGACCCCCGCGGCACTCCCACAATCACCAATTTATCCATGATCTTATCCCAAAACTCTTTAATCACCTTACACTCCCATAGGAGGTGCCAGAATGTCCCTACTCCCGCCCTACATTTTGGGCAACAGTCAGATTGTGTTCCTGCTATTTTCTTTAATCTAACAGGGGTTAAATAGCTCCTATGCAAGATGTTGAATTGAACTTGCTGAATACGGGCTGAAGTGGTGGCCTTACCCGGGGCTGCCAACGCCTTCCCCCACACTAACTTACTTTGAATAAAAATAATAGTTATTTGTGGTTTGCGTGTACTAAGTGTAGTTCATTTAATTTACCTTTCAACTGATTCTAGTAATGTGAATCAAATTTTGTACATTAGTCTCACAGGTGGTTATTTTCACTTATTTTTCTATTTATCCTGGCACTTTTTTTAAAGCAATGCAATACTCTCTGGAGTTAGTACATCTCAGCTGCCACAGGTGGCAGTGCTGAGCTCAGACATGGTGTGGAGTGGACTCTGCAGAGCAGGATGAACTACATTGCCCTAATAACTTATGAGTCCTTGCAAGTAGTTCAGTTCTGTAGTTCAGTGAGTTCAGCAGTTCAGTAGTTACCCGGTTTAATACAGATCACTGACTCATACAGCTCTAATGAGCCAGTCAGTACTGTTCCTCTAAACTACTATGTGTGGCACTGCTGTGCTCAGGCAAATGCATTGTATGAAAACGAAACTGAACATATTAACAATAGGCCTCCAAGAAGAACTGAAGAACGACCATTTACCTTTTAGTGAGTAACAGCTTACTCGCTCTTTTAAAAGAACCATCCAAAAGAACCAGTTCAATCATGAAAGACCCATCTCTACTTTCAACCACCCAGATAACCGTAGTTATAGAGGGGTATTCAATACTCTGACAGGGAGCTATGATGAGGAGCAGTTCTGATAGCTAGCTGTCAGAGTATTCAACTGCCTCCCCTTCACTCACCGTTTCCACCTCGCTGGTTCATTTCAGCGAGGTGGAAATGGCAAGTGTGGCCATTAAAACATCGGGGCTCATCACAAAATGCAGCGGAATCCCTGTATTTGCGGTGAACCTTGCCATTTAAGGGTATCCTCTTATGGTTTGATGGTGCGTATGACTTTTCCTCGCCAACAAAATGCCATCCTCGCCGTAGAGTACCGTCCTTAGTTATAAGTAACTGTTATAGTAAATCTCACGTAAGCTTTTTAAAAAAGTTGGTATTTAATTTTAACCTGTCTTTGGTACAGTCAGGGCCGGTGTAAGGCTTCTCAGCACCCTAGGCAAAACTTTAACCTACTGCCCGCACCACCCCTCCAAGGAGGCTCCCAAAAATCATTTGGTCCTCCCAGCCCTTCCCGGGAAAATGGACAAGTCCCCTGCTTTCCCTGGAGGCCTCCCTCTGACACCCACAACAGAGTACAAGGAGGATGGGGCAGTAGGGAAGTATGCCTCAAGGAAAGTATGGGGTTGAGGTCTTAGAAGTTGCACATTCCTCATAGACAGCCATGATTTTTTGATAGGCAGACTTGGTGGCGCCCCCCCAGATCCTGGTGCCCTAGGCAGCTGCCTAAAGCTGCCTAATGGTAGAGCCGGCCCTGGGTACAGTGGAAAGTATGCAATATTTTATGATAGTTTCCAGTTACTGAGCAGGAGTACTGTACTTATGATTGCTGACTATTTAACTTGATTATTATGTCCTTTGCACCTTCCTTACCCAGGACTGATAAATATAAAGTTATAAATCACAGAGTTTTAAGAATGCATAGTGAGACCTACTTATAGTATAGTATAGAAAATAACAAGATTTGTACCATGCTGGATCCGGAGTCCCTGGTAATTAGGGCCAGTTGGAAGTGATGTATACTGTGTTGGTCTGTGGCGTATGTTTGGCAGGCTCTACAGCTATAGACTTTCTGATCAAAGCACCGTGCAATTGGAGCGTGGTCACCAAGATATTTATACATGTGTATTACACTGACATACAAGCATCTGCAGACAGCGTGCATTGCCCTTCTCTTAATTTTATTACAGAATGTGCCATATATAATAATTGTAAATTTAGCTTAAAATTAGAAAAATGTGAAAATGTTGATACATTATCCTGTAGATACAAAAGACTTCTACAGCAACACTTTAAAACAATATCTATTATCGTTATTCTATATCAACAGCCCAATAAAATATGGGTGTGGTATAGGGGTCCGACAGTCGGGATCCCAACAGTCATTAACCCGACGTCGGGATCCCGACTGGCCGGACCCAGACAGCATGGTGAGCGCAACTAAGCCCCTTGCAGGCTCGCTACGCAAGCCACCTATTCTATTCTCCCTCTATGGGGGTTGTGGACCCCCATGAGGGAAAATAGCCGACGGCCGTCGGGAACCCGGCTGTCGGGTAAATGCCTGTTGGGATCCCGACTGTCGGGAACCCGTCCGGCACCCATAAAATATATTCTTGTCCCTTCACATAGAGTATTGCATATCTCGTTTGGCCTCTCTAAGGTCCCCACCATTTTCTACATGACCTGTTGCGGGTATATGAGGATTAGAGTTGACCACTGCTCTAGGAGAACCTGCTATAATTCATATACAACTACTTGTCCTAAATAATCCCACGTGCCCTCAAATCCCCACTTTCACAAAATGCCCCCATAAGACCATGACAAGTTCTCAGATCTGACAAGTACTCTGGAATTCTGCCACATGCCACTTAGACCTTGTACGTGACACTCGGCAGTCATGTCACTTATGCCTCCCTAAATCATTAAGACATCCCCAAACTCATTCCATAGGCCACTCACACCTCACATGTAGACATGCAATAAAACCTGAAAACATATTTTTCATGCGTCTCTTGCAAATCCTTATACACCTTTGATTTATGCTACTTGGTATGGCCCCTTAAACTTCCCCTTATGCTACTCGCACTTCCCTGATATGCCCCTTAAACTTCCCCTTATGCTACTCGCACTTCCCTGATACGCCCCTTAGACATCCTCTTATGCTACTCGCACTTCCCTGATACGCCCCTTAGACATCCTCTTATGCTACTCGCACTTCCCTGATACGCCCCTTGAACGTCCCCTTATGCTACTCACACTTCCCTAAATTTGCCCCTTAGACATGCCTCTTAAGGTGGCCATACATTTGTGCAGCTCCTCCCCTCTGAGATGTTGCACGCAATCCCCCAATGAGCCCCCCGGGCCCGTCTCGGGTTGCAGGATTGCATGAGATATATTATATGCATTTTTTTAATACGATATATTGCATGCAATCCTAGCCATGCAATTCTGGGTCGGATGCAAACCAACAGATTGCTTCTGCAGATGGTGCAGCTCAGAGGCTCCGGTGCAATGCGCATGGGACAGCGCATCGCACCTCATATAAAATCCAAGTAATTTGAACACTTTTTATGCGATTTATCGCCACAATCACATGAAAATTGGCATCCAAATCGCCCTAGTGTATGGCCAACTTTAGACTTCCCTTTATTCTACTCAAAATTAGACTTTCCCCTCCCCCTTACCATTCAGTCCTCCTCACATGCCTGGCATCTGCCTTTCACACATCCACATTTACCCTTTACATGCCACTCCCTCTATGGCCCCCCCCCCTCCTGCCCATGTTTCTTTACTGATACCATATGTTCCCATAGGGTGAATTGCGCACTCATGCGGGTTGGGGTGTGGAGGAATGGGGAATGGGGCTGGGCGGGTGGGTTGAGGTAGTGTTGGGAGGGAGGGTGTGTGTGACAAAGATGCAAGTGCCTGCTATTTCTAATGCTAAGCAAACACAATGAAAGGTGGAGAGAGATAAAGTATATTACACAAAAAGGCCTGTGCCTGCTGTTTCTATTCCTATGTTAGTATAATACAATGTGAAGAAAAGTTATATTGCACATGTAACATTTATTATGCAAACTTAATGGGTCACAATGCCGTATGGTAGCATAAATGAAAATGAAAAACCAGAGGAGTGAATTGCCCCTGTTAAGCCACGCCCCTCAAATGTGGCCACACCCATTTTTGCACACAAATCCATTATATGTAGTCTGGGACCAACTATTAGCATATTTCTAGATTCGCCTATGGTCCTAAATGATGTTGTAATGTCAGTTCTGTGACTGGAGAGTTTATTTTATATTTAAAAGGGATCTATATCCTGGAATTTATTATCCCATGACAGGGGACAAGATCGCATCGCACCCTATGTAGCAAGCTTGACACCCTTCCCTTCCATAGCATACCCACCAACATGGCCCATTCCATTAGGTACAAAATGCTCTGTTTCTGGACTTCCTTACCAGTGGCAGTTGCAGAGTTGGGGCTGCAGCACAGTCCAACATTCAAAAAGGGGAGCCCCACCTAATGCCACTCCAAACATCACTTTCCTGGACCCCCTCTTTGAATTTTGGACTGTGCTGGAGTTCAACCTCTGTAACTGCCACTGGCAGGGAAGTCCAGGAACAGAGCATTTTGTACCTAATGGAATAGGTCATGTTGGAGGGTATGCCATAGGTGTGCAACTCTTATTTACTGTTGCTCTGCTATTCAGTTTGCTTTGGCTTCCCAGGCCTATGCTGTATGCACTTGTGAATACAGAATTGTGCTATGCTTTATCTGTTTAATGAATTAGAATTATACACACATTGTTTTATTACAGCTTCAGTAAGAATTTTGTCTGCAGGGCTAGTGTCTGCCTTTCTACCCTCTAGTGGGCTGTCAGTGCAAAGTGTTAAGAGTACCAGTAAAGTGATGGACAGAGCTAGGCTGCCAATGGTGGAAGAAGGACATTTCCCCCCTTTGTCTCTTTCCCTTATAATATACTTCATAACCAAGTACCTAGATCAGTGGCGGAATTTGTGGATGGTGAACCCAAGTTTACAATATACAACATGGCAGTGGGTGGCAAGGAGAGGCAGGGGGTGGCAGAGTGTGATGGAAAAATGGTGGGTGACAGGAAGAGGGTAACAGGGGCAATAGTAGGCCACTTTGTCCTCAGGGACCCTAGTGCACTGCACCTGCTGCACTAATGGTAGTCCCGCCTGATACCCTCCAACATGACCCATTCTATTAGGTACAAAATGCTCTGTTCCTGGACTTCCCTGCCAGTGGCAGTTACAGCGGTGGGACTCCAGCACAGTCCAATATTCAAAGAGGGGTTGTCACATCAACTGACGGGGAGTCCAGGACAGTGATGCTTGGGGTGGCATTAGGTGTGGCTCCCCTTTTTGAATATTGGACTGTGCTACAGGCTCACATATGTAACACTGGCAGGGAAGTCCAGGAACAGAGCATTTTGTACCTAATGGAATGGGTCATGTTGGAGGGTATGCGCCTGTGATCTAGATAGTTGTACAGAGCCTCCCATTTAGCATATAAAGTGCAGACACAGATATAGCGGTCATCTCTAGGCATAAAACTATTTGGTGCCCAACCCCCTCCTTCTCCTCCTGAACGTCACAACTGCCCTCAGGTTATGGACAGTTATAGACAAGTTGTAATATGTACTGCAGGTTCTCTACTCCACTCTACTGCACAGTATACTCACGTAGAGACAGGCACAGCCCGTGTCTCACTCTCACAATCCATGTTACTAGAGACTGACGAGAAGCTGTCCCAAATAGGCTTGGTCAATATTTAAAGAAAGGTGCAACGAACCCATGTGACTCTACCCAGGTTTTGTTAATGCCTGTATAACCTTAACCCAGGTCGGCACCAAAATCATTGACACAGGGCCTGGGTTGCCATGGCAATATCAGACCTATATACCTGAATCCTTGCTTCGGTGTGAAAGAATCTGAAGCAGGTGTTTACACGGTTAAAAACCGCGTTGATGATCATGGATCAAACCTAGGATTTAGCTGTGACAGAATTATAAATATAAATGAACGTTAGTTGTATAATAATACCTATTATTTTCTGCAGTTGGAATATCTTGGCTTTTTTTTTAAGGGAAGTCCGTAACTAGGGCTGTGATTCACACAGTGGACAGTTTCAGCCATTCACCAATCATAGTGATTTGACCACATATGACCAAATAAGGTCAGTTGGGCAAGATCCTCTGAGCCCCTCTTGGTTGCCATGCACATCTGTGTAGCAATTAGTTGAAACCTGTGTTTACTGGTCCTAGATAGCAACGTACAGTAGACTACTGGTATTAATCAGGATATTTCTAACATTATTTATTGCCCTAGAGACACGTTTTTCAGATCTAATAACCCTTTCTCTCTCTGTTTCGCTTAGATTTTTATTTGAATGTGAAATAAAAGTTACAATTTCAGATAATTACACTTTTAACTTATTTATACTGCAGAGTGCCCCTAGCAAAGAGTCTTCTCATCTGCTGTAGTAACCAACTTAGAGAACAGATACCTCTCTGCCCCCCTGGCCTAAACCCTGGTTATTTGAATATAAATACGTTAATCCTTCAGTATGTACTATTATGCTTCTGGCTACTGGCATTTTACTCTGTTCAAATTTAAGTCAATACATCCAAATCAATTGTGCATCCTCATTTTATATCATTCTCCTACCACATTAAAGCGCACAGTAATTAGTATGGTGCAGAATTGGTAGGAGTTTGCACAAAAAATGGCCCTGCTGTGTTTTCCAGATAGAAGCTGCTAATTACCATTCTCCTATAGACACTTCAGCATAAAATGCACTCAGCAGGTGATTACAGCATATTGACATCTGTAAACATAAATAATTATGCAGACGGGATGAATCATTTTTCTGGGTTCTTTTCTTTCTGGCTCCAGAACTTCTGACTTATCTGGAAATGTCCTTGTGCTTAAACCCATCTGTTATTTATTATATATGTGGGCTGTATGCCAACAGTAGCAAAGGCATGTGGGGCAAGAATGTTTTCTTATCTAAAATTAAGGCTTTATCTTATCCACCTCATTTTTGTAGTGACTACAAGGCTCTGGTTTGTGTGCTGATTGAAACAGTGCTGCTGGCGGTTTTCGAATTCAGCCCTTTAAATGGATTATAACTAAGAATAGCTTCATCGGTTGCTCTTGATCATGGTACATCATGAAATTCCATTATGTAATGCATACATCGCAGAAACGATCTGTTTTATCATAGAAGCTGCCTCAGATATTTTTTAGACCACCTTCTACGTGTGCTCTTGATGGTCAAGTGATCTTTTTGTGCACATGAACAAACTGTAAATAAGTTTATGTATTTGTGTCTTATACTGTATAACCAAATCAACCACGAAAAAAAAATGAAATGGATATTACAAAAAAAATTACTAGTGGGTATTTCATTATGAATTTTAAGCTGGGTACACACTTGGAAGACCAGTGATCATTCGGACTTTACTCATGTTTTCCATTGAGCCAAAAAAATCAAGGTCGCCGACACTGCAATCTTGCTAACCACCGAACTATATGTCCCATCCTTTGGTCTCATGCAATTATCACACTAGAACAACTTACTTGCCACTCTGTTCTAGGGAGTGGCATGAAGGTGATGTCAAGCCGGTTTCCACATGTGATTTGTTGTCCGGTTTGCATATCAAACCTGACAATGTTGCATGCGACCCCGGGAATGCATTGAGCATACACACTGAGTGGTGTAGGGACTCTGTCGTTACAAAATGGAAAATCGCCTTGACATTAGTCCAGTGTGTACACGTGTTTTAAAAATGCTTTCCCCGAATAAGGATATTTAAGGTGTGTCCACCTGGTGTGATCTTGCAGGTGGTTTTGAAATGGCCTAGAAGGTTAGCCAAAATCTCAAAATGTTTCTCTTGCTTAAGACACTGATGCACTGCCCTGCTAATTCAGTATCACCTGGCATAGATAGACTGTGCAGGCAAGACAATTTTGAGTAGATCACAGACTAATATTAGTTAGAATAAATTGCTTAGTCAAAATTGACCATTAGCCAATATCTCACCGTATGTACATGGCTTTAGTTACATATTTGCAATGGACAGCAAGGGCAAAGTAGCAAGTAGCCACAAGTGGTTGTATGGGTTTAAGCTATATTCTTGAGAGAACTATGTGGAGGACCACCCACAATTTGAGAATATCCCAAATATTCCACAAACATCGGCAAGTATGCCCTGTTCCAGTTTAACCATGTTCATTACTGTCATCACAACTCCCTTTATCTGGTATAATACTTACCCCTTATGATATATATGTAATCTGTATCAACAGTGGCATTGAGAGGGGGGGGGGTACTTTTTACCTGGGCCCAGGTCTGTTGGAGGGGCCCAGGTCCCACTCCCCTGTTGCAGGGAGCTGGTTAGTGTGTAGAGAGATGACAGGATGCCACCCCAGTTCAGCCTTTCTCCTCAGCTCATCACACATTGCTCAGTACTGTCTGCTGAGCTGGGGAGAGAGACAGCGGCAGTCTGTCCTCTCTCCCCCTCTCGTTTATTTTTTTCGCAGTGGCCACGTCCCCTCCATTTTTACGAGGGCCTGGGAGACCTGTCAGTGCCACAGTATATCAACCACAGATATACTGTGTATTAACTCCTAGCCATGCCAATGGGCGGTGGTAATAAAAAACAGTGAATGACTGATATCTGCCACTCATTCAGTGTTTTGGGCTCCCCATAACCATTGGCCCCATAATCACCCCTATACAACCACATAGGTTCATATAATGGGAATGCCAGCCTTTTCACTAACCATTGCAGGGAAGCACATCACTCACTATACTTTTAAATAAAAAGTAAAAGAGATTTTTAATGAGGGAAAATGCATATCCCAAAACAGCATATACTGTAGAGAAAAAACACAGTATAACCTACTAGTTATTATCAATAAAAGGTAAACACATTTTTACTGGTTTTCTGTAGATGTATTTCTGTGCATATACCTTTAGTGGCATTTTAAAGATAGAATAAAGCAATATCTCAAAATCAATTAGCATGACATCTATCTTTTCTAATGGTGTCTTATTGTGTGAGAAGATAATGATAAATCTTTACACCTGTCCCACAATATCCTGCCACGAGCAACCTGACATAGAAGCTTAGCTTGTCTATACTCCGGCACTTCTCCTGAAGCCTAGTCAATATGCTTCGATGTGTGCTGTACCTCTTACATTGATTTTTAAGCAAGAGCTTAAATTGGTCCCTCGAGGTATTTTTTTTTTTTTTTTAAAGATACTTTGTCTCCTCCATACAATAGCATTATATGATCGCCGACAAGAAACGTTTTTATATGGCATATGCCATGACAATGAATTGTCTAGCAGTTATTCCAATTTAGTTATCTCTTCCTGGGACAGTTGCCAAAAATGCAGAGACCATGCATTAATAAGTATTTACTATATCAGTTACTGAAGTTAAATGGGATGGGGAACATAGAGAGTTTATGAAATAAAGGTATATTAATTTGGTCACATTTAAATGCACAGCCGCAGTACAACAGCGGTATGTGGTATCAACCAAAGGCAACTGCAGCAAAGTGCTTGGCAATAATAACGCTGATGTATTTATTTTCTAAGTGTAGATTTTGGGAGTATTATTGATTCATACCACTACTGTAGTAGGGAATTATTCCTCTTCTTGGCTCAAACTAATCCTTCTGTCAATCTGTTTAAGATAAATATGCACCAAGAGCGTACATCAGAATTAGACACAGATCTGTCAATCATATTACACTTTAATTGTGTAAGATATAGGACAATGGTTTAAATGATGGAAAACTCCTCATACACCAAACTTAACATTAATTTCAATTGAGTTTTTTTCCCCTTGTACTGAATTTATAAATCACTGAAAGCAAAAGGACATCAATTTTCATTTAGATTGTGCTGTAATATATTATTAATCAGTTATCTGTATATTGCACACATAATATGCAGCACATACTCCTGTCATTCACAACAGTCCCTGCTCTACCCGAGTTCTTAATCTAGATTTCCCTTGCTCATGTACACCCACACTCAGGGCAGGCGACAGGGGGGGGTCAAACGGGACACCTGTACCGGGCCTCAAGCATGTCAGGGGCCCCAAGGTTCTGAGGTGCTATGGGGCTGTTAGCATAGTTGTGGCAATGCAGTGACTAGCAATGGTTCATAAAGGCACCCCCCTGGTTCCTGTAAGGGTACTTACTCGGACCATCCTCCGGTATTAGTGAAATATTGTAACAATAAATAAAAACCCAATATGTAGTATACAAAAAATGTTTTGCTCAAGGGGGTGGGGTTAGGGGGGCCCGCCAGAGATATCAGTGTACCGGGCCCCAAGATTTCTGTTGCTGGCCCTGCCCACACTAGGTGGATTTTTTTCATTGTCAAAAGCCAATTAAACGACCAGTAAGTTTTTGGAGTGTTAGAAAAACTTAGCACCTGGAGGACACCCAATAAAACATGGGGGAACATGCAAACTTCCAAAGATCAGTCATGATTGCGAACAGGACCTAAATGCCCCCATACACTAACTGGATTTGGGACAATTTCATCCGTTCCTGAGAGGACGGGCTTAGAAATCGACCCAAAGTGGGTCAGTGTGATGTACCCTCAGGTCCGATGCATGGTACCTCGGACCTCCCTCCTGGCGGTGGGCCAGGCAGGAAGCAGGGGTCGCATGAGATCCCGTAACAAGTTAAAGGACAAATTGTGATGGATCACATTTCACCGTCCCATCCAGGATGATCCCGGGCGTCTCACAGTTGATTGGGTGGGGTGTACACTGCTGTGAGAAATGGCAGTAGTGTATGCCCAGCTTAATTGTGGCCATACACACGCAGATTTATCTTCAGATCTGGCTGGTTGGAACAAAAACATGGTTATGGATGAGAGCAAATGACAGTTGACCATTTACTTGGAAATGCTGGAAAACTGACAAACTGTCACTCATCCATAACCATGTTTTTGTTCCAACCAGCCAGATATGCACATAAATCTTACTAGTGTATGGGCACCTTTAGTGCTGTGAGGCAGTAATTCTACCCACTGTGCTGGTGATACAGTTATCATTACAGATTCAAGCAAATTTTGAATTAAAGATAATTTATTTATCATCATTGCTGGATGTGTCTAGCATGGTCAAACTGTGCAGCTGCAGTGGGGATATCAAGGGAAGAACTTCTGGATCCTATTGTGTTGAACTAATGTGGCCAATCACATTTTCTTCCAGCCGTTCATGCAATGTTATTCAATATTTCTCATCATTTTAGAACAAACAAGTATAAATGTGCAGCCAGTTTGGTCTAAAATAACCAAATTCACCACTCAAAATATTACTATTATTATCATTATTGTTATTATTATTATTATGTGCTGATCAATTTAATTCTATTTCACCTGTCCAAAGTTTACAATCAGTGAATACATGATTTGGTTAGGGACATTGTGAAATGTTAATTATTTTATTAAGACTCTGCTCCTACATCTGTTTTCTTTGATATTAGCTGTCAAGTCAGTGCTAAAGGGCTAAAATTAAAGCAGACATGTTAGTATTGAGTTTCAATAATTCACTGAATTTGCAATAAGCATTGCTCATCTTTGACGCCTTTGTTTTTCAATGTTTCATTTTTTCCTTCTTGCAGATGCCAATTTTTTGGGGTGGAGCCAATTTCCAACATTTGAAATCTCCACCCTGGTATGCGGTCAAAATTGTCAACATTCACTATGTTGACATGGAAATAGTGGAAATTCAGGCCTTGGATTAGGGTTATCATTAGGGTTATTGTTATACTTACCTTAAGAAAACATTGTCAATATTATGACCATGTGTCAACATTTCATCATTGTCAACATGTCACTATTAACAAAATACAACCCCCTTCACCTATTCTTTGCATAATGCCTTGTTTTCAACTCTGAAATGTATGCTAGGTGATTGACTATTAGTATTAATTAGTTAATATACAGAGGCTTAGGTACGTATGAGACAATTTAGGAAAGAAAGAATTTGATGGCAGATAAGAACCGAAAGGGATCACCCAGTCCACCCTTTAGAATAATTTGGTTATAGGGTTAGAGAGTTAACAATGGGTATAACGGTTAGTTTAGAGGTTTTGGTTAAGATAATAGGGTTAGTTTAGTGTAATATGGTTAGTTTAGGGGATAGTGTTAGTTTAGTGTAATATGGTTAGTTTAGGGGATGGTGTTAGTTTAGTATAAGATTTAGGGTTTTGGTTAGTGTATTAGGGTTATTTTTGGGGAATAGATTATGGGTTAGGATATTAGGATTATTTTGGAGGTTAGGTATTAGGGATAGGATATAAGATTTAGGGTTTTGGTTAGTGTATTAGGGTTAATTTTGGGGAATAGATTAGGTGTTAAGATATTCGGATTATGTTTGGGGTAAGGTGTTAGGGTATTAGGGATAGGATATTAGGTGAAGATATTATGGTTAGGAGTCATGAGTAGGGAGAGGTTTGGCGGTTAGGGTTATTTGGGTATCAGGGCCAGGGAGTATTAGCGTTAATGGTTAGAGAGGTGAAGGCTATGTTACATAACAGTCTCACATTATTGACAAATTGCTTTGCGGAACCTGACACCAGACCATGGTGTCTGAGTTATGAGCTATGATATCTTACTGACATTACAATTACCAACTTAGGCAGTGAGGTCCACATGGTTATTGCACTGGAAGAACTTGATAAATACAGGCACATAACCATTTAATTTTAATTTGATTAAAATATTGCTCATGAAATAAAATGTCAGTGGAGACCCAAGCATGTTAGGACCTCTTGATTGGGTTTTATTATTAAAGAGCTTCTTACTTAATTAGAATATGCAAATACTTTTTGCTGATATTTTATGAAAGTACTCTGGAGTATACTAAGTGGAGCCTTAGTGAACTCATGTAGAACATTGGTGCAATGGAATTTTGGTAAAATCCCCCCCATCCAGCGAGCAATTACAGTAGGTCCTACATTTATTTATTTATTATTTATTAACAGTTTCTTATATAGTGCAAACATATTCCGCAGCGCTTTACATAGTATAGTTGAACATTCACATCAGTCCCTGCCCCAGTAGAGCTTACAATCTATATTCCCTACCACATGACATTATAGGGTTAATTTTGTTGGGGGCCAATTAACCTGCTAGTATATTTTTGGATTGTGGGAGGAAACCCACGCAAGTACGGGGATAATATACAAACTCCGCACAGTTAGAGCCATGGTGGGAATGGAACCCATGATCTCAGCGCTGTGAGGCAGTAATGCTAACCATTACACCATCCGTACTGCCCGTACTACATATTATACATCTTCTATACATTATTGCTCCTGATGAATGTAAATCTAATGTAGTATTTTTAAAAACAGATATATACAGCTATATATATATATATATATATATATATATATATATATATATATATATATATATATATAACATCAACTTCCTATACTATCTGACCACTGTGGTATTCATAAGACACTGTCTTAAGTCTTATGAATACCACAGTGGTCAGATAGTATAGGAAGTTGATGTTATATATATATATATATATATATATATATATATATATAGCTGTATATATCTGTTTTTAAAAATACTACATTAGATTTACATACTTGTGAGTGCAGAATTGCTTGTTCCCTTGTTCCTGTAGTGTAGACCGTGCATTTTACAGTTTTTCCCAACATGCCACTCATTTAGTCACAATAGTGGTATGAAAAAGTCCTTGTTATTTCATATATTGACCATCTGTATCTCTAGCAAAAACTGCAAAGAGATAAATAAGTAAAAAATAGGAAATATTCCAAGGAACAGTTGTTGTGCAGAGGCTAAATTTAGGAACTAAAATGTTTTAGAATAAATGAGCCTTCGTGACACAATTCTAGGAGAAAATATCCTTAGGTTTATATGCTTTGGTTCCACTTGATAGCCTTAGCATCTGTATTTGTGATAGAAGACATCAAAGGCTGGGACAATATCCCATCAACCACTGATATTTATGGACTTATCGTCTAAGTCATGGGTCCTCAAACTGCGGCCCTCCAGATGTGGTAAAACTACAATTCCCAGCATGCCTTGCCACAGTTTTAACACTCCCTTATAGGAAAACTGTGGCAAGGCATGCTGGGATTTGTAGTTTCACCACATCTGGAGGGCCGCAGTTTGAGGACCCATGGTCTAAGTTCACTAAGAGTTGACCTGTCTCTCTCTCTGCACACCATCTCTTAATAGAATGTACAGTGTGCTCAAACGCAATATTGATTTAATTGCTTTGCTGCAGCAAATGCATTATGAAAAGCTGATTACATAGCAGTTAAAGGCGTGGAAATCTTTTTTTTATTTTGTATTTTTCTAATTGAAATTTCAAAGATCAAAGTGGATAATTGAGATCAGTGATATGTACGTGTTGATACATAATTAAATTTTAAATTTAACAGCTTACCAGACTTGCTTTGCAGAAATGCACTGTGTTGATTGGTGGATACATTCACAGGGGCTGGAATAGTGATGTCACAGCAACTTAAAAGACTGCAGGCTCAGCTTTTTGACTCAACTTTATAATTAATAAGGACATGAAGTAAGATATTAACATATTTAATAAAGCTGCAGATGCATTTATAAAAGTGATTTGCAAAAAAAACCTTTTACAATCAAGGCTAATAATAATAATAATAATAATTTATCATAATAATTAAAGATGGGTGATTTGGTTTTGACTCGGATACATTCAGATCTGAAAACTCATCATTTTGGCTCATCTTGGTCAGTAATAGGACGTCTCCTATACGAACTGGCGCTATGTTTGCAAAAAGAACCAAATAAAAATGTAACCATTAATCTCTGGCAACAGTACATTATAATAAAAATACTTCTACGAAATGTATTTCATATGTGATAATTCTTTCCTTATATACATTAGGGTGCACAGAACATTTCACTAGGGTGTGCACCCAGGAAGTCTAGAGAGGGAAACCCAGGGTCAAGTCTTCAGTCCATTCACATATTAAGCAAAGAACAATAAAACTGTGCTAAATAAAGCCCAATAATTATAACTCAACATAAAGATTTAATAAAACATGTATGGAGTTCACTGGCCAGTGATAAAAACAATAAATCACATATCACAAATAAATACAAATCTCTGTTCGATGCTACTGGTTATTAACGAAATACATCACTTACATTGCATGTCCCACCCTTCTTTTCTTTGCTGTGCTGTGGCTCCCAGCCGCTGGTGCTGATCCCCTTCTTGTGCGGCTATTTCTAGAGTTTATTCCACAGCAGCTCTACCAAGAGTAGTGTTGTGTGCCAGATCTGATGGTGATAGTTCAATTGTTAACGCATTTCCCCGCCTCCTCTTGTTATCAGCAGCTTCCTCAGATTTTTTTTTTTTCTGTTCTGTGGAAGCCGCTGATAACGAGAGGAGGCGGGGAAACGCGTTAAGAATCAAAATATCTCAATCAGATCTATATACTGTACCACATGTACTGCACATGCAAACACATTCCAGGGTTCATTTTTTTGTTGGGAGACAATTAACCTACCAGTATATTTTTGGAATGTGGGAGGAAACCGGAGTAAACCCACGGCAGCATGGGGAGAATATACAAACTCTGCACAGTTAGGGCTATGGTGGAAACTGAACCCATGACCTTACCACTGAGAGGAAGTAATGCTAACCATTACACCATCCATGCTGCCCATGCAAAGGATAGGATCTCATGGATTGAAAAATAGGCATACTGAGAACATTTTTGCATCTGCGTGCTTTTGGCCCAGATTTTAGCATATCCAATTCTGTTGTTTGTAAGATAAACACAGATTTTTCCTCGACTCCATTAAACCGTCACACTGAGTGATACATGGGCTGTGACCTTAGATCAGTAGCTTTGTCAAGTGGTGTCATTCATTACCTTTTAGGTGAAGAAAAGGAGTTTAGCCACTAATAAGCCAGATCAAAGGTAATTCGTGATTGGGGCTATTGGTAAATGGAAACTGTGCACGTCAATTAGTAATGAAACCCTAGTAAACCTCTATACGTGTTATTAAAATTGTATTCTGACAGGAGAATCTTGGAAGAGCGAAAGCATTGTGCAGATGTCAAAGTCCCTTATGATAAATTATTTTACCCACCTAGGTAGATGTTTGCTTGCAATGATTAAAGTAAATTATTGCAATTTGCTTATGTTAATCTCGCAAGTGTAATTGCCTTAGAGAGAATAAGGGTTTTAGGGAATTTAAAGTTAATGCATTTGCCTATTGAACCATATTTCGAACGTTATTGAAGTTCTGTGTTCTCTCTATTTTTTGTTCAAATCTGCTGTAATCTTCACTGGGTTATTCTGTCTCTGGCTGACTGGAAGCATTAAGAAAGCTTGAGTGAAGCTGCTAATGGGATTGAATATTCAAGCTAGAAAACAAAGAAATCATGCTTTTATTTTATTCCCAGAAGAAAATTTTGTTGACAGTGCAAGAACTATACGTGCCATGAATAGCATTTACACACATACTGTGTTCTGACAGATGACACCACATTTATCATCGTCAGAATGTTATTGTATGGGTGCTGTATTATTTATTTATTACCAGTTATCTATGACATACGCACATATTCCGCAGCGCTGTACAGAGAATAGTTGAACATTCACATCAGTCTCTGCCCCAGTGGAGCTTACAATCTATATTTTCTACCACATGTACACGCACACACAGTCATTCTAGGGTTTATTTTCGTTTGGAGTCAATTAACCTACCAGTATATTTTTGGAATGTGGGAGGAAACCGGAGTACCCAGCGTAAATTAGTGTTCCCTCCAGCATCCCAGGAGGGCAGGGTGCTGGAGGAAAGGGGCACTTCATATGCGGTGAGGCGGGCCCATCGACTTCACTAATGAGGGCGAGCCCACACACCGACTTCACTAATGTGGGCGGGCCCGCGCCCCAATGTCACTAATGTCCGCCGCCTGTGTGGGCGGGCACCCCCCTGCCGTGGTCTGCCTTGGGGCGTGAAGAAGCCTGCAGCGGGGTTCGACGGGCTAGGTTGTTTTAGGATTTAAGTGCAAAATAGTACTCTATGGCTAGCTAAAAATATGTGCTGCTTTCTCATTTCATTTATGATGGACTGGCCTAATTACATTTCTTACCTATGTAATGTATGCTTGGCAAGGTGGCCCACTTTGCATTTATACAAATATGGTGCGGTGCAGGGTCCAGAAAGTTAATGTTTAACAGCACTTATCTCTCTTAGTAGGGAAAGAAAAACCATCACTCACATTTTAAGAAGGATGAAGTGATATATTTCGGATAGTCATCATATTCACGAGCCTGTCGGCATTCCCAACAGCTGTTTCAGCTGGCAGCATGCCAGCTGAAACAGCTGTTGGGACTGCCGACAGGCTCGTGAATATGATGACTATCTGAAATATATCACTTTAACCTTCTTAAAACGTGAGTGCTGGTTTTTTGTTTCCCTACTAAGGGAGATAAGTGCTGTTTACCTATGTAATGGGCATGTGGTCAGGAGCTCAGGAGACTGTTACCACCCTGGCATTATAACTATAAACTTGCTGTAGAAATTTCACATGTTTGTGTTATAATACTGTTATAATATAATGCTTTGAGATGGCACTACACACGCACATCGACATGTACAACCTGACCATGCACTTGCCCTATATATCCCCTACAGTATAAAGGCATCGTCCTCAGCATAGCATTAAAAAATGTTCAAGCACCTGGCCAGGGGGCCAGTTTTGCAAATTTATCTTGAGGTTCCACTTTCAGTCAGCCGCATGCCATTGCTCACTGCTCTTATTGCATTGACCACCTGGCAATCATAGGGGGAATAGTTCCTGTCATTACTATGGGTTTTCTTTTTCTTTTTTTGTCTGGTTCCAATTTATTTAGGATTCAGGACTGCAAGGTTGCAAGCAGAGCATTGATTCAGAATTCTGGGTCCAACACAGCATAGTAAAGGATGGATAAGAATACTAGTTCTGTAGATCTTAATAATTCAAGGTTTGCAGCCATAAAAACATAGATTTTGATGGCAGATAATAATAATAATAATAATAATGTTATTTATATAGCACTTTTTTCTCAATAGAACTCAAAGTGCTTCAGATTTGCCTTTACAGAACACAAATCAAAACAAGCTTGGACTCACAAGCTGGTCACAATGTAAAAATACATAACTAATAAATCAATTAAAAACATAATAAAATCATTCTCCCCTACCCAGGGATCGGCGATTGAAGCTCAAGGGAGGACTTCCATGTATTGGGGCTCCCTGCTGCTTCTGTGACTCACAGTGCAGTAAAATGATGCTGCAAATTCATCCCTCCAGGAGCTCCAAACCTGCGACGGTAGCGGCAATGGCAGCAGCGCATGTGTAGCCAATACTCATTGTATATCTAATTTCTTTTTTTTTAAATCCCCCAATATGGCGGTGGAGAGGATTCAAAGGCACATAATTTTCTTGCAAGCTTTGACCCTGCATGTGATAATTGACACATGCCTACAATGTATTCAATGATCGAATTGTTGATTTTGCCTGATACTATTTATTTATTTACAGTTTCTTATATAGCGCAGCATATTCCATTGCGCATACTATCACAGCACTTCCGCATCGGAGGATGCGGATTTTGATCAACTGCCCTCAAGTGCACTGAGCCAAGCAGTCATAACTAGATTAATCTGCTTCAATGGGCGTGGACATCCTGATCATATCTAGTTCATTTCTATCCCCAGACACAGACCTCTTATTTCTGGAGTAAGACAGTTTTCAGTGATATTAGGTAATAATGGATGGCAAGAGGCCAGTGAACAGAGCCTTGGTAAAAATTAGCTTTATTATAGTTTGTTAACTGGATATGCCACAACATGAATTGTGCCACTCTGAAATACATAACACTCACATAATGAGCATTATACAGCAGAAAAATCTGTAACTTTTCTTATATCTTACAGATAAAAGTACATAACTCTCAAAATAACCATTGTATTGATTATTTAAGGTCATGTACAATGTTTTGCCTTTTTTCTACTTCCATCCCATTTTGTGCAGCCAACTTGCACAGCCAGTTGCCTAGCCACCATCTTTTGTGTCACAGCAGCTGTGTGCCGTGGGCCGTCCCCGCAAATGGTCCAGACATACCTGCATTGTCCAATGCTGTATCACCACAGTTTAAGTTCTCGCGCACGAAGCGCAGAAGTGCGGAAAACGCTGAATAGCATATGAAGCTGAATAAGGCCCTTTGTCCTCAATGCTCTGCTTCTACAGCTAATAAAAATGGGACAAATATTAAGATACAAACCTTTTTTGGGCTGTTACATTGTTGCAGAGGTGCATTGCAGATTCATATACATTACCCAGCAGATTACAGATAGAGGTACTTATGTAGTATCTCGGCGTCCGATTTAGAAATCGGATCGCATCGCATCGCATCGCATGCGACCAAATCGTATGCGATGCGATGGTCAAGATTTTTCCATAGGATTCAATGTTAAAATGGTCTGAGTCCATTTTAACATAGAATTCAATGGGAAAAAGGGGTCCTTTTCCTTTCCCCACTATCCAAGTGGGCATGGAGTTGGATATAAACCTGTGGCGAGCGTAGCGAGCCACCGAGCCCGAAGCGTGGCGAGCGTAGCGAGCCCCGCGAGGGGACACAGAATACTTTTTAAGAAATATGCGTCCGCTCGCCACGCTTCGGGCTCGGTGGCTCGCTGCGCTCGCCACGCTATATAAAGTCAACTCTATGCCCACTTGGATAGTGGGGAAATGAACAGGACCTTCTTAACATTGAATCCTATGCAAAATCGCATCGAATCGCATCGCATCGCATCTGATTGTATGCCTTAAGGTAAGGCATACAATCACAAAATCGGCAGCCCAGATACTACATAAGTACCCAGATAGGTGATAAATGTTTTCATGCTTTTAACCCTTTGAGTGCCAAGTGAATTTGTCAAAGTAGGTGTGAAAATTGCCAAGCAAACATTTTTAGTTATCATAATGACCTGTAATGTTTAATTTATATAGGAAATCTCTCACTTTCTGAATCTCTCACCCTATTACATTTCACCCATAATCTTTTTTTACACAAAATTTTATATTTGAATTTATATAACAAATGTGAGCGATGCTGCCATTTTTAATGGCTGTTATGAACATCTCTTACAGAGATGTTGCCACTCAAAGGATTAAATGATAGTGATACACTGTTACTGTGTGGTTTCTTTTATTTGATCTGTTTTCTGTAGAAAAAAAAAAAAAAAACACCACCCAGCAATAATTAGGAAAATATAATATTGCACTGCAGTAATCGATATAATACAAGCTGTAACAAAAAAGGGAGGTCTTTATGAATTCTTGGACAAAGATAAAATGATGGCAAAGTACCAACCAATAAGCTCCTGTCAATAATGTAAGGTGAAGCTGATTGGCTAATACTTTATCAATTCACAATTGTACCTCTGAGCTTTGATAAATACATCCTCTCATAAATAAAGAACATTACCTACAATCATGAAATAACAGACTAAGCATACTTTATAATCTGTATTGTGAGATTATTGTGTTTGTGCTTTGATAAACTCGGCACCCATGAGGTTAATATGGAAGAGACATGTGTTATTTGTGAAGATTAGTTGATGGAACCAGAGACTGGTCAGAGATGACAGTGGGAGCCATCTACACCAGACAGGCCGATAAAGGCTAAGCTGTGTCCGTCTGGACACAACAGAAATTTTAATACCCCCCCTGAGAGCTTTGTCTGCTGCGTGAGGTACCCGCGCTTTTTTTTAGTGGATGCTCAAGCAAGATGTTCAGTCACAACTGGCAGTTGGGAGAGGTGACAGATTCAAAGTCTGTTGTTTCAGAACAAGAACTGGAAAGCCAATCTGATACTCTTAAAAATCCTTCAAAGCAGATGGAGCATTATGCTGACCCCTCCCCCAACCGCCGGGCCTTGTTCACACATTCAAGCTGAGAACATGGGTTAAACACATAAAAACTAGCACATGCTTTAGATGCATTTTAGTCAGGCTTTTGTACCATGTTATCCATGCACTTTGATGCATTGAGCATTATCAATGTAATCTCATTCACTGATAGTAAGGCAGGATTAACAGGATATGTTGCTATCTAAACTTCAGATGCTGAATTATTATTTTAGAGTGCAGGGGTGGGAAAATACATATCAGATTGGTGTGAATGGGCCTCTAAATAACACGTTTGGCAGGCACAATAATCATTATCTTAAATGTATTTTGTTGCTTTATGGATGAACATCAGATTGGGCTGTCAAACAAATCAATGTTGGTTGTCAGCTTTTGGATAATTGTATCTATTATTTAGAATAGCAAAATAACCTATCTGTATATATTTGCTTTGGGAAATGTGTATGTGTTGCTTTGATTTGTTTTGAATGTATGTATTGACTATATGTCTGAGTATGGGACTGAGTCACACAGATCTCTCTCCGCAGAGGTAAACTTGCACACACACACAAGACAGATAAGCAGCTCCAACAAAACATATCCACTCAACCTTCTTAAATGAGGTGTAAGGTGATAAAGCTGCCCCTGTCAGGGGGATTCAGCCAACTAAACAGTCAAAGAAGGTGAGAGCAGCCAAACATCATTATTAAATGATTTAATTAAAATGATCACCTGGAGTGGTGAAATGCAATTCTTTCCCACCACAAAAATAAATAAATAAATAAATAAAAACAACCAAAACCTTGCCTATTTAGGCAAGAAAGCCACAACTTTGGAGTGTATCTCATACCCCTTTCACATCGCACTTTTAAAACGGTAAATTGCCGTTTTTTTCCCTTTTTAAAACGTTTAAGCCTGCACTGTGAATGCACCACAGCCGATTTACCGTTTAAAGTTAACTGGCATTTCGAACCGTGTAAAAAGCAAAGTCCTACACGGTTCCTTGCCGTTTTTTGTGCAATGTGAATGTGTACAATGCTATGCATTCACAGTGCAGGCTTAAACGTTTTAAAAAGGGAAGAAAAAAAACGGCAATTTACCGTTTTAAAAGTGCGATGTGAAAGGGGTATAAACCGGTATTTAAAACGGTAATCTGTGGCAATGTTAAGGCTCTGACCCGTTTTAATTACCGTTTTAAATACCGGTTTTTAAAACGTGTTGGCGATGTGAAAGTGGTATTACTGTCCTGACAGTTGACCTGTTTGTTGTTGTTATTATTATTATTATTATTATTATTATTATTATTTTCATTTACTTATATGGCGCCACAAGGGTTCCACAGCTCCTGACAATACATAGATGAACAAAACAAGAAAATTGTGATTTACAGTACAATTGCAAAATAGGAAAAGTACATGGTAAATAAAAGACAGTTGCAGCAGGGGACACTGATGCAATTATAACAGTGGCAGAGATATATTATAAGAAAAGCACATGAGGAGAGAGGGCCCTGCTCGTCAGAGCTTAAATTTAAAAGGAAGGGGCAGACATACTGGGGTAACACAGCAGGAATAGAAGTGAGCATAAACAGAGGGTCAGGGTGAGAAATAGTAAGATATAATGAAGAAGTGGGGCTTGAGAGCCCGAATTAAAGTTTTGTAGGGAGGTGGCAAGTCTGATAGGGAGGGGTAGAAAATTCCAGAGATACGGAGTACAACGGCCAAAATCCTGGAGGTGGGAATGGGAAGAAGAAACTAGTTTGCAGGCAATGTGCATTTGTGGAGTGGAGAGGGTAGGTTGTAAAGAGAGACAAGGTCAGATATGTAGGTGGGAGAGGAATAAGTGATGGCTTTGTAAGTGAGTGTAAGGAGCTTGAATTGTATTGTGAAGGGAAAGGGGAGCCAGTGTAGGGCTTGTAAGTGAGAGGAGGTGGACATAGTATGTTTGGAGAGTAAGATGAGCTGGGCAGCAGCATTGAGGATAGAGTGGAGTGGAGAGGGGTGTTTTACAGAGAGGCCAGAAAGTAGGAGATTACAGTAGTCCAATCTGGATATGACTAGTGAGTGGATGAGGGTCTTTGTAGCAACCTGGGTGAGATAGGGACACTGGAAATATTTTTTGAGGTGGAAACAACAGGACTGTGAGAGATGCTGAATGTGTGGTTTAAAGGAAAGAGAGGAATTAAGAGTAACGCCAAGGTACCATACTTAATGGCTAGAGGAGATCGTTGTTCCATCAATAGAAAGGGAAATTGTGAGGTTATGTGGGAGGGTGAGAAGATGATGAGCTCAGTCTTAGACATGTTTCATTTAAGAAAGTGCTGGGACGTCCAAGAAGAGATAGCAGAGAGACATTTGGAAATACAGTACGAGTGAGGAGATCAGAAGAGAGGTCAGGAGAGGAGAGGTAGATTTGAGTATCATCAGCATAGAGGTGATATTGGAAGTTGAATGAGCTCACCTAGGGATGACGTATAGTGATAGAAAAGAAGAGGACCAAGCCATGGGGGACACCTAATGTCAGTAGAAGTGCAGTCATGGTGGAGTCATGACAAGAGATGTAGAAGGAGCAGTCAGAGAGGTAGGAAGATAGCCAGGAGAGAGCAGTACCACGCAGTCGCAGACCAAGGGAGTGAAAGATTTGGAGGAGAGGCGGTCAACAGTGCCAAGAGCAGCAAAAAGGTCAAGAAGAATAAGTAGAGTGTAGTGGCCTTTAGATTTGGCAGCATGAAGATCACTGCAGACTTTAGTGAGAGCAGTTTCAGTGGAGTGGAGGGGACAGAAGCCAGACTAGAATGGAACAAGCATGGAGTAGGAGGAAGAAAGGTCCGGCTCCTTGAAATGGTTCCATGGTTTGTGTTGATGTTACCATGCTGAGCATGTGCCAAATAAACCCTGTTCCTGCTGTGTGAGAGGGGGCGATGCGTGGAGCTGGCCTAGGGATTTTGAAGTTGATGATATGCGAACGAACCCTTTTGCATACTCTTCAGAATGGCCAGTATTGGGGGGGGGGGGGTGCAGTTTTAACCATATAGAGAGCTCCTTTGGGACTAGTTTGCTTATGTATGTGAAGTGATATGTCTTTTTTGGATGAACTCGCTGATCAGGGACCTGCAGCTGTGCAAAATGAAGTATCAGATTTTTATTTAACAATAAGATGTAACTGACCAGTCTCAGATTTTGGCACCTAGCTATTACTAGTGAGTCAAGCTTCTAGGGACCATTTTTGCCTATCCATAAACTTAAAAAATTCATGAACAACATCATCCATAACCTGTTGGATTCAACACAATGTGATTAATGAGTACATTTAGTCATCTGTCTATCACAGCTCTTATGTCACATTTTTTAAAACATTAAGGACTGACGTGTACAAGCCAGTGCAATGGTCAAATAAGTGGCTTAGTCCATCCTAGCTGTGCCAGATCCTGATACTCTCAATGCATTGAAAGGAAAAATACTAGATAAGAACTAAAAAAGGAGCTTGTTGAAAGAAGAAACAAATCACTTTAGTTAACTTTTTCTAAAAAACAGAAGTCTGTTTGTACAATTTTTTTACATGGAAAGTCTATTATACACCAGGCTTAAGTGTCCACCTAACAGTGGTCCAGAGTCCCTATCCCCCCTTTCCCCTCACAGATCTCACTGGTTACCTCATGCCTGGACACAGAAATGGGAGAAGAAGGTGGAGAGAGTTGGAAGCAATAGTGGAAAGTGATGGGCAGAATAGAGGGAGAGATGAGAAGAGAGGAGTCGAAAGAGATGAAGAGGAAAGAGCTATTAGAGAGATATGGGAGAGAGATATGGGAGAAAGGGAGGACAGGAGAGAGACAGAAGGAAGAGGCGGAGAGGCAGAAGAGAGTCAAAAAGAGGGTAGAGGGAAAGAGAGATTAGCCTGAGTCTCACGGGGGCTGAGTTGTGTGCCCATTAATGACCTGCAACAGGATGCGACCCTGGCTGTAGTTTGCTTCCGTCATAGTATTACAACTGACATAGTGTCATCCATAGTTCTTTAACTATCTTTTCAAGCTATTGTTATATTACATGGTTTGAAAACTTGGGTTGTTGACTCATTTCTGGTGCATTGGGTTACACATTCATTTGTTCCCTTATCACTGTTAATGCTCCTGTTTCTATATGGGTCATCATGTCTACTCTTGTGGATTTTACTTTTAATTCTTCATTCAGAAGTTACGTTTCCCATATGTTTGATATGTCATCATCAGCCCCCCCCCCCCCCCCCCCCCCCATGCCAGAAGTAATGTGGTCTGGCCAGTGTGTTGAATTTCAGTAGATAGCATTAGTGATCCGTGAAAGTCCCAGTTAGGGATAGCCATCATTACCATTGCCATCGATGGTTGCCATCAATTGCAATTCTGCAACTGCCCATCGATAGTGCTAAACTATGCAATGGCTGACCATCAATATTTTTACATATCGATGATCATCCATTGTGTTTGATTGATTGGCCTGTGGGCCAATCAAAACACAGGGGCGGGGCTTCATGGGTGTCAGGGGCGGAGCTATGCTCAGTGTCCCGACACTTGGGGAAAAACAGCAAAAAATCATTTGGCTGTTCCATCGATGGAGGGAAACCATCTGGTTCTCCCCATCGATGGCAAAAGTATTCGACATCGGCCATGAACCATCAATGATTTCGAATCATCGATGGTCGATGGCCATCCCTTGTCCCAATTACTGTGAGGTAAACACCGTGGAGCCCTAACATGTAGTACTAGACAGAAGCTGGAAGAAAACTTGAATTGGAAATGTCCTTACCCAGAAATTTGTTCTGTAATGCATTGAAACACGTGTTTACAGTGCATAGTGGTGAGCAGTTAGCACAGGGTATAGATACATTTTTGTTGGAGAAAGTATTTTGCCACGTTTCATGCTCTCACCATACAAACAAACATATGTAATGTTCAGTAATATTTATAACTGTACTGCCAACAGTTAAAGGTGGTACTAAAGGGATTCCTGCTGCTTAAATATAATAGACTCTGAGATCTGGAGGTGCATGACTTTCTTACAAGTCTGCCCTTTTTTTAAGTAGCAATCATCTCCAAGGCAAAACCTGGCTGGGTGTGCCTTGAAAATGATTGCTGCTTTAAAAAAAAAAAAAAAGGCCAAACTTACGCAGACTTTCCATAACGTAACCCAGTGGTTCTCAATCTCGGTCCTCAGGGACCCCCAACAGTGCACGTTTTCCAGGTCTCCACACAGAATCACAATAATTAGCTCTACTTGTGATCTTTTAAAATGTGCCAGTGAGTAATTAGTGCACCTGTGTATCTGGGAGGTGACCTGGAAAACATGCACCGTTGGGGGATCCTGAGGACCAAGTTTCAGAACCACTGCCTTAAGGCATTGAATTTAGCCCAGACCTCCTAAGCCAGAGTTTAAAACTGGGTGGGCATTGTGAATGGCGATTCCATTACAAGCCACAATCCAAAAGCTTCTGTCTTATGATTTGTTTTCCCTCTCACAACCTTCCCCCTCCTATTACCTTTTAACAGTGATTTACGTAATTAAATTGCCAATTGTGCATGCTTTGGATGTAATCCTCTCTTCAATTACAACAAATAGGCCAGTACTGAATTTTGTTTCTAATCATGCCATTACAGGTTGAGTATCACTTATCCAAAATTCTCAGGACCAGAAGAATTTTGGATAATGGATTATTCCGTATATCAGAATATTTTTATATTTCAATGATGTATCTTGAGGTGTCTTGCATTTATGTTGTACAAACACAACAAATACATGAAATAAACACAAATATATTTTATTTGTGCATAAAACAAGTTTTCAAAACCTGAAACATAGTTTGTGTACTATCTCAGGTACTGACTTTGAATGCTAAGCAATCAATTTCTTGCACATACAGTATATATATATATATATATATATATATATATATATATATATATATATATATATATAAAAGTTCAAAGGATACCGCACCCGCCGGACTTCTTTAGCAGAAATAACGTCACACTGCAACTGCCATATATCAGCAACGTTTCGGGATTTTTTATTTATCCCGTCCTCAGGCTGTACACACAAACTTTGTGTGTACAGCCTGAGGACGGGATAAATAAAAAAATCCCGAAACGTTGCTGATATATGGCAGTTGCAGTGTGACGTTATTTCTGCTAAAGAAGTCCGGCGGGTGCGGTATCCTTTGAACTTTTATATTTAATCTTTATACCGGCACCGCGGCAGCTGACAGCAAGTGAGCGGGTTACAGGTGTCCCCAGTAGTGCCAGCTACATATCATGTCCTCAGTAGTGCTGGTACAGATGTTCCCAGTAGTGCCAGTTGCATATCATGTCCTGAGTAGTGTTGGTACAGATGTCCCCAGTAGTGCTGGTTACATATCATGTCCTCAGTAGTGCTGGTACAGATGTCCCCAGTAGTGCTGGTTACATCTCATGTCCTCAGTAGTGCTGTTACAGATGCCCCCAGTAGTGCCAGCTACATATCATGTCCTCAGTAGTGCTGGTACAGATGTCCCCAGTAGTGCCAGTTGCATATCATGTCCTGAGTAGTGTTGGTACAGATGTCCCCAGTAGTGCTGGTTACATATAATTTCCTCAGTAGTGCTGGTACAGATGTCCCCAGTAGTGACGGTTACATATAATGTCCTCAGTTGTGCTGGTACAGATATCCCCAGTAGTGCTGGTTACATATTATGTCCCCAGTAGTGCCGGTTACATATAATGTCCTCAGTAGTGCTGGTACAGATGTCCCCAGTAGTGCTGGTTACATATAATGTCCTCAGTAGTGCTGGTACAGATGTCCCCAGTAGTGCCAGTTACATATCATGTCCTCAGTAGTGCTGGTACAGATGTCCCCGGTAGTGCCGGTTACATATAATGTCCTTAGTAGTGCTGGTACAGATGTCCCCAGTAGTGACAGTTACATATCATGTCCTCAGTAGTGGCAGTTATATATCATGTCCCCAGTAGTGCCAGTTACATATCATGTCCTCAGTAGTGCTGTTACAGATGTCCCCAGTAGTGCCATTTGCATATCATGTCCTCAGCAGTGCTGTTACAGATGTCCCCAGTAGTGCCAGTTACATATCATGTCCTCAGCAGTGCTGTTACAGATGACCTCAGTAGTGCCAGTTGCATATCATGTCCTCACCAGTTCTATTACAGATTACCTCAGTAGTGGCAGTTACATATCATGTACTCAGTAGTGCTGTTACAGATGTCCCCAGTAGTGCCAGTTACATATCATGTCCTCAGCAGTGCTGTTACAGATGACCTCAGTAGTGCCAGTTGCATATCATGTCCTCACCAGTGCTGTTACAGATTACCTCAGTAGTGCCAGTTGCATATCATGTCTCCAGTAGTGCCAGTTACATATCATGTCCTCTGTAGTGCCAGTTACAGATGTCCCCAGTAGTGCCAGTTACACATCATGTCCCCAGTAGTGCATTTAGCAAGATTTTTTTCCCACTTTCTCGAATGTATGTTTTCGGAATAATTTGGATAACGGATGTTTGGATAAGGGATACTCAACCTGTATATCCATCTTATTGATTTTCCCCACATTATTACTATTATCCTTTGTTTGCAAAGTGTCATTATATTACACAGCTTTTTACATTTTGAGGGTCATGATACAAAATAACATACTAAGACATGAAACAGAAGCTAAAGATGACCCTACAACAAAAACCATGGTTGGCTATATTAAAGTAGATGCATCCCAAATACACAAGGCTTCTTCATAAATTAATTCAAAGAGTTCAATTGGCTATTGGTGGGAAAAGTAATTATGCGTTCTTGAATTCTTAGGATATTTTAGAATATTTATTCCCGTGCTACCTTGTCCTAATTGGAAACAAGTCGCATTGTTGCAGTTGGTGTGTGCCCATGTTATGTGCACTGTGAAATATTGGAAGTGATTCTACAGGATAATCAGGTGAATTTATTTATTTCATTAGCTTCCCAGTGTTTCCAGAGGATTAGGGGGTTTTGCTGCTAGCCTGTTATTAGGTATACATTCATTGGGTTGTTTAATGAGTATTGTCATATTCAGGAATGGTTTGATATGGATGTATTTATAGCTGCAGGAGGTGTGGCAGTGCTTATCATGAAACAGTGCGGGATAACGTAATAACAGGTTTCTGGGAAATGTTGGGCCTTTGTGTATTACACCAGATTTGGATGGCGCCAGGCTTGTTTACTCCAGGATATGGTTCATTATGGCCTAGGCCTAGGCGCAGTCAATGAAAGCAACAATATGTTGTAGAAGCCATAGGGACGACATCAGCTGGTTTGACTTAATTAGAGGCCTCGTGAGTCCTCTTAGGCCTTCTGAATGCACACCACCATGTCATTACTTTCTGTTGTAATATTGCATGGGTGCAGGGTAACAGAATGCAAGCTGTCATGTCATCACCTCCGCTCTGATATTATTTAATTTGTTATTTCAGATGCAGAGTTCATCAGGAATTAATTTAAGGCATTTTCTGCACCTGAATGAATGGGTCACTACAGGCAAGGGAGGCAGAAATTTCAATAAACTGGAACAATATGTAATATATCCAGGACCATTTGCAAAAAGTTATGACAAACAGGAGCACTGTCTGTATTGGTGGTTTTCAAACCTATAAGCATACAATAAGAATTTAAGGGGATTTTATATCGAATCTCGTTCTAGCAGGGACTGCAGAGAGATGCTCATATCTCTACACGTAGATTGCTTAGAAAATGCCCATAAATAGCTACGTGTGCCCCATTATGCACATGTGTTATTCATAAGCACTGCACAGGAAGCAGATATGGGTCTTTCAGTAGCAGATTCATTTAAGATTAAGTAGAAAAAAATGCATACTGTACATGTATACGTTGGAAGAAAACAAATGCTGAATTTTAGCAATGACGTATTTTTCACTTTTTCCGACCCGCATAATTGCCATGTTGGGCTTCCAAAAGTTTATTTCTGCAAAGTTTCATACCTGGGAGCCAGCTCATGCTTAGCACAGGACTGGCAAGTTGAGTGATGAAGCAAATCATGCAGACAGAGTCTGGGAGAGGAATTATGTACTGCCAGGTATGACTAACGCTGATATATGAGACATGTTAGGGATCGGAAGCTTGCCCTAATAAATCTTCCAACAACATCACACAGAAAGGGTCTTGGGCAGAATTGAACTCATGACCCCTGTGCGGCAGAAATGCGAACTATTACATTACCATGCTACCAATAATGTAGTTATTATAACTAAAACGTCATTACTGTTCCCATCTGATAGAGATGAACAAAATAGAAACCTATAGTTCCTTTCACTCAAATAAAGGGACTAATTCAGTACCGTTTGCTAAGCAACGGTTGCCTGCTGCTAAGCAAGCGGCTTAACAAGGCCGCCGCCGGGCCAAATACCCTTGGTATTACCAGCAGATGAGCGGCTTTGAGGACTGCTTTGCATATCGCTGCACTATGCGAACCATCTGCCCCCCCCCCCCCCCGCGCTGACTGCGACGGGTAGGGGGGAAAGGCGCTCAGTCAGTATGCACTGAGCGGCATTCCCCCCCATCGATGACAGCGGTCATTCGGCGGACATGCAAGAAATCATTTGATGGTTGCCATCCAATGAATAAGTTCTCTCCCTTCAGAAATAAAAGCCAATCTAAACGGACTTTTATATCTGTCGGAGTCCGCCGAATGACCGCTGTCATCGATGGGGGGGAATGCCGCTCAGTGCATACTGACTGAGCGCCTTTACCCCTACCCGTCGCAGTCAGCGCGGGGGGGGGCAGATGGCTTTGCATAGTGCAGCGATATGCAATGCCAGCCTCAAAGCCGCTCATCTGCTGGTAATACCAGCAGATGAGCAGCTTTCCCGTCTCACCGCCCATCGCCAGGCCATACACACTGGGCGGCTTTGAGCTTAAAGGCACTCAAACTTGCTGTTTTGAGCGGCTTTCAGCTCTGAGTTGTCCAGTGTGTATGGACCTTAAGAGGTAGAACGAATGCAGTAGTGTGCTTCACTAGGAATCAAAATAATGCACGCCACACACAAATGTACATTACATTCTCTCCTGTTTGAGTGCAAAAGTCAGTTAATTTAAATGCAACAACATCAACTTTCTCTGGATCCATGAGCCCTTTACACGCCATTCGCTGTACAGTGTGCATCTAAAGCCCATTATAATAACCCACTCTATAAATGCATTAGTTCCAGTAGATGGTAGACAATTAATTAGGGCAGTGCTATAATGATTTATTACATAACCACAACTCTCAAGAAATCCCTGTTTGCATGATCCACTTTCAGAGACAATGAATCAGTTTATTAATAATAATGCTTATGCGCACTGCTGTAAGAACTGCATAGAAACAGCAATGGCTGTCACCGTGATATAGGTACAATACCAGCTGGTAGCGCCTTTGTTCCTGAGCACTCCCTCAGTGCAAAGGCAAATTCTATTTTCAGCCCTCTATGCCCGGTACACTTATATTTGGATCTAGTTACAATCATATAATATTATTCAGTTTTTCTTTAGAAACGGCCATCCATCACAGTTTATGTAGTATCATAGTATCAGTGTATTTGTTTGTGCACATTGTATATTATCTAGTTTGTTTCTATTCTAGCTTCATAAAATTACCTAATTACTTTTGTCCTAAATTGTTAGCAGCACTACAACTGGGTCGTCATAACGGCACCAGCATTTCCGTGTCCCCATAAGGACTGTAAAACACTGTAACAATCAAGCAATCCTATCAATCCCTAGATAAAGCCAGTGTACACTTTAGAATCAGAATCAACTTTATTGGCCATGTATGCTTGCGCACACTAGGAATTTTTTGTGGATTTACAGTGCAGCATCAAGCAGGGATAAAGGGGGGGGGGGGGGGGTGAAGGCATTACATACATTACATTAAGACATTACATGTGGGGAACACATACCCGCCGAGCTGCACAGCGCCTAGGCAGCCATCAGCGGCGCCACTGGTCGCTGCAACAGCCAGGAAGGTAACATTAAGCAGAGACAGACAGTACAGTTATCACATAGGGAGCACATACCCGCCAAGCTGAACAGCGCCTAGGCAGCCATCAGCGGCGCCACTGGTCACCGAAACAGCCAGGTAGGTAACAATACAAGCAGAGAGACAGTACAGTTATCACACATGAAACATATTTGGCTGAGCTGCACAGCTCCTAGGCAGCCATCAGTGGCGCCATCTTGATCATGCTGCTCAAAGGCAGCAGTATTTATTAAGTACACCTGTTTTGTAAGGGAGTATGAACTCATTTGCCCCCAGAAGAGGCTGAATGACATGGATTGAACAAGAGACTGAAAGCATTCCATAGACATTCTGGTTGATGGTGACTCAATACTATTGTGCAGTTGCCGCAGATTTGGTCAGCTGCACATTCAATCAATCAATCAAATCAATCAATGGTCATGTTTTATGGAATGAGATGATGATGATAATTATTATTTCAGTTATACAGTACCTTTCTCCAGCAGTAATCAAAGTAAATTTACATTTTTTGTATTACTGCAAGTAGAAAACCACACAGACAACAAACAAAGAACCATATAGAGCACAATAAGCATATTGCAAGCTTGGTGCAGTCATTTTACGTAATATAGGAAAAAAGATTACTAACCAAGGGTTAGTATAGATCGCTTGCCGTGAGTTATTGGCCCAAAGCTGCTGCTAGTGAGAGTAGTCAGCTCCCTAAAAGGTAAGAGTAAATAAAAATAACAAAAAAAAGCTGCGCTTGTGAAATCAATTAAATCAATGAAAATGGTTTAATAATAATACACATGAAATATATAAGTTAAAAACAATGAATAAAAGGTTATTGGACCCAATGGTTATAATCACCAATATATGGATAATTTGACCTGCACTGATCCAAGTTGATGTATGAGATGGAGTCCTTATTAGCCACTTTATGGTATCCTGATGGAGTTGTAATGGTCTCAACCGATGGCACAAGGTGTAATTAGCCAACTCAGGAGTCCTCACTGCTGCGAGTGGTCAGGTGTCCATATTAATTCGGGCAAGGGACTTCCAGAAATGGGCAATGTCCGATCAGATTAATAAGCAGGTGAAGATGGTCCTTAGGTGTAGAGAAAAAGTCTTTAAGCCAATGGGTCCAAAAGGCAACAGACTCCAACGCGTTTCGCAGTACTACTGACTTGCTTTAACAAGGTCAAATTTTTTTTGTTATTTTTATTTAATTTTACGTAATATATTCCATGAGTTATGTATTCCACCTATGAAAGGAACCAAGTGAGGCAGCCGTCTTGAGTGCTCTATGTAGGATTACACTGGGTGGAATAGGTCATGCCTAGAGTGTTTTTCATCACATCCATGATTACCAGGCGTGGCAGCTGTGGTAGGTTAACTGTGGGAGAAAGGTGAAAGGACCAAGTCATATAGATAAAAAAATTGGCACCTGTGCAATATGATATATATATACATTGTTATACCAGAGCTCGCCATGCAAATGCAGGGGAAGTGGGCGGCCCTGCATTTGCATGGCGGGCTCTGGTAGACCAATCAACCAGAATACCAATCGCAATCAACCAAAATAACCCCAAGTATGGATAGTCAACGTGAAAGGGAAGAAGAAGAGAAAAGACAAGTTGCACTACGATAGTGCAAAAGAAGAAACCAAAATTAAGAGGGCCCGCCCTATAAAAAGCGGTGGCACAAAAACATTCTGCACGCATTAAGTGCTTCTGATTGCAAAGATGTTTTATGATAGGCAGTCACAAGCACTGGTTTAACCCCTTCCTGACAGAGCTAGTTTTTGCGTTCCTGACAGAGCCATTTTTTTCAAATCTGACATGTCTCACTTAAGTGGGGATAACTTTTTTTTGCTTTTACTTATCCCAGTGATTTTGAGATTGTTTTCTCGTGACACATTGTACTTCAAGTTAGTGGTAAATTTGGGTCGATACAGTCTGTGTTTTTTTGTGAAAAATACCAAAATATCGTGAAAAAATGGAAAATTTAGCGATTTGCAAAATGTCACATTTTCTGCTTGTGAGACAAATAATCATACCACTCAAAATAGTTAATAACTAACAAAGACCATATGTCTACTTTATGTTGCAATTATTATTTCAACCTCCTTTTCATTTTTTTGGACACTAGGAGGCTTACAATATGAATAGCAAATTCTCAAATTTTCAAGAAAATTTCAAACACTGATTTTTTTAGGGACCAGTTCAGTTCTGATGTGACTTTGAGGGACTTGTATGTGAGACACCCCCATAAATGATGCCATTTCAAAAACTGCACCCCTCACAGTATTCAAAACAGCATTTTGGAAGTTTGTTAACCCTTTAGGTGTTTCACAGGAATTAAAACAAAGTGTAGGTGAAATTTCAAAATTTCATTTTTTTTCGGATTTTCAATTTTAATACATTTTTCTAAGGAACACAGTAGATTTTACTAGAGAAATGTGACTAAAAATTGATTCCCCCAATTCTTTGGTTTTCATAAATATCCTATATGTGGCCCTAGTGTGCACGGTGACCAAACCACCGGCTTCATAATAGAAGGAGCACCTACTTGATTTTGGAGCCTCCTTTTTATGAGATTATTTTTTAGGCACCATGTAGGTTTCTAGGCACCATAAGATGCTAAAAGTTAGGAACCCCCCCACAAGTGACCCCATTTAGCAAACTACACCCCTCAGGGAATTCATCTAGGGGTATAGTGTACATTTCAAACCCCCAGGGGTTTCACCAATTGTGGTACAACTGGGCAGTGAAAATGAAAAAAAATAATTTTTCATTTTCACAGCTCAGTTGTATCAAAATTGGTGAAACCCCGGGGGGTTTGAAATGTACTCTATACCCCTAGATGAATTCCCTGAGGGGTGTAGTTTGCAAAATGGGGTCACTTGTGGGGGGGTTCCACTGTATGGGTGTTTCGGGGGTCATTCAACCAGAATCTGTGCTGCAAAATCCAAAAATCACTCCTTCCCTTCTGAGTCCTGCCATGCACCCAACTGGTATTTTTTGGTCACATGTGAGGCATTGCCGTACCCGGGAGAAATTGGGGCACAGATTTTGGGGTGCTTTGTCTCCTTCATTCCTTGTGAAAATGAAAAATTTTGAGCCAGATCTGCATTTTTGTGTAAAAAAATTTATTTTTTTACACAAAAATGCAGTTCTGGCTCAAAATTTTTAATTTTCACAAGGAATGAAGGAGACAAAGCACCCCAAAATCTGTGCCCCAATTTCTCCCGGGTACGGCAATGCCTCACATGTGACCAAAAAATACCAGTTGGGTGCATGGCAGGACTCAGAAGGGAAGGAGTGATTTTTGGTGGTGGAATGAATGGCGGGTGCTATGTCGCATTAGCAAGACCCCCGAAGCACCAATACAGTGGAACCCCCCCACAAGTGACCCCATTTTGGTCACCAGCTTTGGGAGGGGGGCTGGCGCTGCGGCTGGCGGGGGGGTGGGAGGGGTGCTGGCGCTGCGGCAGCCGGGTGGGTGGGAGGGAGGGGGGCTGCCGGGTGGGAGGGGGGGGGGGGGGGGCTGGCGATCGTTGGTGATCGGTGCGGTATACGCACACACACACACACACACACACACATATATATATATATATATATATATATATGTGTGTGTATATATATATATATATATATATACATATATATACATATATATACACACACACAGTGGTCGAAGTGGAAATTTTAAAGTGGGGGTATGGAAAAGTTAAGGCGTGTGCTATGCGCGCCGAAGGCGTGTGCTATGCGCGCCGAAGGCGCGCGCGCTCCAGGAAAAGTGGGCGTGGCCTCTTAAAAGTGGGCGTGTCCTTGAGTGTAGTGTGCCACACCATATACCTCATATACATTATGCAGCACAATAGCAAACTCCCTTATACTATATGGTCCTTAAACATTATGCCACAGGGGCTCAGGCAAAATTCACATTAAGCGAAACACAATGAGCCAAAATTCAAATGGAATGAGCCAAAAATCACATTATACCATCCGGATGGAGCAAAAATTTACATTAAGGTGCCCACCAATGAAGCGATGGGCTCTGTGCATTTTGAACTAGATCGCATTGCATCTAATTAAAAACGTATGCGAGTGTGTGTTTTGAAATAAATGCAATGTGATCTTGTTTAAAAAGTATGTGCAGCACATACTTTTTGGGGGGAGGGGGCACCCATCGCCTCACAAAACAGGATCCCTCTGTGTACAGTATGTGCAGCTTTATGACAAAATAAAAGTGACAAAATTCACATCACGCCACTTATATTGAGCCAAAATCCACATCATGCCACACTGCAAGAGCAAAAATTCACGTTATGTAACACATATTGAGCCAAAATTTACATCATACCAACCGGATTGAACCAAAATCCACGTCATGCCACCCAGATTGAGGAAAAAAAGTCACATTTTGCCAAACGGTTGAGCCAAACTTTACATAATGTCACACAGATTGCAGTCCCTGTCCCTGCATCCCCAAATTTTGCCGCAATGAGTCAGGGACACAGGCGCGCATGGGCATGGGCACAGACAGGCAGGGACAGGGGCACACAGGGGCAGGGACAGAGGAACACATGGCCAGGGGCACACCATATCATGGATAGAAGAACACAGTGGTAGGGACACACATGGCTGGGACACTGGCGCACATGGGTAGGGGCACGCATGGCAGAGACAGAGGTACAAACAGGCACACAATCCTCTGCCCCTGTAGCCCTGAATAGTCAGAGCAGACTGCCGGGGATGCACACAAATAAATACATAAATATCCACACTGACCTCAATGTAGGATGGAGAGGGGCTGTCTGCTGAATGCAACTGCCTGGAGCTGATGCTGCCCGCACCTGCCAGGAGGGGAATGCCAGTTGAATGCAGCTGCTGGGTGGGGAGGTGATGGGGCCATCCACCTGCACTCCTGCAGATGGAAGGGGAGTGCGGTGCAGAGGGGTTGCCCGTTTACTTCAGACGCAGGGTGGAGAGGGGCTGCCCATTCTCTGCTGTCGTAGGGTGGGGACTTGGGAGAGAGGTGATGCTGGTCACCCGGTCGCCCTTAGCCGCTGAGAGGGGCTGCCTGTTGACTGCAGTCACGGCGTGGGGAGGGAGGTGACGCGGCTGTCCGCCCTCAGCCGCGGAAGGAGGGGGGAGCGTTCTGGTGCGTAGGGTCTGCCCTCTGTGATATGCTGCTACTAAAGTAAAAAAAAAAAGAAGTTCAGTGCTTGAAGTGCAAGTATACCGGCCCACTTCGAGCACTGGGTTGGACACTATGTCAGGGAAAGAGAGGGAGGAGTTCTTATGCTCGCTGTAATGTGGGAGTGACTTTGCAATATGGAGAAGCAGTAGGTGATAGGGGGAGGCAGTGGGTGATGTTGATTATGACTAGGATAGGCAGTAGGTGACGACAGGTAGAGAGTGACATGAAGAGGCAGAAGGTGACAGGTAAATGCAGAGGGCGAAAGGAGAGGCACAGGGTGACATTAAAGCAGGCAGACGGTGTCAGGTAGATGCTGCGGGGGACAGAAGATACACAGGGTGACATGGAGAGGCAGTGGGTGACATTAAAGGGGGCACTGGGATGGATGGGATGGGGATTCACTGGGCTGAATTAGGGGGACTATTAGATGATTAAGGAGGGGACACTAAGACTGGACTAGGGGCAGTTAGAAGGGGAAACTGGGCTAGTTGGAGATACTAAGGTAGGGATGGAAGGATGTAACATTTGGTAGGTGATATATAGTAGGTGATATATATAAGTGAAGTGGGCTAAAGGACCTTTGAAGCCCAGGTAGAAGGTCCAGCTTCTGGAAGCCCCCACCTCGCATACCGGCGTGTTCCCGCACTTTACTTCTGGCAACTGCAAGCAGCATCTCTGTCCCTTTTCCCACGTCACTTCCCCCCCCCCCAAATTCCTGTGTCCACTCCACTGCTCCTCATCTTGTCAGCTAAGTCCCCCCCCCCCCCGATCTGCCTCTTCTTGTCCATCCCCGTTTCCCCTGTCCTCACTCCGCTCTGCCTCCCACCAGCAGATCTGTCCCTCGCACCACACGTCTATGCCTCACGTCAGTTGTTTACCTCCTTCGCCGCCTTGTTTCTTCTCTCCCGCTGCCCGCAGTCCGCTCCACCTCCCGGCAGCTCTGTCCTTTGTTTCCCCAGTTCCCCGCACTCAGCACTGTACCCCGTCTGCCAGTAATAAAAAAATATATATATTCTAACTTAGCTCCGCTACTGCATGACACCATGGTGGTGTCATGCAGTAGCGGAGTTATATATATATTTTTTTATTACTGGCAGATGGGGTACGGAGCTGAGTGCGGGGAAACAATGGACAGAGCTGCCGGGAGGTGGAGCGGACTGCGGGCATGGTGTCATGCAGTAGCGGAGCTAAGTTAGAATATATATATTTTTTTATTACTGGCAGACGGGGTATGGAGCTGAGTGCGGGGAACTGGGGAAACAAAGGACAGAGCTGCCGGGAGTTGGAGCAGACTGCGGGCAGCGGGAGAGAAGAAGCAGCCACCTTAGACATCATGAGGGGGAGCTGGCAAAGCAGTAGCAATAGTAGATGGTCTCCTCCCCTTGCTCTGCTAACCCAGGCCACTGGAGCACAGCACATGACAACTCTGCTAATTGGTCAGAGCGCGTCCTCCTGAGGTACCCGGCTTTTTTTTTTTTTTTTTCATATTAAAGTGGCGGTATGGCATACCGTCCCATACCGCCCCACTTCGACCACTGCACACACATATATATATATATATATATATATATGTGTGTGTATATATATATATATATATACACATTTGCACATTATTTTTCATTTTATTTTATTTTTAACTTTTCCAGCAGCAGCATGATGCTGCTGCTGCTGCTGCTGCTGCGGGGGGGAGGGGGGAGGAGGGGAGCGCAGCGTGCGCTCCGGACGCAGCGGTGGAGCCGGGGGAGCTGCTGCTGCTGCCGGGTGAGTGCCCGGCGGGTGGGAGGGGGGTGCTGCCGCTCGGTGGTGATCGGTGCTGCACCGATCACCACCGTTTTCTGTGTTACCGAGCGGCTTAGCCGCCGGTAACACAGGAAACGCTGTGAATGGCTGTTCAGATTTGAACAGCCAATCACAGCGATCGCCGACCGGGGGGGGCACCCCTGCCCCCCCCGGGCGGCGAGGGGGGATGTCTGCTGTCAGGGACAGCCGACATCTCCAAACTGTCACCGCGTCTATAGACGCGGTGACAGTTTTAACCCATGACGTACATTTATGCCATGTGTCGGGAAGTACTTCCCGACCATGACGTAAATGTACGTCAAATGTCGGGAAGGGGTTAATAAAATAATTGTATTTAGTCCTGAACCACCAACCCAAGGCACCCCTGCAAGCTGTGTGGGCGTATAGATCACAACAACTTGGTATTTCAAACCTCTTTGTTGAAAATAAAAGGATGTAAAGAACTAGTAGAAGGAAACGTGACTACTCCAGGACAACTCTCTTTACTATCCCAATGCTTAAATAATTATTTTGTTTTTATCTTGGAATGTGGAGCCGTTAGCCAAAAACAGATGTATATCTGTGGAGGAAGTGTGCACACGCTCAGCTCCATCTGAAGTACCTGCGCCTGCTCTGCTGACCTCTCAGCTTTTCAATAGCCTGCACACCTGCTCAGGGTCAGCTGCAGGTTATAGAACGGTTGGAATACAATCACTGAAGTTGCGGAACAGATGCCACAGACCATTTCTAAGGAAAACATGGGACTGGAGGAGACTGGGATATGTTTATTTTCTTGCCGGATTGGTGAAGGAGAGGATGAAATATTGCTCATTAATCACTGCCCTGCCAGTGTGGAGTTACACAATGATACAATTTTACTAGCAGTTGATTGCCTAATGCTACATTTATGCAGAACTATCCATTAGACACTATAAGGAATATAGAACTATCAATTCAGTGATGCGCTGGCTGCCAAAAACCTTTTTGGATGGACAGATATTAATTCACACACAGTCTGTGATGAGCTTTGATTGTCCTATGACAGCATATGGAAACATTCATCCTCAATAATTATTTTATCATAGACTTTTTTAGAGACTGACTAGCAATATAACATACAAGTGATACATTCGGCCTTTCCTAAAGGCAGATATGTGTGCCTGTCAAGTATAAGCCCTGAGACTTTGATTGTCCACACCTCCTGTTTGCAGTGGTACCGTCAGGGATTCCATTGGGTGCACCAATGCATCCAGCATTGATTGATTGATTTCACAGCATTTTCTTTGCAATCTCACTTAGGGCCAGATGCACTAAGCTACAAAAGTGGTAAAATGGAGAGTGATAAACAACCAACCAATCAGCTCCTGCCTGACATTTTTTAAACACAGTCTGTGACATGGCAGGTAGGAGCTGATTGTCTCCATTGTATCACTATTGAAGCTTAGGGCATCTGGCCTCATATCACTACTTTGGAAAACTAGTTTCAGGGAGATTATAGTTGGTAGTAGAATTTTGCATAGCACGCCATTGAGGTGGTGTGTCATGCTCTACCCATAGGGCGTGTCTAGTTCCATATATGGAGAGATTGTGAAAAGAGATTGTGAACGTGGCACCTAGAAGCGTGGCTGTGTACTGCTACATCTGAGTGGAATCTTTTAAAATGACTTATATACAAATGTAAATGAGCCACAAAGCAGTTAGTAAGAGATACTATACTTGGAAAAGTGCTGCGAAATGGTGCTGATGATTCAATGTAAATATATCTATCTCTCATTCCTTTTTCCCCCAAAAAATTTAAAAGGGTAATGCGGGCTAGGTAACATGAGGGAGATTGCTAGACTAATGAGGAAGAGATCGAGATTGCTGTTATTTCAGGGAGTCTCCTACCGAATGCAGGAGGGGAGGCAATTATGCACTTAGAATATGCCCCTACATCTGTGTGCAGGGGCCATAGTGATACGTGTTGCTATCTTCCGACGTTTAATATCAACAATGCTGGATAAATCTACTTAACCGTTGGGCGGGGCCAGTGTTCTCACTCTGGCCCTGACAGCTCGCTCAACACACATCACTGACACATCGATGTGCGCTGGGAGATCTTTATGAGCGCTCTAGCATCGCTCAGAGCGCTCATTATTTCTCCTCGTGTGTAGACGAGACACCTGATAGCACATGGAGCATATGGATGCACTGTGCCTTTTAGAAGGCAAGCCACTGGCAATGACACAATGGCCACCCTCCTATTACATGCCCCACAAGGTGATTTCAGGCTGCCTCCTGCTACATATAATGAAAGAAGGTTAGCACTTGTGCAGGATAGATTGGTGGTATCGCTGCGGTCAGCGGCGTAACTATAGCACCGCAGCCCCCGCCACCGCGGGGGGGGGGGCGCTGTGCATGTGGGGGCGCCGGGGGCTGCGGTGCTATAGTTACACCCCCCCCAATCCCCCGCAGACTTACCTATCTCGCTGGTCCCGGCGGCTCCGTTCTTCTGAAACTGTCTGCTGTATGGGGGCGGCCATTTTGTGGTGGTCCTCAGCAGAAGAAGAACGGAGCCGCCGGGACCAGTGCGATAGGTAAGGCTGCAGGGGATTGGGGGGGGGGGGTTTGCATGGGTGGCGGGGGATTGGGGGTGCTTGGCGGGGTGGCGGGGGGCTCCAAAGATTCGCAGTCCAGTGATCAGGTCTGAATCAGGCCCATAGTCCGCTGCTAGCAAAATCCTTAATTACCTTAGACCTTATAAAAGTACAGAATACAGATGGAGCGTCTGCCAACCAGCCTGAACTAAGCTGGTGCAGGCTGGCGGACAGGAGCTCCATCTGAATGGGGTGCGCGGGCATCTCACACGCTCGGGAGCTGACTCATTGCCCGTCTCCGGGCAGGGCGAGTGGGGGCTGCAGGGGCTACGGGGGAGCCGGCAGAGGGCGGCGGCGGCTCCGACAGGACAGGGCGCGCAAACGTCTCGTGTGCATGTGCCCCTTCAGCAGCAATTGGCGATTCTATCACCAGGAGCAGCTCCATTGAGTTGTAGCTGCTTCTTGGACCACAGATAGGGGGCGCACACACCTCACCTGTCAAAGGTTCCTGTGTGTATTTGTTTGTCCTTTATAAAAACAAGTTGTGAGGCCAACACATGTTCAGCTACATCCTTGCGCGTCCAACCTCATGCTCTCTAGATGGTTAACTATTAAAATGCCGCAACAGTCTAATGTGTAATATATACCTATCAACTCTAAGATAGATGTTAAAGCTCCGAAAGTGTAACAATGGATTTCGTGTTCAGCATTTCTGTTCCTTTATTCCTTTGTTACCCCGCACCCTCCCACCCTGTATTTTACTTCAGAGGAGAACCATGTGCCTGCTGCCTTTCCTCCACTCCAGCTAAGTGGGTCCCATACGGGGCATGTCTAATTCATTATGGAGCTGTGCTTTAGAATTAGAGTGTTATGTTATACATCATGTTGTCATCTCTAGCTAATAGGATTCAGTCCGTGCCTCTCTCTGTTTCCCAAGAGAGCGGAGCTGGAACAGACAGCTGCGGCAGGCATGGTGTCTAGGTGGGCAGGTTACAAGATCAAAAACCTAGCTTCTTCAATCCGGTGACATCTTGGGATTCATCGTGCCACATAAATGCATTGCTCAGTTGTTTCTTTTATCCTGACATCCTTTTGTAGAATAATAGCAGTTTCAAGACAAGCGGCGCTATGTGCAGATCATTAATTGTGTGTATTGAATATAATTATAGTACACACATTTTATATCATGTTTTGATAACAGAATATGACGGAGCAGTTGATGACAATTTCGCTTTTGCTTTATGTTTAAGTCAAATTAGATGAATATCGCAGGGCTGTCAGCTGATTGTGTAAGGGATCGCTGGTTTGCTAGTGGCTTGTATAAATAATGCTGCAAAAGAGCTCACCTTGGGGTGAATTTACTAAGATGGGCGTTCTATTGAAGATGGGATGTTGCCCGTAGCAACTAAATCAGATTCAACGGGGGAAATTTACTAAGATGGAAGTTCTATCTCACATGGGATATTGCTATGGGCAACCAATCAGAAGCTATGTATTACCTTCTAGAAGGTGCTAAATAAAATAAGAAGTAAATCCTGATTGGTTGCCCATAGCAACATCCTTTGTGAAATATAACCCCCATGTTAGTCAATTTCTCTCTACTTCTTATTTAGCTAGCACCTACTAGAACAGTGGTGTCAAACTCATGGCCCTCTGGAACTACACTTCCCAGCATGCACCGCCACAGTTTTAGCAATCCATTATATAAAAGCGGTGGCAGGGCATGCTGGGATGTATAGTTCCACACCAGCTGTTGTGCTGTGAGTTTGACACCACTGTATTAGAAGATAGAGATAATCTAATTGGTTGCTATGGGCAACATCCCATCTTCAATAGAATTCCCATTTTAGTAAATTCATCTTATTAGCTGTGTTTTTGCCATGTCCATAACGTTATTGTTGCCTGATGTGCACTGACATATTTCTGGTGAATGATTTATTTTCTGCACTATGCATTCCAGTCTATTCGCCCAAAAAAGAACATACTGTATTGTTTATTTGTGCATTCTTTAGTTAGCATAAAATATATATATATATATATATATATATATATATATATATATATATATATATACAGATCCGATACTATTCTATGCATTCTCCTCCTAACTGCGTATGAATCATACACCATCGATTAGCTATGATTTGCAGTTCTAGGTAGCTACAGGGAGACAGCCTTAATGTCAGCTAACAGCTATGGCTAATGCATAACATTGATCTGCCAGTTCTCAGTGTCAGATATATTTTAATTGGATCTTGTCTTACAGAAACATGGCAACGCTATCTTAAAGGAATAAGTACATAATATGGGAAAGTTATATAGAAATGCATATTCTGGGATTGGGATTTGTTCCACGACAGGCTGATTCAGATGTGGTTGGAGTGAGCCTGGCTGCTCGGAAGCAGCAGTGATGCTCAGATATGATAATGCAGCAGGAGCCATCTGTGTGATCTGTGTGATCCATTGCTACATTTGAGGACAAAGCATCAGGTCACTCTGTGCCACTTGTGGCCCATTAGGTCACGCCGGCTGGCTGCCGCAGTGCCATCCAGGAGGCCAGGAAATCTCCATCGGAAGACATGGCACTCCCACAAGTTGAGGTGACATACCCCCATTTTTTAAGACATCTGCTGTCACCGCCCACTCCCAGCTGCGCATTGTCACTTGCCATTTGCAGCACATGCGCAAAGCATGGAACAACAGTACTATGTGAATCTTTTTTTTTTTTTTTTTTGAGACCTGAATAAATAGTGTTAAGGTGACCATACATTGTCAGAGGCACAGGTTGGACCTGTTTTTTCCTTGACCTCGCCAGCAGCTCCCTGAGAGGGTGACTTTTTTTACATGCGATAACTTGCATGTGATCTATTGCAAGCAGAAGGACTCCTGGGGGGCTGCCGGAAGAGTTAGAAGGAAATGGGATGGGATTGATGGTCCGGTTCATCTTATGTACTGCACAAATCTCTCAGCTCCAATTCGTTGTGCACAGGAACGCGAACCGGATCCGATCTGACGTCAAACACCTCCGATTTGGGACAATATGACCTAATATATTGGCCTGATCTGTTGGAATCGGGTGAAATGGGCACAAATTGGGCACCTTTAATATGGAGAAAATAAGATGTTGATACACACCTAAAACTGCAACTATATACTCTTAACATGTCTTAAAAAGTTCCGTAAACCCGCAAGTAGTACCCCCACCCAAAAAAAAAAACATTGATGCTGAGATGAACATTTGCCTGCTAGCAGAGCATATCTTGTGCATTTTTCACGCTGCACATGTCCCAGAATCAAGCATACTGTATGCACATGTGGGTAATGCACTTGGCGTAACTGGTCTGTAAAGGAGAACACTCATGTAGGCAAAGTTTAGTGAGGGCATGCTGGTGCACCTGCGCGCTAAGCAGAGTTGGGCATTAGCCAATATAGGAATTGCACATACAGTAATTAAAAAGGTGCAGCAGATATTTCTATTTTGGGTACTAAACCCCAGGCTCATTGCAGTTGGCCCAGAGGTCTTTGTAGAATCATAGCATACCAGAAGAGAGTCCTCATAATTAGATGTGAGCATTTTGGGATGAGATCACATCCTACCCCGGCCTTCTTTAGTTAGACATATCTGCTGCCATCCACAGCAAACTGCAACAGAGGTGTTCAGCGGATTTAATTCCCTGTAATTTACATCTGTTTGTACACAGCGCTGGCAGCTACTTAATATTCAAAGAGCGCAACTTTCAATTTGTTATTCATTCGACTTTGAATTTGAATATTCTGTATGTCATATGATGACCTGTTTCACTGAGAACAAAATGTTCTGAATCCATTTTCTCACTTATTTTTCAGAGGACATATATATTAAACAAACATGGCAGTTCAGTATTTTTATAAAAAAAACACAACACTCATAATACAGGTTGAGTATCAATGCTCGGGACCACTAGCATTTCGGATAAGGGATTTTTATGGTTTTTGGATTTTTTTCCCCACATACTTACCTGGTCCCAAGCGTGTAACTACCATAGGTGCTAGGGGTGCAGCTGCTATGGGGCCCAGAGCTGAAGGGGGCCCATCTTTACTGTCTAAGTAATATGTTTTACATACATTTGTCACCATCAGTTGATAAATAGGGGGCCCTTACAAACCTTTGCTATGGGGCCTAGGAATATCTAGTTACGCCCCTGCCTGGTCCCCCCCATGGTCCCATGGCGTCCTCGGCGGCCTTCAGGATCTTCTTCAGCGGTCCCAGGGGGGGGTGCATTTTTGTGCGAGTTTGCATGCGTGCCGGTGATGTCACCAGCGCACCCGCGCAATGCACTCCTGGGAACGATGAAGACGCTGAAGAAGATTCTGAAGGCTGCCATGGACAACGGGGGACTTGGTAAGTATGGAAAAAAAAGGCAGGGAGGGGGGGGTAAAAAAAAAAGATCCAAAATATTCTAAAAAAACACGGTTTTTGGAATATTTCGGATAATGGATCTCCGGGTACGTGAGACTATACCTGTAATAATAATAATAATAATAATAATAATAATAATAATAATAATAAAATGGCTGTTAATTCATCCCAGTTTATAAAGATGAAGGTGGATGAGATCTTTTTCCTCACACTGGGCGTTGTACAACGTCATCAGTCGCAGTGGTATTATTTTTAGCCTAATTCTGTGGTGTGATATCACTTTCTAAGCAACGTGAAATATCTGTATTAACGCCAACCTGAACGAATGCATTATGTTGTGCTGCAGTAATGATGTAAGCGTTGAACATAAAGCAGTAGATGGCTGATTTATTTTAAGAATGTACGTGTAATTTCTAGAAAATGTGTTATATTTGCACGAGGGAAAAACAATTATAGAGTGTCTGCTCATTATCTCCTTGCGAGTAGGTGAAAAGTTTCCAAGGTGCAGCTGTCAGTAAAGCAAAATGACCTTACTACACACACACACACACACACACATCCCTTAACTCTGCTTTACCTAGGGAACATTCAGTTAATGAGCTTTATGAAGCTCTGGCTGGTGATCTGAGCTGCTAATAACCTTTGCTGACAGTTTAACCATTCCTGACGCGATCGCGTATGACAATGTTTTTTTTTTTTTAATTATCAGAAAAGGTAAAATACAGCGTTTTTATATTTCTACACATTATTTGCCCAACCCTTTGGGTGTCACTCCCGATCAGCATGAATGTATCAGTTGTGTCAGTGGGTGTGTACAAAACCAAAAAGGTCAGGTTCGGTAACTCTCATTGTCCTAAGAGCAGCGTCAGATTACTAAATAGGCAAAGTAGGCACCGGCTCTGCGCCTTTTAAGGGCTCCTCCACAAAGTAATATTGATTTGATCTTAAAAGGAAATCATAATCAAGCATTCTTAAAATTGATTGCAAAAGATAGAAAAAAAATGAATCAACTAAAAGAAGCAAAAACATTACATTAAAGTCTTTATGGGAAAAAATACTGTATATAATAATATATAGGAGACACCAATAACATAAGAATAAATGAACCCCACCATTATGGCCACTGAATATGTCATCTTTCTTAACCTAGACTTCCAAGATATTCTGAAAGATTTAACCACAAAAAAAGTGAATGTTTACATTTTTGTTAGTTTATCAAGTTTTTTTTTAAAATGTAATTATATTCTGTAACATTTGTTTAATAATATTCAATATTTTTTTTGCTTAATTACATAACATTGTAAATGTTTGCTCTGTGTAGTAAAATAAGTTGATTAAAATTGTTGGTTGGTACAATTAAAATATGTTAAAGATAATTTGGAGGGGGGGTGTCTATAAATTTGACTGCATAGGCACCTCCACATGATTACATTGATTTTATATCAAAACATAAAATACATTTTATACAGATGGGCCCAGACTCTGTCAGTCCGCCAGCGCGCCATCCGCTGGTATCTGACGGATGACAAGCAACGGTGGACGTGGGTGGAGTGGGGAGATGCTCAGATGGGAGCAGAAACGGCGCTGGAGTAGGTGAAAGCCCAGCATTTTATGGGTGTCCCCATAGAAATGCTGGGCGTATCCCCGTACAAGCACAGGTGGTGATGCCTGCTTGGAGCGGGTGGCTGACGCCCCAAATTCAGAGATGTGCGGCCTGGATAAAAGTAAGTACAAGCTTACTTTTTCTAAGAAGGGGAAGAAAAAGCATTTGATGGTTAGCGATGGTGGTGGAGTGTCTGGTCACATGTCGGGCGGCGTCTATGGGCTCGCTAGTCAGCAAATGTATGCTTCCCAGTGAGTCAAGCAGATTCAGGCCCTATGTGTTCGGGAAAAAATGGGTATGTATTTTCCTCAGGAGGAAGCCGCTGAGCTTGACTAAGGTGGCGAAACACGTAGAGTAAGAAGGAGATAGTGATCAGCAGCAACTAGACCGGAGCCAGCGATAACTCCCTGATAAGACCGCAAGTACAGGACTGCACCAGCGGTCGGGGCAGCTCGCCGGGGGCTGGAAGCCGGAATCCAAACCATGCTCTTTTGGACTCACTTGCGTATTAATACCACTAATATGTGCACATAGGTGGGGACTGAATTTAGATAATAACAAAAACTAATCATACTAACAGGTTTCAAACAAAGAATCTTGCAATGCAACTACTTCCTCTGTATATACTTGCTTTGCTTCTCGCTACTCGCCTAGCAATAACGCTCTTCAGTAGACCCTTTTGTTTGCAGTACAAACAGCAAAAAGTTGATTTGCAATAATCTCTATGCCGAAGATGCCAGGAAATAGGAATTGTCATTTGTGAAGGTGTGTCCTCAGTATTTCTTTTATGTCCTTCACCATTCTACACTGCGAGGCATACATAATGATCATTCCAACCTTGTTTAATGAGCACATTCAGAACAAACAGCTTCCACAGACAAAACAAAATTCCAAATGATTTGTCTATTGTTGTAAGCTTTGTTCAGAAATATATTGTGTTTGTTTAAGGTAGAACATTGGCTAAACTCACCTCAGTTACTTCAATGTTTATTATTTTCAGCTTAGTAAAGAAAAAGACTGTTGAATAGACCGTGATTATCGAAGTAGTGAATATTTAATGTTCATTTTTTTTGTTAAAATATGTTTTATATTACCTCCCAGTGATATGCCAGGAAATCCATACATTTTTGCTAGTTAGCTTTTTTCCCCATTTCTATGGGAATTGTCAGACAAATGGTGGTTGGTAATTCTGTGCATGTGTCACTTGAGGAAGAGTAAACTCCTTAACCCCTTCACGACATTTGACGTATATATACGTCATGGCCGGGAAGTACTTCCCGACACATGACGTATATATACGTCATGACTTTAAACTGTCACTGCGTCTCGAGACGCAGTGACAGAGGGACGATGTCTGCTGTCCCTGACAGCAGACATGTCCCTGCATGCCCAGGGGGGGCTGCGATGTCGCCCCCCCGTCGGCGATCGCTGTGATTGGCTGTTCAGTGTGAACAGCCATTCACAGCGTTTTCCTGTGTTACCAGCGAATCAGACGCTTGGTAACACAGGTGTCAATCACCGCCGGGCGTCAGGGGGCATGAGGGGGTCATCGGTGACGATGACACCTCACCCCACCCTCACCCCACCTGCCCCCAAGGCTGTGATTGGTCCGTGGGACCCACGGACCAATCACAGCCAAGGCGCGACATTTAAACTAACGGTGACTGCGCTGCAGACGCCATTCCGGTCTGGAGTAGCGTGCAGAGCGGTCACCGTGCCTATCTGCCGTGATACTGACCTGATCCTTGCTAATACTTACCTGATCCTTGCAAATACCTTACCTGATCACTTGATCACTGCTTGTAGCGTGCTGGACGCTTCCTGGATCTGACTTCCTGAGACTTCCTGCTGCTGCTGCAGTGTGATAGAGAGATAGAGAGATAGAGAGAGAGAGATAGAGAGAGATAGAGAGATAGTGACAGAGAGAGCTATATTTTGTGTCTGCTACCCCCCCTTTTTGGGGGTGCAGGGGTTTTTTATATATAAATAACTGTCGCTGCTGCTGCAGTGTCATAGTGATAGATAGTGATAGATAGTGATAGATAGTAATAGATAGTGAGAGATAGAGAGATTTGTGTCTGCTACCCCCCCTTTTTGGGGGTGCAGGTTTTTTTTTTATATATATAACTGTCAGTGCTGCTGCTGCAGTGTCATAGTGATAGATAGTGATAGATAGTGAGAGATAGAGAGATAGAGAGAGATAGTGACAGAGAGTGATAGAGAGTGTATATTTTGTGTCTGCTACCCCCCCTTTTTGGGGGTGCAGGTTTTTTTTTATACATATAACTGTCAGTGCTGCTGCTGCAGTGTGATAGATAGTGATAGATAGTGATAGATAGTGAGAGATAGAGAGAGATAGTGACAGAGAGTGATAGAGAGTGTATATTTTGTGTCTGCTACCCCCGCCTTTTGTGCTGATCACTATATCTGAGGTGATCAGCAACTTTTTGGGGGCGCAGAGGTTTTTTTTTTTTTATATATACCTGTCAGTTGCTGCCAGTTGCACCAAAGGTTGTGCACCTGCTGCCCCTCACTGGTAATCAGTGTCGCATCACTGATCACCTTTTTTTTTTTTTTTGTGGTTGCTGTGTGGTCTTTTTTTAATTTTTTTTTTACACACACTGTGATTTTGTGGGTGTCCTGTGGCCACTGTGCGCTGATCAGTGACGTACATCACTGATCAGCTTTTTCGGCACAGGGTTGATCTATTTTTTTTTTTTTGATCAAATTCCTGTTGCCTTTGAGCGCTGTTCAGTGACAGACGTTACTGACCAACATCTGTGCTCAATTTTTGGCGCAGGACCTTTTTTTTTTGTTTTTTTAACCCCTTCAATTTTTTTTTTTTTTAACCCCTTCAATTTTTTTTTTTTAACCCCTTCAATTTTTTTTTTTTTTGTATAAAGTATTTTTTTTGTTCTGCACTACATACACATAACACACTACATACCCCCCGGGTTGAAATAAAGTTTGTACCCCCCCCTACACTATACACGTGTTGAAACATTTCACTACCAGTAACACAAAAATAAAAATGTCATCCCAAATGTCATCCCAAATGTCATCCCAGTCATCCAGAAGAATGTATTCAGTGGAGGAGGCATATGCCATGCTTGCTTCTGATTCTGACACAGCCAGTGAGGCAAGCGGGGAATTTGAAGGATTCGTCTTAAGCTCCTCTTCCTCCTCTGGTGATGAGGGACCCCCTCAAAGACGCCCCCGTAGAGCAGCTGAGACCCCCCCCCAATAATTGATCTCTTATGGACCCCACCACCAGACAATTTTGAGCCCCAGGTTCCTGAGTTTTTGGCCATGCCAGGAATCCAATTTGATTCCACAGGTCTCAGAGAAATTGACTTTTTCAAATTATTTTTCTCTGATGATTTTATAAATTTAATGGTGGACCAAACTAATTTATATGCCCAGCAGTTTATTGCTCAAAACCCCACGTCATCATTTGCTAGGTGGACCCCTGTAGATGCAGTAGAGATGATGACGTTTTGGGGTCTGGTGTTTCATATGGGCATAGTAAAAAAGCCACAAATTAGGCAATATTGGAGTACAGATGTTCTGTACAGCACCCCATTTTACCGTATGGCCATGACTCGGACTCGTTTTGAGGCAATCCATAAATTTATACATTACACCGATAATGCACAGTGCCCACCCAGAGATGATCCCACCTTTGACAGGCTATTCAAAGTCAGGCCGGTCATTGATCATTTCAGTGCCAAATTTGCAGAGCTATACATCCCTGATAAATGTATTAGCATCGACGAGTCCCTTATACATTTTAAAGGAAGGGTTAAATTCCGCCAGTACCTTCCCAGTAAGAGGGCAAGGTATGGCATAAAAATGTATAAGCTGTGTGAAAGCACCACAGGGTACACCCACAAGTTTAGGGTATATGAAGGGAAGGATTCAAGAATTGAACCGCCAGAATGCCCCCCCTCCCTCGTAGGTGTTAGTGGAAAAATTGTCTGGGATTTAATGCACCCCTTCCTGGATAAGGGTTATCACCTCTATGTGGATAACTTTTACACCAGCATCCCCCTGTTTAAGGCCCTTGGTTCAAGAGGTACAGCAGCTTGCGGTACTGTGCGTAAGAACCAAAGAGGCCTCCCAAAAACGCACATTGCCCAAGTAATGAGAAGGGGTGAAAGCAGGGGAATATGCACCGAAAATATGTTGTTGGTCAAATATAAGGACAAGAGGGATGTCCTTATACTGACAACAATTCATGGAGACAGTACCACCTCCATCCCTGTACGAGGTACCAGTACCCACACCTCAAAACCAAATTGTATCCTAGATTACAATAAGTACATGGGCGGAGTGGATCTTTCAGATCAGGTACTGAAGCCGTACAGTGCCCTGCGGAAAACAAATATCTGGTACAAGAAGCTGGCCGTGTATATCATCCAGATGGCACTGTATAACGCTTACGTGCTATTCCGTTCTACCGGCCAGAGGGGGACATTTATGCACTTTCAAGAGGAAGTCATAAAGGGCCTAATATTTGGGAACCAGCAGGCAGAGGGCCCCAGTACTTCTAGTACTGGCCCCCGTATTGTACCAGGGCAGCATTTTCCCAACGAAATCCCCTCCACTGCAAGAAAGGGCAGGACACAAAAAAGGTGCAAAGTTTGCTATAAAAAGGGAATAAGAAAGGAAACTATTTTCCACTGTGAAACTTGCCCCGACAAACCCGGCCTATGTATAAAGGAGTGTTTCAAAATATACCACACATCTATGGATTATTAGGTTCATCATTTCACCGTGCTTCGGGGGTCTTGCTAATGCCACATAGCACCCACCATTCATTCCACCAGAATCTGAGCTGCAAAATCCCAAAATCACTCCTTCCCTTCTGAGTCCTGTCATGCACCCAACTGGTATTTTTTGGTCACATGTGAGGCATTGCCGTACTCTGGAGAAATGGGGGCACAGATTTTGGGGTGCTTTGTCTCCTTCATTCCTTGTGAAAATGAAAAATTTTGAGCCAGAACTGCATTTTTGTGTAAAAAATTTAATTTTTCATTTTCACTACCCAGTTGTATCAAAATTGGTGAAACCCCTGGGGGTTTGAAATGTACACTATACCCCTAGATGAATTCCCTGAGGGGTGTAGTTTGCAAAATGGGGTCACTTGTGGGGGGGTTCCACTGTATTGGTAATGCAACATAGCACCCACCATTCATTCCACCAAAATCTGTGCTCCAAAATCCAAAAAACACTCCTTCCCTTCTGAGTCCTGCCATGCACCCAACTGGTATTTTTTGGTCACATGTGAGGCATTGCCGTACTCTGGAGAAATGGGGGCACAGATTTTGGGGTGCTTTGTCTCCTTCATTCCTTGTGAAAATGAAAAATTTTGAGCCAGAAGTACATTTTTGTGTAAAAAAATGTATTTTTTTCATTTTCACAGCCCAGTTGTACCAAAATTGGTGAAACCCCTGGGGGTTTGAAATGTACACTATACCCCTAGATGAATTCCCTGAGGAGTGTAGTTTGCAAAATGGGGTCACTTGTGGGGGGGTTCCACTGTATTGGTAATGCAACATAGCACCCACCATTCATTCCACCAGAATCTGTGCTGCAAAATCCAAAAATCACTCCTTCCCTTCTGAGTCCTGCCATGCACCCAACTGGTATTTTTTGGTCACATGTGAGGCATTGCCGTACTCTGGAGAAATGGGGGCACAGATTTTGGGGTGCTTTGTCTCCTTCATTCCTTGTGAAAATGAAAAATTTTGAGCCACAAGTACATTTTTGTGTAAAAAAATGTAATTTTTCATTTTCACAGCCCAGTTGTACCAAAATTGGTGAAACCCCTGGGGGTTTGAAATGTACACTATACCCCTAGATGAATTCCCTGAGGGGTGTACTTTGCAAAATGGGGTGACTTGTGGGGGGGTTCCACTGTATTGGTGCAACATAGCACCCACCATTTATGCCACCAAAATCTGTGCTGCAAAATCCAAAAATCACTCCTTCCCTTCTGAGTCCTGCCATGCGCCCAACTGTTATTTTTTGGTCACATGTGAGGCATTGCCGTACTCGGGAGAAATTGGGGCACAGATTTTGGGGTGCTTTGTCTCCTTCATTCCTTGTGAAAATGAAAAATTTTGAGCCAGAACTGCATTTTTGTGTAAAAAAATGTAATTTTTCATTTTCACTGCCCAGTTGTATCAAAATTGGTGAAACCCCTGGGGGTTTGAAATGTACACTATACCCCTAGATGAATTCCCTGAGGGGTGTACTTTGCAAAATGGGGTGACTTGTGGGGGGGTTCCACTGTATTGGTGCTTTGGGAGTCTTGCTAATGCAACATGGCACCCACCATTCATTCCACCAAAATCTGTGCTGCCAAATCCAAAAATCACTCCTTCCCTTCTGAGTCCTGCCATGCGCCCAACTGGTATTTTTTGGTCACATGTGAGGCATTGCCGTACTCGGGAGAAATTGGGGCACAGATTTTGGGGTGCTTTGTCTCCTTCATTCCTTGTGAAAATGAAAAATTTTGAGCCAGAACTGCATTTTTGTGTAAAAAAATGTAATTTTTCATTTTCACTGCCCAGTTGTATCAAAATTGGTGAAACCCCTGGGGGTTTGAAATGTACACTATACCCCTAGATGAATTCCCTGAGGGGTGTACTTTGCAAAATGGGGTGACTTGTGGGGGGGTTCCACTGTATTGGTGCTTTGGGAGTCTTGCTAATGCAACATGGCACCCACCATTCATTCCACCAAAATCTGTGCTGCCAAATCCAAAAATCACTCCTTCCCTTCTGAGTCCTGCCATGCGCCCAACTGTTATTTTTTGGTCACATGTGAGGCATTGCCGTACTCGGGAGAAATTGGGGCACAGATTTTGGGGTGCTTTGTCTCCTTCATTCCTTGTGAAAATGAAAAATTTTGAGCCAGAACTGCATTTTTGTGTAAAAAAATGTAATTTTTCATTTTCACTGCCCAGTTGTATCAAAATTGGTGAAACCCCTGGGGGTTTGAAATGTACACTATACCCCTAGATGAATTCCCTGAGGGGTGTACTTTGCAAAATGGGGTGACTTGTGGGGGGGTTCCACTGTATTGGTGCTTTGGGAGTCTTGCTAATGCAACATGGCACCCACCATTCATTCCACCAAAATCTGTGCTGCCAAATCCAAAAATCACTCCTTCCCTTCTGAGTCCTGCCATGCACCCAACTGTTATTTTTTGGTCACATGTGAGGCATTGCCGTACTCGGGAGAAATTGGGGCACAGATTTTGGGGTGCTTTGTCTCCTTCATTCCTTGTGAAAATGAAAAATTTTGAGCCAGAACTGCATTTTTGTGTAAAAAAATTTAATTTTTCATTTTCACTGCCCAGTTGTATCAAAATTGGTCAAACCCCTGGGGGTTTGAAATGTACACTATACCCCTAGATGAATTCCCTGAGGGGTGTACTTTGCAAAATGGGGTGACTTGTGGGGGGGTTCCACTGTATTGGTGCTTTGGGAGTCTTGCTAATGCAACATGGCACCCACCATTCATTCCACCAAAATCTGTGCTGCCAAATCCAAAAATCACTCCTTCCCTTCTGAGTCCTGCCATGCGCCCAACTGGTATTTTTTGGTCACATGTGAGGCATTGCCATACTCGGGAGAAATTGGGGCACAGATTTTGGGGTGCTTTGTCTCCTTCATTCCTTGTGAAAATGAAAAATTTTGAGCCAGAACTGCATTTTTGTGTAAAAAAATGTAATTTTTCATTTTCACTGCCCAGTTGTATCAAAATTAATGAAACCCCTGGGGGTTTGAAATGTACACTATACCCCTAGATGAATTCCCTGAGGGGTGTACTTTGCAAAATGGGGTGACTTGTGGGGGGGTTCCACTGTATTGGTGCTTTGGGAGTCTTGCTAATGCAACATGGCACCCACCATTCATTCCACCAAAATCTGTGCTGCCAAATCCAAAAATCACTCCTTCCCTTCTGAGTCCTGCCATGCGCCCAACTGGTATTTTTTGGTCACATGTGAGGCATTGCCGTACTCGGGAGAAATTGGGGCACAGATTTTGGGGTGCTTTGTCTCCTTCATTCCTTGTGAAAATGAAAAATGTTGAGCCAGAACTGCATTTTTGTGTAAAAAAATGTAATTTTTCATTTTCACTGCCCAGTTGTATCAAAATTGGTGAAACCCCTGGGGGTTTGAAATGTACACTATACCCCTAGATGAATTCCCTGAGGGGTGTACTTTGCAAAATGGGGTGACTTGTGGGGGGGTTCCACTGTATTGGTGCAACATAGCACCCACCATTTATTCCACCAAAATCTGTGCTGCAAAATCCAAAAATCACTCCTTCCCTTCTGAGTCCTGCCATGCGCCCAACTGGTATTTTTTGGTCACATGTGAGGCATTGCCGTACTCGGGAGAAATTGGGGCACAGATTTTGGGGTGCTTTGTCTCCATCATTCCTTGTGAAAATGAAAAATTTTGAGCCAGAACTGCATTTTTGTGTAAAAAAATGTAATTTTTCATTTTCACTGCCCAGTTGTATCAAAATTGGTGAAACCCCTGGGGGTTTGAAATGTACACTATACCCCTAGATGAATTCCCTGAGGGGTGTACTTTGCAAAATGGGGTGACTTGTGGGGGGGTTCCACTGTATTGGTGCTTTGGGAGTCTTGCTAATGCAACATGGCACCCACCATTCATTCCACCAAAATCTGTGCTGCCAAATCCAAAAATCACTCCTTCCCTTCTGAGTCCTGCCATGCACCCAACTGTTATTTTTTGGTCACATGTGAGGCATTGCCGTACTCGGGAGAAATTGGGGCACAGATTTTGGGGTGCTTTGTCTCCTTCATTCCTTGTGAAAATGAAAAATTTTGAGCCAGAACTGCATTTTTGTGTAAAAAAATTTAATTTTTCATTTTCACTGCCCAGTTGTATCAAAATTGGTGAAACCCCTGGGGGTTTGAAATGTACACTATACCCCTAGATGAATTCCCTGAGGGGTGAACTTTGCAAAATGGGGTGACTTGTGGGGGGGTTCCACTGTATTGGTGCTTTGGGAGTCTTGCTAATGCAACATGGCACCCACCATTCATTCCACCAAAATCTGTGCTGCCAAATCCAAAAATCACTCCTTCCCTTCTGAGTCCTGCCATGCGCCCAACTGGTATTTTTTGGTCACATGTGAGGCATTGCCATACTCGGGAGAAATTGGGGCACAGATTTTGGGGTGCTTTGTCTCCTTCATTCCTTGTGAAAATGAAAAATTTTGAGCCAGAACTGCATTTTTGTGTAAAACAATGTAATTTTTCATTTTCACTGCCCAGTTGTATCAAAATTGGTGAAACCCCTGGGGGTTTGAAATGTACACTATACCCCTAGATGAATTCCCTGAGGGGTGTACTTTGCAAAATGGGGTGACTTGTGGGGGGGTTCCACTGTATTGGTGCTTTGGGAGTCTTGCTAATGCAACATGGCACCCACCATTCATTCCACCAAAATCTGTGCTGCCAAATCCAAAAATCACTCCTTCCCTTCTGAGTCCTGCCATGCGCCCAACTGGTATTTTTTGGTCACATGTGAGGCATTGCCGTACTCGGGAGAAATTGGGGCACAGATTTTGGGGTGCTTTGTCTCCTTCATTCCTTGTGAAAATGAAAAATTTTGAGCCAGAACTGCATTTTTGTGTAAAAAAATGTAATTTTTCATTTTCACTGCCCAGTTGTATCAAAATTGGTGAAACCCCTGGGGGTTTGAAATGTACACTATACCCCTAGATGAATTCCCTGAGGGGTGTACTTTGCAAAATGGGGTGACTTGTGGGGGAGGTTCCTAACTTTTAGCACTTATGGTGCCTAGAAACCTACATGGTGCCTAAAAAAAAATCTCATAAAAAGGAGGCTCCAAAATCAAGTAGGTGCTCCTTCTATTATGAAGCCTGTGGTTTGGTCAACGTGCACACTAGGGCCACATATAGGATATTTTTGAAAACAAAAGAATTGGGGGAATCAATTTTTAGTCACATTTCTCTAGTAAAATCTACTGTATTCGTTAGAAAAATGTATTAAAATTGAAACTCTGCAAAAAAAAAGAAATTTTGAAATTTCACCTACACTTTGTTTTAATTCCTGTGAAACACCTAAAGGGTTAACAAACTTCCAAAATGCTGTTTTGAATACTGTGAGGGGTGCAGTTTTTGAAATGGCATCATTTATGGGGGTGTCTCACATACAAGTCCCTCAAAGTCACATCAGAACTGAACTGGTCCCTAAAAAAATCAGTGTTTGAAATTTTCTTGAAAATTTTAGAATTTGCTAGTCATATCTGAAGCCTCCTAGTGTCCAAAAAAATTAAAAGGAAGTTGAAATAATGATTGCAACATAAAGTAGACATATGGTCTTTGTTAGTTATTAACTATTTTGAGTGGTATGATTATTTGTCTCACAAGCAGAAAATGTGACATTTTGCATATTGCTAAATTTTCCATTTTTTCACGATATTTTGGTATTTTTCACAAAAAAACACAGACTGTATCGACCAAAATTTACCACTAACTTGAAGTACAATGTGTCACGAGAAAACAATCTCAAAATCACTGGGATAAGTAAAAGCAAAAAAAAAGTTATCCCCACTTAAGTGAGACATGTCAGATTTGAAAAAAAGGGCTCTGTCATGAAGGCACAAACTGGCTCTGTCATGAAGGGGTTAAGACACAGGCAAGTCATCAACGTGCCAAGTCCCCTCTCTGGGGTCTCATTTATTATCTGGGACATTACCTCCAGCAACAGATTTCCCAGGAAAGCCTCCCACTTTACAGATTTGATGAACACAGAATATATTTTATTCTCCCTCTGTTATCAACAATATTTTTACACAATATTAAGTTGTGATTCTATTAGTTTTTTTTTGCTAGTTCTCAAAAGTTGTTCCTCTCTAAATCTTCATTTATTTGTCGCAATTACAGCTGTTAATAAAAATTTAAAGCCCCCACTCTTGGGGTAGATATGGAATTGAGAGCCATAACATATTTGAACTGCTCATAAGATTCTAAACTTAAGCCAATGTTTCCCAACTCACCAGAGGCAGAACTCTGGGAGGCAATGGAGTCATCTGCCGCCGGGCTCATGCTCCCAAGGGAGCACCTCTCCTCCCCTGCAAGTTTAATCAGATAACTGAAAGCCGTCAATATCTCATTTGAAATATGTGTTTTCTCTCTAAATATATATATATATATATATATATATATATATATATAACACATACATTTCAGAAGATATATATAGATATATATCTTTTGAAATGTATGTGTTCTATCTATCTATCTATCTATCTACATATATATATATATATATATATATATATATATATAAATTTAAGGTTGTGTGTGTGAGGGGGGCACCAATATTTATTTCGCCTCCGGGCAACTGGGACAAACTTACGCCACTGCAACTCAATGAGGAATGGAGTTTGGAGACACTGCCTTAAGCTTAGATAAGTCGAATTAAGGATGGAGAGGGTGGTCAGCATTGGTTGTAAACAGTAAAGGGATATTCAAACAAATGTGTCTTTTTACAAAAGGTGTTTTTTTTATACTTTACTATCCAAGGGGCCATAGAGTGAGAATATAATAGTGTGCCGAGAGTAGTGAGGCACCGTGCCCGAAGCATTGCGAGTGAAGTGAGCCATTTGAGGAGATGCGGTACACTTATACAGTGTCTATGTCAACTTAAGTCGACATAGACACCCAAAAATATGGAAACCTTATTTCAACCTTTTTCATATCGACTGTTTCCATGTCGACCTAATGCTGATGTAATGCATATTGACCTATGTCATGTGTCACCTATGTTCTGTCGACCCTATGACCCATTCCTCGAAGTAGTTACCATTGGGATACTTCAGGATTCTGACTACCGACATGCAGCTGACGGTATTCTGACTGCCGGGATCCTGACAGCTTCCCTGTGAACAATATTAAACTATTATTTTTATGTATAAAATAACATTTAATATTACTGTCAACCCGCATAACCTTGAGTAAACTAGGTGCATATAATACTAGTGGGTTGCAAATTACATTTGGTTGGTTCCTGATTGTTATTCACCCATTAACATCTATCCAGTCATTTTTGGCCAGAGACATTTTAAAATGATTGGGTACGACCAGAGCAAGGAACCGCATTAAACTTTATGGAGAGTGACTTCACATAAGAGTGCCTCCTCCCACAGCTTCCCTATTATGTAGTTACTGTTTGCAAGTCAATTAGAATTCACCAGATCCCAATATTGTATGACATCATCCCCTCACTAGTGAGATGCACTTGTACCCTAGTGAGTGTAATAGGGCACACCAATAGTCAGCTTCTTTATTGGTCAGTACAGTCTAACCTACATCTATTAGTACTGTAGCCAATTCACCTTTTCATTGGGAGTTTATTCGATTTTTTGGTACCCCGGGCTAGCGCTCCACATGATCTTTGTGATATCCAACACTTACATCCCTTTCCTTTTTAAAGATGCTTACTGGAGCTGACCAGCAGATTCCCTGACTTATTTCTTCCAACCTGCTGGCCATATATATATACACAGTGTCTGAGGCCTCCAAAACCTGAGCTCTCCTTTATTAACAGGAGGTGGTTTATGTTGCTCACACTGAACTAATTAATTCATTTCCTAGGCACCCGATGGTTGTGTACATGAATGCTGTGGATTCCAGTGTGGAAGATCTACCCTGCACCAAGATATTAATAGATTAATAATTAGCATGTTAGATAGCAATGCCATTAATACAAAAGCTCTATTGCTGTAGCGATAAAGGGGAAAGAAAATCATATCTTCCTCCCCTATCAAAAAATGTCATAAAAAATATAAATGTATATACAGGTTGAGTATCCCTTATCCAAATATTATCCAAATTATTCCGAAAACCATAGTCTCCAAAATGTACTCTTTTTTTTGTTGCTAAAAACCTATTAGGTACATCTGTAACTGGCACTACTGGGGAAATTATATGTAACTGGCATTAAATTTGTTCAAGAAAATGATTGCTTGGCATTCAAATTCATTGTCTGAGATTGTAAACAAACTTTGTTTCATGTTCATGCACAAATAAAATATATTTGTGTGTATTTTATGTGTTTAATGTGCTTATACAACATAAATGCAAGATACCTTAAGATACCTCATTGAAATATAAAAATATTCAAAAATACAGAATAATCCAATTTAACGGATTGCATAGCAGACACTTGAAAGGCTCCAATGGTCCCTATAATACACACCCCCGGGCTATCACTTGGGTTGCTATTCCACAATAAAGAGCAAGATGACTCTGCCCTGGAAACCCTTATATCAGGAAATCCCAGGTGCTGCTGATTACATATTATATATATATATATAGTGCTTAAATTAAATTAATTTGATTTTATTCAAGGTAGTAATTATTAATAACTTTTTTGTCGCCACCCAGCAACACGTTCTCTAGTTTGGCACCATTTATGTTGTTATCCTATATGCTGGTTTGTAAATTCCCTGCCAGGAGAATGAATACATCCTTTTATCTACTGCTGAGTTCCATTAAGATGAAAGAGAATTCACCATGGAGATAGAATGAAAACATCTCACATTAACGGCAATAATTATTGGTACGTCTTCCTAATAAAAAGGAGCTGTAGGGGAGTTTTTTATTTCTAAAGTTTAACTTGCATTTTGAAGATTAAACTCCTGGCATTTTTAGCAATCAATATATATATATATATATATATATATATATATATATACGTAGAAAGGCTACAAAAAATGTTTACTTCTTTGCATCACCTTATCACTATAGCAATACATGACCGTCTTTTCTAAGGCGGTTCAGTTGAAAGCAATGGCCACAATCTGCTGTCCCTTAATGACATTTTGCAGCCAACAACATCACTATTTTTTCCCTTGCACCGCATCGCTCACTTGAATGACATAAACATTTCTGTCACAACTATTAAATAATATATATATAAATAATAAATTAAGATTTATTTTTAAGATGTAATTTAAGATGAAGATGTCTGTGATGATGATTATTTTATAATAAAATTCGAAATCGAGCCTCATGGTTGCCAAGAACCTAAAGAACCAGCACATTAGTCAACAAAGTCGAGCAAAAACTTCAAGTATCAGAAATAAATGGATGAAAGCAGAGCCCTGTATAACTGTACCCCGAGAACACCTATGCCAGAGGTACCCCAAGGGTATAGCGCACTGGTGAAGTTGCTGTCATTGCAGAATGTTTCTTAGTGATTCATTGAGAGAGACCCAACATTGTCACCACAGGAATGAAGAAGACTATGTTAGGCAGTAGCAGGGAGTTGAGAAATGAGTAATCCAGTATGGAACTAGCAGAGGTAAAATGCACATCTCCAGTCAGGTGTCTGGTCAGGTGACCAATATCTATTAAAGCCATGCTCTACTTGAAATACATCATCGCAGTGTTGAAGGACAGAGATAAAGCTGATATGAGTACGCAAGGTGTAGACACTGACCCACTCAAAACAACTAGGCTTGAGTGACACTAGCGTACCACCTGACACTCTAGAACCTTGACATACTACTAATATCTTGCTACTTAGAAGGCACCTATTATTTATTTATTATTTATTTATTGACAGTTTCTTATATAGCGCACACATATTCCGCAGCGCTTTACAGAGAATAGTTGAACATTAACATCAGTCCCTGCCACATTGGAGCTTACAATCTATATTCCCTACCACATGTGCATGCACACAGACATTCTAGGGTTAATTTTGTTGAAAGCAATTGACCTACCAGTATATTTTTGGATTGTGGGAGGAAACCGGAGTACCCGGAGGAAACCCACGCAAGTACGGGGAGAATAGACAAACTCCGCACAGTTAGGGCCATGGTGGGTATCGAACCCATGACCTCAGTGCTGTGAGGCAGTAATGCTAACCATTATACCATCAGTACTGCTCCTATCACAAGACTGAATTGTTATAGAACTACAGGTTTTGCTTGGGGTAGTCTAGTAACAAGCAATGGCAAGTTCAATAAGTAGACATTGTTTTTGCAATTCTGACCCAATTTGATAATGCTTTTATGAGCAGAAATGCTGTGTATGACTTTTGAAAAACATTTTTTGCTCAGTGTCCAGTGTGCAAGGAGTAAAAAGAACCGCACAGTACACGCAATGTAATTGGGAAATAAAAAGTGACTGTATATAGCATGCCACCCTTTCTCCTGTGGCACACATTTCAAAAATGCTCTGAAAATGAATTGTGTTAAACATAAAAGGTGATGCAGACAGTATGAGTCACTTTCTCACAACAAAGAGGCACATCATTCCGTGTTTTTGCGTTATTTTGCCTTTATGAGCCAAATTAAGAAATGCTTTTAAATTAACCCATGCCAGCCATGTCACCATAACTGCAACAGAATGCTGAATTAAATATCTCACCTCTGATATCTTCAATTTATGTTATAGATGGGTTGGACTTATAATACTGAATGATATAATGTGTATATATATATATATATATATATCTTAATATCAATCACACTACAAAAGATAGAAAGGGCGCCTAATTGTGCATTATAATTTTTTATTATGTATTTAAAACCATGCTAAAAAGTCAGCAGCATAAGTACAATCTGCGTACCACAGGTTTCATCAGTAGTGGGCTGATTACCACAAGATTTCACAACAATATCCACACTGGCAAATATCATGGCCGCCGGCCGCCACAGTGCACTCACGGATCCCTCTGGTGTTATCGCCGATATCAGCGTCTCAGCGTTCAGCTCAATCACGGTGCAGCTCGTGGTGCCTCTAACGCTGGTAGCTCCTGGTTGCGTCAGGCCAAGTCCCTACGCGTTTCGTCGTCTGACTTCGTCAGTGTTTCGTCAAATGGGGTGCCACCACCCCATTTGCCACCCCTGACTTGTGGATTAGAGTCCGAACCAGCCCAGTGGGAGATTCAGTTCTCAACTCATCAAATCATCAGGACATTTACCCGCTCCAGGATTGCTGCTCCATTCTTCAAAAGGTGACCCATCATTGTCCTCCAACCATCTCCAGTGGCATCGGTTATTTGTGCCAACTTGGGCCGACCACTCGGATACAAGGACATTTCTGGACATTCCTCACCATCAATTGATCCACCCTAACTCCAACTTGGAGCGGTAATTATAAAACCACATTTCCTATCCTGGGCTTACTAGGAACAGACTCTCCACAGCACTCCCTATAGTGTGGAAGTGGGCCATATTGCTTTGCATTTATTTTTTTAACTTTGCTGCATACCTTGATGTGCTGTTTTAATTGTATGTTTTGCTTTTGTGTCACATTTTGAAGTAAATAATTATATGTAAAGATCATCCAATTTCTCACTTTCAATTGTCCAGAGCGCTGCTACCTTTTTCTTTGTTGCTTTACATGTTTTACAGGAGTAACTAACCTGTTTTCAGCAGCTGCTTAGAAGCCACTTGTGCCAAGCGCCCCCCTTCTAGATTCCCACCCAGTCTAGGGTGTGTTCTAGTTCTATCTACTTTTAGGAGCTGATTGGCTGGCTGTTTATCACTCTCCACTTGAAGCTTAGTGCATCTGGCCCATTGTCACATACCTCCCAACATGACCCATTCCATGAGGGACCAGATGCTCTGTTCCTGGAATTTCTTGCCAGTGGCAGTTGGAGATGTGGGGCTGTAGTTTAGTCGCAAATTCAAATAGAGGAGCCACATCTGCTACCCTTCTGCTCCATGGGAGGTTTCTGTCCTCCCGTTACCCTGTCTGTAATGTTTTTCAGAGTATGGCGTGGCAGTTGGGGTAACTCCCCTATTTAATTTTGGACTGCTGCAGTCTGCCACTGGCAAGAAAGTCTAGGAACAGAGCATATTGGACCAGATGCACTAAGCTTCAATAGTGATAAAATATAACAATAAAAGAAATTACACAGGTGGAACAATGGAAATATGATATACACAGACCCATGATTGCTGGATCCCTAAGTCTCTGGGAACCAGAGCAATGGCACCCACCATATTTACCTTACACTTCTGACTCATAGGCTTTGATTACATCTATCCATCATTGTCTGGGCAGTTTAAGTAATTTCAGAAGGAAATATTTGTGTTGTGGAGTCTTGATGGGTTACCTCTCTCAAGAGCTGGGCCCCTTGTGATGAAAATGCTGCTTATTTGTATTCTAAAGCCCTCTATCAAAGTGTGCATGCAATCCCTGTGCAAGAGACTGGCCCTAGCAACATCAGCTGAATATGAAATGGAAACATATTTTAATATATTACTTTAAAAATCTACCTAAACTGAGCCACTTTAAGTAGTAAGCAGCTTGGGTTTCTAGAACAAACAATATGTGTGGGAATAATAAGATGCAGTCTAAATGCTATTAGTTTTTGCAAAACAATTCAGCCCACATCATTCCTCCAGAATCCGCTTGTGCCAAGAAGTTGTCTGACATCATTTGTTCTTTAGTTAAATAAACAGAACTTGGGTAAAAAAAAAATATATATAATTTTCTAGGAAAAACCACCATGATAAGATTCATTTTTCTTCAGTGGTTACATTAAACATAATTGACATGTGTTTTCCACTTACGCAATAACCAGGGTTACTGATGGTTCTACCCGGGTCACAGCATGGTGTAAAAAAGGGTCATTGATAAATAACCCAGGTTGACTGACCTGGTAATCTGACCCTGGTAGCTACCAGGTTGAGACCTGGGTAACGGTACAGTGTAAACAGCTCAACCCAGGTACTCTGACCAAGGTTATGCTTAAAAGCTGCTGATTGGCTGTGTATGAAGAGCCCTGACTCTAGGAAGTATCTGTGAGTTACATGTAGGGAAGACCCAGGAATATCAGTTGTCCAAAAAACAGTGTATACAGGGTCTAACTCGGGTTGGAACAGTGTACGAAAACCTGGGTCAGACCCAGATATTTGGTGGAAAAGGCATATTTTTAGTGGTGGGGGAGTGGTTTGATGAATACTCCAGTTACACATGCATTAATTTTCTGTGAATGCAAGTATATAAATGCAAGTGCATTCGCTTGTGAGCAGGGCTTAAAGTGGTCATGCAGAGGTGGGGGAACTCATTTCTCTATGCCACCTAATTACCCCCTCCCCCTATTAGCTGGAGGCAGGGCCAGTGGTAGGATTTTTGGAATCCCCCTGCAAACTAGAATGAATTTCTGTGAGAATTACAATGCAGGGCCAATGTGGAGGTTACAATGTTCCACCTCACCATTAGAGGTGGTGGAACTCAGTTCCACCCCGTCCCCCCTCACTTTAACCCCTGCTCGTCTGTATTGAGTAATTATAATCAATGAACACTGCATCTTATTTATGGGTATAACAAGTAAGTCCTGAACAATTCCACTTAAATATCCCTTGTATTCTGGCTATACCGCTACAACATCAGGCAAATGTAATGACTGATGGTCCTTCACTTTTGTGTGCACAGATCTGGCGTACCCTAATGTGCTTTAAAAGTTCTATTTTCTCAACTGTTTTACTACCTTTAAGTCATATGCTTTTTTGAGTGGTTCCCTGTTTTTGCTTCTGTGTTCCAGTTTTAGTTATCACAATAATTTAGCATAGTGGTATCATGAGGCCAATGTGTTAAACAAATGAAAAAGAAATGAACAATGCCACAGTAGCCCTCTGCTCCAATCTTGGTTTCCACCAGTCTTAACCCTTTGCGTGCGAGACAGGCAAAATATCCGCTAAATATGCCAGCGCCGCTTACAGAAACTGTCCTTTTTTTTGGTGCAACATTTAACAAAACTTCAATTAATTGACTTCAGATCATTTGCCGGCAATACTTAAGGTGATTCCTATTCCTTGACTTTGACCCCGGCATGTTTAGTGGATATTTTGCACAGCTCTCACGGCAACGTTGGCACTCCAAGGGTTAAAATCTACCATAGTCAGCTGCCTCGGGGCTGCCCTGGAGCAATAAAGGTTAGTTTACTGTGCCGATCACTGCTGTGCTGTATATGTGCATTCATGGGCAGTGTTGGGCTTTTAATTCTGCTTATTAATGAAAAAAAAATATATATATATATATATATATATATATATATATATAAAATAAACTACAAAAAAATAAGAAAAATATAATGTATAGTGATATATAACCAGCATAAACACCATTATAGACAGCCATAGTTTCATTTGCATTTTGATAAATATACTCAGTTCTGTAACAATTCTTTATATGGAGGTAGAGGTTAAAATTACTTCCTTAGCTGCATTTATTATCTCAATTCTCTGTTGAATTGACTTCTATTGCGAGGCTGCAATATAAATTTGCATTTATTTGAACTGTTTCTTGAGTACCATGCAGATGTGACACATCATCCCCCTGCTAAAATATGGGATGGGTGGGTTTCATGATATAAACAACAATGTAAATTAATTGACTTGCTGCCGCCTTTGTTTGTGTGGTACGATAGGAACCTCAAAGTAAAGAAGAGGTTTGGGGGGATCAGAGAATATATATATATATATATATATATATATATATATATATATATATATATATATATATATGGATGAGCCTTAATGAGCTCTTTTTATGAAAGGGAAAAAAAAATCATGGCACACTTTGAAAGTCTGCCGGAATGCTTACAGGCCCATTGGGGTACTTGTGAGACTACGTGCCTATATTAAGCAGCTTAATGGACACTTGTACGGTGGCCTAGTTTCAGGATAAATTTCCCTCCATGGAGGGAACGGATTGGAAAGCTTGATCTGCAAAACACTGATACCCTTCTCCAAAAGATCTAATGTTTTATCTCCATCACTTACTGCTCTCAGCGTTGTTGAGTCTCAATCGTTGTTGTATAATAAAAAAATATTCCAGTTGAACTTTTTGAATGACATTTGATTTAAATTGTCTGGTGCAGCCTCATGTTTCCTGCCAGTTAATTCAGGAAATACTTGTTTATCAGTCAGACAGATTCATTAGTTTTACTGGAGAGAGGAAAAAAAAAACAGCACTATGAATCTTAGGGAAAAAATGCATAAAAACTAGGTTGATTATGCAAATTGCCATTTGTCCATTTGTTTACATGCAAATCTCTGAATGTGTTTAGCAAACTGAAGAATGCATCTGTGAAGTGGCATTTGTAGGAGTATGCAATATTTACACATTAAAATGCTGAGTGCCAAAATAGGTCCCTTTGGCAAGCTATAATAAGAAGAGTGTACTTCTTTGTTCCTGACACATTCTCATACATGTTATACACTTGCTGTCCTAATGAGATTTTGCCCATTTACTAGTTACACCTGCCTGGCTACCAATTTGAAGAATGCATGCTTTCCACCTTTTCCTGGGGGAACCAGGGCAAGCTGATGTGCATGTGTGCCACATGGCATAGTCATGGAAGACACAGCAGCGCTTCATACTGGCTGGTCCACCCCAATCCCATTACCAAACCCATAAGTGTCTACATTTGAATGCAGTGTTCACAGAAACAGGTGTGCGCATCCCCTGTAAACTACTCTTCTCTTAACCCATACTTGTCTACCCTCCTGAAATGGCCGAGAGTCTCACGAAAATCGGGAAGGTGGGCAAGGCTCCCGCATTCCCCCCAGAGCCCCCGCTCCCCCCCCCCCCCCCCCGAGCTGGGGAAATAAGTGCCGTAAATGGTGGGCCCGGGGGAGGGGGTGGGAGTAAAATGACGCAAATTGCGTAATTTTGCATCATTTTAGCCTCGCCCCCTACTCGCGGACCCGCAAATCGCGGCATTTGCGTGGATTGGGGGTGGGGCTTTGTCCCCGCCCCCCGACCTGCACATTTTGTTGTCCTCTCCGGGCTTCTCCCAGAGAGGGACATTGAAAAGTCGGCAAGTATGTCTTGACCTATGCATAAGAAATGAATACTCCCAACTTTCCAGCTTGATTAGTGCACATCGTGACTACCTACCCCACAGACATGGGACAGTTGGGAGGAATAAGAATGTTAAGTACATCATTTTTTATTTTGGCTTTTGTGGAGCAGATAACTAGACATTGTTGTATATGGGTTAGGTCAAGTACACATGGTTTGATGTTCTAGAAAGATGACTACATCACCGGTTTTGCCTTACACTCTCAGAGGCTGTGCAGGAATACCAGTTACTGTATGTAGTAGCGATCATAGTCAAGTGTCACGCGTAATTTTATCGACCCTCTAGAGCACCAGCATTTGTAGGACCAATAATTGCAAGTAAGTAGAACCACTTTCTGGCATTTATAGTTCAGTGATCATTGCATCATATTTTATCATTCCTAATAAGTCTCTGTATTAGCTGACTTGCAGCCTGACAATGATGTGAATGCAGGGTTGCCGACTTTTTAAATCTCCTCAGCAGGCGTTTGGGGGGGCGAAGGCTTTGAGCCCCACCCCCATGATGGGAAATGACCCGCTTTGCCGATCACCACTGAGGGGGCTAGGCTAATATTACGCGATTCTGACACTTTAGCCCCGCCCCCTCACCAGAGATCGGCCAATCCGGTTATTTAGACGGCGTGGTCAGGGGTGAGATAGCCGGGAACAGGGGGGGGGGGGGGGGAGTAGGGTTCCCCCAGAAACCGGGAAGGTTGCCCACCTTTCTGGGAGGCCGGGAAGGGGACCCAATTTTCGGGACCCTCCCGGCCATTCCGGGAGGGAAGGCAACCCTGTGTGAATGTCTTTGTTCAAATCAAAGCATTCATTGGTTTTAGTTCGTTTCCACAATTCAAACTTGCCACAGGAAGTGTGTAATAGTTGTGCACTGTCCTAATGGATGCTTTGTAGGGTGCTGGTGTCAAGATTAATGTTTCATTGGAAATCTGAAGCTGGCCATACATTAAAACAATTTCAGGACTGAATGCACGATTTCTATCACTTATGTAAGACATTGTGGGGGTTATTCTGCTTGGTGCAGTGGGACCGTACGCAGTCGGATCATTTTTTTTTTTCTTCTGCGCATGTGTAGCTTTCGCAATGCGCAGGTGCGGCAACCTCATACCGCTCACGAACGGGTCTCTCCGTGCGAAAAAACCTGTCCGCAAGAGTACGGTCATTGTGGGCGCCATGGGGGCGTGTTTAGGGGAGCGGACAGAATAATGAGGAAAACTGGGCAGAAACATGGGCGTACACAGGGGTGTGCACCAAAAAATGTACGGTGCTACAACCGCTCGATCGGCGAAAGCACCGTGCATTTTGGGCCAAAACCAGGTGGATGCCAAAGATAGCTCCAGACCACCCCTAGAGATACCGTATGAGAGCGGACGCCTGGGTCTGCTAATTAACACTGATTACTACTCAAACACATACACCTGAATGTAATAAGCAATGCTGCAGCCTATTAAGTCAAAACCAATATTTCACTACCTGCAAGCCACACACAGCCCTCAAACACATTGGAAGCATACCTGTATCTTTCAACACTTCTCTACATGTAAAGGTTGGTTTAATTTTAGGTAAGATTCATTTTAAGACCTGCTTATATATGGCAAGGTAGTTAGTTTATAACCATCTACACCAATTCAGTAAGTGTTTTTGTATACTTTAATAAGCAGGACACTCAATTCACAGAAGTCGACATGTGTCCAAGTTTTTACTCTAACACCAACATAACTTTATTTAAAAGTAAAACCAATGTGGGGACACATAGATAGTGATTAAATGCAACATTAGAACATAATAAATATACATGTAATGAGGGTGAAAATGTGGTTTTATTAGGGTGTTTATTAAGGTAGACAATTGAGTTAATAGAAAACAATTATTGAATAACAATTAGAATAATTAATTATTGTCTTAATCATAGTTGAAAGGCAAGATTTGCAGGTCCATATATTTGCAGGGTATGCCACCGTGCAAGGACGTACGCTCACTCTCAAGATCGGTGACACACGCTGAGTTTGCCATTGAAAAAAAGCGAGACCCGTCCGTGTAATGTGGCGTACGCTTAGATATACGCAAGATGTCGGTGAGGAAACGGACGATACCCATCCGTATATTGTGGCGTACGTTCTGTTGTACGCCAGTTATCGGTGGATAAAAGGGGATCCGTCCGTGTACGGTGGTGTACGCCCAAGTGTACGCCACTCCCCTTTGTCTGTGTTTGTGACCGTCCGTATGCGGATGTTTTGTGGGCGGACTTCACCGCACCAAGCAGAATAAGGCCCTGTGTGTGTTTCTGTGCACATTGTGAGTTGTTTGGTATGATTACGATACGATGAGTGGGCCTGTGGGTTGTGAGATGGATTGTACATTCTTATGTACTGCACACATGATCTGAAGATGCTTCTAACGACGAGTATGCTAGCAATTGCAGATCTTACGACAGATCTTATGTGAAATTACACAGATAAGGTTTATTGTGTGTCTGGGAAGCTGCCTGGAGTCTATGGGAAAACCATACACTCCAACATGACCCATTCCATTAGGTACAAAATGCTCTGTTCCTGGACTTCCCTGCCAGTGGCAGTTACAGATGTGGGCCTACAGCACAGTCCAATATTCAAAAAGGGGAGCCACACCTACAGCCACCCCAAACATCACTGTCCTGGACCCAGTGACAGCTGATGTGACCCCCCCCCTCTTTGAATTTTGCACTGTGCTGGAGTCCAACCTCTGCAACTGCCACTGACAGTGAAGTCCATGAACAGAGCATTTTGTATCTAATGGAATGGGTCATGTTGGAGGGTATGGAAAACATGACACAATCCGGATCGGTTGCTGGTCGACCAGATGTATGGCCAGCTTTAGTGTAGTCAGTCATTTGTTCTTATTTACATAGCCATGTGTATGTGCGATTTTTTAAGACATGAAGGTGTGCAGTATTTAGTAAAATTTTTAAACAGCGTAACCAGCCCTGGGCTCATTGAACGGGACCTGGTTCCAAAAATATGGGGGACAAAAAGTGTAGGGGTCCCCCATATTTCTAAAACCAGACAGCGACTATTGGACCGGTCCTGGTTCCAAAAATTCAGGGGGACAAATAAACCGGTTACCCCATATTTTGGAACCTGCACCGGACTCCAGCAACCCGCAGTGTCATGCCACTTTATGTAAGGTCCCCTGGCCATACCATGCTCATCATGACTGGTCAGCCTTGGACGGGGTACCTGGGGGAGTGGTGACCCCCTCAATAAAGGAGTCCCCCCAGGCTTCACCTGTGCAGGGCTGAAGCCCAGGGCTGTTCCCAGCGTCCCTTGGCAGTGGACGCTGGGCTGATACGTGTAAGATTAAATGATCAAAAACATTGCTATTTTCAGTCGAAATACAAGACCCAGCAGACCTCCCAGCATGCTGGGATTTTTAGTTCACCTGTAAAAAGAATGTAATGTAAGAATGTAATAAATACACATTTTTTACATACACTAATTTTACACTAGTATACATACCATTTCTGGTTCCAGCGGTGACTCTGTGCTGCAGCTTCACCCCACACTGACTGCGGAGTGAGCCGGCTCCATGGAGACACCTACAGCCAATCAGGGCTGAGTGCTTCTATAACAGGATGACAGCGGGTATACCCGCTGTCATTAGTGTGGAGGAAGCGGGTCACCCCGCAGTCAGTGCGAGGGGAGCCAGCTCACCCCGTAGTCAGTGCGAGGTGAAGCTGCAGCACAGAGTCAGTGGGCACATGCAAGGGGATGTGTTTTCATTACACATCCCCTCGCATGGTTGGGAGGGGGTATGACAGCGGGGAGGGGGGGATTCGGCAGGGCAACGGGGCAGTGCAACAACTGCTTGTTAAGCTACGAGCTTTGCAGCTTACCGAGCAGATCAGAATGAGGGCCATAGCACACAGAGACACTATGTGCCGGAGAACAGTGGGTGACTTATTTCTTGTCATGTCACATATAGAGCACAAGACATTGCATAAAAGGGACTTTATTTCGGAATGACTTGTCTTCTTTAAATGTAATTTTCTTCAGTGGAATTAATTGACCCTCTAAGAATAATTTTGCCATCAAGACAACAATCCTAAAAAAGTTGAGAGAAGGAACAGAAAGCTTCATTTTTGGTTAAAGGCTCCAATTAGTATTCTAGGTGTAAAATCACATCTTCCCAAAGTCTCTGTTCCATAATTGAATATCTGATGTATGTCTTCACAGCTAAATTGTTTGTAATTAAGCACAATTAGCAATATGGGACAACCAGCCTGGTAAATACAAGAGAAGAATGTGTGCTTAGTTTGTGTAACAGAATCATCTACTACAAAATACTGTAGTTGTGTTTAAACACTGAAACTGTTACTTCTCCAAACACATTATTGAAGAATTGTCCGAGGAGCATTCAAAGAAAACATATTCAGAAAAGGAGATGCGGTCAATTTACGTACAATCAAAATCCCGACGGTCAAAATACCAACAACCATTGACCGTCGGTCAAAATACAGACAAGGTCAAAATACTGAAATAATTTTTTTCATTGAAACCGACTTATACATACTTTACCATTCCAGTGGACATGGAGGGGGAATTTAATAGTATGCCAAGCGCAGCGAGGCACCGTGCCCGAAGCGCGGGGTTCATGTCAAACTATGTCAACATACAGACCCCCAAAAATATGAAAAACATGTGTCTAATTTTTGACCTGTCTATATTTTAGATGTAGGTATTTTGACCATGTTGTATTTTGACGTTGTCGGTATTTTGACCATCGGTCAATTGCTGTCGGTATTTTGACAGTCGGGATTTTGATTGTAGGTAAATCATACTGAACCCCAGAAAAGGACTATTGGTACCGGTCAATACATTTAAAATATGAGTGAGCCAAAGGCTACAAAGAACGTCTGTCACAGTATCATAGCTGAGACCAGTAAATATGTGTCTATTATCGCAGACCCTGGTCTTTCCACTCCCAGAAAACTTTGCTGACATGCCCTGTTTTTAGGAACACTGGTTGTTGCCTTCCATCCTGCCACCAAATATCCACAGTCTGTCAATCAGGCGTTGGCTTAGGCGGCGCAGTGTCTGACGATGCAGTACCTTCTCTGCATATGTGTAGAACAGGTCATTCGCATGCGCAGTGTATAAAAATCAGTACTGGACAGAAACCAGCATCTTCAGTACATCTCTGTATCAGATCCCTGGATCTTAGTGTGCAATGATAATATAATTACCTAAATGACAAAACAACTTTTAATCAATGTACTTTTTATACAGAATTTCAAAATAAATCATCTTCATTTTATTTTAGAACTTTCCAGCTGTAATGATCATAGAGTGATAGAAAGAGATGTTTGCAGACTCCTCGTATATTATTTAGAATTTCTGGTTTGGCATCCATCCAGGAGCACTCAATCGCTTGCATATGTGTTCCTGAAACAAGGACCACATAATGTTTTAGTTGATGGAAAATCGGTAATAACCTATGGCATTTAGATTGCCATATGCAGGACTTTAAAAAAATGTAAATTCTCATCTGCGCTGTTTTTAGCACAAATTAAATGTATGTAGAAATCTTTGAACACCATTGTAATGGCACCACATCATTGCTAGACTGCGGTCTACAGAATCAGCATCGGTTGGTAGGCCACATTCTATAGAATCCACACCAGATTGATCAGTTGGTAGACCACATGTTACAGAAGCCACATCAAATGGATCAGTTGGTAGACCACATGCTACAGAATCCACATCAGTGGGATCCATTGGTAGCCCATATACTACAGAATACACATCAGTTGGATCAGTTGGTAACCCCATTCTATAGAATCTACATCAGCTTGATCAATTGGTAGGCCCCATTCTATAAAATCTACATTAGCTGCATCAGTTGGTAAACCACATCAGACGGACAAGTTGGTAGACCACATGCTACAGAATCCACATCTGTTGGATCCATTGGTAGACCAAATTCTATAGAATCCACATCAGCTGGATCAGTTGGTCGACCACAAACTACAGAATCCACATCCATTGGATCAGTTGATAGACAACATTCTATAGAAACAATATCAGATGGATCATTTGGAAGACCTCCTGCAACAGAATCCCTATCAGTTGGTAGACCACAGGCTATGGAATACAAAACTGCACACTATAGTGGCATCTAATTTATTTAATGTGCTAGGAAAGTATTAACAATGCAACCACAAATTTAAAAACATGGCATTAAAGTATGGTAGTCATTATAATATTATCACTATAATTAAAGACTTGATAATAAATAATTAATAGCCCACCAATCCTGTATCTATTTTGAACCCCAAAAAAGAATCTACTAATTAATAAAAGATGCCAGTATATTACCAGTTTAAAACCAACAAATGTAAAATGTAATTTTAGAATTAAATGTTACTGTCTCAATGTTGTTATGTATGTATAAAATAAATTAATTAAATGTTATATATCCTTTCAATGCAATTGAGTGGAGCATCAAAAAGTGCTAAAGCTAGGAGCACACATGATGATATGTGCACCCAGCGATATAGCCTGGGGGGACCCAGTGGGGGTGCCACTGTATATACAGTTGTCAATGGCGACAAGCAATGGTGGGTGGGGGCAGAGCGGGGGCCGTTCTTCACTCCGCAGCATTGCTCTTGCTAGCAATATCCTCAGTCCTCCTTCATGTACAGACATTAATAATCTATAATACAGATAACATAAAGACATTCAAAAATGTGAGGTCCTAATCCCTGGATATGTCATGTGACCTCATCTGAAGTGTTATTAATTTGTAATTTTTTTCAAATTGGTAAGTCTTTTAGGTCAGTATAATGTATCTACATATTCAATCTGATTTTCCATATATAAACTGTGTTTCTCCACTTAGATGCACTCAATGATTTGCATAAACCAGTCAAGAGAAAAAGTTTTTGTTCATTTTATTACAAAGAACTGTTATGTCAAGTACTTAAACTGGGAGTCAGGGGAAGATGCAAACCATTGTTACTAGAGCAGAGAAAGGCAAAATTATTCTAAGCTGTTATAGAAACGTATATTTCTTGCCTTTAAAAAAAAATTATTCAGTATCACAAAATATACTTTTGAAAGTAAATGTCATTCACGATAATGATTTACACAATTCAATCAATAATGATGCCAGATTAAGCTACAGACAATCATGCCATATGGTCTCTCTCTTTCCATCTCCATATATATATAGATAGATAGATAGATAGATAGATAGATAGATAGATAGATAGATAGATAGATAGATAGATAGACAGATAGATAGATAGATCAGTGGCGTAACTATAAATTTTTCTCCCCCCAGCCAAAAAATGAGTGGCGCCCCCCCCACTATATATATATACATAAAGACTCACTGTGAGGATTAGGTGGGCTCCTCTCCTCGCTCTGGCCTCTGTCTCCACTCCAGCGTGTGACGTGATGACACACGCATAGGAGAAGCTGAGGCAGGGACCAGCAGACACTGCTGCTTCCCCTGCCTCTGACACCATCCCAGGCCGCACCTCCGCCCTCCCACCTGCCCTCCCATTGGACAGCCCGCCCGCACTCCCTCCCATTGGACAATGTTTTTTTTTTTTTATGACACTGACAGACGCTGTCATGGCCACACCCGTGCCGAATCGCCTGTGATCAGCGAGCGCACAGGCAGCGGCAGGCAGCGGTGCGCGGGCGGCCGTGGCACAACAAGCAGCCACATACTGTGTGTCCGGCACCCGGCGCCACCGCTCCCGCAGTATCTCTGCCACTGAGTTTAGTGTGACAGACTCTCTGTCTGTCACACTCACTTGTCTAGCACCTGGCACCCACCCAGCCCCCGCTCCCCCAAGCAGCAGCGGGGGCTGCCTTACGGTATCTCCGCCACTGAGATAGATAGATAACAGGATGGTCCGGCACAGCTACTTAGAATGACAGCTCCGGCAGGTGCCCGCAGATGGCAAACAGCGATATAGGTAACAGGAACCGCAGCACTCCAGCCTTTAAAATGTGATAAAAAGCTGAATAAATTTATCACATTTTAAAGGCTGGAGAGTGCTGCAGTTCCTGTCATATATATATATATATATATATATATATATATATATATATATATATATATATATATATGGAAAAATACTTTAGTTTGCGCTAAATACAGCAGCTACTCTATAAGACCTCCCTTTTAGTGGAGGACAGAATCAAAGGATATGTGCAAATAATAGATATAGAGAGCGCTAAAAAGGAACCTCCACCTTAGTAATAGACCTAACAGTGGGTGCAATATTTTACAATTTGTAAATGTATTTATTTAAAATATAAAATACATAGTTTGTATCAGACACTGTAAACATTTGACATGAGTGTTTCCAGTGGTTTCCAGTTGAAATCGAGACCCAACGCGTTTCGTCGACGATCGACTTCTTCAGGGGTTATTAACTCGACATTTTGAGGTTTGATGGTTTAAAATAAGTTTTGAAAAAACTTCACATATTGACATTTGATGATGTCCAACGGGATCACAGATTGGTCACAGATTGGTCATAAATATTGATGGGTCATTGATGTTTGACCATCCGAAAATTGTATGCACGGACCAGGGATAAATAAATAGATGTTCGTCAGTGTCTGCCTGCCTTAGAATGACAGGTGCCCGCAGATGGCAAACAGCGATATAGGTGACAGGAACCGCAGCATTCCAGCCTTTAAAATGTGATAAAAAGCTGAATAAATTTATCACATTTTAAAGGCTTGAGAACTATATAGTAGGTTTGTAGACCCCAAGACCGGTAGTATCCAGGGGAAGGCACCCCAAGTGAGTCTGACTGAGGTGTGCTCGCCTATACCGTATCTATCTATCTATCTATATATATATATATATATATATATCAATCAATCACGTACAGGGAGCATTTTACAGATTCCTCTTCTAAGGAGTTCATCAGCATGAAATTAGTGATCGCATTGTGTTTGTGACGCTGATGCTTCCAGAGTGATACAAAGGGAGAACTTGTCTGGCCATTTCTTCACGCCAAATGGAAGTACAACTTCCTAAACACAGGGGCTTTCTGGACGCCAATGCTGATGATTAGCATGCACAAAAGGCTCTTTCTCTTCACTGAAATTAATTTGAGGAGAGGGCAGAGTTTTTTATGAAACACAAAGACATGAAAACACTCATTACTCCGGCTATTCCTGGACACAGTTAAACCATATTAAAAGGGTCATTTGTAGACTAGAAATCTGGGTTAACTAACGCAAAAGAGCTGGAAATTGAGCATTAAGTGAGATTATTTTGTATTGTTACAGAATAGTTTATATTGTCAGGATACTAAATTTAGTGCTGCAGGGATGCTGAAAATGAAACATTTTACCTTTACTGCCAAACATAAGAACAGTGTTTTGTTTTGTTTTGATATTTTAGGTTACACAGTGCTTAGTGAGATTCTGGATGTAAACTTCAGGGCTCAGATACAAATAATATATGCTATGTATACATACCAGGGTTGCCGACTTTTCAGCAGCCCTCTCCGGGAGAGGGCAGCCAGCTCCATCAAGTAGGGGGCAGACCCGGCAGGCTTGATACAAAAGGGGGTGGATCCGTGGGCTAGACTAACCTAATAAGATTGCAAGTGGTACTCACCGCTGCCGCTCCAGACATTCCCACTCTCCTCTCTCTGCTGCCAGTACCGACTCCTGCGGTGGCCGTCACTCACCGCTACCGCCGCTGCTCACGCTCCGCTCTCCATGTTGCCAGTCTCCGCGGTGGCTGCCATTTAAGAGGACAGCAACGCCGGGTACCTCATGACGCGCTAGTCACTGCTGGCACCTGCCCCCGCCACTTTGCGCATGCGCAGTCCAATTTTTCAGCAAGAAGGCTGAAAAACCGGGAGGATACCGGGACTTTCCAGGGGACCGGGAGAAAGATTTAAAAAGCGGGAGACTCCCACTAAAAGGCAACCATGAATTATATACCTTAAACGCTTTCTTTTCTACAATGGGTACATACTGGCCCCAAGTCAAGGGGTGGCCACACCAAACACTCTGCATGAATATATGGTTGCTGCTAACAAAATCACAGGGGGAAAATGCTGTGTGCATCATTTTTCTGGAGATATGTAAATGCACACTAGAGAAGTCACAGGGAAATGGCTCTGGCACCATTTTCCTGGAGATACATGCATCTGCAGTAGAAAAATTGCAGGGGAAATGGCAGAGAAATGTCTCTGGCACCATTTTCCTGAAGATAAGCACATGTACAGTAGATAAATCACAAGGAAAATGGCTCTTGAACCATTTCCCTGGAGATATGTGCATGTGCACATTTTGGCACCATTTTCCTGGAGATACATGCATCTGCAGTAGAGAGATTGCAGGGGAAATGGCAGAGAAATGTCTCTGGCACCATTTTCCTGGAGATAAGCATATGAACAGTAGATAAATCACAAGGAAAAAATGGCTCTTGAACCATTTTCCTGGAGATATGTGCATGTGCACATTTTGGCACCATTTTCCTTGAGCTAAGCACATGTACAGTAGAGAAATCACAGGGAAAATGTCTCTGGCATCATTTTCCTGGAGATAGGCGCATGTACAGTAGAGAAATCACAGGGAAATAGTTTTGGCACAATTTTCCTGGAGATATGTACATGTACAGTTGAGGTAACACAGGGAAAATGTCTCTGGCACCATTTTCCAGGAGATATGTACATGTGCAGTAGAGATAACACAGGGAAAATGTCTCTGGCACCATTTTCCTGGAGATATGGGCATGTACAGTAGAGAAATCACAGGGAAGTGGCTCTGGCACCATTTTGCTGGAGATATGTGCATGGGCAGTAGAGAAATCACAGGGAAGTGGCTCAGGCACCATTTCCTGGAGATATGTGACTTGGTGCAAGGAAGGTGGCTAACATGGAAATTGCCCATGCCCCTGCAATCCACTGGAAATTGCATTTTGACCTGCAATCCACTCTAATGTAATGGAATACGTTACAATAGCAGTTTTAGTAATTTGATGATTGTTAATTTTTTTACAGTTATATTAGTTGAGGTGACTTTAGAAATCCTATGCTCTCTTATTATATTTGGGTACATTCTTATTTTAATAGAAGGCTTAAAGACTTCCCAAAGAGTAGAACTAATGATTTTTTTTCCATAGATATGAATACATACATTCAGGTTTTTAATTTTGCCCATTTGTCCAAAATTTATATCTAAGCATAAAAATACGTCAAATGTTTAATGCAATTGTTCACTGCAAAAGCTGATCGCCTCTTTCTGTTTTCTCTCTCTCCCCTCTCTCCTCCCGTTTGGCCACATGTCCTGTATTTTCCTCTGCTCGGGCTTCTGGTATTAATCACTGAAAAAGGTAAGACAATTTTATTTTCCAAGCGTTGGTTTTGATTAGATTTTCAAAGTCCAAATCTGAAAAGAAAAAAAAAAAAGCCTGTTCAGAAAGCAGACTCCGGTCCTGGAGGAATGTAACATTGGTTAGTAAATGACCTAGCCATGTTCCCTTGAATGAACCTGCAGCCAAACACTACCTCATTTCTCTGGAACATGGTTTATAGTAGAGAACAGAGTAGATGCACCAGTGAGGTGAATCATTGTGAGAACTGTAGCAAAAAGCATGTGGGATTTCATCTGCAGTGTTACCGTTGTGTGTCATATTTATTCGAAACGTGCCAACATTTCAGTATGTAGATGAGGGCACAGTCTGTACCCGTCACTGATTATAATCCATTGTCTACGCCTTGCGTTTAGAAGCAAAGGATGCCTTGGGGGCAGATAAGTGGTCTCATAGTCTGCAATCAATTTACAATAAAAAATCATGGAAGACATATACTGTAATCATAATCTAAGTCATATGTTTTAGATCTGCAAACTATCTTTAATACCATAACAACTTTATGTAATATTCTGAATACCGTCTTAGGGCAAATCCTAGGTGCCAGGTTTTTTTTTTAATGATCTGTCCCCTTTACTAAGCCGTGTCTGTTGTCTGGTCTGCAGGGATTGCAGGGGTTTTATTGTAAATAGACAATTTAGCTAATGCCGTTCTACTGTTGCCCAAGCTGCTTTGCCCTCGTTATACAGGAGTTACAGGACTGGACTGTGCATTTTAATGGAGGGAGCGCTTTAATACTACTATTATTATTGTAAGGTGTATTAATACACGTAGCTTGTGAGGAGGGGGAGGGGCGTATTTGCAACATTGTGCTACCCCAGAAATGCCTCATAAACATGAATGTACAGTTGGCGCGTCTATAATGGGTGCCGGATGTATGGTGCAGTACTCAGCACACCATAGTTGCCTACCCTCCTACATTCTGCAGAAGACTCCCGGAGATAGCAGCAATCTCCCTCATTAGTCTAGCAATCTCCCTCATGTCATCTAGTCCACATTACACTGTTAAATATTTTGGGATAAAAGAAATAAGACAGATACATTTACATTGAATCATCTGCACCATTTCCTAGCACTTTACCAAGTATAGTAACGGCTTTGGGGTTCATCTACATTTGGTTATAATTCAGTTTAAATTACACACCCACGCTGCTAGGTGCCACGTTCACTATTTCTTTTCACAATCTCTCCATATATGGAACTAGACACGCCCTGTGGGTGGAGCATGATGTGCAAAATTCTTATTACCATCTATAATCTCCCTGAAACTAGTTTTCAAAAGTAGGCAAGTATGCAGCACACCCATGTTTGCAGCATCTGCAGCAGTACACAATTCCAATGGTGGGGTGGCATTTTCACAGTAATTTGTGCATGCGCCCCAGAGACATATGCATGTGCAGTAGGAAAATGGCTTGTAACATGCTCGATCGTAATCTACCCGCAGACGTGGTATGCACAGTAGGAGAATCGCTGGTAATATTGCTGATGCACCATCTCTCTGGAAACATGGCTGCTAATAGGGTTGCCACTCCACCTCCCCAGAGACATCTGTATGTGCAGTAGGAAAATGGCTGATAATATGGCTGCCACTCCATCTTCCATAAACAAGTGCATGCGTGGTAGGAAAATGGCTGGTAATATTGCTGCCACTCCATCTTCCTGGAGACATGCTAATGTGCTGTACAAAATTGACTGGTAATATGCTGCCACTCCATCTCCCACAGACATGCACATGTGCATTAGGAAATGGCTGGTAATATGCTCCTAATCCATCTCCCCATAGACATGCATATGTACAGAAGGAAAATGGCGGTAATATGGCAACCAAGCCCCAGAGACATACGTGGTAGTTAATTGGCTGGTAATATGGCTGCTATGCCATCTCCCCAGAGACATGTACATGTGCAGTACAAAAATGGCTGCCGCACCATCTCTCTGGAGACAGGCTCAGTAGTAAAATGGCTGTTAATATGGCTGCCAAGCCTCCTCCCGGAGACATGTACACATGCAGTAGGAAAATGGCAGGTAATATGGCTGCCACATCATTTCTCCAGAGGCAATCTCATCAGTAATGCAATGTTGGCAAGAGAGGAGGTGACTATGACGTACACTGCATACAGGGGGCCCCCTACTATCTTATTACACCCCTGCACATGTAAGTTTGACATGTAAATGTGCGAACAATGTTCACATGAGCATTATCACACGTCAGTCTTTTAAATGTATGACTCTGAATGGTGGCTATTTATACTCTGGCAGACTGAAGTGTTAACTCTGCTTTGACTAGCTGAGAACTGTACATTAATAATATTGGACCTGTATAATTATTTCTTTATAAGGGGATAAGGAAGGTTGGTTTTGGCCTGCAGTTTAGAGTAATGCACTTCATTTAAATTCCGAGCACTCGAAGAACATGCACATGATCTCATCTAGAGTTAGATCAGCAGACGGGAAGTATCTGTTTCTCTAGACGACCTCTGGTTAAAACATTAGGAGAAAGAAGTGTAATTGCCATGCAGTTGGCCATAACAGCCAAATGCTAATAAAACATTTCTTGAACGCTCAGTTGTGTTTTGAGATGGCTGCTGCTAGTGCAGTATGGAAATAGGTGAAATATAAAAAGACAGTGCGCAGTTCATCGCCACTTTTTGCAGTAGACGTTCTAGGGCATTCTCGTCTTTACGATTTTTACACATATCCTGAGACAATTAGCGAAGGTAAATCCTGGTTGTTGTTTACTAAAGAAAAATAAAGTGCATTCAAATTTCTATAGCAGTTTTTTTTTGCAAGTCATTTTTTATTACCTTTTTTTGCAGACTGTGGCACGAAAAACTCACATGTGTAATGAGAAGTATAAAAGAGGATAATTAAAACACTTGGCACGGTAAACTAGTTAGAATCATCACCAACATTCATTATATAAATCAGAATCAGCTTTATTGGCCAGGTGTACTTGCGTATACCACAAATTGGATTTGGATTGCTGTGCAACAGCCAGTTCGGTAACAGTTAAACAGTTAAGGTGGCCATACACACGCAGATTTATCTGCAGATCTGTCTGGTTGGAACAAAAACCTGGTTATGGATGAGAGCAAATGACAGTTGACCATTTTCTTGGAAATGCTGGAAAACTGACAAACTGTCACTCATCCATAACCATGTTTTTGTTCCAACCAGCCAGATCTGCAGATAAATCTTACTAGTGTATGGGCACCTTTACAGTATAGATATACACAACACATACAGGTATACGCTAGATTTACCCTAGCGGTTATAGACACAGCAAACATATTTGCAGAGCTGTACAGCGCCTAGGCAGCCATTAGATGCGCCACTGGTCGTAATAATATAAGCAGAGACAGTACAGTTACCACACAGGGAACATATATTCATGGAGTGGCGGCTGGGGGGGGAGAGTCAGTGAGGTCGGGGGCGAGAGCAGGCAAATAGGGAATAAATAGCAAATATTTAGCCCAGAACCATGTTGGAAAGCACATGAGGTAAAAAGAGAAGGCACAAGAAATAAGGTACAGTAGGGTAAGAAGAGATACCAGAAGAGGAAGAGACAGACCATTCTGTATCAGACTGATATGTGACAGTACAAAAAAACAAATGATAGGTAATACGTCGGGCGATGCTTCCTTAAATCACTATCCCCGAAGTTACACCTTTACTTCATAACACAAGACTGGACAAAATTGAGATATAGATAAATGGCGCAATTGGATACTTGAAATTTTTACGTTCAGTGTCTTCCTTAACGACATGTGGTTGTTCTCAACAGGCATTGATCACCAAGCTGTGGTATTCAGAAAGTGCCAAATGAAAAAAAAAATATATAAACAATAATAAGAATTAGAGTTCCTTTTGTGTGTCTCTTAATATAAATAATTGAATAAGTGACTTTTTGAATAAGTGATTGAATAAGTCACTTATTCAATTATTTATATTAAGAGACACACACAAGGAACTCTAATTCTTATTATTGTTTATTTGTTTTTTTTCATTTGGCACTTGCTGAATACCACGGCTTGGTGATCAATGCCTGTTGAGAACGACCACATTTTGTTAAGGAAGACACTGAACGTAAAAATGTCAAGTATCCAATTGCGCCATTTATCTATATCCCAATTTTGTCCAGTGATATGTGACAGTACCTAGGATAGAAAAAATATAACAAACAAAAAAAAAGGAATGAGCCTCTGATAAGTTACTAATAGACTTGCATTTTGGCAGGTTCAGTAAACTCCAACCAGCCAAGACAAATTACTGACTAATCCCTGAGCTTATCAGTGGAATAAAGGATAATTTCATCCATTGATCTATATAGTTCTAGTCTGAAATCAGTCCTTAAGGGTTTGGGGACAAGATGATCTCCAACGCTCCAGGATTACAGCTTTCAATGCAACATATCAAATATTTTATGAGCAATCGTTTGTAAGCAGATATGGGTAGAGACATCTTGTTCAGGAGCCAAAACTTTGGGCCTTCTGGAACCTCATCACCCAATCTCCCCTTGCAAAAGAGATCACCCCATCCCAGAGGGTCTTCAAGGATATTACATAGAGGGGGTTTTCTGTGTCCCTGCCACGCCTTCAACAGCTTGCAGAGACCCCTAGTAACATTTTGGAGAACATGTTGAGGCATCTAAGTGAATAGTATATTGCATGAACACCAACAGGAAACTTCAAAGATGGAGGCCCACTGAGCATCATTATAACTAGTCCTAAAGCCGGGTACACACTAGATGATGGCAACACAGGATCTGGTATAAATTAGCCAGAAAAGAGGTGCAGGTGTTTGAGATGCTTTGCCAAGCAGCGGTGCACTAAAGCAGGGTTGTCACACCCATACAAAGTATACAGAAGAAAGAAGGGATTTTGTGCTCCGCGCTAACTTATTGAATATCAATTATAACCAATAGCAATTTTATGGGAAATAGTAATTAATATTTATTGAACAGGTATTGCCTGCCATGGTTTCCTCCAGCTCACTGAATGGTATTAGTAACCAGTCTAGAACACTACATGATAATAGAATTCAGAGATATTGGTTACATATATTTTGCGCAAAATTATGTGTATGCCCCCAAGCCAACGTCAAGGCTTCTCTGTATATTGGGGGTCCCTAGCGCTATATCTAGGTGCAGGGTGCGGTACCCCCCAAAAAAAGCATAAGAAAGTAAGAACAGAGTAGCACACCAGTGAATATACTATAGTGCTAATGCAGATTAGTGAATGGAAGCCAAAGCTATAGTGAGACAGAGATTAAAAAAAAAAAATGTAATTAAAATATTAAAGAAAGTGTTAGTGAGGGGTAAAAAAGTTCTAAGTGTTAATAGAATGTAAGGGCGTGCCACACTAGAGCCACCCAGCCCAACCAGTCCAGGGGCACCGCACCCCACACCACCGTTACCCTAAATTGGGTCTACGATTAGCCAGCAAGGAGCCACATGATAATGGCTCCTTACTTAAATATATCTAAACTAAGAGCTACCTACCTTGGAGCAACCCCATAATACTCCATGTGGCATATCAGGACCTGCATCTCCGCCTAATACAGGCTCCTTTCGGCCTCTCACAACATACATATAGATAGTGGCAGGTGCTCAGTTAGCTTAGTAATACCATTCAGTGAGCTGGGTGAAACCATGTATTTTTTACTTACTCAGTATTACCCCTCCTTTCCATGCACCTGAGTGGTATTACTAAGCTAATTGAGCACCTGCCAGTATCTATACATAACAGAAGTATGTAGGCCATGGTGATGTCATAGGCTCCCTGAACCCCCTGAAGAGTGAAGTAGTGGATTCTTCTGAGCACGTGTGTGCAGTGCATGGGAGCAGTGTGCATGTGCCACTTCCTAGAACAGAGCAGGCAGCATCGGGGCATGCAGAAGGTACTTGGGGAATGCTCTTGGCAGTGTAATCACTGGCAACAGCTGCCTCTGTTCAAGTCTGGTTATATATAATGTGTGTGTATATATATATATATATATATATATATATATATATATATATAAACAAACAAGTAATTATTATTCTATGCTGTCAAATTTATAGAAGTTAAATCAAATGCAGTTTATTATGAGGGAATGGGCCTCAGGAAACATGCGGTTTATGCATTTTAGAGATCAGCAAGAGGTATGGCGATAACTTCAGCAATTTCTAACTGATGAGTTGAGAGCTCTTCTTTGGATGATGGTAAATGCTTCTGCCTAGGTAGAAAAACATCAGGTTTATTGGTTAAGTGGCAGTAGAAACACCTAGTGTTTTGCAGAAAATGCACGGCAATTGAAATGATTGGTCTGTGCGTCATCTTCTTGTATTACAGAATCACACTCTCCTATGGGTCACTGTGGGAAGATTTTATTCCTCTTCCCAGCTAAGCACCCTCGCTCACAAATTCTTTGTACGGATCTTCTGTCTTCTAAGCGATCATTGATCCACGGATTCTATTGTACAGATCTATTTAAAACTTTCAGTGCCATCATTTTCTATGTGCCATTACCCAACTATCACCTACCCAATATATTTTCATATGCAAATAAAACACAATCATGTATACAGTATATAAGTCACTGGAATCTGCTGCAGTACGTAGATAACAAGAAGCAGAGCTGAATGAACGCCCAGAGGTCTGTTGCAGTAAAGGAAGCCTGCTCCTAATTGGATGGTCTCAGAATTATTCCAGTCAGGGACGGGCTGTAATTTTTATCAGTGCCTCAGACCACAAAGCTTTCAGACATCTCTTTTGAAGCGTTCTACAGAAGCCGCTAATAGAGTACATGGGACAGACACATTTCATAGGACAGCTATCTCTCCCTTTGGTGTGCTAGTAGCAATATCACTCCCTCAATCCACACGCTGCAGAACATTGCCGCTAATTATCTCTCTATTAGCTGACGGGCTCAGAATGTGAACCATGACAGCCCCAAACTCATGGGCCTTACACACGTAGCGATATATAGGCATTTTCTGAGCGATGTTACTTAATTTAACTACATCGTTCAGAAAATGCCCCTACATCACTGTGTGTGTGTGTGTGTGTGTAGGGGCCAGGGATTAATAACCAGCGTTTGTCAGGGCCAGTGTTCTCACCGGAAAAGATCACTCTAGAATCACTCAGAACGCTCATCTATACACATTGCTAAGTGTGTAGGCCCCATTATACAAATCTGAAATGAAGATATGACTTGAGTGTATCAGATGGGGGGGGGGGGGGGGGGGGAGAAAGTATTGCCTCTTCCAGCTCTAACCAATACATTTATCAAATGCAGAGGAATACATAACTCTGAGGCAAGCGGATTTACAATAGAAACCAATCCCAGCCCCCTCCCACCTCCCTGATTTGCATAGGATCACACCCACATAGCAATGGCGGAGCAATGGTCTCCCAGCCAGGTGCATCTCTTCTGCAAGAAAGGTTGGTTCAAAAACAAAACAGTATTGTACAATATACAGCACATTATTTATCAATATCAACAGTCACACGGACATAAAAGGAAACAAAATGTTACATGGGTAGAACTCCTGAGCCACCCACAACCCATCCAACAACCTATAGGACAGGGACATGTCTCCCAGCTTGTCACACACTAATACTTTAAAATAATTATCCCTATCTAACCCTACCCAACTGCACCCTAGCAGCGTACGTGCCTTCGCCTTCCATTACAGTATCTTTATCTGACTTATGTATAACCTAGGTGACCATTTCTTGATTATACATTGCTACCTGGAGTGCAGGACTTTGGTAGGACACTTTGGATTTAAACACCAATAATCTATTAAAAAAGCATGTTGCTTTGAAGTATTAATTACAGCAAATTGTTGATGATATTTTGTAAAACATAAGAGCAAGCAATAAAAACAAGGTTTAGGGAAGAAAGTGACGATGAGCATCGGCTAGCTACTAATACTCATTAATGTATTGTGAAACGGCTCGGAGTAGAGGAAGATTATGCAGATCCGCGCCCAGGCTGGCAGGAAGTGTCTTGAGAATGATATGCTGCAGAAAAAGCTTCATCTAGAAAGAGGCCACTGGTGACCTTTTATTGGGTTGTCCTCGGGATGTCCATTACGTAAAGGAGTGGAGACAGGTCTCTTACCACATGGGAAATTAATGTGCACATAGATGGCTTCTAGGCATGAAGTGTTCCCACATTTGCATTGGTAATGATATTGGGACCTCATGAATTTTACATTAAAACTTCGATATTGCTAAGAAATGCACAGAAAAATAATGTGATTCCTGGTGCGCACTGCAGAAATAGACCTTGCATCCTGCTTTATAAAATCCCCTTGATGTATTGTTAGACAGCCACAACTCATGCAGCCCCGGGCATGGGTTTCACCAGTAATCCATTAGGGGGAAATAAAAATGTTGTTTTGGTAATTCGCATTTTCCACGGTTTGTAGAAAATAGTTTAATGAAATAACGAGATAAGTTTTGGGTATGTAAAGCCAAAGCCAGGAATGTTGTGGAAAGCATTGAGCAAGCTCCGCATTAAAGTTAATATGCTCATTAGTTTTGTTTAATGGAAGAAATTCAGCATAATGCAATCCCTTGTCTTCAAAATCACCTCTCCTGTAAAGAGCCAATGCTGTATGTAAAGTCCTGGGTGGTGCACATGTATTCATCTGCATACATATATACGGTACATCTGTGCAAAAGCGCACCCAGTGGGACATAGGCATACAAGCAAGCGGAAAATGGTATATGTAAATAAGACATATTGGGGCAGATGTATTAAGCTTCAACAAGAGAAAAATCCAAGTGTGATAAGGAGAGATAAACGTCCAGCCAATCACCTGCTAACTGCCATGTTGCAGGCTGTGTTTAAAAAAAGTCAATAAGGAGCTGATTGGCTGGACATTTATCTCTCCTTATCACCCTGGCATTTATCTCTTGTTAAGGATTAATACATCTGCCCCAATATATGTATAGTTACAGTACTGCACACATCATAAATGTACCACCTCCTGAGGCATTTGCTTAGCTGCTGCGTACACAAATGCAGCAGCTGTGCTACTAGATCCATTTCCATTGTGTACATGGGTAGTTTCGTCCATGGTTAGAATGGCTGAAGCTGTGAAATAAAAACACTTGAAATTATTATTTTCAGCCTTGTATCGTTATACCCCTTACCCCATGACAGGTGTGATATGACTCAGACTACAGTGAGAATAGCCAATGGGATCCTGGGGGCGGGGTTATAATCAGCCTTATCCTTGAAAATCGACTCTAAATAATGGGCCTAAACCAAGGTGCATGCAATAACGATATCAAATGCAGTGGAGCGGTTTTTGTTTTGTCTCTGGGCATGGGACAAAGCTGCACCGAGCAAGCACCGCCTCAATTATTTACGCACACAATAGTTATTTACAAGTACGGGACAAATAGTATACGTATGGTGAAGGTAAAAGGGAGTGGCTGCAAAGAATGCAGGACTGTTTTCTGGGTGTTTCCTAGTCAGCCACTGAGAATTTGTCTGCAGCTGTTGATTCCCTGACTTCTTAGGTGAATCGCTCAGTCTGCGATGGGTCATATGGTGCTACCAATGTGAGGCAGATGCTCTCTCTTGTGTACATCAGCGGCGGGTATGAGATGTGCATCTTTTGCCCAAGAAGGTGACTGAGCACTAAGCATGTTTTTGCCGGTCCCTTGCAGGTGAAATTGCAGAGTGGTACACTACTGTGTCAGGCCTTGTGTACTGCGCAGGGTCTCCCAAATATGTGAGCAGCTCAGAATACTACTGTCTTCTCAAACAGAGGGAGTGAAATAAAAAGTGCAAACACATAAGTACTTATCTATATCCACACAAAGAGCCCTGTTGGTGTCATCAGTTCTCACCAGGTGTAAATCACTGGAACCACAGCAGGCAAACAAGGCTAATGCTTATGAGGTGTATACATTTACAGATGTAGCCCCTGCCATCCTTGGCCGGGGCTCGCCAGCCCCTCCCCGCTGGAGAGCGCCGGCGGACAGGGGCTACACTGAACTGGGATGCGCGTGCGCTCACACGCACTCGCGTCCCAGTCTCTTGGCGGCGACGCTGCGTGTTCTTGCCCGTCTCCGCTTCAGGGAGATGGGCATGGTTAGGGGGGCGCTCAGGGAGGCGAGAGGTACTTGCGGCGGCGACGGCGGGGGTGGTGGCAGGGACCGGAGGCATGCTCCGTTGCCAGGGGGCGATCGAGCGTCTAGTGCGTGCGCGCCGTCTGGCGGGAATGGTGCAATGACGGGGCTGGCGATAGAAATGCCAGCTCTGCAAAGATGGGCCAAGCCCCATCTGTATATTATAAATGACGAACAAATCCTCCCAATCAAGTAGAACAAATGTCTACCATACATCACAAATAACTGCTGAAATATCACTATTTCTCACGTGCTATATTAATCACATATTTACCTTTTAGTTATTATAATTGTTGCACTATACTTTTATATAATGATGTCCTTTTCCAATCTACAGTTCTGTATAAAAACTGATATCAATGTTATTCGCTAACAATGCTGTGCGAGTGTGTGTGTATAATATTATATGCTTTGTCTACTGCTGGAAGAAATAACCTGCGCTGCGCTTGTGGGATTGAAATATTTAAATCAGCTGCAGAGGACACAGCGTGTAAACCGTAGCCTCACACACCAACGCTTCCCCAAATTACAATACAGGCGTCTGGTTGATGCATTGCTTCTCTTATTGGCAGATTAATCCACTCGTCATTCCTGGTATCACTGGAGTGCAAGGATTATTACGTACGCTATTGCTGACCCATTTTAATGGGATCAAGAACAATATATGTTCAGTAGGTAAAAGGACTTCATCTTGCGGCAATAAAGCACAGAGTGTAATTTATAGAGGCTTCTCTCAGGTGTTTTTGTGCTCAATGAGCACTGCATGTTTCTAAGGTCACATGTAAAACTACAGCAAATGTTTCCTCTAGACTAGCATTGCATATTATTATTCTTATTATCAATAATAATAATAATAATAATAATAATAATGATAATAATAATAATATAACATGTAATAGAGGGTACACACTGCGAGATATGAACAATTTTTTCTTTCGATTTTTGCTTCAATAAGCAAAAGTAAATCGAATGGGTTTTTCTACATTGGATGCAGATTCAATCCCGATTCGTGCTTCCATGTAGGGTAAATCAAATAGAAAAAAGTCTTGGAAGGCGAGACTATCTAGTGAAAATCTAATAGTAGATACTGCGCATCTAATGTGTTCACTGCAGCATTCGATTCGATGTCCATCTCCTGCCTGAAGCCAGTGTTGGTCTAGTAGCAAATCGAATGCACATCGAATGGAAAACCGAATAGAAAATAGTGGAAATCAAAAAGGAATAGAAAAAACTTCAGAGCAGGTTGAATAGTCCAAATCTAATAGATATCGAATCGTACAAGGAATGAACCTGTGTGTACTGTATGCACCATTAGACTCCTGCTTATGTACTGAAATCAAGGCTAGATTAACACTAGTAGTGGGTACACACAGTGCGGTTTTGCTTGTGATTCGATCCCGATTCAATTGGGATTGAATCGGGATCAAATTGAATGGTACACAAAATGCATTTGATGTGACTACGTAGTACAGATCTGTACTACGGATGGAGCCGGCCTCTTCCATCCAGGGGCTGGCAGTTGGATCGCCAACTGCCAGCCGCCGGAAGGGTACGTGCGCGCATCCCCTTCTAACGGAGCCCCGCCACCGGTCCCTGTCACCCACCTCCCCGCTCCCTCCCTGCCTGTTTCCCTGAAGCGGAGATGAGCAGGGTTCGCGCCCCACGCAGCACGGTAACTGGGATGCGTGTGCATTTGGGATGCTCCCGCTTCCCAGTCAGATGGAGCACCATCTCGCCCGCGGGGGCAATCTGGCGAGCCCCGGCGCTGGCTAAGAGGTGCTCCATCTATAGTCTTGCCTGAAAATACTATTTTTCTGTTCATTTTACACTACACGGGAGCAAGCAACGGGATTGAATCTGCATCGAATCTGCATGTAGAAAAACCATTCGATGCCCATTCGATTTTTTATTCGATTTTGCTTCTATAAGCAAAATTGAATAGAAAAATAGTGCATATCTCACCGTGTGTACCCTCTATTAGGCAGATTGAGTGTCCACTCCAGGCCTCCACTTAAAAATAGTCCCATATTTTGATGAGCAGCCATCAACTGACCGCACGGTCATTCATAAATTACTGAATTTCTATTTTTTCTTTTACCTAGCACAGTGATGCAATGTTTGTATTTGTGCATATTTAGAGAGACACTGGGACACATAGCTTAGGGGATGTACACGCCCACATGACACTAAGGTTCTTGATCATTTTCAGCACCAAGCCCATGTGGCCCTATGGAATTTACGATGAATTTTAAGCAGTTGTTCACCTATTGGGGTTTATTCTGATTCCCTCTAATGGACAAAACCATGTGCACTGCAGGTGGGGCTGATGTAACATGTGCAGAGAGAGTTAGATTTGGGTGGGGGGTGTACTTCAAACTGATATCTATATTGCAGTGTAAAAATAAAGCAGCCAGTATTTACCCTGCACAGAAACAATAAAAAAACACAAATGTAACTCTCTGCACATGTTACATCTACCCCACCTGCAGTGCACATGGTTTTGTCCATTTGAGAGTGATTGTGCCTTTCCGAGTGAATCAGAATAACCCCCATTGTGTGCATGCTGTGAAAGCCTGCCTCATTAAAGTCACTATCTCCTAGCATTCTGCATTCTCATAATATAGACTTTCAGCTAAATAATCCCCTATGCTGCACCTCAGTGATTCTGCACGGTGGTGCTGGTGGTGGGGGGTTGTTGGGGGCAATTAATTTGTTCGCAAGACAGGCTATGTGCCGTATGTGCCAGCAGATCAGCGTGTGATCACTTGGAGTGACAGAACATCACAGGTAGAATATTATTCCTTTTACCTGTCACCCTCACTGCCATGAATTGCCATGAATAGAGATTCGGCTTTCAAATGACACATTAACCCCTTACTGCTAACTTGTCATTTGCACATCACACGTCTCTTCTACTTGTGATGCGTGTGCTGGATTTCCTTTAAATGATTTGACTTGCGACTCTATGGGGGAATCCAATTACCTGCAAACAGCTTTTGAGTTGCTGTTGAAATTGGAAGTAAAGTCCTCATGCGATTTGACATGCGGCCTGATGCCTCAAAATCAGATTAAAGGGGCCAAAATCACACTAGTGGATGGGCACCTTAAGGGGTACACATTTTTAAATTAATTTTTTAAATGGTAGTAAATGTGTGATATATCCCTGGATGCCCAACATTGACTAAGATTGATTATAATTGAACTGAAATTAATAAAAATCTATAAATAAAAAACCAAAACCAACCAATATACCCCTAAAAAATTATAAAAAGGATATGTGCATATACATTTTATGGGCCCTTGGTATCATTACTAGGATTTGGATGCATTCCTACTGTCACTTACTCTATTTTCCGCTGAGGGTGGGGGATGGAGTCACAGTGGAGGGGAGGGAAGCAGCAGGGCACAGCAGAGAGGGGGCCGGGCCAGGCTGGGCAGGGGCGGAGACTTTTCGATAAATAGGCAGTGGGTGACATGGCAGTGGGTGACAGGGAGAGGTAGGGGGTTACAGGGAGTGGCGAGGAAAAACAGTAGGTGACAGGAAGAGGCGGGTGACAGGGGCAGAGGCACAAGAGATTGTACATGTCTATTTTATACATCTCGACACCTCTTCTGTGCGTGCCTGTCACAGCTGCTGCATGATAATTGACTTACAGATGTTGCTGCCATACACCTACTTACATGAAGGTTTTCATATTGTCATTTTATTTGTATAATATAAAGAAAAATATCATAATATTGTCCTGATGAAATATTATCCAATGCAGCCATTATTTCCATGGTGATATGTTTTATGTCCTTGACACATTCTTTATATAGCAGTTACCTTTTATGCTCACTTAGTTTCTATTAATAGATCTCTACCTTGACAGTGTGTTAAATGTTGCTGGCCACAGTGGGCAATGTATAACAGTGAGGGTGCTGGGGTGGTTACACGTAACTACTGGGTGTTTAGTAACCCTTGTTTCACAAACCTTAGAGAATGTGTAAAGGATGTCATCATTCTCAATTTCCTTGTTTCACTTCTCTCTCATACCACACTTGCCTGCCCTGCTGAAGTAAAGCCTATTTATTATCAAAGTGAAATGATATTAGATACAAGGTATCATACAGAATAGTATCTGAAATAGTTTACATAAACCAATTTAGATTAAATGTTTATTTTTTTTTTATTAAATTTGTTTATTCATTTTCAGCATTTTTACAAGATAACACACAGATATGAATATATATATATATATATTCGGGCTTTAAGTGCAAAATATTACAACAGTTAACAGACAGTTATCAATGCAGTAAAAATCACACCTTTCCATATACAAATTATTACACCATCTATTTACTTTCAATAATTAATCTTCTATTGGTTTATATCTATACTATAATGTCTCTTATGTTTTGACTGTTTGTTAACCGTATGCTTTTAATCTTTTCGGCCCATACACTTCCAAACAGTGAACCCATAACATGACGAACATACAACAATAGACAAGGAAATTTCAAACTCCTACCCTAGGGCAGTGAGTGGATTTATAGGAGGGGTGGGGAAAAGATCTATATCCAAGGGGGGGGACTGGGTTGCTCGTTGTTCTTTAGAGCTTGCGTTTCCTTTATCTGATTATATCTGCGTATGTAGCTCCCTTTTATATTAAAACCAATAACCTTCTATCAGTGTGGTTATGAAAGGGAGTTCATAATAACTTTTCAGCAAATATCCACATCAAATAGTGTTTAAAATTACCCTTTGGGGAATGATGGCTGGTTATCAAAATAATCTCTCTATTTTTCTTAATCCTCCCCTTTTCCTCTTTCTCTTCAATCCTCTATCTTTTTAACCCTAATATCCCCCTCTATTTACAGTATTATTCGACTTTTATGCCTTTATTATAAGCCAGACCTCCTGATTACTATCACTTTTCCCCTCCCAAAACCCGTAAAAATCCCAACAAGAACCCACATACAGACTACACATAGACAAAACACTTAGCTGCTCCTCCTTCTCTCTCCCTTTTGGTCACCGAGTAATGTCCATCACGAGGTAGCTACATTACCTATGAGGCAGGTTAACATACTCAGCATATTTTTATATAATCTATTAATACTTATATCTTAATGATTCTTTTTCATCTCTGGTAGAGTCCCTTCTAACTAATTGATATTACTTCTAATATATTTATAAGACCTGAATTCGTCCCATAGAGTCACTAATCGTAGATTGGAGAGGACAGGAATAGAGCATACCATACAGTTATTGGGGGAAGGGAAATGTGAGGGGGGGGGGGGGGGGGAAGGAGTGGTGTTTCCATGATCCCGACTATTCTATTCAATTGGTCTCCGCCGCCTAAACTAAGCTTCTCTATTTAAGTTCTCCCTGCCCTTTTGGTCATATCAAATTATAGAGTTGTGGAATTCTGCCCACGGCGTCCATACTTCCCTAAACAGATCCATTTTCTCCTCTACCATGGCTGCTAAATATTCCATTTGATAAAGATGCCACACCGTCTCCTTAATTGCTGGCATAGATGGAACCCTATTTGATTTCCAATGAGTAGCTATTTTTATTTTCACAGCACTCAATATAAACCATATTAGTTTTTGGGACGTTGTTATAATCCCTGGAATTTTTAAAGGGAGCAGTACATATTCAGGAGACTTAGGGATCTCTATATTTGTAATTTGCTTAATTAAATCTAGTACTAATTTCCAGGTTTGTTGAATTTGTGGGCATGTCCAAAAGATATGTGAGAGATCCCCTCTATTCCCGCAACCACGCCAGCATAGGTCGCTGGCCCCAGTGTATATATGACTTAATCTATTTGGGGTCAAATACCAGCGAGAATATATCTTATAAGAGTTTTCTCTATAACGAATTGACTGGGATACTGATATCAGATTTTTTCTGATCCTCCCCCAATCTTCTAGGGCTAGTTGTTTCCCAAACTCTGACTCCCATATCAATTCCTGTGGGAGGCGCTCCTCTTTATGGTACTTTAATAGTATTTGGTACACAGTTGAAATAATACCCTTAAATGTTGCCCTTTTCAAGCATAGTACCTCAACTACCGTATTAACTTGGTTCTTTCTCGCCTGCTGTGAGTGGGAGAGAAAGCTATTTATCTGGCAATATTGATAAACGCTTCTAGGCGGAATGTTGAATTTTAGTGCTATTTCTGAAAACGGCGGGAGTCTACCTGACATTTCTAGTTCGTTTAGGAATAATATATTTGTTTTTGACCAGTTTTTTTTAAAGGATAATTCTTTACTTACTGGGAATTGGGGATTGTCCCACATTGGTAAGAGAGCATTAGGAGTGTTTATGATCTTATATTCTTTAGTTATTTTATCCCAAAGGGACAGAGAGAATTCAATTACTGGGTGAGCTTTTTCCCTGATAGGTCTGTTGCTTTTCGGCACCCAGAGTAGCGTGGATATAGTTGATATATTCCCTAGTTGCGCCTCTAGTTTGACCCATCTGTGTGTTTCTTTATTTGAGTGCCACATCACTAGTTGTGATATTTGGGCTGCATAGAAGTAAAGTTTAAAGTTAGGTACCCCCAGCCCACCTTCCCTGGTGCCGTTCTGTAATGTCTTAAAACGAACCCGTGGTCTTTTCCCTGACCATAAAAAGTGGGAGGTAATGCTATGTAGGTTTTTAAAGACCAGGGGGGGGACTCTAATAGGGAGGGCTTGAAATACATATAGCAAACGTGGGAGGACGTTCATCTTCAAAACGTTAGCTCTTCCCGTCCACGAAATATGAATTTTGGCCCAGCCTTTTATATCGTTTGAGATCTCATTCAGTAATTTAGGATAGTTGGCATCATATAACTTATGATAATTTCTTGTAATATTGATGCCCAAATATTTCAGGTGACTGTTTCTCCACTTACATGAAAAAGTGGTGGCCAAGTTTTCCTTTAAACTTGGAGGAAGGTGGAGGTCCAGAATTTCGGTTTTTGCTGAATTCATCTTGAAATTCGAGATCACCCCAAATTCTAGGGTAGTCTGGAATACTTTATTCACTGACTTCAGCGGGTCCGATAATGTTAGCAAGATATCATCCGCGTATAACGCGATCTTATATTCCTCTGACCCGATCCTGATACCTCCAATTTCCTTCTCATTTCTAATTTTAGCCGCCAAGGGTTCAATCATGAGTGCAAAGATCATGGGCGACAATGGGCACCCTTGTCTAGTTCCGTTATTAATTCTAAAGGGGGATGAGTTATTGCCATTTATCGAAACCACTGCCATGGGATTTTTATATAAAGCTTGAATTCCCTGTAGAAAACGCCCACAAATTCCAAATCTAGGGAGTAGCAGATCCATATACCTCCATGAAACCCTGTCAAAGGCCTTCTCCGCGTCTAGGCCCATGACAAGGGCTGGGGTTTGTGTTATATTAATAGCTGAAATGGTGTCCACTACTCGCCTGATATTTTCAAAGGCCTGTCTATTCGGTATAAAACCCACCTGATCCGGGTGGACTAGTGAATCTATCACTTTTGCCAAACGATTTGCCATAACTTTAGCAAAAAGTTTAAGGTCGGTATTAAGCAAAGAAATAGGGCGATAGTTACTACATACTGTGGGGTCACGGTCTGGCTTGGGAATCACTATTATTTCGGCTAATGTTGTCGCCTGATCCAGGGGATGTCCCTCTAGGATCGAGTCAAAAAACGTTTTTATCTGTGGGGCCAAAATTTTACAAAATTTTTTATAATATATGGCTGAAAATCCATCGGGACCTGGGGCCGATGCGTTTTTTAAAGTTTTAATGGTGGCTTCGATTTCCACTAGCGAGATTGGTGCCTCTAATATTTCAATTTGAGGCTCCGTTAACGACGGCAAATTACAAGACTCCATAAACTCCTTAAATCTCACTTCTGTTTCAGCTTTACTAAGTACATTGGGAATATTATATAAATTATAATAATAATCTCTAAATGTCTGCGATATTCCCCGTGGATCGCAGGGAATATAGAATGTTTCTATCTGTTTGTTTATGTATCCTTGAAATATAGGCATACGAAGAAGTAAGTAGAGTAGAGTAGACTATGCACTTAACTGAATAGACCTCAATGCTGTGAGTTGCCAGTGTTCACATCATGATACTGTCAACTCATTGGGTGTTCCTATAGACACTCAAGAGTATTTGTTTATATAAATAGACACTAGACAGTAAATTTACTAAGATGCTAGAGTTCTATTCAGTGGCGTAGCTATAGCTCCGCAGCCCCCGCGGTGGAGGGGAGGCGCAGAGAACCTGTGGGCGCCGGGGATCTGCGGGGCTATAGCTACCACTTACTCGCTGCTGTCCGGCCACATCTGCCTGTCACGGTCCTGTATCTCCCGGCGCCGGCTCCTGCTGCTATAATGAAAACGGACTCATAGAAAATGGCTGCCCCCATATACTGCAGACAGTTTTCTGTCTGCAGTATGGGGGCAGCCATTTTCTAAGAGTCCGTTTTCATTATAGCAGCAGGAGCCGGCGCCGGGAGATACGGGACAGTGACAGGCAGATGCGGCCGGACAGGTACGTCGAGGGGAGGGAGGGAGGGGGCCGAGGGGAGGGGGGCGCCGAAAAATATGCGGCGGGGGGGGGCGACAATTAGGTAGTTACGCCACTGGTTCTATTTCACATGTGATGTTGCTGTGGGCAACCAATCAGAATCGACTTCTTATTTAATTCATTCATTCACAGAGCCCTCTAATGTCATATGGTATACACTAGCTGTGATGGCCTTCAGTCTTACATGGAGCAGCCTGGGAACAGGTTGACATGCAGATAGGTCAACATGAGTTTACGTCGACATGAGTTTAGGTCGATATGCAGTAAGGTCGGCAAGACTTAGGTCGACATGGGTTAGGTCGACAGGGTCATTAGGTCGACATCAGTTAGATCGACATGGGGTTTTCACTTTTTTCTGAGCCGACATGTGCCGACAGGCAGTATTTCATGCCCTACCATCCACTAGGGCATGGTGGGACAATAAAATAGTGTGAGGAGCGTAGCGAGGCACCGTGCCCAAAGCATGGCGAGCGCAGCAAGCCATGCGAGGGGACGTGGTGGTACGTGTTGGTGTCCATGTCGACACAACATGTGCCGTCGGGCGGTATTTCATGCCCTACTGTGGACATAACTAGGACATAATGGTAAAAAAAAAATGACAAAAAAAAATTACAAAAATTTTAATAAATAAAACCATGTAGACTTTTTCACTGTCGACCTTACCCATGTTTGTTAATTCCTTTACCCCTAAAGATGTGCGAGACTCGTATATATAAATAAAAAGAGATTAGGATGAGTCCCACAAGTCAAAAACTCAGGAGTGATGACAATGAGAAGAAACAAAGTGAAATTGTAAATAATGATACGGATTGTTTTTGCTGTTGTTTACCCAGGGCTCAGTTATACTGCTTTCACATTGCAGAAATGGGTAATGACACGGTATTCTTAAATGGGACTTTAAAACGGGTCTGAGCCTTGAGACCTTTCACATTGCAGGTGAAACCCGTTTTAAAAATCATTTAATACCATTAAAAATTCAACCCGTTTAACCCCCAAGGGACACGTTTCAAGCCATTGAAATAGAGCCATTCACACTGCCTAAAAAACGGCTTTAAAACGTGTAGGACTCTGCTTTTTAACCGTGTTGAAATACCGGTTATCTTTAACCGGTAAATCAACTTTGGCACTTTCACATTGCAGCCTTAAACGTTTTAAAATGGGAAAAAAACGGCAATATACCGGTTTAAAAGTGCGATGTGAAAGGGGTATTATTTCATAAAATGTCTAGGATTATTTCTGTGCAAGGTCATTCATGTGTCAATAAAGTGTAACAGTTTAACTCTAATAGGATTTATATGTTTTGGGCAGTGGCGTAGCTACGTTTTGGGCGTTAGGGGGGGGCGCCCATACCCACCCCCCGCCGCCGCCCCGTCAAGCACCCCCCCCCCGGCCGCCCCGTTGCCCCGCCGCCCCGCCGCCTATGCTAACCCCCTCCCCCGCAGTCTTACCTATCGCGCTGCGCTGGTCCCGGCCGCTCCGTTCTTCTGCTGAGGACCACCACAAAATGGCCGCCCCCATACAGCAGACAGTTTCAGAGAACAGTGTGCTAGATGGGGGCGGCCATTTTGTGGTGGTCCTCATCAGAAGAACGGAGCCGCCGGGACCAGCGAGATACGTAAGTCTGCGGGGGATGGGGGGGTAACTATAGCACCGCAGCCCCCCGGCGCCCCCACATGCACAGCGCCCCCCCGCGGTGGCGGGAGCTGCGGTGCTATAGTTACGCCCCTGGTTTTGTTTTTGTTTTTTGTGGCAAATGCTGGATTTTTAACTGCTGTTATATGGAGTACAACTTAGCTTAAGGTGTAGTTTACTGCATACAATCCAGCTACTGCCAATGTCATTGAAAATGGTGTTATTATTAGTGATTATACTTCAATAAATGAGATACCATTTTAAGGATGAATTTCTCAGCGTCTGACGAATTGTTCGTTTAGATTGCTCATGGCATTGTTTGTTTAAAATCAAATTTAAAAATGTAATTTTGGCCCTAGAGTTCTTTCCCTGGATGCGTCAATACGGCATGGCTAAAATTACCCGTTTTGCTCGGCTACTCGAAATTGCTGCAAAGGAACCGGTTCTTTTTTCATCCTATAACAAACCACCAACCTCGCTATAAAATGAATCGTACTTTATTCGTATGCAAATTTTTCACACGGGCCACCTAGTTTGTTTATACTCCTGTACAGTGGCTATACTTCCAAATAATGGCAGTTTGCAACACTACCTATCCTTGACTCAACTTTGATTTTGCAGTTATTCACCTTGTGCACTAAGAATATCAAGTGTCTAGGGAAGTGGAAGTTGTAGTATAGTCAAGGACTACTGTAGTATAACAGAACAACTGCTTTTAGCATTATTTCAGCGGTAAGAGATGCTGACAACCTGTAGAGCCGTTTGTGAGTGCACTTTCACTGTAAGTATACTTTGTTTATTGTGTTTGCATTTTTTTTTCACCCTCAAAGAAAATTACAGTATATTGCCATAAAGCCAAAGAAACGAAAGCATCCAGAATGAATTTATAGAATCATTTCTGTAGAAATATGTCGGTAGTTTTTCTCAACCTTGAACACAACATTTTTTTCTAGAAACTATTTTTTTTTTCAGTATTATACCACGGTTGCTTACCCTCCCGGAATGGCCGGGAGGATCCCGAAAATCGGGTCCCCCTCCTGGCCCCCCGGAAAGGTGGGCGACTCTCCCGGATTCTGGGGGACCCCCACGCCACCCCCGATTGCGGCGTCTTTCCCCTGACCTCTGCATTTAAATGCAGCAATCCGTGGTTCTCAGAGGAGGGGGCGGAGCTAAAATGTCCACAATCGCATAATTTCAGCCCCATCCCCCTCCACAGAGATCCGTGAATTGGGGCATTTTACATCATGGGGCGGAGCTTAATGACATCACGCTCAAGCCCCGCCCCTGAACTGCAGCTGGAAGTCTCCTCTCCGGGCTTCTCCCGGAGAGGAGACTGATAAAGCCGGCAACCCTGTATTATACCTTATATTTGCCTTTCGCTGCTCCTAATTGCTGCCTACATCTGGAAATGTGTATTACAGTAGCTAGCCTTTTATAATAATTTTAGCATAAAGCGTGTTTATTTGTAAAATAAAAAGAAACACTGCTTGCAAATAATGCCCTGCACCAGATAATAAGCGTATGTGTGTTGGGCTTTTCTGCCTGGAATCACAGGGTTGTTCTACTGGTGGCATATTAATGGGCATTACTTTTGCCGCTTTGTGTGCTTGCTTATTACCGGTCTTTTCCTGCTGGTTTATTATAGGATTTTACTGCGCTGATGGCATGTTAATAGTCATTCCTGTTACTAATAATATTAGCCGCTGCTACACTTGTATGTATTACTGGGCAGAAACCACCGTGCCTTATGTTTATTACTGGCCACTACTCGATTCCTGCATACAGTGCCACATGAAAATAGCAAAGTGTTTCTGCAGGAAAGCTTTAACAGGCAGCACTCAAAATAATATGTCCAAAAAGTTGCCATGCACAATCCATATAGTAATATAGATAAACAAGCACTGGGACTGATTCAAACCAGTTAGCCAGGCTGAGTAAACTCGCAACCTAGAGAACAGGTAAACGCCGCCTACCCCCCACCTCTGAATGGTCCCCACTCCTTCCTCCATGGTTGGAAACATGAAGAACCAACTGTACCTATCCTTTGCTCCAGGCACCGATAACACAATAACAACCTTAACTGGCTGCCTAGCTGAGCTCCAGGAGTGGATGAGTGCCAGTTGGCTGAGACTTAACCCAGATAAAACAGAAGTCCTGATGATAAATCACAGGACAAGACGGCAGCATAGCCAACTGACAGGTCTTAAGCTGGGGGGCACAGCACTAAAAAACTCTGATCATGTGTGGAATCTTGGTGTTGTCCTGGATAGTGGCCTGACACTTAAACATCAGGTGTCAGCCACAATCAAATCCTCATTCTTTCATCTGAGAAACATAGCCAGAATCAAGCATTTAATTCCCTCAGAAGACCTTCCTAAAGTCATACATGCATTTATATCATCACGACTAGACTACTGCAATGCTCTCTACCTGGGTCTTCCAGCAAAAGAATTGCACCGCTTGCAGCTGGTACAAAATGCAGCCGCCAGACTATTAACTAACCAGCCCCGCTCCTGCCACATAACTCCCATTCTCTACGCCCTTCACTGGCTACCTGTAAAATGGCGAATCGTTTTCAAGATTGGCTTACTCACTTTCAAGGCCCTACATGACCAGGGCCCAAGGTACCTGCAACAGCTGCTGATCCCTTACTGTCCTACTCGATTACTACGATCCATTGAAGAAGGACTACTAACAGTACCCAGAATCTCCCTGAATTCATCTGGGGGTCGAGCTTTCAACTTTGCTGCTCCAACTCTGTGGAACTCTCTTCCTCGCACAGTGCGAGAAGCGCCCACTATAGAATCCTTTAAAAATAGACTAAAGACATACTTATTTACTCAAGCATTTCACTGACATCTACTGTTAAGCTTGTTTTGTATTTCGAGCTGTAAAGACAATGTGTGAAGCACTTTGAGTCCTATTGGGAGAAAAGTGCTATATAAATATCATTATTATTATTATTAAGAACCAGCCTTACTGGCATGTGCAACCACAGGAAATTCAGTGGAAGTGGTGTAACAGTGTCAGGTCACAGTGCTCCTTCGTGGCTTTTTCCACCCACCAGTGACATAAACTACCTTCCACTAAACGAAACACAGAAATTTGGCCATCTGGATAACTGTTTGTAGGATGCTGGGGCACAAGCCCCAATTTCAGTTTGAGCCTGTAACTTCTGGGACTGTAAACCTAGACCTTTTTTTGAAAGACTTATGTGGTCTATATGTGGCTTCGAAATGATGTGTTATATTGTCCACCTCTCTGCTCCTAAGCATATTTTGTTGATAGGAGGTTGCGTCATATTCGTGTAGTCCTTAACATATATGAACAAACATTAAGCGTTAGTTCTGATCTGACACAAAGCCATGTTTTGCTTAACTCTCACACAGAAATGAATGAAAGGAAAAGGAAGAATTTCAAACAATGCTTTACAAGTGCTGCAGTGCAAAGGCAGTACATATCCCCGTCTCATTGCAATCCGTGTCACATTCTATAGATGTTGCTAAGTAATAGACTTGCCCTGATGCCAAACATCCTGTTTCTTGTGTAGCAGATGAAATTGTCAGAACAGAGGCCTCTGTTTTCTTCTTATTGTTTCCCTGCTAGAGAAGTCATATACGTGCAATATGAAATGGATGAGTAGTTCAGGGAAGATGTGGAACTACAGTACCATTGGGGCAGCAGGTGCTTGGCTGGGGGGAGCAAAATTTGTAGTTACACGGTCACCACTGCTTCAATATGGGCCTCTGAGGTCTAAGGGTCCCACTAATACCCCGGTTACCCTGTTCCTGTTAACCATTGTTTTTCCCTGTCACACTCTGCCTCCTGCTGCCTCTCTCTGTCACACTTTGCCTCACACTGCCTCTCCCTGTCACACTCTGCCTCCCCCGTCACACTCTGCCTCCCCGTCACAATCTGCCTCCCGCTGCCTCTCCCTGTCACACTCTGCCCCCCGCTGCCTCTCCGTCACACTCTGCCTCCCGCTGTCTCTCTCTGTCACACTCTGCCTCCCACTGCCTCTCCCTGTCACACTCTGCCTCCCCCGTCACACTCTGCCTCCCATTGCCTCCCCTGTCACACTCTGCCTCCCGCTGCCTCTCCCTGTCACACTCTGCCTCCCGCTGCCTCACCCTGTCACACTCTGCCTCCCTCTGTCACACTCTGCCTCCCGCTGCCTGTCCCTGTCACACTCTGCCTCCCGCTGTCACACTCTGCCTCCCGCTGCCTCTCTCTGTCACACTCTGCCTCCCGCTGTCTCTGCCTATCAAACTCTGCCTCCCGCTGCCTCTCCCTGTCACACTCTGCCTCCCACTGCCTCTCCCTGCCACACTCTGCCTCCCCTTGCCTTTTCCTGTCACCCACTGCAGTGCTGCATATTGGGATGGGGTGGAGGAGGAGCGGGGTCCGAATTATATTTTTGCACCTGGGCTCACCACCACCAAGTTCCACCACTGGCCCAGGAACAATCTCATGTACATGTGTATATATATGTATATATATATATATATATATATATATATATATATATATATATATATATATATATATATATAAGTCCCAGTCTTTCTGGACGATAGGAGTAATATAGGGCAGTCTCCAATCCTGTGGTTAATCAGAAAGCCCAGCACTTCACTCATAAGTCGGCTGCTCCACTCAATTGAACCCGAAGGTTCTCCTGAATCCAATCAGGTTGTAGGTATCTAGAAAGACAGTGTGGGCGCTCCAATAGTGCAAATTACCAATTTTTATGGAAAAACAATTTATTAAAAGCACGGTACAAGGCAACAGATGGGATCACGTACCACAAGCGGCGGCTCACAAATTGCCGCAGGTTGACAGCATAGGAATAGTATTTTTCAATACAGCAGGGTAATCCTTCCCCGTCGGCTCACGATCACAGTCACGTTGATGCTAGGCCACGCCCCTACGCGTTTCGTCACGATAGACTTCGTCAGCCCTCTGTGGAAATTAAAGATAGTACTATACAGTTTACATAGAAAATTACATTAGCAGATGCCTTTTATCATTTCTCTTCAATACAGTAGAGTAGCTACCATGCTGCAGACCCCGTAGCTGCTTGGGGGAGCGAGCGCCAGCGGGCTTGTGGTGGGCGCCGCCGGTGTCTATTAGGCGGCAGAAGCAGGGAGGGTGGCTCCAGTGGTGCACACTGCACAAACTCCGGGAGCCATTACTGTTACAGGGCTTTGGGGCTTAAATATGGCACCCTGGCTCCCCTGCTGTGCGCCGCTCACCGACAACTGCAGTACAAAGACTCTTGGACCTTTTCCCACCCACTTCGAGGTTCCTCTGACAGCGGAGGCGGGGTGAATGCTGATTACATCACAAATGCTGCAGCCTGCAAGAGGACCCATATGGACACAGATAAGTGACACAGGAATGAAGAGGGGTGAGGGGATGTGTACTGTTTCATAGTGTATAAGGCGCAGTATGGGGGGGGGGGGGGGAGCCAGACGATATTTTGGCTGGGGGGAGTAAATTTGTAGTTACACGTCACCACTGCTTCAATATTTGCTCTATGCAGCCTTCCTGTTTGTCTATTCAAGTAAGATCAGTACTAATATGTACTGGGGGGAGCTATTGCGGGATTCAATTCTAAAGTGTTGGTTACATTTATTAAACATATTGCATTATATATATATATATATATATATATATATATATATATATATATACTTATTGCATACCATTGTCTTGTTGGGTAGCGCTGTTACTGTACATTCACTTTCTTTTATTTGTTACTATGGCAGAGAAGCAGACAGGGGAAGCTGCTCAGCTGCTCAATGTGTGGCGGGCAGGATTGTCTGTCTTCCTTTTGGCCACAAGACAGAGGTCATCGGTGTACACTGATACCAACTCTATACATACTCTGGAATGCTTATATTATTTTTGGTCCATCCAGTGCGACATCAAGTGTACAACAGAGATGAATTACCTCTATAATTGTGAGTGTGTGAGTGTGGGTGTGTGGGTGTGTTTAAAAGGCCTTTGTGTAAAAATTAAATAACTATGTACTGCCGTAGTAAACAGGATGGTCCGTGAAAATTGGGACGGTTGGGAGGTATTGTTCCCTGAACCTGGGATCTGCCCTGTGTGATATGGTGGCGTTAATATAGAAGCAGAATAAATGTGCTATACAATCCTGCTGCTGTTAGGCTTTACATGTATCAGAAAGCATCTTCTTGTATTACATGTCATGCTTACAATGTAATGCCCTCCAGCATTATTGCCATCCCTTTCCTGTAGCTATTAAACAGTTGTTTGTGTGAGAAGAGACTGTTCCCAGAATGCTGCTATCCCGGCTGTGCCAGATCTGTGCATTCCTATCTCACCACAAGAAACATTGTATGCTGAGGCATGGTCAGGAATATCCATTGGTGCTGTATTTATGGGATAGCAGTTGCTGCTGCAGCTGAAATCTCTGCGTCTGTTGCTGCAGGACACAGCATCCAATTAGTTGTAATGTGAAAACGCTGCACCTAATATGGCGATCCTGGGCGTGTACTGTTCTAAAGAGCGAAGACAGGCTAGCTCTGGTCCTCAGCTCGCCGATAACGTTAATAAACAATCCTAATGCGCTCCACTGCTCCCTCTGGTGTTTTGAGATGGGAAGTGTTTTGTGCTTCTTTCTGGTAATATTAATCCAGTGAATTTTATGAACAATTGTTAATTTCCGGTTATTTAAATAGCGCACACAGGGGGGAATTTCTGGTTGGCTAGTGGTGAGTTTTAAAACGCCGCCCGTCGGCTGTTCGAATGACACCCCACCCCCCCCTGCCGCACTGTGAATGAATGATTTGCATATACATCAATTTGCAGGCTAGTGGACCATCAAATTATGGGGCAGATGTATGAAGTGTCGTTATGGGGGAGAAGGGGTATCAGCGCATGTTATGTGTACTGATACCTCTTCTTCCCCATGTATGATGGAGCCAGCGTGCGGTAAAGGACAGGGGCGTTATGCACCCCTGTCCATATCGGCGCTGCTATCTAAATGATAGCAGGCCGAATGTATGAACGGTCAGCTTTGCTGATCGTTCCGCCTTCTGCCCATTTTGGCTTTGCCAGCAGCAGGCTGGCGAAGCCCTATCTAAACAGCAGGGACAGCGCTGTCCCTGCTGTTAGCTGTGGGCTGCGCTGGGGATCTGCGCAGCGAGATCCCGCGCATGCGCCGTCGAGCCAGCCGGGGGACAGGAGACAGCGCATCAGTGTAAACTGATGCTCTATCTTCAGGAGGGGACATCGCCGGAGGGGGGAGTTAGCGCTCCCCCGCTTCGGCAGACAAGGTGTTAATACATCTTGTCGATGTCCCTCTCTGCTTCGCCTCACTAATGAGGCGAAGCAGGAAGTGTTATAGCGGCGTGATAAGCGTCGCTATAATACATCTGCTCCTATGTCTCTAGTCTTCCCAAATCTAAGTCAGTCTCTGCTGACTTTAGGTGCCCATACACGCTGCGATTATCGCATGCGTTTCGTACTTTTAAAGTACCGTGTACCTGCGGGGATGCGATGCGATGTCCATTAGTAACTATTAACTTAAAAAAAAAAGGCTAAAATCGCATCGCACCCGCACAGTACAGTACATCGCATCGCATCCACTTCAAGTGCCAAAATCGCATGGCAGCTTGAAGTACAAAAAGCACAACACACAAAATCGGTGCGAGTATGGGCACCGTTAGACTTGCGGCGTCCTGCTCTGAGAACTGGGTGGGCGGTAGACATGCTGTGACATTGGCTGCCCGTGGAGCTTACAATCTATATTCCTTACCACATGTACACGCACACACAGACATTCTAGGGTTAAATTTGTTTGGAGCCAGTTAACCTACCAGTATATTTTTGGATTGTGGGAGGAAACCGGAGTACCCGGAGGAAACCCACGCAAGTACGGGGAGAATATACAAACTCCACACAGTTAGGGCCATGGTCGGAGTTGAACCCATCAGTGCTATGAGACAGTAATGAAACCATTACACCATCCATGATATAATAACAAGCAATCAATGTCTTCAGACATTTTTGGAACTATATATTGTTTATATTTAGGACAAAGTTGCAGTTTGAAAAAGTTTAATGAAATCTGTGCGTTTCAAAGTAAACTGCAGTAACCTAACATTTCAGATATTATATTGGCTCTATGGTCTCTGTTGATTGGTTTCCTCTTTTAAAAAGAAACAAAAAAGAAAAGAAACACAAAAATGCCAGAACTACAGAACAAAAATGTTTACTTTTTTAAACACAGTTAAGTGTTTTTTAAACTCATTCCACCTTCAAATTTGTGAGAAGACAATTATGTGGCAGGTAAAGAGGATCTAGACTGCAGCCATCTAACTGACACAGTCTGGGAACTCAGTATGCTGCCGTCGCTGGCTTTCAAAAATGTATATATTTATAATTATACACAATATATTATTATTTCATAAATGACCACAGAAATCCATTATTCCCTCAAATGTATTTTTAGCAGAGAGCAATCTTCCAGTAGAAAGCTACTCCTGCCTATTGGGCTTCTATGGGCTGCAGCTGATGCAGTCTGTAGAGGCCAATGGTTTGTGCATGTGCAGTCCTGCCATCGCTTATGTGCATGTGGTGGCCCCTGCCTGATCCATTGCTCAGGTGCCCAGACCCAGCTGGAGAGGAGTCTGGGCAAGGGTAGCAGCAGCCAACATTAAAAAAAAAACAGATAGAAACCTTTATTGAATTTAACCAACTGTACTCAAGCCATACCTGGTTACCCTTCAAAAATGGTTGGGAGGCTCCTGAAAATTGGGTTATGCTCCTTAAAACCTGGACTGCACCGCACAAATGACCCGGGTCCGACCCGGGCTGTTGCCAGGTCGACCCGGGTCACTGTGCGGTGAGAAAGGGCCTTTTGAAAAAAATTTCGGTCCAGAAACCCAGCAATCTAACCCGGGTTAAAAGAAGGGTATTACACGAGTCGGTCCCGGGTCGCTGAGCAGTGTGAATAGGTTACCTGGGTTGAGCGACCCAGGTCCCATTCACTTCTATGGAGAAGGCAGCTGTGTTACCTTAGTGCTGCCTCCTCCCCCGCCCCCGGCTGACACATCACTCTGCTCCACCCCACCCCCTGGATGACATCAGCGACCCAGCAATAAGCAGGGTCGCTGTGAGCCGCAATTAGCGCAAATGCCAGGACCGTTCCCAAATCCCAGGTGCGACCCGTCATTTGCAATGTAAAAGCGGTGATAGTGTGGCTGAGGTTGGGAAACACTGAGGAGAAAGAGGGAACTTCTTGAAAAAAATAGTAGCGAGCAACACTCTCAGATCCTGTTAGTTACACTTATAAGAAACTTGCAATTAACACAGTTTTAGAAAGAATATCTGTCAGGCAGATATACCTGTGAAAGTTATTTCTCCTGTATACTAATTGGTGTAGGAGAAATTCTGTGCTGCGTTTGAAGTCTTAGCAGCTGCAAGGTAGCTGTGCATGGGGTATAATTATCTTCCTTTTTTTTTCGGCAATATAATCACAAGAACAATACAAGTGTGAGAATGTACAAAGCTGGCTATTTAAGATACATTACTAATAGTCCTGCATTTTCAGGTGTTTATTTCTTTTTCTTTACACAAAAGCAGAAACCACCCATGGAGAAGATAATTTCATTTAACTGCAGGAAAGAAATAGGGAGTACGTTCAATTTCCAATATTTTGAATCCCTTGAAGTCTGGATTCTGGGAAACTAAACAAATTATGAAGTATAATTATCTTCAATGAACGTGTAAATTAAAGGGTTGGCTGCATACATTTGCTGAAGCTTTGCTGTAGAGACTAACAAAATGGAGGTAAAAAGAAAACCTGCTAAATAGGTTTGTTTAAACCTTTTTCATATAAGAGTAGTGTGGCCATGCTGTCGCTGCAGTTGTGCTTGCTATTCATTCTCTCTGAAGTGTTCTTGCTCCTCCATTTGGTGTGGGGCTGTTACTTGCCATAAGCATTAATCATTATTATCTCATTTGGGTCTGCGATTTTACTGTCACTGAATGGAAGAAAGACTCCGCAGGAGGCTGACATTTCTACGGATTTTTATACTTCCGACCTATTAGGTTCAAGCTTATCACCTTCACCAGTGACCGGCAGCTCCAACTCACATCATAGTTACCTACTCTCCTGTATTCTGCAGGAGACTCCCTGAAATAACAGCAATCTCCATCTCTCCCTCATTGGTCTAGCAATCTCCCCCATGTCACCTAGCCCAAATTACACTGTTACATCATAGTTACCTCTCTTCCTGCATTCTGCAGGAGACTCCATGAAATAACAGCAATCTCCCTCTCTCCCTCATTAGTCTAGCAATCTCCCTCATGTCACCTAGACCACATTACACGGTTACATTTTTGGCGATAAGAGGAATGAGAGACAGATACATTTACATTGAATCATCAGCACCATTTCCCAGCACTTTACCAAGTATAGTATCTCTTACTAACTGCTTTGGGGCTCATCTACATTTGTATATAAGTCATAATAAAATATTCCTCTCAGATGTAGCAGTACACACCCACGCTTCTAGGTGCCACGTTCAGAATCTATTTTCACAATCTCTCCATATATGGAACTAGACACGCCTCAATGGGGCGCTTTGCTAAATTCTATTACAAACTATAATCTCCCTGAAACTAGTTTTCAAAAGTAGGCAAGTATGACTCATTTAGATGGAGGCGGACACTTTCGCCATGACCGGAGAGGAGACAGCTAGCCCAAGGTCCTGGCACCTGCACATGCACAGAAGCAATGGAATGACTGTGCGTGCACAATCCACCAGCTTCTCTGGACTGCATCGGCTGCAGACCATAGAAGCTGGCTAGCGCTGCGCAAAAGGCAAGGAAGTGGCTTCTACAGGAGGAACTATTTCTGCTAAATGCAGTCAGTTTGGCTGTGGTGTGTGTGTGTGTGTGTGTGTGTGTGTGTGACTGACAGGTATGCCTTCCAGTAGAAAAACACAGACTGCAGCTGGCTCACAGACACTGAGTAGAATGGCGGATTTTACCTGTGGGGGCTGCGGTCCTGCAGCTCATAGTTTAAATCCACCGCTGTTTCCAAACTTCAATTTTTTAAGTGATTACTCAAAACCCATCTCTAGAGCCCATCCTACCAGCTAAAAACTCATCATCATATTGAAGATTATACCGACAGGAAACACAAAGGAACAGCATCTAAATGACATATCTACACATTGTACACATTATACACGTAAGCAAAAAGCTGAGGAGCATGAATGCTTTTCCTCTCCATTACTGAACTGAAACATGGACACCCCTGGTCTGCCTTGCCATTCACAGAAGACTGTATAGTTATGCTCAACTCAAAATAGGAGTACAAGCTGTGTATTACATCCAAATGTATATCTTCTGTGCAACCGGATCACAACATTAATAATCAAGTCTCTGTCCCAGCCAAAGTGTCTATCCTCTAATAACAAGGGTTTGGATATGTATACTGCGGTGTACCTATATATCACTGGGTTGGTGTAAATCACTGTAATCGTGACCATGAGAGTGACAGAGAGAGTTATGACCAGGATAATTAGACATGTAGCTAAGGTTTTTCCACACTGTAATGTTCTGGGAGACTGTAGTTCATTCTTGTAAGATGTCCTGATTGATAACACAAGCAGAAGTACCCACAATGAAACTGCTGATTCGATGGGTAGGAAAAACCTAAGCTTCTTGTTGCTGGGTGTCTGAAGTAGACTTATTCTGAGTTTGATGTCTTTCCTACCTTATGCTAATGAGAGATTCCGTGCAGCTAAAGGGAGATTACAGTTGGTAATAGAATTTTGCACATTGATCCATTGAGGGGGGCGTGTCATGCTCCACCCAAAGGGCGTGTCTAGTTCCATATATGGAGAGATTGTGAAAAGAGATTGTGAAAAGAGATTGTGAACGTGGCACCTAGAAGCGTTGGTGTGTACTGCTACATCTGAGAGGAATCTTTTAAAATGACTTATATCCAAGGCAGTTAGTAAGAGCTACTATAATGTAATATATATGTATCTATCTCTCATTCATTTTTCCCCAAAAATATAACAATATAACACTGTAGTTGAAAGCTAGACTAATGAGGGAGAGAGGGAGATTGCTTTTATATCAGGAAGTCTCCTGTAGAATGCAGGAGGGGAGGTAACTATGATGTAACAGTGTAATGTGGGCTAGGTGAAATGAGGGAGATTGCTAGACTAATGAGGGAGAGAGGGAGATTGCTGTTATTTCAGGGAGTCTCCTGCAGAATGCAGGAGGGGAGGTAACTATGATGTAACAGTGTAATATGGGCTAGGTGACATGAGGGAGATTGCTAGACTGATGAGGGAGAGAGGGAGATTGCTGTTATTTCAGGGAGTCTCCTGCAGAATGCAGGAGGGTAGGCAACTATGCCATAAGTACCCCATGGTAGTTGAAAGTGATCTGTCATGAACAGGCTCCCCATACCATTTAAAGGGGCAGACTAGATGGACCAAGTGGTTCTTATCTGCCGTCAAATTCTATGTTTCTATGTTTCTATCCCACACGCTTTAATTACACACCTACGAACACACCCATGGCACTCTCAAATGTCATGGCAGTTCCATGCGTTCACATTGTCACCATCCAACTTTTTGTATGATAAAAGTCACTACTTGCTTCTGTGCATAGAGATCCATCTGATTTCTTCTGCCCATGATGAGTTATGCACAATGCCACACCCAGGGTCAGGGCTGGATTAACCCTTTGAATGCCAAGTGAATTTGTCAAAATTGGTGTGAAAATTGGCAAGCAAACCTTTACATTCATCATAATGGCATGTAATATTTACCTTATATAGGAAATATAATCTTTTTTTTTTACACAACATTTTTCATTTGAATTTATATAACAAATTTGAGTGGCGCTGGCTAACCCTGAACCCCCACCCCCACCCCCACCCCCACAGCCCAATAATAACCACCCTGCTGCAGCCAAACCCTAGCTTTATCCCACCTATCAGCCTAACCATCCGCCTAGTGCCTAAACCTAACCCCAGTATTTAGCCCCTCCCACAGCATAACCCTCCAATCACCCCTCCACAGCCTGACATTAACCTTCCCCTGCATCCCACCCCATAGCCTAAAAAAAACCCTGCTGTCTAACCCCAGTATTCCACTGTAAGGATCCCAGCTGCCAACAGCAATAACCACCACCACCACCACCCCCCCCCCCACCACCACCACCACCACCACCACCACCACCTTCCCCCCATCCCTGTAAGTAGTGTCATCCTGGAACTGAATCCCTCTGGTGAAGAAAAGTGTGATGTATTTGTTTTAGATATTAGATATTACAGTACATGGGCGATTACCTCTATTGCAGGTACAATCAAAGCGGAAATATTTTATAGTGGTTGGCTGTTTTATACATGTGTATGCAGTACCTGACCTTTCCAATATTGCCTGCAGCTTGTATTAGCTAAGCAGCAAGGATAGTATATTGTTTTTATGCTCCAAATCATTTTGCTGACGGATTATTTTCCAGCCTGGCGGTAATTAACATGCAACTGGATTTATTTCATGGGCCGGTGCTTTGATTTGAAAGGAGACAGAACATGCATAAGAGTATAGCAATCCCACATTCATTTCATGGTTAAATCACACTTGGCTTTGCTTCGGTTGTTTCCATGCAACATCTCCCATACAGAATGTCACATCAACAGCAAGTGTCTAGCTTTGGGTAGAAATAATTAGCCAAATGGTCACTGCAAAGCTACTGTACAATTTGGGTTTTATTTGTCAAACCTCACGTCCAGGTAGCATATGCTCTGTACCTGCTGTGTGTAATAGAGTTGTTTAAATTTGCATCTCAATGAAGGCTGTGCCAGACGTTATCGGAATTGCCTGTGGTTTTTGTTTACACAATAAAATATATTCCAGAACTCTTCGGGGACAATTGTGGGTTATGGATTACATTGAGGACAAATTGGTGGACTCTGTGCCAGAGCTAATCTACAATTGCCTGGTTCCTGTCCACATGAGTATATTCAATACAGAATAAGCCAAGAGAAAATGCCTTTCTCTGCATCATTGTTTCGCCTTTTCCCACCTCCTGCATCTTTACACCCGTATACGGTCCCTGTGTAGACAATATCTAGGTTGACCAATAATGGTCCACAGTGACTAGGTCAACATCTGGAAATGGTGGACAACATACCATAGGTTGGCATTGACAGAAGATCCACACAAGTGTAAGGTCGACATGGACATGGCCGATACACAAAAGGTCAACACAAGTATTTCACTTTTTTGGCGTAGACCGACTTGGTTCATGCTTTACTATCCAAGTGGGCATAGAGTGGGAGTATAAGAGTGCCCGAAGCATGGCGAGTGTAGTGAACCATGTGAGGGGACATGGTATACTTGTGTCCATGTCGACATATGTCAACATAGACACCCAAAAACACCGGAAAATTTTGTGTTGACCTTTTGAGTGTCGACCGTATTCATGTTGACCTTAAGCTAGTGTCGACCATCCAGCTATGTCAAACCTATGGTTTTGCGACCCTTTTTAATGGCTCAACCTAGTCACTGTCACTCTCGACCAATAGTGGTCAACCTAGGGTTGACCTAGACATTGTCAACCAACTATACCATAATCACCCTGTAACACTGTCAGTGATTCTGGATATGCCACCATAGGCACTCTCCATGGTGTGCACCAGAGGCAGAAGTCTGGGAGGCAATGGAGTCATCTGCCGCCGGGCTCCTGCTCCCAAGGAGGCAACTCACCTCCCCTGAGAGTTTGAATCAGTTAATTGAAAGCCATCAATATCGATTCTCTGGCAGAGTTCTAAAAATATGTATGTGTTCTCAATATTTTTGTATAAATATATATTTCCTAACACGTATTTTATAAGGTTGTAGGGGGGGGGCATTGTGCACGGTTGACTTAGGGGTAAATTTAATAAAGCTTCTAAAAATGAAGAGGTGATGTTGCCATAGCAACCAATCAAATTCTGTCTATCTTTTTTGACTGAGTATTTTTGTTCTATGATTTTCAATAGAGAAAATGATAGACATAATCGGATTGGTTGCTATGGGAAACATCATTTTTTTTAATTTATTTTTTAGAAGTTTTTGGAAAATTACCCTGAGTCAGTTTTTTTTTTATTGTGTTTTTCTTTGCGTTTGTTTAGAATATACAGTACTGTTTACTTCATTGATTTTAATACTGTTTCTAAACTAGCTTAGAAATAGTATTTTATTCGGAGATACGGTAAAACTGGTATTCGGATCCTTTTGTTGTGCAGTCATTTTGAACCCCGTGAAATGTGAATCTGAGAAATGCTTCTGAGATCGATGTCTAGAGGGCTGTAAATGGCACCTTTCCTGTGCGCCATCGCTACAGATGCATTATGTGTTATTCTAGAACAGCCTCGCTGGGTAACTGCAGCTCGCAAGCTCTTAGCCACATCTTTAATAACATTGACGTCACAAATGGATCAATACCTTTTTAAAATGAGTCACTCAGAAGAGAGAAATAGGCACAATGAATAGATTCATATTGGTATCAAATCAAATTATTCTAGATATATAAAGTTACCTAATATAACATTAAACTCTTCTGGCCTATTATTTAATAAAGCGTGGGTTAGCAATGCATAGGGAATAAGTGCAGTACTGTAACCTTAAACTAAGACTTCACTCTGTCAGGCCATGCATTGTACTATACATCCTGATGGTGAGGAAGGTGTTATGTGAGACGGCAGCTGTGTCCGTTCTGCAGACGGGGCAAGCAAATGATCATTCCAAGGCATGCTTTAGGTATTGGTTACAATCCATCTGCTTGATAAAAGACTGATGGGTTCCGTCTCAGCGGCTGTATCCAAGCTGGATTGCATGTGGTTCTAGGGGCACAGTTTTCCCAATAGGAACAACAAGATTTAATACGATTTAACCTAAAGTTATGTTTATAATGCTCCACAAAATAGCCGTGATTGTGCATCTGGAGGTCAAGGGCAAACACAGGAATTCCAAATGTACATGTGTGTATTTATACATAATGTACATATGGCATACATATAGAGGTCCGCTGGTGGGGCTGCCAGTGTTCTGAATCCTGATGCCGGCATCCTGAAGAAGGGAACAACCCCCCCCCCCCCCCACACACACACATGGCATAACCCTAACTCTTTCTGCTAGTACATAACCCTGGCCCCAGTACCCCGTTGCCTCCTAGTGCCTAGCCTCCCCCCAAACACTCAGAAGCACCAAGCAGCCCTCAGTGGAAGTACTCCCCCTCCCCAGCCCTCATTGTCAGCACCCCCCATCCCTCAGTAGCAGCACACCCCATCCCTCAGTGGCAGCACTCCCCCTCCCCAGCCCTCAGTGGAAGCACCCCCCACACCTCCACAGCCCTCAGTGGCAGTACCTCCACCCCAAGTGGCAGAGCCTCTGTGACAGTACTCACCCTCACCATCCTCCGTGGCAGTATCACCATCCCCAGCCCTCAGTGGCAGCACCCCCACCCCTATCCCTCAGTGGCAGCACCCCCCTCCCCAGCCCTTAGTGGCAGTACCCCCAACCCCAGTGGCAGTGCCCCCCACCCTCAATGGCAGTATCCTCATCCCCAACCCTCAGGGGCAGTACCCCCATCCCTACCAGCAATACCCCCAACCCCAGCAGCAGTACCCCCCTCACCACCCTCAGTAGCAGTACCCCCAGCCCCAGCTCTCAGTGGCAGCAACCCCCCCTCCCCACTCACCCCAGCCTCAGTGGTATAGCTCTACATCAGCTGTGAATGGCACCTGTCTGATATATGTCTGATATGATGGTTCAATTGAAAAATATAAGGTCCAGGAAAGAAAAGGAAAGAGAGCAATGACAATAATATTAACAACGCTCTTCCGACATGGGAGGGGAAAGTACAATATTTTGTGTGTGGCACCAAAACAGCAATAGGTGGATGATCCAGACCTTATCCACTTAAACATGAGATGTGAGGAGTTTATTACCATAGAAGCTGGATCAGGTGTAATAACGCAGCGCTCTTTGTCACCATCTGTGCCTGGATTACCAACAATTTCATTTTTTTTTTTAGATAATATATGAAGTTAATCCTACTACGTATAATGCATTAGCAAACACGTACAAGGTGTGAGATATGTGCAGTCCAGTAATAAATCCCACTCTTTCATAACATCAGGGTGAATATAACTAGGTCAAGTGACAATCCATCAACGGATCAGTGTGACTCTTTTACGAGATTGTTATATTTCAATACCCCACCATCTATATTAAGTCATTGCTTCTACATGGCTGCTTGGTAAAAGAAAAATAGATGAACAGTATCCTGTATGATTTATTTTTCACATAGCGTTAATTGGATTAATAAAATAGACTAGATAGTTATTAAGACACATGGCAGCGAAGTGAATGTATAATATTACATTGTGTATCGCATTTACCATTGCCGAGAGGTCATTTTAATAGTAATATCAAGGAAAGCTGAATACATCGGACATTAATGTGACTGTGGGGTCGATTTATTATAGCGGCACTTATCACGCCGCTAAAACACTTCCTGCTTCACCTCAGGAGGGGAGACAGACGAGATGTATTAACATCTTGCCCGCCAAAGCGGGGAGGGCAACCTCCCCCCTCTGGTGATATCTCTCCTGGAGACAGCGCTGTGTCCTTCCCACCGGCTGTCTGGACTGGACATGTGCGGGATCTCGCTACTCACGTGAGAACTCCAGCGCAGCTCAGAGCCAGCAGCAGTCCCTGCTGTGGGGATAGGGCATCGCCACCTGCTGCTGTCGAAGTTGATAGCTGCAGGAGGCATTAGGTAGGATCCAGGCGCGCACTATAAAATATCATAGCTGCGCTAAGCCTCCTCCCCCGTAGCGCTGCCCGTTAAACACCCCCATCGCGGGTGTCATACATCAGTGGAGGCGATATCCCATGCCATAACGCACGGGGATAGCACATATTCCCCTGATCGACAGTTAGTAAATCTACCCGTGTATGTTAGACTGACACCGGTACTGGCATTGCCAATGGCTTCTGCATATACATAGTTCAAATTGATGAAAGCCTCATTTATTTGCACAGGGGGCGATGTACCAAAGCTTGGAGAAAGACAAAGCAAAGAGAGATATAGAACTAATAGATTAGCTCCTGTCATTTTACAGATTTGCTAAATCTGTAATAGCCCACACTGGGGCAGATGTATTAAGCCTGGCAAAAAGATAAAGTGGAGATAGGTAAAAGGAGATAATGCACCAGCCAATGAACTGTGTTTGAAAATGACAGTTGGGAGTTGATTGGCTGGTGCTTTATCTCCTTTTACCTTATCTCCGCTTTATCTCCAGTTTATCTCTTATCCAGGCTTAATATATCTGCCCCAATGTGAGCAAACACTAAAGGCCCCCATACATTAGTCCGACTTGTCCTAGGGACAAGTCGGACCTGATTTCACCCTGCAGCTCCCCGGGAGGGGGACACACGATTAGGCACTTGATGTGCCAAGGTTTGCATATGATAAATCGCATGGATTTATCATATGCAGTCCCCGGGGAGCTGCAGTAAAGGAGGGAGCAAGGTGGGGGTTGCCGGGTAATAGAGAGCCGAGCAGGTGGAGGCTATTGTGGTGGGGTGTCAGCGGGAGCAGGGCGCTGGGCAGGGAGGATGACGCACGCTGGCTGCCGGGCAGCGGCGGGAGCCGGCCCGGGAGGAACAGATAACTTTAAGAAAAAAAAGCCCATACAGATGACTAGCAAGCCATTGATTGGCTGAGACCTCTCTCCCTATGCAGCCTCCCCCTGCTCGGCTCTCTATAGCCGGCATCCCCGGCCCGTTGTCATCCCCCGCACGGCTCCAGGGCTGGGCTGCACATAAGATTTAGCAAATCTTATTTGCAGCCCGTCCGACCTCCCGACCCCGATCCGATGCGCGGTCGGAGGGGGTGTCTGCAAGTGCGATTTGGGCCGATTTCATGGCCCGATTAAATCGTGCCCAAATCGCATAGTGTATGGGGGCCTTAAGAAGTCAGTGAAGGAAGAAGAGCAGATAATTCAGCCCCGTTTTCTATGGTGGGGGAGTGCGCTTGTGCATAGTCGCTCATGCACATGTGCATAGTCCCCCAGAGCAAATGCCTTTGGCGAGTTTTACACTCGCTGGAGCATTCGAATAATGATGGACAGACAGGAGGCTGTTGCAAGAGTCCACCCATAGAAAGGCTGGGTATACCTCTGTGAACGCAGGGTGCCCATGCCTGCTCAGGGCAGACAGCTGATGTCACATGACTCCAGTGCCAGCCCCCAATTCTGCCATCACCGTGCATGATAAAAGTAAGTATAGGCTTCCTTTTTGTCTGTGAAGGGAGGATAAATCATTCGATGGTGAGCGATCATCGAATGATATTTCTTCTGTGCGGCCGCGTCATCGTAGCGCAAGGATTCAGGCAGCGGAGGGCATGCGTTAGGCGAGAATATATGCAGCTTAGTGAGCAGGGCTGAATCAGGCCCATAGTCACATAGATTAGACAATTGCTGTACTTCTTCAGACATCTGGTTAAATGGAAACGAGAACATAGCTGCTCTGTGGAAGAAATATTTTCATTGACATTTTAAATATGAAGTGTGATCTGCAAATTTCCCACCTTCCACACGTTATGTTTGACCCGCCTTAGGAGAACACATCTCAGACCTCTATACTTTTTTTTTGCCAAGCCATATTTATTTTAAACCTTGTAAGCGAGGGGACTGAGTGTCTGTAATCAGGTGTCTGCACGGATGTTGTCGTGGATGTGATTTCGTTCTCTGCCTGCGGCTTCTACCTGAGACCGTTCTGTACAGATACGCTCTCCTGAAAGTCACATGGCCTCCGGACCATCCTTGTCATAGCGTTGCCAACAGACAGGGAAAAGGGTCTGAGTTTTATATTTAACTTGAAAGATTACAAAAAATGATTGTGTTAAAAAATGTTGTTTACATTTCTTTGATTGCTATATAAGTGTATATAAATGACTGCTTTACATAATATACGACTAAACTCCCCTCAAAAAGATGGCTTCTGCAATGTACTTTGAGCTTTGAGCTGTGACAGTTTTTAATCCACAAACTCTCCACCTCACACCCTGTCCCTATCTGCTCCTACCTCCAATTTATGTCTTCACTTCTCCCTCTCTCCATATCCGGCAACATTTGAAACAGATCAGTGTCCCTGCAAAATTGCTTTCACTTTCTGTTATGACATTTTTAGCACATTAAGGAGTAATTTGGTCCTTCAAGCGGCCTTTAGTGGTCACTGGCGGTACTTCACCTCATAGAAGTGAGGCGTAGTAAGCCTTTTATATATATAGATCCTTTGAGGTGGGTGGGGGGGGGGGGGTTTTAATTCCTGGTGAAGTGTCACAGGGCATTGCTGTACACATGTCAGCCCACCTTATTCATTACAGACTGTACCAGGAAGCAAAGTTCATGTAGAATTACACTTTTCAGGTATTTGTATTTTGCATTTGTGGTTGTAGGTAATGGCATTTTACACTCTAATGCTGTGTACACACGGGGGAGATATATTGCTCAGCCATATATATCTGAGCAATATATGGCTGAGCAATATATTGCTCAGTTTCTCCTGTTCATCAGCGACCAGAGATGGTCGCTGATGAAAAAGAAACTGCCGGGGGGAGCCCGGCAGTGGTAATCAGCTGGTCGCAGGAGCATGTTCCTGCGACCAGCGATCACCACAGGGGCAAAAACGGAAGCGCGCACCCGGCGATATATCGCCGGTGCACACTCCCATTGCGGGCAATATGGTCGCTCAGCGACCATATTTCCTGCGATTTTGCACAAAATCGCCCCTGTGTGTACGCACCTTTAGCGCACTATTCAGTTGTATGTAAATATCAGTTCATTTCTGCATTATATTGTATACAAATTGGGTCATGTGATATTATCATTTACTACTAACACTGATGAGACAACTTCTTTGACCCCTTTTGTTACTGTTGCACAGCTGGATGCATCATGAGGCTCATTTTGGCCAGATGCACATTTATTATTTATTAATAGTTTCTTATATAGCGCACACATATTCCGCAGCACTTTACAGAGAGTATTTGAACAATCACATCAGTCCCTGCCCCAGTGGAGCTTACAATCTATATTCCCTACCACATACATACATACGTACACGCACACACATTCACTCTAGGGTTCATTTTTTTTGTTAGGAGCCAAATAACCTAGCGGTATATTTTAGTAATGTGGGAGAAAAACGGAGTACCCGGAGGAAACCCACGCAAGTACGTGGAGAATATACAAACTCCGCACAGTTAGGGCCGTGGTGGGAATCGAACCCATGACCTCAGTGCTGTGAGGCAGTAATGCTAACCAAAATACATTCTATTAATGTGCTTAATTATATCGTTTCTTTTATGGTAAGTTTACAATTAATTACGGAACAAGCACATTTTGGACCAGGAAACAATAGTGCAGACGTGTTTCTGCTCAGCTGGTGACAGAGAGCGGCTTATACTCTGTCTGTTTACATGGGGGTGAGAGATTAAGGTCATTATTAATAACAACATACGCAGGAATAAGAGATTTGACCATGCAGCTGATAGGTTTGTTTTTGTTGGACCAATAGTTCTCCAGAGTAAAGGTATCACGTTCCCAAGCTAAATATGTCACTATCTGAGTACATAAAACGCTATAGATTTCTGTCTAAAAATATACCTAGTTTTCACAGTTATCCAATATATACCTCAACCTGCCATACACGGTGCGACAGGGCGGTACGATGTGCACTCCCACGCACATCCCATCGTACAGCACATAAAGTAATGGTGTGTACACATGGGGCGGGATGTACTAAGGGGAAAATGCGGTAAAACCCCCATTTTACCACATTTTCCTATGTACTATTACCCGGCCGCACCGATATCACCTATGGGCTTCTTTTCGCCGCCCGCCACATCGCATACCCCCCCTCTCCCCCTCCCTTAGGCTTACCTTCTTACAGGTCCTCCTGGACCCCGGAAGGTAAGCCCTTCCTCCCCCTAGCAACGCAGCCGGACATCCTTCCGGCTGCAGGGGAGGGAGGAGGCGCCGGGGAGAAGCAGGCTCCCAGCAGGTGATGGAGACCCCCTGCAGATCACATTACAGGTATCGCGGGGGGCCTCCGTCATCGCACCGCGATGCCAGCCGCATATGTTAGTACATACAGATGGGTCATTGTACATCCTTGCTGGCGGGTCGCCAGAACGTACGCGCTGGCGACCCGCCAGCAGCCTCGCCAGCGAGGAGACTGAGACGCGCGTGCGTCTCACGCGCACGCGCGTCTCAGTCTCCGTCGCTAGCGTGGCGGAAACCCTGTCCGTCTCCGCCTCAGGGAGACGGACGGGGTTAGGGGGGGGTAGGCGGCGGGGACCCCGGGTTACCGCCGGCAAGCCGGCGGGGACCCGGGGAAACGTTTGGAAGCGCCGTCGGAAGGGGGCGCGCGCGCCTCTCGTGCGCGCGCGCCCCCTTCTCACGATCGCCATGGCGCTGGCGGGGGATGGCGGCTGGCGACGCCAGCGCCATCCCCAGCAAAGATGGACCGTGACCCATCTGTATGCGCTGGCATCGCGGCGAGGGCATGGCGAAGGGCGGCAATGTATATTAATACACCCCGCCCACGGTGAGATTCCTTAGCTATTCCTCTCAGGGCTATTTCACACACTTCGGCTGACGCAGGGTGGCGAAACTCGCACCGCCAAAATCAGTGCCGTACACAGAAGTTTACAATGGACGAGACGGCCAGCCCGGCAGCCGTCCTTTCCAGTGGTGACATCCGGTTGCAAGCCAGCGGCCGGGTTGTGACCGTCCTGTGTGAAAGGACACAATGTCCATTGTTCACTACTGTGTACGGCACGGTTTTTGGCCTTGCGGAGTTTGACCGCCCGGCGTCAGCCAGAGCATGTGAAATAGCCCTAGATTTGATGTGCTATTTGCATTCAATTCACACTATCTACATTCAATTTACACTATATAGTCATTGCTGCCCTGTCTGTTTGGCTTTTCGATTTCAGCTGAACGGAAGGGCGAATCGGCATCGAATGCTTAAAACCATGTTTGATTACTATTTCATTTCTATGCGATACCGATTCTGTTTTGACTAAGGAGTTTTGTTTATTCATGTATTTATTATTTGTATATGGAATATATTTATTATTGTTAACTGTTGCTGTATGACAAAAATCACACTCATGCTGCTTTCACATTGCAGAAATGGGTAATGACACGGTATTCTTTAATGGGACTTTAAAACGGATCAGAGCCTTGAGACCTTTCACATTGCAGGTGAAAACCGTTTTAAAAATCATTTAATACCATTCAAACATTCAACCCGTTTAACCCCCAAGGGACACGTTTAAAGCCATTGAAATAGAGCCATTCACACTGCCTAAAAAACGGCTTTAAAACGTGTAGGACTCTGCTTTTTAACCGTGTTGAAATACCGGTTAACTTTAACCGGTAAATCAACTCTGGCACTTTCCCACTGCAGCCTTAAACGTTTTAAAATGGAAAAAAAACGGCAATATACCATTTTAAAAGTGCGATGTGAAAGGGTAGTCACTTTCTCCACCAGCAGCAACATTTGTTTTTCTGCCTCCATATGTATAAAACATTCTCCAATCCTTGTAGCGGGAACTGAATTCTGTGCATCACCGCCATGTCCACCGACCCAGATTACCGCTTCTGCGTTAATGCATGCACTTCAAGTAATTTATAAAGTTTAATGGAATAAGAGATTTAATAGTTTGTTCAGGAGATATTCAGTGATTCTGGTCAGGAAATGCTTATTGAAACGCAGGAAGGTTTTCCCCCTGTGGACAATTTAATCTCATCAGATAAATCACATTAAATCACTTAAAGTCTCATAAACAAATAATTTCACAAAATCTCTCAGAGAACGAACATATCCTATATATATATATATATATATATATATATATATATATATATATATATATATATATATATAGCTTCTAAAATCATATAGATGATAAAGGTTGCTTTTTTTTTTTTTTTTGGACTATACAGTGCCTTGGAGAACCCTTCAAATCTTGTACAGTACATACAGATGTAGCCACGCACATTGTAGCCACCATACGGCCGCTCGTGCATGTTTGAACAAAGCTAAACCCATTGCAAGGAAACGCCGCACAGCGATATTGCTGCGAAGATCTTTATTGGGAGTGAATTTGTTGCAATTATTTATTATTATTTATTAACAGTTTCTTATATAGCGCAGCATATTCCGTTGCGCTTTACAATAGCAGACAGTGATACAACAAAACAGGGTATTTACAGACAGTCAAAATGTAGGAGGGCCCTGCTCGCAAGCTTACAATCTATAATCCCATTACCATGCTCATGCGTCTATCACCACATGGCATTTGGCATAGAAATAATGAGCGTGGCTACATCTTTGAGTCCAGGATCTCAATTTGGAGATTGTATAGTCGCTTAGGGAGTGTTTCTGTAGTCCTCTTCTTGTTGGTCATGTGCCACCTTAAACCTTCCCTTAACCTGCAGGAGACTCGCAACAACAAAAACAAAACAAAGATTTTTTATGCATGATTAGATCTGATTGGTTGGTACTTTATCTGTCTTCACGTTTTGATATATATGCCCCCTGATTATTGCACATGTGTGGCTTTCTTCCATCACATACATCAGTGGGGGTTGACGGAGAAGGATCCTGAGGGTCCCTCTCCATAAAAAAATCCCTTCTACATTAGCACATAGGCTACTATAGGATAACGTCATCTACAGATGACAGGAATGCTTTGCATTCTGGAGCTCGTTAAATTCGACTGCACAAGTCTTTGTGGCCAGCAATGTATTTATTATTTAATTATGTATTATCAGTATATATATATATATATATATATATATATATATATAGGAGGTAGTCCCCGGCACTCCGGATAAGAGGGGTACTTGCCTGGTGCCTTCCGGGCGGGCACACCGTGGAGACAGGGGCCCGATGGATATAGCGGCGGTGGCGGCGGCACTCAGGTCTTGGTAGAAAAAACTACAATAGGCTGTAGAAGGTTTCAACGTTTCAGCGCTTGTCGCGCTTTTATCAAGAACAGCGTTATATATATATATATATATATATATATATATATATATAGAGCACAGAATACTCCTTTGCACTTTACAATTGGAACAACGGTAATAGAACAAAACTTGGTAATGACAGCTAGACTTAGGGCGGTATTCAATCCCACCGGTGAGGGGGTTTGTGCGGCGAGGATGGCTTGTTTTCAATGAGGATGGAAAACAAGCCATCCTCGCCGTCTAACCCTCGCTGGCCGCTCACTGTATTCAATGTTCCGCGGAAATCTTTGCCGATTTCCCGGAACGGCTAGATTTGCCACAAATGCAGCAAGCCCGCTGCATTTTGTGTCGAGGCGGCACCATTGAATATACCCCATAGAGGTAGGATGCTCTAGAGGGAAATAGACATTGAAACACAAGAGTTGGTGTTTTCCATTGCATAAGGTTATCTGCCGTGATCTCCCGAAGTTAGTATGTGTGGGTGCCTCTAAAATCAGATATTTTGGAGGACATCCTGCAAATATTTTTGAATAAATAAAGTATATGCTCCCAAAAGAAAAACACATATGGACAGTACAGTATACTATAATGACTCATTGGTTCAGTAGTTTCATAGCCAGGATCAATGTGCCTCCTTCTTTTCTCTGTTACTGCTATCCAGTGGCGTAACTACTGTAATGCAGCCCCAACTGCCGCTTGGGGGAGCAAGCCACAGTGGGGTCTATGTGGGCGCCAGCACCCGCTGGACGCACTGAAATGCTGCTGCCTGCCACTGCCCACTGGCTGAGCAACGGAGGCGAGTCAGCCGCAGCGTGGGTGCGGCCATGGCAGAGACGACAAATCCCCCCCACTGATTCAATTGACTGTACACAGAGCCGGCTATTGGCTACTGTGTACAGGATGGGCGTGCTGGGGCGGCCTGGGATGCGTCGGAGCCAAGGGAATAAGCAGTGTCTGCTGGTTTCTCTTCCTCTATCGTACTTCAGCTTCTCCTTTATGCCTGTGACGTCATCACCTCACGCTGGGGAAACACGCTGGAGAGGAGCCCAGGGAAGGGGGGGCGCCACAAACTTTTTGGCAGGGGGGAGCAAAATGTATAGTTACGCCGCTGCTGCTATCTACTGCTATTTGAAGTACATATATCTACACAGTGCGGCAGCTGTGTTGTGGAATGTCTAGTCCTCATGAGAAGGCAGACTGTCACCAATTCCACAGTGACGTCACTTGCTCCCAGTAAATTAATGATAGACACTTCGCCGGAAATGCTATTTCCAGCATCTTTGGATTCAGACGCTAGCAAGAACAAATATTCATTTATTGAATAGATGTCATTATAAGAAGCTTGCTACTACGAGGCTTTACTGAGCGCCGAGCAGGGTGTTAACAATTGTAAGATTGATGAATGTTCCTACAATAATGATCTGGTTAGAGGGCATTAATATGACATTTATTATGTGCATACATGCAAACATCCTATTAGCAATGTGATATCAGCATACAAATGGTACGTCTTATAATGGCAAGTATCTGCTGCTGCGGGCTTGGAGACTCTGATTATCCCAACCACAGCAGACAAATATCTATTTATAGCTCTGCTTAATGACTGTAATGACAGAGCTTCTGTTGAGAAATCTGCATGGATCATTGTCTTTTAAACAATAAAAAATGACTATTGCAAAGTAACAGTAGCCATTTTCATTTAAACCTCTACCCAGCAGCAGGTATTTCACCTATGACTATGCATTTTCTATAGAAGGCTAAAGCACTTATTATTATTATTATTTTTTTTTCATCATCTCTTTTGCCTGGTGTTGAAGATGCTAAAAGTTTACATTTGTAACACCGTGGGGGCTGCATATTGCAAACCTCTTAAAATACTGCAAGTCCTCCCAAGAAAGCATTTAAAATAACTCAGCCACAATAACTAGACAGTTAAGAAGATATCTCTAAAATCAAAAGATCTTATAATGAAGACGCTCCCAGGTCTCAGCCAACCTCCTCCCCCCCTACTGTTTTTATGATGTATGAGCTGATAGCTAAGGGCTCGGTTCTCACTGATGGGAGGATGCTGGAGAGTTGCCATGGCAACAAGAAAGCCGCAGTGGCCTGGTGAATAACAACGGGCCGGCTGGTGGTTGAGGGAACAAAAGGAAACGTTGTTTGTGTATACCCAAGGCACACACAGGGCGCTTATTGTCTGCACGTCGCATCTGGGAGGCCCATCACTGGTTTCAGATGGTAATTTAATCCACAAAGTAAAAAAGGGAATATATATATATGTATATATATATATATATATATACATACATACACACAAACACACATATATATATATATATATACACAAATATATATATATAACACACAAATAGACGTACATATATACTTTAGAGACAGACAAACGGTAATAATTGATTATTGCTATCTGCAGCGGCAGAAAGAAAATCATCCATACCGCCTCATCTTGATTAATAGGGAACTTAATCTAAGTTGAAGCGTGGAAAAGGTTAATATGCTCTGGTGTAGATACAGTGATTTCATTGGATAATACAGAAATGGTGATGGATGGATCACACTGGTTTTTAAAAGTTTGATTGCAGAAAATGTTTTATCTGCAGCATCGGAACATTTATCACAGTTTAGATCTTATATAAAAGTGCAGATGGTAAAACATCTCTCATACTCAGCAGAATGTTCTGCTTGTGATTAAAGGAGAAGACCTCGATATACAGTCATTTGTAGGGGGGGGGCTGTGGTAAATGAAGCGTCAGGGCATACTGTAGGTCGGTGTGAGAGATAAACTGGAGATAAATTGGAAGGAGATAACGCACCAGCCAATCAGATCCCAACTGTCATATTTCAAACACATCTGATTGGCTGGTGCGTTATCTCTTCCAAGTTATCTCCAGTTTATCTCTTCTCTAGGCTTAATACATCTGCCCCACTGTAGCATACCTCCCAACTTTTGAAGTTGGGAGGTCGGGACGTTCGCGCGGCGAAAAGGGGCGTGGCCTCAAGAAAAGGGGGCGTGGCTTCATGGGGTGACGCGAACTCCGGCCACTCCCCCGTTTTCGCCGCTCGTCGGCGCTGAATAGATGCTGTGCGTCTATTCTCGGCAAGCTGGGGGGGCTCCCAACTGTCCCCCCACCGCGGGACAATGGCGGCCCCGGGCGGGACGCGGGAACGTATGCTGTAGGTCGGTGTGAGAGACAATAATTGTTCTGCATTCATGGCTGAGAATTGCTGAGGAAACAGAGGTGTAATATTCTGCTGAAAAACACAACTCAAGTTGTGCTCTATATACTACAATGATGTACAGTTCCCTTTGAGAGGCAACATTTCCGTTAGAGATGTGCAAAATATCCGCTAGAAATGCCAACATCTCCGTGAGTGATGTTGAAAAATGCCACATACAGTCTTTATATCAATTTAAATAAAAAAATGTTCTATTAAAAAAAAAAAAGATTATCTTTCCTATACAAGGTAAACATTACCGGTCCTTAGGATGAATAAAAATGTTTGCTTGCCAATTTTGACATTCACTTGGCACTCAAAAGGGTTAAGGATGTTTTTTTTTTTAATTGTAGCTGTTTGATAAATGTTTTTGTGAGCTACAATTAATAATTTGTATTTCCATTCAGACACAATATTTATTTCTTTTTAAGATAACAATTAGTAGCATTTTAATTGTTACTTATATATTGCTGCTTTCAATTATTAGTTAGCTTTGTTGTTCTCACTTAGAGGCAGGGATTGAAGTGGTCATGCAGAGGTGGGGGAACTCATTTCACTATGCCACCTAATTACCCCCCGTCCCCTACCCCCATTAGGCAGAGACAGGGCCAGTGGTAGGGTTTTTGGCATCCCCCTGCAAACTAGAATGATTTCCTGTGAGACTTACCGTGCAGGGCCAATGTGGAGGTTAAAATGTTCCACCTCACCATTAGAGGTGGTGGAAGTCAGTTCCACCACATTCTTCCTCACTTTAACCCCTGCTTAAAGGTCAAAGCAGATGGCTGAACGTTGGGCAAGATATAAGTAATGACCACACATAGGAATTATCTGACTACCTGCATATTGACGGCTGTTTTCACCATGGTGGATACTTGTATCTGCACTGAAAGCAAAGCATAGTCTCACTAGAAGATATGAAAGTGCCCTCACTGCATCAGACATTTCCTCCTAGGGCCAGGTTCATTTACCCACGATGCCTACAGAACTTGTGTAACTCCCTGGTTATGCACAAAGGACTTTTCAGTTGCAGCTCCTGCAGTAAGTCTGCCCACACATGGGGCCTTATTCATACACTTAGCCATACACTGTGAGATGCCAGATGTGGCTGCACCGCTCCAACAGGTGCAGGTTACCATATTTTTTTATCAAAGATTACATCTCTTTCGCATCTTAAAGTAGCAAACACCTTTGAACTGTTCTAGAGACGCGGGGCTGCAACTTTAACCCCAAAATACTTAAAAACATGCAAAGCTGCAGAAGGAGTACAACAGCTGCATCGTAGTGGAAAAATGATTGATCGGTATAATCTAGCAGTGCAATTTTGTAACTTCCAGTTATTTTAATGGTGTGAATAAGGGAGGTCATTCTGGCTTATGCGCAATGTTTTGCTACTGCTTGTGCACATGTGCAGGCTCTGTTTGTGACTTGTATAGTCGCCAGCCCGTTCGCACGGAGCAGTGTGGGCGGGGTGTGTGGGATGGCGGGCACGGGTCACGCCCAGCATTTCAGGGGCGTTCCCATGCAAACACTTGCCATTCCCATGCTAATGGCGCCATGACGTTGGTGCCAGGGGCGGGCAGCTGCCCTCCTTGTTCACTTAGCAGGGCGCTGCAAATCTGAGTCACCAGAGAGTGTCTTAGATCTGTGAACACTAGAAAAATCATTCCCTGGTTGGCGATCAGCAAATGATTTGGGACCCACACGCATGCGAATGGATGCTTTGCGCGTGGGGGGGTCGGGGGTGTGGGGTTTCAGCGTTTAGTTGGCTTGCAAAGCTGCAAAATTTGCAGCTTTGAGAGTCAACCAGAATGACCCCCAAGATGTAGACTTTGGGCCTAATTCAGACCCGATCGCTCATCGTCAAATTTGAAGATGGCTGCGAGTAGTCAGCCACCACCCAGAAACTCAGAAAACCCGCCCTGTGTAAATTTGCGAGCGAATTGCGAAAATATCGCTATCTGGTAACCTGTCGCACGTCTATGCACAATTCACGGACCATCCAATGATTTTCCCATTTGGTGCAAATGTGAGTAAGTTTGACCCTTCCAACTCTCTGCGACATAGACTGGCCAATCTAGGCTGGCGCTGACGTCACATACCCATTCCTAAATGCCTGGGCAAGTCTGCATTTCCTTGTCTGACACTTGTGGTGGGTTTCTGAATAGATCCGTTCACTATATTTGTCCTTATTTCGTCTCACGCATGCGCGCTGAGATTCGGAAGCATGCACAGTCAATCGATAATCGAATGGATTGCGAATTCACACATAAGCAATCATCGCTAAATCTGACCACTTGAACGAAAATGGCGCTCGGAGCGATCCAGTGACCCAGAACTTGGAACCGCGAGAAGGGGCTGTTTGGTGTGACTGAAGTTACAGTATAAAGGACACACCTGTACATTTATTTACTGCTTAATAATATATTTACCCTGTTCTGATTTTAATGGGAACAATGAATATATGACCTTTTGTTTTTCTAGCATTAATATGTTCTTATGTTCATATTATTCAATGTTCTAGAAAAAAGAAATATTGCATGCGATGTGATAAAAGTACCGTATTGTGGCTGGCAGCATAAGTGAGTTTTCCCACCGATAAATTATTTTGTTCATTTTCTGCACCAAATTAGAGTTGGGTCACAAAATCATATTAAGACTCTACGATAATTATCGTTTAATTGTAGAATCTTTTGCCATTTCAGTTTTATGTTGTCATACTCATACTGTCATTTGTTATGCTTTAGAAACATTTCCTTATTTTTACAACAACCAAAGTTCCCTTTTATGTATTTTGAATAGTTTTATTGCATTGCAAATTTAATTCCTAAAACAAACATCTATTTTGTGTTAAAACCAAAGTTTATATTTAATTATGCAGACAAAATGGGTGATTGAAAAACGGTCACAGAATTAGTTAGCATGACTTCCTATTGAACTAACACTTTGGTTCCACCTAGAAAGAAATACACTGTGGGGTTTATACAGCATGCAGTGCCAGGTGCTGCTGCACAGCAGTGCTATGTTAGCATCCAACTCCTATTTGCCTACCCTCCCGAAATGGCCGAGAGTCTCCCGAAAATCGGGTCCCCCTCCCACCCCCACGGGAAGGTGGACAATTCTCTCACATTCCCCCCCAGAGTCCCCGCCCCCCCCCCCCCCCCCCCCCCCCCTCCCTGGAGCTGGGAAAATAAGTGCTGTAAATCGCGGGTCCTGGGAGGGACTAAAATGAAGCGAATCGTGTCATTTTAGCCCCACCACTACTCACGGACCCGCGAATCGCGGCGTTTGTGTGGATTGGGGCGGGGCTTTCATACATCAGCCTTGTCCCCGCCCCCCAACCTGCACATTTGGTTGTCCTCTCCGGGCTTCTCTGACAGAGACCCTGGGAAATTAAGTTGCTTGCAACCCCCTTTCCACTTACCTGACGTCTGTGGTCGCGCTGTGGGCCTAATTCAGACCTGATCGCAAATTTGTTCTGAAAATAGGCAAGAGCATGCTGCACAGGTGGGGCAGATGTAACAAGGTCAGAGAGAGATAGATTTGGTGATTTTGTTTCTGTGCAGGGTAAATGCTGGCTGCTTTATGTTGACACTGCAATTTAGATTTCAGATTTTCAGTTTGAACACACCCCACCCAAATCTAACTCTCTCTCTGCACATGTTACATCCCCCCTCTCCTTGGGGTGCACATGGTCTTGCCCCTTTTGAGAACAAATTTGCCCTGCAAACAAGTCTGAATGTAAATGTGCAGTATGGGTCTGTCACATGTGCAATGTAAGACACATATGTAAGTAAATGGAGTCACACGCTAATTTGCAATGGGGCTTGAATCACCCCCAATCATAGGTCAGTAATCTAACTATACTCCAAGGTTGTGCTCCTTAATGCTGACCTTTCGTAAGACTGTCATATGCCCTTTTTTTCCAGTGCGCCTGTCTGGCTGTCCACGTCCTGTCTCTGTTACCTGACTATACTGAAGGGTTGAATCAAATTATTTATTATTAGGTTTTGCAGGTTAACCAATGTCTGGAATAAACTGTGAGGCCATAAGTAGAAGGAGCAAGATATATGAACCATTAAATCACTGTTAGTGCTGAACGATCTGCTGTCAGTGTCAGTCTATGTCCTCATCATCATTATCGGCAAGAGCGGAAACGTGGTTAGTCCCAGATCCTAGAATTTCCTAGCATTATCTATCTATCTATCTATCTATCTATCTATCTATCTATCTATCTATCTATCTATCTATCTATATTATTGTTGTAGGTCTTATGCTGACATTTCTGTATTACATTAATATACATCTAAGCCATAGGTGCTGTAATCTAGAAACAACATTTCATTACAGTTCTGAACATGTGTAAAATACTTTTATTGATGCATTTTCATCTTACTGCCCTTTAAAAATATGTTGGGCTTTGTAGAATGGAAAAAGCAGTTGACCAACCGGAAGGGTGATTAAATTGCCATAGACTGCTTTTCAGTTTATTTTCGCTCATGTACCCGCTCTATAAGATATAACAATTTATATTGAGCAACAAGTCGCTACTGTGGTATACTGATTCGGTGAGATTGCACAGTGCACGCTAACAATATTCAGGTATCCACTAATAATAATGAATTACTACCCATTAGAATTTATTGAATAGCTGTCAGTTGTTAAGCGAGATAATTCTCACAGCTCAAAAAGAGATAACAATTCTGAGAGATAAAGTACCACCTAATCAGCTTCAGTCATTTTTCATACACAGCCTGTTAGGTAGAAGCTGATTGGCTAGTACATTATCTTTCACAATTGTATTTCTCTCCAGGCTAATGTCCAGTACACACTAGGACGATGGTGCTCGTGAGCGGGTCTTCACAGGAACGTACGACAGCGCCGCCGACACGCCGCGGAAATGCCGCTGATGTGCTCGCAATCCGATCACGACCCCCACCCACTGCAATGGTCGGTTCTGAGATCCTACCTGCAGCAGGTAGGATCTCAGAAAAGACCGACTGACCCGCGCATCAGATCGATATCGCATCAAAAGGACAGCGAAATGGCCCAAAACATGGCCAATTTACATATAATTGGTCGAGATTGTATCTAAATTGACTCGTTTTGGGCCATATCGTCCTGGTGTGTACCCCGCATTAGACAACTACCCCGCTAAAATATTTGTCCCACCTGCAGCACACATAGTTTTGCCCATTTTGAGAACAGATTTATCCTGCGATCAGGTCTGAATAGTTGCTCCGCTTTGCCTAGGATCTTATTTGCTGAAATACAACAAAAAGTCTTTGTAGACCGCTCTGATCATAGGTGAATAGTGAATCTTAATCTGTATACAAATATAGCTACCATAGATTTGTGTCACTCCAGGTTCTATTGTTCTTTATCTGTGACACAAAGGACAGCTCTTCTGATACGAGCCGTCCTTTGGGAAGCGCCACTGTCACTGAACTTCCGGGTCTGAGTGATGACTGCGTCCTCTGGGCATGCTGGGACGGATCTGTGACAGATCCCTCAAGCAGTGCTGTGGAGAGAAAACCATAGGCTTCTATAGGGTAATGCCAGCAAATGCAGATAAACCTCGACCTGCAGGGTTTAGTGCATCGCAAAATGCGGTAAACACCCTCCCCCCCTTTTACCTTCTTTGGTGAGTACTGTCCATGTCTTTCATGGGTCTGCGTTCCATTTACTTAAACAATAGACACTATTTTTATTATTATTATTATATTATTATTATTATTATTATTAACAGTTTCTTATATAGCGCACACATATTCCGCAGCGATGTACAGAGAATAATTGAACATTCACATCAGTCCCTGCCCCAGTGGAGCTTACAATCTATATCCCCTACCACATGTACACGCACACACAGACATTCTAGGGTTTATTTTTTTGGAAGCCAACTAACCTACCAGTATATTTTTGGATTGTGGGAGGATAACGGAGAACCCCGGAGAAAACCCACGCAAGTACGGGAGAATATACAAACTCCGCACTCCTAGAAGTTAATAGAAATTTAATAGCAATAAACATGTTGTAGGTACGTAAGTCGTTAATTAATTTGCCTACGTGTATTAGAATAAAAAAAAAAATATATTGTCTGCGTTGAATAATAAGAATGAAAAAAACTGACACGATTAGTTTGTTCCAACCGGAGCGCCCAAGTTTTAATAACTTTCTTAATATTACAAATGTGATTAAAGTAGATTAGACACACTTGACACATTGTAGTTATGAGTATTGCAGACTGTAGATTGCCCTGGGCATAGTGTATGCAGTTTCTGGATTACAATTTCACTTGGTAACATTCCATCGCTACAGCTGTTCTGAGTTCCGGGAGGCCACAGGCAATAATCAGGAAGCTTGTAATTAGAGGAAAGACCAGCAGGAATCTAAATTAACAGACTAGCCATGTGATCTGCCCCAGCCGTCCCAGATATAAACAAATGCTAATTTTATGGGGTGCAGACATCTGTCCTCCTCCCTCAGGTGCATACACCAAGTACATAGGCAGCATATTAAGCATCAGTACTGTGTAGATCCACACAATACACCTATAAATTATTCGGTTTTCCCAAAGTGCTCTCTACAGTATATTACTTTTCCACGCTTCATTAAGACCATCTTTTCCCAAGGTGGTGACTCAGGAAGAGGAAACGAGTGGGTTGGTGTCAGGCTGACCTTTGAGTCAGGATTTAGTGCGTCTAGGCTGATGTACTGGTACACATACCCAGTGGACTGGACAGAAGCAATTATATCGGAGTACGAGTTTGTTGTGAGCTGGATTTAGGAGTATAGGTGCCCAGTGTTAAGGGATCAGATAACAAACATATATTTGATGTACAGTATGATGAGTTAGTGCTGTGGTCAAGAAGTGGGTTACATTTTTTTAACTTCTCCGATGCCGCTATAGTATTTAATGTAAGTAATGTGATTGCATTTCTTAATATAGGATTAAAGGCTATTCCTTTTTCAAAATAGCTGTGAGCAGAATAAAAAAAAAAAGTAACATACAGTGTTTATATATGTGTATAATATATATATAGAGAGAGAGAGAGAGAGAGAGAGAGAGAGAGAGAGGGCAGTATTCAATGCCCCCTATTCACCGGTTTTTTTCGCCGAATCGGGCTGTTTTCACTCCTTGCAGTGAATTTTTTTCACTGAAAATCTGATTCACCCTGGACAATGTTCCCTGTTCACCAAAAGCAAACAGTGAATACCGGCCAGTTCTCCGTTTCATGCTCGGTGCAATTCGCTGGTGTATTTCAATGGGGTTTTAACTGGGATTCGCCAAGAATGTATTCAATGTTAGGATGGAGAGCATGATTTTCGCCATGATTCACCATATTTTTTTTTGGGGTGTAAAAAAAAAAATCTGAATTTTTTTTCTGTGAAGGGGCATGCTATTTTTTATTTTTACATTTTTTTTTTTAACTACAGTGCACTCCTTCCTTGTCAGGGAGGTAATACAGCAAATAGTTGGAGGCACTCTAGAGATGTTTTATCTCAGCAAAGAATAAATACCCATACTCAAGGGTGCAATGGCCAACGTTTTGGGCAATAAAGCCAATTATCAAGACATAAAGGTCTTTATTGCCCAAAACGTATATGTGTGTGTGTGTATGTAGATGATCAGCGAGAACCATCCTCTCCTAGTTCACCGTTGAAGCACAGAGGATACTTGGTCTATATGATATCCTGTGCTGGCATTTGCCAAAATCCAAATTTTAAGTTTTGCCAACATGTTCACTGTGCAGAAGTTAAGGCCCATACACCCTAGGCGATTTTGAGCTTAAAGTAGCTCACTTTTCTCATTTTAAGCTACTTTCAGCTAAAAATCTCCTATAATTTATGGGCGGGTGATGAGCAGTGATCACTGATGCACGCTCCTCCATCATCGCTTGACACCACCATCTGTTGTCCTGTTTTACAGGCCAAGTGGACCACTTTCCACAGTCTCCTACTATGTAAAGTGGTTCACCCACTGTAAAAATCGCTGGGCCGGGTGAAAATCACTCCGTGTATATACACTGTCAAGCTTGTTATACTGAGTGTACCATGTGAAATATCCGTAAAGCAAAGTTTGCTCCTCAACCCAAATTTCCTCTGTATGACCTTTTGCATTTTAAAAATTTAACTCATTATATGCGACTTTGTATACGAAGAACAATTAGTCAAGTCAACAAAATGATTTTCTGAAGATTGCACAAATCAATGCTTTTGGTATCTTTAGACACCCAGCTGCTTAATAGCTCTTTCGATAATCTAATTTCCGTGGCTTATTAAGAGAATTACAGTTTATTTCCGAAATGTAAATACCTCACCTTTAAAGTGTTTTTGTACAAATCAGGGCCAGGGAAGAGCTTTGGTAACGTCATGTAAAATGTTGGTATTTTTTTCCCATTTTAATGATGTGGTTAGATAAGGGCTCATTTGTAACTTTTCGCTGTTAATTTGCTCCTTTATGTGACTGAATTGCACATTAAAAATAGGATGGATTTTTATGCGGTTATTCCAACCCCAGTGATCTAAAATGATGATAATATTCTTAAAATGATTGACACATGAATGACAATGTTTTCTTTTCCAAAATTGGATAGCCACCAAACAATAATTTGTGGAAGCTTCCTTACAAATCCCGAAAAATTTAATTTTTTCTCTCCCGTTATTTATACACACACCTATTGAATACCGCTGAAAATGCATGCCGACAGTCAGGGGCTGATTGGCCATAGACCTTACAGGGAAGATTCCCGGAAGGCTGCCGCACCTTTGAGACCACCTGTCGGCCAGTGACTTTTGTTTTCTAAAGACGTGGCCCGGCCCCCTCCTGTCTCCCACATAAGCAACCTTTACCTGTTCACAGAGCAGAGTACTTAACACTGCAAATGCTCAGCTAAGTCAGGTGCCCATCTACAGTATATCCATTGTGATATCTGTTAAAGGGACAGGAATGGGTGCTATTTGAGGGTGTAACAATTTCTCTGGTTTTTCTTGGGCTGCACTGGGGGGATGTGTGTGGATATTTGTGATATTCTGGGGATTATGGTAACAAGTTGTTTTGGGGTCTGTGGTCAGTCTCAGAGGGAAGAGTGGGGTATTATTTAAAATTAAAGGTTTGTGGTTTGTCAAAGCAAAACTTGTTTAAATTGTTAAAGGTCTGGAGGCCACTGGTCTGCCAAACATATTGAAACCAATGGCTTCCAAACAGGTTTAGTGATGTATTAATGCCATCTTTTTTGGTGATGGTTCCACCTACATTTTTTTTGGTGCCGCCTATGTGAGGCCACTTCTAGAAATTGTTGAATCCTTCATTTTGATGGGCTTTTAACTAGTAGTTAACAATACCTTGTATTGCTCTTCACTTCTTGTAGTTAATGATCTCTTTTAGCAGATTTGAGCACGACAGTACCTCTGTTTTGCCCCACTTGCGGGTCGCAGTGTTCTGCTGTGGGGAGGGAAAGCTAACGAGGCTCTCTCCTGCTGCTCTGCTTAGAGTAGATGCTGTACATATAGGACTGGGGGCATGTCCAGCAGATCCTGGAGTGTCAGACATGCCCCCAGTGACAAAAACACAGGTGTGAATGGAATTTCCATTGAGGTCATGGCTAATGCTATGATGTCACACCTCCTACATTTTGGGTGCACGCAGGTTTCCGCTACTGATCTGCAGAAAATTTGAACATATGTTAAATATAACAGCAAGAACTTACTATACTGTCACTGTGCCAACAGATGTCAGGTCTAAAATAAGAATCAGAGAAAAAGACCATTTACCACCACAGTAGTTTATACAGCAATGGTTATATTCTGCCAGTTATCAATTTGACATATCTGTTTACTTAAATACCAATGCTGCACAGTCTGTGTCTATGTATGGAGGATGGAGGTCATGTCCTTCCATACATAGACATACATTAAGTACAGTACATGTCAAGGCAGCTGATTGGATGGAACACCTGTACAATATGAAGAACACCATTATAAAAGGCATTCAATTCAGAGTATAGACCAACTGTTACTATGAAAATATATTTCTATGAAATGGGATAAAAACTAATATATATGTTCTCTTTCTCTCTTTCTCCACTCATCTACCACCTGTACGGTACATGGAAACACACATTGATCCAACTTTAGGTAAGAGATTTGCAATGTATTCAAATGATACTGATGTAAAAATGTATTTTCCCTTTGTCTACAAATATAAAAGATGCTGAATGGTTTGAAGTCTCTTTGAAATATTCCACAACATAACTGTATTCAAAGCCTTTTAGACCGCGGTAATACCATTTCCTATTTTCTCAGGATGGAAGTACAATCAGTGTTAGAATCCCTTCCAGCAATATTGTTAGACTTTCACCAGCATATAGTACATGTAAATATAATCTGTAATGCATCCTTGGGAGACATTTACTAAACGGTAAATAGAGCATCAGTATATATATATACACCATCTGCTTATAGCAGGGCTTTCATCCTACACCTTGCCAAGCCAGTGTTGCTATAAAACAGTGCTGTTAGTTGTTGGCAGAGCAAGAGCTGGATATATATATATATATATATATATATATATATATTTTTTTTTTTAAGCGAGAGAGAGAGAGGGAGAGAAAGAGAGAGAGCGACAGAGAGAGGGAGAGAGAGAGAGAGAACATATTTTCAGGGATTTACTATATGACACATCAAAGCACATAATATTTACCCCTTAGAACAGGCATGTCCAAACTGTGGCCCTCCACCTGTAAAACTACACATCCCAGCATGCCTTGCCATAGTTTTAGCATTCCCTATTAGCAAAACCATACCTCCCAACTGTCCCGCTAAAAGCGTGAACATCCCGGTTTTTGGGGACGTTCCCGCGTCCCTCCCACGGCCGGCAATTTCCCGCTGCGGGGGTGGGGGGGGCAGTTGGGAGTCCCCCCAATCTGACAGAATATTCAGAGGAGCAGTGGCCAAAATGCTTATGCTGCACCTTCATTTAAATAAACCACTCCCCTTTCCGGCGCTCACACGGCTTCGCCGCGCGAGTGTCCCTATTCTACATATGATAAAGTTGGGAGGTATGCAAAACTGTGGCAAGGCATGATGGGACATGTAGTTTCACAACAGCTGGAGGTGGATAGTTTGGACATGTCTGCCTTAGAATGAGCACAGCACAATACTACAATAACACTGTGTGTCTCATTTTCCTCCCAAGAATAACATGTTAAAATAGTACAAGCGAGTAACCACATTCCTAAGTAATAAAATATTAATGTCCTCATTCGTAAAGAAATAGGACTTAAGGGTTCCTAAAGAAATAAGGTGTGTATTTACTAAACAGTGCATTTTAAAACCCTTGATTTTTACAGATTTATGCCTACCGTATTTGAAAGGTGTTAGGTTGACAGTCATTGCATATTGCTACAATCATCGATTACATAATAAAAATGATTTGATGATCATTTACATGTACACGTGTAAATGATCATGATCACTGTTATAACCACTGAAATCAGTTTAGTTATATACGTAATCTTCTACAATGGCTCCAGCTGCCCTCCCCCCAGGAGTAAATGGTTTGATCCGTGTAGAATATCTGCAGCCTGCTAGCAGCAAATCGTTGACCTATTTAGGATGTCTGCAGCCTCTCTTGTACAAAATGGTTTAACCCATTTAGAATGTTCCCAGCCTCTCATGCATAAAATGGCTTAACCCATTAAGGATGCTTGCAGCAGCAGCCAATGCATAAAACAGTTTAATGTACGTCTTGTGCATCTTGCAGGAAATGACTGGGGAATTGTACGTTTGCAAGTTGTCTAGCAATTTAGAATATAAGCACTGTTACTGCGTTGTGATTGACAGAATAGAATGTGTTTTTCCACACCATGTAATTTGCCAGGAAAGTGGAACAAAAGCTGTGTATGACTGTGCCCGAGGTACCTTATGTTTTTCATAGACACATATATTTATATTAATGGCTGTCACCACCAAACCTGGAAGCCATAACTGTACTTGCATAATGGAGAGTAATGGATTGGTATTAAATGTAATTTATATGACAGAAAAATGGTCTACCCTTAAGTAAATAATTGATTAATCACCCTGAGTTAAGCTAAGCCAGTTATGAAGGAAGCATTAGAGCTGAATATTTTATGCAGCTGTTCTTCTATGCTCTAGTTAAAGGAAATTAACCCCTTTGGGTTATTAGACCTTTTTTCGCAGGGACAGTTGAGTGTTAAGTATAGTATAGAGGTTATTTTGGTTATTTGGATTGTTTTCGTTGGTTCCATTCCCACCATGGCCCTAACTGTGCCACGTTTGTATGTTCTCTCCGTGCTTGCGTGGGTTTCCTCCGGGTACTCCGGTTTCCTCCCACAATCCAAAAATATATACAGGTATGTCAATTGGCTCGCAACAAAATTAACCTTAGAATGTCTGTGTGTGCATGTACCTGTGGAAGTGAATATACATTGTAAGCTCCACTGGGGCAGGGACTGATGTGAATGTTCAAATATTTTTTGTAAAGCGTCGTGGAATATGTATGCGCTATATAAATGACTGGTAATAAATAAATATGTATGTAGTGAAGCCAGGGGCGGCAATAGCGATAGCCACTATCCCTGAGAGTTAAGGTGGCCATACATCTACAGATCGATTGTCAGATTGGGCTGGTTGGAACAAAAACCTGGTAGGATCTGAATGGCAGTTTTCCAGCATTTCAACGCAAATGGTCAACTGTCATTTGCTCTCATCCATTACCAGGATTTTGTTCCAACCAGACAGATCTGACAATCGATCTGTAGATGTATGGCTGGCTTTAGTACCCAACTCCTTCGGAAGAATCTGAGCCAGAGCCGGACAGAAGCTTAACTAGCGGAAGATAGGGATCACATCATAGTGCCCATTGATAATAATAGGGAATGGGATCAGTAGTGCGTAAAACGGTTATTGGTCATTAGGTCGACTCACAGAAACAAACTGCTAAACTATACAGCAACTGAAGTTTCTTCATATTGTATATATTGTGTATATATATATATATATATATATATATATATATATATATATATATATATATATATATATATATATATAGACTTGGGGTTGTGGCTTGGCACTCCTGCTCTCACTAGCAAATTCCCAGGTGCCCTCAGGATCCAGTATGCAGTGTAGTCCCCGAAACGTTGGAGTACCACTAAACCTACTTTTGAAAAACCCATTGAGTGCCGCTGTCTGTCTGTTACCTGGATTACACCTGGTTACACCTACACCACTATATATATATATATATATATATATATATATATATATATATATATAGTACATTTGCCCATTTCTGTGGTTTGCTTAGAAAGGGAATCCATTCATGGAATTCCTTGTCACTGTAATTAGCAGTGATTAACGAGAAGCCCGTTGTTGCTTCATAGAGTACTGGTAAATGGAAAGTTAAGTCCCTACTCATTTGGATTGTATCCAGCATGCGGCACGCCTGCTACCTAAAGACTACTACAACTAAAAATATATTCTTCAACTCTAGTGTCATCACCCGCAATAAAACAATCGGATGAGACAGCGCTAGAATTACTGGGCGTATTACGTTGTTCCTGGAAAGGACAATCTTTAAGCAAATATACTGTTTTTAGATATTTTAAAGGTTACATATGCAGGAAAGAAAAAAACATTCTTCTTCCCACACAGATCTCGTTATTTTTTCTAGGAAGTCCCCTTTTATGTGTGTTGTGACTGCAGAAGCTGTCAGTAAGGGCAGACTCATCCTCTCTCAGACAGCAGGCTGACAGTAGTTCAGTGCAGGGAAACTGAATGTGAAATCTTGGGAACAGGAGGGGTGTAAATCTGAAGCAGACGCTGTCAGACTTTGCCTTAGAAATGCATTCCCAACACTTCAGAAGGGAGATTAAATTATGTCTTTACATGAACATAGCCTTACATTGGGCCTTATTTTGGTTCATTCTTTCTGACAAAATCCTTCTTAGATGGACAAAACCATGTGCACTGCAGGGGGGCAGATGTAAAATGTGCAGAGAGAATTAGATTTAAGTGAGTAATTTTGTTTCTGTGCAGGGAAAATACTGACTGCTTTATTTTTACACTGCAATATAGATCTCACTTTGAAGTAAAACCCCACCCAAATCTAATTCTCTCTGCACATGTTACATCTGCCCCACCTGCAGTGCACATGGTTTTGCCCATCTAAGAAGGATTTTGTCAGAAAGAATGAACCAAAATAAGGCCCATTGTCTCATGTAAATCTGAAACAATTTCTTTGTAAAGACATTTTTCAATAAAAAAATTTCAATAAAAAAAGACCTACAGTATATGGTGCGTGAGGACCGGAACATCAAGGGGTCAACTTGCATTGCAGCATTACATTCATTGCCACAATACTTAAGGTGCCCACGCACTAGAAAGATCAGCGTTCTTTAAGGTGTGCGCATAAATTAACCTTGAAAATCTTTTGTCAAGTCCCGGACAGAGGATTTCAGGCAAGCGCACATCTTTAACAAAGATTTCTCTTATGATCCCATGTGCGTTCCTATGGATAATTTGTTATATCGATCGATTAATCGGAAATCGTTTTAGTGTGTGGGCACCTTTACAGTATTTCGTTATAACCATCCTGCAGTTGGAAAAAGTAATTTAAAAAAAATATTCAATATATATATTTTTAAGTTTATTTTTACAGTTTATTTTTTATGATGGCTGAAAACCCAAAACTAGGGCATATACGTCCACTGCAGGCCAGCTAGCGAGCACTAGACTGGGCATGCTCTATGCAAGGTGCATGGCCATGGTGGTCCTGGGAGGGATCTCATTGGTTCCCTCTCAGGAAGTGTTGTATAAATTGGAACATTTGGGAGGTATGTGTGAACCCTTTCAGTGCCAACATTGCTGTGAGATATCCTAAAAATATCCGCTAAATATGCCAGCGCCGCTCATAGCAACTGTTCTTTTTTGGGTGCAATATTTAACTGAACTTCAAATAATTAAATTGGTCTATTTGCATTTATTTCTACTAAAATTTGGGGATCTCTTACTGCAACGTTGTTACAGCACGTGACGTGTGCTGAGTGATACATGCAGAGCAACGTTTTGCCTAGGCTAATAGACAAAACAATGCGATCTAGCAGAATAGAGAGTTCATGCACTGTCTATCCCTGCGGGCGATGGCGACGCGTGGGACCGTGTATCGACATCGCTGGGTGGAATACAAACAAAGTGATCCGTGCTCCATTTTGAAGCTATCTAGTTTGCTTGGAAATGGGGCTGAAATTGCCCAGTGTGTACACCCCTTAAGAGTGTGATGGAGTCACAGGATTGCAAACTGCGTTAATGATTGTGATAATGAGCAGATATATCCCAGATTTAGTCTTGCTAGTCTAGGTGCCTTTCTCATTTGCATAAATTGCACTTTGCCAAATTGTATTATTAACAAAATAATGTATTATTTTAATATTAGTCTGAGAAGAATTGATTCTACCACTTATTGACTTACAGAAAACACACACTCAATGTTGCTGCTCTGCCTAGTGCAGAGATCAACTCTTCAGACCTTTTATTCTTTCAAATCAAACTCTTAAAAACAACTAGAGTATACAACTGTATTGGCTGTTTTGGTGGTGTTTGGTGTGTTAAATGGTGATTTGCTGAGCGTCTGATGTGTTCACAAAAGTTAAAAATTGTATAATTTCACTAAAGATGTGGGCTAAGGCGGTGTGTTAGAACGATTGCATCATTATGTCCCTGCGACAATGCTGCAATTATCAATACAGTAGGGGTGGCTCCACAATAGTGGAAGAGAGAAGTGGGTGGTGCCATAATGCAGTGGCCAGCCACCAGTAGACTTCCCTACTTTTCCTGGTATCTGAGAGGGCCACTCAAGAGTCGAGGGCCTCCTGGAAATTTTGGGGAGAGCAGGAAAGTATGGACTAACAGCCTGTGAGTTATGGTCACTAGGTTGACAGTATTAAGGTTGATGTACGTTAGTTCGACCACTAAGTGTAAACTAATGTATGTTGACCATACTGTCTACCAATGACCTATACCTCAGCTTGTCACCCCACAGAGAAGTACCAGGTTACATGTACATGTACCATTTGATGTAAAACCTATGAGGTTAACAGTAGGCACCAGTGGAATTGCGAAATGGAGTTTAGGCCACACAGTGATCCTTAACCCGGCTTGCAGGGTTATTAGTAGAACAGCAGTAATAGTGTTAACAGTGGTAGCTATGGCAGTTAGCTGGTAACAGGCACTCACATCAATGAACTACTGTATGCGCCGCACATCCATGAAGAACTGTGAAACTCATCATAGTGACATTTATGGTCCCACAACCACAGTGAGTCTCCGGCAGCCATCTTGGTAAAGGTTGCCTGACCATTTCCCCTTACATATCAGCCATAGGAGACAGTGGTGGAGTGCAACATGTAGCACCCAAACTAACAACTCCCTGTGCGGGGACGGGCAGGGAGACACTGCCCAGCCGCCGTGATACTGGGACGCACGTGCGTGTGAGGCGCACGCATGTCCCAGTGTCTATCGCTGGCGCATGCCAGAGAGGAGTCTCTGGCGAGCGCCGGGCAAAGATAAAGCCGGCTACATCTGTATCCGGCATACTTTGTCTGGTATCCGGACTGGTTATAGACAGACTCATCATAGACAGTCATATGGTCGACCACTAATGGTCGACAGTCACAAGGTCGACAGGGTCAAAAGGTTGACAGTCAAAAGGTCGACAGGGTTTAAAGGTCGGCACACCATAGTTCAACGGGGACTAAAGGTTGACATGGGAAAGGTCGACAGGGTTTAAATGTCGACACACCATAGGTCCACAGGGACTAAAGGTCGACATGGAAAAGGCACCGTGCCAGAAGCATTGCGAGCGAAGCACTTCAAACTGTGTCCATGTAGACTGTGTCGACATCCGCATAATAACAGTGAAAACCCCATGTCGACATTTTGACTGTCGACCTAGCCCATGTCGACCTAATGTCATGTCGACCTAATGTCATGTCGACCTAGACACATGTCGACCTTGATCCACGTCGACCTTGACCCATGTCGACCCTAACCCATGTCGACCTTGCTGCATGTCGACCTAGTGGTGTCGACCCAATGCTTGTCGGCCTAGTTGTTGTAGACCAAACAATCCATACCCATTTTAAGAGCTTTCTATCATCACACTTCCCAGGGGATAAATGAAACAGAGCCAGCTACCATTACAGAGAACAGAAAATGTGTATAACCTTTTTTCCATTAATGGTTTGAAGAAAAAAAATCGGAGTTTTATTTTTCCATATCCAGCACCACAATTGCATTTTTTACATACTGTGCATTAGTCACTGCCCAGACTTTATAGTTTTTTTACTGACTGACTCATTGATAGGCTCGGATATCTGTATAGCGCAGATTGCTCATTTGTTATATTTTATGACCTCACCTGATTGCCTGTAACTGCTTTTTATGAAGCCAAATCTACAGTATACAGAAAGCAGAGCACATTCCTAACACAGATGGTTTACCTAGCAATCATCATATCTCACTAAAGTGCCTGTACTGGAGTTTCTGAATCCATTTCCTTGCAAAGCTGCCAACTTAATATATTAAGAGAACAATTGAGCTTCCCACTTGGCACAGCAGTGTGACACTGTTAGTATCCTCCTGGTTTACACCCGGGGTCTGCGTAATAAGGAACAGAAAGAAGCTTGCAAAATGGCAATGCTTAATCATGTGTTCAGTGACATTCTCTGAGGTTTTCTTATTTATTAATACCGATACAATATTGTGCATTTTGGAATATATTGCGGCATACTTACCAATTTGGCTGCCACCAGCCTGGTTGGCTCAAGTGGACACAGCTGAGCTGTTCTGGATGGGAGGTATGGTGACATCATGTGATATGTCCAACAATGAACAAACATGTGAGATGAAGATCCACCAGGATAAGCTTCCAGCATCAGATACCACCATGTTAGGGAAATCCACTTATGGGCATATGTATCAAAGTTTAAAGAGAGAGACAAATTGGACGGAGATAAAGTACCAGCCAATCAGCCCCTAAATCCCATGTAACAGGCTGCAGGGCCGCCATTAGGGGGGTGCTGTGGATACAGCTGTCCAAGGCCTGGCCGCCCTGAGAGAGAGAGAGAAAGGGAGGGCCCGGGCAACTCATTTTGCCCACCGAACCCTCGCCACTGTGCTGCTTGCGCTCTTGGGGGATTTTTCTGGTTCACTCACAAAGGCACAATCACTCTCTAATGGACAAAATCATATGCACTGCAGGGGGGGGGGGGGGCAGATGTAACATGTGCAGAGAGAGTTAGTTTTGTGTGTGTGTGTGGGGGTGGGGGGTGTACTTCAAACTGATATCTATATTGCAGTGTAAAAATAAAGCAGCCAGTATTTACTCTTCACAGAAACAATAAAACACCCAAATCTAACTTTCTCTGCACATGTTACATCTGCCCCACCTGCAGTGCATATGGTTTTGTCCATTAGAGAGTGATTGTGCCTTTCCTATTGAATCAGAATAAACCCCTAAGTGCAATGAACGAAGCTCTGCAGAGTCCCGAAGGCTTCTTCACCTGCAGACGTCGGCAGCCAATCAGACATCAGGTACCCCCGGCAGCTGCTCTGATTGGCTAACACTACGCGGGCTCTGATTGGCTCACCAGCCATGCCACATTTTAATTGGGAAGGGGGTTGGGACCTGGTGCCGAGCGGTAAGTGAGGGGGAGCCGGGTGGTAAGTGGGGTGGTGGTGGTGGGGGGTAGTTAGTTGGTATTTTATCTCATATTTATCCCACTTTGATTACTAAATTAATGAAGTGTAACACAAATGGCATTAACACAAATGTGTAGGCTGTTCCTATATACTTACAGTATTAGCTAAGAGCGACTTTCATTTTGCCATGGTCTGCATCTGAGGATAAATCTTTCAAAAAGCTACTTTTACTAGGTCTGCTTAGTTATTATTACACAACAGATGTAATCTGGCAGATGCACCATAGAATACAGTATCAATATAACAGCCTGAATCTCAGCTCCGAGCATTGATTGCAGTCAGTACTCTGGCATTAGGCTGTAGTTGGAAACCATGTTGCTAACTGCTCAAGACTCTCTACACTCTTCTGTGCTATGAAAGAGCTCATTGATTTATGTGTTGATTTCCTCGGTGTACTTGGGATTTCAGCATTAAAGTGACGATATTGCTTTGTATCAAACCAGCTAGAAAGTATGAAGAGTCTTACAGATGGCATTCTGTGAACACAGCGTCAGATGCCATTATATTCATTATAACATGCTTTACTCAATTTACCAGTATGCACAGACATCAGTAGTCTGTAAAGACCAGCACCGTAGGGGAACATTCCACATTTCCAAAATATCATCCGATTGTCTTTTGTCTTCTACATGATATGGGACATGTGACTAGTGTCATGGAACATGCAGGTGCACGTGAATAAGGCAGAGGTTAAACGTACACATTTGGATTTTGAATATGTCCCATATAGCTGACAGATTATGTACCTGATTCTGCTTGGCTTGGTAAGATGCTAAGATCGCAGCACCAGAGACGCCCACACACCCCCACTGCTGAATCCCCACGTTAACAAGCGAGGGAATGTGTAATGAAGACACATCCCCTCACATATCTCTACTGCTGGAGAACTCTTTTGATGGTCGTGACAGGGCGGCGTGCCCCCCGGCACACATCATTCCCATGAGCGTTCCCATGGGTGACCACCGTCCCCACTGCTGTCCGCCCCCAGCCCGCCCCGATCCCTGTGATCAAGTCCCTGAAGCTGTTCGCAAATAGGAGCTGTACATGCACATAAAAGGCCATGCGCGTGTGCAGAGCCTTAGACATCAGAACGGGGCCGAAGTCGCCCCGTTGCGAATAGATTAGTATAAGGGCCCATATACCGATGGAGAAGGCAGTAAGTAAGCAGACACCATTGCAATTGTCATCGTACAGTACAAGGGCAACTGGCCAACTGCCACCTCTGACCAATTCTAGAAGAGCTGATGGCGTGACGTCCACACTGGCTGTCTGAAAACCTGGCTGAGCAGCCCCACCTCCTGGCACTGCTCAGCACGCATACTGAGGGGGAGGTGTGCCACATGGCCAAATCTTAGAGGCATGGCCATGTCCTCTACACAAAAAAAACTAGAAAAGTCCATGCACTGCACCATGCACTACTAAGTTGGGATACCGTAGGCTGGTCTGATGGGGGGGAAGTAGGCAGAACAGGGTGTCTCCAGGAAGCATCAGGAAGACAGGGAGAATGTGGGGCTTTGCCGGAGCTGGAAAGGCACAGTGGCCCATGTGGTCTTCAGGAGGCGGGCAGAGTTGCTGTTGGAGCCACGCTTCAATCGGGAGTGGGTGGAAGACATGAGGGCGGCTGGCTGCACTCTGGTTAGAGGTGGATTATCCACAAGTCAACCTAAGCACCTGCCTAGGGCCCAGTAGGTCCCAAGGGGCCCCTATAAAGTAACCATCAAATGATTTTTCCTCTGTGCTGGTGCTTGTGAACAGATGTGAGGCCAGATCCAGTGTGAGACTATAAGTGTGGCAAAGCTGCACACTTACCTCAGATCAGGATGATGTTTGCTAATTTGTCATCATGGAATTTGCAATTTTTGTATGTAAGTATGTTTTATGTTATATATTATCTATATGTGCACTATACATGACATATTACTTTGTGTGCAGATGAACTATTCTCCCCTTTATTTGAAATAATATATTGTATTATAAGAATAAGCTACCTTGCTGTATAGAAGGTGGAATTGTCTCCTGTGTGATGTCAGAACAGCTCATTCACCTCAGGAAATCATTTAGAAGTTCACTCGTTGCACTCTGACATCTTGCAAATCTGTCCTACAAGCAGAACCACTGATTGGAATCAATAAATAAGGTGCCCTGTTACAGAATTCTATGCTACAGGGGATTGTTAAATTCCTAGGCGTAGACAGACAATCAGAGCCACACATGTCATTAACGTGGAATCGCGCTCTTCATTTACTAGATCATAATGTGCTAATCTAAAAGAACAGAGCCATAACTAGGGGGGGGGGGGACGGAACAGATGCTGCCACCCAGGGTGCAGGGCCTAGTGAGCACCACCAGCGCTGCCCCATGTTCTCTATCTTTGGCATGCAGGGTGAGTGGAATGGCAGCCTAACAGGCCGATGCCTAGAGCTCCCCTTGTTTTTTCGTATGTCCTAACAGCAAACCTACTGAGGGACGCCCAGAGTAGCCTCGAGTTGCCCCTCTTTCCCATGGTCTATGCAGCCTCAATCCCTACATGTTTGTGGGCGGGCTTATGCAGGGTGTGTTTTTGCATCGGAAGGGCAGAAACTGGTTCAAAATCATTAAGGGGGCGTGGTCATGGGTAAAGAGGACGTGCCCATGCCCCTTTCCTTTACTTTCAATGGATAGTCAGAGACCAAGGCCAACAAAAAAAAAAAGTACTGTACCTGCCAAAAGGGTACTGTTGGAGGGTATGGTTTTTGCACTGCTATATCTATGTGAGAAAACTATGAGGTGTAATTAGGGCTGATGGCGCCCAGGGAAAAGAAAAAATATGCCCTTATGACAACTCCCTGGCACTATTCCACACACACAGACATACCCTATCCAAAATCTAATTAAACAAATATTTTAAATTGTTCTACCTCTCAGTGCTGGTGCTATTCATTCCTCATCCCGCTTGGGGCTGTTACTGTATTCCGACACTAGCTTGGGACTAATAATCTTGGCTACTCTCGATGGGTTTTTGCAGAAAATGAAAACATATAAAAACTGGCACAAATGAAAAGATCTTCACATGTAAACACACATAAATAGACTATATATCATGATTGTAATAGTAGCACTAGGATGAGGTTACCTATCCAAATATGAGGTGTGCCCAAATGTAGCGACATTGTATCTAATCGCAGTGGGTTAATGTGTTTGCCACTAGATGGTGTGGCGTTTTTACCGGTTGCGCATGTGTAGTGAACGGCATGGCCTCAGGTTCTTCATTCCTGGAAAGTTGTTTTGCGCAAATCAGCGCAAAGAGCCGTTATCCTATATTCTGTGTATTGTTTATCTTGTCCCAGTGTAATTACTCCAATAAGCACTTCTCAATGTGTTCTGTCTTCTCTCGGGTTTTCCGACCCAGACATTGTCGTGTGATGTCACAACCACTGCACATGGACACCCTCGGGCATAATATGTGATACTCTCACATGGACCAATCATGTCCCTGCCTTTTCTTTAGAGCCCCTTGTCATTGGCTGCCAGGGAACATGCCCCACCCCTGTTTTGCCACTCCCACTATGGCAGATCCTATTCAAATCACAGTTGCCAAACTGAATTGCATCAATGGACGGTATTCAATGAGGCTGATTCGCCAGGTTTTTATGGAGATTTTGTGCTGTAAGGCGAATTTTTGACTAAAACGGTGAATCACCCTATTCAATGACCAGATGGCGAATACATTTCAAGGTTTTTTTCGCCATGATTCACTGAGTAAAAATCGCTATCTTTTTATGGTGAAGTGGAAGGTGAACTTTTAAAATAAAGTGTTTTGTTTTTTACAATTGGTGTAAAAAAATCTGGAATTTTATTCTGAGGAGGGGCATGCTATTTTTATTCATGTGCTCTAAGCACATGAATATATATTTTTTATTTTTTTTATTTTTTTTACACAGACCAGCCAGCAGGGGGCTGGAGCCGAGCCGCTCATTAGATATTCATATATTCACTTCACCCGATCATTACATATTCATGATCGGGTGTAGTTAATATACCCGGTCCCCTGCTGGCACCCCCGGGGGGCAGCCTGTGCTGCCTGGCACCCGGGGAGCCCACCTCCCCCCCACAAACGTTCTGGGGCAGGCAGGGAGACTTCCATCTCCCTGCCTGCCGCCGTCCTCAGGCTCCCTGCGGCGTCCACCGCAGGAGCTCAATTTCGCCGGTCAGGGGCAGCGAGCCCCTGACTCGTTGAATACCGGAGCCGGCGAGGATTCGCTGCACATCGCCAGTATTCACATTGAATACTGCCCATTGAATTTGCCATTTACATCCGTGTACGATTGGATACCTCTAACATAGAGTTTTCACATTGACATTATTTTTCTTCCAACCGTGTGAACATTTTTATAAGAAACTGCAGTAAGAAGTATTCCACTGAATATAAAAGGTTTCATTTCACCTCTCAATTATCCCCCAGGTGTCCACCCTGGTTCCTAGGAGATAGTTGCAATGTTGCTATGAGAACAGAATCACATTGAGGTGTAAATAGCCCTCAATAAACATCTGCAGCGTCTATATACAGTACGTAGGCAAGTGCAGCTTTTGCAGTAGCTTTGGCAGCAGATCAATCTCTTTCGCGCTCTCTCCGAGATGTCAATAATCCTTTTTTTTTTTTTTTTTCAAATGATTTATTTTCCTTTTTCCTATGTTTCACATGGATTTAGACACAAGTTAAAATCGGTTCCCTTTATTGAACAAGCTTGTAGATTTGAAGGCAAATAGCCATAGATGCGGGAATTGAGAACACAGGCGCCATCCTCTTTATGAAAGAAAAAACCTTCTTTATGGAACAAATAAATACATGTTTACATGAGTTTTTCATATGTAGAAATTAAAGTTGATCCACATTTTTTTGTATATCAGTCCCTGCACCAGTGGAGCTGACAATATATATTCCCTACCACATGTACACGCACACACATTCTTTCTCATTTTTGTTGGGAGCCAATTGACCTACCGGTATATTTTTGGGTTGAGGCAGGAAACCGGAGTGCCCAGAGGAAACCCACACAAGCATGGTGAGAATATACAAACCCTGCACAGTTAGGGCCATGGTGAAAATTGGAACCCATGACCTCAGTGCTGTGAGCCTGTAATGCTAACCATTACACCATCTGTGTATTACATTGTACTGTATTTCTAATTTCATCAAACTAATTCATTTTTTTGTCTACTTTAAATACTTAGGGATTACCAGGGGTTAAAGTGAGGGGGAACGGGGTGAAACTGAGTTCCACCACCTCTAATGGTGAAGTCGAACATTTTAACCCCTGCATTGGCCCTGCACAGTAATTCTCACAGAAAAGCATTGTAGTATGCAGGGGGATGCCAAAAACCCCACCACTGGCCCTGTCTCTGCCTAATGGGGGTAAGGGAGGGGGGTAATTAGGTGGCATGGAGAAATGAGTTCCCCCACCTCTGCATACACACACACACACACACACACACACACACACACACACACACACACACACACATTGAACTGTCTCCTTCGCTTCTCTCAATAATCCCCCTGACATTGTAAACCTCATGCCCATATTACCCGCTATCCGGACCTGATGGCCAGGCTAGTGGAAGTTGACACATTAAGCAGCCCCCTCTCTTATACCGCTTTCAGATCGCAAATGCAGGGTCGCACTGGGACTTTCAAACGGTTCAGTCCCGATGCGACCCGGCATGTGCGGTCTGTTCAGATCCCATCAGCGAACCGGCAATGTAATGTTTATATTGTATCTCAATGTTTAAACTTCTAAGTTGCCCCTGATTTATTGGTTATATTTTTCCAAATAAACAGTTTATAAGGAAAAGGCTGTGACTGAGTAGCTCTGAACGTGGTTCTTTTCGTGCATAAACTTAGACAAACAATATGCTACGTTGTGTCCAGGAATAATCATCTCTGATATAGGGCGGGATGTTCTAACATCCGCTGCCCTGTTTCACCCCCCCTTCGCCGGCCACCGCATTCTTAATGATCGCATATGCTCTAACATATGCGATCATTAACGCAAGGGACAGCTCTTGCGATAAGAGCTGTCCCTTGCGATGCGGCGCCGGTGCTGGACTTCCGGGTCTGTGACCCGGGAGTCCATCTGCGCATGTGCAGAGCACAGCGCCGGGCGCAGGGCATGCTGGGAGAGATCCGTGACGGATCCCTCACACAGCTCTGTGGTAAGAAGCCCATAGGCTTCTGCAGGTAATCGCCAGCTTTTGCTGGCGATTCCCTCCGCAGCGCTGCCACTGCGGAGTGGGGACGGAGCATACAGAAATGCGGTTAAACCCCGATAACGGGGTTTTTACCGCATTTCTGCTTTAGAGAATCTCCACCATAATGGGACAAACAACTGGTGTAAAGTGACCTATATTTGAGCCTGCTGAGACATATTTTATATGGACTTGGATTCTCCTTGGTAAATATTGGATACATTTGAATATATTTGCCGCTGCAATATTGCTCACAATGAAGATTTTGTGGCAAAGTGATTCACAGGAAGTGACCATTTGTAGGTGTTAACAGGGAGTGGTTGGAAAAGTACAGGCGTGTGATGGCCGTGTTCGTGGTGTGTATCTGCTGTCATCTATGTGTACTTACTTGCAAAACATCACACCGCTGTCATTACTGCTGTGCACAGTCTGCATAGCCTTAGACCCGGAACCTTGATGTTCCATGTTTTTGCGTTTCATGCATGTAGCACTTAATCATGGATCCATGATTAAGTGGAACACGCATGAAACACGTTGAATAGACAAGCAGATCTCGCAAGCATAGATCGTTAAAGGACGGAAGGCTGGAAGCGCTATTGCCAGAACCGCGAAACTGTAACTTGCCACCTGGAGCTCCGGAGCTGAAGCAGCGCTTGAAGCCGCACTGAGGAAACAAGCGGCTGATACTACAAATAGTAAGGGAGAGATAGTTTACTAACCCCCACAGCCTACACGGCATATGGTCTGAGGCATGGCAAACTACTCTAAAAAAAAAAATCACAAAAAAGAGCTTAAACATCAAGGGGGTTATTTTGGTTCACCCCTTCTGACAAATTCCTTCTTAGATGGACAAAACCATGTGCACTGCAGGGGGGGGGGGGGTGATTTAAAATGTGCAGAGAATTAGATTGGGTGAGTTTCTGTGCAGGGAAAATACTGACTCCTTTATTTTTACACTGCAATATAGATCTCACTTTGAAGTAAAACCCCACCCAAATATAACTCTGTCTGCACAAGTAAAATCTACCCCACCTGCAGTGAACATGGTTTTGTCCATCTAAAAAGGAATTTGCCAGAAGGAGTAAACCAAAATAACCCCCCAAGTGTGTATATAATTTAATTGGTATTGCAAATTTTTCCACAGAGCGCTGTGCTAGGTTTTTTTTTTTTTAACCCTTTGAGTGCAAGGTGAATTTGTCAAAATAGGTGTGAAAATTGCCAAGCAAACATTTTAATTCATCATAATGACCGGTTTTGTATAATTTATATAGGAAATATAAGCTTTTTTTACACAACATTTTTTATTGGAATTTTTATAACAACTGTGAGTGACTTTGGCATTTTTAGCGGATATTTTGCACCTCTCTCACAGAGATAATGGGCTTTTACAGCCCTCTACTTGTCCCCGCCCCCTGCTTCCAGATATTTATAATGGCCAGCTGGAGGCACTGCTTTTGGTGCCTCCAAAATCAATTTTAACACTATGCAAAATGTATTAGATTATGTAAAGAAGATACTTATGGCGCAGAATATGTCTCATAAGTATCTTCTTTGTAATATTTTAATCATTAATGACAGGGGAGGCACTGCCTCCCCTGACTGCACCTCTCTGAGCAGCACTGTATGCTAAACACACAAATGAGGGTGGGCCAGTGCAATATGCAATAAGTGCAATACCTATCATATTGTCATGTCTGTTAAATGTCACTGGTGATTAAATCAGCAGGATGTAATGGTAAATGGTGCGTCTTGCAATATTGTGCTTAGCTTCACTGCGCCTGCTGCATTTACTGTATGATTATCCTAAGGGTCACAGCACAGCTTGCAATTCATCTCTCTACTCAGATTCCTTTACTATGAAGTCCGCTCAGCAATCGGTCTACAGTTGCCTTGGCAAACTGTCCCCAATAGGTATTGCACAGTCCGATGCCCATTTTTTTCAAACCCAGTTGTTCTAGGACTCTGGGGGTTATTCTAGTCCATTCTTTCTGACAAAATCCTTCTTAGATGGACAAAACCATGTGCATCTAAGAAGGATTTTGTCAGATGTAACTTGTGCAGAGAGAATTAGATTTGGGTGGGGTTTTTCTTCAAAGTGAGATCTATATTGAAGTGTAAAATCATGCAGTCAGTATTTTGCCTGCACAGAAACAAAATAACTCACCCAAATCTAATTCTCTCTGCACATGTTACATCTGCCCCCCTGCAGTGCACATGGTTTTGTCCATCTAAGAAGGATTTTGTCAGAAAGAATGAACTAGAATAAACCCCTCTGTAACATGAACCATTCTTAATCCATATGGGGCTGTGATGTAAATCTTTGCATTCTTTAGTGAATGCTGCTTAAACATGTAAAGTAAGTTGTATATCAGCTTGGTATAAACACCATGCAGATCACATAATGGAACTCTGTAACAATATATCAGTCTAAAACGCTGATTGTTGGGGAAATTTAGTAAAACGGAGTAAAAAGATAATTACAATGATTGTCAAACATTCTCCCAGGAGAATAGTGCGTAGCACATGGGATGTCACCCACACATTCTATTGTAATGGTGGCTTAACAAAACACAGAGAGCCATAATTAAGATACCCCAGCCAGTGACTTATTTATTAAAATTGAATTAAAATCCAATTTACCTTCTCCCATTGCATAAAGTGCAATTTTTTTAGCAAATCAACTGCAATAACAGCCTCAATGGAGATTTTGTATTTCATTTTTCAATGCATAGAGCTCCCCTTTCAGATCAGCAGTGGCTGCGATATACAGCACTGGCACAATCCACGCATGTAAATTCAGCTATCACAGTACATTGTTGCCTTGGCTTTCACCTCAGCCCATTTGCAGCTGACAAAGTTAGGAAATGACAGGGCTTCAGGTTTTCCTTAAAATCTCTAGAATAGTAGGGCCATGCTTTTGCATCTCTTGATCAGAGATTGAAGTTGGAGTATTTCACTCAAACCTCTAGGGAAACAGGAACAGTCGTGGTTTTCAGGAATCCATAAGTGAGGCATTTAGAGATTGGGGGACTGATATAGATTTGAATATAAGTATCTTCCTTTGTGCAAATTGCAAAAAAGTGTTTTAGCCGAAAGTAGAGTTTGTCACCTTTACCCTTACTTAGAATATGAATGGGGATGGCGCAGGCAAGTACTGCCATGTATACACAGGGCTGGCGCCACCACTAGGCAGCTTTAGGCATTTGCCTAGGGCACCGGCCACTGGAGGGAGGTAGTGAGCGGGCCAAGGAGAGCAGGACGGTGCCGCCAAGTAGCCGGGTACAGGAGTGGGGAGCAGGTGAGTGAGGGATACAACCCCCCCCCCCTCCTTGGTCATCAGCGGCAACTCCCCGATTTGCCTGGGGCAGGGAGGGGGGGGCTTGCACCGGCCCTGTGTATACAATAAGGCAGTATTAACAAATACAGGATTCAGCTACAATCCCGACCGCCGAAATCCTGACACTTTCTCCCTTTATGGGTGTCCACGACACCCATAGAGTGAGAATAAATTAGTGTGCCGAACGCAGCGAGCCCACAAAGGGGGGCGATCCACGTCCCCCTTGTCTGGATTTCGGCGGTCGGGATTCCGGCATCGGGATTTTGAACACTGGGATTCCAACTGCCGGGATTCCGACTGCCGGGATTTAGTACCATTCCCACAAATACAGATCATCCATATCACACTAGAGGCATCTGCCTGCCATTACCCCTATCACTTGATGGTGCGTGCACCTTGGTGCAAAATACAAACTGATAATGGCGACTGAAGTTGATTGGATGAACATGTTTTGATACCTCCCAGTAATATTATTAATGCGGCTGCTTCTCTCCACATTATTTACCTGACATTTTAAATTGTTCAATGGGGCAGGAGCAGATATCTGTTTTGTTTTATAAGGCAGGTGGTATCAGAAGTTTGGGTACTTGCTTAGCTTCACTGCGCCACCTTACGCTATGCTGTCAGCGTAGGCCAACGGTAGCCCTACGTAGTCCTCATAGTGTCCATGTCAGGCAGCGTAGTCACCGCACTGTCTCTGCGAGCTGCAGCTCTGTCCCCTGTGTCCCTGGCAAGCCTAGTGAGCGCCTCTTACACAGCGCCGGTCACCGCCAGATCCCCTGCGCTGGCGGGCGCCGGCGGAGAGGCGATCATGCGGGCGCCGGCGGAGAGGTGCTCCATCTGCCTGGGATGCATGAGCGTCTCATACACTTGTGCGTCTCAGTAATTCGTGCAGCTGGGTACGGCAACCCTGCCCGTGTCCGCTTCAGGGAGATAGTCAGGGTTAGGGGTTCGGTAGCGCATGCGTCTCATGTACAATAAAGGACGCATTTGGCAGAGCTCCATGTTACATACTGGCAAATGCCTCCATTTCAAACCCCCTCTTATCCATGCCAGCCCGAAGCGTGGCATGCGCAGTGGTACGCGTCCGCCCGACCTGTTTATACCCCCACTATCCATGTCGGGGTGGAGTTGGTTTTATAAAGTGTGGCGAGCGCAACGAGCCACCAAGCCCGAAGTGTGGTGAACTGGGGCTTATTTTATGCATCTTCTCGCAGGGCACGCTGAGCTCGCCACGCTTTGGGATCAGTGGGTCGCGCGCGATAGTGGGGGTGTTTCAGGAATACATTCAAACCTGTCATGTCAGGCAGGTTAAAATGGTCAATGGTTCCCACACAATGTAATAAGCGCTGACTGACTACGCTAACTGCTTAAGCTCCGGTTAGGCGCAAACGTACACAGTCACAGACACAAACTGACTACGCTGACTACGCTGGCTGCGGGAACACGACGCTGATGCTCAGACAAAGGTATGTAACTCTTAACGGCGCCAATATATGGGTGAAATAGGTGAAGTAGGTTGCATGCATACAGGTGATTAAAGAGGTGATATGGAATGCAAAATACTTCCTTTCAAAAGGTCAGGGGTTCAATCTTTTGATCCTCAGATTCAATCAGGATATCCCCAGCAGGTGAAGTGATTCAATGTATGCGGAAACAAAAAAGGCTTGTGATAGTGAAGCCAATTTTTAATTACATACACAAAAATCACACAAACAATACATAATGGTAATACAGTACAATTTAAAACCAATGGATTCCGGGAGATAAATGCAGATATGATGTTAATTACCAGCTGCAGTATCAGAACTGGGTGTTAAGCAGTTCATAGGCAAGAAATAATCACCAGTCCAAACGCCCGGGTGGTCTGTCTGGGAACAGTCGGTCCAGCTGATAGTCCTCTGCTCTGTCTGCCCGGAGATCCTGATGCCACAAAACAGGGACACTGACTACGATAACTACGCTGACTACGCTGGATGCGGGAACACGACGCTGATGCTGACTACGTAAGTGGCGCCGTGAAACTACACAAGTACCAAAATGTTTTAGTCTGAGTTAGGCCCCGAGACAGAAGAAGCTGCTTGAGAACAGTGGGTTAGTGAGCACTGATAAAAATGGCCGCCATCACCTGATTGGATGACTGTCACACACCTCTAGACCACACATAACCTGCACAACAGCACTGTCCTGCTGCCTAGATCGGGTCAGTTGAGGTAGGCATATGTGGCTAGGGATCGAACAGCGATGATTCAAAATCATCAATAGTGATGGCCGATGTTGAATACTTGTGCCATCAATGAGGACAACCAGATGTTTTCTCTCCATCGATAGCACAGCAAAACCAGATCAGATCAGATCTGATTAAGGGCCTATGTGTAGCAAGGGGAGGGTGCTAAAGGCATGTGTGACAAGCACCCATCCTATTGGAGAAGCGAGTACTGTGCATTAATATGCTTGTGTAATAAATCATTTTTTAAGGGAATACATATCAATGCACAACTGCATAATACACACAATTAAACACAACAGCAAACAAAAGCAAATTCACAATCATAATGCTTAACTAAAATATAGGTTTTTATAACTGATCCATTGATATTTTATCATTTATTTTTCATAAAAATGAAAGGGAATTTTCTTATTTAATCCTTAGTAGGCAGAGTGGACTTTCTTTTTTTTTACGTGCTTGTTTTGATTTGTCTGGCTTATAATACAAATGCCCACGGCAATCATCACCCATCACATAAACACTATAATGAGTCCTCAGCCTTCTCCTTTATTCAGTCTTCTCTTACATTACATGCACAGTGGAGGCTGCGGCTTGATGAGCTGGCGTCATTTCACTGATCGATGCAGCAGCTCCCAGGCACTGAGCATCAGGTGTAGTGCTGCAACTGCAAGGTGATGCAAATTGTTGTCATCGTGTCCTGGACAGCAGACATCACTGGGGATGCGAAGGGAATGGGGGGAGCTGGTCTGTTCTGCTGGGAGTACAGACAGACTCTCCTGTCTCCCAGACCTTCCCAGAAGAGGAGGCAAGTAGAGAATTATAGGCCTGGAACACAATATAAATGTAATATGTTAATGCATAAACCCCACTGTCCCAGTTTTAGTGGACTACTATGCTTTCTGCTTTGCTGGTGCCCTTGGCCAGTGGATGACTGTTAGGGCATATAATTACCATGGTGGGACTTATATGTAGAGATTTTCAGAATTTAATCAGATGATTTGTTTGGGGGGCTGAGAACCCATTTAGAGCATATTTGCTTTAAATAACATGTTCTAATGAGCAAGTTTTTTTTCTTTTGTGTTGTCCTTTATTATTGGCTACTCAGTAAGGGAAGCATGCATTGCATGCTGGTAGTCTATACTTGCCGACTTTTCAAATAGCCTCTCCGGGAGAAGCCCGGAGAGGACAGCCAAATCTCCTGGTCGGGGGGCGGGGACAGTACTGATGTCTCAAAGCCTCGCCCCCAATACAGGCAAACGCCACGATTGGTGGCCCCGCAAGTGGGGGCGGGGCTAAAACGACGCAATTTGCATAATTTTAGTCCCGCCCCCTCCCACGGACCTGCAAATTTCGGTAGTTCTTTCCAGCGGCTCAGGACTCTGGGGGGCAAATAGGAGACTTGCCCACCTTCCGATTTTCGGGAGCCTCCCGGCCATTATTTTGACTGTGTCTAGGTCGACAGTCAAAAAGTTGACATGGGTTTTTTTACTGTTTTTTTACCTAAATGTCAACACTGTCGACATGGACACAGTTTAAAGTGCACCGCATCCCCTCCCATAGCTCGCTGCGCTAGCAATGCTTCAGGCAAACTAATATATTCTCCCATCATGCCCTAGTGGATGGAATACCGCCTGTCAGCACATGTCAGCTCAAAAAACTGTGAAAAAAACCATGTTGACCTTTTGACTGTCGACTTAGACAATGTCGTACTAATGACCTGTCGAACTAATGACCTTTCGACCTAGAACAATGTCGACCTTTTTCCAAGTCAACCTAGACCCATGTCGACCTTTTCCTATGTTGACCTAATGGTGTCGGCCTAATGACTGTCGACCATCATGCTGTAGACCAAATGACCACATCCCGCTAGAATGCATGAGGAGACTGATAATTAATTTGATAAACGAGACGTATATCTGTGTGCGACTGAGACTCCGAATTTGCATATGAAGTCTTACAATGTAGCACCAGCAGCTTTTTCCAATACAAGCTTTGTCCTGCTCCATTTACAGACTTAAGCCCCATTCACACTAAACAATGGGGGCTGTGGATGATATAATTAACAATAGCAGCCACGGGTACCGATATTGTGCGCTCACACTGAAAGATATCGTCAGCCTCTACATATACAGTATGAAAAGGAGATTCTAACCATCTATCCCACACTTTATGAAATGTGGCCCTATCTAATTTGATGCCTTCGACCAGATTTTGGTTGGTGCCTCCTAGCACTGTGGCCAGCTACCCTTATACACATAATGCCACACAGTAATGCCTCTTACACATTATACCACACATTAGTAATGCCCTTATACACATAATGCCACACGGTATTTGCCCTTAAAGATTATGGCACACATTAGTAATGTCCATATATACATGCCACACAGTAATGCCACTTACACATATGCCACACGTTATTACAACTTAACCCCCTCCCCATACTGCAGAGCACTGACACGGCTTAGACTCTGCAGATATTGAAGGCTGTTGTGGCTGCAGGGAGACACTCAGTGCAAGCTCATTCTGCTGGACTCCACAAAGATGCATGGGAGTTGGAGCTTCTGTGGCTGGGTTTGCACAGCAACCCTCCGCCAGGGAAGGTGGCCATTTTGTTACTGCCCACCGTTGCCTAATCACACTAGCGCTCCCGCTGCTGGCTTAATTGTATGTGCTGCATGCCCCTAGGCATATGCCTAGTTTGCCTATGCCTAGGGCCGGCGCTGAGATACACACAATATACAAATGCCACATCAAATTAAATCAGCAGTGTCCTTGTGTGTCCTAGTCACATCAGGCTGCGACTAAAGGCCTATACACATTGGGCGACTTTGAGCTGAAAGTTGCTCAAAACAGCAGGTTTGAGCGGCTTTCAGCTCAAAGCCAGCCAGTGTGTTTGCCCGGCGATGAGTGGTGAGCGCTGCTGCGCGCTCCCGCAACATCGCCAGGAAAGCCGTTCATCTGCTGGTTATACCAGCAGATGAGCGGCTTTCAGGACGGCTTTGCATAGCGGTCCGCTATGCAACACCATCCTCCCCCCCTCCGTCGGCGCCGAGCAGGGGGAAAGCCGTCTAGTGTGTATGGACCTTAAGACCCATTTTCGCAAGGGACCTGACCAATCACTCCAGAAATCTTGCGCTAGGTGGCGTATTGAGGCTGGATGTATGGATGTATAATGCATTTTTTTTTATTTCTTGCCTCATTACTCTTGTGGTAGAGATATTTATCTGACAATGTGGACTGAAGAAGCTTTCTTCAGGCTCGCCATGTGTAAACAGAGTGGTCAGTCAGTCATTGTGTATGATATGTTTATTTGTGGGCTGAAATCTCTGTATTCTTGACAGGCTGGTCATTTGTCAGTTCCACAGTCGTTTGGTGATTTGGCTCCAGGTATAGGATGTAATTCTCCTGTCTGGTGTATAAATACTGTACACAGATCTGCTTATGCGAATTGTAATCACCCCGCTCTCCTCATTTCCCCTGCCCAGTGTGATGAATGGTGACGGCTGGGTCCCCTTTTGCTCTGAATGTTACTGGGTAACATCATCTTCTGGGAAGAAACGAGGCACTGTGTGGACAGGGAAGAATTAGCAAATTACTTCCCCGCTGTGCAGCTCCAGCTAGACAAATTTCCGTTGATCTCTACACAATAGGTTACAGCTAGATGCACATACCTCTGTGTATCACAGTGGCTGCCTCATTTGTATACAATGGCATGCAGAGACACTGGACATTGTTCCCATGGATGAGTCACAAACTCCACAAGCCAGTGCTGGAATCTCTTAACGAGCGAGAAACGATTGTAGTCTTTTACAAATGATGGTTTATTATGTATAGTGCAAATGTTCGGGTCTAAGTAAAAACCGGGCCCGGACAACTAAGTAAAAACCCGGATAAGACCCCAATGCCTTGTTTGTCCGGGGGGGCCTGTGATAGCTTTCACCAGGGACATGGGGAAGGGGAGATTACAGACTTCCCATGTAGTCCGGACCGTTCCGGGTTTTGCTACATGCCCGGACCATACATGCCCGGCTTTATTCTCTCCCTTCCTGGATCTTGTCCAGGTCCGGTTTTTACCCGTACCCCAAATGTTCTGTTATAAACCCTGATGGCAAAGATGGTGAGGCTGGGACTTGCCACATTGTACATTGCCTGCATCCTTTGCATTACCAATCGCAAAATCATGTACAGATATTTTTGCTAAAGCATTGTTAATGTGAATTGATAACCGTGGAACCATTTCTGTTCCACTGTTTCTGATCCTCATAATAGAAAAACATTTTTTTCTCTTGTTAGTCTGTACAATGTCAGGCATTAATGTTACAATACTGCCTTCTAGTGGTCAACACTGGATAAACAACGCAGCTAAAAATCCCAGGGAAGGATGCAGGCACTGGGTGATATAAGGTTGTTTTTCATAGATTTTTATTCATTTCAATTCGACCTTCAGTAAATTGTAGTACATAAAAGTATAATATAAAAACACAGCAAAAAAAACATTTATTTCTGAGCTATCAAATTATTATAGGATTATAGGGGTCTATTGATCAAGGTGAACGAGTCCACTTTAAATGCGGAAGCAGCAGTTGCTGTTATTATGTGGCATGCCTGCTAGTCATCAAGCTCTAAATTCTGAAAGATTTCAGTGCTTGACTACAGGAACCAGGGCCGCCGAGAGGGGGGGATGGGTACTGAGTACCCGGGCCCAGGCTTGCTGAAGGGGCCCGGCAAGGGCTCTGGTACGCCCCACCCTCCCCCTCCACTCCTCCTGGGCAACAGCAGCACACAGCATGCTGCTCAGCTTAGCACATTCTGTAGGTAGGTGTGTGCTGCTGGGGGAGGGGGGGGGGGCAACAATAGCACTCCCCCCCCTCAACTTTACAGTGTTTTTCCAACCCCCCTAAACATTTTGGGGGTGTGGCCTTATCACAGGAGGTGACCATGCCTCCCACGACAGGCGGCCCTGACAGGAACTGACTCCATTTTCAGGTGTTGTTAGACCTCTGAGCCCAGCTCCATATAGGAAGGAGATGCGGAGCGTGAAGATGTATCCATTCTGACCCCTCCATCTTCCTTGCTGGGCATGTAGTTGAGCTACGGTCAGTTTGGCTGTTAGGGATTGCCGGTTACAGTAAATGCCTTTTGGTGCCACTGCCTTGAAGCAAGTTAGATACATGAAGCTGTTAATATTAAGTAGGCCTTTTTTTAAAGTATCAGAAATGAATTTGATACTGTTAGTTTGGGAAATATAGCATATTTTAATTAATTTTAATTTTTGGAACCATGCAAATCGGGACCGTCGCACACCGCCGGGGGTGTGGCCTTGTATGGGAGAGGAGTGGCCTTTGATGGGAAGGGCCATGACATCATGACACAATCCCATTTTCATCATTTTGGGGGCATGACCAACAGTCCCTAAGCAGCTGGGCAGATGCACTATATTCAAGGATAATGCGCTGCTTTTTGGATCAGAGCAGGGGTAATCAAAGGCTTCGACAGTTGGGACTCGGAGGTATGCATTGTGCCTCTTTGTTCTTATAATGGATGATAAGGACAATTAATGCTAAATTGGGGAGCGGGGGGCTGTATGCGGTGTTCTCTTAGGATGAGCCTGGTACTTAAAATGCACTAGGCTACCCAGAAGGGGGAGGATAGAGGAGGAGCACACTGTCTTGGTTCCTACTTCATCATTTCTTCTACTCACTTAATTTATGGTTTTGTGTGAATCTATAAATATATCATCATTGTGTTGTGCTGCTGGTCTGTCTTTATGTGGGGGTCCCGTTCACCCTACTGTTCACCCAGCTTTGACAACAGTCAGTGTTTCCAGTACTTCTCCTAAGTAAGGGTTTCACTTGTAAAATGCAGGGTTGCTGCTGCATCAAAAGGCCTTTTAGTGGTATCTCATTCGCTATATAGCTAGACCCATTGCTATGGAGACCAGCCAAAGGTTTCTCCCGCACGTGAAAGCACTGACTGTAATGTAAGAAGGTCAGGAGGGCAAGAAAACATGGTAAAATTAGTTCTGAATCTTCAGTGTCATTCTAAGAATGAAAATCACTTATTACAGCTAGAAGCAGTAGAACTTTGTTGCAGTAAATATAATAACATAAGGCTTTGTATTCTGCTGCTTTCCCATTGCCTAAACGTTTGAGACCCGGTATTTTGAAACGGTATTTAAAACGGTATATTACCATTTTAAACCCCTTTTACACCGCACATAAATACCCGGTCTCAAGCAGGTTTGCCCAAGCGCCTCTCGTGATGACACCCAGATTGGGTCCAGGACCTGGCGGCCCACCCACAACCGTTATGATACCCAGTGGGGGATCAGGAACTTGCTGCTCCTCACTCCCTCCAACTCCGCCGGCCATGATGATTACCAGCACAGGATCAGGAGGATCTGGCAGCTCCCTCCTCCCTCCCAAACCGCGGATCGTGATGAGACCCAGCCAGCAGTGGGAACTGGAATTGCGGCTCCCCTCTCCATCCCTCCCCAGTGCTGGCTCCAGCACAGATTGGCCCTTATTCTGTTTCGTGCGGTACGGCCCGCGTGCGGCCGTACCGCCGATGTTTTTACTCTGCACATGCGCAGAGGTCAATCTGCGCATGTGCAGCCCCCTTCGCCGCAGACGTATTTCGTCCGCCGCAAAGGGGGCGTATAGGGGCGTGAGAGGCTTCATGCCCTCATTTCCCTATGTGTACGCCCCGCGTTTCATGGGCGTTCCCATGCAAACGCGGGGCGTATGCATGGTAATGAGGGCATGACGCAACTCATGGGGGCGGAAAGCTGACGTCGCCGGATGTCAGCTTTCAGCCCCCATACAAGCTACCACACGGACGATTGTCCGTGTGGTCTCAGCTTGCGGGAGCTGCCGGGGCGTGCGGACCTGCCTTCGATGGTCGACGACCATCGAATGCAGGGGGCAGCTCCCACCATGGTGGAGGCGTACGCCTCCACCATTTTTATGCGGATCGCCAGCCGTCCGTGTACGGACGGCCGTGGCGATCCGTAGGGTTGGCGGGGATTGGTTTGTGCGGCCGGAGCCCCGTGTGCGGCTCTGGCCGCACCAACCAGAATAAGGGCCATTTGTGATGTTCAAGCAGCAGCCAAAGCTGAGATGCTGCAATGTGCGTGACCCTGACAAGCAATCCAAAGGTTAGTGCTGCCATCCCCCATCCTCAGCCCGGTGCCCCCCCATCTAGCCAACCCTCCCAGCCCAGTGCCCCTCCCCCATCTAGCCAACCAGTGCAGGACAGTTGGGAGGTATGCATTGTGCCTCTTTGTTCTTATATTGGATGATAAGGACAATTAATGCTAAATTGGGGAGCGGGGGGCTGTATGCGGTGTTCTCTTAGGATGAGCCTGGTACTTAAAATGCACTAGGCTACCCAGAAGGGGGAGGATAGAGAAGGAGCACACTGTCTTGGTTCCTACTTCATCATTTCTTCTACCCACTTAATTTATGGTTTTGTGTGAATCTATAAATATATCATCATTGTGTTGTGCTGCTGGTCTGTCTTTATGTGGGGGTCCCGTTCACCCTACTGTTAACCCAGCTTTGACAAGTCAGTGTTTCCAGTACTTCTCCTAAGTGAGGGTTTCACTTGTAAAATGCAGGGTTGCTGCTGCATCAAAAGGCCTTTTAGTGGTATCTCTTCCGCTATATAGCTAGACCCATTGCTATGGAGACCAGCCAAAGGTTTCTCCCGCACGTGAAAGCACTGACTGTAATGTAAGAAGGTCAGGAGGGCAAGAAAACATGGTAAAATTAGTTCTGAATCTTTAGTGTCATTCTAAGAATGAAAATCACTTATTACAGCTAGAAGCAGTAGAACTTTGTTGCAGTAAATATAATAACATAAGGCTTTGTATTCTGCTGCTTTCCCATTGCCTAAACGTTTGAGACCCGGTATTTTGAAACGGTATTTAAAACGGTATATTACCATTTTAAACCCCTTTCACACCACACATAAATACCCGGTCTCAAGCAGGTTTGCAGTGTAAAAGCAAGACAGACAGTAGCTACTGTATGAGAGCACAGTGCATATGTAATGAGCCGCTGATTACATATGTGCTTATGTAATGAGCGCCGTGCATATGAATGAGCCAGTCATTACATATGCGCATATGTAATGAGACACTCATTACATATGCACTGCACTCATTACATATGTACATATGTAATGAACGGCTCATTACATATGCACTGCGCTCCCGTAGCTACTGCCTGAGTCCTATATACCGGTTCAGAGCCATTCACACTGCATGAAAAACAGCTCTGAACCGTATAGGACTTTTTTTTTACCCGTTTGCAAATACCGGTTATTTGTAACCGGTAAATGCAGACTGGTGCTTTCACACTGCAGCTCTAACAGTTTTAAAAGGCTAAAAAATCGGCAATATACCGGTTAAGAGCTGCAGTATGAAAGCGGTATAAGTATCTCAAATCAAAACATCATTCAGGTTCCATTTAAACTTCCCTGTATCCAGTGGCGTAAATTAATCCCAGTTGCCCAGAGGCAAAATAAATATCGGTGTCCCCCAAACACACACAAACACAGCTCCATATAAATATATATATGTATATAGAAAATATTTCTAAAAATCTTGTTACATTGCACCAGATTTATTCACAATATCTTTTATTTTAAACAAATGCATTGCTTAGCAGTCAGACCTACAGATGGAGCCCCTCTCATTATTGTCCGGCTCTCGCCAGACCGTCCCAGCTGGCGAGAGCCGGCGGAGAGGGACACCATCCACGTGCATCCCAGGTCCTTGGCGGCTGGGCAGCGTCACCCTGCCCCTCTCCGCTTCAGGGAGACGGGCCGGATATTATGGGTGGGGCGGGGCGGCGAGGTAGACCGGCGGCGGCGGGGAGCTACGTTGCCACGGGGCTACATCTGTAGGATTACAACCTGTGACCTGTCTCACTGGAGAGAAACACCTTACTGATAGAATTCTTTGCTCCTGCAATATAAGTATGCAGATTTTGACTATGTATGATTGTTAGTGCAGAGCTATGTAGTGTAGTAACTTCAAATAGTCACTTTAGGTAAAGTATTTGTTTCTAGTGGAACAGGTCAGGGGTTCTAATACACCATGACACAGAAAAAAATATGATTAGAATAAAGAGCGTGACTGAGGGGAGTCAGCCACAGAAGCGATATCCGCGGCTTTCAATTAATTGATTCAAACTCACAGGGGTGAGGTGCCCACTTGGGAGGTGCCCACTTGGGAGCAGGAGCCCATCAGCAGGTGACTTCATTGCCTCTGCATGTATCCATTCTGTGTAGCACAGAATAACTGGTTTTCTGTTCGGGCTACAAAATAGAGTTTCTAGTGAACTACTGTAATTAGGTCAGAAGCATCACAGATGCTCCACATGTGTGTTTGGACACTTGTCTCCAGTAACTCATTAATTAATCAATCCCATTGCTGCAGAGATTTGACCCATTGTCCCAGCATCGATCGTCTTTGCTATAGGATGCTTTGTCTAGAAGAGGGGCAGAGCAGTTTTCAAATGACTCCACGTTCTGCTGTATTCCCCGCTTATCTTATCAACTCCAATTGTCCTTTGGTTAACAATTTACTTCTAACATCAATTTAACATCACAGTGGATTTTAAAGTAAGGAATCTGCATTTGGAGCATAAACTGTATTCACATAGAAATGTGGCAGGTAAAAATATGTGCACTACAATCATATTACAAGTCACTCTGGGCCTAATTCAGACTTGATTGCACATCTAAAGATTTTACTGCGGTTGTTTAACCGCTGCCGCCGCCTAGACAGAGGGAAAACCCGCTGGGTACACACAGATTTATCTGTCCAATCTGTCAATGTATTGGAGAAAATGGCAATTGACCATTTGTTGTCAAATGCTGGAAAACAGACAATGGTCGTTCAGAAAAATTGGGTAAATCCATTTGATTTAAAAGATTTGTCCAAATAATAGTTTTTGTAAATTTTTTAGCATTTGGGAGCAAATATGCTTTCATTTGTTACCCGACTTTTGTTCACACCAAATCAAATTATGGGGGTTATTGTGGTTCATCTGGTCCTCCGTGTGTATACCGATGTTGTGCGTCTGCACATGCACATTTCTGCGCATGTGCAGGCATAGGGTGCGTGCACCCACGGGAAACATCCTGTTCGCCTTGTCCACGTATTCTACATGGCCAGCAGGGGGGCAGAGATGGGCTGGGGTGCTGGGCAGCCCTATTACCATATGCAAACGCCGAGCATTTCATGGGTGTTTCCATGACAACACTGGGCGTTCTTATGGTAATGAGGCCGTGACGCGGGTGCGGGGGGCGGACACTAACATCACCGGGTGTCAGCTGCCCACCCATTTCCGTCCAAGCGTGTACGCATATGGAAGTGACTTGAAAGTCACTTTTATATGCGTGCACCTTCCACATGTTTCAATGGTCGACGACCATCAAAAGATGTGGGAGGTTCCCCCTGTCCTGCGAATAAATGTTTATGTTAAGCATCCATTCGCAGCCTTGTGAGCCAACCAGAATAAGGTCCCATATTCCCAGTCTGTGCAAAACTGTGTAAGTCCGATCCTCACAGAAATTTGCAGATTTGCGAGTCAACCAGAATAAAGGCCTAAATCTCTGTCTGGACAAACCCTTGCAATAACAGTTTAGCAGTCAGTTAATCTCTATCAAATCCTTTCATTCAGTGGCGGAACTCCCGGAGGCAATGGAGTCATTTGCCGCCGGGCACCAGCCTTAAAGGGGGCACTGGCTCCATTGCCTCCTGGGAGTCCAACCGGAGATTCCGCAACCCCTGTGAGAAAAAGTGCCCCAGCACAAAGGACCTGGCTCTAATTGTATGCTGCGCCGGACCCTACTCAATATGTATGCAAGGGGTGGGGACACACTCATTAGATATGCAGGACGCTGGTCCCCGCCCCATGCATATCTGATGAGCGGGTTCCCTCAGCGCAGCATCAGCATTACTAGCTACTACCAATAGTAGCAGTGTGCGTCCATCCGTCCCACTCCCCCCAGCAGTTATCGGCATTCGGCTCTGACACACTCCCCGCCGCCGCCTCGCCCAAGCGCCACTCGTGATGACACCCAGATTGGGTCCAGGACCTGGCGGCCCACCCCCAACCATGATGATACCCATTGGAGGATCAGGAACTTGCTGCTCCTCACTCCCTCCAACTCCGCCGGCCATGATGATTACCAGCACAGGATCAGGAGGATCTGGCAGCTCCCCTCTCCCTCCCAAACCGCGGATCGTGATGAGACCCAGCCAGCAGTGGGAACAGGAATGGCGGCTCCCCTCTCCATCCCTCCCCATTGCTGGCTCCAGCACAGATTGTGATGTTCAAGCAGCAGCCAAAGCTGAGATGCTGCAATGTGCGTGACCCTGACAAGCAATCCAAAGGTTAGTGCTGCCATCCCCCATCCTCAGCCCGGTGCCCCCCCATCTAGCCAGCCCTCCCAGCCCAGTGCCCCTCCCCCCATCTAGCCATCCCATGTGGGGATGACGGTAGGCAGAACACCAATGCCGGCATCCCAGTGGATGCAACCCCGACAGTCAGTATACTTACCCCCCCGCCCCGTAACTTTGACCGTCCCTCCTGCGTACCCTAAACCCTCTGCGTATCTGTCTGGTCTTGCTTTCTACTGTGTCATGGCCCCACGCCTAATTATATAATCACACACATACATATTTACAGAACCCCCCCTCCATAAAATTCCTGCTATGATAGGTCAACTGAGAGGTGCAAGGAGTAAGAGGTGCAGTGGTAACAGGGAAACGGAGAGGTGAACGGAGTGAGAGATGCAGGGGTGACAGGGCTTGGAGTGAGAGGTGTAGGGTTGAACAGTCGAGGATGAGGTGGAGGGGTGACAGATGGAGGTAGAGGAGCAAGGAAGGAGGGAGTAAGAGTAAGTTAAACTATAAATACATGCTGAAGTCAGTGGCACCGTAGCATATTGCATTATATAATAAAGTGTGCGTGTGTGTGTGGGTGTGGGGCAACATTCATCTTGCCTCCAGGCACCTGGGACGAACTTACGCTACTGCTTTCATTCATACTCTACACTTTCCAGGTCTCTTACGTAATGAAATCAGCCTGTATCTCTCTATATAATTTTAAAAAAGTGAAGATTATTTTTGATTTGACGAGTTTGCCACAGATTAGAACAGAAATTACAGAGCAGAGAAAAGCACAATATGCCTTAATTGTATGCGACACCAGCCGTACTTGTGTTTTTATAGGAAGATAATGGCAAATAACAGGATATAGAGTCACCTGTAACATATAATGTCTTTTTTTTCTTTTTGCAATGATCTGTGAGCCACGGAGCAATGTTTGTATGATATTGTCATTTCGGCAGCATCCCACTGAGTACAACCTTAATTACTTGCAGTGCGCCAGAGATGAGATCAGAGGCAGAGCAGGCAGAGAACCTTTAGCTCTATGTTCTGTCACCATGGTGATCCCCATTATTCAGACCTGAGGGGCAGCCTCACCAGCTGACACTGCGTTCATTGCGCTCTGCACTTCTAAATTCTTTCCCTTCTAGTTAGATCCAACTGATAAGTCATTTTGTTTCACTGCAACCTTTTCTTGGGCTACCTGCTGCACAATCCATTCCAGTTGTTATATTGGAAAAAATTGTATACTACGACAATTGTCACCTTCAAAGACTATATGTATTTGTGTATTTTATATGAGCCGAACTGTTAAGGCTTTTACTGAATAAATGTTTTAAACAAATGTGAGGAATAAGCTATGTACCTTTACTTATAAGCGCACTCTGTTCCTTTGTCTTTATATATATATATATATATATATATATATATATTTTTTTTTTTTTATAGAGCGAGTTAGATTTGTTATTTTGTTTTGTTTCTGTGCAGGGTAAATACTGGCTGCATTATTTTTTTTACACTGCAATTTATATTTCAGTTTCAACACACCCCACCCAAATGTAACTCTCTCTGCACATGTTACATCTGCCCCACCTGCAGTGCACATTTTGAGAACAAATTTGTACTGCGATCAGATCTGAAAAAGGGCCAATGTACATTAGTAATGATCCATTTTCTACAGTTTCCCTGCTGCACATGCCCAGTGTACCACCTTCTTCTACCACATTTATTGTATGTGTGCATCTGAGCCCTCAAGCATTGCAATGGACCAGAGAGTAGCTGCAAAGAGGAAGAGACAGGAGCCTTACCATGAAGTGGGAGATTGTGAGCTTAGAAAGTGCAGCACTGGTTCTTTTATGTCTGTGTATTTATTTATTATGATATCTTTAAACTTTTCCTGACCACTTATCTTATTTAAAAGTTTAAAACAGCCTATAATGTAGACCACCTGTCCCGGTTAATATTAATACTGTATTCCATATAGTATCCGGTTTAGAAAAATACCAAATTTCAGCGTTTGCCACTGTAGTGGTTAGCATTGCTGCCTTATAGCACTTCTGAGGTCATGGCTTCCCACCATGGCCCTAACTCTGTGGAGTTTGTATATTTTCCCTGACCTTGTGTGGGTTTCCTCTGGGTACTCCAGTTTTCCTCCCACAATCCAAAAATATACTGGTAGGTGAATTGGAACCTAACAAAAAAAAAAAATGAACCCAAGAGTGAATGTGTGTACATGTACATGTGGTAGGGAATATAGTGGGTCATTGCTGCTTAGCGAGCCTTTAAACGCCACCTGCCGGCCGTGCGAATGCCCGCCCCCCGCCACCCAGCGAATATACCCACCGTACTGCGAATAGATGCTTTGCGTAATCATCCATTCGCAGGATAGCGTCCGTTCCTGAAATCATTCGATGGTCATCAAATCTTAGTCAGTCTCTGCTTACTTAGACTTGCGCTGTCCTGGTCACATTGTGCTATTTTCTGCACCGTCTGTACGGTACTCGCAGGAGTTGGTACACCGAGGACACACATAACGGATGATCGGGAGGGAGCACCCCAATCAGCGCCATAGGAATGCCCACTTCTGGACTCTTACATCCCACTCGGCCTGCTGACTGTGCTGAAGCAAAGTTTGAAGACCCGTCAATGTGCATTATAGTAAAAATTAAACAATACTGATATACTTGAATTAAAAAATACTATAATAAGGCTGGGATTAATGAGGGAATGCAACTTAATGATATTCATAAGTAGGGATGGCCATCGCTGTGGTTGTCATCAGGTTACCGTTGATGGCAATATTGCAAGTGGCTATTAATGGTTACCACGTATGCAATGGATAAGCTTTGATGGTTTCAATAACTAATAGTCTTGTCTGTTTTTTGACTGATTGGGCCATGGACCAATCAGAACCTGGGGGCAGGGCTTCACATATGTCAGGGATGGAGCTATGCTCCATTTCCTGATACATGTTTAAAAAAGAAAGAAATTCAGTTATCCTGTGCCATAGATCGAAGGAAACCATCTGATTTTTCATCATCGATGGAAAAAAAAATATTCAGAAACGATCACAAATGGTCGATGTCCATTCCTATTAATAAGCTGATTTCTGAAGAACTGTAGAAATGTTAATGGACTTACAATGATTTCTCATTATGGAACTGATCCTCAGTCTAACAATGAGTGGATTTATTAAAACTTGGAGAGAGAGAAAGAACCTACCAATCAGCTCCTGTGGTTAATACACTGGTACCCATACACATTAGACGATCCCCACAAACGCTGATATTGGTGGTGGTGGGTGCCCGTCAGAGTACCGGCATCGGCAATTATAAACTGATGCCCTTTATGTCTCGAGTTTTTATAACTCCTTCAACAAATTACTTGTGAAATGACCTTGATTGTAGAAACTCTTGCAATCTGCTGTGAATTATATTTCCATTGTCCCAGACAGTTCATAGAACCACAGTGTCTAGATAAGGGGTGGAGAACCTTTTTTGTGCCAAGGGCCGTTTGTATGGGGAAAAAATCATTCGTGGGCCATATGTAAAAATTTCTCTTACAAATTGTACTGCTGCAGTCGTCCCACGCTCCGGCGGGTGCTGCTGAATAGGACTGACAGTCTCCGGCTGCTGTTGATTAAGAGGAATATCGCGAGAACTACTGACCTCTCGTGAGAATTCCCCTCTACTTGACTCCCGGCAGAGCCCCCAGGCGGGTGGGCGGGCCACTCAGACCAGCTACGGGGGGCCGCACACAGCCCCCGGGCCTGAGGTTCCCCACCACTGGTCTAGATAGACAGTCAATAGGTCTACCCCAAAAGGTCGACATTTAATAAGTCGACAGGATCAAAATGTCGAAATGGAAAAAGAGACACATGACAAGACTTTTTCATGATTTTTTGGTAACTTGGCTTGTTCTTACTTCACCATCCATATTGGCGTAGAGGGAGAATATGCAGCTATAGGGATGCAGACTGAATATTATTCTGCATTTATTATTTTTCTTAGGTACGAATATAATGTATGGCCTTTAAGTGCTGTGGACATAAGCCTCTTCTTCCTGCTGAAAATCTATTATATTCTGATGGGAATATGCATTTGTAATTGCACTTAGTAACTCATCCGCACCTCATTGTACAATGAAGGGTTGGAAGGAGGAAGCTCTTATGAAAGTAGATATAGATGAGTCACTGAAAGGTGACCCAGCTTGGAGTCATTTCTACCAAATTACTTTCTGTGAGCCATTTAAATCATTTTGATTTTCCAATTTGCTTTTTTGCTCACTTTTCTTTTATGTGTAAGGGGATTCCTGATCATTTAGCTAAATTGCATACAGCCAGAGTGCTGGCAGCAGAAGGCAACCATTAATCAGCCATAGAGTGTTAGAGATTAAATGTTTATCATGCTGTATAATGACATAGGGTCACCGCGGTTCCTTCAACTTATTTCATTTTTTTCATCCCTGTAACCCGTCAGTTTAATGAAACTGTCCTCGCCGTTGTCTTCCGGGGAAAGCTGTAGCCATAATAGAAATGAATCAAGATGCTTAAATACTGTCATGAATCACCTCTTATTTCTAATACTGAGGCTTTCAGAAAGTTCTTCTGCCGCGGTCAAGAATAAGGGCTCGTTCACGTGGGCAGCAGGGACGTGCAGTGAGGTACGCCACTGATGGGCAGTATTCACATCCTGTTCCCCTGTTCTGTGATTGACTGGTATACAGTGGAGAGACAGATGCCAACATCAAGAGCATTAAAGTTTATGGAGAGGTGTCAGTGCTCTGCATGGGCGGAGCAACTTCATGGGCTCCACATCAAAAGTTCCTTCCCCTTACTGGAGACTCTTCTCTCCACAGCAGTTGCTCTTTTTATGTGTCAAACAGGGCCAAGTTAACAATAGGGTGGATAGAGCTGCAGCTCCTGGCCTCCACATAAAACTAGGGCCATCAGCAGGACAGCATGAAGATCACCAGACAGATCCCATTTGGACACATGGTTGCATTTCTATTTTCCACCCAGTTATGCAATGTTTGTACTGTTATATATTTAGGGAGACACTGGGGCTTATAGTGTATTTGTTCTACATGTCTACATGGTATTGGCCTCATCTCCTCCATTTCTCATAATAAGCCCTTGAACATTTTCAGCTCCAGGCCCATATGGCCGTTAATCCGGCCCTGGTGCCAAAGTAGTGTTCTAGTTTATATTATGACCCAAAGAAGTAGCCTAGTTCATTTTATGCCCCAAAGATTTGCTCTACTTCATTTTATGAACTTTAGTGGTGCCCAAGTTAATGTTGTGTCCCATAGTAGTGCCTTCAGTGTACATACACTGACCTCAGTATATATAAGGTTAACTACTCACCTCTGAGATGAACTACTTCCGGTGACCACTAGAGGCCACTCAACAGACCAAATTACTACTTAACAGAAAGTGAAAGCAAAATGATATTTTTCAAACATTCTGAATATGGAGAATGGGAGCTGTGAATACAGAGATTGGAGTTAGTAGCAGATAGGAACTAAGCCCTTATTTTTTACTAGTTAGGCTATAAAGTGCATTATAGAGTGCAGTTGGGTGAAGCCCCAGATGGGGCCCCTTAGCCTCTGGGCCCTCTAGCAATTGCATTCCCTGCACCCACTACATCTATGTGCATAGTTCTGTGCACCTTGCTGGCTCAGGAGCAGAGATTAATTTACATATTGCACAATTATGCAGAGCGCACAATGTTTAGGAAGTTAGGTGCATAAATTCAAAATGTGATTTTGCTGTGAGGTTATATGATCATATAGCAGATACTGCTGCCTCTAAAATGTAAAATATGATGTAAATGTCACAGTTTTATTTTATTGATTTCAAGTGTGACTTTAACATTTTCCTTTTTGTTTTTCTGTTGCAGCAGCTCTAGAAGTTAACATTGTTCCTGATCAAGGAGAAATAGGCCTCGGGGAATCAAAGTTCTTCTTATGTCAAGGTATGGGTCTTAAAAGCCTTTCAATGCAGGAAATGATGTAAAGATCTTTAGAGAAATAATAAACATGAGTTAATAATGATTATGTTGTCCACCATATTATTACCGGTTTAGGAAACCATCATGTTATTGTTCAGGGGTTTGTTATTTAAGTCATGTTTCACCAACCCCAGTAATAAAGAACCAAATTTATCTTGGATCAATTATAGTTGTATTCCTTACTTGTTTGCCTTATCATTTTTCTCTCTGGGAGAAGTTCAGAGAGGAGACGCAGGTGGTTGGTGACAGGGTCGGATAATATGCATCACTTGGACCCACCCCCACTAGGAAAATGTCCTGATTGGCACAAATTTGCATAGAGGTGGGACCAAAATTACCTGTTTCTATAGAGATGCATCACTAAGCCCTTCCCCCACCCCCAGGGACAGCGGGATTCGCTATATTAACCTCTCCATTCTGCCCACTTTACTAGGAAGTGGGCAGGATGCAGAATGGGTGCTCACTCTTCTGGGGGCTGAAGGGACTAACGAAAGAGTAGGCAAGTATGCTTTACTCATGTTAAAGCAGATGTCACCACGCTTCAAAATGATCTTGACAATCTAGACGAGTGGGCAAAAAAGTGGAAGATGAGGTTCAATGTGAACAAACGCAAGGTCATGCACCTTGGGAGACATAACCAGTGTGCTAGTTATAACCTAAGCGGGGATGAATTGGGTAAATCAGTACTCGAAAAGGATCTAGGAGTCCTAATAGACAACAAACTGGGGTGTAGTGCTCAATGTCATATAGCAACAAAAAAGGCCAACAAAATTCTCGCATGTATTAAAAGGGGCATGGAAACTAGGGACTCAATGGTAATTATGCCTCTGTACAAATCATTGGTTAGACCGCACCTCGAATACGGAGTACAATTCTGGGCCCCGCACTATAAAAAGGACATCATAGAATTAGAAAAAATCCAAAGAAGAGCAATAAAGCTTATTAGGGGAATGGAGAATTTAAACTATGAGGAAAGATTAAACAATTTGGGACTATTTACACTAGAGAAGAGATGTTTAAGGGGGGATATGCTCAACATGTAAAAAATATTAAGGGGCCAATATAAGGAACTGTCAAACACCCATTTTCTGCTAGAAAGGAATCTAGGATGCAAGGTCACGAGTTTAGATTAGAAGAAAAAAGATTTTGTTCATCTAGAAGAAAAAATTTTCTTTACAGTCAGATCAGTCAAACTCTGGAACTCTCTTCCTGGAGAAGTGGTGTCGGCAGACACTATAAATATGTTTAAAATAGGGTTGGATAAACATTTATTGGTTAAAAACATCCACGGGAACGAATAAGTAACAAAATATGTCTTTAAAATATCATAACATACTATACAACAAGGGATAAGCTATTATAGACATAGGTTGAACTAGATGGACGCAAGTCTTTATTTAGCCTCACCTACTATGTAACTATATTCATTCTTCATTGCTCTCTTACTATTTGGGACTAATTCAGAGGTTCTATATATTGCTTTGTAGTGGTGACAGTAACACTATTGTATGTGGGTTAGCTGCATATCCTGGTAGCGATATTTCTATGAAATAATTTCATTGTCATCCAGAGGTTGGCAGAATTAAAACTACGAGCGCAAGCAATTTCGATAGGTGTTCCTGGGTAGTGACTGGGGGAGGGGTGGCTAATGGCGGCTGGTGTGTCAGTGTCAGGGACTGTATCAAATGATGCAGCTCCACCATAGGCAGCCATGTACTGAAGGACATTCTGAGTAACCATAGTGTCACTCTAATGTCCACTGGTAAGGCCGATGTACGATCAATGACGGGTCTTTGTTAGTATATCGAGATATTTGTTACAGGGCTACTGGTTGCTTAAATAGAATGGCCATCACTTTGGCATTAGCATGACTCATACCTCAACCTCTGAATCATTGCTTCTTTGAAAGTAATAATATGTAATGGTACAGGTACATTCACTAACCATATTTTGTACTAATCTTTCCTTCTCTCCTGTGTCTCAGTAATCGGGGAAGCAACTGAGATCTACTGGGAATCCCCCACCGGGGAAAGGCTAACAAACCAGCAACAGATCTCAGTAGTGAAAAGCGATGACTATTCATCAACTCTTACCATTTACAATGCAAGCATCCAAGATGCAGGAACCTACAAATGTATCGCTTCCAGCCCGGAAGAAGGAAGATCGGAAGGAACCGTACAGCTTCAGATTTATCGTAAGATTGGCTTTACTTTATTACCTTCATTTCCTGGCTGGAACAGATAACACAGTAAATCAAAGTATAAGTAGAATAATATTTATTGATATATACTTTGCTAATCTAATATGGAAATTCAAAGGGGAATATCCTGCCATTAGGAGCAGGGTTTTACTTCTCTAAAAGGATCAAAGTGAAATGATTGATTCCTTCATCCAAAATCATAAAAAAAAATTATTCCACAAAAATTTTTTTTTTTAGTCACGTACAGTACATGTATGCTATCTCAACTTTTAGTCACTTACAGTACATGTATGCTAACTCAACTTTTAGTCATGTACGCTATCTCAACTTTTAGTCATGTACAGTACATGTATGCTATCTCAACTTTTAGTCATGTACAGTACATGTATGCTAACTCAACTTTTAGTCATGTACAGTAATTGTATGCTAACTCAACTTTTAGTCACTTACAGTACATGTGTGCTCTCAACTTTTAGTCATGTACAGTACATGTATGCTAACTCAACTTTTAGTCATGTACAGTACATGTATGCTATCTCAACTTTTAGTCATGTACAGTACATGTATGCTAACTCAACTTTTAGTAATGTACAGTACATGTATGCTATCTCAACTTTAGTCATGTACAGTACATGTATGCTAGCTCAGCTTTTTGTCATGTACAGTACATATATGCTAACTCAGCTTTTAGTCACTTACAGTACATGTGTGCTCTCAACTTTTAGTCATGTACAGTGCATGTATGCTAACTCAACTTTTAGTCATGTACAGTACATGTATGCTAACTCAACTTTTAGTAATGTACAGTACATGTATGCTATCTCAACTTTAGTCATGTACAGTACATGTATGCTAGCTCAGCTTTTTGTCATGTACAGTACATATATGCTAACTCAGCTTTTAGTCATGTACAGTACATGTACACTCAGCTTTAGTCATGTACAGTACATGTACACTCAGCTTTAGTCATGTACAGTACATGTACACTCAGCTTTAGTCATGTACAGTACATGTACACTCAGTTTTCGTCATGTACAGTACATGTACACTCAGCTTTAGTCATGTACAGTACATGTACACTCAGCTTTAGTCATGTACAGTACATGTACACTCAGCTTTAGTCATGTACAGTACATGTACACTCAGCTTTAGTCATGTACAGTACATGTACACTCAGCTTTAGTCATGTACAGTACATGTACACTCAGCTTTTAGTCATGTACAGTACATGTACACTCAGCTTTAGTCATGTACAGTACATGTACACTCAGCTTTAGTCATGTACAGTACATGTACACTCAGCTTTAGTCATGTACAGTACATGTACACTCAGCTTTAGTCATGTACAGTACATGTACACTCAGCTTTAGTCATGTACAGTACATGTACACTCAGCTTTAGTCATGTACAGTACATGTACACTCAGCTTTCGTCATGTACAGTACATGTACACTCAGCTTTCGTCATGTACAGTACATGTACACTCAGCTTTCGTCATGTACAGTACATGTACACTCAGCTTTCAGTCATGTACAGTACATGTATACTCAGATAAAATAAATGACAGTCCTTGATGAATGGGTGACTTCTTTCTTTCTTCTCTCCCATGTCACATACTGTATATGTTAAAAAAAAATAAGAAGAGAATATTCTCATAGTGTAATTGTGTTTATGCCGTGAGAGATTCGGGCTTTACTCTGGCGTGTGTACAGAATAGCCTTTTCCACCTTAGATGTAGAAAGAAAAGCAACAACACAACATGCAGCCAAGATGAAAAGGGAACAAGAAGGAAAAATCCTGGCAAATATCACTCTTATGGTAATACGCTTACAGAAGGTATTATTGGTAATCTGCATATCAAAATCAACGATTCAAAGAAAGGTCCTTGCCTGTAGTAGATAGCTCCCATATGTGCAGGTGGATGAAAGATAAGGAAAATGCATCTAGTTTTTCATAAAACATAATCGTTTTAATTGTGTTCTGCTCAGAAACATAGATAACATTTCAGCATGGAAAATATCACTCTTGATAAAATTCGATAAAATAAGCCTCCTACCATATGGAATAAGAACCAGCGCTCATAACAGGATCTGTACACATTTGAAGGAACTCTCAGATTGTCTCTCCAGATGTAGTGGTATGGTTGTCAGGTGTAGCTAAACCACATGGCCGCTGCTTGACCTCCTTCACCAATGCACTTTGGCTATATCATATAGCTGTTTTCAAAGTACACAAGGTCCCAGAAGCAGAAACAGGTTTGTCCTTGTATAATGGAATACAAATGTGAACGCCTGATAGTAATTCTGCCATCGACGCTACATGCCCAGAAGAGAAGGGCTTCAAGTGGAACATAAACGTGACAATGGACAACTTCCTGTTTGCGTTCCAGCACCTAGAGATGACACAATGGACAGTACTGATGACCAAGGAATAAAAATACAACAGTGATATATAAAGCAGTTAATACTCTTTAACTTGCTAACATTGGGACAAAATAAGCATTAACCTTTATTCACCCAAAATGGCCGCTTGTAGTATCTCTGGATCTGTCAGTCCTTACCGGTACATAACTGCTTCCGATATCTGTGGATTAGTTTCATATACAAGAGTTCACTTCCTGTAGTATTGGGTTAGACAACCAATGCTCCTTTTATGGGCCGATTCAGACCGCATTCAGCCCTTCCCCCGATCTTTGCACAAACAACTTCACATGTGCAAACCCCGGGAGCGAAAGGCTTTGGCGCGTGTGAAATTCCAGAGGGGTTGGGCGGGGGCGGACACTGAGCTGAAGCAGAGGAGCACTCAGCGTTTTATGGGTATCCCTAAGGAAATGTTGGGCGTTCCCCTGGGAACACAAGCGGGTCTGAATTAGGCCCTTAGAGTAGCAAAACAAGCCATAATGTTAATATATAACTGCCTGTACTTAATACTATATCCATAATGTAACTGCCCAGATCCCTGACATACTGTATATGCTAATTTTTCCCCCAGAGAAATTGACCTTCAGGAATGCGCCCACCCCACAGGAGTTCACAGAAGGATCAGACGCTGTTGTCATCTGTGATGTATCAAGCTCTATCCCCTCAGTCATTATCTGGAAACACAAAGGCAAAGATGTGACTTTCAAGAAAGACGGTAAGCCTGCACTTAGCCTCTGTACTATGGAGCACTTTGTCTGTGCAATTGACAGCTTCCATTATAATGACATGGTCTATAATGGGCCCTTTAGGTTCTCATGTCGGAGCTAGAATCAAATTAAAAATCATTGTGCATTATTGTATGCAAAAAAAAATAGAAACATTCACAAGCATCTGTAATAATAATAGAAATAAATACAAATATTGATTACTAGCTACTCTGGCCAGGCAGCCCATGACCAACAATAAGGATGATGATGATGAAGAATGATGCGTGCATAGAGGAAAATATTAATTGGCTCCCTCTGTTGATCTCCTTTCCCCACAGCCCGATTTGTTATGCTATCCAACAATTATCTTCAGATCCGGAACATTAAGAAGACAGATGAAGGGACTTATCGATGTGAGGGCCGGATACTAGCGCGTGGAGAGATAAACTTCAAGGATATTCATGTTGTAGTGAATGGTGAGAAATCACTAGGAAGTATTTTGCTTGTGTGGTGCACAGGGCCGCCCATAAGAATTATGGGATACCTAACATACTTCCTGAGTCGTCCTCTCTGTATTCTTGCTGTACCTGTAACTTTTTCCCCCCATCGCTGTGTTCATAGGTCTCTAATGTAGCCTTAATCCTTTTTCCCATATTTGTTTTTTTTTTCTCATTGTAGCATTACTCATGACTGGGAATAGAACCTCATTAGCATTAACCCGACATGCTTGAAAAGTGGGCATGGCTTCTCGTACAGGGGGTATGACCTCATTGGAGCCCCAATGATATCACTGAAGGGGGCATGGCCTCATGGGAAGCCCCCAACAACTTCACTCAAAGGCAGCGAATGGGCTGCCCCTGGAGACTCTTTCAGCACTGCCAGCTCCTCCTCAGTGACAGGAGCCAAGAGCTGCATGATAATGTCACACTGCAGCACCCAACTTCTGTCATTGTGGGAAAGTGGGCATTTTGGTGTCACCCCCAACCAGATGACATAACCTATTTTGTTAGCCAGTTTATTAGCGAAGTCTGTATTTATGAGAATCACTGTGAGAAATTTAGTAAAAAAGATGACATCACTATGGCCATAGACCTAGGAAACACGAAATCCTGCAGATTGCAAAGCAACCAGAAGACAGCTACAAAATGCAAAACTGATGATTAGTATATATACCACACAGTGTTTTTGCTGGGTAAAAAGGTATTTGTGGTCACCAATAAACTATGGAGTATAGCCATAGTCTATGGCTATACTATACAGCAGGCTTTCCCAACCACGGTCCTCAAGGTACACCAACAGTGCAGGTTTTGTAGATATCCAGGCTTCAGCACAGGTGACTTAATTAGTACCTGAGTGATTCTGATTAAACCATCTGTGCTGAAGCCTGGACATCACTAAAACCTGCACTGTTGGTATGGCTTGAGGACCGTGGTTGGGAAAGCCTGCTATACAGGAAGCATTCATGGGTCCAATTTCAATTTACAGTATAGATAAAAAAACCACCTCCCATCAGACGACGCACAGAAATACACTCATGAATTATTATGGCAAACACACTGCAGAGATGCCGTTTTGTAAATTAGTGTTATTAGTGTTATCTGGCATAGAACAGAAGCGACTATAGTGCATCCTGATTAAAGGATCTGGAAGCTGTAACTGAACTGGAGATGATATACTATTCGATGTCTTTAGCATCGTTATTATTGTTTGTTTATTGATTTATTGTACTAGTAATTATGCGTAACATTATATTAAAAGTAGGCGGTCTGATTGTTGTCTAGATGCAGCATGGGTGGGGGGGGGGGGGTATGCAGCTTTTCTTGGAATCACCATCCCACCGTAATCTATATATATATATATATATATATATATATATATATATATATATATATATATATATATATATATATATATACACACATATACACACACTTATGATTCATAGCCGCCTGTTCCTATGAATATTTAACAAGATACTTTCTCTATGACACAACAACAGGGCCAAATTAATGTACACACAGGGCAGTTGCTAAGTGCTCAGTGCCCCACAATCCCCAGAACCATTGAGCAGGGGTGAGTGGTGGAGCCAGACAGTGAAGGGCTGTCAGCATGCTGATTGGTTTATGGCTGGATCTGTCCATCAATCATAGTGCTGACAGTCATTTACTGTATGGAAGCATGTGGAGTTACGGCACAAGACCGCAAGAGGGGCAGGTCATGATTATTTGTAGTTGCTTCCTGTGAATGGTTGGCGCCCCTGTGCATTACATTTCCCATGACCTATGATGATGTTAAGATGACCCTGAACGATAGATCACAATGTTATTGCTCATAGAAGTTTATTTCTATTTTCCTCTGTCTTCAGTTCCCCCCACGGTGCGAGCCAGGCAACTAGTTGTCAATGCAACAGCCAACTTAGGAGAGTCCGTTACCTTAAGTTGTGATGCCGATGGCTTCCCTGAGCCTGAAATAAGCTGGACAAAGTAAGTGATCAATAAATATAATTTCTTCTTAGTAACATTATTGACCCATGGGGGCTGCTATTCATTAAAATACATAATTGACAGAAGTCAGTAGCATCAAAATGTGTTCAACGAGACTCATAATATAGATGCCACCTGTTCAATCAGTTGATGCCTTCATTACGCATACAGCATAGTTTATAACTTTCCTTGCGAGTACTATAAAATATAGCTCTATATAATTTACTTAAACCAATGGTAGTAATGCTCAGGGGTTCCCCTTCTTACCCCTATAAGATTATGGGCACTTCCACTAGTTACATAAGTGAGAAGTGGTGGACTACCATTTTAGTCAACCTTGGAGTCTTGGTAGTTATTTGGGGCATCCTTGTATTGGTCGTTGTTTTGTGGTTCCTATCATAGCCATGATTGGAAACTAGGAAGCCAAGGAATTTGGAGATGGTGTGAGACAGAGGGCTTGTACAATGTTTTTTGTATAAGGGATGTAATGTTCTAGTAATATAAACCATCAATGAGTGTATAATATTGAAAGGAAAGGCTAACAATGACTATCTATATGAAATGGGAGAGGTTGTGGGAGATTAAACAAAGTACATGAATTTTTAAGGTAGGTACATCGCAATAGTGTTTGGCCAACCTTCTTGGGCAGCAGGATTGCATGTGACCCTGTTCCCCACCAACGGTAGAGGGCCAAGTCACCTCCGGTTCAGGTCCAATGCCCACGGACCCTAGGGAGATGTCAATCTCATTCGATTTTGGCCAATTTCTCCGCCCGATCCATTAGGATCGGGTGAAATCAGCCCACATCGGACTAGTGTATTGGCACCTCAACATTGAGTAAGACACCAAAGAGTACAATAGAGACCGAATGTATTTAATAAAGGGTGGGAGGGTTGGAAAAAAAAATATATATCATATTATTATTTAACTAGTTTGAATCAGAAGTCTAAATAATTGATCTTAAACTTGGAATTCTTTGTTGCAGGAGAGGAGAAACAATTGAAGATGCAGATGAGAAATACTCCTTTAGTGATGACATGTCAGAGATGACCATTCATCGAGTGGAAAAGGATGATGAGGCTGAATATAACTGTATTGCAGAGAATAAAGCTGGTGACAATGAAGCCACCATTCTTCTCAAAGTCTATGGTGAGGAGACGTAAGGGATACATGACTGCTGGAATATAATGTATTCAGAGGTTGCTGTATCAGGCCTTATATGTGAATAAATGTGTTTGTTTGTGTGTGTGTGCGTATTTATTTATTTATTTTTTGTGTCACCTTCAGCAAAACCTAAAATCACTTACGTTGAAAACAAAACTGCAGTGGAACTGGATAATGAGATCACCCTAACCTGTGAGGCATCTGGAGACCCACTACCAAGCATTACCTGGAGAACAGCCACGCGCAACATCAGTGAGGAAGAAAAGGTAACATTGTCTTGCTTAACTAATGTGGGGCACTGATTTATGATGTCACTGGACTCCTGACTTATGATGTCGCTGGATGACAACCTGTTAGCGGGACATTATAAGCAATTTGCAGACAATAACCAGTTTGGCGTACCATTGTTTGAATAGAATGCTACTTTAAGGAAATTATTTAATTCGTGGACGTATCTCATACGGTAGGAATCCCTGGTTAAGTGATGGGTGCCCTACTGATCACCCACTTTCTTTGGCCTTTGTACTTCCATAACCTCTATGTATAACACTGAAGAATGTAATGCAATCATTCTACATTCTGTGCATCCTCCAAATCAAATCAATGGCAATAAGGCAGTATGCAGTGGCATCATAACTGGGATTGTGCAATGACAGTAAATCAGTGTACAGTGACATCATCACTGGGTCTTAGGAGGGGAAAGCTGATGTCTGAACGCTGGACTGAGAATTGGGACGAAATGCGCTTGGTGTCCTTCAGTGGCCGCCATTTGTTTTCTCAAACAAATGTAAGTATTCACCAAGAGCACCACAGCAACTGTGTGCGGATGGATTGTCACTGTGACAAAGGCAAAAATAATCAGCAGTTTTGACGTCACTTACAGGACAAAATGTGCCTAAAATATTTTTTTTATGATTGGTCTCCCATCATTTTCCAACAATTTTTGAGCCTTAGGACATGACTAGAGAATGATTGCTAAAAACAAATATCTCCCCCTACTATATATAACGACCCCTATAATTTTAGTCATATATGACTCATATCAGTCTGTATTTTTAAGGTATACCTTTCATCTAGAGATAATGGAGGCAGTCACATTGTGGGCTTAACCAAAATCATATTATCAATCTTAAACTTCTTCTTTCACTATAAACCAATGTTGCTATCATTGAATTCATAGATTGTAAGGTCAGCGCACAAAATGTCTGCCTTAACCACAAATGGCCACCATTGAACTAGGCTGAGTTGTCTCATTTACAGTATTAATTGGAAATTCCCTCCAGGTTTATAAAGCTGGGAGACTCATAGGAGTCCATGCAAATATGCAAAACTACTGACTATTTTTGAAACTCTCACCTCTCCTGTCTGCCATTGTTTCCTGACCAAGCCTATGGTTCAGAGTGTAATCGTGGGGCAGCAAACTGTCTCAAACAGATATCTACTGTATATATATATATACAGTGCTTGTTGCTCTGTGTTCTGCTTCAGTTACTGTCTATGGTCTCTTATTTTATAGTCCCCTTGTGTTTTAGTTTATATCCATACCAAGCCTTAGGCAATGTATTGCAATACTGCATCTGTGCAGATCTATATTAAGGTTTTACATACTTTATAACTGTTGCTGTCTGTAAATTTCTCTGTGTGGGGGTTTGATAGACATTCCTGGAAGAGATAAACATTCTACAGGATGCTTAGAGAACCACGACCTCACATAAATCCTGAATTTCCACATATAGACTTATGGGTGAACAAGCTTTTTTAAGAACTGTTTAAATTACAACATTTATTGTTCTTTCTAAACCTAAATATATTGGTTAAATTATTTACTTTACACATTTACCTCCTACAACTTTGCCTAATCATTAGCCAACAAATACCAATCATATGTTCCACTTATTCTGTAGAGTCCAAAAATACAAGCCTACAGCTAAGACGCATATTGCAGTTACTGTAGCAACCAGGCAGTTATTTCCTTTCGGCCTAAGCATACTGCTGATTTGTTTCCAAAGGTTCATACATTTCACTAGGTTTATGTATCAAGCTGAGAAAAGGGTGGAGAAGTTGCCAGTAGCAACCAATCAGCTCCAACCTAATATTTTATATTAACCTAAAATTTTCTACCTGATAAATGCTACATCAAAGCTGATTGGGCAATATGGGCAACTTGGCACTCCACCATTATATTCACTACTATATGAATTGATACCTCACATCGTAAATCCCCCCCCCCCCCAACCTTTCAAATATATTTAGAATTGCAGTTGCTTTATGTAGAAATATAGAATAATACTGTAAGTGACTATTACAATGTGTTTCTAATCATAATAGAAATAATTTCAGAGATTCACTTTGGAGGGAAATAGAATGCGGTCTCAATTAGGGCAGTATTCAATGAGAAAAATTCTCCGTGCATGGCGAGAGATTTTTTTCTCTCGCCATGCACTCGCCCTGTTCCGGAGGGCTCGCTGCCACTCCTGCTCCCACTATTCAATGTGGTTAAGACTCGCCGCCACTCGCGGCGAGTCTTAACCCCTGCAGCGGACGAGCGTCCGTGGCAGGGAGCCGGGGGACGGTGGCAGCCAGGGAGATTAAAGTCTCCCTGGCTGCCCCAGAACATATGTGGAGGGGAGGAGGGCTCCCCGGGACCCAGGCAGCACAAGCTGCCCCCCCCCCCTATAGCCAGCGGGGGACCCAGTATTCACTGCACCCGATCGTGCATATGTAATGATCAGGTGCAGTGAATATATGAATATCTAATGAGTGGCTCGAGAGCTCCGGCCCCCTGCTGGCTGCTCTGTGTAAAAAAAAAAAAAAATTAAATATTTTTTTTTTAATTAAATATATATTCATGTGCTATAAGCACATGAATAAAAATAACATGCCCCTTCACAGAAAAAAAAAATCCTGATTTTTTTACACCAAAATTAAAAAAAAAAAACCTTTTAGCTTCAAAGTTCACATTTCAGTTCTCCATGAAAAGATGGAGAATTGCTACACGGAGAGACACGACGAAAATCACTTAAAAAGACGGCGAAAATATCACATTGAATAGGGTGGTTCACTTTTGGAGAGCAAAATGCTCCTTCCAACGCGAAAATAGCACAAACTCGCCATAAAACACGGCAAATTTTTCTCATTGAATTCTGCCCTTAGACAGAACCTTTCTACGCAATAAAATACTTATATCATATTACATGGGAAAATGTCACTTTAATATTCAGCTCAGTTTTATTCCTAATTCCAGAAAACAATCCAGTCTATATAATATATTATTTGTGTACAGAGATGTGCCAAGTAAATCAATATTCTTATGCTGACTGTGTCCTAATGAAATTGAGTGACTCTTTGGTATGAGGCAAGCATTAGCGCATGAGACACTTGAATGGAGAGGGTCCGACAGCGGCACGTGACACCCACTTTCCCAGGAATATCCTGCTTCTTTCAAATACTCATTAAAGTGAAATACATTGATTGGCTTTAACGCTAGCTTTACACAAGAGGATGGTCCAAGCCTTCGTGGTACCCTAAGTGCCGACTGACGATAATTATTTTCAGATGTAGCTTAACACAATTTTAAACAACTGCAATACACGTTACTATTTTTTGATGCTTAATGCATTCATTTATTGTTCAGCTATCCCATGTAGATAGCTGTATAGCCTAACTTTACATCAATAGGGCTTTGTCCATTTAAGTCACAAAGTTAGTCAACAGTTAGTCAACTGTGTTGTAGCAGACTTCTGCTGACTTCATTTGGGTACAAGATAGCATGATAGAGGTCAATCCTAATGTAATGCATTTAGTGGCTTCTTCTATTTTACTATTGTAAATTCAGAATTTTGGTAATAAATCTCCCCAAGAATTTATAAGTTGCATACCAACTACTTAGTTATGAAGAAATTGGAATAGTCAAAGTTAGTCAAAGTTAGTAGACCTACTGTGAATGTAGGGTCTAATTGTAGTCTGGAAGTAAAGCAAAAAAAAAATCAATATACTATGAACCTACTTTAGGCAAAACCATGTTGGACTGCAGATGTGGTTGTTGTAACACGGTGAGTTAGATATGAGTGGGGCGTGTCCTAACTGAAATCTAAATTTCAGTGGAGAAATAAAGTTGTCTAACATCTTTGGGCTACATTCAATTGCCGCTAGTATTTACCCTGCACATAAAAAAACATATTCTTCCCTTGTGCTTGAATATTTACAAAGTTACTTGCCTTTTTCTTTCTTTACTTCCAAATCAGAATCATACCCTTAGACTTTTCCGCTCTACAAAATGTCTACATTTTTTCTGCTAGTTTCATTACGGAATTTCTGCAGAACTTCAGCTTGACAGAGTCAAAGTGTTTATGCTATACAGAGGCAAGGCAATTTGACAAAATGTCGAGAGGTGTTGAACGGCCATTTTTTTACTTTTTTACCATGCCCATACTTACCCAAATTTTACTCTAATTTACTGTAGATCAGGCATGCAAGTCTTTATTTTATTTTCCTGTACAAAGTTACAGTATGACAGTATCCAGCAAAGGATTGAGTGTTGCATTATGTCATTTGAGAATGGCTAGGATAGGCGTGGTAGGTCTTGTAACATTTTCCTGGAAATTTTGTATATTGTGGAAGCAAAGATTGGATATGAAAAATGATTTGTATCTTCAATACATAACGCGAAGATACACATTTTAGTCAATGAATTCTTGTTTATACGTAAAAGCAACAAATTAGATCAATAGTGGCCAATTTCAATTTGAAATACGTTAATAACATCCGGGTCTTATTATGCTAGGAGTAGTTTTAGTTCTGCAGTAACAGAGTGCCTATGTTTCGGTTGTCTTGTTGCGTACTGTGTTTTCTGAGTGCCTGTCCCATCCAAATGTCCACATGTTATTGCACGTCTTGTAATTCCGCTAATCATTTGAGGCATTATTTTTGTGAAATCTCCACAAAGAAGATAGCCACGGGGACGAAGAAGACCGCGTTTAATAATCTGTTGATTTCATACCATTTCCTCAGCTCTCTATGGATGATTAAACCAGAGGTTTGCAAAGAATGATATCTACCCACTGACTGATCCAAACACTTACACAAGGAATTTTTGTGTAATGGGTTTATTTTCGTGAAGCGTAGAAGTTTGTATGACTATATGATAAGAGATTTTGCTAATCATATTCATTTACTTAGGTAAAGTACAATAGTTTTTTTTTAGCAATATGTCATTCCTAAATGGGATTATTACAGCAGTAGGATAGCATTTAACTGCTGAGTTTTTAAATCCAGATTGAGATCATTTCACACAGTGAAGAGAAACAGTGGGGACATTTGGTACCTTTAATTCCTGCATTCTGTTAGGGATATGTGGCAAGATATTGACAATATTTATATATTTTAGCCTCTATATCTCTTTGACAGTACAGGTTGAGTATCCCTTATCCAAAACGCTCGGGACCAGAAGCATTTTGGATAACAGATTGTTCCGTATTTCGGAATATTGTTTATATTTCAGTGAGGTATCTTGGGGTATCTTGCATTTATGTTGTATGAACACATCAAACAAATGAAATGCACACAAATATATTTTATTTGTGCATGAAACAAGGTGTTAAAACATGAAACAAAATTTGTGAACAATTTCAGACACTGAATTTGATGACAAGCAATAATATTCTTGCACATATTTAGTGCCAGTTACATATCATGTACCCAGTAGTGCCAGTTACATATCATGTCCCCAGTAGTGCCAGTTACTTATTATGTAAGTAGTGCCAGTTACAAATGTACCCAGCAAAAAAAAAAAAATACATTCTGGAAACTATGATATTTGGAATAATTTGTATGACGGATAGTTGGATAAGGGATACTCAAACTGTAATATTATTCATATTATATCCTACAGTACATTAGAAATGAACACTTTTTTTCCTTAAACATTGTTTGAATGTTGTACATCTATTTACCGGTATTTTAGTTTTTTAGTACATCCTTTAAAAAGGAAGGCTACCAATTCTTGTACTTGCCAATTTTTTTTTTTTAAGCAGCAATTCCAAAGCACTTTACCAAAATCATTTTGAGGTGTATAATTTTTCCTTTTTCCCCGAAGCTGCTATTAATGACAAAGTTTCATGGTAACATGATGTGGAAGGAGGCTTGAAATGCCTATGGGAACTCTGTCTGTGCTGTGACATCATCCCACTCTTTCACCCCCCTCTGTCCTCACATGACCTGCTGAGAATTTAAAATCAGTGTTTTTTTATTTATTTGTGGGATAGAATACAGCAGTCTAACCATATCTTGAAAGACAATTCAATTACTGAAGAAGCCTGAAAACTTTGTTTTGATCAGTCAGTCACCAGTCGGAGTCATTCTTCCAAGCTGATTGGTTTGAAGCCACTGAGAGCTGACTTTGCATTTAATTTCTGCTTCTGACTATTGCCATTGGATAGTTGGGGAAAATAATGTTAATTATAATCTGAACTAGTCTCAGACTAAATAATAACAGGAAAAATTACCTTTCTATTTTACATTTACAGTTTAGTTTAGTCACCTGGGAACTATAAGATGAAATAGCACATTTAGCACAAATCCAACTTCAGATCGTTCTTTTCCATTTAGTATTGACTTTCTTTTGTGAAACACAGATTTAGGAGAATTTTATTGTTTCTGCAAGTTTTCAATGGCATTTGTCACAACACATACAGTCATCCTTCTGTTCTTGTATCTGTCTTCCACATTACAGCATTACAGTATTCCATCTAATAACAGGCAGTGTTTTATTCCATGAGATAGATTTAAATGGCAGCCGAGAGTCCTGCTAACATGGCCAGACTATGAACCTCTCTTCCACTATTCAGTAAAGACCTTGGGCCAGGTGTATTAACCTTCAAAACAGTGATAAACAGCCAGCCAATCAGCTCCTAACTGCCGGCTGGGTTTGCAAAATGATGGATAGGAGCTGATTGGCTGGCAGTTGATCACTCTCCGCTTTATCCCTTTTTTGAAGCTTGGTCCCTTGTCTAGAGAACATGGCGAGTAATTCATATCTGCGCCATGAAAAATAGACTAGGAGACATATTTTTGCCATCTATTAACACTTGAGAGGGGCGGGGCATGTATAAAGTGGTGTAGAAAGACCTCTTAGTTTTTTCAGATTTACTAATCTGATAAAATTATGCAGTGATGAAACTCAAGGACTGAGGGCCTGTTCACATATACACGTTCCTGTATGATTTGGGGTTACATGCGTTCAACACGGTCTAATTTGTTTTAAAAAAAATGTAATTAGTTAATTCAAAGCAGCCACCAAGCAACTGCTCTGCCGTTCGCAAATAAATAAACATAAATGGGACTCATTAACAACAGAGTCATCAGTGCCTTCTAAATTCCCTATTAATAAAGACATCAGACCACCAGAATATGGTGCTCAGAAAAATGGTCTGCCTTATTTATAACAAATTTACGGTGGCGGAAGAAAGAACTGCCAGCTATTCAGTGTATTAAAAAGAGCAAAGTCCCCAGGCTAGAGCAAGCTGGATGCTGGGCTGCTGCTCTTTCCTGCCAAAATAAAGCTGATAAACAAGACAGAAATGGGAAGGGAAGGTGGGAAACAGCAGTAGAAAAGAGTCCCAGCAAACATCTCCCAAACATTATATGGTAGATAAACAAACCATTAGTACTTCCATTAACACTCCATTAGACCTTAATGACAACAACAATCAGTCTAATGGGGCCTACAGACGGGGCGATTTCACTAGATCGCTTAGAAAATGCCCCTACATCACTCCGCGTGTTGGGGCCGTAGCGATGCGGGTCCGATGCGCACAGGACCGCCATTGAACCTGAGGGGACATCAAAGTGACCAGATTTGGGATTATTTGCAGTGTATGGGGGCCTGTAGTGCTGTAATATAGATGATCTGTATGTGTCTCGAACCCATGTAGCTCCAGGGTAGAGAATTGGAAACTTCTCTCTGTGCTGCACGTTGGCACCCCTTTTGTGACTACATTATTCTGAATTTATAATACTAAACTTTGTTCTAGTGCAGTCCTGTGGGCCTCCTCAAAGAGGATATAATATGGCTGACATCAAAAAGAGCAGCAACGGCTCTAGAGGCAATGACAAATGAAGTTTGTTGTTGCCACAAATGCAGGGTCAGGAGCACTGTCCAAAGCTCAAATCCAGTGAGTCAGTTTGGAATGGCAGTTGGTGGCAGTGGGTGTGGCTCTCATATTTGAAATTTGAACTTAGCTACAGCCCCTCCTCTGGTGCCTCCCATGATAAAGAGTAAAAGCGGATACAAGTAACTACATTGTTGGCATGCTGTCCTGTTGTAGGTAACCCTGCTGAACGCAAGTAACTACCATTCATCGGAAACATGTATGAGTACAAACCCATGGCCATTTGGCGCAGGTCAATTTTATGACATCATATTTTAGAGACCTTTATAACTTTGCACCAGTGGATATATAAGAACCTGTTAACGAATAAATATATACATTTTCCCATATATTTAATTAGCAGTCGCAGAGATGTGCTACATTTATCTTGAACTTTTTTTTTTCATGACTTTTGCTCAATTCTTTTCTTTACTTTATATGTGGCCCCCCTCCATTATACCTGCTGTTTTACAAAATATTGATGAGAGTTACTGGCTTGATTGCAGTCATAGACATAAAATGTAAGCTCTTTGTTTTTATTTTAGGTTGAAATGACAATCCATTGCAATTCATGCATGTAATGTGGAACAGCATGGCATAATTGTGTGTACCGAATCCAACTGTGTGCATGATGTAACAAACAACTGCTTGTGCATGTTCAAGTTTAAAATGTGTCACTGTAACTCATAATGGCTTCCATGACCTGGGATTTAGCGTCTGTGATCTTAACCCATTCACTGCCACCTAATGGATTAAGCTGAAAATCCTGTTAAGCAGCAGTACTGTCTATATCAATCTCGAGGGAGCTATTTCCAATAATGATTTTGAACAGTTTTCAGAAGAAAGCTGAATTACAGAAATATAAAAGTTACTGATTGGATTTTCCTGATCAAACCGGGACATAGTCTATTCTCCTGGTTTCGTTTTGCACTGTCTTCATTTCTCACTAATTGAATGCAAATATTATACAGTATGCTGTGATATACAAGTGACTTACATAAAAATCCAAACAATGTGGATGATTGAAGCACTTAATTGAGAGTGCATAGCATTGAGATCCCTCAAAGAGACCATATCTGGTCACCGAAGACACTGTGTCAACGAAAGGCCCTAAGCCTCAATAGAATGTCTCATATCTGAATCATGGAAAGTGGCTTTTTTTCTTGTTCTTTAATCACTCTAATTGCCAACGCCAATATATTGTATTAAGCTGGTGCTTGTGTAGATGACAAGTGATAAAGTATACAGCTCCCCATATTAGCCTCACACACAGTGTTCTTTGCTTTTATTCTGTAATGTGATCATTTCTTTTGGATATAATACGAGCTTATTATAAAAAAAAGCTGGCCAGTTCTCTGATATGTATGAAATGGCTGTTCAAGACGTATTGGTGGAAACCCAGCAACAAAGTCACTACTTGTCCTTTAACTGAATTTATTTCCGTTGACGTCAAGGGGTAACTGCTATATTAATGCTGCAGAGTACTGCTGCTTTAGTGCTAAACATCATATAGCGATAAAACAATGCTCTTCTTATATGTGATATTTACTAATTGTTGTGTGGAAAACAATGTGTTGTCCAGTAACCTAAAATCAAAGGTAGGCATCCTAGCGCTCTCCAACTGCGGTTAAACTACAGGTCACAGCATGCCTTGCCAGTCTCTGCTTAATGCAACATGCTGGGTCTTGTAGTTCACTTCCTACTAGAGAGCACCAGGTTGCAGAAGCCTTACCTAAGCTATTCACGTAACTGCATGCATTGCACGGACAGTCACTGTAGCATAACGCAGCACATACAATAACCACAAAAAAATGTTTTATTGCTTTCTGTGTTTGTTGTGTTTTTATATCTGTTCTCTCCAGGCTTCGTGGACACGACCCCAGAAACAAGAGGTATAAAACCAATTAGCTGTGAAATGCTGTACTCAAAGAGAGAGTTGCCTAACCCTTAGATGTGTTCCAGTACCACGCTGATTTAACCTATGATGATAGTGATAAGAGGATAGTATTAGTTTACCCTTAGTTTGTCAAATTTAACAATCAAACAAGCTTGGTTGGTCTAAGTACAATTATAAAATTGTTATGAAAAATACCTCACTTACTCTACCCTACGGAAGGGTCTATAGATCTTGGTTTTTGAGACAAGTTAAGGATGTAAAACTATCCAGCTTATACATGGTATAAGCTTCACGTATATCCTGCAACTCATAGCAGATAATTGCATGTTTATATTTTTAAAATCAAATTTATACTTTAAAACTCATTTGATTGGTTAATCTGGTTTACAGGATGTTTGTACTATTTACATCACATTATTAAATTCCACCCATTGTCTACACACATTACAAGCGGTCATTTTGGAGGATGGACTAATGAATAGAGTCTGTCAATGAGATTGGAGACTGCCAGTGCGCAGGAAGCCAGTGCCGTTAGCACAATGTTCCTCATTGTTGTCCCTAAACCCCAGAGAACTTTTGGTCCAACCTACAAAATTCACTCTGTGTTTAGGCTAATGGTACACTTCAAGCAAAGCTATCAAAGGTAGAACATGGCTATGCACATAGTAAACTCTCAGCTCTTTGTCATGTGCCTTTGCAATGTTCTTGAAGGCAGTCATGGAGGACTGAAGTCCCCGACGTCATACAATTATAAGGGCTATTTAATAACATTGTTTAATGTTAAATAGACAAATAAATGTGTAGACATTTGCTTTCGTTGATCTATTTGATGTTTTTTATCAAGTTTTTTCATTGTATAAAAGCTACAATTATTTAGATTCTAGTGAACTTTACACTTAGCGCTGGGCCACAAATAGAGGCCAAGCGGATCCCGCTTGGCCACAAAGAGGCTGTGTAGGGTGCAGAATAGGATCCGGCCTTTGCCGACAATGTATGTGTTCACATAGTGCGGCTTCCCAAAATCTGTCCATCCTGCCGTCTGGTCCTATTGCAGCATGCTTCAGTAGGACCCGGTGGCTGCAGCCATACCACTAATCTGTAGGTGGCTGCATAGGAGCCTGTGTGTGGGCTCCTTGTGGCCTAGCAGATCCCACTGAACGGAATCCGCTGCACTGCTATGTATGGCCCAAACCTTAGGGCCAGGTGTACTGTACTGAGGTTTAAAAAGGTGGTAAAGTGTAGAGTGTTAAATGGCCAACCAACCAGCTCATAACTGTTATTTTTCAAACCATACCTGTAACATGACAGTAAGGAGCTGATTGGCTGGTACTGTATCAAATTCCACTTTATAACTTTTTACTTTATCACTTAGTACATCTCGCGGTACTTGTTTCCTAGCACGGCCACACCGATTTACATCGGGGTGGTCGTGTCTGAAAAATCGGGTCGATCGCATCGCATGCGATTTGGTCGCATGCGATGCGATCGACGCAAACCCGAAGCGTGGCGAGCGCAGCAAGCCCGCGAGGGGCGGCGGTGCGCGTCCTCCGACCTTTTCATTCCCCTACTATCCACGTCGGCGTGGAGTTGAGAATAGAATAGTGAAGTTATACGTGTGCGCTTGCCACGCTTCGGGCTCGGTGGCTCGCTGCGCTCGCCACACTATTCTATTCTCAACTCCACGCCGACGTGGATAGTAGGGGAATGAAAAGGTCGGAGGACGTGCACCGCCGCCCCTCGCGGGCTCGCTGCGCTCGCCACGCTTCGGGTTGGCGTCTATCGTGGGGTGACGACGGGGACATCTATAATGTGAAATGGGTCATATTGGCCCATTTCACATTTTTCACATTTTTTTAAAGGTGAGATGGACTTAATCAAGTCCATCTCATCTTGTGCCATTATAATGGCACAAGACCGACGCGATCCTCCCGATTTCAATGTTAAAAAATATTTTAACATTGAAGCCTATGGCAAAATCAGGGGCATCGCGTCGGTCGCGTCGGGACCAATGTTAATGGTCCCGACCGCCGCGATGCCCCCGATTTTGACCCTTTGCCGGCAAAATGGACCTGATTTCAAAGGAAATTGGGTCCATCGTGTGGATCGTGTACCTTAACTGAAAGGTACACGATCCACACGATTGTGGCCGTGCTAGGAAACAAGTACCCATCTCGCCCTTAGTGAGTGTTTGCAAATAACACTTGGTACTATATATTCCTTACAGTAAAATGATAACTTTTCTATAGTAATTAAACCTGGGGTAGAAAAGTTTGTGCTTGGTCTTTTCTGTCTGCTGTTAGGGAGGACTTAGCGCTCACTCTCTTCAGCGGAGCTAGTTTTATTAACAATGGCGGTAGCTGGCTCTTGCGAAGCATAAATAAGTGTATTTTAGTACATGGTTCCTATGATTGAAAGGTTTAACCTCCTCATAGAAAAATGCAATATAGAATTTACATAAAGCTTACACAAGGTAATCTATACACAAGTGGCATTGTGTGGGTCCCTTGGGTTTTTAACATATTTCTGTGATCCTCAGCTTACGTTACTTAAAGCAGCAATCGCATGGTAGTTGAGTTGCATTGTTAAATGCCTGAAGAATTGGTCAGGTGCACCAGGAATGGGCCAGGTGGTTCTTATCTGCCGTCAAATTCTATTTTTCTATATTAGGAAACCAGAGCCCTGTATGTGAGGTGCATTTTTCTTTATTTCATTCATTTACATTCTTTGGGGGTAAATTTACTAAGATAGGAGTTCTATTTCAGATGGGCAACCAATCAGAATTGACTTTTTTATTTAGCACCTTCTAGAAAAAAAAAAATATAGAATCTGACTGCCAATGGCAACCAATCAGAATCAGTTCTTACTTTTATATTCATTATAAATTTTACTAGAAGGATATTTATTGGAAAATATTCATACGAGAAAAATGTACTTTATTAGTTATGCGCAACAAAGCATTATAAGTGTAGCTTAACAGTTGACACAATTGAGTGACATCCAACCTGCCAACAACAGCGGCATACATAAACCACCACTTCACAAAGTCCTATGGAAAGCTTTAGCATTTTAACCATATACTGGGAGTAAAGGATTGAATATACTGTGTAAAGTGCCGCTATATTCTAAATAAAACATTATTTCACTAATGTGTGATATTACTAAGTAGTGTAGTACTATAATACTGCTTTCACATTGCAGAAATGGGTAATGATACAGTATTCTTAAATGGGACTTTAAAACGGGTCTGAGCCTTGAGACCTTTCACATTGCAGGTGAAAACCATTTTAAAAATCATTTAATACCATTCAAACATTCAACCCGTTTAACCCCCAAGGGACACGTTTCAAGCCATTGAAATAGAGCTGTTCAAACTGCCAAAAAAACGGCTTTAAAACGTGTAGGACTCTGCTTTTTAACCGTGTTGAAATACCGGTTAACTTTAACCGGTAAATCAACTTTGGCACTTTCACATTGCAGCCTTAAACGTTTTAAAATGGAAAAAATGGAAAAGTGCGATGTGAAAGGGGTATAAGTAGTGGAAGTCCTCTTTTTTATAATAATTGTTTATTTAGCCATATATTTACTTAAGTTAAATTTTCAGTATTATATAAAATTGCAAAAAGTTGATCTAAATCGATGTTGGGTTTCCAGGGCTAAAACACACATTTCATAAATATAAAAAATAATATCAACAATTGTCTGTAAGTAAAGATCAATTTTAAATTATTTAAAATTGTAAAATTCATTACCCGTAAATTTTAGCCCACATTTATTTAAAGCTGACATGTTTTTTGGGATATATAGTAATATCTGTCATATACATTTTGGGATTCCCTAGTCCAGCACTGAGATAAAACGATGTTCACATTACCCTAAAGCTATGTGGGGAGTTCCTATTATTAGGAGCTGCAGGACACACATCCTGTTGGTACTCACTCTAGAGACACCAGTCAGAAATATGGCTTAAGTGATGTTAAATCAGGACAGTATCTGGGATTGCTGCTTCAAGATTTTAACACTATGTTAGAATATACAAAATATATATTTTCGCACACATGTATAAATTACCTACCTTTTGAACATTATACAGATTTTGCCATGCCACACTTAACATGCATTCAGCTTTGTGGGCCCCATAGCAAAATCTTGAAAGGCCACCATAAAAAAAAAAATCGGCCTCCAGAGTACAAGTTTTCATCTGCTTGAGGGGACAGAAAATTGCAGGGCAATTGGGAGGAGATAGATTTGATGATAGATGGCAGAGAGGGGGTAGAAAGACGCTAGGTAGTAGTGAGGTGACAGTGAGACAATGGTCGCTAGGAAGGGGATAGAGAGGCGCAGGGCATTAGGGAGGGGATAGAGAGACACAGGGTGGTAGGGAGTGGATAGAGACGCAGGGCTGTAGGGTAGGGAGGTGACAGTGAGATTCCAGGGCGGTAGGGAGTGGAGCGAAAGATGCAGGGTGGTAAGGAGGGGATAGAGAGACACTAGGCAGTATGGAGGTGATAGAGAGATGCTAAACAGTGGGGAGAGAGACGCCAACACTGATAATCACCAAATACATATTTAAATATGATTCATTATTTAAAATTATACATACAAGCAGTGTAAATAGCTATAAACCAGGAAATGTCCTCACGATTAAGCGGAAATTGTAGGTCCACATTGGAGTTGGTATAAAGGTCCCAATGCTAGGGATGGATGCAATCCGAAATTGGGGGGGCAAATAGGGGATCCAAAGGCCAACAGGGGGTGGAGATGGCAGTATTCAGAGATCCTTCAGAGTCCAAGTTAGAGTTAGCAAGTGCTGCCTAACATGTTTCGTCGTAGCCTTACGACTTTATCAAAGGTAAGGCTACGACGAAACATGTTAGGCAGCACTTGCTAACTCTAACTTGGACTCTGAAGGATCTCTGGAGGTGATAGAGAGATGCTAAACAGTGGGGAGAGAGACGCCAACACTGATAATCACCAAATACATATTTAAATATGATTCATTATTTAAAATTATACATACAAGCAGTGTAAATAGCTATAAACCAGGAAATGTCCTCACGATTAAGCGGAAATTGTAGGTCCACATTGGAGTTGGTATAAAGGTCCCAATGCTAGGGATGGATGCAATCCGAAATTGGGGGGGCAAATAGGGGATCCAAAGGCCAACAGGGGGTGGAGATGGCAGTATTCAGAGATCCTTCAGAGTCCAAGTTAGAGTTAGCAAGTGCTGCCTAACATGTTTCGTCGTAGCCTTACGACTTTATCAAAGGTAAGGCTACGACGAAACATGTTAGGCAGCACTTGCTAACTCTAACTTGGACTCTGAAGGATCTCTGAATACTGCCATCTCCACCCCCTGTTGGCCTTTGGATCCCCTATTTGCCCCCCCAATTTCGGATTGCATCCATCCCTAGCATTGGGACCTTTATACCAACTCCACTGTGGACCTACAATTTCCGCTTAATCGTGAGGACATTTCCTGAATGCAGGAATTCGATCATCCTCCAGCGTGAGACCAACCACTGTGGATTACAACTATCGCATATTGTGAGGACCCCACATCAAATTTGGGTTTAAGATCTTCCTCCAGCGACATCATTTGCATTCCAGGACGGCATTTCATTTCCACCATCTTCCAAAGGCATATATCCATTGGATCCAGGAGCATACTCTCCTATTGGACAATCCCAGCAGCATTTCAGAGACATAAGTATACCTTCCTTGTCCCTCATATATACATACATTAATTGTCATTGTTGTTGTTTTTATAACCATATTATTATTATTATTATCTTTTTTAATAAATTTATTGTAATATCCAATTGATCAGTTTCATAGCGCTCCACCTTCTTTTTGCAGTTGGTGGAAGTTGGTGTGGCTCCTTTATTTGATTTTTCATCCTCTTCTCTGGAGCCTGGTCACCACCAACAAATTATCTCTTATTTTATATAGTTAATGAGCAATAACTTTTCTTTTAGATTTTCTTTTTATGGCTTGGTATTTTAATGTGTCTGTTTTATTCTTCAAAAGTTAAGGCTTAGGTTAGGGGCTAAAATATAATATGATATGTGGTAGCGGTATGGTTATACCATACATAATACTTCTTCTTCCACCTTGGCACATAGGGTTTACAGGGACAGTGGGAGGTATTCAATTACCTGCGATCATTAATTGCTTTGCAGGGGCTATCCTATTATAAGCCGGCACAATCTGCGGCTTATTGGTGATTTTGTTTCATCTGCATAGTGCAGGGGAACCAAAATTCCTGACAAGAGCTTTTCGGGGGCTGTGGTGGCAAAAATCACACAGGTTATGCTGGACCTGTGTGTTTTTACACAACAAAGTATTTTGTTTCTACAGGAAATCCAGTAAAAAAATAAAAGCAGCGAAACTTCAGGAAAAAAAATGCAAAAAAGAAACCCTCCAGTTATCCCCCCCCCCCCAATGTTTCATTGCACCCCAAATTGTCTATAGAGGGGCAGGCCGATGCAACATACTGTAGAAACAGATGAGTAGAGGCATGGGTTGCCTTGCAAAGCATGGCATAGGTGCATTGGCGGGACTCCTTTTGTTGATGTTCTGGGTTGGTATAATTCTAAACTTCATGTTCAAGGGGTTAATGTTCATTAATTTGCAACAGGTCACAGCTGGTGTACTTTAGGTCTTTTCTTGCAACCAGCTTCTTTCATTGCAAGATGTGTGACCCGATGGGGCATAATTTTAAACCCAATAATCATAATTTCTTATTGACGCTATCCGCATCAATAAGAAATAAAGTACTGCACAGGTTCTCAAACTCAGTCCACAGTGCATGTTTTACAGCTTTCCTCACAGATTCAACATAGTAACATAGTAATTAAGGCTGAAAAAAGACTTTAGTCCATTGAGTTCAACCTATCTGACTTGAGTATTATAGCAGTAGTATAGTCATATCTATAGGATTCCCTTAGTGGCCAAAAATGTATCCAGTAGTTGCTGTAACCACCCCCATCGGCAATGAGTTCCAGAATTTTACTGCTCTAATGGTGAAGAATCCTCTTCTTAATTCAGTATGGAATTTTTTTTCCTCGAGCCTCAGTACTTGCCCGCGTGTCCTAAGTATAGGCCTGTTAGTGACCAATCATCTCCCAGTTCCATATGATTCCTGTATTTGAACATACTAATCGCATCATCTCGCAACCTCCGTTTCTCCTGTGAAAACAAATTCAATCTGGTTAACCTATCTTTGTATTCTTTAGAAATAATTAGTTCCACAGAGTGTTACAATTGTGGTTCACCCACAAAAGTTCCCAATACACTGTACTATATATTCAACACTCCCCAATGCTGACTTATAGATGGTACAATTCTGTGTTAAGTAAGTGCGAGCACAGACATAGCAGTGTGGAGAACATTTTTAAGACCATAAAACCTTGAAATGGTTATCCTTATCCCAGTGGTTCCTAACAGTCTGTTAAGAAATATTGAACATTTAAAAATGTAATATATATATATATATATATATATATATATATATATATATATATATATATATATATATATATATATAATCCCCCCTCTCCAAAAAAAAACACAGAAAAAAAAAAACAGCAGTTATCCTACAACACACACATAAAACCATCATTGCTATTGTAGGGCTTATAAAAATTTTTTAATAGGTTTGTTCAGCATGTATAATTCATATCACTTACTTTACCTTGACGTTGACTTTTTAAATTATTTAAATGTCCGTTATTCCCTGTGATTTCTTCCCAAATCAAACAGTACTGGTATCTTCTATAGGTTTTACAAATACTGATCTAGAAACATATTAAACAAAGCTTAAAGGATCACCTCACTCAAAATGAAATGGTTTTATACCACACTTCATAATATACAAGTCATATGTTTAATTTGTACAATAGCTAGTTACTGAAAACAATTGTCTCGTGTGCTTCAGAATGGTTGTCATACCTGTACTTCAGAGAGATGCATAGGTATGAGAAGAAGTGCGAGTGTGACCTGGTGACACCATTTTGTGTCATGAAATTGCAATGGGTATGGTAATGGTAATTGTGGTATCACGGCCGGTCCTAGCCATTGTTCGCTAGGTCTATGATAATTTCATACTTATCTAAACTCGTACAACTTAAAATGGTTGGAGTTTGTATAAAGATTGTAAGAGGTAACCAGAAAGTAGCCTTTTGGGGCAAATTAGAACAGGACTTATTTCATCCAGATTTTGCCTGTCTGTTGGGTTCCATTTATTTAGCAGATAGAGGTAATATAACCTACTACTGTTTCTGAAGAAACCTTTATGCCACCTATAGATGGTGGTAGCGGTAGAGTCCACATTTTTGGTACCATTCCAGGTTTTGCAGAGTCCCTGGATCACAATATAAATGTGCAGGTGTCCTGCCAAACATGCTTAGTCACTAATCCGTTGCCTGCAAGGGAGACACTGGACAGGTAAGTGACGACAGCTACTAGTAGCATATTCAATGTATGAAATATGCTGCCAGCAATTACATTTATTGTTAAATGGAGCCCCAAATATCGTGAGTTATGCAATTCGAACCATCACTGCACATCCCTTAAGGGCAGGATGAGCTACAGTTGTCTGATCTCACTGAGGGGTAGATGTATGAAGCAGTGATAAGGGAGCAGAAGTGATCCAGAGGAGAAGTGGCCCATGTCATCCAATCAGCACTGAAGTAGAAACTATCATTTGCTTAATATAAAACTATACAGAGCAGCTGATTGGTTGCCATGGGCCACTTCTCCTCTGGCTCACTTCTCCACCCTTATCGCTCCTTCATACATCTACCCCTGAAATTTGGGAAGTTTCCTAATGTGGGAGTCTCCCTGGCTTTATAGAGGAGTAGGCCTCCTTACATTTTGACCTTTATAGTAACATGTGTTTGCAGTTACCTTTATGATTTTTTAGAGGTTTAGAAAGGACTATTTGTTTAGAACACAAAGTTTACAGCAGATACAAAATTAGATTGTGTTATTTTAATACTAGCATTGTCAAAAGTTTTTTTTTTTCAATTCTAACCAGACTTGCACCAACCCAGCTTGTTTTACCCTGTTTTAGACAATAACCTTTGACTGTACATAACAGATCTTTCTTGCTCTAGAACTCTAGTCCTGCTAACAAATAGCCTAACATTCATATTTGGTTTGAAGCGATACAGATATGTTTTCATGTATGGTAAACAGCAGCATAAGTTGTACAGGAGTTTAACGCCCACTTAGGCCTAGAGAGACAGCATTGTGAACCACCGCTTAAGTTCCGATCGGTGGTTCACAATTCTGCATCGCTTTTGCTGGGGAGAGGGCATATACAGTCCTACATTCACATGAGTTAATTCATGTGCCTACTGTACATTGACTGTATATCAAGGGATCTCATCTGTATCCCCCCACCTGTATTTAGCCAAGGTAGAGTTATTGTACATCAAAATGAATGTGATGTCTTTGGAGCGATTTGGTTATGTCCAGTGAGGTATAATCATCAACAGTTTATATCTTTGAGTCAATAGATATTTATATGTAAACTATACATTTTGCAAATCTATAGATAGCCACGTATAGAACAATCCGTTGAGTGAGCCTCACACACCAAGTGTGCCAATGGTCACAACCTTTGACCTTTTAGTGCATTTGGTGATCTACATCATACATATAGGTGATCAAACAACGGGGCAGATGTATTAAGCCTTAACAAGAGATAAATGCATGCTAACTGCCATGTTACAGGCTGTGTTTGAAAAAAGTCAGTAAGGAGCTGATTGGCTGGACGTTTAAATCTCTTTATCACCCTTTCTCTTGTCTTAATACATCTGCCCCAACATGTCTAATAATGATTAACAGTCCTCTGATCTGTTTTGGTCAGATTATATTAAGGTGCTGTGGTCTTTTCTTAATCATAAGCACCACACTGTAGGGACAATTACTTTACGCTTTGTATGCTGGGAGTAGCTTTCAGTATATATTACTTATTAGGATATTTTATTAGGTAAGGTTAAAAAGGAGGTATTTAAGTGCACTTGTTTACTCATAGTGAGGACAACAATTTTGAGCAAGGGACCCAATATTTATGACTTTAATATCATTCTTCCATACAAGCCCTGACATCAAATGATTATTCACTACAGATACAACACATTAAAATATTAGCCCCGTTACATTAATTTACTCACATTTAATTAAAAAATAAAATAAACACCAAATTAAATTAACCCCTTCACTGGCAATCCCAGAAATTTTCCGGGCTATGCTTCATTTGTAACACTGGCGTTCCCAGAAATTTTCCAGGATTGCCAATGACTCCCCCTCCTTGGCGCTGTGCTGAGCTAGTGATGAGCTCAGCCACTGCCCGGCGCCAGCTGCCCGTCCCTGGCTCCTTCCTCCTGGCTATGTGCGGCGTGAACTTGGTAACGTCACGACACAGAGAGCCGGGTTGCCGGGGGCAGGGCGGGGCAGTGGTTGATATAGTGCACAGCAGCACTGCCCAGCACCGGGAGACACAGCGGGTTTTACATTGATAGACTTGTTATTAAATAAGTTGTACCCACTACATTACAATAATAAAACCCTCCCCATATTAAATTAATACTCCACCATCACACCTGAATTGCTTTTGACTAGAAGAGTTCTAGTAACATGTGCTGAAGGATGGAGGGAGAGTGAGGCAACATTTATGGTATGAGACAAGTGAGAAATGTAGAGGCAGGAGGGAAAGAGCATGTTGAAAGGAGATGGAGCACGAGGTGAGAAAATAGAAGATGGTGGAGAGTCAGGTGGGCCATGTGGGAGGAGGAGTGGATCAGACAGCTACCCTAGCCAAGGAGCTGAACAATTCAGTGCAGGTCACGGGATCTCCTGGGCAGGCCAGCCACCAAGTAGGACATCATTGTCAGACTACCTCCTCTATACACCTGCCAGGAAATATCAAAACAAAAGAATCAGGGGGGGGGGGGATATATATAAATGCAAGAAATAAAGACATATCTATGCCAATGCTGCTAACCGTACAGCAGCTGTGCCACATGCTACTGCACTTTAGTTACCTTGGGTAAATATACCAAGCTTTAGAGAGTGAAAAACTGTTGAAAGATAACGCAGTATGGAGCAGTGATAACAATGGAGCAGTCTGCCAATGGAGAAGTTGCCCTTGGCAACTAATAAACGTTGAAATAAAGTGTATAATTTGCATACTATAACATTATACAGAGCAACTGGTTGGTTGCCATGGACAACTTTTACACTGGCACACTTCACCACTCTTAGCCCTGCTTCATACATTTACCCCATTTTTTGGGTGGTGGTGGTGTTTTTGCAATCCAGGCAGATTTCATGCAGGTAAGTGCTTTTCTAGGCACACTAACGCACAAAGTGCTATAAAACCTAAATAGTGGCAGCTGTAAACAGGGCTTAAAGGGATCCTTGAGAGGAGGTGGAACTAATTTCGCCTTGCAACACCCTTAGGAGATAGTTATCTATGCAGAGTAGTGTAGGATACAACTTCCAAAATGACTATAAGGACAAAGATGTCCACAGTCAGGAAAGTTTGGAGATTCATCTATAGTATTTGTAGTCAGGATCTTGATCCATTTATGTTCATAATTCACCAAATTAGGCCCAGAGTCATTGTGCAAGGGGTGTTCCAGAACCTGGAACATTGGTGGGCATCTGTTTTGTACAGGTAGACAAATAGGTGCTTTAGCACAAATAGGGACGTGCAGGGCCATTGAGACAGCTGTAGCACGGCAGGCTTAGGTACTGGAGGTAATGTGGACAAATTTGGTATGCGTGGTCACGGGTGCCGGACAGGGTCCCGACAGTCGGGATCCCGACAAGCATTTACCAGACGTCGGGATCCTGACTGTCTAAACACAGACAGCCGGGTTCCCGACGGCCACCTGCTATTTTCCCTCGTGGGGGTCCATGACCCCCATAGAGGGATAATAAAATAGGTGGCTCATGTAGTGAGCCACCATGCCTGCAAGGGGCTTAGTTGCGCTCACCATGCTGTCTGGGTCCAGCCAGTCGGGATCCCGTGGTCACACCCTATGCAGTTAAAAGAAAAAAGAAAGATATTATGTGTTGCTGGGAAATGCTGTATAAGATAACATGAGTAACGCTGGGCTCAGGAGAATTGTTATATAAACAACTACCTGTATAATTCATGAAAGTTTGGGATTGTAAAAAGGGCAGTCCGTGAATGGTTTCACCAAAGATAGCAAGTAAGAGCTATGTCAGAAAGATTATACACTACATATGTAGAGCACTGATGTGTGAAATTGGATGAAAATAAAGGTTGAGTATTCCTTATCAGAAATGCTTTAAGATAAGTGATTTTTTGTGGATTTTGTAATATTTTTCTTTTTTCATACTTACCTGGTCCCCGGCAATGCCCCAATGGTCCCCTGTCGGTGTCCCGATGGTCCCCCGACGTCCATGGTGTCTCCTGGCAACCACGGCGGCCTTCAGAATCCTCTTCAGCGGCACCGGTCCCAGGGGTGCATTGCACAAGTGCGCGGGTGAGGTCACCGGCACGCCTGCGCAATGCATCCTTCGGATCGGGGATGCCACAGAAGAGGATTCCAATGGCTGCCGTGGACACCATCGGATGAGGTAAGTATGAAAAAAGAGGCGGAGGGGACAAAACAAAAACACACGAAATATAGTGAAAAACCACGGTTTTCGGAATATTTAGGTTTTTGGAATATACCGTTACGGATAAGGGAGACTCAACCTGTAGTTGTCCGTGTTTGAGGAAGTACTCTGATAAGTGATTGCATGGCCCAGTATGAGACAACGAACCCTTGTATGACCAGAATATATATATATATATATATATATATATATATATATATATGTACGATTACACATCCACTCGCATGCGGCCACATGAAGGAAAAATCAAGTGATAGTTGCTCACCATCAAATTATTTTTTTCTCCGTTCATAGATAAAAGTGTCTTTACTTACTTACTTTTATCCTGGACAGAGATGGACTAAAATGGGGCGGACGCCGTGTGATGTCAGCCGCCTGCATCTACAGTGGTACGCCCAGCCTTTTTATGTCCCCTGCTTCCGCCCCCTGCACACCCCCTTTGCGAAACTCGCCATAGTTGTTTTCTCCCGCGGTTTGCACATGCGCATATTCGTGCTTTGGCATCTGCAAACCCCAACCATCGGGGACGGGAATGGATTCGGCCCACTACGAATGGATCTGAACCGGCCCCTATGTTTGATTAAGAAAATAAAGTCCTGCATTGGCAGTATCTGTGCGTGCCTGGGCGTTTTGTGCTCTGCTAGATTTTGTCAGACCGGCTGCTCTGTCCAACCTCACATCGCCCTCATTTTATTAGTCTAAGGACTGAAGAAGCTGAAGGAAAGAGAACATATGACTGTCAATTATTCCCCAATTCAGCAGCTCATAAAAATGTAATTTGCCGTTGCTTTCCATTTCAGAATGGCCACAGTACATTAGTTTAAGGTATAATTAGATTAGGTTGTTAAATTGTTTACAGTTACTTGCCTGTTGATGGTACCTTTATAGTATGAGGATGCGGTAATTAGAGTTGGTTAGAGGCAAAAAAGATTGACCAGCGAGAAGCACATAATGTCTTTCCTCATCTTAATTAGGAGAGATTATTAGTTTATGTGTCCTGTCCCTGTGTGGCCTTCAAATCTCATGGACTGCAATAATAAACTGTAACTGTAGATTGGCTGAACGTAAAGGTATTGCCCTCTGGCATTAGAGCATGGCGGGGATCATTTACAGGCCAAGCAAATAATGACTAGAAGTAACAGCAGTGTGTGTGTGTGTGTGTGTGTGTGTGTGTGTGTGTGTGTGTGTGTGTGTGTGTGTGTGTGTGTGTGTATATATATATATATATATATATATATATATATATATATATATATATATATATATATATATATATATATATATATATATATATACACACGTGTATGTGTGTATGTCTGTGTGGGCGAACCTCTAAAAAAATAATGAATCAACAGTATCTGTTGGCAGGCAGTATCCAAATATATGTCTCTCTCCCATTCAAAACTGCCTCCACTCCAGTACTTAAAGGAGAACACAATTGTGCAGGTATTTACATATGAAGGAAGACACAGCATAAGATCATCTATGAGAACATTGGATATCTGAGTAACCTTCAGGATACTCAGGATGTCCGTTGTAATCACACAGTAGAGGAAATCTGGGTTGTAGAACCTTGGCTTGGGTATGACTACAAAACAGGTCAGAGGTTAACCCCACAGTGAGTCCTGCAACTTTATGGAACAACTATTTTCTATAGCTGACTCTTTTTTTACAGCAAATTACCAGAAACCTAAACCAACTCCCTCCCTCACAGGTTCATTTCAAATGAGGTGTCAGATTTAAATCCTGGGTACTTGTGTATGTATAGCGGCGCCCATCGCATCGCATACCAAAAGGCATGCGATGGTATGCGATGCGATATCGCGCAATGTTGTACAATGTCATACAATTTTAAAATTGTATATGGCATACAATGCCATACAATGCGATGTGATTAAAAATTGTATAAGCACCCAAATGGGTGCTTACAATGTTAAATGCACCCCCACGCCACCCCCCCCCCACTAGAAACGTGAACCCGAAGCGTGGCTAGCGCAGCGAGCCCACGAGGGGTGGCGGTACGCGTCCTATGACCTTTTCATACCCCCAGGGCCGGCGCCACCACTAGGCAGCTCTAGGCATTTGCCTAGGGCGCCGGCACCTGGAGGGCAGCAGTTCGCCCCACACCCCCAGCATGGAGGGTTAGCGAACTGTGTAAAAAACTTGCGGCGCCGGTGTCCCTGCAGTGCTGGAGCGGGGTGTCCGTGCCGCAGGGGTACCTGCGGCGCTGTCATTGTGTATAAAGCTGGCGGCGGCCGGCGGGGTCCCTGCAGTGAATAGAAAATAACTAGCGCTATGCGAGCGGCGGGGCTTGAAAGCGCTAGTTATTTTCTATTCACTACAGGGACCCCGCCGGCCGCCGCCAGCTTTATACACAATGACAGCGCCGCAGGTACCCCCGCGGCACGGACACCCCGCTCCAGCACTGCTGGGAAGCCGGCGCCGCAAGTTTTTTACACAGGTACCACCACCACCGCTCCCCCCCGGCACCGGGGCGCCCCCACCCCGACTCGCCTGGGGCGCTCTGGTGCCTTGCACCGGCCCTGCATACCCCCACTATCCACGTCGGCGTGGAGTTGAGAATATAAAGTGTGGCGAGCGCAGCGAGCCACCGAGCCTGAAGCGTGGTGAGGGGACGCGGATACCTGTGAAGCCCGCGAGGGGACGCGGATACCTGTGAAGGTATCCGCGTCCCCTCGCTGCGCTTGCCATGCTTCGGGCTCGGTGGCTCGCTGCGCTCGCCACACTTTACATTCTCAACTCCACGCCGACGTGGATAGTGGGGGTATGAAAAGGTCGTAGGACGCGTACCGCTGCGCTCGCCACGCTTCGGGTTCACGTTTATAGTGGGGGGGGGGGGAGTGGCGTGGGGGTGCATTTAACATTGTAAGCACTCATTTGGGTACATATATATGATTTGCTATGAACAATTTGCTAATGTTCTCAGCTAAAATTCAATATGGAGATTGCAATGACTCCCATAATAGTAACATTGATATGGGTCATTGGGTTGACATACATTGGGTCGACCATTGAAGGCCAACATGTCTTAGGTCGACACAGACAAAAAGGTCAAAATGGACACTTTATCGGTGCACCGCGTCCCCTCCGTGCTTCGGGCATGGTTCCTTCCACTATTATATTCTCCCGCCATGCCCTAGTGGATGGTAGGGCATGAAGTACCACCTGTAGGCACATTTCGGCTAAAAAAAACCCCATAAAAACCCCCATGTCGTCTTTTTGACTGTAGATCTTCCCAATGTCAACCTAATGCTTTTTTCGACCTTAGGCATGTCGACCTTTTGTCTGTTTTGACCTAAGATCAGTTGACCTTCAGTGGTCGACCCAATTTATGTTGACCTTAATAGCGTTGACCTAACGACCGTATACCAGTAACATAGTAGGTAAGGTTGAATAAAGAATTTTGTCCATCAAGTTCAACCTACATTATTTCAACTAAACTGATTGGGGTAAGTTCTGTTTGTCTAGGGTATTTGTATTCCTACTGTAGGTCCTTTTCCATTACCGATTCACCTATCTACCACATTTAGATTATAGCTAAAACCCTGGTTATGTCTCCCAAGGTGTATGACCTTACATTTAACAATGCTGAAGAGCATTTTCCATTTATTTGCCGACACCTCCAGTTTTTAAGGTCCCTCTTTAGTATGGATACATCCTGTCCCGTTTAATTACCCTACGTCCTCGAGGATGGACACTTTTCTTAATAGTCCATCCTCTAAATCATTGATAAATATGTTAAATAGAAGTGGCCCTAGCACCGAAACCTCAATTAAAATGGCTTCTCAATCTATTCCTGCAAAACAGTTACACGAACCGCTTCAATCAGATAGCATGTCCCCCATGGCTCCATACTGTGCACTGCCCCCTAATGTCATAATAGCATAGCTGCTGTGTCTATACTCTGCAAGCACTACAGCCATGGACAGGTGATTAACCCCTTACTGCTTGGTGATGTCTGACCGCAGAGCCCCCACAAGGGCAGGAGTTATTGTTCTTTTTAAGCTAAGGAAAAAGCCTCTATTTTTGCATGTCTTAAATAGACTTTCACTTATCTTAAAAAAAAAAAAAAAAGCTGAGGACAGAGAAAACAGTATAAGGCTACTAGACTAAACGTTGCAGAACACAGCATGATATATTGGTTTTATGCTGTATACTCTCACATCCACTTAAAACTAGCGATAAATGTGATATTGTGGCGGTTTTGTCAGAGCTCCAACAACATTTCCCCTATTGTCCAATCGAAGACCTTTCCCCGGTAGCTGTCCTGCTCCTCAATTGATGGTGGGATGATATTTAGTAAACTATTGTTAAAAAGGTTTCCATCCTTGCAGGTCATGCAGTTTGTTTACTCAGCAAAAGCCTGGTGCTTATCATCCTATGTAGTAGTAACAGCTGTGTACTATTATCCTGGGCATCTCAACAACACTTTGGTGAATAACATTGAATTATGCTTTCTGTACAGAATTGCGTTTAGATGGAGGGGATTGTCAGGGCAGCCGAGAGGGGGGGAGCAGTTACTAATTACCGGGGCCCAGGCTTGCTGGAGGGGCCTGGCGGGGGCCCTTGTCCGACCCCCCCCCCCCCCTTTACACCTCCGTCCCTCCCGGGCAGCACACACCTACATGTGCTGTGCTGACAGCAGACTCAGCAAGAACGTCTCACTGACAGCGTGAAAGCTTGTGTTGAGCCTGTTGTCAGCACAGCACATGATGTAGGTACATTTTGGAGGCTTGGCCTAATCACAGGTGGTGGCCACGCCTTCCGTAATTAGGCCACGCCCCCAAAATGTTACCATGGCCCGGCATTCCTCTCGGCTGCCCTGGGGGTTTTATTCAGTTTACAAAGGGTTCTTAACCATACTACCTGTGGTTGGTATCCATGAATAAAGCTAGTGAGTGTTGCACCATATCTATCGCCTACGTAGAGTGAATGCAGCCATTTTGGTTGATGAAACAACATAAGTGACAGTAGTAGCACACAATGTTAATGGGAAATGGAAATATCCCTGAGGCATGACATCAGCCACTGGTTTCAAGTGGATGATTGACTGTTGTTACGGCCTCCTAAATGGCTACCTTCACTGTTAATATGTAACAAATAAAGGATCTCCTCATTGGCTCTTGTATTATTATCTCTCTGGATCTGCTGAATTTAGTCTAGAACATACAGTAATAACATTTTATCTGTTAGAAGTTCTAGTGCGCTGACCAATTCTTCTCCTCCCTGCAGACCTTGGATGGACGTGTGGTGGTCCAAGGACACATCAGAATGTCGTCTCTTACCCTGAAGGACATCCAGTACACAGATGCTGGAGAGTACTTCTGTGTCGCCAGCAACACCATCGGCCAGGACACGCAAGCCATGTACTTCGAAGTGCAGTGTAAGAGCTCTCATTTCTTTTTCTAGCGTCACATGACAGATACATGCTAGATTACTGTTACAGCACCAAATAGCCAGGTGTCACAACACTTGTTTACAGGGGATTGACCAGAAATTTTTTAATGAAAACCAGAAATCTAGGTCGTCAACCATGTGAGCTGTATCTGTACCTGGGTCAATGGCTTACTGTCATTTCATTGTCAGAGGAACATTATTGCAATGAAAGTACAATACTAAGGGGCAATGGGGCAGATGTATTAAGCCTGGTGAAGAGATAAACTGGAGATAAAGTGGAAGGAGATAATGCACCAGCCAATCAGCTGTGTTTGAAATATGACAGTTGGAAGTTGATTGGCTGGGGCTTTATCTCCTTTTATCTCTTCGCCAGGCTTAATACATCTGCCCCAGAGGTATTAAGCCTGAAGAGATAAAGTGGAGATAAAGTGGAAGGTGATTCCTCCCCAGCCAACCAACTTCTAACTGTCATTTTTTAAACATACAATAGATGATTGGCTGGTGCGTTTTCGCCTTCTACTTTATCTCCACTTTATCTCTTCATCAGGTTTAATACATCTGCCCCTTCGGGCCTTATCCAGATAGATTTTATTGTGAATGCGCCATGAAGATCTTGTGAAGGTGGATGTAGTGGAGATTAGGGGACAGTTATGATTCCATAACTGTTTGTGGGAGGTAACGGAGGTGGGGATGGTATCTAAACCTCATGCATGACTGGTTCAGAGATGTGCCGTAGACAGTGACAGCATCCTTGTATTCAGTGGTTCTGGCTTCTTAGTAGTGACAGACATTCTGAGCAACCATAGCTCAGAGGTCCAAGGGTGCGGCCGATGTGAGTTTGAGGTAGCCTCTTTGTACTAAGCAGCGGGTTTAACATGGCTATGGCGTAAGCATGTTTTATGACAGTAATGGAAAACATTGGTACTCCAGCTGTTATTGAACTACACATCCCAGCATGCCTTGTAACAGTGTTAGCATGGACAAATAGCAAATCTGTTCCAGGGAATGCTGGGATGTGTAGTTCAACAACAGCTGGGGTGCCAAGGTTCTCCTCCACTGTCTTATCAGATCCACTCCATACAAACACATAGCAGCAATGGCTATTAAGCCCATCTCTGTATACGGCCCTAAGTCAGTGGTTCCCATACTGTGCGCCGTGGCTTCCAGGGGTGCCGTAGAGGAATTGCAGGGGTGCCCTGAGTTGGTGGTCCAGGACCAATTCAAATTTTTTATGGTCAATGTAATAAGGAAAAAGACTGCTTGTGACTTCCTATTATGAAATATGTGGATAAACAGAAGTGAACCATGTTCCTCATCACATAACTGGACCTATGGATGACATATAAGCACTACTTATTTTTTTTTTTTTTAAATCCTTAAAAACTCCCTGTATCAAACTATTGGCTAGGGGAGCCATGACAAAAAATTCTGATACTCTAGTGTGCTTGTGATTCAAATTTTTTTGGGAACCTCTGCCCTAAGTCATCATTATGGTCCCTAGACTCTAATTACCCACTTAGCATTCATTGTCACCTTTTTACTGTATTTGTACATATATCATTGTACATTCTGTTTGGGGATTGGGATTGCTACAATCTGCTATACTTCTGTGGCCCTGTTGCTATTACTCTCCATGGAGGCTTTCGGCTTGCAGAGAAAGCCATACAGAAGTAACATGGGTACTTGTGTAGTTTCACGGCGCCTTGCGGGGCTCGCGTCGCTCGCCCACGCTGCGGGCTCGGTGGCTCGCCACGCTATTTAAAATCAACTCCATGCCAACATGGATAGTGGGGGTATGAACTATCCATGTTGGCATGGAGTTAAGTGACTTTTTTTAACATAGTTTGTGGCGAGCGTAGAACCCCGAAGTAGCACGGCGCCATGAAACTACACAAGTACCGTAACATGTGCCGAGAGAGTTAGATATGGGTGGGGGGTGTACTTCAAACGGATATCTATATTGCAGTGGGTAAAAATAAAGCAGCCAGTATTTACCCTGCACAGAATTATAGCTCACCAAAATCTAACGATCTCTGCAAGTTACATCTGCCCCACCTGCAGTGCACATGGTTTTGCCCATTAGCAAACCAAGGGGGTTATTCTACACAAAGGGGAACAACCTAGGTGTGTGGGCGGGGCGGCAGTGAGGGGTCTCGCCTAGAGTTTCATGGACGTGCCCTTGAAAATGCTGGGCGTTCCCATGAAAATGCGGCTGTGATGCGGGGGGGGGGGGGGTGGGCGGGTAGCTGATGTCAGTGGATGTCAGCTGCCCGCCCGCCTCCCGCACAGGGCGCCCACAGACCTAAGACAACATGAGAGGTGTCTTACATCTGCGAGCACTGTAGAAATCATTCGACGGTCGGCGACCATTGAATCATTTCTTCCCCGCACGCAAGCTGCGAATGGATGTTTATGCTAAACATCCATTCGCATGCCTGCGGGGGAACGTGGCATGTGAGGGCGGGGGTGGGTGGGCAGCCGTGCAGGCGGCATTACTTCCACACGCAATGCTGCAAATTTTGCAGCTTTGCGTGTGAACCAGAATAAAGTCCCAAATGTGCTTTGTGAATGAACCTGAATCAGGCCAATGCAGAGTAATACTTTTTTTGGTACTTGTTTCCTAGCACGGCGCCCGTCGGGTCCCATCGCATAGCTTAACTTAAGGTATGCGATGGGACCCGACTTTCAGGCTTTCAACATGTTTTTAACGCACTTTGAAACCGGTCGCATCGCATGCCCCGCGAGGGGACGCTTAATACGTCTGAAGTAATACGTGTCCCCTCGCGGGGCTCGCCACGCTATATAGAATCAACTCCACGCCGACGTTAACAATGGGGGGGCATACAATGAAAAATGGGGTCTGGGGGGCATTTAACATTAGGGCCAATGTAAAATCGGGTCTCAGGGACCATTTAACATTGGTTGCAATGTAAAAAATTGGGTCGGTCGGGTCGATCGCATCGTATGCGATTTGGTTGCATGCGATGAGACCGATTTTTGCGACCCGATTTCATACAATTAAAATCGGTGGCGCCGTGCTAGGAAACAAGTACCCTTTTTCCCCCCAAAGCTTTGAACTAATGTTTAAAATGAACTGTTAAAATGCGAACATAGCTACAATAATCCAAAAAAGAAAAACACCTAATAAAACCCTCCCAGAATGCTTGCTGCTTCTGGATATTGTTAATGATGTTATTGCGCTGTATGAGATTTATGATCCAGTTAATGTTGTAATCAGACCGCATACAGCAATAATGAGAACTTAATAAAGAGGATTTAAGGAAAAATGTAACAAACAATATGTGAGACAGTTGCTTTCCCAGCATTCCCTGGATGTAATTCTGTATCTTAAAAATAAATTCCCTGGATCCTGCACCTCTATAAAACGTATAAAGTTAATATTGGGGCTTATTTATGAAAAGTCTGGAGGCCCTGTTAAGGTGAGTCGTTATCATACCACCCTATTCATGAAAGCAGTGCTGCCTTTACCGCAATACTTGTTCTGTTAAAGCCTTGTCACAATGAAGTTGTAAGATGGGCCTTTTTGAGACCGGATCGGGCGGCTGCTAATTTATAGCGGCCAGTGGTGAGGTAAATGCCGCCCCACTAGAGTGAAATCCAATCCTGTGAATAAATGTATTCGCTGTGTGGGTACATGTGTATGGGTGCAAAACTATTCTCAGCTGTGCAAATATTTCCAAGTCCATTCATCAGCCGCTCTCCATGGAAGGATTTCCCCACTGGTCACCACTGATTGCAGGCTCTGAGTAGCCATGGATTTACTCGGTGGCTGCGATGTTGCACACCCTACCCTTAAACACTTGGGCACACCTTCATTTTCCATAGGCACAACTGCATTTAGTCTGGGACGCCTGAGTCTTTTTAACATGGCCATTAAAAGGCCGGTTACCACACCGGCTTCCTGTCAATCTCCTTGCGAGTTGCAAGCTAAGAAAAAATGTATATATCAGGAATTCATCCTGCTATACCATCTCTAGCTTCCATGTGTAAGTCTCTGGGCCCAGTTCAGGAAACCTCAGCGCAGACCAGCCTGTACCATCGTTTCCAGACCGACCAACGGTAACCAGTTCGATATTTACCTGCACCATCAGTTTCCAGACTGTATCAGTATCCAGTCTGATGCTTACCTGCACCATCGTTTCCAGACCGTCCATTGGCAACCAGTCTGACACCAAGCCTGTATCATCGGTTGCCAGACCAACCATTGGTAGCCAGCCCTATACTCCAGTACATTGGTACCCAGTACGAAAAATACCTGAATCATTGTTTCCCAGAATATCCACAGCCTGGATAAGGGAGGCTCCACAACCTGCCCATCGGGCACTGCAAAGCCCATAGCTCTGGACTCCCTAGTGAAAACCACTGGCAGGTTTATACTCATCGCCTCTGCCAGAGTATTCGCCAATTCCCTGTTTGCCTGTGCCCTCCATGTTCCTGTACTCATCTCCTGCATATGCACCACTATATCAAGTCTGCCCAGTTCCGTTATCCATCATACAGACCCACTTTGGTCACAGCCGGGAACACATCACCCCCAACACCTGACACAATATTTTTTATGCTTTTTTAAAAATCTCTGTTGTAGTGAAAATAAAAGTTCAAAACTGGATGCATGCAGAAGCCGGCCACTGTAGAAACTGGAGTCATATATTATATATCACTTTTTCAGGCCGACATGGGGCAACCCAGAGCCAGATTCATATGTGTACACAAACCCAACGGCTTATGTACAAATCTGATGTCTAGTTGTTTGCGCATGTGCAGGGTCTTCAGATAATTGCTTACAGCACCCCTTAGCCACATAATGATGTACATACATGGCCTTTGGGAGTGGGGGCCACAACTGACATTGTTCTACAAAACAGGTGTGTTGTTCCTGTGTTGTGGGCATGACAGAACAAGACCCTAGACCCAACTGCCTGATTGTGGTTTTCATCTTCTAAAGGGTCCCATACAGTTATCGGGGGGGGGGGGGGGGGAATCATAGATTCCCTGATGGACGATTTAATGTGCCAGTAGGCGAACTCTGATGATCGGTGAAATACAACATGTTAAAAGCCCTCGACTTGCCGATTTCACTCACTTTTGTATCAAAATGGGCATTCTGTTGGATTTTGTAGATCATCGGCACAACACAGAATTGTGCCGATTGATTGCTGATTTATGGGCTACTTTACATTCTCAGTGGATTTTTTTACATTCATTTCTATCACAAACAACTTAATTTATCCTAGTTGTCAGGTTTCTCTGCTTTTTATTGATTTATCAATTAAGGGTAATGATTATCATATATCAGAGTGACAAGCCAGTAGACTAAACTGCTTTCCTTGAGGATGAAACAAATACATTGTCTGACTGTTTTTATTTGCCCTCCATCTGACTTACATGAATACTCAGGGATTGGGAATGTGGAAAACATAATAAATATATCATGACACAAATTCCGTGCATCAAGATTATCCATGCACAGCAAAGCTTTTAATTTTTTCGTGGGCCTTCAAATTCCCCTCGAGAACCCTCCATAGACTGTATAGCAGTGGTTTCTCAGACTAGTATCAATAGATCCCACATACTCATTGCCAGGAACTGGGGTGGCCGATCCCAGGATCGGCGGGATCTTGGGATTTGGCCCTAAAATTGCCGGGATTTGATTCCTGAGAATTTGAGATTAGAATGCGCACACGCAGTGTAATGCCGGGCAGCATTTGAGCACCTACTTAGACACTGCCTGGCTACTCCCATCTCCAGCTGTGTGGCTGTGCACAGCATGAAGTGGTCAAAGGCCATGCTGCACAGCCTGCCAGCCGCACCCTCACATCGCTGCTCTGCTGCTCTCGGCTGCATTGCGGCTCTGTTGCTCCTGGCCGCACCGCCACTCTGCCACTCCCAGCATATGAGTAAATGTGCGGGGCACCTAGTTTGGGGTGGGGAATTTTTTTTTATTCGGGATGCCATTCCCGGGATCCCGTAAATTCTTTATTGAGCATTTTTCAATCGATTGAAAAAAATGCCCTGGGCTTGGCATCCCTACCAGGAACCAGGATAGCTAACACACAGATCAATTGAGCTTTGAGAAACGTAACCACCCCTAGAGGACGATATAAAGAGCACAGTGATTACTGCTTTACCGTACACATGTTGGCTTTTATTTTTTTTACTCTCTTATATTTCAGTCATTTCTCATACAGATAATTACAATGTACCACTAAAGATAGATAACAATTTAAATATCAAAGAGTACATTCCAATTAATTATGCATAATCTTCAAAGTATCAGTTGCAGCATTTATTATTATATACAAACAATGATAAAAGTCAAAAATATAATCCTTTTGAGACATTTTAGAAAACACAGCTTGAAACAATTGTTTCAATAGTAATTATCTGTTAACCATTATGAAATATTATATTAAATAGGTTTAGATGAGGCTCCTCCACCTGTGCCTGTTGATGAATAATTCCTCTTTGGGGAAACCCGTGTCTCAGGCTAGTACTGCCAATCAAGGCCGCCGACAAGGGGGGTGCCGTGGCTACAGCTGTCCCGGGCCCCGGCCTCTGGAGGGGCCCGGACAGCTGCCCACAGTGGCACGGCTAACACCCCCCCCCCCTCACCTCTCCTCCTGGCCTCCCCCACCCGGCAGACCCCAGCCAGGCACGCACAATACACAGTGCAGCCTGCAGAGCGCCGAGCCTAGGACACAGAGGGGCTCGGTGCTCTGCAGGCTGCACTGTGCAGTGTGCGTGCCTGGCTGGGGTCTGCCGGGTGGGGGAGGCCAGGAGGAGAGGTGAGGGGGGGGGGGTGTTAGCCGTGCCATTGTGGGCAGCTGTCCGGGCCCCTCCAGAGGCCGGGGCCCGGGACAGCTGTAGCCACGGCACCCCCCTTGTCGGCGGCCTTGATTGGCAGTACTAGCCTGAGACACGGGTTTCTGCGGGCCATGAAGGAGGGAGATGGAGATGCCGTCGCTGCTGCTGGTGCTGGATGCTGGTAATTAATGGGGGCAGGGTGCACGTGGGTGCTGGCTGGGGGTGGCGCCGGTCAGTCCTGGGCCCCAACATTTCTAGTGGCGGGCCTGCTGCCAATATGCTGGTACTGTAGTATAAAATAAATGAATCAGATGTAAAGATTGGTCTCATTTTGTATAAACACCAATTTAAGCCATCACATTGGCTGATGTTTTATGCCAATGAAACTAATATGTAAAGATCCACATGTGAAATGAATGGATACAACATATAGGGCATAATTCAGAGTTGATTGCTGATGGGCCGAGTCGCAATCCGTTTGATTATCGAATGATGCATGTGTACGGATAATATCGCTTTTGCGTGAGGCAGAATAGCAACAAAAATAACAAAGAAATCTAATCGCAATCCCCTTGCAATTGGGCTGACAGAAAGCTGGCGTTTGGGGGGGGGATAACTGCTATTTTCTTGGAGTATCTGAAAAAAAATGCATACATTTGCATAGACTGGAAAAGTTGTTCTATGCTAGAACATTCCTATCCGTCATCTGTGTCAGTGTGCATTTGCACCGGATTGGGATCATTTGGTCTACAGCATTACGGTCGACAGTCATTAGGTCGACATGGGTATAGGTCGACATGGGAAAAGGTTGACATGGGAAACGGTCGAAAGGTCATTAGTTCGACAGGTCATTAGTTCGACATTGTCTAGGTCGACAGTCAAAAGGTCGACATGTGGTTTTTCACCTTTTTTTTTACCTGAATGTCAACACAGTTGCCATGGACACAGATTAAAGTGGACCGCATCCCCTCGCATCACTCGCTGTGCTCGCGATGAGTCGGGCACGGTGCCTCGCTACACTCGGCATACTATTTTATTCTCCCACCACACCCTAGTGGATGGTAGGGCATGAATTGGGTGGCAGAGAAAAATGAGTTCCAACACCGCTCCAGAATCACTTTAAGCCCTGGTCTACACACCCTGAATATCCATGGAGACTAGGTTGCCACCCTGCATCCTGCTTTCTTTTCTTGTAAAGCTGGCTTCCACTTCCTATCAAATCATCATCTTACTGGATGGTTTAGAAAGTCTGGTATGGTATATAAAAGGAAAATATTTTGAGAGCGGACTTTATATACAGTACATACTTAAGCTTGTCTGAGAAGGCTGTTGATACAAATCTACCATTTCCCATATCCAATGTTTCTTACTGCAGGTCCTCAATAAGCAGGACTCCACTATGAAAGTCTCTTCCACTCATAGGGGTAGATCCTATTAACCCCGAACGGTGCGGATGATTCGCAAGTTGGGAATCATCACGAGACCAGGCACACTTTACGGCGGGCTGAATTCGCTGAAAGCCCTCGCACCTCCATAAGGGTGCAATCAGTTTTCAATGAATTTGAACCCTGCAAAGGGTGCAAGTTAGGCTTAATTTGGGTGCCGTTTTCAGCGTTAAAATGATGTTAGGACTCGGAGGGGATTCCAGACAAGAGGTTACTGGGAAGGACAGGCCATGATCCCAACCCTAACTCTGTTAATCCCTCCAGAGGTTATAGGCACCTGCAGAGCTAAGACCACCTATAATAGCCACGTTCGAAGGGGTAAATCAGCTTCACCCCAACCCCGGTGCACCAGGACTTTGCAAGGAAACAAGGTGCTCAACAAGAGGGAAACTAACTAAAACACGCAGAAATGGGAAACCATGCAAAATGTGGCATGGTTGTCCTCCATGGAAAGGGATCCTCCAGCAGCCCAACATTAAACCTCAAGAGACCCCTGCGTAGATCAATTACCAAAAGGTAGTGAAGTGGAAAATAGGGGTATAATCTTCCACAGAACTACTGTGAATGCAACAATGCAAAAAGATGTTATACATACTGTAGATATAATACTTCCCAGCTAAACTTAGAAGTGCAGGAAGGTGTTAAACATTATATGTCCTGGCTGACCTCATAAATACAACAATGCATGACGGTGTTTATAATATACCACAATATGACACAAACGTACGTAAGAGAGACCATATAACTCCACGGATAAATGCTAGCAATGGACAGAAGAGAAACTGCAGGGGATAGAACGAGCACTTATCTCTGTCCTTGCAGGTTCTGGGAACAAGCAGAGAACTCCAAGGCCACTGGTCACAGGCTGGATCTGGGAAGCTGAATACACGGCAGATGACAGGCAAACAGACTAGGACAGGCTGCACTTAGAAAATCACCGGCATCTGGGTGAAAGGCAGCATTGGAGATAAAGGGAATACTCACAATCAGAATTGCTAAGGCAGACAAGCTCCCTTAACGAGGAGACTTACTACAGGTGAACAGCCTGACACACAAGGCCCAGAGCTAATGGTATAATAATAAGCAGCTGTACTGCAAATAGAGGACACAGGAGTCAGGCTGCAGCTCCACAGTGCCAAAACCATATACAGGTTGAGTATCCCCTATCCGAAATGCTCGGGACCACGAGCATTCCGGATAGGGGAATTTTCCGGTTTTTGGAATAAATTTTTGTAGCCATACTTACCTGTCAGTACCGTCAGATCTATCCAGATAAGTAAGGGCACCCTCACAGCTGGAATATGCGCGCGCACCGGTGACGTCACCGGCGCGCGCGCACACTCGCACAATGCATTCCTGGGACCGCTGGAGACCCTGGAGAAGATGCCGGAGGCCTGCTGTGGACGCCCTGGGACTTGGTAAGTATAAAAAGAGGGTTAGGGGGGGGGCAAAAAAAAAAAAATTCAAATGATTCCAAAAACCACGGTTTTTGGAATAATTCGGATAGGGGATGCACGGATAGGGGATACTCAACCTGTACCAGAAAACATGGTATTCAAACAGACAGAAATACTTAACAGAAATGAGCCACTGCTGGCTCATGAGAAACGACACCCAAACGGCAAATCGCACCCTTCGGGGTTAATAGGATTGACCCCATAGAATGACTATGCATTGGAAATAATAGTTCTATTTCAATACATATTCCGGCTGTGAGGGTGCCCTTACTTATCTGGATAGATCTGACGGTACTGCTGAGCATTTATTTCACTTTGATGCTCAGCATGAATTTTATAGGAAATCAAACATCAAAATCAGTAGTAAAGATACATATATGTACTTTTCACACAAAGGGATTCATTTATATTAACCCTTTCACAGGAAGTGGACACCAGGACCTATAAATCTATTTTAATGTAGCTCCCAGTTTGTGGGTCATCTTGGTATAGTTATTTGATTTCCATTTTTTTTATAGTCTTATGTATTTAATATCATTCATGTAAACATACTGAATTTTTAATGCATTTTGATGATATATGACAGTGGTTCCCAAATGCGATCCTCAGGGCACCCTAACAGTCCATGCTTTAAGGACATCCGTGCTTAAACACAGTTGACTTAATAAGTACTTCAGTCAGTTTACTTATAATACCATCTGTGCACAAGCATGGCTATCAGTGGCAGAGCAATACCACTGCAAACCAAGTAGTGGCTTGGGGGTGCAGGCGCCTGTTTTATGCAGATTGCATGTGATCTGGCCATTTGCTTGAAATCTGCTGAAAATGGCCTTCCAAAAAATTGCCGCAGCCTAGGAGTGGACAGATGCTAAAGTTCCTACAGGATCTCTGGTGTATGTCAGGGAAGCACAGTGTGTACAGAGTTACCCATTACCTTGGAACGCTGCTGCGCCATTGAGCGTGAAACCCCTGGCAACAAGTGAAAGACATAGATATTTAATGTTTGGTATTGGACTGACATAGAGAGAACACAGTAGTACAAATATATTCAGCTCCCTTGTATTCCAAATAAAACTTTTTTTTATATGGTCAGATTAATGAGAATATTTTTTTTTTCTTTTTACCTCTTCTAGATGCCCCCAAGATCAAGGGTCCAGTGGTGGTTTACACCTGGGAGGGGAACCCGGTTAATATCACCTGTGAGGTTCTTGCCTACCCCACTGCAAGAGTGTCCTGGCTCAGGGACGGACAACTTCTGCCCAGCTCCAACTTCTCCAACATCAAGATCCATAGCACTCCTTTTGCCAGCAGTCTCGAGGTACAAATAGCCCCCAACAATCGGGAGTTTGCTTTTCAAATGTATACAAACAGAATGACAATCAGTAGCAGATAATATAGGGCAGGGGGATGCCGTGGGTACAGCTGTCCCGGGCCTATGGAGGGGCCTGGGCAGCTGCCCACAGTGGCACGGCGCCACCTCCCCGCACCCACACAACGCCTCCCCCACCCGGCAGCCCCCCAGCCAGGCACGCACAATACACAGTGCAGCCTGCAGAGCGCCGAGCCTAGGATACAGAGGGGCTCTGCGCTCTGCAGGCTGCACTGTGCTCTCCCGACCATCCATGAAAGAGGGAGATGCCGCGCCGCTGGTAAGTAATGGTAATTGGGGGGGAGGGGTGTGCTTATGTGGGTGTGCAGGGGAGGGTGTTGTGCTGCTGTGCCGCTAGGGGCCCAGACTGAAGGTCCGTCCCGGGCCCCAATATTTCTAGTGGCAGCTCTGATATAGGCATCTATAAACAGAATTCAAAAAATCATGTTAAACAAATATAGGAAAAGTTTTATGCATAACCCACATACAAGATATGAACATGCAGTTGCAGCTTGTTCCGATAACCGATAATAATATCGCTACCCTATAAAGCTTAATCTCTAAAACAGCTGGATCATATTATAGGATGCATTTTGCCCTGCATATGTGAGCTCTTCCATATGGTGGGGATCATTTTAATGGCTACTGCAGGTATTTGTTAAGAAATTCAGAGCCTATTAGTAACTACTGTATTATTTTTTAACTGAAAAGTGTACTCAGACCATGTAAGTGTATAAGACCTCTGTCTTCCACCAGATAAACCCAGATTCTGAAAGTGATTTTGGAAACTACAACTGTACTGCAGTCAACAGCGTTGGGCAGGAGTCCTCTGAATTCATTCTCGTGCAAGCAGGTGTGTAACCCGCCTCGGTACAAGTCCTGCTTTATATATACACAGTATATGTGTGTGTTTAGATGTTTTTAACAAGTGGTCAATTAATGTAAAACACACTAATAGTGTAAATTTCACTACATTTTCTTTTCACAGAAACTCCTTCTTCACCAGCCATTCTCAAGGTGGAATCTTACTCGAGTACTGCCATGGTGGAGTTTGAAGAGCCAGACTCTACTGGTGGAGTACCCATCCTCAAATACAAGGCAGACTGGAGACTCAAGGCGGGAGAAACTTGGCACAGCTCCAATTTCAGTGCCCGGGATGGTAATTGAGTTGACGATTTTACATTTTTTATTTCAAACCTGATTTTAATGCATGCTGAAAATAAAACAGACTTAAAAGAATAGTTCTTTTAACTTTTTTTTAAGCAGGCACATTTATTTTCCATAATCACTTAAGGAGAACTATTTGTATTCTTTGATGGAGCTTAATGAGCTAAAATTGCAATGGCTTTATTACATATTACCAAGAACCAGTGGCATAACTATAGCTCCGCTGCCCCCACGGTGGGGGGGCGCAGAGAAATTGGGGGCGCCGCCGGGGGGCTGCGGAGTTATAGTTACCCGTGGTCTCGCTCGGCTCTCTGCCGGGACCTGCCTGACCGTCACGGTCCCGGCCGGCTCCTGCTGCAATGAAAACTGACAATTAGAAAATGGCTGCCCCCATACTGCAGACAGTTTTCTGTCTGCAGTATGGGGCAGCCATTTTCTAAGAGCCAGTTTTCATTGTAGCAGCAGGAGCCGGCCGGGACCTTGACGGTCAGGCAGGTCCCGGCAGAGAGCCGGGCGAGACGCAGACCGCGGGTGCAGGGTGCAGGACAGGTACGGGTAAGAAGGGGGGGGGGGCCCAGGTTAGGTATGTGCGGGGGCACCGAAAAAACGTGCGGCGGGGGGGGGGGGGGGGGGGAGGGCGCAAAATAGTTAGTTAAGCCCCTGCCAAGAACCTCTGCTCATTCTTATAAGTTCCGCTCTTCCTTCTTGCCTCATGAACTTCCCCCCCAGGGGTAGGGCACAGACACTTACTCAGCACTTTTCAACAAGCTAAGCAGTAAAAAGAGTATGGCATGGGTCATGGAGCCATAATTAGACCCTTGATGTATTCCAGAAAACACACTGCGGAAAGGAAGAAAGTTGACTTCATAGAACAGGGGTAGCTGTTCCTGGGCCTGACTAAGGCCATGTCTGAAAAGGTGGAACTGGCCCACCTCCAAGATGTAGTGGTCATTCACATTGTGACATGGCCCCTATAGTACTGCGTTGTGAACAGACTCCTAGGAGCCAAAAAAAATTTTGGTTGGAGGCAGTTATCCACCCAATACATTATATATTTTTTTGAATTAATATATTTATCAAATTAAAAGATGATAAATTACATTGAATATTTACAGTAGAACTTACAGTACTTACAAGATCTAGAATAAGGTAGAGTACTATAATATAGACTAGTAAAAGGAGTACAGGTAGCCTGTTGATTGAAAATGATGATACAGGTTGGGTATCCCTTATCCGAAATGCTCGGGACCACAAGCATTTTGTATAAGGGATTTTTTTCAGATTTTGGAATATATGTTTTTTTTTCATACTTATCTGGTCTTCTGGTGTTGCCTTGATGGTCCCCCGACGTTCACGGTGTCCCCCGGTGTCCACGGCTGCCTTCATGATCTTCTTCAGTGGTATCTCTGGTCCCAGGAATGCATTGCGCGAGTGCACGGGCACACCGTTGATGTCCAGGAGGCCGCCATGGACATCGGGGGATGAGGTAAGTATGAAAAAAAGGGTCTGGGGCGACCCCCCAACCAAAAAAACCCCCACAGTTTTCTGAATATTTAGGTTTTTGGAATACATGGATATGGGAGACCCAACCTGTAGTAGCAATGACATTTTTCTGGCTATTTGTATTTTGCTTTTGTTATGAGAGTATAGCCTTTTACTGAAGCACAAGCCTCCTTTGTTTGCAGAAAGCTCAGAGGGTTCTCTAACAATCGTAGGCCTCAGGCCTGAAACATCATACGTTGTGAAATTGTCAGCTGTTAATGGCAAAGGGATCGGAGAATCATCGCAACCATTTGAATTTGTGACTCAGCCAGTTCGTAAGTAAATCGAAAGCTCTTTCAGATTGTAAAACTCTGGGTAAACACAGATTATAATGTCAATGTCAATGACAATCGATTGCAGCATTAACATAAGGACAGAGATGGTATTGCAAAAAATGGCTCAGTTATGGCTACAACTGCATCCACCTCTGAATCAGGCCCATATCTGCAATGGTTATCTACAGTTATTTAGGTCAGGTGCACATAAATTCATCATTTGTTTTCTAGAGCACAGATACTCAAATTCGGACCCCGGGACCCCACACAGTGCATGTTTTGCAGGTCTCCTCAGTGATATAATGATCTGCACCTGTGGATCTTTTAAAATGTGTCAATGAGTAATGAATGCACCTGTGCACCTGCCGGGTGACCTGGGAAATGTGAACTGTGTGGGGTCCTGTGGACCGAGTTTGAGAACCCCTGATCTAGAGTATAGTATGTTACACCTTTATAAATTACTAGTCTTATGCTTTTACACAATGATGCTGTGTTGCCAGTATATATAATGGTCCTAGAATTTTTACAAATTGCAATATGGGGGGTATTCAATGTTCAGCCACTATACCCGACGGGGGAAATAGCGGCAGGTCCCTATTCAATACTGTCTTTACCGATAGCATTGGCTCAACGAGCCTGACTTGAGAAGCTGTCGGGCCCGTTCTGCCGATAACGCCCATGGATTGTCACGATCCTGGCCGCAGATCGGCAATCCACGGCAGTTTACGCGGACACGCCCACTTTTCGCCGATCGGCAGGCGAGACATTGAATCCCGCCTGCGGATTTGCTGTCCGCCAAGATGTAAATGGGCCTGGATCACGGCTGTCGGGGGGGAATCGACAGCCACGATACAGGATTGAATACCGCCCTATGTCTGTATTCTGCCCCATTTGAATAGTTAGGAGGATACAACCTTCATTCTTAATTTACAATTTAAAAGTCAAAATACTCGTAAATTAAATTTAGTGATGTTTTTATTATAATTTAATGTGACCTAATTATTTATCTTACACATTTTATTATACTTGGCTACTATGAAGATACACAGAAAGGTGTATGTACAGTACATTATAACAATGTTCTTCAATAGGTACTAGAGCATATGTGATGTATATTTCACTCTTAACGAATATTAAATGTACAGTAGTCATTGTTACTACACATGGCAATGTACCAACAATCTCTGACACCTCTTTATGTGGTACGGGGCCACACAAACTTTTTTTGATTTTATATTTATAGACTGAAGTAATGGCATTCTAAAATTTATATAGTGGCTTATGTAAATAAGACCTGTTGTTTTTTTTTTGTGATGGCAAAACCCATCACACCTATCTCCAGTGTGACATCAGCATTCTTTTACATCACAACCCAAGTTTTCATCTATCATTACTGATATTCTGATTTTAAAGTTGAAAATAATTTCAATGTGCAGAGCTCATGTTTTTAAGGACAATTTAGCATTTTCTTAAAGAACATGAATTTACAGGCTCTATTAATTCATTATGTATGGGTTCTGATTTCATTTTCATTTGATTCCATTACATTGTATGTTGACATATTTAATTTAAGCTCATCCTTTCTTTTGGTTGTTTTTTTTTTGTTCCCATCTCACTTGCATTCTCTTTTATTTCGAACCATCTCTCTTCTTTTCATCTGTCTGCAACCTATTGGAATACCACAGATTTTTCACAGTCACGTAAGTGCCTCTTTGCAATCCCTCTCTCTTTCCATGACATCCATTGCATCATTGAACCTATCCCTGCACACAACTTCCCAAGGGGAAGTAGGATATGAAATGCGTTGGGGGCAATAATGTTATAGAGAGTTTTATCTCTAGGTGTTCTTAAGTGCAAATGGTTAAACTTGATATATTTTAAATAGATGTGTTATTTCAGCATACAATATTTAATGTAGTAGCGCAGCATAGCTTAAGACAGAGTACGACGAGGGAAAGAGGTGGCGGTATCGAGTTCTACTTGCTAATGGGCCAGCCTACTCTCCTGGCTGGATGTTCTGCTGGTGAATGCAGGGAATTATGGGAATTAGGTTAGGAAATAACTCATACTGTACTGTGACAGGTCCTCTTTTATTATTGTAGGTTTTTAAGTTTATTTAGTTTTTATGTTACTAGCAACAACATTTTTTATGATCAACCCCAGAATTTACATTAATATATATAGCTGTGCTCCTGTGAAATAATATATTCATGTTTGGGGTTTTGAGATGTTTTTTCTTTAAATCATGTATGTGGTTATAAGAGATGGCTATGTGCGGTGTCCTATATAAATACCGCCATTGCCGATGCACCCATTAATCTGTCATTTCCGATTATTTCACTAAGAAGTTACATATATGTTTTAGATGGCCCTCTACACAGTCAGTATTTCCCCTTAAAGGTAGAGCAGAGCCGAACAGATTGAAGAGGACTGATAGAAACAGCTTGATTCATATAGTAGGAAAACCATTTTTGATTGTAATGCGGGTTCAAAAACTAGTACATAGTTCCTCATGGAAAACCTGCTAATTAAATACCAACCTTTGTTTGGTATCAATATAAAATTGTTAGAAGACAGCAATATTGCAGCATACCTTTTATCTCGGTGAGAAGAGGACTGCGATGTTCCTTACAAGTGTGTCATATTGAGGCATGAAGGACCCACCGGGAAATGCAGCAGTATGGGCTCATGCCTAATAACCTTGGTCAACCATTGAAGGGGACTTAACCTGCAGACAATATGGACACTGCAGTGCCTGGGCCCATATTTATAGACTAATTGCTCATTTTTATTGGTTGGAGGGCGGTTTTTGGTATATTTTTTTACGTAAACAAACAAACATCCATGTTTAGACATTCTCCTGCTGTATCCGGTGACTACCCCCCTATATAGAGTAACAATATATAAGGAGAGTACACTGTCTAAACTGGACAGAGGAAAATTCATGGTCCGCTGGCAGTAGGGCCCACAGGGTATTTTCTAACACACCCCACTCACACGCCCAACCTATAACCATGTGGGCTAGTCCGAATTAAATTGTTTTACCTCTGCAAAAAATGCAAATTGAAATAATAATTACATTCCAATAACGCTACACAGAAAAAGCATTTTCAGACAAACATTGTACATTTCTATTCAATATGTGTATAACCTTTAACCAGCTAAAGTACATAATAATAATTATATCCCCATAACTCAAACGGTACACATAAAAGCATTTTTGCTTTGTACATTGTACATTTCTGGTTGAACTTTTAACCTACTAAAGTACCTTTTAACTACACTTGATTAAAACACAGATAATAAACACGGGAAAAACATTTCCAAAATATGTATCCGCATTTCAGAATTTCTCTTTAGCTCACTTTATCCTACCTTGAAAAACTTGAACCAGAGATAAATATATATTTTCTTATAGGTTTTGTGATAGTATTATTTAAGGATTTCGTATAGAAGCAACCATAGCCTGTATAAGACAGTACCGAGGTAATGACCTAGGACTGCTCCTGTCCAGCAGGTACATACAAGTGTCCTGTAGATCTAGAAATGACTTGTGGTGTACAGCAGTCTTTGATGTTCCTCCTTTTATGTGCAAGAAGGGACCAGTCTTCTACTGCTGCCGGGATAATCACTACAGTAGGGTTCTGGTTAAGATACTTTTTCCCGTCTCCAGAGTAGTAGAGCAGCCATTGATTACTAACAAGGAAGGTGTTGAAACAAACCCTTACGGGAGTTTTGTAAGTTCTGATCAGTGTGCAATATGGCTTCATCCTGACTACACATAAAGGATAAGAAGACTCCTACAGTGGACTAAGATTTAAGATGTCTTCATACAGTAACGATGAAGTCAAGATGATATGATTCTGTCTGAGGGTGAGCCAGAGGCTTTTGTTCTGTTCTCTGGGTAATCGCACACACAAGCTCTGCACTATTCCCTTTTATTCATAGAACCGAATAAGATCATGTCTAGATGAGTCACACCTGGCAGTCAGTAAGGGCTGATGGATTAAGACTTGCAATTACAGTATGCATTAGACATTATTGTTCTGGGATGGATGCCATTTACAGCATTCCCAAAGCATAATCCTATTAACAATAGCTTTTAAATCTTTTCTGTAAAAAATAATAATATATTAATGTCATGCTGATTCAAAAAGTTAATTAGCAATTAATGAGATGCTCATATTTTAAATGTTATTGATAAAACCACAAATGTTTTGCTGAAAATGCTGAACGATAGGGTACATTTATAACATTGACACCATCATGAGAAAAATATAATAATAATAACAATGATGATGATGATGATGATAATAATAATAATCGTAGTAGTAATGAACTGATAAAACACATACTATTTTATGTATATATTATACAGGAATGTAAAAATATGTAATACCATACTGGATTCAAAATGTATTGCACACCTTTTTTGTTAGCCAAGGGCAGGCAAGATTCTTTTATCATTTTCCTCTAAAAATTCTAATCACAGACACCTCTCTCAAATAAAAATAATAATAACAATAATAATAATAATAATAAAAATATGAATTATTAATGTTATATTAAATATTAATACAGGTTGAGTATCCCCTATCCGAAATGCACGGGACCACAAGCATTCCGGATAGGGGAATTTTTCGTTTTTTCGAATTTTTTTTTTAGGCTTACTTACCTGTCCCCCGATGGTGTCCGGTGGTCCCCGGGGCCAACGCGGTCCCCGGGCGTCCACAGCAGGCCTCCGGCATCTTCTCTGGGTCTCCAGCTGTCCCAGGAATGCATTGTACGGGTGTGCGCGCGCACCGGTGACGTCACCGGCGCGCGCACACTCATGCAATGCATTCCTGGGACCGCTGGAGGCCCTGGAGAAGATGCCAGAGGCCTGCTGTGGACGCCCTGGGACTTGGTAAGTATGAAAAGAGGGTTAGGGGGGTAAATAAATTTTTTTTTTAATGATTCCAAAAACCACGGTTTTTGGAATAATTTGGATAATGGATGCACGGATACCGGATACTCAACCTGTATTATTATTTAATATTATTAAATATTAATATCAACAAGCCTGATACTACTAGCATAGTACAAGTTTGGGTATTTGCAAACTGTCACAATAAACGTAATAACAACAACAACAACAACAATAACAACAACAAAATCGATCACCTCCATGGTTAATATAACAGAATATACTCAGCCACAAACATTACACGCTAAAAAATAAAAATAATAAAAAAAAAATCAGTTATTGCAGAGTTTGAACACTGCAGCTTTCCTCTTCTTCTAGGAACCACCTCACCACCTGACACCACTGAATTTCCTAGTGAGTAGGGGACTCTGGATGAGCTGTTTGCTGTGTGCATGCCATAGTATTCTACCATTTTCTCTTGCATACTAAAGAAGACACAGAGCCTGTAACTGAAATGTTTTCTAACACGTGAAGGCATACATTTATTTTATTTTTAAAGAAATGTATGACAACATCTAAAGCCAAAGCTAATATTATATACTGATTGGCAGTGAAGTGTCCTTTCTTGTATGACATCACTGCAATTAATGTCACAGATGGCAAACGCAGGAGAGCTATGTGGGATAGTTGGCTATAGAAATATCTCCAACTGTTGGTTACTTAGACACATGTCTCAAGAACCTAAATTCTGAGATTTATTTTTTTATATGATTATTATTATTATTTACAGTTTCTTATATAGAGCAGCATATTCTCCGTTTCGCTTTACAATTTATGATAATAATCAACAATTCCTAAATATATATTGTTATTTTTTTGATGCATGTATCATTGGGGTCCTATGCTATGCTTGTGGGCTTCCCGATGAGTGTGCTGCATGGAGTGTACTCTGGTGTGCATGAATTTCAGTGTGTTGCCTTGGTGTGCAGGGTGTGAGATGAAATGCCTTGTACATGAGTACTGAGGCCTACAGCTTAGTAGGATTTTTGGTACTTGTTTCCTAGCAAGGCGCCCACGATTTTGATCTTACTACATCTTATACATCTCATCGCATCACATACAATATAGTGGCATGCGATGCATGTGATGCGATGCAATGCGATTTTTAATTGTACAAGCACCCAAATGGGTGCTTACAATGTTAAATGCACCCCCATTGTCAACGCCACCCCCCTATCAACGACAACCCGAAGTGTGGCGAGCGGCGGCGGTACGCATCCTTCGACCTTTTCATAACCCCACTATCCACGTCGGTATGGAGTTGATTCTAGATAGTGTGGCAAGCGCAGCGAGCCACCGAGCCTGAAGCATGGTGAGGGGACGCGGATGACTTAACATGTATTCCGCGTCCCCTCGCAGGGCTCGCTGCTCTCGCCACACTTCAGGCTCGTTGGCTCGCTGCGCTCACCACACTATCTAAAATCAACTCCATGCTGACGGGGATAGTGGGGGTATGAAAAGGTTGGAGGACGCGTACCGCTGCCCCTCGTGGGCTCGCTGTGCTCGCCACGCTTCGGGTTGGCGTTAATAGTGGGGGTGGCAAGGACAATGGCGGTGCATTTAACATTGTAAGCACCCATCAGGGTTGTACAATTAAAAATCGCATCGCATGCCATTTGCTGTGCGATATTTAATTGTACAATCCGGGTCATTTACCCGATTATCGCATCGCATACCATCGCATACCTTATGTAAAGGTATGCGATGGGCGCCATGCTAGGAAACAAGTACCTGATTTTTTTACCCCGTTTAAATGTTAGATTGTTTATGCTGGTAAAACATGCCCTGGTATTTATGTTGATATTGGCAGACTGATTTGTGTACACTGTACACTAACTTGAGAGCATGCATGTAAATAAAACTGGAACTGTATACCTCCGAACATGACGCTCTTCTCAGGAGGGACAAAAAAAATGCTCTATTCCTGAACTTGCCTCTTAATTTATGATAGCCATCACCTGTGGTGAATCACTTTTCTTATCAATTGACTTGTTCATAATAGGTGATGGCAATCATACATTAAGAGGGAAAACCAGGAGCAGAGCATTGTGACCCTCCTGGCATGGGTCATGTTGGGAGGAATAGAACTGGCCTTGGCAATGTGTGTGAAAGTCCAGGCTACCATTAGCTGCCTGTGTCTCCGAATTCACTGTAGTCTGTTGTCTGAGTTTGATACATTCTATTACCTTCTCTTTTTGTGTTGGGGCTGATCAGCAGGATTAACTGAAAGCTTTCATATATATTTCTCTTCTACGTAATTGAAAATGTCTTTTCAATAAAACTTTTAATGGTACTGGAAGCCGTAAAATGGAAATACATTTACATAAAGGGAATTTAAAGTAGATGTGCCAGCATTCCAGGCTGGTAATGAGGGAGATATTTAATGGGGTAACGCAAGTAATGCAATGGGCACTGGTTGTGTGTCTTATACATACATACTGTATGAATTAGGACCAGTGTCAAAGTGTAATGCATAACTTGATGGTAGTGTACAATACAGTCCTGCTGGACAAAGAGCTATACAGAGCACAGTTCCTGGTGGACCGTGTATAGTTATTTGCCAGACACCTGTTGACCGATTGCTTTTTATAGGTGATGAAACCTTATGGTTACTCTACAATGCAGAGTTCCTTCATTGGTGGCCATTTGTTTACCTTTATACATCCTGCTATGGCCGGTTATATTGGCAGATATCATCTCCATTTCTTCTCCATGACCAAATTCTAGCAGGCAACCAGAGGAAAGGACGCTGAATGACAATATTATAGCAGGCTAATAGTATTGTAGCATGAACTAATATCTGCTGTTACTGGGATCATCAAATAAGAATGGTGGCAACTTCATGACCGAACTGGAGGGCTCAGGCTGGCACTAAGCAGTCCCTCTGCCTTCTTATTTTATTTGGGTGTTAGCACGGAAGACTTGGTCAGCTGCAGAAATCCTGTACATACAATATGGCCAGGGCTGTAACTAGGGGTTGCAGAGTGCTCTGTGCTTATAACACTTCCCTCCCCCGACTCTCACAACACCGCTTCCTGCAGCTGTGCAGTGTGATTGGCTTTTACACCCCGGTAGCAGCTGGCATTCTGGGAAAAGCTGCACTTAGAACAACGCTAGGCTGGCTTATCTTAGAGACCTCCACAGCTAACCTCACAAACTGCCAGCATGCCCTGATTCACCATCTTCCTCCATGTGACGAAAGATACTTATATAAGTTGCTACTTGTATCTGTACGGTACCCATGGGGAAAATGTCTTCCGCCTCTTTCAGGCAGCTTGGACATGATAATAACACAGTGCCCCCCGTGATCATGAACAGTTCCCCTTGGTCAGTCCCTCTGTGGGGTATCAGTGTTGCTTGTTACTGGGGATTCCTGATTGGCAAAATGGTCACTAAAGATACTATTGTATTACTTTATTAAAAGGACGTGTGGTTTTTATTTTTTATTTTATTCTGATGTTGCAAGTTTTCACATTCAGGGCAGGTATTTATTTATTATCTCCGAAGCCATTAGTATAAGGGGCAGTACTACTGTGTGATATAATGTGTATGAGTGGCTTTACTGTTGTGACGCATTATGTGCTATAAGGAGTACTACTCTGTGGCTGACTGTGAATAATGGATACTACTGTTCTGTTCAGTGTAATGGGAATAAGGAGAACTACTGTGTGGATTAATGTGAATAATGGATACTATTGTGTGGTGTAATGTGAATAAGGGGTAATATAAAATGGGGTTAGTATCATGTGGCCACCTGCCATCCCCATAAGACAAAGATGTCCCTACTTGAAGTGTGTGTGTGTGTGTGTGTGTGTGTGTGTGTGTGTGTGTGTGTGTGTGGGGGGGGGTTTAGGGGTTGTGGTGGTTGGGGCTAATGTATGCTCTTTATGGCACAGGGAACCAAAATGTTGCAGCATTGTATTTGGCTGGCACATGTAAGGATATTCTGCTGTAATATGTTCAGCACTTGAGGTAGATCACTATGGATGGTATTTTAGATGCATTGATTTGTTCTAGACTATAGCAGTTGACTGAGTGCAGGGACAGTGTTCACAAATCACAGCATGGATTGTTGTACTTACATTGTGCATCACTTCATCTACTCACACTGTGTCTTCAAAGCTTCACACTTTCTTTATCACACCACCACAGGGGTAGCTTATCCTATGGTGCATCAATTAACCTTTTTTGGTTTCACAGTTTTGACCCCTTTAGCAAATAGTTGGCGCTTTTACAGGTGGAAGAGACATAACTTTCTATTTTGCTGATTTATCTTCATTGGATTTTCTAGTATTTTTCTTACTGCTGCTGTATGTAGATTTTTTTGCCAGTGGATTTATATCAAGAGTCTTGGAACGATGTGCCTAATACGGTATTTTGCTTTCTTGGCAATATCCATGCCAATGACGCAAGCAGTGCAAAACTTGTCTAAGAAAAAACGACCTATCCAAAGACCACACAAACACAGCAGCCTTTCTTTTTTACAGGACGGAACTGTACCACCTCTGCAATAACACGCCTTTCCTCCCTGAAGTAATATTTAACATGTTTATCTTTCAGCTCTTCCGTGGCGCTGGGTCTTCTAAGCAGTGGAAATACTTGTGTCCTTTGTTTGTAAACTAACGTAATTGGGCATTTATCCTGCCAAGTTTTCCAGCTGTAATTTATTTATATATTTTTCCAGCTTTTATTACCTAATGTTTTGTTTTATGTTACCTTCCCTTTATTTATCCCTTAAATGTTTATTTTTCCCCTTCTCTCATCGTTTACATTCTTTTTATATTTTTCATGTGACCTCCCTCCACTTTCCTTTCAACCAATCATGTGCGTGCGTATCATGTGAATTGTCATGTGACTTGCATGGTGCTGCTGATGTCCTCCTCGCTGGTCAACAGAAGGTAACATTCTTTGTTCTGGTTGGTTTATAGCAAGGTCGGGAGCATTGCACTTTTCATGAACAGAATAAAACTAATCGTTTTTAGGCTTCAAACACAAAACACAGGACATAATTCTAAGATTTGTGTCTTGGTGCTGGTACATGTCCCAGCACAGTAATGATGTTCATTGAATAAACTTTGAAACGTTTTGTGGCGGGGCAGCTATCAATGTGCAGTAGAACCTACTGTGGCATTAGGCAACCGTTGCATGCTGGGAGTTAAAGTTCCACAGCAGCTAGAATTCCAGCTAGTTGCCAAAGTTAAATCTAACACTTTCTTTTTTCAGATAACTACATAGTGGTAGATAATTTCTCTCACCTATGCATTACTATGCATTATAGCCAGTGTGGTAATAAAAAGCATTGCATTGTAATATTCAATACTGCTCTATATGGTACATATTAAAAAATACCAGTTCACCATCCCAACAACCAAAGTAGAGGCAATGATATCTGTAATACAGAAATTAGCCCAGAGATCCCTAGAGCAGTTATAAATCATGGATAAGATCTCACGTTTGGCAATATTAAGTATAGTTACAGGGTTCAATTTAATTGCATGCTAAAATGTACAGTTTATTTGTTGAGCCATTCACAATTGCCACAAGGAAACTACAGTAGGTTTCATTGTCTACAGTGATTTCCTTGAGAATCGCTGTGAGATTAATACCCCAATGCTATTTTTAGAAAATACTTTGAAAATATTGCTCACATTCAAATAACCTAGAACCTCCAGGAAAAATGTTGGTAGGAAAAATGACAAGGTAGAGTATGGATGATGAGGCACACTAATGTAATTAGTCTATGACACAAGTAGTATCACTAATTCTAATAATGAATCTTTACTAATGCATGCATGCAAATGTCCCGTCCCAAGTCCCAGAGACATTGTGAACACAAGGAACAAAGAAACAACCTGCTCTGTTTGGTTTGTCTTCAGTTTACCCCACCCTCTGCTATTGAGTTGTACTAGTCCAGTGCTGTCCAACTGGTAGCCCATAGGACTAAATGTCTATCTCCTCCCTCATGCACTACTTCCTGTGTGTGCTTCTTTCAGAATGGCTTGGTACCCATGTCAGCTGTTTTTTTTTGTTTTTTGAATGAAGGCTACTGCTTCTCAGGGTCAAACACCTTGTGGACAATATGGAGACCCTTATCTGAGACTATGATACACAGATATTATTGTAAACTATCCGATAGCCGCCCGGCGGGAAAGTTGATCAGCACTGTACTAATAGACATTATTATTTCCTTTGTGGTAATTTCCTGTTTTACAAGAAATGGCTAACACCAAACTAATAATGAAACTAAGCTCACATCAGTCTGTTCTGGAAACAAATTCTATGTTAAGGTCTTATTCATTTGTCAAATTGAATTTAAATTGAAACAACAAATTGAGTTAGACTGTAATTATTTTATTCAAATTACATTCCATTCTCACCTCTCCTCTGACGTTTTCAAGAGAGCCTAATAATGCACTGGCTTTTATGGTCCTTTCTGCTGCTCTTAGAAAATACATTTTAAATATGGTGCATCCTACACTGATCGCATACATAGTAGCATTTATTAAGGCCATACGGTATGCAGGAAGAGTCAAACAAAGGACTGCTTTCCTGATATGAGCTGTCATTTGTGGTGTGGACACGTATAGGTTTCCTATGTGTTGTGGACACTTACGGGTTTCCTCATATAAGCTGTGCTTTGTGGTGTGAATACTTCTGGGTTTGTAACCCAGGAGTTCTACTGAGCATGTGTTTTATGACACAGGTGCCATCTGATTGGATCCCACTCAGTGCAAAATGCCCATCGGCTTCTATTAGGAAACACCACCTACAGATGACATTGCCTGCTGGGTCCAAGCTGTTGAATGTATCACATTCCGGATTTTGGTGCATATACAAAATGCCTTACACCCTCCAAAAGCGGCATTTTTGGAGGTTTGACCAAAAAATAACCTTTGATGCATCCTGCCCATAGTCTACCAGCTCCTGAAGTCAATTCTTTTGGCATACAGTAATGGTATTCAGTGAGAGTTCAGCAGAGCTGTTTCATATTTCATAATATTAAATCATACCATGTCTCCTAGAAGGCACAGACGACTCTTGATATTTCTTTTAGTGCCCTACTCCACCAGAAGAGGGGGTATCTCCTAGTGAATTGGGCAGGATGATTAGATAATGCTGTGAATTGCTGCTCCATGGATGAAGGGTCCTAAATTACACAGATTGTGTCACGTTAGCACTGCCACTCCCCCCACTGAGCCCCAATTCAAGGCATTTTGACATTATGGGGGCAAGGACCTAATGAAATGAGAGCCCAGCCCTGCCCCCAAATTGGTGAATCCGGAGTGTGTATGAATACAGAATGATGGGGGAGATTTATTAAACCGTTTAAACAGGACAAGTGGATACGTTGACCATACTGTAGAAAACAATCATCCTTCAGCTATTATTTGAATACTAGGTAAATTATAGCCAAAATCTGATTGGCTATGTGCCTCACCTCTACTTGTCCTCTTTAGAAAGTTTGATAGATCTCCCCGTAAATGTTAAAAAAAAGGAAGAAACAAAAAAAAAACAACAACGAGGCATTTAGTTAATGTTGTATGAAGTCCTATACAATTTAAGAAATAATGGGATAATGGAAATCACTTTTTTGTTGGTGTTTTTTTTCCCCCCTAATGCATGATGCCTGAAGTTGCATGTCTCCTGCTCGTCAATAATGATCAGCCCTCGTTTGTAAACCTTGGTGCTTTTTTTTAATTCCATTTATATCATGTCTCAGAAATTGTCACCAGAAATTCACAACAGCCTGTCAAATCCATCTCTCTCACTTAACCACTTCTTCTATAACGATTTTCTTTTCCCTTAGTGGCTATGGCAGATGTATTTTTGACTGACTAATATTTCACTTTCTCCTCACTAATCCTCTTTATTTATTAGCTGCATTCATCACTAACCCCTGCAATTTGATTAGTTTACGGTTTCTGTTTACAGACCAGTCCTTTATTTTTTAACGTTTTTTTTTAGTTTTTTAAGTTTTATTTTATGTTAAAACCGGCAGGTCACGATCGTTGAGTAACCTTCACACTCACGGGAGCATAAATCCTTTTCTCTCCATGATATAGTATCCAGTCTTCTTCAGTCCTGGGGACGGTGCGCTAAAGCACCTTTGGTGGCCACTTATGAATTGGCATTCATAAAATGATGGGTTTAATCTCTGCAGAAGCAGCAGATTTAGCATTAAGGCTCTTATCAATATTTAAAGGCTATTGAGTGTCTTGTGTGTTTTCGAAAGTAAAGGTTAACATTTATAATCGTCTATTAAGCTAATGTGTTTAATTGTGAAGATTGGGGATAATAACAGATCCAAACTTATTTATAAAAATACAAACATAGGTGAAGATCATTTGGAATACTGGCGTTATCCAATTTTCTGACATCATCGTAAACAGCCGTTTGGAAGCATTGCAACTACTAGAATTTGTACCGCGTTTTTCTTTATCTTAATACATTCATCATAATTAAATAAGTGTTTGCTATCCTTTATTCAAGGGGTAAATGTAATAGGATACAACAAGCTGGAGGTGTGGAAGTTTGTCCTTATTTTTAAAACCGCTATCATTTTCTGTACAAGACAACACCAACCTGGTCAATCGTTGCCACTTTAAAAATAACGACCATATCGGCAGCTCCGGCATCTCCCACCCTGTTACATTTACCCCAAAATGTTTAATTTGCTAATTGACACTTACATACTCACAAGTTAGGAAAATAGCCCTTTTTCATGGTGTATTTATATTAATAAAGTACTATTAAAGTGAATAATGTTGTACTAATAACAGAATAGGTGTAAGGTTTGATGTTTGATCCATACGAAGGTCTTCCTTGTGAACGGAAGAAATTTGCAGATGAAGTGCTTGACTTCAGTTATTTGCAGTTGGACTTCGATCTTTGCATTCATGTGGTTTCATGGCAGCTGTGATTTATCACAGGGTGCAAAGCAAGGGTGTGGATCGTTGGTCGACAGTGTCTAGGATGACTGTCAATAGGTCGCCCCGTATTGGTTTAAAGGCAGAATGTTGACATATGAAAAAGATCAACATGCATTAGTTTGACATGATTAAAAGGTCTACATGAGTTTTCATGTTTTTTTGGTGTCAATGTTGACATCTGTCGACATGGACATTGTATTAGTGTACTGTTTTTCTTCACTGTGCTCAACATGCTTCTTGCATGGTGCCTCGCTGTGCTTGGCACACTGTTATATTCTTCCTTTATGACCACTGGGACTGTAAAGTATGAACAAGTCGGCTAAAACACAAAATCATTCAAAACTCATGTCGACCTGTTTTTCATGCCGACAATTTCCATGATGGCCTTTTGCTTGTGTTGACCGTTTGACCATGTCAACATCCATTCATGTTTAGACCTTCTGCCTGTCGGCCAATAGTGGTTGATCTTTTGTTTATTGACCTAGACACTGTCAACCTAATGACCGTATAGTAAAAGGCCCTTTTTTCTTTGCCCTAAGTATGTAGGGAATTACTGCTGGCAATAGTCCTGCCAATGCTAAGTATCCCACCTGTTACCAATGAACGTTTACTCATGCTTCTACATTGGAAAACGTCATATTTAGCAACAAGATATTTGTATCCCACAAATATCTACTCTATCAATAGCACCACATCAACAGAAGTACTAGACTGGCAAATGACTAAGGGAGAAATAATAATAACATTATTATTATTATTATTATTATTATTATTATTATTATTATTATTATTATTATTATTTTGAGTAGGGCTTTTTTTTAAGTGTATATAACTGTTTTCCCACCCCCAGTATATAAATATAATTTTAAGGTCTGGGGAAAAAGAAAAAGTTGGGTGGTAATTGTAAGAATATATATCAGGGTTGCCTACCCTCCTGGAATGGCCGGGAGGGTCCCGAAAATCAGGTCACCCTCCTGGCCCCCCGGAAAGGTGGGCAACCCTCCCGGATTCTGGGGGATCCCCGCTCCCCCCCCCCCTGATTGCGGCTCACCCTCCCCGACCGCAGCGTTTGAATTGCCGTACCTGCAGATCTCCGGGGAGGGGGCGGGGCTAACGTGTCATAATCGCGTCATTTAGCTGTCACATTTAAGCCCCGCCCCAGAACTGTACAAAGCTTGAGTTGAGCTTCATGCACATGCTCAGTAGAGTATATCCAGTGTTCCAATGTTATAAGTAACACATATTCTTCTGGATAAAGTACATGAACTAGTTATGGCCCAGTGTGCCAATACTGCACAAACAACTTAAGGCAATGGTTCCCAAACATGGTCCCCAAGCCACCCCAACAGTTCAGGTTTTAGGGATATCCGTGCTTGTGCACAAGCATACTAACTGAGGTACTAATAAAGTCACCTGTGGCTAAGCATGGCTAAGCATGGATATTCTCAAAACCTGGGGTGTTGGTGGTGGTGCGTGAGGACTGCTTTTGGGAACCTAACAAGCTGTCACAGGTTCCTCTTGGTGGCCTTTGAATTTCATTGGAGGAACCCGGAGATGGAGTGTTGTATGCAGACATGTTCACAACACTTTATGCCATTGTTAGTGGTCAGCTATGGTTAATAATATGATTAAACAAGAGTAATACAATACAGAGATATCTCCTGTCAGGAACATATTTTTACTGCAACTCATAAGTTCCATTCAGCATTTCAGGATTTTTTTTATTGTAATAAACAATACAAATCCACTCGAATGTGGCAACATTAGCAATGCAAAGAAAAGTTTAGTCCTTAGATATTAACAAACATAAAAAAATAATCCTTATATTTAAACTATTTCCAGCCAGTTAATGTAATTATACAGTGTACATCAAGAGCTTAAATATGTAAAAAAGTTATTCATAGTGCACTTTGTGCATTGTGTAACTCCGAATTAGCATGCTATGAAACCACAGTGCATTAGTGCTAAGATGCACTGATGAAGCTATAGTAGCAGACTCCCCCATTTACACTAATACAAATACTTCAATAATCCATGTACTGCACTTTAACTGTGGTTTCTGCTGTCTTAGTGTTCATGCCATGCTGTTATGTGAATGACATAATCTCTGTGCAGCTCTGCTTAACGTGGTAGTACTATATATAAATGATAATATTTATTTATGTCTTTTCAGGGGAGCCAAGTGCTCCAAAGTTGTCTGGCCGTGTCGGAGATGATGGGAACTCATTTAGAGTCTTCCTGATTAAGCAAGACGATGGTGGATCTCCTATCCGCCACTACCTGTACCGGTACAAACCTGTAAGTCTACTTTTCAGGCATTTATTTAGTGATTGAACTAATAACTGTCGATATATTCTGCCTATTTAATTACCAATTAGCGAAGCTGCTCAATCTCACGCTCAACATGAATGATGTGATGTTTATCATTACTGCCTCACAGCACTGAGGTCATGGATTCAAATCCCACCATGGTCCTAACCTATATGTATATTCTCCCTGTGCTTGTGTCCTCCAGGTACTCCAGGTCCAAAAATATACTGGCAGATTATTTGCACACTAGTCAGTAAGTGTGTGCAAACATCTGTGTTTAGGGCAGACTAGATGGGCCTAGTGGTTCTTATCTGCCATCCAATTCTATTTGTGTGCCATCTGTCCATTTAAGGCCCATACACACTGGGCGACTTTGACTTTGAGCTGAAAGTCGCTCAAAACAGCAGGTTTGAGCGGCTTTCAGCTCAAAGCCGCCCGTTGTGTATGGCCCGGTGATGAGCGGTGAGAGGTGCTGCGCGCTCCTGTACCATTGCTGGGAAAGCCGCTCATCTGCTGGTTATACCAATCAATCGCCCAGTGTTTATGGACCTTTACTGTGTCAATTGTTGACATCTGAAAATTTCAAGAGGTCACACATATAGAGTATGTGATTGGAGAGATGAGTAAACAGTCGAGTCACTTGCATTTTAGTCACATGTTCTTGTTAATCCACATTTCTGATTGTGTATTGGCTTCTTTTTGGTTACTGTCTCCTACTGTCTATGAACTGGAAGCATCCAAATCATGTGATGTATCTGAGACCTAAATATCAACCTTTGGTCACTCTTTAGAAAAATTCTGTGGACTGGAAACCGGAAATTAAGATAGCATCGGAAAGTGACCACATTATGCTTCGATCGCTGGAGTGGAACGCTGAATACGAGGTGGTTGTGGTGGCTGAGAACCAGCAGGGGAAGTCAAAATCGGCTCTTTTGAATTTTAGAACCACAACCAAGCCGACGGTCATTCCAGGTACTGCTCATTTCTTTCATATTGTCCCCCATTCTGCTTAACCATTAACGCAACAGTGCTGCTTCCTTCCTAATATGCTTGACCATGTCCCGAGCAGCTGCTTGCTTACTGCCTACCACCATAACTGGTCTTGCATGCACTGCTTGTGTTGTGCCTGGACGGTGCCATTAATCGGAGCGTGAGATGTAGTATGTTCAATGAAATTACACCGCAACTTTTACTACGGATTAAAAAATATATAGTGACGCTGTATGTATGTAGGAAATTTGTAGAAGCAAAAAAACAGAGATGTCTCATAGGGCAAATGGCCTTGCTTGCTATCCCCCAATCATTGCTTTATAGCACATTATGCAGTACATTATGGGAACCAGGGCTGGATTAAGGGGGGGCTCAGGGGGGTGAGTACCCCTGGGCCCCCCCTCTATCTAGGGGCCTCCTGTGTTCGGCATGAATTATAAAAATAATAATTATAATTTTTTTAGCTAAAGGTCTTGTGCATGGGAGTGGGGTAGTGCTGCAGCTTCACCTATCTGCCAATGTGGCAATGATTAATGGTGCTGAGCATCGGGAGCCAAGGCACACTGACTGCACAAGTGTGCAATGCATTACTGGGAGTTGACTAAATCCCATGAGAAAAGAAAGAGGTTTTAACACAGTGCGCTGCTTAGTGGATGTAAAACTCTGAGCATGCCCCTACTGAAGAAATGACCACTGGACACACTCAGTAGGTTCACATTTTATAATTAAGAAGTACATATAGATCATCCATTGATAAAAAGGCATTGGAAAGCCATATGCATCATAAACATTCTAAAAATAGAAAATGAAAAGTAAACAGAATGATCAGTATAATATTACGTTAGCAAAAAAGGCCAGTTAGCATGTAATCAAAACACGCATGTAGCAGTCAGCTGGCATTAATAGGTCAAAGCAACAGGCTTGATTTGCATAGCAGCGATAGATGTAAAGTATTATAGCTCACCTACAGTCTCTTAATGCAATTGGTAGGAGAGATGGGGAGCCCAGCGGGTATTTTGCTCAACCCTTTAGATGTGTGCCGTGTGATGTTTGCTCCTGGATGGAGGCAGGTGCCCAGGTGGCTTTCTCAGCGGCTGATGGCTGTTACAGCATGTGCCGTATGATGTTTGTGCCTGGATGGAGGCGGGTAGTTGGGCGGCTTCTCCAGTTGCTGTTCGTTATACACGTAAGTGATGCCGGACAGAGAACCGCTCACAGGGGAGGAGGAATGGCAAGCCGGCTGTTGGTAGAAGAGGCTAAGGAGAAGCACGGAGAATCCAAATGTGATTGTAGAAGTGACGTCGACATGTTTCATTTCTATGGCAACCAGAAACTTTTTCAAGACCATGAAACTGCACAAGAGGTCAGAGGCTGAGAGGCTTGTGCTGAGCTCTGATTGGTGGAGATTATCACATGCTTCTTAGGCCCATGGAAGACAGCAGCAGCAGCTGCCTCATCATGGGAGGGTTTTTAATCAGAGGCAACGCTGTGCCTGTGAGGTCTCCTACAGTGTAAGGTACAGAGGGACAAACATGGGTTTTTAATGTGGTGCATAGATATTAATCCCCCCGCAGTTACCCATTGTCCAAGTTTATACTGCTATTACTCTCTGTTTTGACAGTGTAATATTCTCCCATGCAGTTTGCAGCCAGTAATGACAAGTGGGAGGGGGTCCCCCTATCTAAACTGACCCAGCCCACAAAGGCTTAATCTGGCCCTGATGGGAACAGTTTCATGAATGACAGTACATGTACCTCTTGCTAAGTTATAGTTTCATTTATCTAATGAAGAGCTTGTACAGTACATCCAAAATGATGTGGAATAATTGGGACAGCCAAGAAATTTTATAAACTACAGTACATATGTGTCAACATACCTCTATCCTCCATATAATACAGGTCACTTTATACATAACACGTGCGCGCTGGACATTTTCATTACATTTTCTATTAAATACTGTAGTGCTTTATTTATAGTACAGAAAATAGTGAAATGGATGGATAAGCTGCTTCTGCTGATTAAAATTATATGTTGCATGCCTATATTCAGATTTTGACTGATGCTCTATCTGTGAGAAATGGAACCTTGCAGTGTTTTCCTGGAAAACAGTCTAAAATATAATTTCATAAGCAGAGGCAGATTGTCTGTGCCCTCACATCTTCATATAACATCATGGACCACACTATGCTTACCTCCTTACTATAGCCATAAATATGATAGGCCTCAGAGGCTTTGGTGGTGATCTCCTCCATTGCTGACACAAATCTATCACTGGCTGCCTCCCCATCCCAACCCCTCCTCAAAAAATACACAATTAAAGCACCATACCAAGAAGCCGAGACAGTCCAAGCTTGAGGAGTGTCATTTCACTTTGTGGTGACCTACAGCAACAGCACCACCTGCTGGCAGAATAACTTCCAACAGTTCCAGTGATTTAAATACCTTCTCAAAGTTATTATTTAACATTGGAACATGATCTAGGGTCTTCCTATGTTTCTCAATCTTTTGGGTAATCCTTTAGTGGAGCTAAGATGCATGCAAATGTGGTCCTAATAGAGTACAAGCACTTTCATCTGTACTTATGTATTATCTGGGCTCCCATGTTAAATGCACCCCATTTTTTCATACCCTTACTATCCAACTACGCATGGAGTTGATTTTATATAGTGTGGCGAGTGCAGCGAGCCACCGTGCCCGAAGCGTGGCGAGCGGACACGGTCTCATAAGAAAAACGGGAGCCCAGATATTACATAAGTACCCTTTCATCTAGTTGTGAACTGGAGCAGGCATAATCAGAGACTGGCTGGGATCATTGGGTCTACAGCAACTAGGTCAACAAGCATTGGGTTGACACAACTAGGTCGACAGGTGCCAAGGTCGACATGGGACTAGGTTGACAGGACATTAGGTCGACACAAGCATTAGGTCGACATGGGCAAGGTCGACAGTCAAAAGGTCAACATTGGGTTTTTCACTGTTTTTATGACCTGAATGTCAACACAGTCGACATGGACAGAATTTCCATTGCACTGCATCCCGTCGCATCGCTCGCTTCCTTCGCAATGCTTCGGGCACACTATTTTATTCTCCCACCACGCCCTAGTGGATGGTAGGGCATGAAATACCGCCTGTCAGCACATGTCGGCTCAAAAACAGTGAAAAACCCCATGTTGACATTTTGACTGTCGACCTACTGACCTGTCAACCTAGACCCATGTTGACCATGTGTGTCCAATCATTTTGTGTATCCAAACATTTTTCTATCTTATCAAATAACATCATTGGGACTTTGGGAGTGTGAGCAGGTCCATGTGAGGTCATGGCGCTATGCAGTGGCACGTTTTGGATGGCCAGGATATCACCTGCCTTGGTTGCCTTGTGAAAAATCCGCCTGCTCCACTGTGGCCCCAGAGGGCAAACATGATAAGTCAGTGTTTCACAGTGCCTCATGGGCCAACACATAACACTCAGAATAGAGGGGCAACATAACAAGGGCCTGGCTCAAAGGCTACTCTTCTCCTACGTATCCATGCCTAAAGGAGCCTCATCCAGTCAGAAGGAGGGGCTGAGTGTATCTACCACAAATTATTTCTGATCTTCCAGACCTGAAGTCTTCAAATAAAAAAGGAGAGTGAGTGTAGCTTGTAGACAAATGAGGTCTCATGAGCCAAAAATAAACTACGGATGCCTAACCCCACCTCCTACCATATTCGAGCCATAACAAGGGATTATTTTAAAACTGTCCTCAAGCCTGTCCCTGTGTCAATGTTTAATACACTTCAGTCTGACTTGATTGTGTCAGTCTTAGCTTTCTTGAGATTTTTGAGGCTACTGGTAGGGAATCTCCAAATTCAGCATACAGACTCATCTGGCCATCCACTCAGCTCCCTTCCCACACATGGCCTCAGTGGTGTAAGTTCGTCCCAGTTGCCCGGAGGCAAGATAAATATTGGTGACCCCCCCAACACACACACACCATCTTATATAAACATATGTATGCATATGTGTATGTTATGGATATTATGTTTAGAATAAAGAGAGTGTGACATCTATGGTCCTGCTTGGAGGAGGAGACAGCCACAGAAGCAATATCAACGGCTTTCAATTAACTGATTCAAACTGGCAGGGGAGGAGAGGTGCCCCCTTGGAGAAACAGGAGCCCGGCGGCAGATGACTCCATTGCCTCCCAGAGCTCTGCCTCTGCCTGGCCTGGTCCTGCACATGCAGTACTGTACCTTAAGCTTAGAACCTATTAGTTATTAACTTTCTCTTTAGACAAATGCATTGTCCTGTTGTGAGATACACACAGGCACAGCGTATATGTAGCAACACATAAGAGATATGAACAACCAAGCATGAATATGCCCATACTGCTTGTGTGAGATTGCTCACTGGTATTAGGCCAGCAAGTCAAAACTTGAATGCATTGTGCCACTCATTATTTGTCCTGCAGGGGTGAGAAAGCTTCTCCCTAAATGCATTCTCATGACCTATACAGTAAATGTAACATCCCTTGTTATAAGTTCTCTCTGGAATACATATTCAATCATAATTAGGTCATGCAAACTGCTTATGGCCGCTGGTGGTAGGAAGAAGGGTAGCGCCTAGAATGTACTTAGGATGCTGTGGGTGGCTCAACAGGCTGCAGATGCATCTTTAGGGCATCCTTTGGACACTTCAGGCAGCTCTGCAGCAGCATTACTGGCTTCAAGGAGACATTCTAGAACAACAGCACTACTTGTACACCCCTAGGTACTGTCTTGTTGCTAAGTATAGAGAACGAAAGTTCCTGATGCCTGCAAACGTTGAGTAGTGTGTTTGACGGTATGTATGCATACTGTATACTGTACTGTTGTTTTCCTAGCTAGCATAAGTGCAGGGAATACAGCTGCTATGGGGCCTAGAGCTGAGAGGGGCCCATCTTTCCTGCTGAAGTTAAATGTGTTATACTTGGTGGTACATAGGGGCCCTTAAAAAATTATTTGGGAGTTCAAGTGAGTGGAGGCATGGCCACAAAAGCAGCTACCAAACAACAGGGGGCCATTGGAGGACAGTGCACATGATTGCACATCCCACCATTTGCGGGCCTTTAAAGGGGCAGAGCCTAATGCCGGAGGGGCAGGACTTAAATCACGGATCGCGGAAGTGTTTTTTTCTTAGCTTAAAAAATAAACTGATATGTCAGGGGGCAGGGTTCTGGGTACTTAGAAACTCCCCCTGCGTGCGCTAGTGCCTCTGGACCTGCTCCATATAATGTGGTATAAAATGAGGGCATTATGTTACATAATATTAAATAGGGCACTGTAATGTACAATATGAAGTAGTGGAGATACTATCATGTGGCATAATATGGACTGGCAGCAGTGTAATTTGGCATAATTTGGCATAAAATGAACCGGGGAAACGTCATAATGCAGATTTGGGGTACGCTGTTAAATAATGTATACTGGCAGCCAGACAATGACAATGGCCCTTATTCTGATCGGTGCGGCCGGAGCCGATTATGCGGCCAGGACCGTGCGTGCGAAACCCCGCCTTCCATACGGATCGCCAACTCCGTCCGTATGCGGTAAGAAGCTGTCCGAACGGACCGCACGTGTATTTTTCACGGAATACGCCTCCTCCATCTAAGGGAACCTCCCCCATCATTCGATGGTCGCAGACCATCGAATGCAGGACCGTGTGCTCCATCAGCTCCCGCAACCTCAGACCACACGGACATTTTTTTACGTGCAAAAGCAGGGATCTGGGCGGGCAGCTGACATCCGGCGATGTCATATGTCCGCCCCCTACACGTGCGTCACGGCCGCATTACCATACGTACGCCCAGCGTTTTCATGGGAACTCCCATGAAACGCGGGGCGTATGCATATGGTAATGAGCCCAAATAGCCCTTCACGCCCCTCTCCACCCCCTGTTCGGAGTGTTCACATATCATGCGGGATTTGGCCGTACGCCCCGCTCGCACATGCGCAGAGACGCCTCTGCACATGCGCAGACACAAAACATCGGCGGGCCGAACGCACGCGGATATATCCGCACCGATCAGAATAAGGGCCATAATGTGATATGAATTAGGACACTACTATGTGGTGTAAAATTAACCACTGCAGCAGATGGGTGTCTCTCTCTACCTCTAAACTCTGTTTCTATGGGGCCCAAAATCTCTTAGTACTCCTCTGCCTGGAAGACAGACATTTTGTGTTACAGTTCCTTTACCAGACATAGAACATTTCTAGAATTAATTGTACTGAAAAACAGAAATTATAATTGGTAAAACACTGATTTATACCCATTTCTTTGTAGTGTCATGTTCTATACAGTCACAAATATATATTATGCTTAGAATGACTTTGAGTACAGCTTTGAATAAATCTAATGTTTTTATAAGTGTACCAAAAATAACCCTGATAAACTTTTTAGACAAGATTTAATACAGAACTAGGTCTAAAAGCTAACTGTTCTTAAATCGGCTCTGATTTTGTACTGCTAAATGGGCTGTTCAATCTGTTGCTGCAGCTGGTGGTAGATTGCTCCATTTCAATGGGGCAGACATCTGTGTTGGGTGCACTGATTGGACTTCCGCTGCATTCATTTAATAAGTTCTCTCAACACAAGAGCCGTGATGTTCTTAAGCAGTGGTGAATGTCTCCCAGAGCTTAATATTTATCTTTGTTGTTTCATTTTCTAAATGCATTTCTATAACAACCTTGCCGTTTATAGGTCACAGTGTTATATAATAATCAATGAAGACTGATAGTTTATTTTGAAAGACAAGTCCTGTAAAATCTTTATGGCCTCTGCTGTCAATACATACTGTATATACAGAAATGATTAGTTAGCAAAAGTATTAGGATAGTTATAGGAAAGATCCGGAAACCAGAAATACAGAATACCTCCAGTGCTAGGAAGGATAATAATGATTGGGCAATGTCACACCTAACTTACAGGGGATCTGTCTGTGACACACTTAATGAGAGGACAGGTCTTCTACTCTCCAATGCATTTGAGCTACATGCTGTCTCCCATACAGTATTTATACATGCTGATGTTACATATAAAATAGGTCAAACCTTATTACTCGCCAAAGACGAGTCTCATGTAAAACAGAATGTGCAGTAATAAACGGGTGTTATAAATTGAATTTATTTAAAGAACATTTTTTTTTATTATTATTATTATTATTATTATTATTATTATTATTATTATTATTATTATTATATCAGATATATTGTCATGGACAAATTTTCTTATTAAACATTTTCACAAGTATAGATATTAAAATTATGAGATGAGTACACTAAACGCATTTAAAAAAAATGTTAAAACATCATCACAGTATCACATGATAAAGCAAATTGTAATGCATAAAATAAAATATAACCTTAAAACATAAACCAAAAAAGTATGCTTCTTCATAAAGACATTGTAAAATAAGCATATAAAGGCCACAGTCATCTTATGCAAAGATAGAAAAAGAGAAAAGGTTTCATGTTAATCCATTTTTCAAAATTTGTAAAAATAAAATAAAAATCCTTCTATGTAACACTGGCCAGGGGCAAATTTAGGGGTCAGAATGTCCCTAAGCACAACATTATTGGTCACCGTCCTTCATGTCATTGCACCTTCATGTTCAGCCCATAGCCCAGTCATTAATTAAAAAGTCATAGTCATAATAACAAAAAAATAAACAAAAAAAAAGAATCACCTGGCCATTGGCCTAGCAGGACTCCAATGCCACTGTGACACCCCCCCCCCCCAATCACCAAGTGAAGGGATAAAAGTGTGTGTGTGTGTGTGTGTGTCTGGTGGGGTGAAACTGAGTTCCAAAACCTGTATTGGTGAGGTGGAACTACAGATGGAGCCAAGTTTATCCATCCGACCGTTGCTTTCAATCTCGGTGCACCGTTTGCAGAGACAGGGATGCGTGCGCATTTCACTTGCTTGCGTGTCCCATTGCCATGAATGAGGCACGCGGGTGTCTCACATGCACATGTGCCCCATTCTACGGGACAGGCACGCTGAAACGGAAATCTCTAGGCACCGGTCAGATGGATAAACCTGGCTCCATCTGTAGATCAACCTCCACCTTGGCCCTGCACAATAACTCTAACGGAAAAGTATTATAGTTTGCAGGGGGGTGCCAAAACCGCTACCACTGGCCCCTACCTCTGCCTAATGCCGGAGTGGAAACGGGAAAAATAGGGGCTGTGGGAAATTAGTGCCAACACCTCTTTAGAACCACTTTAAGCCCTGATGAAGTGTCACCGCTACATGCCCAGTGGAAAATCCACCACTGACATCAGCTGTAGCCAGTTTTGAGTGTGGCAGTGCAGTTTGTGATGTTAGAATCTAAACAAAACAAATAGATACAACACTTTGTACAAACGTTATTGCAGTCTTCATGAATCAAGGATCTCTATTTTGTATGTCTGTGTTGAATGATATTAAATTATTATCAAATTATTGCTGAATAAAGATTGTGGTACGAGTGTCAGTGTATAAAGTGTTTGGGTTTCCAGCAGCAGTAACACAAATTAAAGGTAGGTTTACATAACAAACTATTTGCATTGTTTAGTATTCAACATTACAAATTATGAGTGTGGTTGCAAATTATTCACTGCAGTTTGACTGAAGATTCATTTTTGTAAAGACAACTTCAGACTAACCCAGTGCAGCTCTACCTTCACACCAGTTCATCATATAGTCAGATATTATTACATTTATTCGGCTAGATGTAATGCGGTCCAAGTTCCCCAGACGTGTGGATGCCAGCAAAGCAGCAATCAATCATTTACATACAGCCAGCATCTTTCACCTTCGGGGAATTGGAACTACATTACATCCTGCTGTTTGTCTATCTTATATAACAGACTACCTGAGATGTATGTAGTTTACAGTATCCAGACTTTAGGTTAACAGTTATTAGTTCAAAAGACAATAGTTTGATCGCTATTGGTTGATATGCATATCGTCGACGTGGTCAATAGGCCAACATGGTAAAATGGTCGCCATGAGTATTTCACAATTTTGTTAACTTTTTCATGCCACCGCCATCCACACGGACTAGGGTTGGGAACTGTAAAGTGCCCGAAGCATGGCGAATCAAGCAAGACATGCAAGGGGGCATGATACACTAATTGGGTGTCCATGTGTTACAAGATAAAATTCGTCACCCTACAAATATAAAAAACCCAAGTTGACCTTTTCATGCACTGACCTTTTCTAATATTGGTCTTGTGTACGTTGACCTTTTGTGGTCTACCTAGACACTGTTAACCCAATGAATCAAACCTGCATTTTACACAAACATATATCTACTGATAATGTATAGTCTCAGCCATACAGACTGGCTCCAGCCCCGGGGGCTTTAGGTGGTGTGGATAATTGTATACAGTAATTGTGGATGGCACAAATGCAGCCCCAAATAAAAAACCCCAAATAAAAGGTGTCACCCACATATTAAACAAAATTCCAAGGAAAAACAAACGGTAAGGGAGAATACTTTTCAAAGGCGTATAAATCAAAAGAAACCACATAGAAGAATTTACATATTTACATTCTTTTTCACTGGTTTTTCATGCATTAGGATAATTTATTGAGATGATAAATCCTCAATAAAATATACAGTAGATATAAGATGGTTGGTGTTAGTGTTTTATTTTTAAACGTGAAAACGTGTAACTGATACTTAATAAGCAACCACGGTATCAACTTATCCTGCAACTAAACTCTATTTTATTTTTAATGTACATGTCTAAAAAGGTCATATCGCTCCTAATATCCCATTTAAATACACAAAGTACTTGCAAGTTTGTTTAAAGGTGCAGATGCACTAAGCTTCAAAAGTGATCAAATGGAGAGTGATAAACAACCAACCAATCAGCGCCTTCCTGACATTTTTCAAACACAGTCTGTGACATGGCAGGTAGGAGCTGATTGGCTGGCTGTTTATCACTCTCCATTTGATCATTTTTGAAGCTTAGTGCATCTGGCCCAGGGTATTTAAGAACCTGCCTTGTTTAATGAATACATTGAAGACATACAATACTAAGGGCCTTATTTTGGTTCACTCTTTCTGACAAAATCCTTCTTAGATGGACAAAACCATGTGCACTGCAGGGGAGCATATGCAAAATGTGCAGAGAGAGTTAGATTTGGGTGGGGTTTTATTTCAAAGTGAGATCTATATTGAAGTGTAAAAATAAAGCAGCCAGTATTTTCCCTGCACAGAAACAAAATTACTCATCCAAATCTAATTCTCTCTGCACATGTTACATCTGCCCCCCTGCAGTGCACATGGTTTTGTCCATCTAAGAAGTATTTTGTCAGAAAGAGTGAACCAAAATAAGGCCCTGAGTTTTTATTTCAGAAATTGTCTTCTTTTTAAGTTTCTCACATTGGGGTTGATTCCGAGGTGGAAGCAGCAGACTCTAATTATCCATCACAACCCATAAATGCCATGATTTTCATGCAATACCGATCTGCGTTGGCCAGGCAGTAACCCTCGGGAAACACCTATCGAGGAAAAACATTGGACAGTTGAGCCCTATGTCTCTCCTCTGTTCATATCCCAATCACCCCCATAATCACAGCTCTCACATAATCTATTTAAATGATTTATACGTTTTCAGTAGTTTCTAAATTTATAGCAAGAAACATTGAGTACCGTATTCTCTGACTCAGAAAGTGAATTATAATTGTGTAAGGAAGTACATGTTTGAATACGTTGCCCAGCTAGTGGACTAAGGGGAGTTTAATGTTTTTTTGTTTCTTCTGATTGTAATTCAACCCATGTTGATTCCTTGGATAACTTTAGCTCCATATATTTACTTTTTAACAGTCAGGATGATTGCACAGTATCTCTCTTCTCGTATTCGTAAAATAAATAAACCAAAAAGTCATGTTCATTCCCAATGAAAGAGTATCTTTTAACACTTAAAAAATATTATCGCAAAAGGCCCTGCAATGGCAATAGTTACAGTGTTAGCTGCAAAATATAAATGTACTCAATTGTAGTTCTCATGTTTTAAACCTCTTTAAGATCAGAAAGGTACAGTGTCCTGCAGGGGGACAGGGAAGGAAGGGATTGTCACAATGAAAATTGTATAACCATCATACTTCCTATCACCATTCACTTATGGCACATATCTTTTGTGTAGATAATCGTTTCATTTTTCGAAAGCGGACATTGTCACTTGTAGAACTGCTGGTTGAAAATGGATCTAAACATGGGCATTTTCATTCAATTTTAGTTTTAAAGACCATTGGCCGAACACGGAGGCTTTAATTAAAGGGACAATCATTTACAATACAAAACCCTGCCTTGTAAATGATTGCACCTTTAAAAAAACAAACCACAGAGGCTGGCTGGCATCACACACCGCTATTACATTTGGCTACATTTCTCAGTTTGTTTGCAATTGATACTGGAAATCTCTGCTTCATTGGTCATTGTCTGTTATTGAGGAATTTTTTTTCCAATTGTTCTACACTTTAGAATACTGTGAGTGGTATACATAAAGGTCCTTATTCTGATCTGATTGCAGTACAAATTTGTTTGTAAAATGGGCAAAACCATGGGGGCGTGGCCTCGCTTGTGAACCGCGAGTATAGGCCAGACATCATACCATCCGTATTGGACATTGACTATAAAACAGCACAGTTACTGTTTACATGGTCAGAAATGAACTATGACTGCATCTACTACTTCCTTAAACAAAACAGTAACCAATTTCTAAATTAGACATTATTGCAATCATTTTGCAAATAAAATCTGCTATAGCAGTGGTCCCCCAACTAGGCACTCAAATGACCATAACCGGTCAGGTTTTAACCCTTTGAGGGCCAATAGAATTTGTCAAAATAGGTGTGAAATTTGCCAAGCAAACCTTTTTATTCATCATCATTACTTCTAATGTTTACCTTGAACAGGAAATAATTTTTTTGAATTTATATAACAAATGTGAGCAACGTTGGCATTTTTAGTGGATAGTTTGCACATCTCTGATGTCGGCACTCAGAGGGTTAAGTATATCCATGGCTAAGCACAGATAGTTAACTCAAGTGCTTATTAATCCATCTGTGGCCAACCACTGTTATGCTTCAATCCTGGACCATGAGGTTGTCTTGAGGACCGAGTTTGGGGACCGCCACATCCATCTTAATTAGATCATAATAAAATAACTGCAGCTGTTAAATAATTATGTTTTTGTATTTATTTTGATGTAATGGTTGTAAAATACAGAAACTATTTAAAGAGGGGGGTACCTATACTACCTTATAATGGATTTTCCCTATATAGTCAGCCGGTCGTCCTTTGCAATTTCTGCTGCAGCCAAATAGTACCAATTAGTAACCAAGGATAGCATGCCAGCGTTTAACCATCTGGAATAGAAAAGTTTTCCTGCCCCTGGTGGATAAAGGTCTCCTGCACGTCGGGCCATTTTAGAGAGGCTCCTAATGACTATGAAAAACATGCAATCAGTTTGTCCATGTTGGCGGTCTTGGCATTCTTAATGTTGCCCCCGGAATGTTGAAAGTTATGTCAACATGGTTAAAACTTCAACTTAACAAATGTCGAGACTTGGGAAGTGTCAACATGGACCGAATGTGAACATATGAATTGTTGACATTAGAGTTAGAGTTATGCTTAGAATTAATTTATCGACATAGTTATGCTTAAAATGAATTTACCGACATTCTGCGTATATTGACATTGCCATGCTGAATATCGGCATGATCAACATGTTGACATGTTCTCATTTTGACATTATGAATCCTGATCTAATATAGTAAACCCCGAGTCCACATCACTACCTGTATCTCAAGAGCTCAATATTGGTCTTTTATTTTCCCGGACTAGGTCTTGATCTGTACAGAATATTCAGTATGTTTTTCACCAGGAAAAATACTCCTATTACGGAAATGGAACTCAGTAATGCACACCACAATCACTGGCACACTAATGTTTCATAATAGATGGCAGATTTGTCCATTGAGCTAGACTCTAGTTCACATTGTTTTTAGTTTCCACCCATACTTTATGCGCTGGTATCTTGCTCTTGCCTAATGTACGACTTATATCTCTAATTCACTGCTAACAGCTTCTGCTTCCGGGCTTGCCTCAGTATTTATGCAATTTTTTAACAGCTGCCATCTTTTATTTTTTTTCTTGTTTGGCTATGCTGAGTTGACCTTTTTTTTCTCTGTATTTGTGACCTGTTTATTTTCTTATCTGTTTTCTTTCTTTCTCTCTCTTTCTTTCTTTTTTTCCTTCCTCTCTTTCCCATGATTTATCCCACCTCCTACCTCTGTCCCTGAATTCTCCCCTGTCTGTTTTTTTTTGTGTCACCTCAACCGCCCCTGGACATCCATTCTTCTACATGCACCAAATATTCTCGCCAACAACCACTTTCCCTGGACTCATTGCATCAGCAGCCAATACCGGGAGCTGTACTGTGTCATCCACCTCCGCAGCTTCACTTGCCTTATTTGTGACTGTATTTTTCTCTTAGGCTGATTTTTTATTTGCTCCAGTAGATGTTTCTCTGCCCTAGAGAGAAGCGGTCATCCAAGCAATCCATACCATGTGTCTGATTTTTGTTTTATTTTTACGTTTCGACAGTTTGGGAATAAGCTCATTTCTAACACATACCTGTTGGTTAGTGGGTGGCCACTGCAGGTGGATTTATTACAGAAGGATGTTGGATATATAAAAAAAGGGGTGGAGCCAGTGTAAATGGAGATGTAGCAAAAGTGGTTAGGAACTGACGGTGGTGACAGCATCTTTTAAAAATCAAAGTATTTTAAATTGGGATCACAACTTTATTACGTTGCCACATTGGAGGCAAATCACGGTGTGCACCCCATCACCTACCCACATTGGAAGCAGCAGTGTTATACCCTGAACCAATAATCAAGAGAATGCAATCAATGAATTCAATAGGAACTGATGGCATTACCAAGGAATCACAACCTTTACATACCATCATACCCCAGTGATCAATTTCTTTGTGAACGTTTTAAGTTGAGTAATGTTTCTGGCCAGAAAATGGTTCCTTCCATTGTGTGTACAGATGGTCAGTGCACTTTCATTAGTATTATTTACATCTAATGTAAAACTGCTTATGTGTGTGGTATTTACAGTTCATCTCCTATGTACAGTATAATGTGAATACAGTATGCCTCAATTACATTTCCCCTCTAGATAATTACTGTTATTATAATTCATGTAAGCTGAAAAACGTTTGGTGTAATGAAAACATTATACTACTGTTTAATGTGTTGTTTTTTATTTTTATTAATTAATTGGATCTGTTGAACTCATCTGTGACCTGTGTTGCAGTGGTATGCTTAAAATTCTTCAATTATATATTGGCAAACAGATCTCTGAAGATGTAGATTTATTTTAATTGCAGTAGAACATGTATTTCTCCCCATAAAATTGTCCCCAAAAAAAATGTTTAGTCGGTCTACCGAGGGAATGCTGGAGATCTATTTGATGTGATTGGACTGATATGTGATGGATCTCTGAAAATAAAATAATAATGTGCCTTGCTGATATTAGAATTCATTTGTTGACACCAATCAAATAGCTTTGGATTGATGGTTGTCAATGTAATCTTTGGAGGATAATTATACAGCCATTATAAAGAGGTTGTCATCCTTTGGGGGGAGAATCTTCAAAGTGTACAGAGAGATAATGTACCCATAAATCAGCTTCTAACTGTCATTTTACAGGTTGCATTTGAAAAACTGACATAAGCTGATTGGTTGGTATGCTATTTACTTCAACTTTATTTAATTCCATACTGTGAAAAGTCTGAAGCTGGCCATACATCTACAAATTTATTGTCAGAACTGGCTGGTTGGATTAAAAACCTGTTTACGGATGAAAGCAAATGACAGTTGACCATTTGTTTGAAATGCTGGAAAACTGACAAACTGTCACTCAGATATTACCAGGTTTTTGTTCCAACCAGCCAGATCTGACAATCGATATTTAGATATTTAGGTGTATGGCCAGTTAAATTCTGCTTTCCATGCTCTTACCAATCAGACTCTATTATAATTTTGTAGAATGTACTATACTGTACCTATGATTGGTTGCTAAGTGCAGCACCTCAACTTGTCCTCTTTTGAAGGTATGATAAATCTCTCCCGATATACCAAATTGACATCCCTTTTTATACTTCATCCTATTTTCTCAAAATTGGCACCTTGATAGTTTTTTTAAATTTTCCATGAGCCAATTAGTTTTGTGGATATGGGGGTATGACTATAAAAATCTGACTACCCCCATTCAGAGTGTACCTGTTCTTTACACTTATCAGATGCTGCCATTTTGGTTATGAAAATGGAGTCTCTCTGTTCCAGTGACTTAGCAGTAGCATGACAGGTTAACAAACTCATCATAAATAATGCATCACTAGTGCCTCACGCCTCAATAATGTTACTGATTTCTATTAGATGTACTTTAATTGGTAGTAATCAAACAAATGTTGTCTCACCCTACATGGTCCCCCCACTCTATCTAGTTAATGCATACAAGTAAGGAATGTCCTTTTAATTACATTAAAGTTTTCAATTCAATCCAATACATACAGTAATTATTAAGCATTATGCTGTTAAAGTGCCAAACACTGTATTTATAATATGATTATGGCTTAGCTAGACAATTTGTACAGATAATATGATTTAATAATAATAATAATAATAATAATAATAATAATAATAATAATAATAATAATAATAATAAAATAACTAAAACTAATGTAAGAAAATTTGTTAAGCCACCATAGATTAATTTGATGATGTGTCATCATAATGTTATTACTGTACTTTAGGTATCTTATGATCAAGCTGCATGTTAGCTAAGTTTAGTTACGTTGGTCTAACGTTCTCTACAAAACACTCAAAAGGGTTATTCAGAGAAACGATGTGTAGCTACAGTATATGTTTAAAGTGCACTCATCACCAAACTGTGGCCATTTTATTTTCTAAATTAATCAATCATCTGAATGCACGCAACTGTAAGATAGATGTCCCATTCCAAGACAATTGCAAATTAAAACTACACCCTCTACCCAGGTGCTGTCTATAACAAGACATCTGCAGTACAAGTACCGCCCCCTATTGCTTTGCTGGCGATAGCAGGGGACCCAAAATGGAAAAAATACAAAATTAATTAAATAAGGCATTTTTCCTTTGCTAAATATATTAAAAAACATAAACTAACAATTATTTTTTTCTACTTTTTTAAAAATGTTTGTTATTGTTTGTTAACAAACTCAAAATCCAGGCTCACAGTGCATTGTGGTCATATGGGATTAGGGTACTATGCTGGGGTTACGGTATAAGAGATAGACAATGTCTAGGTCAACAGTCACTAGGTCGACACCTTGATATGATCGACATACCATAGGTCGACACAAGCTTAAGGTCGACGCCCACAAGGTTGGCATGCTTCTTGCAAATTTTTTCCATGTTTATGTTGACATATGTCGACATGGGCACCATATGAGTATTTCCACATCCCCTTGCCATGCTTCGGCACGGTGCCTCACTGCACTTGGCACACCATATTACGCTCACTCTATGCCCACTTGGATATTAAGTATGAACCAAGTCGGTCTACACCAAAAAAAGTGACAAAATGAATGGCGACCTTGTGGGTATCTTTTTGTGTTACAGTATTATTATTTGAGAATTTAATTGTAGTTTTTTGGTATGGAGCCTTTCTTTGTCCCTATTTATGTCCCTGCCTATTAAAATGTACAGAATAATGGACAGTGCCCTGCTAGCTCCAGATGCTTTGACAAGCAATTCCCCCCTTGTTGCTGAAACAATGGTTGATGAAATCGATATTTTTATTTCAAAAGTTACTGTTTATTTCCAAAGCTCCAAATAATGAAATTATAAATATTGTATGCTAAAAAAACATTCAGGAAATGCCCCTTCCCACCATAAAATGTGATCATGGCACAGGTATTGAACCCCTACACTTTAATATTGTGTAGGGACTTCATTCAGGGTTACGAGCCAAGTTTTTTGGCGTTAGCATGTACAACCTTGTATTCTTATAGGAGAGACAGTTCTTTATGTCAGATTTGCCCTAGGTAAATAAGATTAGTGAGTGACACTGGCACACCCAAAGTTCTAACACTGTCCACACCTCAAAACACACCAGGTGGTGGCAGCACTTTGATTTTGGACTATTTTTTCATCAGCATCTTTAATAAGATAAAAGGAAGGAATGATGGTTGTTGGAAAATACAAAGAAATATTGGAAGAGAACCTTCTTCAATTTGCTTTAAAAAAAAAAAAAGTCTTGAGCAAACGATCCTAATCCTAAACCAATATTGTTGTGGCTCAGAAACAAAAATGATCGTTGTACAATAGCCCAGTCAAAGCACTGATTGGAATTATGGACGACAACATTGTAGGCCCCCGGGAAAAGCAATGTATTTGTGACTCCTCCACACCCATTCACGGGAAAAAAATGTAAACAAAGAATCATAACATGTCCCTCCTGTGGTCCCACGCGATCTCTCCACTTGCTTCCATACAGTGAATTTTCTACTGCCCCATAAAAGGAGCTCAGGAAGCAGATGCCCATAAGCCAATCTGTCCCAGCTCGAAGACCCCTAGAATTGGGTGGCCCTTGGGCAGCTGCTCATTGAGCCTATATGTTAAGATGGCTCTGATTGCAATCCTATATAGTTGAGACTGTGTGGCCCTCTCTGAAAGTTGGGGTGGATAATTTTCGTCAAATAAACCTATCCCAGAGTAAATCTGCCTTTAAAGGATGGGCGAAAATCATTTATGAACAGTGTGCAGAGCTGGTATTATACTACCTATCATAAATAAAGATTGTGACTTTTGTGCCTGTCCAATAAGGGGTGTGGCAGGAAGCATCACCTTACAGGAAATTCTGTACCAGCTGGACAAGCCCCCTGCTGTTTAAAATGATCTCATTGAGTCCAGGGTAAACCCTTTTTCTAATGAATATTCGACATCTATTTACCTCTTTCTCTGATCAGCAGAACAGCAGATGAGAGCGAGCCTCCCAACCTCCACTTCACCTTGGATGCTATGGTCCATGGGTGGCATGGCAAGACAGATGGGATGTTTGGGAGGTATTTACTTACACCAAAATACATTCAGCTGTTATGGCTGAAAAAGTTGGCTCAACAAAGTATTAAACAACATAAAAGTTGTCAAAATAAAACATAAAACATGTCACGTTTAATAAGAAAAAAAATTTCATAAGAATGTTCTAAATTAAAAACTTAACAGAGAACGGCAGTTTCAGTGTATGATTTGTTATTCAGTAAGTTCAGAGAATTGTTTACAGGAGCATATTATTAGAACTATCGAGAGAGAGAACACTCTGGTCACACTCATTAGGTCAGGGTGAATCAAGGGACACAGGGGTAGATGTATGAAGCAGTGATAAGGGAGGAGAAGTTATAAAGTGTGTGGTACTTTATCACCGGCCAATCAGCTCCTGACTGTCCCTTTTTAAACCCAGCCTGTTACTTAACAGTCATGAGCTGATTGACTGGTGACAAAGTACCAGGCACTCCTCCTCCCTTATCACTGCTTCATACATCTACCCCACAGTTCCTTACCCTCCCAAATCCAATCTTTCCAGTAAAGCTAATATTAATGGTGGTCTCCAAGGCTAGACAAATAACACACTACTGTGCCAACCCAATAACGCAAAACAATTGACATATCTATATTTTACTCACTTTTGAATATGAATATAAGGTTGCTTTGACATTATTAGGGAGATACAGTATATTAAAACTTCTAAAGATGACAAGTAAAGTCGTTGCTCTTAGCAACCAATCATTTTAGAGAATTTGGTAGACAAATGACAGCTAGAAACTGATTATTTGTGATGGCAAACGTCTCCATGTGTACCCTTGAGATTGTTTAATACATATCCCCCATTGTGACTAATCAATTACTGCTGATATGAATGTCCATGATTAAACATCAAAATGCATTTGTAAAGCTAAGTAAACATTTAACACAAATGTCTCTTTAATTGCCTTTATATACATTTTTTAACCATCTGTTGCTCAAAATAGGATGCACTTTATATGGTAGAATGCCTATATGGTCATTAGATCGACACATATTACAGTAGGTTGACATGCATTGGGCCGAACACTGAAGGTCGACATGGCCTAGGTCAGCAAGTGAAATTGATCAACATGACTAAGGTGTGCTGGGTTGGAAGGTCGACACAAGCATTAGGTCGACAATGGCAAGGTTGATAGTCAAAAAGTCGACATGAGTTTTTCTTTTGTTTGCCGACATCTGCCGACAGGCGGTATTTCATGCCCTATCATGCAGAGGCGTAACTCTGGGAGGCAATGGAGTCATCTGCCTCCGGGCTCCTGCTTCCAAGGGGGCACCTCTCCTCCACTGCAAATTTGAATCAGTTAACTGAAAGCCATCAATCTCACTTCCCTGACTGACTCGCCCTCCTAACTTGAGTTTTGCAAGTGTCACCCTGTATTAGAACCCATTACCCATCTTACTGGAGATAGACACCTTACTGACTGAGCTATTGGGGGGGGGGCATCAATATTTATGTTGCCTCCGGGCAACTGGGACAGACTTACACCACTGCTATCATGCACTAGGGTGTGGAGGGAGAATATAATAGTCTGCTGAGTGCAGTGAGGCACCGCGCCCGAAGCATGGCATGCATATTGAGCCATGCAAGGGGACGTGGTACACTTTGATGGTGTCCAAGTCGACTATGAACAAAAAAAAACATTTAAAACTGATGTCCTTACCTAAGCCATGTTAATCTTCAGTGGTTGACCCAACGAATGTCGCCCTAATATGTGTCAGTCTAATGATCCGTACCCTAGTTGACACCGTTTTGAAGTTCTGCATCAATTCTGTAAATATCAATTGCACAAATTGCCTCCGAACGTCAGCACTTTCTCTGCTCCCCCTCTATATATTGGTAGAATCCATTCTCCTGAATACCAAGAGCACTTGCTTGTGAGTGATATTTTTTAAGAGGAGTGGATGAAGCATGTATGTATTAACACTGATAGATGCCAAAAGCCATATAATTCTCTCTCTTGTACAGATAATTTCATTGGTGGAGAATTTCCTATTAATAAATTCTAGAAAAAAAAAACAGAAGCGGTGTGGTGTGTCTTTATGGGTCACGTGTAGAGATGACGGCTATGTCCGCTGAATATAATGGTTCTAAAATAAAAACTCTACAAAAGACTGCACAACGATAGAATACAACGCTGCTCATTAAAATGTTATACTGCACTCTAGAACAGAAAACTATAAGAGATGGTTTAGTGACGGCTTGTGCTCTCGCCAGGTACCGAGTCTGGAGCTGCAGAAATTCCCAGGGTTTGGAAACTTTATAGCTTCAATAATGTTTCACAGCTAAAATACGTTTACAACTCTCTTATTCCAGCAGCCAGCTCTGGTAGTGAATGACTGCAATTCGGTAAATGCAGAGGTACATGATTCAGGGGTTGTCAAGAGGTCAGCAACACTTTTAACAGGGGAAGCAAAGTTTGAAGATCTTTTTTTAAAGACAAGAAAGGAACAAAAAGTTAAAAAAAAATCCTAACTTGCATATAAAGTAAAAAATAAAATTAAACACACACACACACACACACACACACGCAAACACACATACATATAAAATTGCTTATTTCCACCTGTTCCTTATATAAATCACTCACTTATTCCATGGACTTAACTAAGAGATGTTAGTTATAATGCTGGAGCCTCTAGCACAGAATGCGGTGGTTGTAGTGCTGCAAAATCATCACTTTTACTGTCGCAAATTGCCAAGGACCTGAAGCTAGAACACAATCGGCAGAAAGGAGATACAGTATGCCTGGCTGTTTCACTCCAATTACAGTAGGTGTGAATTGCATTCTGGAATGGGACTCGCCATTGACATCATTGATGTGTCCTTGCTCCCCTAGTGGTGCACATAGCAACCCCCACAATTTTGCTGTGTTGCCAGGAGCACCGTATATGGGGGGTGATTCTGATTGACTCGCTATATAGTGAGTTCAGCCCCATCTTGTTGTTTTTGGGACTGCGTATACAGCACATGGTCTATTATGCGCATGTGCAGCTCCCCTTTGTGAATGGCTTTGGCGACTTGCATAGTCACTCGCCCATACAAAAGCATCGGGACAGGAAAGGCGACGAGAATGGGGCTCGTCCATGAGACCACCCAGTGGTTTATAGACGTCCCTATGAAAACACCGGGAAGTCCCATGGGTACCCGGGCAGGCTGATGCAGCGGAGGCATGCGAGGGATGTGCTTTGGTTACACACCCCCTCACGTGCTGCCGAGGGGAATCAGTGGTGGTGGCGGTGCGCGCGGGAGGGAAGGGGGCTTGGGGGGTAGTCAGTTAAAACGGCAGGCGATTGGTAAGCTTACCGAGTGAACCAGAATCGGCTCCATGGGTGCCCTGCAATACCATGGACTCCAAAGTATCAGAAGTTCTTTATAAACAGCAAGCAAAGAAAATATTATTCAAAGTCTCTTTTTTTTGTAGCAAGTTAGGTTTGAATGTGATATACTGGACTTGATCAAGAGTATCCAAATCCCAACAGGGGTCGTTTATATTACGAAGAACAATGCAATTAAAATCCAAGCACATATTGTAGTTTCGGGATGTGGTATATCCAGCACAAGCACACCTCTGTGGTGCTCTTAGATGTAGAATACATTTGCACACTATATGCAATGACCCTGGCATATTAAAATCCAAGCAATGCCAATCTGTGTTTCACTAGACCATGCTCAGTTATGCCACCAGGACATTACTGCTGCAAATTGTTTTCTTAACTGGATTCATGCTGAACAACTTAAGCATGGGAGGGGCCAAGTGTCAAGTTATATACTGTATGTGACAATTAAAGGTCAAACGACCCTTTTTATATCAATATCTGTCATACACCTAAAAGGAGTCCATTTCTTATACATTCTTGTCAAGGCAGATTCTCCTGCTTCCAGTTTTGCTAGGAATAGAAGCTGTGCAGGTACACAGCTGACGAGCGATTAAAAATGACCTTGTTTGACTGTGAATAAACCTACATGTTTTAGTTCTTTTAGATATTAGACCTGCACATCCAGCATATCGGTATTCTGCTAGCTCATCACAGAAGTAGTTACACCTGCTGGCGTCCACCCAGCTGCTTGCTACAGTAAACTAAATTACATTCAAGCAATCCTGGCATGCCTAATGTGATGCCCTTGGCAAAATAACCTCCTGCGTACCTTATTTTGTAGTAAAAATAAACCAATAGAAGAATATACACTTATTTAAAACATCACAGTGCATTGTTGCTTTCGCTTCATAGGGATGGTGAGCTAGAGGTTAAACTATCATGGGTGCAGAGGGTGGTTCCTCTATCTGTCCCAGGGTGAGGCTGACTATTCTGGGTCACCCCTCCAGTTTTAGCCAACTGCACCCCTTGCACCCACAGCATTCTATGGGGATGCGGTCATTTGGTCTACTGCATTATGGTAGAAAGTCATTAGGTCGAATCCATTAGGTCGACATGCTAAAAGGTCGACATGACTCTAGGTCGACATGGGAAAAGGTCGACATGATTCTAGTTCGAAAGGTCATTAGTTCGACAGGTCATTAGTTCGACAAGGTCATTAGTTCGACATTGTCTATGTCGACATTCACAAGGTCGACATGGAGTTTTTCACTGTTTTTTGAGCCAACATGTGCCGACAGGCGGTATTTCATGCCCTACCATCCACTAGGGCGTGGTGGGAGAATAAAATAGTGTGCCGAGCGTAGCGAGGCACCGTGCCCGACGCATAGCGAGCGCAGCGAGCGATGCGAGGGGATGCAGTGCACTTTAAACTGTGTCCATGTCGACTGTGTTGACATTCAGGTAAAAAAACAGTGAAAAACCCCATGTCGACCTTGTGAATGTCGACATAGACAATGTCGAACTAATGACCTTGTCGAACTAATGACCTGTCGAACTAATGACCTTTCGACCTAGAAACATGTCGACCTTTTCCCATGTCGACCTAGAATCATGTCGACCTTTTAGCATGTCGACCTAATGGATTCGACCTAATGACTTTCTACCATAATGCAATAGACCAAATGATCCCAACCCATTCTATGACAGATGGCACATCTGCAGTTGGTGAATATGCTAGTCCGTGTATTCTTAGTAGAAGGACCCTCTTTGCTCTCTGTCACATAGAACTTGCCTACATTTTGGTATGGAGCCAGACGACTCACTGCTATCCGGACTTTAGGTCAACAGTAGAGTCAATAGGTTGACCACTGTAGGTTGACATGAATTAGGCGCACATGATCAAAAGGTCGACTTGGCTAAAAGGTCTACATGACCTTGGTCAACACAGTATATGGTTGACATGAGTTTTTCCACCATTTTACATGTATTAAACTTTTTATTACTTTACTATCCATAGGGGACACTAATTGGGGGTCCATTTGCTAAACAATAAAAATTGCCCCCTCCCTCCCAAAGGAATTATGTGTCAACCATTTCATGTGAAACTTTTTTCTATGCCGACCTTGTTCATGTTGATCTGCTGCAGTCAACGCAGACACTGCTAACCTTTTCAATAGGACCTAAGGAACCAAACGTTCTCATTTCAATACTGACAAATTTACACAATTAAGTTTCTCCATTTCCTACATTTAAAATGATATTCTTAGTACTTATGCTTCCCCTTGTGGTATGTAATAAATAATAGAATTACACCCAATGGAAGCATACTGCTCCAAAGTCAACTTAGACCACATAGCGCTGGGGATTAGATGCCATGTCTGGGCCATGATCAGCAACCAATCAGATATCAGCTTTTATTAGTGTACCTTAACAAGTGTGCCAAAAGCTGGTGCATAACCTGTTTGCATCTGATGATTGAAACAACTATATGGGGAACATATGGGGAATAACTTTAGTTATTGTTTAAAGCAATATATTTATTATGTGAAAAAGAAAGGTTTAATGGGAGCCAGATGATAGGTCGACAGTCAAAAAGGTTGACGTTGTAGACAGTGCTTAAGGTAGGCAGGTACAAAAGGTGAACAGGTTCAATTGACTGATATGACAAAGGGGTAAACATTGGGGGAAATTTACTAAGATGTGTATTCTACTTTACATGTGTTGTTGCTATGGGCAACCAATCAGAAGCTACTTCTTATTTATTTAGCACCTTCTAGAAGATAATAGGATCTGATTGGTTGCCAATAGCAACTTCACATGTGAAGTAGAATAAGCATCTTTGTAAATTTCCCCCATATGGTCAACACAAATTATTTTTTATTACAAATGACCTTTTTTACACCGAAAATAGAATCATGTTCTTGTTTTTCAACGAATAAAGACTAATGATGTATTATTATGTAACAGACTCACAATACACAGTCACATATGTAGCAGGAAGCCTACACAAGCCCGGTGAGCCACGCCTACCTTCTGTATTGGCTAATGCAGACCGGCTTATAGTTCCGATGGCTTTCAGGACATTGTTGTGCGTATGCTATCATGCTATCTAAGGGCTGACCTGAAAAAAGTGTGTGTAAACCTTTTGTACAGTATATTACAAAGTCTTTCCACATGTCTGCTAATGAACCTATACATTTATTGCGAGAAACAAAGCACAGCACTCAGTTTATTTATGTCAGCATTACTCTCATAAACCGTGATTCTAAAAGGGCCCCTAAAGGGCCCCTTACACTTGTGAGATTTGAGATTTTGTGAGATTTCATCCAATTTGAGTCAATTTATCTGACAAGATCTGATGTGCCGTCTGACAAAATCTTATGTGCCTGATGATAAGGACACAATCCACAATCCTGTGCCATTGGGTATAACCAAGAGATTGGAAGAGATTGAACCTCCTGCACATAGGATAAATCTTGAGTCAATCAGGTTCAATTTGTTGAGACAATAAGTTGACAAGTGTAAGGGGGCCTTTACATTCACAGCAGCTATGGGTATATCGAGGACAATACTCTTAAGAAGTAATGAAAAAGAAATACTGGTCTTCAAATTTATTGCACTGATTCAATGTCGTCTTCTTTCAATAATAAAAACCGGTACTTGTGTACAATCACGGCTCCCACGATGTCCATCGCATAGTAAAAAATTGCATCGCATGCGATTTTTAACAGAAATGCATCCAAATGCATTGAAATTAGTATCAAACATGTTCAATGGCCCCCAAATGTCATTTTTCAGGCTGTACCACCCCCACTATCAACGCGAACCCGAAGCGTGGCGAGCGCAGCGAGCCCGCGAGGGGCAGCGGTACGGGTCCTACGACCTTTTCATACCCCCACTATCCACGTTGGCGTGGAGCTGAGAATAGAAAGTGGGGCGAGCCCCGCGAGGGGACACGGATACCTTCACAGGTATCCGCGTCCCCTCGCGGGCTTCACAGGTGTCCGCTCGCCACGCTTCGGGCTCGGTGGCTCGCTGCGCTCGCCACACTTTCTATTTTCAACTCCACGCCGACGTGGATAGTGGGGGTATGAAAAGGTCGTAGGACGCGTACCGCCACCCCTTGCGGGCTCTCTGCGCTCGCCAGGCTTCGGGTTCGCGTTGATAGTGGGGGTGGTACAGCCTGAAAAATGACATTTGGGGGCCATTGAACATGTTTGATACTAATTTCAATGCATTTGGATGCATTTCTGTTAAAAATCGCATGCGATCGCATGCAATCAAATCGCATGCGATGCGATTGCATGCGATTTTTTAAAAAAATGCTTAAAAACGGCAAAAATCGCATCTCATCGCATGCCATCACATGCCACTACATATGGCATGCGATGGGAACCGTGAAAGTACACAAGTACCTAAAAACCTTCTCACTTCTGTTTGCAGCTATACAGATGTGTCCTTATGCACCTAGGGGAATATTCAATCCCGGATCCTGACTGTAGGTACGTCACGACAGTCGGGACCCTGGCTTGTTTTTGTTCTGCTTGCCAGTTTATCGGCGCATGACCACGAAAACAGCCATCGATTGTCAAGAACCGCCAGTGTTCTCGACAATCCATGGCCATTTTCGAAACAGGCCCAACTGCATTTAAAGTTGGGTCCATTCTGTCGATCTGCCTCTTCATTGCTGTTGGGAACGACAGCTTTGAAAAGACAACCGCCGCTAATTCCCCCGTCGGAATACCCCCCTAGCATCAATCTGACACGTGACGCCTATTCATTGCTAATGATGTGTCCACACGGTCCAATTTGCTCTATCGATTTTGACTATATATTCAAAATTACGTAGCACGTTGTGCAAATTGCCCCGTGCTATGCAGCACCCACTCCCGATTCGATCCCAATGCTCAGCTCCGCTGCATTGGAATCGAATGTAGAAATAGACTGTGCAGCACAGTCTATTTCTACCATACCGGAATGAGGGCCATGACACTCAATGCTGCATGGCCCGCACCACCCCCTCCCTGCCATCCGATGCAGCTGACAGATTGGCCCATTTGGACACCGCTTAAAATTGGTTTTATTAAAAATTTCAAATAAATCATTCCAAAGCCTAGTAACTTTGGATTTTTAATGTTAGAATTAATGTTAGCATTAAAACATGGTTGATCAAGATTTGTAATACATAGCAATGTTTCGTGGTATTATTTCACTACATTTGTTTTTTCATTAAATAGGCATAAATGAATTGTTACTTTAAACCAAAAATAAGGTTTAAACCAAAGAAAGTGTTTTCATTTTTTTTTAAACTGTGATTTTTTCCCAACCCCGATCAGTGCAGACAGTAGATTTTAGTCCCATTGCTTTGCAAAAGCAGAGTGGCGCAGGACTTGGCATGCGGAGAGGGTCTTGTTTGGTAAACTTGCAGCAATAATGTAAGGACACATTTGTATTGTATCCTTTTTTTCCTTTCTTATACAATATACCAGGAGCCTTATATGGAGATGAACTTATACCTGTTTGCATAGAAAAACTTTGCAAATTCACACTACACTTGTTAACAAAAAGGCCATATCCATATGCACCAAGTACAAGTATACACTGATGATGGTGACTATGTATAAACTGGTTAGATATACTACTGACATGGAGTAAGACACATCTCAGTGTCTTGCATATGGGATAAAATACCCAGTTTTTTTAGTAAGTTTCATTTGAGAATTATTTGTGCACATTATTCCAAGTGGTTTAAAAAAAAAATCACTTTTTCTTAAAAAATAGCAATGAAGGACTTCCCAGCTTTGCACACTGCACTGGTAATGTAAATATTATTATTAGAAATATTGCAAAGCGCTGTGGAATATGTATGCGTTATATAAGAAACTGTTAATAAATAAAGTCATAAATAAAATGTCAAGTCTGCATGTAAAAACGTATTGCCCAATATTAGAATTCTGATATCAGGACATGAGTCATAACTGTGGAAAGCTGGGGGCGTACTGCATCCTAGTGGGTGGGTCCACATCTCATTGGTGTGGTCACGCCCATGCTTAGGAAAACTACAGTGTCATACCTCACTCAAATGGAGTCTGTCCCAAAATGGGACAATTGGTAGCTACTGTATGGTCAGATATTTATTAAGATGTTGAAAACATATATCATATATTACATGAATTATAGGTTTGTTAAATATTAATAAATATTAGTATCACTGTTGCTTCAGAATCAGCTTTTACCTTACTAAATACAGATGGAGCAGACCTTATTGCACCTCTCAGCTAGGGTTAACTGAAGAATTCTGAATGATGAAGTCTGGGAATACAGTTGTCGTTTATTTCAGTTTTCTCGCCAGTTATAGTAGAACGTTCAGGTTTTCATTATATATTTTTGCAATAATTTACCTTGTCTGTCCATTCATCTACAGTACTGTATATCAGGGGTGGCCAAACCTGTCCTCAAGATCTACCACCAGTTCATTTTTCTCAGGCAACCTGTGTGTCTATAGTAGGAATTGGTAGATATTGAGGACCGGTTTGGCCACCCCGGATTTAGATGGTAAACCCACCCACTCACAGAAGCATATTGGTAAACATGAGCAATACAGTATATTCCTACCACTTCAGTTTTCATTTAGCATTTTGGTGGGTCATATTGTACAATACAGCCTGCTTCATCTGCATTTTGTTACCTGTCGCACAGTATGGGGGACAAAAACAACATCTGCTTCATATAAAATTAGAATGAATGTGGTGAGTAGGCCCTTGATGAGCGATCACTAACTACAGTCTCCCTTTTCTTTTCAAAGCCACCACAAGTACCAGCTCAGGTCTGGGCACAGGAGCCATCGTGGGAATCCTCGTCATTGTCTTTGTTCTCCTGTTGGTTGCTGTGGACATAACATGCTACTTCCTGAACAAATGCGGACTGCTTATGTGCATTGCAGTCAACTTCTGTGGAAAAGCCGGCCCTGGAGCTAAGGGCAAAGACATAGAAGAAGGAAAGGCAGCATTTTCGTACGTAGCACACTTTGTTTTTGCATACAATTGTTTTGAATCTACGAATTCCATATATTCATTCATTTACTTCTGTTACATTAAAACAATTCTGGGTTGTGCAAGCTATGAGAACAGTTTACTTCTGGAGAGTTCAGGAGCACCTCACATACTTTAAGTCAATGTTGCCTACCCTAAGTTCAATTTATATTATCAAATGAGATACATGTGAGTTATTGTAATTCATGAAAATTTGCAAAAAGATGTGTAGTAGCCTTGAACATGTGTAACTTAAAAGAGGTCCATCTTCTTAATAATCATCAATAAACTGATATGTATTAACTATGCTAACATAGTGCACAGTCTAATCACACCATGTAGTATCCTTGTTTAACATAGGTACTTTTCATCAAGTTATGAGAATTTGTAGTTATAAACATAGTAGAAGCTATTACATATGGTTTCGATACTCACCTAAAGTTACAAGGTGATGTGACATTTGTAGTAGTGTCGATGCCAGTGATTTTCAACCTTTTTTACCTTGCGGCACACTAAATAAGATTTTAAAATTGCCAAGGCACACCATGAGATCCGCACAGGACAAAACACATTGGCCCCCACTGGAAAAAAACAAACCTATTGGTCCCATATAAAAAACAATCACACTGGTCCCCACAGGTAACAAAAATAAAACACATTGGCCCTTTACATGAAAAGAAGAGACAAGTAAATAACCGCTGAACTGGTGGTGGCTATAAACTGGTTTGGGCATCTCTGGATCTGGGGGCACAGTTGAGAACAGCTCAAGGCTCACTAGTGTGCCACGGCACAGTGGTTGAAAAACACTGGTCTATGGCAGTGGACAAGTCTTCAGGCTCTTAATTAGTTAACTTCTGAAAGGATTTAATTGATGAATTCCTACAATGATGCCTACTAATAAATACCTTTAGAAAAAAGGCATTGGGGTATAACACATATGTTAGACTTTAGGAACATTTTTGGAGCACTTATATTTCTACTGAGACTTTGAAAGGCTGAATGTTAAATACTTTTAAGATGAAATTTAGGACTGTATAATTAAATAAAATTAAAATAGTGGCAATCTGTAGAACCACATATCCGGATGAATTTGCAAACAAATACGGTTCTTCCACAGGAAAGATGAGTCTAAAGAGCCCATTGTTGAGGTACGAACAGAAGAAGAGAGGACACCAAACCACGATGGAAGCAACCAGACAGAACCCAATGAGACCACTCCACTAACAGAACCTGAGTATGTAGCATCATTCATATTGTTAGTTACAGCAGCTGTAGAAAAGAGATAATGACCTCAGTTTACCGGTGTTTGTAAAGACTTCATGACCTTTGCAGACTTATAGTAATTCAAAATTCTTTCATTGTAAGTAAACAGTTATTACCAACTGGCCAATTTGTTTTCACTATATCTTTATGGTGCCAAGATGTCTGCAGTTCCTAAATCTGCCAAAGGCTGGCTTTACGGGGACCGAAAAATCAAACATGCTGGGCTTACCAAATTTCCTGATGCCAACCAAAAACTTGTTGGGAACGGGCGAGCCAGGCAATCTAAACATTTTGAATTTCCCCAAATCCCAGATGGATCGGTGATTGGATAGCTCAGTATGATGATTGACAGAATGGGAAATTGGGGCCCACATTAGTGTATAATACATGCATTAGGTGTCACTGTGGCTACTTACAATAGTCCATAGGCACAAAAATGATTCCTGGAAATCAGCGTAGTTTTCTTAAACATTGTTTATCGTAGTAAAATGGTTCCTTGAAGATGACATTTTATGAACAGAAGCTTATATAAGAGATAAAATGAACCGATCTAGAATAAATAATAATTTTTTTAGCAATGTGGAACACCTAGCATACTGTAGTTGAGTCGATGCACACATAAACCAGACATTGCTCTTGTGGTAACATCAGGAACTTTAGTCTCATTGGGAGCTACTCTAAATAGGTGTTAAGTTTGATTAGGGTGCAATATAAATTTATATTAAGCAAAATCACACTTACCATCTATTTTAGAGAAGATCTTTAAGTAGCATTGTACGTATACCACAATCCTGGACAGACAAAAAGATTAAAAAAAAACCCACATCACATTTAATGTGTTTGAAACCCAGAAGTTTGTCAACTCTTTTAACTTATTCGGACAAACTATTTTTACTTAGAGATAAGCTCTAGGTGTGAATAAGGTTACAAAGAGCATGACAGATAAGAGGTTTGAAAGACCCAAAGTAATACAGCTATACTAACCTCAATTTAGTTGCTTCCTTCTTTTTTCCAGCTTGACTCTCTCCAGTATGGCTATTAACAATCATGTATCTGTCTAAATATAATACTCAGTCCATTGTTACTATACCTCTGTGTATGTGCATGTGTTTGTGTTTTGCTTTCTTGTGTTTCTGTCACTCGTTTTCTTCATTGTCTACTCTCTCTTTCTTTCTCTCTCTCTCTGCTCCTGTGCTCGCAGGCATCCAGCTGACACCACAGCTACTGTTGAGGATATGCTGCCTTCTGTCACCACCGTCACTACTAATTCTGATACTATCACTGAAACCTTTGCCACAGCACAAAATAGTCCCACAAGTGAGACTACCACTCTCACATCTAGCACTGCCCCTCCACCCACATCTGCTCCTGACTCAAACTCAGTCCAATCCAGTCAAGCAACTCCCTCCAAAACAGAGGCAGCATCAGCCTCATCACCTCCTGCTGCTGCTTCTCCAAAGGTCGCCCCTCTGGTAGATCTCAGTGATACCCCATCTACTAACAATTCAGCTAATGCTGTAGCCAGCCAAGGGGGTGTTATGAATCCCAGTGCTGCCAGCACTGTTGCGGAGGCTCCCAAAGCTATTGCCAAGCCTCCAGCTACAGTTCCACCAAGTACCACTAGCCCCCCAGCTACTCCTGAACAGGTGAAGCAGGGAGCAACAGGTATCAAAAGCCCAGAAAAAGAAGCAGTACAGCCCAGCACAATAAAAAGTCCAACGGAGGCTACCAAGAGTGAGGCAGCTTCCCTAAGCAACACAAAACCCTCCCAGGGTGAGGACTTTCAAATTGATGGGGGGACCTTCAAGACTCCAGAAATTGACCTTGCAAAGGATGTTTTTGCAGCTCTTGGAACTTCTGCTTCTACCGCTGTGGCTAGTGGGAAAGCTCCTGAGTTGGCTTCTTCCACTGCAGACACCTCTGTACCGCCTGCTTCATCAAAGACCGAGTATGGCCTCCCTTAATCCTCTGTGTTGGTTATGTCTTGTGTTGTCCTTTCTTGGTGCTGTGTAGTGTTCTAATTAGTGGTTGTCTTTTCTAACATCACTGCCTTTGCTTAACTAATGCATCTAGTTATGTCTTTGGAGATAATTGGTATTTCTGATGATGTTTCTATTTATTTTGGATGGACGAGTAAAACATTGTTTTAACTACGAGCAAAGAGAATATTGTTATCCTGTAGTCCGTTAGGTTTTCTTCTGATATAACATGTCTGAAGCAGACAGCTAAGTGTCTTCCACAATCAGTTCACTTATGTTTACTTATTATAACTAAATAGCCACCAGTCATCAAAGCCACATTGTGCAAATTATACAAAAGAATGAGGTTATATAAATATAGTGAGAGGTGTCTGTAGCTGTAACTAATAGGTGCGATGTGACCAAATTTAGCAAGCACACTCTTCAAGGCATGGGCAGAGAGCTTCCATGAAGAAACTATTAGTTTGATGACATTACTGATAAGTCCTTTTTTTATTTTGAAATTACCGATTTCAGATCATATCAAGGTTTAAAAAAAAAACAATTTGCAAAGAGGAAACAGAAAACTTTGAAAACATACTTTACGTCTCTTTTCATTATTCATTTGTTGGAACCTTGTGGGAAAAATATGGCACCATATATGGTAAAAACCTTATATGGTGCCATATTTTCCACCAGATTTTCGATAATATTTTTTTACACAAACTTTATTTGCTAAGATGGTGGTTCTATTGCAGATGGGATGCTAGCAACCTTTATGGTTCTTATTATTTATTTAGTACCTTTTGGAAGATAATAGATATAATCGGATTGTTTGCCCATAACAACATTCCTTCTTCAATAGAACTTCCATCTTCCTAAATAAACCCTGTTCTCTCCATACATTGCTTGCTAAGTCTGGTGGCATGCCGCCTATTAGTTAGGACCTCTAACATCTCTGAAAACAGCATTTTTTTTGTGGCCTTGTTGTATATGTAGAATATTGTATGATCTGAAAAGAATGTAAGGAGTTTACATTTATTTAATATCGGGCCTTTTACACTTGCTACAAGGCTAGTACAAACACATTGGGGCAGATGTATTAAGCCTTAGCAAGAGATAAATGCCAGGGTGATAAAGAGAGATAAACACCCAGCCAATCACCTGCTAACTGCCATGTTACAGCCTGTGTTTGAAAAAAGTCAGTTAGGTGATTGGCTGGACGTTTATCTCTCCTTATCACCCTTGCATTTATCTCTTGTTAAGGCTTAATACATCTGCCCCATTGTTATTTTGCAGTAACACAAAGAGGGCGCAAAGTGACACTTGCCTACAAATACAATTAAGCCAGAAGTCCATACATTGTGTGATTTTATCCAATACTAGTTCCCTTTGATCAGAAAAACAGAATTACATAACAGTAATGTCAGTGCCTGTGCATGCCCAAACTGGGCAACACTTGATTAGCTCTGAATAGCGCCATATAGTGGCCACCGGTGCAGACAACACTTAAACCCCCCCCCCCCCCCCCCCCCATAGTTGTGAAGAGCATTGTTAGCCTTTTATTATATAGGATTTACAGGGGCGTAACACTCAGATGCAATGGAGGAGCCAACCTTCGGGCTCCAAGCCCTTAAGGGGCACCTGCTTGTACAGCAGCATATGTGCGGTTCACAGCAGGATCCAAGTTTGATCACTGCTCTTCCAACAGAACTCTGCAGTGCATCCACTGCTGCTGCATGATTAATTGTCAGAAGCCCTGTTAACACCTCCAATATGGGACAGGGTGGCTGCTGCCTGGTACCCCTCAGCCAGTACTGAAGCAAGCAATGGTGCTATCACTGCTGCCTGCTGCTGGACTGTGAGATAAGATCTGACATACATACACATACCATATTTGTCTTCCTTTTTTTTGGGGGGGGGGGGGGGGGGGGGCGACTCCAAGTTGCCTCTGGGCGACTGAGATGAACTTACGCCCTTGGGAATCATACTGCAATATTTCAGGAAAACCCTCTCTGCTTTAGGTCAAAGATGACAGAAATCTCAATACAAGGTAACATAGGACTGAGGGTCATACGAATGCTATGTACAGTATATAGTCAGAAGAATCTTGTAATATATATTACTATTATATTATACTATGAGTGCCACTGTACATTGGTTCTGAGCATGCCCCATACTCAGTTGGCACATGCACAATTGGAAGATAGAAATGTGTAATATTTCACATTTAGGAAACTGACATGCAATTGACCAACAGGGCTATTTATCATGTACTCAGGGGTGTATTTATAATGGGTGCAGTGTGCCAGAGAGGCCGCCACACCGCACATGTTGCACCCATTTTTTTAATACATACCCTCTGGAGTACAGCACCGGTGGTAGCATTGCTGCGAAAATTGATGGAAAAATGTCTGCCGCGCCATTTTTTCTGGAGATTTGGGCATGAGAAGTGCACTCTGAGCGATTTAGTCAAATCCAGCATATATTGTACATGCTTCCCCATGCCATATAAAACATAACTGTTACAGAATCTTATTCCTACTTGTCCTCTTCTTTGTAAAAATTACATGTTTGGATTAATAATTTTGGATTGAGAAAGTGTCATGGGAAAAGGTACTTGTTTAGTTTCACGGCGGCCGATATAGCGGATGCGATATCGGCCGATATACAGATGGGTCAGGTCCCATCCTGGCTGGCGGGTCGCCAGAACGTCCGCGCTGGCGACCCGCCAGCAGCCGCGCCAGCGAATGCACTGAGACGCGCGTGCGTCTCACACGCACGCGCGTCTCAGTCTCCGTCGCCAGCGCGACGGAAACCCTGTCCGTCTCCGCCTCAGGGAGACGGACAGGGTTAGGGGGGTTTAGGGGGGGATGCGGGCAGGCGGCGGGGACCCCGGGTTACCGCCGGCAAGCCGGCGGGGACCCGGGGGAACGGATGGAAGCGCCGTCGGAAGGGGACGCGCGCGCCTCTCGTGCGCGCGCGTCCCCTTCTCACCATCGCCATGGCGCTGGCGGGGGATGGCGGCTGGCGACGCCAGCGCCATCCCCTGCCAAGATGGGACCTGACCCATCTGTATCATCCGTTCCGATATTTTACCTGTTCATAACCCCACTATCCACTACGCATGGAGTTGATTTTATATAGTGTGGCGAGTGCAGTAATCCGCGTCGACTCGCCACGCTTCGGGCTCGGTGGCTTGCTGCGCTCGCCACACTATATAAAATCAACTCCATGCGGAGTGAATAATGGGGTAATGAACAGGTAAAAAATCACATTGGATCGCATCGAATCGGCCGATATATTGGCCGATATCACATCTGATGTATCGGCCGCCGTGAAACTAAACAAGTACCTGGGAAAACTGGGCCACATATGAGTCCTTGATGTGAGAGGGATTTCCCTGTTTCCGGTTGATAAATCTAAGCTAGACAGTCAATAGGTCAACAGCTTGACCTGCAATAGGTCGACACAGACAAAAGGTTGATGAGTCAAAATGTTGACATGAAATAGGTTGACATGGTCAAAAGATTGGCCTTAAAAAAGTTGAAATTTGAAAAGGTCAACATGAGTCTTTCTAAAAATAAATAGTTTTTTGGACATTTTTCATACTAAACCATCCACGTGGATTAACGTTGGTAATGGTAAAATGACTGAGAGAAGCAAGGCACCAGTCCCGAAGCATGGCAAGCATGTGAGTGTACGCATTACACTAATTGGGGTCCATGTCGACAGATGTCGACATAACATTTTTGCAAAAACCGCATGTTGACATTTTTGTCAAACTTTTGACCGTTTTGCAAGTTGACATTTGTCAGTATCGACATGTCAACCTTTTTATGTGTCGACCTTTTGACTGTCGACCAATAGTGGTCGACCCTTTGATTGCCTATCTAGACACAGTCTATCTAATAACCACACCCGAGCATCCTTATTTAACACAGTAAATGTAATTACCATATTTTTGGAATGTCCCAAAAAGCATTGTGCTATCATGTTGTCTTTTCCTTCCCTGTTGTCCTCACTCTGCCTTATTATTTTCTGTTTCTAGGAAGGCCTCTGTAGAAGAGAACTCTAAGCCAGAGGAGTCAGACAGCAAGAGCACCCCAGCAGAAGTGAAAACAGTTCCTAATGAAGCCACTCAAACAAATGCGAATGAGAGTAAAGCATGATTTCTCCTCGGGAGTGGGGGTGTGTTACATAGGAAGGGGAAAGTGGATACTAAAAATAATGTCTGAAGAGCCTCATGCTAGCCATTTACAGAGTGAGGTACACACACAAACACTTCATCATTCTTCTCAAATCTTGGCCTTCTTGTTATGATGATTATTATTATTATTTTGTTGAGTTTTTTTTTTTTTTTACAAAAACTTGTTATGTTTTGTGAGATTGTAGAATGGGTTCATCTCTCGTGTACATTCTCTTTATGAACAAAGCCAAGTGGAAAAATGCTAATATTAGATGTCCCATGCAATATCCGGAAAACTAGCACTCCCAATTATTTATCGTGTGGGAAGGGAGAAGTTTAGACAGTCAAGGTCATTGCATTTAGATGTGTAATGGTCTCCATCAGGTCTAGAAATCCTGCCGGGTCTAGGTGTCCAATTAAAAAATAATACACTACGCGTAATGTCTTGGAATGCGTTGCCCGAACATTTGCCCATTTAAGTTGTAGAACCCTATTTTACTTGCATGGCTGGCAGTGAAGTGTTGGTTATCACATTCTATCGACTGTATAGGAAATTGGAGAAAAGACAAAGAGATCTGTATGTGTCTTAATAGTATAAGCTGGATGGGTGTACGGTATATTGTTAAAAAGCTATCTTGATGGCCTTATTGCGTGTTGCTGATTCCCTGTGTCATTATTTAAAGGTAACATGAATAGATCCCCATTTTGTTCTGTTTCTGTTCCAAATTGTCACTACATACGCATTACCCAATAAAAGCACCAATTCTATATTCTAGAAATGTAGGACAGGGTTATGAAGATCTAATCGGCATCTTAAGCATTTGTAGACAAAGTGTGCTTGATGCCACCATTCTGTAGAGGTGCCTACTTTGGCTGTATGTCAGTCCAGCTAAGGGGTATGAAGATTGGGTGAAGGTTGCTCTCATTAGAATGCTTTTATACAAAGGAAAAAAATGAGTCCTGGCAAATTTATAATGATGAGTAATCGGGACTTACAAAGTGAGCAGTTCGTGATTCAGCAGTCATAGAACCCAACCAAATTAAGGCAAATTGCATTCTGTATATGTTCTCATCACTTGAGGGAACACCCATAAGCTGGCATGACCCTTCTACCTGCTCTTCACACATTTTAATGTCTGAATGGACAGATGTCATATGTTTGGGTTGGAATGCGTCATTGTATCAGTGCATCTCAGTAACTAAATATCTCACATGCAAAGTGTTTGTAGTCGCTTTAGCACCAAGTGTTGCTTCATTAGATATGTCTGTTCCTGATATGTGCTTTCTCCACTAGACCTACATTATAGATTGTTTAGATGTTTAATTTTCATAATAATAAGGAATATCATTCCATCATGGGATGTTCGATACCAGTATTCAATTTCCACACTTCCATACTTAATGTGTTAGGATTATTATTTTGTGCAGGTAGAAACAGATAGGGAAAAAAAAAAACAGTTAATTTTGAAGCATTACTTATATACAATATACACAGCCATTAAGTGGTCGAACCCATACAGCAAATGAATACAGGACATTGCTGAAGCATGAGGTACAGTAAACTAGTGCCGCCCTAGTGGTGTCAGAAAATCTTTTGAATATTTTCTTCAGCTCAGAAAACCGTGATTGACCACTTTAAATAGACATTATTTCGCAGAATGAGAATCATGACTTGATTACATGTCAAGTAGCTTTTTCTTTTTCGTGGAGAAGGGTGATATGACCTGCATATGCCCTGAGTATTGTACGGATGTTTCTCAATTCATTTAGAGCCACTGTCTCCCTCTGATTTATTACAAATATGGCTAAGGTTTTTTTTTTTTTTTTATAAATGCAATCAGTGGAAATCTATTTAAACTCTGTAAATGTTCACAAATGTCAACTTGCATTTTGTGCTTTATTTTAAGAACTGCTGTGTCAAATTTAATTTCTGCTTCTACAGAATAATCCTTTCATATGAAAATAGACCATAAATACTCCAAAAAGTTTAAACGTTACAATTCTTTGATATGGAAATATTAGGTGTGCACCAAATGAGATTATAATAAGGACACAATGTCTTCAGTACATGGATATTAAGACAGTATTTTTGTTAATGCAGTGTCCTAAAGGGATTTATACCCTTTGAATTCAATATTTGTTAAAGTGGACATTTTGTTCATTCACAGTGGAGTCAGCCATTTTGTGTGCTGAACCATAAATATGCAGCCTGGCAATTAGCAAGGTACTAACCATTGTACTCCTTGATTTTGCTAACTTGCTACTTCATTGTAAAGTCCTAAGCTGCACTGTCATGAATAATGCTTAACTGTTTCAATGTGGGTTTAGTAAAAGTTTGTTGAACTACTGTTATACACTTTGCAGTCCATTATCAAAGTTATACTAAATATTCTAACCTAAATTTGGCTAAGATGAACATGTACCACCATGTTTGATCATGGATGAGCTTGTTTAACTTTCATTGGTGAAATACGAGAAAAAAAAATGACAGACATTTTATAATTTATTTCAACATCTTTTGTTTTGAAGCAAGTCAAATTTTCAAACAAATTGATCTATTTAAAAAATTAAAACCGCCAGACAAATTCAATAAAACCACTTGGATTCCTTAAAGTGAGAGATTAGCGTGTTCAGATTTACTCTGATCTCAAAGCAAGATCTTATTGGCTACCAGCTGTCACATGTTCTGGATAGCCAATAAGAACACTTTAGATAAATCCAAACTTGCTCTAATTTGGCGGCAAAAGCCGAAATCTGAACCCACACATCTCTAAAAGCATCTCTACAAACAGCTGTATACAGATGGAGCCACACTCATCAAAGCAGTTCCTATCGCGCCATCCGCCACGATGTGATGCCGCCAGCTGGTGGATGGGGTGCGCCTCACATGCTCTCGCATCCCATTCTGCACTATGGATGCGTGAGCATCCCCGTCTGCCTGGCCGTCCTCCACCAGTGCTCGCCAGCTAGTGAAATCTGGTGTGCTGGTGGCAAGGTAGAGTCTGGCTCCATCTGTATATGAACCTAACAATTTTGTTACAACATCTTAGATAGAAAATTAATTCAAGATAATTCCGAAAATAATTAACAAGAGTTCCAGTGATATAAAAACATAATTTTGCAAATATTTTTTTTTCCAATACCGTTAGTAGAACTTATTCATGTCTTTAGCAATTACATATAGTTTGTCCATATCTGTTTTACAACCTACTGTATAAAATATAGTCATCACATTCCTTTCCACAGTTGTGGCAGCCATTTTGTGGGCTGGAGTAAGTCATGAGAGTACAGCCCGTATAGCAGAGCTATGGTTATGCATGTGATGCTGCCGCCCACGGTACTGGACCACAGGCCACCAGCATTGCCTTATGGTGTGCCTAGAAGCGTACTCTCCAGCCATTAGAACTGCCTATAGCATCTAAGGACACTATGGCAACGCACCCTGTGAGTCAACTGGAGCATCCTTAATACGTCCTTAAGATGCTCCAGGCTGTGCTTTTTGTCTTGGTGCCCTGTTACAGCACTGCTTTGAAATGACCAAATAAGTGACATCACTTAGGACTTATGTGCTCTTGCTTCCATTATGTCACTTGTTCCTAGTGAATTGATAGGCTGGATTATCATACAAATTGCTTCAGCACACCAAAATGGCTTCTCAAACTGTGTATGGTTGATGGATCAATTTTACTATGATACATATTAGATGTTATTAAGTGGCACATTGCTTTTTAACTGTGAAAAGAGATTCCACGCTGAAACCCCGGTAGCTATTATACCTTGAATGTGGATCCCGCTCTCCATCTCAGCACTTCACGAACTCGTTTTGGGATTTGTATATTTTATTTTTCCCTAGGTAGGATGCCAAATGCATTTTTTTTTTGTTTGACTTTATATTTCAGTCTACAGTATTGACATGTACATTTTGCTAGGTTATTGTTTATACATATTTTTTCTTTATGTTTACAGACAATTTTTATTTGCATCAACATTTTATTTTCAAGAGGGTTTGTGTAACATATATATATATATATATATATATATATATATATATATATGCAATTATATATATATTATTAGCATGCATACTTTGCAATGAGATGTTTTGAGGGGTAATGGATCGTAATGGTTTTGTTTAATTTCATTAGTGAAAACGTCACATTATCATTATTATTGTTATTATTACACAGTTAAACACAGCACAATTATCTAGAAGAATACTGCGTTTAAGTCCAGATTGTTCTGCATTGTCACCTTTAAATATTTTTATTCAGGGACACTCAACATGTGACACGTGTGCACCAAGGGGTACTTCAGAAAGGTTAAGGGGAGCATCCACTTATTCAATCATGCTACAAATAAAATGATCACTGTACTGGTAAGAGAACTACAAAGGCAGTGCGATATGTGTAAGGGTACATGTTAAATGTATAAGATTATTAGGGAGGGCTCATTAAGAACATGTGGAGAACAGAGTTAAGACAAAAGGAAAGCAACATGCACTGGTCTTAGTGTGCATATTGTTGTGTCATACAATACAGTAGCATAGCTCACAACTGTCCCACCAGCAGGCGGAAGTGTACTGTGCGGGGGAGGGGGTCTAGAGCAGCAGGTGATTAGATGCCACACTACATTGATGTAAATAGGGGTGCTCCACCTCAATTCTGATGAGGCACATCACAAATCCAAACATGAAAATGTAGCTACAGTAGGTGTGCATTAGCTATTTTTGGGTGAAAAGAAAAGCATTCAGCAGGGTGCAATTTACACCTAAAATTCTCGGCAGACCCCAGAATACAGTTTTAGTCTCTAAATATTGGAATTTTGTTTCTTATAAGGCTGGGCTATTCACTGTGTGCATTTAACATCACTTACAGTATAGTGCACAAAGGGTCCACTGTGGCTGTTGTATTGTACAATGATGTGACTTGGTAATCCTCATCATGATTATCCTTGAGACAGCACCATCTCTAGTCTAACTGAATATCCTAGTGCCTGCAATTAACCACTGGAAAAGCATTCCAAAGTAATATTACATACACCATAGCTTGTGGGCTTTAAGATTCCTTTCAACACAAAGTCCACTACAGTATATTGAATATTTGCATACAGTAAGTCAACCTCTTATTGATGTTGAATGCTTTACATATTACCCAGCATTGACTCTTGAACAGCTTCACGGAAACACAGCAATTGTACCATAAACTGGAGATGTGTGCGGATCCCTGTGTTTTGGTTCTAATTCATCATCGTGTTTGATTTTGGCAAAACCACCTTCAACTGTTTTGGTTCGGATTCTTTTTTTGTTTTGGAAAAATTTGATAAAAACAATAAAAACAGCTGAAATGATGTCATTTTTTGTAAGCAAAAACCTGAAATTCAAATTTAAATCTGAATTCTGAAACAGCCCAAAAAAATCCGAAACGGGACTCAGTTTGGAACAGATTTCCTTAGGAGATCCAGGTCTAGTTTTGGATCAGCTTGGATCCACACAATTCTAGTGGCTTTGGATTTCTGGAGAACCAAACTGCACATCTCTTGCTGTAAACCTAGCAGTTAAGGGAAATCTTAATTATTATGTATGTTTCTATACTTGGTCTGAGTGAAGATTCTATTTTGTTCTATAAGATGTGAGAACCCCTTTACATATGGCAGATGTGCGTGGAAATGCATGGAGGCTTTAAAATGTTATCACAGTGATGCCTCTGTTGTTTGTTCTCAATAATGCAGTAATCATTGTAAAATGTCTTATGCATTGGACATAATGACTAAATGCCAAAATGCTTTGATTTAATGCCAGCTCCCAACTGTAGTCCTATAAACTTGAAATGTGAATTATTTCCGTTTTTTTTTCTAATTTTTGTTACTTTTTGCCAGGATATAAAGACCATTTCAAACAAACCTCCCTTTTCATACTATAAAACAATTTGGGTATGTTTGATTGATACTATGTACTTTTACTTTGATTCATTCTATCTTTGGTAAGGGAAAAATCAGATTAAAAAATCAACAATTTGTATTAAAATAATAAAAAAAACCAGGAAAAACCCTTTCCCCATTTTGCTGTCAGCTTGTGCACAGTAAACGCGTGAATATTAGTGTGAAATGTGTTTTTTGTCATAGTATCAGAAAAAATAAAATAAAAAACATGAAAAACGTATAGCTCTGGTGACGGAACAATAGTGGGAATTACAATCTAGTAGATTTTTACAATCACAAATCCTGGTGAATCCTTCATAAGGTTCCTCAGATTATGTCACGATGACAAAGTTCTGCTACAGTGTGTTTCCATGCCTTTAACAGTGAATGAACATTTGGTTAAAATGAGATAGTAATTGTCTTCTTTATTTTTAATTATTATGTTTAATTTTTATTTTTTTTAATGATTGCATCTGGACAGTGAACATCGCTCAGTAAATTCAAACTGTGAAAAAAAAATGGTCTTGTCACATTGCTAAGTGTTTATTACTGTTTGTTTTTCTCCCTTTTTTCGTTTTCGCTAATGCTGTTAGGGATGTAAATGGAGGGATTTGTGTAACATTTAATTTCAAAGTGAAGTGTATTGGGTTATAATTATTTTAAAGGCATTATGACTATGAATTAGCTAGAGTTTTAGATGCAGTATACCTGGATTAAAAGCTTCCATTGGTCTGAGAAGGTCATAGTTTTACCCTTATAATTAAAGTGGTGCCATCACCTGCACACAATTGGCCGCAGTCACTTTGTTTGTTGCATGACTAGTTAGCCTATCAATTCACTGGGGATTGGTGACATCACATGAATTGCCTCATACCTCTGTGCTGTCCCTTATTCCTAAATTGATAAACTGTAGTCTTTTGAATAGCACATACAATGGCTGCTTCCGCTAGATGTGTGTGATTTGACCACTTCCTTTCCAAGCATTTCAACTTCCTATTTCTGACTTGGAAAGTCACAGGACTCCCAAGCTGTTGGTGATATTATAATGTGCAGTAAGCGATTTGCATCTAAACAACAGCCTCTTAAAAATCGGATTTTCTTGTCCATATCTTGCAATGCATGCTGGGATTTGTACTTCAGCAACATCTACCGGGTATTAAATGGCCTTCTCCTGACCTGAAGAAAATAAATTATCTGCTAATCTCATAAGGCTTGGCTAAGTTTTCTTTACACTGCATAGGCCAATGCTCTTATATACAGGTTCAAAAAAATAACTCACAGAACGTTTCAAATAAGCCATGAGACGTTATCTTAGCACTATAATTGACTTATTGATATTCTCTCATTATCGGGACCAAGGATTATTTTTTAAATCTAGTAAAATATATTTATACACAAGTCATCGGTACATGTGTATAATTCTAAGGTTTAGCCACTTTGGCGGTGTATCAAAACTTGGGCAGAGATAAAGTACAGTACTAACCAATCAGCTTCTAACTGCCATTTTACAGGGTGTGTTTGAAATATGACAGGAGTTGATTGGAAGGTCATATAGCTCTCTCTTTTAAGCATTGATACACCCCGCCCCCTCCATATCTATGTAACAGCAGAGGAGAGCAAGCTCATTTGGATAGTCAAGTGTTCTTTTGTTTTCATGATACACAATGCTTGATTTTGAGAGTTAAGATGAAATCATTTCTAATACAGTATGACACTTGGACTAGGCCCAAGTTTTGCAAAGGGGCGACTGTTTGTTGCAGTTGAAATGCCTCCATTGACATCCCTACGCAGCATTCCCTACTTCTGGGGCCTTCTCTTGTTACAAAACTTTTTACCAAGGGAATCATTGACTACCAACTTTATTCCCATTCTCACTGCTGTAAATACTGAATACTAACGGAGAACTTTGCATTCTGTCAAAATACTTGTGTTCAATAAAAATTACAAAAAATTGACCTGGTCTTGTGGTAATTGTGTGTTTTGTGACATTGTTCCTACATGATGTAAAAAATATTTCAACTGAGAGTTTTTTTTTACTGATTTTCCATTTTTTTCCTTTTGATATGAGATATAGTGCTACCCTTCTCGTATTGGAACAATTATTAGAAGTAAAAAGTGAAGAAATTGGTGGGTATGCTCTGGAAACTCAACAATCAGTTTTATTAATTTGATTTAAAAAAAAAACAACAACATTTATTGCTCTGTAATTAAGACTGTGTGGTTCTCCACACATATCCAGATGGAGCCTTCTTCAGATAGCCTTCTCTGGATAGCCATGGTGAGCCATGGCTCACCAAGGTCTATTGTTCTCAGCAGCAATACAACAATATAACAATACAGTAGGGGATTAGCATAGGATAAAGTCTGACAGCTCTGGCTCACTTAATCCTATTAAAGGGCTAGATGAGGATCGCTCTATCCGTAATTAAAATGTCCTGAATGAAAGATTGCTTAAGTGTGAAAATAGTGAATTAATACTGTGGGTAGGTGTGTGAGTCTTCCGTCACTTCGTTATAAAAATTTAGTAAGGTAGACTTTCATTATTCAGGTCTTCTCATTTTATATTTCTCCAAAAAAATTCCTCCTGTGGTGTCTTTGGCTTATTCATGGTTATTCACAATTTCACATATCATGTATATGAGAGATGCTTCTACCCTGGGGAGTATAACATATATGTTTTTTATTAGAATCAAATTAGTAAAACTGATTGTTGAGTTTCCAGAGTGCACACACTAATTTGTCAACTTTTTGCTTTTTTATTCTGACACTGATAGAAAATGAAACCTGCTCAAGTTGCGGCTGAACAATTCTGTCAGAGGAATGGTATGTATTCTGTGACTTTGGGGGAGATTTATCAAACCTCAGAGAAAGAGAAAGTACCAGCCAATCAGCAACTAACTAAATTTGACTTGCTGTGTTTTAACAAACAACAGTTAGGTGCTTAATCTTTCTCCTCAATTTGATATATCTTCCCCCACAAGCATCAATCCCCCCATACACTAGTCTGACTTGTGCTAAGGACAAGTTGGACCAAATTCCCCTTGAGCTCCCCCGACAGCTCCCCAGGAGGGCTCACTTACAATTTGGCTTTGATGTGCCATTTTTACATGCGATAAATCGCACACGAATTATTGCACGTAATGTAGATTCCTGAGGAGCTGGTCATACTGTACACCGAAAGCACAATGATAATGGTCTGGGTCAGCCATAATTAGGTTGACAGTCAATAGATCACCATGCAATAGATCAATGGGGCAAAAGGTCAATAGGTTGACATGTAAAAGCTAGACACTTAAAAAGGTACAAAAGGTTGATACAGTCAAAAGGTCAAAATGAAAGATGGTATTTCCTGCCCTACCATAAAGTATGGCGAGGCGGGAGAATAAAATATTGCACCGAGCGTTGCGAGCCAGCATGCCTGAAGAATGGGAGGCATAGCGAGCCATGCGAGGAGACATGGGATACTTTGACGTGTCTATGTTGACGTTTGGGACAAAAAATGTGAAAAACTCATGTCAACATTTTGACTGTCAACATTCCTATTGTCAACCTAATGCTTGTGTCGACCTTAGCTATGTCAACCTAAATTGAGTCGACCCAATAACCCATACCCAACCTACCAAGTTTTTGTAACTGTAAGCACTGTCTTCCTTTTGACAATGTTGACCTTTGACCTCGTACATGTTGACTATATGAGTTTAATCTATTTACTGTCAACCTACTTAATGTTAACCCATAATCAAAAACCCTGGTTTGAAATACTGGAGACTAGGGGTGTGAAGCCTAAAAGGAAACCTAAAGGGTTTATTTACTAATGTGCCCACACACGGTGAGATGTGTGCTATTTGCAATTTGATCCAATACAATGGGCCTTATTTTGGTTCATTCTTTCTGACAAAATCCTTCTTAGATGGGCAAAACCATGTGCACTGCAGGTGGGGCAGATGTAACATGTGCAGAGAGAATTAGATTTGGTGGGGTTTTACTTCAAAGTGAGATCTATATTGCAGTGTAAAAATAAAGCAGTCAGTATTTTCCCTGCACAGAAACAAAATTACTCACCCAAATCTAATTCTCTCTGCACATGTTACATCTGCCCCCCCTGCAGTGCCCATGGTTTTGTCCATCTAAGAAGAATTTTGTCAGAAAGAATGAACCAAAATAAGGCCCAATGGGGCAGATGTATTAAGCCTTAACAAGAGATAAATGCAAGGGCGATAAGGAGAGATAAACATCCAGCCAATCAGCGCCTTACTGACTTTTTTCAAACACAGCCTGTAACATGGCAGTTGGCAGGTGATTGGCTGGACGTTTATCTCTCGTTATCACCCTTGCATTTATCTCTTGTTAAGGCTTAATACATCTGCCCCAATGTGTGTTATGCGATTCAGACTGTACAGTACACTGGGTGCATTTTGAACTACATGAGATTGGAATTACACCAGGGGTGAAATGTAATAGGATGAGAGATTCAGAAAGTGAGAGATTTGGTAAGAAATCTCCAGGTGTTTTTTAAAGCGGCAATCATTTACTCTGCACAGCCAGTTTGATTTTGAAGTGTAAATGATTACACTTCAAAATCAAACTGGCTGTGCAAAGTAAATGATTGCCGCTTTAAAAAACACCTGGAGATTTCTTACCAAATCTCTCACTTTCTGAATCTCTCATCCTATTACATTTCACCCCAGATTTTTACTACACTACATAAGTATGTAGTACAATGGGAGTTATTCTGATTTACTTGGAAAGTCACAATCATTCTCTGATGGACAAAACCATATGCACTGCAGGTGGGGTAGATGTAACATGTGCAGAGAGAGTTAGATTTGGGTGGGGTGTACTTCAAACTGTAGAATTGTTTAATAATGAATAAACCAGTGGACAATAAAATAGTTAAGCTATTTCCTTACCCTTACTCACTTGTTAACCTTTTACTTTATCCCTAGTAACTACCTTTTTATAACTCCATGTACAGCAGTTCCTAAAGGCATCTCCTTTCACAGACACTGTGAGATTGTAAAACACATTTACACATGACTAGGTTCAAACACACACCATTGTCTCTGTGGTGTATCAGGTTTACTCTTTCGGATCACCCTTGAATAATACTTTACATTTACACTTATCCTCACCGAGAATAAGAAAATCTTTTAAGGCATCTCATACGCTATATACTTATAAAATAATAAATTCGCACAGACAATCAGTTATGGTGAGATCACGGATCTAACCCTGTGTCCTAGTATATTTAAGTCCCTAATGGACAAAGGTTATAAGAGGGTAACAATCAATATTCAGGAACAATTCTACAATACAAAATATGGAATGAATAAATATTACATAAAGGATTTAAACAAACGCAGTGACTATAGAACACAGATACAGCTAACACAGTGCAACAAACACACATACAGATGGAGCCGGCCTTTTCATTGCAGGGGCTGGCAAAAGTATCACCAGCGCCAGAAAGTGGGCATCTCCCACCAGGAGGCTTGCACGCACGAGACGCTCGCGCACCCGTGGTAACGGAGCTTGACCCGGGTCCCCACCGCCTCCCCCGCTGTCACCGCCGGTCCCCCTCACCGCCCCGACTCCCTAACCCTGCCCGTCTCCCTGAAGTGGAGGCGGGCAGGGACCCGCAGCGCCACCTTTGAGAGACTGGGACGTACGTGCATGTGAGACACATGTGCATTCCAGTTCAGTGTAGCCAGAGGGGAGGCACTGGCCAAGGATGACAGGGGATCCATCTGTATAAAGATATCAATTACCGTCACATACGAAGAGATGCGATCACATGCGCTCTCTCCCCAGGATCCTAGGAATGTGCTCTGTAAGATCACATGTGTCCGTCAGGGCCCAGTGTAGCTCCATTTATAAGGAAGGGGTTGGAGGGTCAGTCTTGATGATCATTGGGTGAGACAAGGAGACCAGGCATCTTCTCATTGGTTCCTTCTTACTTTGGTTTCAGATATCCATCCGGAGTTCTTCCTAGCCATGAGGTATAGCTGGTTTAAACTAGCCAGGTTTACAGCCCTTTGTTCCTTGGTTGGAGCTATTTGCACATGTCTCTATACACATACACATCTATATATACAGATATCTCTGGAGTTGTGTATTTATTCCCATCGCTATTAATTTAATTAACTTGCGTCTGTGACGGTGGTTACAACAATACTAAACAATAAAGTGTGGACGATCATATTCCAAAACATAATGTGCATATGTCGGAAGTACCACAATGATTAGATATTAATGCATTATGTCCATCCTTGATCAATTTAAGATTATTTTGATTTAAACTAGATCTACCCAAAATAGCGTAGTTAACTGGCGTAGAGGGCGTTCGTAATACATAAATACCATAGAGGTGCAATTTCGGCTTCCACAACTGATATCTATATTGCAGTGTAAAAACAATGCAGCCAGTATGTACCCTGCACAGAAACAATAAAAGACCTAAATTTAACTCTCTCTGCACATGTTACATCTGCCCCCTCTGCAGGATTCAGGAGTCCAGGGACAATGAAGAAGACAGGATCCGGAAGCACCGGAATAACCAGGGATACCAGGAGCACCGGAATACACTCCTGTATACGGACAGCAGCTATGCCTCTGTGTTTGCAATAATACAGATGTGGAGTACTGGTATGTGATGTCACTTGGTGGTATGAGTGGCAGGGAGTCAGAGGAGACTGTCTAGTACACACCAGATGCAAATGTATTAGAGCCAGAACTGGTAGTCATCTATACACAGCAGAAATGGTGTTTAGCTGGAGTCGACTAGAGTGACCAGAGACTGGAATACTGAATCTGCAGAGTTCTGTGGAGCTGACCGGAGGTTCACCAGAGACTGGACCGGAATACTGAATCTGCAGAGTTCTGTGGAGCTGACCGGAGGTTGACCACAGACTGGACCAGAATACTGAATCTGCAGAGTTCTGTAAAACTGACCGGAGGTTGACCAGAGACTGGACCAGATTGATGAATTGCATCGTGGCAAATAAGCAGCGACTGATGAGCGTCTGGATTCAGCGGGACAGCAGGATCACCGGAAACTGAACAGCGGAGTAGTAACATAGAAACATAGTAGCGGACCAAGGTGTGATTGTGCGGTCAAGTTAGCAGGACTTAAGGCTCCACTAGTACGACTTGGCCACTTCTCACCCGATTTTGGGTGAAAAGTGGGCAAATCACATGTGTTGACATCCGATCTGATATGTGGTTCCGTGCGCATCAGATTAAAGTTGGAGATCAAACCTGCTTGCAGTTCCAACCTCAGGCAGCCTCCCGGCAGTGGGGAATGGGACCAAATGTAATATATTGCATGCAAAAGGACCACATCCTGGACCACAACCCTGCTGTCCAGGACCTTCCCGGTTGGATCAAAGTGAATTGGCTGTGACTTTTCCTTCATAGAGGTCGCAGTAATGGATGGGGGCCTTTACACGTCAATTATTGGGATGCTACCTTTTGGCAAAAATTACCCTGATCCAGCTCTTTTTAACAATTTGAGTGCCAATGTTGCTGCGCCCGATCCTCAAAATATCCACAAAAAATGCCAGCATTAATCACAGCGGCTGTTTGTTTAGTATATACAAATGCAGCCAAGTCAATAAATTGAAGTTTAGTTATTTTTAGTTTTGCACCCCCAAAAAAGAACAGTCACTGAATGGTGCTAGCATTTTAATGGATATTTTGAGGATCTCCCACATCAATGTTTGACACTCAAAGGGTTAATAAAAAGGTTTACTTGACAATTTTCACACCCAGTTTTGACAAATTCCCGTGGCACTCAAAGGGTTAAATCGCCTGCAGTCTGATTACTGTTCAGATATCTGACTTTGCACTGGTAAGGGGAGAAATCCCTTAAGAGTTCTGTGATCCTTTCTTCCTAATGCCAATTAATTAAGCAGGCAAATTAAGCCTAAAGTGACAGGTACTGAGAGCCTTTAATAAATTATTCAATATTAATATTTCAAGACACAGTAAGTTATTTTAGATATAAAAAAAATTGATGACAAAAATATATGAAGTCGTTACCTAGCACCTTAATTAAAACCATATCTTATATCAGTTGACGCAGGACTCTAAAGTTTCAAATGATGTTGGTACTTTGCAGGATGGTGCCAGCAATACTTCATCTGCAGATACTCCCAACTAGAACATTAATCATGGGTACGAGGAACATTAGGATAAGGACAAACTTCCCACAAGTTTTATTGCTTAATTCACTTTTGAGACAATCACTGCACTTTATAAAATGGAATATATGTAAGTGTAAAGGTTGCTGTTAAGGGCTAGAAAGTCTCAGCACCAGGCTAGACAAATTTCTTGTCTAATACACTGTAACATGTACTGTATTAACAGGGAGAATTTCTGATTTCAATAGCTACACCATTGTTAAACTCACACAGCCACGTAAGTACAATCAGGTTGAGTATGAAATCCCAGTAGTCGAGCTCCGGACTCAGTCAGAAAGCCGACAACATAATCCCGATGGGCAGAAGCCTGATGGATCCCAGTAAGTATTTTCACCCTATTCCTACCCCTAATCCTAAATCTATCCAACCTCTTCCCGTTGCCTAACCCTAACCACCCCTATCCACAGCATAATCCACTCCACCCCCATACGCTTAGCCCTAACCAGGGGCTGGCTGGCAACTTTTAGCCTAGGTGGCAAGTCCGGAGCACAGGCCCATAAGATGCCAGCTGCCAGCCCACCCCCGCCCCAGAAAAAATAAAATATTGCCGCAAGTGGGCAGAGAATAATTCAGTAAGAGGGCGAGGGCAAAGCTATGATCGCATGCGTGATCGGACACATTTAAAAAACAAAACATCTGGGGGGGGGGGTCTTGCTGAGGGCTGGGGAAAATGTGTGCATCGCATCTGTCCATCGCACCGTGTGTCATAAGATCAGTGCACATCACTTCAATATAAATGCAGACATTTCTTTGTCATTGTTTTGGGGCCATCCATGTCCTGTCATCACGATAAATATACAAAGGTATTTTGTTTTTTTATATTTATCCTGAGGCGACGGGGCACGGTTGACTATGAAACTCTGAGAAAGTAAAGTCTGCATTTAAAAATTCTGATATGCCATAAAATGATTTTCCTATCTAGGGTATTACACTTGCAGTATATTACATACAGGTACATATACAGAAAAAATGCACACACACACACACACACACACACACACACATATCATAATATAGACACACACACACACACACACATATCCTAATAAAGACACACGCACACACACACATCATAATATAGACAAACACATATCCTAATAAAGACACACACACACACACACACACACACACACAAACACACATATCATAATATAGACACACACACATCATAATATAGACACACACAAACACATATCATAATATAGACACACACATACATATCATAATATACACACACACACATCATAATATAGACACACATACATACATACATACATACATACATACATACAATAATATAGACACACACACATACATACCATAATATAGACACACACATACATATAATAATATACATACATACATATATATATATAATAATAATATAGACACACACATACATATCATAATATAGACACATACATATAATGCATCCCAGTCTATTAAAACAAGGCACAGAGGCACAGACAGACAGACACCCGACCTCCCCCTCCCTCTCTCCCCGACCCCGTACCTATACAAATGCTGCTTACAGTAATAACTGCATAGTTTGCTAAAGCAGCATGTGTCAGTCTGACCTGCCGCCTCCTCTCTTCCCCCCTCCATCCTGGGCTGGCTGTTGCAGTGAAGAGTGCTGCCTGGAGGCAGTCAGTCACTTGTTCGGCACTGAGGACATGTCCTCAGTGCAGGGGGCCGGCGGCCATTTTCCTGTAGCCGCGGCCCCTACAGTTGACAGGAGGAGTGCTGAAGGAAGACAAAGCTCTCTGGATTACCAGACGGCAACGGCCCGAAGCACAAACTTGTATAGCGGCCCGGGGGGCACATGGCACTCTGCCCCCCGGCCCAGCCCGCCCCTGGCCCTAACCTTCAGTGTAAGCCTAACATTCCCCACCTCCTCAGCAGCACTCTATCCTCCCCAACCCCCTCAGCCTAACGCTCCCCTCAGTGCCTAACCCCAACCCCAGTACTTACCTTTGGGATCCATGTAATTTCAATGCATTACATACAATCAGTCAATAATGATATACTGAACACAATGGCCTTTATTCAGATCTGATCGCAGTACAAATCTGTTTGGAAAATGGGCAAAACCATGTGCACTACAGGTGGGGTAGATGTAACATGTGCAGAGAGAGTTAGATTTGTGTGAGTTATTTTGTTTCTGTGCAGGGTAAATACTGGCGGCTTTATTTTTACACTGCAATTTAGATTTCAGTTTCAACACACCCCACCCAAATTTAACTCTCTCTGCACATGTTACATCTGCCCCCCTGCACATGGTTTTGCCCATTTTCCAAACAAATTTGTACTGCAATCAGATCTGAATAAGGGCCAATATGTGGATAGAGTGACGTACAGAAGGGTTCACATACAGTACTTCCAGCCTTTTTGCATGTTAACAGTCCATCTTGTCTCACCATGCAGTGGTAAGACTCAGTATCTCTGGGCATCTTTGCATGCAACTTTTCTGCTTAAATGCATCTACTGTAATTCACAAAGCATTGTGAACAAGCAGCCTCTGCTGATTACAATGATATGTGGCAGGCCTATATTCTATGTGCAACCGCCGCTGTATCTGCATATGAAAAGTTACAGTGTTTTCCCAGTAAAGGACAGCATGGCATATCGGGGCGTGTGTGACTGCATGCTCCCGCTATGCCATGGACTTGAACGTGAGCCTTCGTGTGCATGCGCCCAGCTCCCACTTACTTCAATGGGACCTGGCTCTAATCCAAATGCTTTCGGCACGCTGCTAAAAGCTGGAAGGCTGTGGAGGGACACATCTGTATGCTCAGCCATGTACCAACAGCTAAAAGTTGGCTGTGTCCCAGACCCAGACAATACAGAATGTGTCTCAGTAAATAGCTGCACTCGAATAAAAACCACTGATCTATGGCTCCAACTTACAGCAAGCAACTTATAATATGTATGGGCTAAAGTGTGAGCTGCGTTCTCATTTAACTCAGTCCTAGTTAAGTGTACAAACTTAAATGTATCTTCTATACCGAGGCTTGAGTAGGCACATGCAGGGGCGCCGCCGGACCCCAGTAAAAAAGAGGTGTGGCCAATGAGAGGGGCGTGGCCACACCCCTGTAAAAAATTCAGCAGGGAATGCGGGTGGCTGGCCCTTTGGCGGGTAAAACACCCACACAGGGAGAAAGCGAACAGGCTGCCGCCCAAGCTGTGTCTCTCCCCGGCTCAGGACACGGCACTGAGCATCGTGTGCTGAGATGGGGCGAGAGGCTGTACTGCGGCGGCAGTCTGTCATCTCTCTCCCCAATGCCCAGCTCCTTGCCAAAGTGGGAGGGGGAACGGGGCCTGGGCCCCTACAGCAGATCTGGGCCTGGGTAAAAAATACCCCCTCTCGATGCTGCTGAGCACACGTATCAGGTAGATGTGCAACAAAATAAAGGTACGATAGAACAAAATTTCCGGTTCATTTTAATTGGAAAGTTTTTTTTGATGTTTGAATATATATTTGGAACTAAAATCGGTCAATATAATCAATATTTTAAATTCATTTACAGGCAACACATTTGTAATTTCTGTTGACTTGATTAGTACACATCACAAATATTCAACAAAAAATTGCAACATTAAGGTGTATTTTTTTCAACATAATAAAATTAACATTTTGTGCAATAAAAACAGGAATGTACTCTAGATACATGGGAAAGTCTCATTGCAACCTTGCCAAACCCAGATCAATAATAGTATAAGACTTGTGTTCTGCTTGGAGATCCCTCAAGAGGCCCTTATTCAGATCTGATTGCAGTACAAATTTGGGAACTCTTTACTTAGTACGGCGGCCATCGCGGGCATTGAATGCACTAAAAAATCGGGTGGGACGCGACTGACGCGATGCCCGCGATTTTCCATAGGGAACAATGTTAAATGTCTCAATTGACCCGATTTTCCTGTTCAATGCCTCAATTGACCCGATTCTTCCATAGGAAACAATGTTAAATGGCCCACAGAGGCCAAATAGGCACCCTGAAGTGTGAAATGGCCCCCACAATTGTTAACGTCACCCCACGATCAACGTGAACCCGAAGCGTGGTGAGCGCAGCGAGCCCGCAAGAGGCGGCGGTAGGCGTCCTACGACCTTTTCATACCCCCACTATCCACGTCGGCGTGGAGTTGAGAATAGAATAGTGTGGCGAGCCCGAAGCGTGGCGAGCGGACGCGGATACCTGTGAAGCCCGCGAAGGGACGCGTTTACCTGTGAAGGTATCCGCGTCCGCTCGCCACGCTTCGGGCTCGGTGGCTCGCTGCGCTCGTAACACTTTTCTATTCTCAACTCCACGCCGACGTGGATAGTGGGGGTATGAAAAGGTCGCAGGACGCGTACCGCCGACCCTCGCGGGCTCGCTGCGCTCGCCACGCTTCGGGTTCACGTTGATCGTGGGGTGGCGTTAACAATTGTGGGGGCCATTTCACACTTCAGGGTGCCTATTTGGCCTCTGTGGGCCATTTAACATTGTTTCCTATGGAAAAATCGGGTCAATTGAGGCATTGAACAGGAAAATCGGGTCAATTGAGGCATTGAACATGAAAATCGGGTCAATTGAGACATTTAACATTGTTCCCTATGGGAAATCGCGGGCATCGCGTCGGTCGCGTCGCACCCGATTTTTAGTGCATTCAATGCCCGCGATGCCCGTGATTTTTTTACCTGCGATGCCCACGATCAAAATCGTGGGCGCCGTGCTAGGTTAAGAGTACCCAAATTTCTTTAGAAAATGGGCAAAACCATGTGCACTGCAGGTGGGGCAGATGTAACATGTGCAGAGAGAGTGATTTCTCTCCCCATCAGAAATAAAAGTCAGTCTACACTGACTTTTATTTCCAACGTCACGGCGCTGATGTCATGTGATGTCAGCCGCCCCCGCCCTGAGCAGCGCCTGTGTTCCCGGGAGAATGCCCAGCATTTTCACGGGGATGCCCATTAAACACTGGCCGTTCCCCTGATGCAGACACCTGCCCGCACCCCTCCCCTGCCCATGCTAATGCCTCGGCAGCTGTGATACGGGCATGTGCACGGAAATTTGCATGTTGTGTCACGCAGCAGGCCAAGATATAAAAGGCCACATCTGTATGCAAAACATTGGCAGAACGTTGTCCCTGAAATAAGATTGGATGGAATTGTACATTATCACCCACAAGAAATGGTTCGGGCAAACTTGTGAAATTTGCAGAAAATGCACAGATTCCATGGGGGAAATTTACTAAAGGTGCCCATATACGGTACAATGGTGCTGTGCAATGAGATGCGCACTCCCGTGCACATCCCATCGCACAGCACATAAAGGGCGAGATGTATTAAAATACATCGCCGCCCTTCGCGCTCCCCCCTCCCGCCGCGATGCCAGCGCATATGTACTAACATATGCGGCTGGCATTGCGATGTGGTGATGGAGCCGCCCCCCGCGATACCTGTACTCTGGTGTGCGGGGGGTCTCCCTCACCTCCCTGCCGCCTGGCTCTCCCCTCACGCTGGGGACTGCTAAGCAGGCTGTCCAAGGCGCCTCCTCCTCCCCCCTACAGGCGGAAGGATGTCCGCTGCTTCACTAGGGGGAGGAGGGGTTTACCTTCCGGGGTCCAGGAGGACCCTTCAGGAAGGTAAGCCAGAGGGGGGGGGGGGGGGGGCTTGCGTCGGCGGGCGGCGAAAAGAAGCCCATAGGCTTCTATAGGGTATCGCCACCCAAAGGTGGCGATACCCTTCAATGCGGTATCATTTTTGATACATTGGAAAATGCGGTAAAACCGGGATTTTACTGCATTTTCCGTTTGATACATCTCGCCCAAAGTCTGTGCAGCCCATACTTTTAGAACTAGATTGCATTGTATCTAGTACAAAAAGCACAGTGCTGCAGCACATTGTATGCTTTTTGTACTAGATACAATGCACTTGGTACTAAAAGCACGGAGTACATCACACAGTGTATAGGCACCTTTAGATGTCAGTTCACATGGGGTGTTGTTATGGGCAACCAATCAGACCCTGTCTAATATCTTCTAGGGGGTGCTAAATAAATAAGACGTAGGATCTGATTGGTTTCCCATTACAACATCCCATGTAAAATAGAACTCCCATCTCAGTAATACCGCTTTCACACTGCAAAAAGTTTTAAAAAACTGTATTTTTAAACGGTATTTAAAACGGGTCTTAGCCTTCACATTGCAGTATATTACCGTTTTAAATACTGTTTAAGTACCATTCACATCAGTTAACCCATTTAATCCCCTGAACATGTTTCAAGGCAGAATGCAGGGGACAGCCTATCACAGGTTTGGAATCTGTTGTTTTTACTAAATACTGTTTCAGAGCCATTCTCACTGCATAAAAAACGGCTCTGAAACGTGTAGGACTCTGCTTTTTAAACGTTTTGAAATACCGGTTATCTTTAACTTGTAAATCAACTCTGGCGCTTTCCCACTGCAGCCTTAAACGTTTTGAAGTGGGAAAAAAACGGCAATATACCATTTAACAAGTGCTGTGTCCAGGGCCGGTGCAAGGCACCAGAGCGCCCCAGGCAAGTCAGGGTGGGGGCGCCCCGGTGTCTGCCGCCCGGGTTCCTGTCCTGCGGCGCTGTAAAGCTGGCGGCAGCGGGGGGTCCCTGCAGTCAATAAGAAATAACGCGCGCTATCCGCCGGGCTATGCGGAAGCGCTTCTGTCTCAGCCAATCAGCGTGTGGCCAGTGTTTCCAAAATAGAAGCGCTTCCGCATAGCCCGGCGGATAGCGCTCGTTATTTCTTATTGACTGCAGGTACCCCCTGCTGCCGCCGCCAGCTTTTACGCCGCAGGACAGGTACCCGGGCGGCAAGGGGGGGGGGGGGCGAAATACCGCCCTCCAGTGGCCGGCGCCCTAGGCAAATGCCTAGATTTGCCTAGTGGTGGCGCCGGCCCTGGCTGTTTCTAAAATGTATGGAATCATTTCTTATTTAGCAACCACTAAAGACCCACATACACATATGTGGCCAGATAATTTTACTGGCTTTTTGCTGCTTATATTTAAAATAAATTGTTATTTATTATATATTCAATGAAATATACTACATTTGTATTATTATTATTATTATTATTATTATTATTATTTTTTTTGGGCAATCAGTTTTTTATTGAGAAAAAAGGGTAGCAACTGTTCAATCTTACAAAAATAGTTCAGAATGACAGAACTAAACATCATACATATCAGATCAAATCACATATACAAGATCCTTGAATACAGTATCAATGACAAGAACATATAATATGTTGAGGTCATGTGTTCGATTCCCACCATGGCCCTAATTGTGCAGAGTTTGTATATTCTCCCTGTGCTTGGGTGGGATTACTCCGGGTACTTCAGTTTCCTCCCACAATCCAAAAATATACTGGTAGGTTAATTGGCTTCCAAAATAAAAAATAACCCTGGAATGTCGGTGTGTGCGTGTACATGTGGTAGGGAAAATAGATTGTAAGCTCCACTGGGGCAGTGACTGATGTGAATGTTCAACTATTCTCTGTAATAGTAGGAAACATCTGATGTATGTGCACCGGGCATCTATACCAATAAGATAAAATTTTGTACTGAGTCTCTAGGACCTTGATTGAAGATGAGCTGCCAAAAGTGTATTGAAATATTTTTGGCCAATATTCATCTTGAGTGTTAGTTGCCAATTCAGATTGCCACTCTTTAACAAAAGAAGATAGATTAGTAGACAGTGTTTCCAGACATAGCTGGTAAATGACAGATCAAATGTCTCAGTGTGGATTTGTAGTTCAAATTTGGTAGGGGTCCATCTAGGACAGAGGATCTTGGGGCAGATGTATTAAGCCTTAACAAGAGATAAATGCAAGGGTGATAAGGAGAGATAAACATCCAGCCAATCAGCTCCTTACTGACTTTTTTCAAACACAGCCTGCAACATGGCAGTTAGCAGGTGATTGGCTGGACGTTTATCTCTCTTTATCACCCTTGCATTTATCTCTTGTTAAGGCTTAATACATCTGCCCCATAGTGTCTTACTGTAGTTGCAAATATGCACAGAAAGACCTAGAGGGAAGATAATGGGTCTGTTAAAGGTCTGTGAAGGAACATAGTCCTGTGTTGGATATTAAATGAAAAGATACAAGAAACACCTGTTAAGGACCACTTTGTCATGGAGGAGGCGGAGAGATCTGGAGGGAAGTCTGGGTTACTAAAAACTGGTGTAGGAATTGATAGTCCAGAGCTAAACAGAGCATGTTTTTTAAATTTAAATCTAATAGTAGGACCTAAGGTAGGATGCGAGATGTGAAGTAGTTTAATGATCCAAGGGAGAGTAGAAGGGGATAGGTAAGTGGCATGACCTACCATTTGTACCCATTGTTTGGAGGTAGGGACAATGGACAGCTCAACGATTCTAGTCATATGTACTGCATAGTAGTAGCTTAAGAAATGGGGACGTTGAAGGCCTCCTCTAGCTGGACTTTGGATTAAAATTGCCTGAGAGAGCCGAGCCGCACTCTTACCCCAAATAATCGCCCTATTAGGCCCTGTAGTGTCTTAAAATAAGTGTTTTATATTGTTATGCACATAATGCACATTAACCATTAGAGGTTTAAAACAAAAGTCTACACTTCATCAATTTCAGCCTTGGGTTTCATACAGATTTTGTCATTATTGCTGCCAAAAAAAAAATAACATTGGAAAATGTCAAGATTTATTTAATTAAGAATTTATGAATCATTCAGCCTTAATACAGTAGTTGTGTATTAACCCACTAATTCCTTACAGATGGAATTAAAAATAATTTAAAGTTGTGGGTTCTTGAAGACTGCAGTTGAGTAAGAAGGCTGTTACATACCTTGTTTGTCAGTTTCACATTTTTCCACAAGATGGCGCCATTGGTTAACACATACCAATACTACATTCTTAAGGCGATAAGCCACAGATCTAGTAATCATTTTTATAATAGTTTATTAATAAATAAAAACAACTCTATTTAGTTATTAATAATGATTAAAAGCTCTGTAGAACAAATCAACATTAATAAAATAATAATAGTAATAATAATAATAATAATAATAATAATAATAAATGTATACTGTGAAATAAAGTTGCCAATTTTTGTAAAATGAATATGAATTATTGTAAAATGTTATGGATCATTAATAACATGGCTAGATTTTGAGAAAAACAGTTCTTGATTATTTTATTGTGTATTTTTAGATGTTAAACTTTTTTTATAATGACATAATCAAACTTCAACAGCTTTAGCAAATTTTATTTTTTAAAGGCAATCACTTACAAGGCAATCTAGGGTTCATTTTTGTTGGGAGTAGAGACAGGACTTCAGTTTTCCGTTCACTGAGCATGCTCAGTGTGTTTGGTACTCTTTACCTAGAAGGGCGCCCATCGCGGCCATTGCGGGCATCACATGCACTAAAAAATCGGGTGCGATGCGACCGACGCGATGCCCGCGATTTCCCATAGGGAACAATGTTAAATGTCCCAATTGACTCTATTTTCCTGTTTAATGTCTCAATTGACCCGATTTTTCCATAAGAAACAATGTTAAATGGGCCACAGAGGCCAAATAGGCACCCTGAAGTGTGAAATGGCCCCCACAATTGTTAACACCACCCCACGATCAACGTCAACCTGAAGCGTGGCGAGTGCAGCGAGCCCGCGAGGGGCGGCGGTACGCGTCCCACGACCTTTTTCATACCCCCACTATCCACGTCGGCGTGGAGTTGAGAATAGAAAGTGTGGCGAGTGCAGCGAGCCACCGAGCCCGAAGCGTGGCGAGTGCAGCGAGCCCCGCGAGAGGACGCGGACACCTTCACAGGTATACGCGTCCCCTCGCGGGCTTCACAGCTGTCCGCGTCCCCTCGTGGGGCGCGCTGCGCTCGCCACGCTTCGGGCTCGGTGGCTCGCTGTGCTCACCACACTTTCTATTCTCAACTCCACACCGACGTGGATAGTGGGGGTATGAAAAGGTCGTAGGACGTGTACCGCTGCGCTCGCCACGCTTCGGGTTGACGTTGATCGTGGGGTGGCGTTAACAATTGTGTGGGCCATTTCACACTTCAGGGTGCCTATTTGGCCTCTGTGGGCCATTTAACATTGTTTCCTATGGAAAAATCGGGTCAATTGAGACATTGAACAGGAAAATCGGGTCAATTGGGACATTTAACATTGTTCCCTATGGGAAATCGCGGGCATCGCGTCGGTCGCATCGTATGCGATTTTTTAGTGCGATGCCCGCGATTTTTTACTAACGATGCCCACGATCAAAATCGTGGGCGCCCTTCTAGGTAAAGAGTACCGTGTGTTTTTGCAAACAACAAAAAATCCAATGACAGACAGTAGTGTTACTGTGAATAAATACTAAAATTAGCAGCAGCAAATAAACCTCACCACGGATTACATGGTGCAACAAATGTAAATGGAAAGGCAGAAAGGCAGGACCGATTATGAAAAGTATAATATAATTAAAGATTATGAAATAAGATAATTTGATGACCATACATAATGTACACCAAATTGCAGTGCAATGTACTTAGTCAATCACAGGAAAGGTAACAGCATTGTATAGAAACCTAAAGTAAACTGCAAACAGAAAATAATTGCAAGATAAACTAAACTGCAACTAACAGAAAGAGCTAACATCAACATCGTACATAGACACAGTGACACACACAATTCAAAGAGAACATTTTAGTCAAACATTGAAGACAAAGACAAGACTGAGAAGAGTAATAGAGCAATTTAAAAACCTTCCTGAGAGACATTAAACTAAACATTCAATTATAAGATTTGTATTGTTTTGAGAAAGGAGTGAACTTTCTTTTCTCCCTTCTATGCAGCGCTGCTGAAGTTTAATGCTTTCACTAGGGCTTTGGACATAGTTGACTACCCTCCTGCATTCTGCAGGAGACTCCCTGAAATAGCAGCAATCTCCCTCTCTCCCTCATTAGTCTAGCAATCTCCCTCATGTCACCTAGCCCACATTACACCGTTACATTTTTGGGGAAAAAAGGAATGAGAGATAGATACATTTACATTGAATCATCAGCACCATTTCCCAGAACTTTACCAAGTATAGTAGCTCCTGTTGACTGCTTTGGGGCTCATCTACATTTGGATATAAGTCATTTAAAAAGATTTCCCTCAGATGTAGCAGTACACACCCACGCTTCTAGGTGCCACGTTCACAATCTCTTTTCACAATCTCTCCATATATGGAACTAGACACACCCCTTAAGTTTAGCATGACACGCCCCCTCAATGGGGCGCTGTGCAAAATTCTGCTACCAACGATAATCTCCCTGAAACTTTTTTTCAATGGCTTTGGATTACTTATTGGGCACTGATTACTTACAGGCTAGAACAATTAACTATCTTCAGCCTTTAAGGTACTGTACACTGTTATACAATGCCTGCTAGCTAGACACAGCTTACCCTATATACTGTGTTGCGAGGATAGGTTACCATGTGGCTGAATATCACCGTAAGCAGTCAGTGCTGGCCGTAAGAAATTAGCTGGAGGCTCCCACTCGGGGCATAATTCAGGTCAGCTCGCAAAGTACATTTGCTAATGGACAAAACCATGTGCACTGCAGAGGGGGGAAAATGTAACATGTGCAGAGAGAGTTAGATTTGGGTGGTGGGGTTGTGTTTCAAACTGTTCTACAGTATATTGCAGTGTAAAATAATGCAGCCAGTATTTATCCTGCACAAATACAAAATAACCCAAATCTAACTCTCTCTCTATACATGTTACATCTGCCCCACCTGCAGTGCACATGGTTTTGCCCATTAGCAAACCAAATGTGCAAGCCAACCTGAATCACCGCCTCAGTTGGGAATGACTCGGAGTCACGTGCAAATAAAATATAATAAACACATGGCAAATGAATAAATGTATTCTCTAAACATAAAATATCCCAAGAGAAAGTCCTAGAACAAGTTTTAAAGGACAAAAGGTGTTGGGCACCACCTATGCTCCTCCAAAAGATGCCACTCTCAGATAAGCCTGTTATATTATTTTAATTGTATGGGTCCCAGGTAGACTGGAGAGGAGGGGCTGCAGCACAGTTCAAAATTCAAATGGTGGCAGTGGGTGTGGCTCCCCTAACTGCCATTCCAAACTGACTTACTGGCAGTTGGTGTGGCTCCCCATTTGAATCTTGAACTGTGCTATACTTATACGGTGTCCATATCGACCCATAGACACTGGAAAAATATAAAAACTCATATTGATATTTTCACGTCGACCTTTTGACCATGTCAACTAATAGTTGTCGATCTTTTGCACCAATCAGATTGCAATTTAGCCAGCATGTTGGCTAACGAAATACAACCACATATAGGCTAACACAAGTCCCCTACATTATGCATCACACCCCTTATATAGGCCTCACACCCTCCTTTTTGGACCTTTGATAGATTGTGAGCAGGGCAGTCGAGAGGAATGCCGGGCCCCGGTAAAATTTTGGGGGCGTGGCCTAAGTGTGGGTGGTGTGGGCACCTCCTGCACTTAGGCCACGCCCCCAAAATGTTTAGAGGAGGGTGAAATAAAACTCTAAAAACTGTAATCTCAGCAGCAGCAGCACATACCTCCAGCATGTGCTGTGCTGACAGTAGGCTCAGCATGACCTCTCATGCTGTCAGTGAGACACTCATGCTGAGCCTGCTGTCAGCACAGCACATTCTGTAGAAGCAGGCCCACAGACAGGGAGGGTCTGTGGGTTCTGGAGTCCTGGGCCCTGACAGAGAAGGGGGCCTGGACCTGGTCCTACAACTGTAAATATTAAATAACTCCTTACCAGCTATCTATTTGTCCCTGATTTCTGTCCCCGTGGTGTGTCCATCGGCTCTGCTGCAGCCAGACTCTGCTCTGGTCTCGGACAGCAGGGGCTGCTGGGACGTAGTTTTTTTTAAGTGTCTGGCACTATTCATGCCAGACACGGCCGGCAGCAGAAATCTCGGGACCCCAATATCTTTTGGGGCCCCCAACACATGTGTATTTTTATTACATTGCATATTGAATGTATTTTTTTTATTATTAGAAATAAACAGATAATTAATAATTGCTATGCAATGTAATAGGGAAGGGCAGATGGGAGGGCACAGCATTGTGCGTTGTATGGTTTGGTGTGTTGTGTGATGTCACTAAACTCATTAGTACAATTAGCCATACAGGTGACTAGGCAGGCATACTTACAGCCCCTGAGTCCCTCAAAGCCTTGGGGCCCCTCAACTGGTCGGGGCCCTATACGAGTGTCCCCCTAGATCCCCTGCGGCCTGCCCTACTCTCACCTGCTCATATAAATTCAAAAGGTTTGTGCTGCTAGGCTCATCTTCCTCTCCCGCCGCTCTACCTCCGCCTCCCCCTCTGTCTATCTCTTCACTGGCTCTCCATTCCTTTCCGAGTTCTCTTTAAACTCCTCACCACCACCTACAAGGCTCTCTCCTCCTCCACCGCTCCTTACCTCTCTTCACTGATCTCTATCCACACTCCCTCCCGTCCTCTTCGCTCCATCGCTGACCGCCGACTGACCTCTCACCTAATCACCTCCTCCCACTCCCGTGTCCAAGACTTCTCTCGCGCTGCCCCCCTGCACTGGAACAACCTCCCGCCACCCATCAGGCTATCTGATTCCCTTACCTCCTTCAAGCGCTCCCTCAAAACCCACTTTTTTCGACTAGCCTATCCCTCCTCCTAACCTCTTTTGATCCTCCTATCCTGCCTCCGTTCCTACTTATCCTATTGTTTTTCGTTCGTCCACCCACCTATTTTTAGTATGTTAACTCTTATGAGTAGGGCCCTCCTGCCTCACGTACTCACCCTACCTCTTTACCTCACCAGCGCTCCTGCCCTGTTCTTCCCTTCCTCTACTTAATCTTCAGTCTCCTCGACAATTTTTACACCTACTTCTGAATTGATGCTGATTTTAGTTCTACCAGCTATACCCCTATTCATACTGTACTGCGGACACTTTGCGGCGCCTTATAAATAAACGTACTACTACTACTACTACAATTCAGCCTAAAAAGCTGCACCACCTCTTGATCAGAGAGAGAGTCTGGGTCCACCCTTGGTTGTACCATACTGCAACCACTCCATAGCAAATACCCTCACAGGTGCCATTGTTGAGGGTGGTATATAATATATATATATATATATATATATATATATATATATATATATATGTTGGCTATTATAGGGTTCACCTGTGTATTTTTAATAAAAAAATAAACACTTGTATGTGTGTTAAAAAACGGCAGCCTGGACCTGGTCTATTTGTTTTGGAATTTTCGGTAATTTTTCTTGTGCGATTTTGAAATTCGCACCCTATTACATTTGCGATTTTCAATGAGAAAACTTCTGTACTTGTGGTGTGCAAATTTTACGACAGGCCAAAATGTGTGATTTCTACCAGGAATGGCATCCTATTACATGTGCTATTTGCAGAAAACTGTTGAAACTTTTTTGACCAAAATTCGCACAACAAAAAAGCAAACCATATGTCACCATGGTGTTATATTTTTTTGAAGTCACTTATAGGCTTGACCATACCATATTACACTAAAGATACATCTAGGCATGGTAAATGCAGTGGAGTGCTGTATTGCCTTTTGTGTGATTAATTTGAACCTTTTTGTGATCACATTTGCAATGTACTGTTTTATTTCTACTGTATCTATCTATCTTGTAATTAATAAAATAGACACTAGGTGGTGATAGAGTTCACTAAATTTAGCTGTTTGCAGTCAGTTTTCCTGAACAAGATTCAGCCTCGGTTACAGAAAAAAAAAAAAACAGCAACTGGGCAATTGTACTTGTGGTAAAGTGTACCAGCTTTCTTGTTGGAATACTACGCTTGCAAGATAGGATCAGCAACTGCATGAAACATGTACTTGTAAAGCAATTAAAATGCACTTTATGATCTATAGCAATCTGCCTGTATTACCTCACAATAGTTAATTATTCAGACTAGCAGTAAGGGAGGAAAATATAATTAATAGTGAATTGTTTTCTTACAACAAGAATATAAATGTCATGCTAATTCAATAATTCAATGAGTAAATGTGACATGATAGATTCTATCTTTAAAGTTTCCCTTTCATTTAATGACATTGTCGGGAAGGAAACACTTGTACATTAGTCCTCAGCTAAAGCTGGTTTTAGATCTGCACTTTGATTCTACTTTCCCATCACCACAAGTGCCCTATAGCAAGCTATTGGTTAAGGTCAGAGTTGCCAACCCTCCCGGAATGGCCGGGAGGATCCCGAAAATCGGGTCCCCCTCCCGGCCCCCCCGGAAAGGTGGGCAACCCTCCCGGATTCCGGCAGACCCCCTTCCGCCCCTAATGTACCTGGTTGCAGAAGCTTTAAATTGCTGTAATTCGCGGGTTTTCGGCGGAAGGGGGCGGGGCTAAATATGCTACTCATGCATTTTTAGCCCGGCCCCCTTATCGGAGACCCGCATATTGTGGGATTTGCATTACTGGGGGGCAGGGACTGATGATGTCTCCATCAGGCCCCGCCCCCAGAAGTGATGCTGACAGTCTCCTCTCAGGTTCTCCCGGAGAGGAGACTGTAAAAGTTGGCAACCCTGGTTCAGATGACAGGATAAACTATATTACTAAGTGGCATTGTTAAAGGTTGGCATGAGTTTCTCATGTATATTTGGTGTCTACGTTGGCATAGGTAGACATGGACACCGTATTAGTGTGACAATAAGATACAATGATGATTAAATATCTAAACAGAGCCATCCCAATTTGATGCTCTAGGCAAGATTGTATGGGTTCCAGATGACCGTCAATAGGTCCACACAGAAGGTCGACCCCTTCCATGTTGACTAGGGCCCAAATCTCCAAGCTTTCCAGCTAGACCATGATACAGCATAGGGTGAACTCTGATGAGCATCTGCCAAATTGTTTTCTCCACATTGCAATCCATCAGCTCTCCCTGTTTTGGGCAGTCCCACCATATGTGACCAGGCTTGACGCATTCAAAGCACATAGTGGGAGGTAGAGCCTATGTCTTGACAACTGGAAACTGGATTCTTGGCTTTGCTGTTGGTCCAAATCCTGGCCTGTATTTGTTTAATTTCCCAAGGGTCATGTGTAGCTCAATCACCACTGCCAAAGTTTAGGGGTCAGCCTAAAGGGCACATTGTTGCACTGTGTGGTCTAACACCCGCACAACATGGTCCAGTGTGACTATCTCCACAATTTGTGCTGCAGAGTTTTCAGCCGACTGCAACCACGGTTTAGCGAGCCAGGATAGTTTGGCCAGAGGCACCTAGCGGCCAGTAATGAAGTTCTTGGGCTTTGTTGGGGCCCATCACTTCATCATGTGGAATATAGCCTTCTTAAGGCAAGGATGGGCCAGGGGTAATATCACACCTTAATAAAGCTGGCATTTGGACCAGTGAAATGCCTTGGTGCTACTCCAGATCAGCGTTACCTCTTGTTGTACCATAGTTACCTCCCCTCCTGCATTCTGCAGGAGACTCCCTGAAATAACAGCAATCTCCCTCTCTCCCTCATTTGTCTACCAATCTCCCTCATTTCACCTAGCCCATGTAATACTGTTACTTTTTTGGGGGAAAAAGGAATGAGAGATAGATACATTTCCATTACAGTATAGTAGCCCTTACTAACTAGTTGGCTAAAGAGCTTCCCACCCAGTGCGGCGGCGATAGCACTACATCAAGTGGCCGGAACGGACTCGCTGACAGCTGTTGCCCGGATCCCCTCCACACGATGCCCAGATGACAACATCAAGCTCTATAGTCCCCCACTGCTGCTGCTGCATATAGGTGGGTGGAGGAGGATTGGGGGGGGGGGGGGGGGGCTCAAATTATTTTGCCCAGAGGCCCACTATATTGATAAGACAGCCCTGGCAAATATTATATATATATATATATATATATATATATTTTTTTTTTGCCAGGGTCCATGTTTGGGTTCCTGCAGTTTTGCAATGTTCTATTGGAATCAGATCCTCCCTAGGTCTTGGCAGGCAGACAGCAATGAGGAAGCAGTTAGACCCAACCTCACTCCCCAACCTGCACCACAAATCTTCATCTAATGTCTGGAGCACATGCATGATCAGTAGATTGGGCATGTGCAGGACTCTCCATAGAAGAGTGAAGTACTAACGTCGTCACTTCATTCCAACAACCAGGGCCGGTGCAAGGCACCGGAGCGCCCCAGGTGAGGGGGGGAGCGCACCGGCAACCACCCGCTACACGGATGGGGGGTGCGGTTCCCGGGAGGGGGGTGTCTGAGGGGTACCTGCAGCGCTGTCTGCAAGCAAGTCAGAGGGGTCCCTGTGGCGCTGTGTATTAATCTGGCGGGGTCCCTGCAGTGACTTGAAAACAACTAGCGCTATCCGCCGAGCGGTGGCGTGGGAAGTGCTTCTGATTTTGAAAACACTGGCCGCATGCTGATTGGCTGAATCTCACCACAAAATGGCCGCCCCCATATAGCGCATAGTTCTCTGAAACTGTCTGCTGTATGGGGGCGGCCATTTTCTGGTGGTCCTCAGCAGAAGAACGGAGCCGCCGGGACCAGCGCGATAGGTAAGGCTGTCACTGTGGGGGATTGAGGGGGGGTTTGCATGGGCGGCGGGGTAGGGGTGCTTGGCGGGGCGGCGGGGGGGGGGGTGCCCCCCCTAACAGAGGGGGGCGCCCAAAACGTAGCTACGCCACTGGCTGGTGTATAGTGATACATTTAGACATTATTTAATTGCTTATTGCCCTGAAGAGCAGAAATTGGAAATGGTCAGGTCTAGCACCTAAAAAATTGTTAAATGTGTCCTTTAGTGTAAAGAGATGACATGTTCTATGCCAGTGGTCAGGGAACTCGGTCCTCATTACCCCACGCAGTGCATGTTTTGCAGGTCTCCTCACAGAATCACAAGTGAAATAATTAACTCCACCTGCGGACCTTATAATATGTGTCTGTGAGTAATTAGTGCACCTGTGCACCTGCTGGGTTACCAGCAAAACATGCACTGTGTGGGGTAATGAGGACCAAGTTCCCTGACCACCGGTCTATGCAAACCAGGCTGTACAGATGCCATCATTTCCAATATTACAGGTTTTCATATACTGTAGATGTGCAAGTAATTGTAAGCCTTGTGAAAGTATATACAGTATGGCGTAAATACTTGCTTTGGTAATACACAGATGCTAATAGCATAAGGCAATGGTTTTATTTATCAAAACCTGATAATATAATTGTATATTTAAACTTTAACTATTATGGCATCATAAACATTGTTTGTCCCTCATTGAGTGTCTAGAAATTAGAGAAGAAATTGAAAAAAATTCATAATGGAGACTTTATTACCAGTGTGTCGTATAAATTTATACTCCGAGGAAAAATGAACAAGATTAAAAGTTTATCTTTATAAATCTTTCTGCGGCTCGCAGTAAAAAGTAGTAAAGTTATCCTCAAGTCCACACTAGTGTATGTATCTTGGAATAATAGTATCACTGTAAAGATGTAAAGTCCAATATTATATAACAAATTCATATTTGTATCATATAAATGTGTATACTTCATTTAGTAAAATAAAAAAACTACAACCTCTAAAAATTAATATAAACTTTTTTTTTGTACAGATAGCAGCAAAGAGTTTGGGATGTTAACTGAGTGCCAGGAAGAAACAGCCTCACTACATGAAGTCACCGGCCCTTATTCGAATTTCACAGCCTTATGAGTCCACCAATTGCCGCCTGCCACCCACACGGCCGCCCGCTCCCAACTCGCATGCCAAAATCCTCTGCAGGTTTGTGAATGGATGTTTTTGTAAAACATCCATCTGCAGCCTTGGGCGTGGTGACAAAATCATTTGATGGTCAGCAACCATCGAATGGTTTTGCAAGCGCTTGCAGATCTGAGACATCACCGATATGGTTGTCTGGTCACTACACTTATTCACCCGCTGAGAATCCACTGCTGCAGAGCTGCTGTACTTCTGGTCTCGTCTGTACACTAGGCGGCTCCAGGCACACAGTGAGTAACTGTACAGTTGCTGTGACACCCCCTCCTACTCCCATACCACCAGGAACTGCCTGGCTCAAAACCCATTGGTGGCGCAATGCTAATAAAAGAAAAAGATAAAATGCATGGTGCACTGGGAATGTTTGCTGGGACAGTGGGCTCCTTAGTTGGATAAGGCATCGTTGGACAAAGAGCACCTGGAACCAGCAGCAGGGTCGGCTCCACCACAAGGCAGCTTTAGGCATTTGCCTAGGGTGCCGGCCACTGGAGGGCGGTAGTGAGCAGCAGAAACAACAGCAGCAACAGAGCTCCCGCCGGTGCCCCAGGAGAGCAAGAAGGAGAGCAAGAAGGAGAGCAAGAAGGAGAGCAAGAAGGAGAGCAAGAAGGAGAGCAAGAAGGAGAGCAAGAAGAAAGTAGCTAGGACTGGAGCAGGTGAGTGAGCCACACCCCCGCCCCTGGATAGCACCCGCACTCCACTGACCCCCTGGAGCCCTGCCGGAGCTGCGGCTGTCGCCTCATCTGTAAACCCCTCCCCCCATGGAGCGGGATATTGCTCGCTCACTCTCCCCCCCCCCTGCGGCATCTCCGGCAACATCCCCCCCTGGAGCAAAATGGCGACCGCGGCGGCTGCATCAACACCCTCCCCCCGTGGCGGAGAGGGTGAGCGCCGGCGGGCCCCTCCCGCCTAGGGCGCTCCAGTGATCCCGCACCGGCCCTGACCAGCAGTGGAGTTCTAATGCTGTCTGATCTCCAGTTTATGCAGATGGCTGAACGCCGATGAGCATAAGTGTAATCCAATGCTGCATCTTAGAATGCAGCCCCTAGATTGCAGATGGTGGCAGGATGTGTCTTTTTTATACAGATATCTCCTACAACTTCCTTCCGCGCAGCTGTGCAATACTGTACAAATCAGAGTCAGGCCCACTGACCAGAATTGGATTTAGGGGCTCATTCTGATTTGTTGGTGGACTGCACATGTGCAGTTCCACTGTGTGAACGGCTGCAGTGATTTACAATGTCGCTGATGTTGGTGGCTTATCTCTCTCCATTTTATCACTTTGAAAGACTAATGGTGCGTACACAAGGTGAGATTCCTTTGCTATTCGACTTAAGTTTCAAGTGCTATGCAATCTTTGAGAAATCTGTACTATTTACATACAATTCATACAATCTGCATTAGATCTACACCAGGTGGCCCAACCGGTCCTCGAGATCTACCAACGGTCCACATTTTCCACATCACCTAGCTGGTGCACAGCTGTAGTCATTACTAACTGCCACATTTTCAAACCTGCTGCATTCATTCGTACTATAGATCCACAGGTTGCCTGGAAAACATGAACCATTGGTAGATCTTGAGGACAGGTTTGGACACCCCTGGTCTACACTATATAGCCATTGCTGCCCTGTCTATCTGGATTTTGATTTGTGCTGTCACAGAAGCGTGCATATGGATCGCAAGGTAAAAAAAACCTGTGCGATCTGCATACAATCTGCATGCGATTTTAACTATATAGTCACAATATAATGTCAAATCTCACCGTGTGTACACAGCATATTAGTACATCTCACCCTATTTCCTGTTAGTCTCTTTCTGCTGTGTGTGTGTGTCTCCTCTCAGGGCCTACCTGCACTAATGAAGTATTGGGAGTTTACAGAGCCTCCCCCCGAGCAGTTTATCTCAAGCCCCCACCCTTTCCCAGTAGCCATGCTGCTGCGGGTAGTAGAGGCTGGAGATGAGCAAAATCATCCAGGGCAGATCTATACTTTTCTTTTAGTGGGAGCTCTCAGTGTGCATCCCCTGCTGTGAGAGATTTGAGTTGCAAGGTTCAGAAAGAAGCCAAAGATGGCCAACAATATAGGGAGAGGGACCATGGGCAGGTGCAAAAAGAAAGATGGAAGCTGGTGGTAGACATTTTTGAAAGGAGAGAGCAGGAGAGAGAAACAAAGAGAGGAGGTAGAGAGAGGTAGGGGTGCAGATAGAGGAGAGAGCTGAGAGCCAGAGAGAGTGGGGCAGAGAGAGGAAAGTGATGATAGGGAGGCAGAGAGAGTGGGGCAGGAGTGGGGCAGGGAGAGGAGGGCATGGAGAGGATGATAGGAAAGCAGAGAGAGGTGGTCTTAGAGAAGAGAAAGATGATAGGGAGGCAGGGATAGTGATACAAGAAGAGGAGGGCAAAGAAAGGAGAGATCTGATAGGGAGCCAGGAAGAGTGGGGCAGGGAGATTAGAGCAGGGAGGAGAGTGATGTTAGAGAGGCAGAGATAATTGGGCAGAAGTGGGGCAGGAAGAGGAGATCAGGGAGGAGAGTGATGTTAGAGAGGCAGAGAGAATCGGGCCGAAGTGGGGCAGAGAGAGGAGATCAGGGAGGAGAGTGATGTTAGAGAGGCAGAGAGAATCGGGCAGAAGTGGGGCAGGGAGAGGAGAGCAGGGAGGAGAGTGATGTTAGATAGGCAGAGAGAATCGGGCAGAAGTGGGGCAGGGAGAGTAGGGCAGAGAGAGGAGAGTGATGATATGGAGGATGAGAGAGTGGGGCAGGGAGAGGAGAGAGGCAAAGAAGAAAAAGAGAACCAAAAAGAGAGTAGAAAGGAGAGAGATAGATGAGAGAGGCAGAAAAAGGAGACATACAGTACAGTACAGTTGTCATGAACCTGACTTGGTTCACAGTTATTTCCTGAGGTTTCTATGCCTGTTTGTTTCCTAGCTGCTGCTGTTGCAGCTGCTCTGCATTTTTAGTGATTAGAACTCCTGTGAAGCTCCCTGAGTTCAGCACCAGTCACATGATCCCAGGTAACTCAAGGCATACTTCCTGGTTCTGTCTGCTGCTGCAAGCTGCAGACAATCAAGCAATCACCTGGAGGAATATAAGCCAGCTTCCCAGAGTCCTCCTTGCCTTGAACAAATGTACATTCTGCTTCCTGTGTGGTTACCCCAGAGACAGAGAGTTCCAAGGCTCCTGGCTATCCAGTCTCCAGCGATACCATCTCCAAGTGTCCTGCTGCTACTTACCTGGTTCTGTTCATCTCCAGAGACTCCTGCTAATACCATCCCTGCGGTCGAGTATCAGGTGTCTCGCTGAGCACCTCTCTGGCTCTTAAGCCAGTTACCAATATCAGTGATTTCACCATCTTGTCCTGATCCTGTCGAAAGTCCCCGACAACAGTGGGTTGGCTCACTGTTATTGTGCTCCATAGAGACTATTACATCTCAGTCGACATCCCTGATGTCCACCAGTTGCTGTATTCAAGTATTGTCGCATATACACCTGTTGCCGACATCCTGTGTCGACTATATACTAAAGTACCTCCAGAGACTCTGTTACACTTTCCTAGTTATCTACATTGTGTACTGACGACTCCCAGGTCGTCACCTCCGGCTCCCAGGCAATCCTGCAGCTCTCAGGCTGCCAACGGTCATCACCGGCTCCCAGGCCGTCTCGCAGCTCCCAGGCTGCCAACTATCACCTCCGGCTCCCAGGCCGTCCCACAGCTCTCAGGCTGTCTACTATCATCCCCGGCTCTCAGGCCGTCTCCAAAGACATTCTCTCATATCTCCTGTGTCCTCACTCCCAGCCTTCGTCCAGAGGACCAGGGCAGGGGGCCGCGACCTGCTTGTCAGACGCAGCCAAGTCCATAGTTCCTTGCGGGACTCCCTGGTGAATACTGCTGGCAAGTTAGACTCCGCGCCCCTGCTTCTGGTCTCCGCCAACCCTCTGGTTCGCTGTGCCCGGGTCCCCAGTGCATGTCACATATCAAGCCTCCTATATTCTGCTACCCAGCGCCCTCCACTGGTCCACCACGGTTACAGCCGGGAACACAAGAAACCCGGTGCTGACAGTTTGTTCAAGGCCGATGGACTCGGCTCACGACCCAAGTGTGGGACCAGCGGCTCTTCCAGATGTCTCCGCCCGTATGAAGATCCAAGAAGCCACTCAGCAGTGGATAACGAAGAGTCTCCAGGGAGTATCCACTCGATTGGACACTATACAGCAGTCGTTGACACCTCCTGCGTCGACTGTCCAAAAATTTTTTGCACCACCTGCTGTCACTTCCTGTTTGGACGATCTCCAGCAATTCCTGGGTACTTCTAGTCCATGTTCCAAGTCAACTCCGGTTGTTCCAGTTTTCTGTCCCCGGTCACCCATGAATTGTCCGCAGATTTCCCAGTTCCCTTGTCAAAGGGATTCTGAGCCTCTGAGTGTTCTTCATAGATTGTTGGAACAGCTGCAAAGTCTTCTGTCCACTATTATTCTGCTAATACCAGAGATTCTTCAGAGTACATAAGTTACCGCAAGAAGTTCTGCGCGACCCACTGCAATTAAACAATCTCCTTTTATAAACTCCCTGAGAAATAATCCATTCTCTTCCATGCAAAGTGAAGACAAAGTCAGGAGATTCTTGCATCCCAAATGCTCGGAAGCTGAATGTCACCGTCGCAGACAGCTCCACCTATATTGTGGTAGTGCTAGTCACCTTATTAGAGACTGTAACCTCTGTACATCCAGGAAGGGTGACAAGCCTCAATGCCGCAGTACTCTTATGCATAATACTTCTAAAACATCTGTATCTGTTTCTCCAGTTCCAGAAATGGCACCCAAGCCATTTACTCCAGGTCAGCCTTCTTCCTGTGCCATTATGTCTGCACCCTGTGTAGTCCAGGTCCAAGATGGACCATCTGAATGTCCGGATTCAGTCCGTTCCGGTTCCAGCCCGGACTCTGCCTGTCCAAGTGTATATCAGCGTTCTCAATTTTCTGGAGTATCTAAACTTGAACAAGACCAGGCTCTCCAGGATCCATATATTAAGAGTCATCATATCTCCAGAAATAAAGATATTTCTAAACCCCGGTCCCTTGACTTAAAGATGGGTGTAATTTCACTCTGTCTTTCTGCAGGTCCTTTAAGAAATTCTAGTCCCATGGATGTACCAGCTAACATCACTTCTGTCCCTAAAGAGAAGTATACTGATCATTCAGAGTCTGCAATCTGTATTGGTTCTTCTGCTTTACATTATTTACAGGACTTTCTAACTGATACTTCCAAGAGAAAGGATCATATACGTCCATTAGAATTGGACTCAGATTCTGATTATGACCCAGTTCATGATGAAACTCCCTTCCCGGGAGGTTCTATCCCTCCCGACCATGTTTTTCTCCAGGAAGATATTCCAGTAAAATCAGTATTTGTCAATGATGGATGGTCCACCTGTTCCGAAGATGAAAACCATGTTTTGCCTCAGGAAAAAATTAAATTGAATTCTACAAGTTGCTATCCAAAAGCCCCTGGCTATCTTACTAGATGCAACTTAAGCTATAGTGGAGTCCTAGCCTCAAGGGCCCGATCCTCCCGTCCCTGCCAAGTTCATTGGGGTGTTCGGAGTCCACCCCTAAAGGGGGAGGTACTGTCATGAACCTGACTTGGTTCACAGTTATTTCCTGAGGTTTCTATGCCTGTTTGTTTCCTAGCTGCTGCTGTTGCAGCTGCTCTGCATTTTTAGTGATTAGAACTCCTGTGAAGCTCCCTGAGTTCAGCACCAGTCACATGATCCCAGGTAACTCAAGGCATACTTCCTGGTTCTGTCTGCTGCTGCAAGCTGCAGACAATCAAGCAATCACCTGGAGGAATATAAGCCAGCTTCCCAGAGTCCTCCTTGCCTTGAACAAATGTTAATTCTGCTTCCTGTGTGGTTACTCCAGAGACAGAGAGTTCCAAGGCTCCTGGCTATCCAGTCTCCAGCGATACCTTCTCCAAGTGTCCTGCTGCTACTTACCTGGTTCCTTTCATCTCCAGAGACTCCTGCTAATACCATCCCTGCGGTCGAGTATCAGGTGTCTCGCTGAGCACCTCTCTGGCTCTTAAGCCAGTTACCAATATCAGTGATTTCACCATCTTGTCCTGATCCTGTCGACAGTCCCCGTCAACACCTGGGTTGGCTCACTGTTATTGTGCTCCATAGAGACTATTACATCTCAGTCGACATCCCTGACGTCCACCAGTTGCTGTATTCAAGTATTGTCGCATATACACCTGTTGCCGACATCCTGTGTCGACTATATACTAAAGTACCTCCAGAGACTCTGTTACACTTTCCTAGTTATCTACATTGTGTACTGACGACTCCCAGGTCGTCACCTCTGGCTCCCAGGCCATCCTGCAGCTCTCAGGCTGCCAACGGTCATCACTGGCTCCCAGGCCGTCTCGCAGCTCCCAGGCTGCCAACTATCACCTCCGGCTCCCAGGCCGTCCCACAGCTCTCAGGCTGTCTACTATCATCCCCGGCTCTCAGGCCGTCTCCAAAGACATTCTCTCATATCTCCTGTGTCCTCACTCCCAGCCTTCATCCAGAGGACCAGGGCAGGGGGCCGCGACCTGCTTGTCAGACGCAGCCAAGTCCATAGTTCCTTGCGGGACTCCCTGGTGAATACCGCTGGCAAGTTAGACTCCGCGCCCCTGCTTCTGGTCTCCGCCAACCCTCTGGTTCGCTGTGCCTGGGTCCCCAGTGCATGTCACATATCAAGCCTCCTATATTCTGCTACCCAGCGCCCTCCACTGGTCCACCACGGTCAAGGCCGGGAACACAAGAAACCCGGTGCTGACAACAGTACAGTAAGGGGCGGAGAGATGAGAGAGAAGCAGAGAGAGTGAGAAAGAGAGAGAGAGAGAACACAACATATGGATGATCAAAGCTTTGGTTACATTAACAAATTCTAGCAAATTAATAAGCCTGTGGCAACTGATCAAACACTGTCAGACTCAGCACCCTCACATACCCCAATAATCCCCATCATCAGCACCGATCAGCACACTCTGCCATTTGTCTCCCCTGCAGTCATTGTTTTCTACATTGAGTCACTGTTTGTTGTCCTGATACACCACCGGCACTCCCCCAGCACTCAGTATTCCTATTGATCCTCAGTGTGCCTCCCAGTGCTCCCTATGAGCTATCAGCCTACAAATGATGGCTCTCAGACACACCCATTTGATGCAGTAGGATTACCATCAACTCCAGTATATGGCCCTCCCACACCTCACTTATCCCAGTGTGGCCCTCACACACCCCTTCACCCAATGTGGCTTACATCACCCCTTGCCTTTGGTCCTCACACACACCTTTTTGCATATTGTGTCCACTGTCACTCTCAGCCTGTACCCCCTCCAAGCACCCACTGTACTCAGTGTAGACCTGGCCACCAGCAATTAGTTGTCCTCAAACTTACCCAGCACCCTGTGGCCCTTGCCATGCCCATCCAATGGCACACCCACACACATGCCCCTGACCTCCCACTCCCATCATTCCTTATCAGTCATGTCCTTATTCTTGTAGAACTCACCCACTCCATCAGCTGCATTGGACCCTCTGCACATTCTCACTACTCCACCTGAGCCCTAGGCCTCAATCCCAGCAGCGTTCGCTCCTGCTCCCCATCCTTAGTAATGTAGACCGCTCTTACATGTGGGACTTTCCCGCTGCCCCACGATCCTCACCCCCCAGCAGGTAGCTGATCAAAGCCTGGTCAAGTTTCAGCTCTACTTGCATCATTTTGTGCTTCCCTTACACGTGTACCGCATTTATTTGGTGAATAGAGCTTCCTGGCCCCTCCTAGTTGTCTCAACTTCTGCTACCCAGTCAGCCACTCCAGCAGTATAATATCTGCTCTAAAGATCAGTGCCGTGGAGAGTATAGGCAGCGCAGTAGCTTCCCACACACCTCTGTTGTGGTCCAATGTACTTGTCATGACAGGTGACAGTGGGCCCTAAGCATCTGTCTATGTTGCCTAGCAGTAAAGACATTACTGCCACTGACAGCATATAAAGTTGACAGTTAATTTACGTAATTTATGTTATAGAACTACCTAATTTTCATTAAACATTCATTAATGAACTGTCAATTTCTAAAATAATGACAAAATAATGTAGTCAGGTAATTCTATACAGGAAAAGCTGTCATTCAGTAATCCGAGGAAGTGCAATGAGAATCCACATGTCTGCAGGACAGAATTAATAGACTGTCACCTTATTTTTCTAATCTTAGGTTCTCCAGCACTTGCCACCACCAATATTTATTTCTAAAGCAAATTACTGATAATTCCATTAACTCCCAGTAGGATGTCATACTTACTTTGATGTTGACACTAACTCAGTAAAATCACATTTAACAGCGAATGTGTCAATTCTCCATCCTGAGTGACATCTCCATATGTATTGTAAAACGCAATTTGCTCTCGTTCATATTTGTTGTCGGATTGAGTTTGTATATTATTTTTGATTTTGCTTGTTTTCATGCAGCTGTGAAACCCAGCAGCTCAGCATAGAAAATCAATTATTATAATAGTTTCCATGGTTTTCCATCATTTACTATAAAATAACTTTTATTGGGTTCAGCTTATGAAAAACGTAAGCTAAACCAGATCCCCTATTACACTGTATGCTGTACATTTCATTTAAATGGAAAATGGCGGCTCCATCTGTACGTAATGTAAGAATTAACGTGGGGGGTAAATTTACTAAGCTTCTAAAAATGAAAAGAAGTGATGTTGCCCATGCCAACCAACCAGATTCTGTGTGGGGCCTAGGACTTCTAGTGCAACTGTAATTACATCATCAGAGAATATTTGCAAAACCAGGCATGACCACCATAGATATATAAATATATAGCAAAGGCTGGGGTCCGGCACTCCTCCTTAGTAATGAGGGCCTCGGTGCCTTCCACAGGGCAGTATGCAGAAGATAGTGTACCAAAGTACTGGGGCGGCACTCGTAGGACTTCTCTAGACACGTACATGAACTGCAGGCCACACAGCAGTAGGTGCTAACGTTTCGATAATTTAATATCGTTATCAAAGACACAGAATATAACATAAACACTTACCAATATAGGAGAGAGAGATCACCCATGTGTACGCCTTCTGTGTTGCTCGGTGCGGCCCGTGGTGCTCGAGACGTGACGTCATCAGAAGCCGCCCGCTCTGCCCGACGGGTCCGTTGCCGGGGCAACGCGTAGATGCTAGAAAGAAAAAACAAAGTGAGAGATCAGAGAGCCTTATGCTGCGTCATGTTGTAGAATCACCCCAACCAAGGGGACTGAAGTAATGAGGCACAGAAATGGAGATCAGAAGTGCAAAAAGGGGATAAGAAGTGACAGGAGCAATGAAATAACATAGTACAAAAAATGCAAACCATATCTGGTGAAAACAATCAATGAAGATATATAAAGATGCTGGTCATGAACGCACAGAGGTGAAATAAGTAGGAGATGCTGTCAGAGAAAACAGCCAAGGGACAAGTACTCATTCAATCCTGCTGGGTGAATGGTATTTAATCTAAAAATCCATTTTGCCTCTAACTGAAGCAATTTTTTGTTCCTATCGGCTCCACGAATGCTGGGTGTGATCTGATCGATCATCTTGTATTTGAGAGTAGGGAGTGGATGTTTAAAGTCCCTAAAGTGTCGCGCCACTGTCTGGTCAGATGGTGCACCTTCCAACGCCAATTTAATTGCTGAGCGATGGGCTGCCATACGCTCTTTGAAGATTTTGGTGGTCTTCCCTACGTATAGCAGCCCGCAGGGAAACCAAATTTGTTATTTCATTACTCCTGTCACTTCTTATCCCCTTCTCGCACTTCTGATCTCCATTTCTGTGCCTCATTACTTCAGTCCCCTTGGTTGGGGTGATTCTACAACACGGCGCAGCATAAGGCTCTCTGATCTCTCACTATGTTTTTTTTTCTAGCGTCTACGTGTTGCCCCGGCAATGCACCCGTTGGGCCAGAGCGGGTGGCTTCTGATGACATCACGTCTCCAGCGCCACGGGCCGCACCGAGCAACGCAGAAGGCATACACATGGGTGATCTCTCTCTCCTATATAGGTAAGTGTTTATGGTATATTCTGTGTCTTTGATAACGATATTAAATTATCAAAACGTTAGCACCTACTGCTGTGTGGTCTGCAGTTCATGTACGTGTCTAGAGAAGTCCTACGAGTGCTGCCCCAGTACTTCGGTACACTATCATATATATATATATATATATATATATATATATATATAATGTGGATCCCAGATCCTAGTTACATATCCAACAACACATGGGTACCACAGGATACATGTTGGATAAGGTGGAAGGGCACTGGTACCAATGTGACATCACCTTAAAGAGAGTCTCAATCGTAAGAATATTCTTGGCGCTACTCCAAGATTTTTCAAAGATTGAGCTGCATTTAGGGATACTAATATCCAGAACCAATGTCCCTGTTCCAAGGTTTTATGAAGTTTGGAAGTGTGGAAAATCATTCGGTACTTATATGTTAGTTGGGAGCCCACTTAGCTATTTGCTTAGTTTTCTGTGTCCGCTAGCCACGCTTCAGGCTCGGCGGCTCAGTGGCTCATTGCGCTCGCCACACTATATAAAATGAACTCCACGCAGACATAGATAGTGTGGGTATGAGCATACTAACTATAGTGGGCACCCAACTAACATATAAGTACCAATAAAGTCTCATTCAGGTATTTGTAAATGGTTGAAAATAAGTGGGAAGAAGAGTTTGAGGACAACACCAATTCTTCAAAAGATTTCAAGTCCTGAGTCCCCGTATATTACTGCAGCTCATAGGTACAAAAGATCGACAGGGGTTAAGGTTTACAGATACAAAAGACAGAGTCAAAAGGTAACATAAAAAGTGTTCACAATACACAATTGGTCAACACAAATTGTTTCAGTTTTTTAAGTCAAATCTTCTGTGTAACCACATAGTACAAACAAATACTGTACCCTTGGGGCTTGACTAGGATTTCGACGGTCATTTCTCCAACATCAGAATTCCAACAGTCTGAATTCCGACTTACATGGGTTATTTTCCCTTGTGGGGGTCCATGACCAACATAGAGGAAGAATGGACTAGGTGCAATTGTAAATTTTCAGTTTAATACAAGAAAGATTAGGGAGTTGGTAGTTGAGTTCAGGAAACGTCAGCATACACCCCCAACACCGGTGAGGATTCAGGGAATGGATATTGAGATCGTAAGAACTTACAAGTATCTGAGTTTTCACCTGAACAATAAACTGGACTAGTCCGATAATTCTGCTGCTCTGTACAGGAAGGGGCAGAGCAGACTTTATCTGCTGAGGAGACTGAAGTCCTTTGGAGTGCAGGGAGTGCTCCTGAAGACCTTCTTCGACTGTGTAGTGGCATCGACCGTATTCAACGGAGTGGTCTGCTGAGGCAGCAGTGTTTCCATTGCTGAAACCTCAGGTCTTTTCTTCCTGCTGCGATTAGAACGTACAACTGTCATGGTCTGTAGTAGAGCTTCATGTTCTTAGAGTCTAGATTTATATTGTTTGGACTTATTATCATGTGTGTTTTTATTATGCTATTTTACTCTTACTGTATCTGTTCTTTGAACCTTGCTGTAACAATTGCAAGTGTCTCCATTGTGAGATGAATAAAGGAATTCTATTCTATTATTTTCTAAAGCATTAGGCATATATCCCGAGTTGCACGTATATTATGATAGGTGAGACTCAACAAACTATCTTTAATGTGTATAATAGGCTTTCATTGTATCACAATGCAGTAGAACACCAGTACTCATCAGCAACTTGAACATAACTGGCAGTTTAATGTACACTATAAAATGAATGTGATCTAAGCATCAACACTCACATTCTGGGCTGGTTTTTGCAATGATACTCGCTGCCTGGAGTCCACCGATTATAATGTGACATAGCTGCAGCTGGTTCAGCATAGAAATGACATGTTCTGTCCAGTTGCTTGTTTGTCCCAGTTGCCATGAGGCAAGATCAATATTGGTGCCCCCTAAATATCTTCATCAGTAAGGTGTCTGCTTCTACTGGAACAGGTCATGGTTTCAAATACAGGGTGTGACATTTGTAAAAACTGTTTGTTTAGAATCAAGAAAGTGTGATGTGTATTGTCCTGCTAGGAGGGGGAGTCAGCCACAGAAGCAATTCACTGATTCAAACTAATTGGGGAGGAGAAGTGCCCCCTTGGGAGCAGCAAATGACTCCATTGCCTCCCATAGTTTAAGCCTCTGCTTTTGTCTTTTGTATTTTTTTTTTCAATGTTTTAATGACACTATCCAAGTTTTATGTGTGCAATGGCGAAACATTTGGATGGAAATTTTAGGATTGCAGTAAACATGTGAGTTTGCATGTTCCTCCGAGTTGTAAAAATGTGCGAGTTTAGCTAAAACTGTTAGTAGACAACCAGGACTGTGCAAAATGTGTAAAGCTTAATAGCTGAACACCAAATGTTGGACTTAAAAGTACTGGACATACTGAAAGAAACTTTACCAATTGTTGAGATATCAAGAGTTCTGAATCTGCTGTATAAGATTTAGGGATTCTGTATTTTTCAACAATTTACTTGTTGCATAACGCAGTGATAAGTGTTTCCAGGGCTATATAGAACATATCTTCTGCTGAGTTAGTGGCTCTCGTAAGAGGCTGTCACATTGATGATTGAAAAGTAAATGAAGTAAATGATATAGTACTTGTGTATTATCACGGCGCCCAAGTTTCTTACGTACGGCACCGTAGGAAAATCGCATCGCATGGGCCATTGTAAGGGCCGTGCGGTGCGATTTTTCAATGTAATTTATTCACTGCTCTCTTAGCCCCGGGGGATCGCATCGCATCACATCACACCTCCCGCAAAATCGAATGTGATCGCATGCGATTGTATAGGGTGTGCGATGCCATTACATTAGCTATACAATAATATCATTGTATGACACAAAAAGAGGTTTTAGCCCCCCCCCTCACTATCCACGCCACCCCGAAGCGTGGCGAGCGGCGGTGGAATGCGTCCTCCGACCTTTTCCTACCCCCACTATCCACGTCGGCGTGGAGTTGACTCTATATAGTGTGGCGAGCCCACACTATATAACATCAACTCCACGCCGACATGGATAGTGGGGGTATGAAAAAGTCGGAGGACGTGTTCCTTGCGGGGCTCACTGCACTCACCATGTTTCGGGGTGGCGTGGATAGTGGGGGGGCCTAAAACCTCATTGAATGTCATACAATGATATTATTGTGTAGCTAATGTAATGGCATCGCAAACACTATAAAATCGCATGTAACCGTATGCGAATTTGTGGGAGGTGCGATGCGATCCCTCGGGGCTAACAGAGCAGTGAATAAATTACATAGGAAAATCGCATCGCATCGCACGGCCCTTAAAATGGCCCATGCAATGCAATTTTCCTATGCAGAATAGCCCACTACGCAAATGGCTTAATGGCCGCCGTGATATTACACAAGTACCAATGATATCTGTTGCTATAACTTTACTGCTACTGTAGCATTGGACCCAGCTTACAGACAGCTTTGTTGACAGTGGACTATCAACATAGACTTCAGTGTTCAAGCTCCTGCTAGGTTTAGTTCCTGTCATTATTATTTATATTGGATGACCCTACAATATGGCTGCTTCTACGGCGGTATCAGAGAGAGACAAGAAGAAATCATCACTTGAAAATACAAAAAAAATCCATTACTTTCTACACAATCCATTGGGAATATGCCATGTGTTGTCTATTTCCAGCAATTGTCCAACTACCACCAGAAATTTTCCACTGTCACAGAAAGGACCGTACTTATAATTTGGAAAACTTTAATCACATGATATAAGTAAATATGACACACCAAACTCATGATAAATGTATCTAGAAATTCAATATATGTCTAGACTTGCTTTTTTCAAACAAAATGATTGTAATAGCGTTTTCTTTCCTCTCTTAGGACTTTATCTGAAAAGAAAGTAAAAGGTTTAATGTTGCGTTACCTTGTTTAGAGAACCTTGGTGGATATTATTCCACGGAATGTTAAAAGAAATTATTTGACAACTGTGAGTTTGCATTTTCAACAAAACAAAAAAAAAATCACTCAGTCAACTGGGACACAGAGAAAAATGTTCCTGCGTTTTCATAAATAAATCAAAGTGTGAATATCAAACTTTAATTTGTCTGCACACTTTTGTCAAACAGTTTTTAACAATGGGTTACTGCAGTGGTTCCCAAACTTTTTGGAATCATGGTGCCCTAGAGCATCAAATATTTTTCATGGCTCCCCTAGGCAAAATGTTTCTTATTGAGAAATTCAGGAAAAATGCATTGGTTTTGCCTGTTACATTGACCATCATTTTTTTTTAAATAGGTCCTGGACCCCAACCCATGGCAATTCGGCAAGTGTCCTGAGGCACCCCAGGGTGCCATGGCATTTTTGAACCACCGGCTTACTGCATAGAGCACAAGCACAGCTACAACAATGCACTAATGTCCACTATAAATTAAATCATGTGGAAAACTCAGCTAAAAGAAACAAAACATTACTCCAGGTGGAGATTTTAAACATTGGAGAGAGGTAAAGTGTAAAAGTGGCTCACTGCTACCAATCAGCGTCTAACTGCATTTTTGTAACAATGGGCGTGATGCTCTAAAACAGAACTGCGGTAAAAACCCCGATAACGGGGTATGCTCTAACCCCCCTTGGTTGGATCAGCGATGCGGAGGGAATTGCCATCTTTTGCTGGAGATACCCTATAGAAGCCTATGGGCTTCTTATCGCAGCGCTGTGCAAGGGATCCATCATGGATCCCTCCCAGCATGCCCTGCGGTCGGCCCCGGCTCTCCTCTGCGCATGTGCAGATGGACTCCCGGGTCGCAAAGGACAGCTCTAATCAGAAGAGCTGTCCTTTGCGTTAATAATTGGATATGTTAGAGCATATGCGATTATTAAGAATGTGGTACCCGGCGGAGAAGGGCGATGTAGGGCGGCGGATGTTACAACAGCCTGCCCACACGTGCGCGAGCCTCCTGGTCCTGTAAAGAGTTTTTTGTTGTTGTTGCAGAAAATACATGTTCAATTCAGTACACACTGAGCGATATATCGTTTAAGATATGGATGATATTGCCCGCATATCGTCCAGTGTGTAGGTCAATATCATTAATGATGCGCTGGGCCACTAATGACATCCTCTGTCCCCTGTACATGCAGCTGGATCTGGCAATATCATCAGTGACTGCAAGTATAGAGCGGGGGCAGGTGACGTCAATATCGCTCAGTGTCTATGCACCATATTGTTCTTCTGCTGTACCACCTATATAGATAACAGCGGGCATCGTTTCAGTGTGTACCCATTATCAGTCACCACACAATGGGCCTGATTCAGACCTGTTCACTAGGCTGTGTATACTCGCAGCCTAACGAACAGGTCAGCGATGCATGCCGCCCAACACTGCCCGAACCACCCTCCTCCACTCGTTAGCATGTTAGGGGATGTGTACGAGATGCGGCCGAAGGGGGGAGAAATCATTTGATGGTTGCCAACTATCAAATTATTTTACTCCCCATCGGAAAAAAAATGCAGTCTAAGCTGACCATAGATCCTCGGGGGCGGGCGTCATGTGACGTCAGTCTCCCGCCCAGAGCAGACATTGATCCACCTGCGTTCCCAAGGGAATTTTTAGCTTTTTTTCATGGAGATGCCCATAAAATGCAGGCCGTTCCCCTGCTGCGCATGAACAGACCCACCCACCAACAAAAACAGGGATGAATTCGGAACTGGTCTGAATGGGCCCCAGCCTAGGATGCACGCGGAGACTGTACCGGTCAATGTGAGATATGACTCGTGTGCATTGTGTGACTGAGTCTGTATATGGATCAGAAAATAACTTTCATAATTATAGGTTAATTGGCTCCTGACAAAAATAACCCTAATGTGTTTTTGTGATGTGATACAGGATATACCTTGTAAGCAGAGGCGTAACTCTAGGAGGCAATGGAGTCATCTGGTGCCGGGCTCCTGCTCCCAAGGGGGCACCTCTCCTCCCCTGCAAATTTAAATCATTTCATTGAAAGCCTTTAATATCTCCTCTGTGGATGTCTTCGCCTTGTAGTAGGACCACTAGGACCAGACATCACACTCTCTTTATTTAAAGCATAACATACAGATGTAGCCCCTGTCATCCTTGGCCGGGGCTCGCCAGAGCATCCCCCCTGGCGAGCGCCGGCGGACAGGGGCTACACTGAACTGGGACGCGTCTCACACGCACGCGCATCCCAGTCTGGCGGCACAGCAGGTCCCTGCCTGTCTCTGCTTCAGGGAGATGGGCAGGGTTTTGGGGGGGGGGGGGGGGTCGGGGCGGTGAGGGGGACCGGCGGCGTTGTCACGGGGCACGCGAGCGGGAACCGCCGGCTGGCGGGGCTGGTGAAAGTATCGCCAGCCCCTGCAAAGGCTAAGCCGTCTCCAACTGTACAGAACATACTTACACACATGCATACATATATTTATTTAAGGTGCTGTGCATGTGTGTGTGTGTGAGGGGGGGGCACCAATTTTTATCTTGCCTCCGGGCAACTGGGGCAAACTTACCCCACTGCTTGTAAGCTCTACCGAGGCTAAAAATTCTCTATAAACTGCTATGGAATACAGTACGTGTGTGCTACTGTACATAAAAAACGTAATAAATAAAATATGGAAGTATACAGAAGCAATATGTCTCTTTAAATGTAGACTGCACAAATACTGCAGTGGTAACAGAAAGCTAGGCTTAATGCAGATTTGCCTGAAGCTGTTCTATTGGAATTACACAAATGCCATGAAATGGTAATAAATCACGTTCCGGCAAACAGAAGAGGAGTTAATGCAAATAAATTGTGACTGTGTCGAGGCATCTTCTATATACATATATATTAGATGCTTTACAAACAGAATATCTAAATGCAAAATAAACTTTTAGGAGCCGTGTTAAATTGTTGCTAAATCCTTTATTAATATGAAGGATATGTTCTTATTGTGCATACTCTAGGTTTTGTCTCCGCATAGAGATAATAAAGTTATTATTTTCTTTTATTTATAAGGCGCCACAAAGTATCTGTAGCACTATACTTGAGAAAACACACAATACAAGGTCATCTGTATAAATATATCACCCAGACATTACAGGGGCAAAAACAAAACAATTAAATAATTCTATAACAAAAGGACAGTGGTCTAGCTAGGTGCCATGGTGCCCGGAGCAAGGGCATGTTTCGCGCCCCCTCCCCCCGATTCGTCGTAGGCGGGCCTCTTGTGTGGTGAAAAGGGGGTGTGGCCTAACATTATACATACTATATAACAAACCGTAATGCCCATTACACATCTGACACATAAGTGCCACTTACCTACATGCTCATTGCTAGGAACTTCATGCTCGATGCCAAGGGAGACTGAAATTGCTCATTGCAAAAGGGGACTAAAAGAGCTCATTGCCAAGGGGTACTGCAGCCTGCCCGCTCCCCGCTGTGGCCAGCTGAGCCTGTCCACTGCTATTTTCAATTCAAGCACCAATTGGCTAGCGGTCCAGCAGGAAACTTGATTTGAAAATAGAGGCGAACTCCGGTAGCCAGAGTTTTATATGCACGGCTCAGGTGCCCTGTGATCTTTTGGTGCCAGGAGCTCGTGCTCCGCCGGCTCTACCCTCGCTACGCCCCTGCAAAAGGCAGAAGGGGTCATGGGGACTATATACTAAGCTTGAGAAAAAATAAAGTGGACAAAGGTATAGTACCAGCCAGTCAGCTTTTTTTTTTTTTTTTTATATATTCTTTATTGGATTTTAAGAAAATTACATATACATACAAACTATTAAAAACAACAAAACAGTCGAGTCCATCAGTTCTTGTTTCGGCGGTTTGCCGTCCCTCGCCTATTGCACCTGGCATCATCAATGTTAGATTTACTCGTTTTAATTCCATGTTTTTACCATGTGCTGTCGCTACTATTGTGGCAATCCCTCTGGGATTTATTAGCTACTTACAGACGACCTTCTCTTGAATGGGTGAGGTCTAATCTCCCTTAGCTTTGTAGTATGGTGCCTTGTCATTAACACAGTGTAACAGTGCCAAGTTTTCCTATACAGATGGGGCTTGTCCCATCTTTGCAGGGCTGGCATTTCTAACGCCAGCCCCGCCATCTCCACCAGGGGGCGCATGTGCACGAGATGCTCGCGCGCCCCCAGGCAATGGAGCCTGCCTCTGGTCCCCGCCGTCACCGCAGGTGCCCGTCTCCCTGAAGCGGAGATGAGCAGGGACACGCAGTGTCCCCGCCGAGAGACAGGGATGCGCGTGCGTGTGAGACGCACGTGCGTCCCAGTTCAGTGTAGCTCCTGTCCGCCGGTGCTCGCCAGCGGGGTGGGTCTGGCGAGCCGTGGCCAAGGATGGCAGGGGCTACATCTGTATACAGTGTTTTACTTATTGGTATATAACCTATTACTATAATTAATTACATTTTCTCAATTTCAATTCTTAATCGTGTCTGTGTAATTAATTTTTACTGTCATTATACATCCTGTATATGTTTATATTCATTAATTTTATCTCAATTGTGATTTAATTGTGCCTTGTCAAACTCATATTCCTTATCCCTTCTTTATTCTATATTTATTTAAGTGTTCCTAGAAATCCAATATTTCGAGGTTTTCCACCTTTCCCATATTCTATCGTGCTTACTTAGTGTGTTTCTACTAATACATATTTCTCTTGTTCCACCGTGTAATTAACCAGTGATATCCATTTATTTATAGCTGGACCCGTTTTTGCCATCCATTACCTAGATATTATCACGTTTTCCCAAAATTCTGCCACCAAATAACATTCCCAGAGGAGGTGGAAAAAGGTGCCTGGATGTTTTTTTGCACCTGGGACAGTTTAATGAAGACAAACCTCCATATTTAACCATTCTGATAGTTGACAAGTAGGCTCTATGCAGGACGAATAATTGCACTTGCTGTACCCTTATGGCATTTGTAGCCTTGGGCACTAGTGATATAGCAGCCTGCAATTCCTCCTACCCAATTGGCCCCACATTCTCCTCCCACTTATCCTTTAGCTTCTTTAAGTAGTCACTCGGGGTCTCCCTCGCCATGGTTTTATAGATCCTAGAGGTCTTTTTCTTATTGCCGGCTTTTATGATTTTTTTAATCGGCTGTAAACATCGAAAGAAGTATGTCTGTGGTAACTCAAATTTGTTCTTCAGCTGAATAAATTACTTGAGTCCAATGTCCAGATATAACTGGCTAAGATTATTGACCAAGTATGGGCCCCATACCTACTTTAACTGTAACCCTTTCAGATCCCCTAACATCCACTTATACTCAATTGGGTGCTGTGGGTCTATATCTTCATAGCCGATTATTTTGTTCGCTTCCCTCCACACTTTAATAGCCTGGACTACCAGGGGGGGTCCCTGCGTGTTATATGTCCCTGCAGTAGTCTGGATAGCGGTTTAGTCCCTGGGGTTGATATATTTGCCAAGTCTGTTACCATCTTGCTGCCCAAATCTTCTTCCACCCATGCCATCATTTGTGCTAATTGGGCAGCTATAGAGTAGCTTCTAAAATCCGGGAGACCCAAGCCCCCTTCATCTCTTTCACGAATAAGAACATTAAGCCGTATCTTAGTTCTTGTGTTATTCCAAATAAAGGATGAAATTACGCTATTCATTCTTCTAAAAAGTGAATCGGGGAGATAAATTGGAGATTTCCCCTGAACTCCCCGGCAGCTTCCCAGAGACAATAGATCTTATGTGTGTAATTTCACATAATATCTATCGCAGGGTTGCCTACTTTCTTATTCTCCTCTCCGGGAGAAGCCCGGAGAGGAGAGATTCAGTAGCCGCTCAGGGGGCGGGGCTTAGGCGTGACATCACTAAGCCCCGTTCCCCATGCTGGTAAACCAGCGAATTCAGGGATCTCCGTGGAGGGGGCGGGGCTAAAATGACGCAATTGTGTCATTTTAGCTCCGCCCCCTCTTCTAAGACCAGAGGATTGCGGCATTTTAATGCCGCGATCCGGGGGACAGCGGGGGTCCCCCCTGAATCCGGGAGGGTTGCCCACCCTTCCGGGGGGCCGGGAGGGGGCCCCGATTTTCGGGAGACTCCCGGATTTCCGGGAGGGTAGGCAACCCTGATCTATCGTATGATCTGAAACTCCAGCATACTGTGTGCATCACATAAGATCATACTATCCATCTCATGACCTGTGGGCCTGCGCATCGGAACATAATCGTACCAAAACAACTCACGATATGTACAAAAACAATAACACAATGCATCGTACGAGCCGTGGAAATCGTGCATGTGGGCCTGAAATCGTTCTAATGTATGACCAGCTTTGTGCTGATAATTCAATAAAGAGGAATGATGGCAATGTAGTCTGCATCATAGGTAAATACAGATTATTAGTAATAGTGCCAGGATCATTTTCTAATACAGTCATAAATCGCTCTGGTTAATTTTCTACCCATTTGCAGGAGAGCTGGATTATCTCCACACCAGGGAAAAGAGCAGTGGAATACTGTATGTCATCTAACAAAGAGGTTATACAGTATTACACTTTCCAGCAGTGGCGTAACTACTGAATGTACTGCCCCCCGCAGCAAATCTTTCGGTGCCCCCCCGCCACATTGTGGCCGTACCTGGTCTGTCTGGGGTCACGGTCTCGTCTCTCCCGGCGCTGGCTCCTGCTGCTATAATGAAAAGTGACACTTAGAAAATGGCTGCCCCGATACTGCAGACAATTTTTAAGGATGCTAAAGGAGGCCGCATCCTCAAAAGCATAATTTTTGAGACAGTTGCAGTAATTAGTTTGCCCGACCCTCCTCAGGTGGTGTAAGTGTAACTTGCTGCGGTGCCTTCCTTGAACAGTGAGCTCCAAATGCAGTTGTCAGCCATCTTATACATATTTTTATTATGTACATATTTATCTGCAACAGTTAACATCTATAAAACAAAATAATAATAATAATGATATACATCAGAACATTTCTGAAAATGATCAGTGCCACTGAGCTTTGAAACCGAGTCTCGCCACGGGATTGATCTCTGGAATGTGCGTGGTCATTATGTATGGGAGGTGAAATAAAAGGTTCTCTCTAATAACTAGTTCAGAGCAAGGTGATGAAAGAGGTTAATGTAGTGCTGTCTTCTAGCAGTCGTGCCTCAGATGTGTGGCACATTCAAAGGATAGACAAGAATAGATTATTGTTCAGTTTAATGCACTCTCCAGCCAGACAAATTACTGCGCATCCACATTCACAGAAAATTCTCCTACCCTGCATGGCATCATGGGAAACAACTGCAGAACAGTCCAATAAATTGCTTTCAAATGTTAAGAAATGGTTGACATTTTGAAACTTGGGAGGGTTGGTATGTGACTAAATATTATAAAAAATAAAAGAAAGAGAGAATACACCAATACACGAATACACAAAGATATGCAATTATAAAATGGTCAGGGTCAATGGCCTCTTAAAGATATAATAAAATAAGTATAAAGGAAAGGAAGGGGAGGGGAAGGAGAAAAAAAAAAAAAAAAGAAAAGAAAAAAATTATTCTTGAGTAATAATCACAAGCAAAAAAAAAAAATACACATTATAATGTTACAAGAGGAATACAAAAGTATTAGGATATTTGTTCACTTTGGTTTTTTTTTTTTCACCTTTTCACTATTATAACTTTCAAAATGTCTTGATGCAACAGTAACCCAGAAAAAGGGGATATCTTGAGCCCTCAATAGTTAAATGCCCTTGAACAATAGTAATCCTTACTTCATTTAGATGAAATGAACCAGACGCAATAAAATAAGCTCGATCTGGACTCATAGCGATAAGTATATCCATCTAACACAGAAAGGGTACGGTTCTCCGAATTGTCTATGAAATGTATGCACATTGTAGTGGCCGAGGAACGCAGGTTGTGTTTGTATGTCAGTCTTGTATAAGTACTAAGTAAATGTATGTTATTGTATTGTCTGGTTGTACTCTTTTTTGTCTTTTATATTTGATTGTATGCTATGGGGAAAAAAAAAATTAATAAAGATTATATTAAGATAAGAAATGGTTGACATAAAATGCCCCTATCTTTATTTTTATCATCTGTATCTGATTATATAACTCTGCAAGGGTCATGAATTGTAAGTGTTTTTTACTTGTAGAGCCTGCAGAGGGCGGAGATAGGTGTGAGCTGTAGTTGCACAAGGGAGGAGAGTGCTTTGTAATTCAGTATTTTTAGGCCTTGTTGTAGCTTGTTGCTTGGCAACGGAAGCTATCTATGCTTCAGTCCTGCAGTGTGCCCTAAGACGTCTCTGTTCCTGCACACTCTGGGTCCTGCTGCTAAGGTACAGAACTGTAATGCATTTCAATTTATGGGGCATACATATGGCTTATTCTGGTTGTCAGCAAACTTGTAAACTTTCTGGTATATACTGTGTGATAAAGTGGATTGATAAACAGCAGGCCAATCAGCTCCTACCTGACATGTCACAGACAGGAGATGATTGGCTGGTTGTTTATCACTCTCCATTTTATCACTTTTTGAAGCTTGATACCTCTGGTCCACAGACTTTAGTTGGTACATAGTAACATTGACATACATAAACTGTTTCCAATTGACCATGCTATCCCTTTAAACTGGGAGTCTCGTGAATTACACAGGTTTTGCGTTTGGCTGACTTCAAGCCTGTATTTCATTTAGTTTTAATCAGCCACAGAACCTGTGTATAGTGTTCCTGTTTATAGGGATGGAATGGTATGAATACTAATGCACACCCTCCAACATTTGTCGGGCAGAAATTGGTACAGGGGGTGGGGAAGGGGGTGTGACCATGTGTGAAGTAGGCGTGGTCACAGTTAAAGTGGGCGTGCCTCCCTTTCCGAATGTGTAATGTGTGTTTTTTTTCAATAGGACTCCCACCACTCTAGTAAATGGATTTTAGCATATACAACAACCCTGCCCCACACATGCTGATGCTGTGCTATTTCTGCTGCTTACCTTCCCCAGCAGTTCAGCTTAGCATCAGTTCCCAGTCCCCCCCTACTCCTTGTCCGGTATAGTCAGCACGCGTTCACGGGTATCGGTCGCTTAGGGTGCGAGTTACGAGCAGGGCTTTCACCACTGTTGCCGCAGAGTTGAGCACCGGGCGGGCAGGAGGGAGAACAGCGGTGACAGCGTCTAGATCACCGGCACTGACACCCATCCCAAGACTGGGCACCTGTCGGCAACAGGAGGACTTCTCTCCGGGGGTGCAATGCTTAGGAGGGAGGGGGCAGAATATGGCTGTACGATTCAGTAACGGGCACAGTGCAGGGTTAGGGGGTACAGTAGTGTGTGTAGGACAGAATACTGGGTGTAGGATTAGGGTTGCAGCAATACTGTATTTGGTGCTGGCATACCTTGCGAGATCAAGTATTCTTTTCCAGCCACTCCCCCTCTCAGCTAACGCTGCCGGAAGAGCAGCACAACTGTGAAACTACAAATATAAAACTACAACTCCCAGAGTCGGAGGAGCTGGCTCCAAAAAACGGTACATTCGGTACAGTTAGATTTAGCCGGTACAGACCATTAAAAAAACGGTACTGTACCGGCTAAATCGGTACAGTTGGAGAGTATGCTAATGACATTAATTGCCCAAGTAAAATAGATACATTACAGTGTCCAGCAGCACAGGAACCTTTCTTCTTTCCCGTCTCATAGATAGCATAGTTGCCAGTAACCCTTTGAGTACCAACACCACTGAGAGATGTGAAAAATATCCACTAAAAAGGCCAAATGAGATTTGTTGCAAATTCATATAACAACATTGTTTTGAAATATATAATAATGGTGCTTAAATAATAATAATAAAGATGCCCAAACACGGTACATTTTGTGCTAGATCTCCTCGCATGTAGTATTGTTGTTTATTTATAAAGTGGCAACATAGCAGCAATAGTACACCAAGGGGATGCCGTAAAGTTTCCCACATGGTGCGATTTTTGGATGTGTTTTGAACTTTTAAATTCAACCCGCATCACTTTTAGTTCAAATCGCACCGTACTTCTTTTGGCTTGCAATGCAATACGCACCCTCGCATAGTTCATATCATATTCCAAATAAGGGGGGGCCCTATTCAATGCTGTCTTCCCCGATAGCGTGTGCCCAAATTGTTGAGCTCCCGGCCGCAGCTCTGCGATTTCTGCCCGCATCTCGCGTCCACATCCCATTTTCGGTGCTCGGCAGGCGAGCCGGCCAAGAACGGGACCGGGTCACAGCTGTCGGGCTAGCCCGACAGTTGTGACGCCGGATTGAATTGTGTTCACTAGTATAATAAAGCAGCCAGAATTTACCCCTGAATTGGGCCCATTGTTATGGGGCATACACAAGGGGCGATTACAGCCCCATTTCTAAGCGATCTGTCTAGAATTGAAGCACGGATCGCTCTGTGTGTATGGCCCCCGGCGATGGAGATGCGCAATCCCACGAGTCACTACCGCCAGACAAAAATATTACTGCATGCAGTATATATCTAGTCATTGTTATATCTGTAAGCTATACATTATTGTGGAATGTCTTAAGGTCCCCATCGACTAGGGCGAGATACCCCGCCAACTCACTCTGCAGCTGTCGGGCGGCAGGATCACATATGATACTGCACATTGTAGGCGGTCCTTTGTCCAGGAGCCAGGTGGTTGGAGTCCAGTTGAACATGTTTTGCGCTACTCATGAACAGAACTGCCAAATGAAAACTACTATATGTCCATATCTCCCCAGTCAGATTGCTAGCTTTAGGAAAAAACAAATACATATATGTATTAGTCTTAAGGAGTTAGCACATTATACAATAGGGAAAGCAATGTATTTTTTTTTATTTTTTATATCTTGCCTAGAACTACTCAGGCTTTATCTAATTTGACATCTAAAACATTATGTTGTCATTCTATAAATTCTGAGAGTAATCATTATAAGCCCCTGTCATCGGTGGTTTGGCAGATGTTTGAGGAGCTCAGCGCACTTCCAGTACCTTGTGCGCCAATCCATCATTATCTCACTTCAAGTGGCTGTAAATCATTTACGAGTGTTAGCAGCTTTCTATATAAATGCCATTACGGATGTTCGTGTAGAATGCTTTTTATATCATGCTTGACAACATCAGACAATGAAAATGTACATTTGGGTGCTTAGTGTGGGTACTGTCGCTATTTTAGTAATGGATATTTAGAGATATTTTGTGCAAACATTGTCCTTCTTTTCTGCAATTGATCAGAATATTTTTTCAGTATTTATTGCTTTTAAGATGATTTATTCTTTGAGAAGATTTTGTATCTATACTACACAATATTATAAAGAAATGTAAAGGAAAAATGGTCCCATTTGCAAATGTGCAACTGATTTAGTACTTATTTCACTTTGTGATGTGTTGTTGTTGGACTTGCACACTGATGTGCCACTGTGTATTGTAAGAGCTCACCTGAAAGCCTTTTTAACCATTCATCTTTCACTTAAAATCAAAATGATTTTTCTCTATAAATCTATGATAAACCAAAACCAAAATAGATGACACTTGACATGTAGTTAAAAGGTTATGGAGTATATTCAATTGATGCATTCCATCATTCTTTTGCCGGAATGGATCCGGCATCCATTATGCAATTCAGTGGCCAAATCCGGATGTCGGATTTGGCCGATGATTGACACTCACCTGGCTGACGCTCGGACCGGGTGAGCGCGGCAGCGGAACATGGCGTAAGGCAGTGGGAGATGGTGCGAGGCAGCGGGTACCCGAGAGGGAGCCTGGATGGAGCCGGGTGAGCTGCTCTCACCCGACTCGGCGGCGGGTATGTAAGGGAGTCTTGGGAGGGTGTTGGAGGGTGCGGGCAGCGGCATGAGGGTGCGGGCTGCAGCGTACAGGAGGACAGCGCTGTGTAAGCTGCTGCTGCTCACACGGCACCATCCTCCCTGCCTCAATCCGGCATCTTGTTATGCCGGATTGAAAATGACGGAAACACCGCCAACACCTTTCAGTGTTGGCGGTGTTTCCGTCAAAAGCTTTCTCGGTACTTGTGAGTTATCTGGGCGTCCGATTTTGGTACTAGATCGCATACGATATCGCATGCGATATCGCATGCGATTTGCGATTTGCATGCGATTTAGCATGCGATTTGCATAAGATTTGCTATTAATTTCATTACCCCACTATCCCCAAAGTGTGTCTATCAACGTGAACCCGAAGCGTGTCGAGCGCAGCGAGCCCGCGAGGGGCGGCGGTACGCGTCCTCCGACCTTTTCATTCCCTACTATCCACTAGGGCGTGGAGTGAGAATAGAATAGTGTGGCGAGCGCAGCGAGCCACCGAGCCCGAAGCGTGGCGAGCGCAGCGAGCCCCGCGAGGGGACGCGGACACCTTCACAGATATCCGCGTGCCCTTGCGGGCTTCACAGGTGTCCGCGTCCCCTCGCGGGGCTCGCTGCGCTCGCCACGCTTCGGGCTCGGTGGCTCGCTGCGCTCGCCACACTATTCTATTCTCACTCCACGCCCTAGTGGATAGTAGGGCATGAAAAGGTCGGAGGACGCGTACCGCCGCCCCTCGCGGGCTCGCTGCGCTCGCCACGCTTCGGGTTCACGTTGATAGACACACTTTGGGGATAGTGGGGTAATGAAATGAATAGCAAATCTTATGCAAATCGCATGCTAAATCGCATGCAAATCGTAAATCGCATGCGATATCGCATGCGATATCGTATGCGATATCGAATGCAAATCGCATGCAAATCGTAAGTACCCAAATCGGACGCCCAGATAACTCACAAGTACCGCTTTCTCTTAATTGAGTAGTTATGGTGCATCAGCCAAATTAACATCACTTCTACATCAGAATAAAAGGTCTAGAATGATTAGACTGCAAGTGTATGTTTTGTACTTGGCTCTGTAAAAGGGTCTTCATATTCCCAAGATGGTCACTGTTTTACTGGAGCGCCACAGTACTTTTACACCATGTAATATTGACTTCTCTTTATTCTTTGTCACCTGTATACATTTCTCTTCACTTGTATCCTATTATCTTTAATAAAACCTACTCTGGTTTGGAATCCCCTTGCTACAGTAACATCAGAAAATGAACCTAAAAAGTGCAGGCATCCACTAATAACACTAATGTGATGCTACCCTGCATGTGTACAAGTGGTACTGCACATGTGCCTTAATGGTCTAGTTATGCTAGTCAAAGTGATTGGCAGCCAGGGAGTGTTTGTGGGCGGTAACGGGGTCAGTGGCCAGTCCAGTGCAGGTGGGTTGCAACCTTTTTATGGGTGTGTCACACCTAGCAAATGTGATCCCTTATACAGTTAAAATGGCTCCAGAGCTTTACATCGGACAACCATATTGTGCTACCATTCGGTTACTTGGATGGACGATTATTGATTCTTTATGCACAAGTGGGAAATCTCAGATGCCTACTCTGGGCTTCTTAATACAAATCCTGGCAGCAGGTATAGTTTCACACCTCCACTGCATATGGAATCACAGCTCCTAAAGGGATTTACTTCTATCTCTTAAAGGTATAATATATTCATAAGTCACATTTACTATGTAAAATACAATAAAATACAGACAAAAAATACAAATGTAATCGCATACAAACACCCATCTTCTTTTCCTTTAAATAACAAATAGAATTTTTTGTAACTTTCACAAACAAATGTAAATACTTCATTAACTAAAAAGTAAAAATCAGCAATGTGAATAGCTACTGTAGCCACAAGTTCATAATAGCTACTCTACTGATCAGAAATGACCGATACCATCACTGTATAGCAGGCATGTCCAAACTGTGGCCCTCCAGCTGTTGTGAAACTACATATCCCAGCATGCCTTGCCATTGTTTTTGCATTCCATAATAGCAAAACTGTGGCAAGGCATGATGGGACATGTAGTTTCACAACAGCTGGAGGGCCATAGTTTGGACATGCCTGCTGTATAAGGATACATAATGATGACCAAAGGCCCCCATAACCCTAACCCTCCCTCTCCGCTGTCCAGCACTAACCCTAACCCTCGTTCCACACTGCCTATTCCTAAACCACCCCACAGCCTAACCCTTACCACCCTTCTGTCCTTACCCTCAGTCCCCCTGCAGTGGTTGTGGTCTATTTTATTACTGGGGTGATATTCAAAATCAGCCATACAGATGTGTCCTCCATCATTGTTGCTGCAGTCACATTAAAGCCTGTCTACTCGAACCTAGTCCCGAGCTCGTTAAGGGACTAGTATCGTACAGAGGCTAGATCCGGAATGATGCATTTGAAACTTTTATCAATAGATATGTAAATACGGACTAGTTTATAATTCTCACGTGATACAATGATGCAATATTAAATGACATTTTGGAAAAGAACATTTATTGTAGAGATGTGCACCGGCCACTTTTCGGGTTTTGGGTTCTGATTACCTTGAGGTTTTGGGTTCTAATGGGTTTTGCCAAAACACCTCCTAAGTGTTTTGTGTTTGGATTTCTTGGGTTTTGGGTTCTGATTTTTTTGTTAAAAAAGCATAAAAACTGCTAAAATCGCAGATTTTTTTTTTTTTTTGCTCCTACGCTATATTAACCTCAATAACATTAATTTCCACTCATGTACAGTCTATTCTGAACAGCTCACACCTTACAATATTGTTTTTAGGGCAAAAGTTTGCACCGAGGTAGCTGGATAACTATGATAAGCCACACAAGTGTGTGGCACAAACACTAGACTGATATGGCACACTTAGCATCCCCTCTAGGCTGATACTGCACACCTAGAATTACCCCTGGACTGATATGGCACAGGTAGCATCACCCCTGGACTGATACGGCACATTTAGCATCACCCCTGGACTGATATGGCACACTTAGCATCCCCCCTAGTCTGATACGGCACACCTAGCATCACCCCTGGACTGATATGGCACAGGTAGCATCACTCCTGGACTGATACGGCACATTTAGCATCACCCCTGAACTGATATGGCACACCTAGCATCCCCCCTAGTCTGATACGGCACACCTAGCATCACCCCTGGACTGATATGGCACGCTTAGCATCACCCCTGGACTAATACAGCACACTTGGCAGCACCCCATGAATTATACGGCAGACTTGGCTTACCCCAGGATTATACGGCACAGATGGTGGCACCCCTGACCTGATACAGCACACATGGAATTATACGGCACAGATGGCGGCACCCCTGGACTGTTACGGCACACATGGCGGCAGGCATGGAATTATACGGCAGACAAATTCCTGCAGTAAAAATAAAAATGTGTATTCTTTTAATTATAAAAAAGAGCAGCACACCTTACTTAGCAACACCCCATGAATTATACAGCACTCTTGGCTCACCCCTGGACTACAGCGCATTTAACAGCCCTTGCAGCTTAATTTTATTTTCATTTAAAAAAAGGGCAGCTCCCCTGGTCTGATATGGGACACATGGGGCACCCCTGGAATTATACGGCACACATGCGGGCACCCCAGGACTGATACAGGACACATGGGGGCACCCCTGGACAAATACAGCACACATGTGGGCACCCCTGGATGGATACAGCACACACGTGGGCACCCCTGGACTGATAGTACTGGTAGCCAGTGGAAACAGCAGATTGGAATTATATACTGCAATAAATACTGGTAGCCAGTGGCAACAGACTGGAATTATATACTGCGATAAATACTGGTAGCCAGTGGAAACAGCAGACTGGATTTTTAGATACTGTGATAAATAATACTGGTAGCCAGCGGCAACAGCAGACTGGAATTATATACTGCGATAAATACTGGTAGCCAGTGGAAACAGCAAACTGGATTTATATACTGTGATAAATAATACTGGTAGCCAGCGGCAACAGCAGACTGGAATTATATACTGCGATAAATACTGGTAGCCAGTGGCAACAGCAGACTAGAATTATATACTGCAATAAATAAAATACTGGTAGCCACTGCCAGTGGCAACAGCAAACTGGAATTATATACTGTGATAGGTACTGATAGCCAGGGGCAACAGCACACTGGAATTATATAGAATAGAATAGAATAGAATAGAATCAACTTTATTGGCCATGTATGCTTGCGCACACTAGGAATTTTTTGTGGATTTACAGTGCAGCTTTTTGTGGATTTACAGTGCAGCTGTGGATTTACAGTGCATACTGCAATAGGTACTGGTAGGCACTAGCCACTGGCAACAGCAGAGAGCAGACTGCAGCAGACACTAGGCAGTGCAGGGCAGGCAGTGGCACTAGCAGCACCAGTGGACTATCACACTGTGACAGAATATACAGGAGCAGACTCAGCAGAGGCAGGCCCCAGCACAAAGGAGAGACAGAACACAGCACCAGTCATCCTTGCAATGGTGATGTCTTGATCACTGAGCAGAGACACAGTACACAGCAGCACAGGCCCCAGCAGAGACCACACACAGCAGCAGCACACCCTTCCCTACCCTTCTCCGAGATTGGAGTGAAGATGGCGGCGCGAGGTTGCGGAATTTAAGGGTTCCGTGATCTCGCGAGAATCCGACGCCGGGCGATGACGTTTTGCCCGTGCGCCCGGATTCGAGTAAGGCGGGAAGCGCCGAGCGCTGCTCGTATCTGGGCCCGGATTGATGACGTCCGTGCTGGCTCGGATCTGAGGAATCCGAGCCCGCACATCTCTAATTTATTGTATCTCATTTTATCCCATAGAAATAACAAATACATAATATAACAAAACATAAAACAACAATACCATAATCCATTAGTATTGTTGAAAAAGTTAAAGACCAACTACTGTAACAAAAAGATCGTAATAACACCCACTCCACGACACAAGGTTTACGTTTTATTTTATAGTTCTGGTCTGTGATGGTGTAAGTGACTTCATTATTATGGCTATACTCTATGAAGGTTAAGATGTTCCCAAATGACGGTTATTTGTTTGAATAATCTTTTCAGCACCGCACAGAAAGAAATATAACCTTGTCTAAGCATTATCGCTCTATGCTTTAACAAGTACAAGGTAATCAAATGTAAACCACAAACTTGAGAAACAAGGATTCTGAAACTAAGGAACAATGCAATGTTCAACAATTTTCGGAGCTCAGGAAAGAATATGTTCTAAAATGTGGAAATCAACCCAGTGACAGTGCTATGTGTTTTTTTCCAGGATACTTTAACAATGTCTGTAGACCATCTGGAGCAGTTTTTGAAGGACGTAGATGAAATCGGTAAGTCGATAAATATTACTAATTGGTTTTTGAAAAACACTATCTAGACACAGTGTCAACATTATAGGATATACAGATGTGTCCTTTTAGATCCTGTGATGCGTATGCATTGTAGAACACAGCAGCATAGCAGGACACATGAGTGGACCTGCTTCCATTATACATATACTTCAATGTACCCTCTGCCCATTGAAATCTATGGGATCAAGTGGCAGTGCATATGCATGCAGCAGTGCGTTTGCTTCACAATTCTGCTATAGCAAGGTGTAGCGGGACACATCTAAATTGTTGGTTCATAGAACTGAAGATGTTGCCCATAGCAGCCAATCAGATTATTTGGGTTGGGTATCACATGATGCCGGTGGTCAACATACCATCAGTGGCATCCCGACTGTCCAAATCCCAGCACATTTTAATTAGTACATTATACTAACCTTTCTCCTTACCCTTCCCTTCCCTACTTATAGTCCCCCAGAATAGCCCCACACAATAGACCCACAGAATCAGACCACCTCATTTACCTGTGTGGCTGTTGATCCACGTGACATCCAGGCAGTCCATGGTCAGGCAATATTCGTCCCTCTGTCTGAGTCCAGTGACAAGCTAGCAGCAATGCATGGTGACATGGTGAGGAACCCCTGTTCTAGAAGATAATAGCTAGATTCCTATTGGTAGCTATGGGTAAAATATCCACTTCTATAAAATAACGCTTTCAAAAATACACCCCTTAGAATGCCAACATTCACATTTATTACACCTTAATGGCAACATGGTCTGAATTTCAACAATTTAGAAGTAAACAACATAATGTCAGCATTGGCAGAATGTCAGGAGCCAGAATGGCGAAATGGATTTAAGGCTGGGATTGTGAATGCCGACATGTTAAGTGTTGACATACTGATCATGTCAACTTCCTTAAGAGGTTCCACTGCTTTGAATGTGGCCTTTGGAGTTACAATGACTGAAAGTACTTTTCCTTTTACAGCTGAAATTGTACAAGGCCTAAGTTCTGATGACGTAGCCTCTCAAGAATACGTCATTGCAAAAGCAGATCAAAAACTTGCTCTTTTAAAGAAGGAAAATGAAGATGGAATCAGGACCAAAACAAACAGAACAGTTATTAATAAATCTCCTGCTGGTTCCTTCCCCAAGTCTGTAAGTTCCCATATACCTTTGCTGTTTGTAATCATCATTGTTACTAATGCTGAATTGCTAACTGTGCTGTTTACAGACTATAGTCCAGGTGCATTACACCTTAACAAGTGATGAAGTGGGGGGTGAAAAAAGGACCAGCCAATCAGCTCCTAGCTGTAATTTTTCAAACCTAGCCTGTCACATAACAGTTGGGAGCTGATTGGCTGGTCCATTCTTACTCTTTATCACCCCCCACTTTATCACTTTTTAAGGCTTAATACACCTGGCCCTATATTTTGCACTTTAGGGTCGTTTCAGGATCACTCGTAGTGAGTCCTCAGCCTCGATGGTCGGGGGTTTGTGCGTGTGACCGGTGGGGTTTCAGGGCTTGCTAATCAGCGAACGACCGCTGCTTAACAAGCCTTGCTGAATCCAGGGGAGCTCAGACCACTAGTAAAAATGCTAATAACAAACCCTTGAAATATATTATCCTTACATTCTTTCTATGGTTATATAATGCTCCCGGAACACCTTTGGCCTTAGGGATGGCATTAACTTACCTTATCTCCTACCTAAACACTAGTGTCATTTGTAGACGTATCTATTACAATGTACAGCAATGTAGCGGTTAGTAATATGAGGCTGATTCAGAGATGGACGAAGCTTCATCGCTGCTGCATCAGTGGATGTAGCAGCAATTTGAATATTTTGGGGGGTATGAAATATCGGCACTCGCCTATTCAATGCTGCTGTTTCCGACAGCATTGAAGGCAGATTCCGACAAAGCAGATCTGACTTTAAAACATGTCCGATCTGTTTTGTCAGAAACGGCCGCGGATTGTTGAATTCACGGCTATTTTTCTACAATCCGCGGCTGTTTTTGCTAACACGCCCACTTTCCACCACTCGAGTTGCTGTCCAGCAGTGCGAAAACCGCCCAGGATTCCAACTGTCGAGTCATTCTGACAGTCGGAATCCCATATTGAATACCCTCCACTGTATGTTAATGCTGCGGTAGGCACCTAAGGGAAAAAGACATAACATCGCAGATCCGAGTGCATCTGAAGACACAGCACTGGATCATCTGCGAGACTGTCGGTCATCTGACTAACCTGCGTGTACTCAGATTGGCTCTCACCGCTCCACAGCCTGCCAATCGGGCTGCAGCACATTGAGTGCTGAGTGCAACAATACATCAGGTCCTGTGCATCATTGGTTTTGGGTGCATCTCTAAATTAGGCCCTATGTTTTCTCTTTTATATTCAATGCAACCCCTTCTTAATACACTTACCAATAGAAGTGCATCATTGCAACATGCAGGTAACGCAAATGAACAATGTGTACACTTTAATTAATTTGTTTTTATATTTTTGTGTGTTTTTGGTTCTTTCCTCGGATATGATTGAGAACCCTGATATGAACCAAGGTAAGATTATATGATTACTGCTTATATTGAGCCAAGTACTATTGTTTTGGTAATCATACTGTATATACTATATGGTACAGTTCTGGCAAACTAGTTAAAGGATATAAAATGATTCTATACATGTCACACTGATATGACGGAGTTCTGCAAACATGCTGTAGTGGAAACATCGGGAGGAGATACCTCTTGCTTTCTGTCTTGTGTGCGTTTGCCACAGGTGCTGCTGTGTTTGTGCCATTTCGACAAGAGAACGGTTAATGTCCCTTCTCAGACTCTGATTGTGTGCACCTGTGTTCTCCTCCTGATATGTCACCGTCTTCTAACTGCACATCTTTGACAGATCATTAGGCTTACCTTGTCATTACTCTGTTTCTGGCTTCCAGCTGTTTGTTCCAGCTCAGTTGACCTGCATACCTTCAGCCACTTTCTCTGGGATCCTGGCACTGTGTTTCCAGGCTGCTGGTCTAATTACTGAGCTGCATACAGCTGCAATCTGTGATTCCTTAGTACTTTTATTCTGCTCTGCTTGTACGTTCTCCTAAGCTACATTCTTTATCTCTGTAAACCTAGGCTTACCGTATTATCCCTTTAAACCAAGACACACTGAAATAATAGGTTCTATGGCTGAAACCACATAAAATTTAGGCTTGAGTTAACAGAACCTACAGATGCAGCGCCTCTCATTGTTGCGGGTCCTGGCAGTTCTATCGCCAACCGCCAGGACCCGCCATCAGATGTAAGGAGGTGCACACGCACAAGACGTTTGCGCGCCCTGTTCCGTCTGAGCCCTCCGCCGCCTCCCTGCCACTCCCCACCGCTCCCCACCCCCCAACCTGTCTCCCTGACGATGGGCAGAGAAAGCACTCCCCACCGCCGTGACGGGGACACGCGTGTATGTGAGACGCTTGCGCGTCCCCTTCAGATGGAGCACCTCTCCGCTGGCAATTCCCAGTGCTGACTGAGAGGTGCTCCATCTGTATGTCATTCATAAGTGTACTGGTTTAAAGGGATAGTATGGAATACTTGCCTACTTTTATTTGTGCCTCTTCGGGAGAAGCCTGGAGAGGAGACCCAATGCTGCACATTGGGGGCAGGCACAAGGCTGATGTCACCGAGCACCACCCCCATTCTACACACACTCCGTGATTTGCAGGACTAAAATGATGCAGCATGACTTGATTTGCACCACTTTAGTCCCAGCCCCTCCCCAAAGAGCCGCAAATTCTGGAATTTGTTTCAGCAGCTCCGGGGGCTGCGAGGGCTCTGGGGGTGGGGGCTAAGAAGGGGACCCGATTTTCGGGAGCCTCCCTGCCATTCTGGGAGGGAATGTAAGTATGAGTATGGTAAGCCCACTTAAACCTAGTCTCCAGGGTACTACTACCATGCCTCTTCATACACCTGAAGACATTGCTGGGAAAAAGAACTGAAAAATTGCATAAGGAGAATGTGTAATATACCTCCCAACTTTGCATAACTGTGAAGAGGGACCAATCCACGTGCCCCATAATTAGAGGGTGCGGCCTAACATCACAGCACTTACCCCAAGGCTGCACTTCTGTGTTTGTCACTGTGGGGGCATGCCAATGCTCTGTAACCTGCTGGCATGCCTGCTATCAGAGGCTGTGCACACAACATCTATTCACCGTTGCTCTGCTAAGCAGAGCAGCAAGTTACAGGGGACTTAACTGCAATTAGGAGATATGTAATTCATAGAATTTTGTTAAAGGCACAAGTGCTGCATCTTTGTATGCAGTGGCTGTGCTAACATATGCAACAGCCACAGGAGTTGTCTCAACTACAAATATGCCCACTCACTGCAAGCTTCTGTCATCTTCTTGTTGTGGCCATAGATGGACAATGGACCTGGTAATGGATGAGAGCAAATGACAGTTAACCATTTCTTGGAAATGTCATCTAGAAATTACCAGATTTTTGTTCCAACCAGCCAGATCTGACAGTAAATCTGTAGGTGTATGGCCATCTTAGTTTGATGAGTCGTTAACACTATGGCCCTTATTCAGATCTGATCGCAGTACAAATTTGTTCTCAAAATGGGCAAAACCATGTGCACCGCAGGTGGGGCAGATGTAACATGTGCAGAGAGAATTAGATTTGGGGGAGTTATTTTGTTTCTGTGCAGGGTAAATACTGGCTGCATTATTTTTACACTGCAATTTAGATTTCAGTTTCAACACACCCCACCCAAATTTAACTCTCTCTGCACATGTTACATCTGCCCCACCTGCAGTGCACATGGCTTTACCCATTTTGAGAACACATTTGTACTTCGATCAGATCTGAATAAGGGCCTATGGGTGAAATGTAATTGGATGAGAGAATCAGAAAGTGAGATATTTGGTAAGAAATCTCCAGTTTTTTTTTTTTTTTTTAAACAGCGATCATTTACGCTGCAAAACCAGTTTGAGTTTGCAGTGTAAATGATTGCCGCTTTAAAAAAAACCTGGCGATTTCTTACCAAATCTCTCACTTTCTGATTCTCTCATCCTATTAAATGTCACCCTATGTACCTATATACTGTATTATCAGCTCTCTTTTCTTTTGTGCCATCAGATAGTTTTCTTGCCCACTTGGAGAAAGACGCTGCGGAACGTGCTGAGAAAAGAAGACAGGACAATGCACTTGCAAATGGTAATTTGGGATGGGAAACAGTACAAAGCAAACTACCAGCTAACTAGTACTCACCTCTATGAGGGAAAGTACCGACCATGACCACTAGAGGCCACTCGAAGGACCAGATTACTTCTTTTTGTGCTAAGAGATGTGCTAACAGAAAGTGAAAGCAACTTTTGCAGGGACACTGGTCTGTTTCAAACTTGCAGGATAGAGAGAGGGAGCTGTTAAGACAGAGAATGAAGGTAGGAGCAGATAGGGACTGGGGGTGGGGTGGTGAGTTTTGTAGGCTAAAAACTGTCACAGCTCAAAGGGAAAGTAAATAATGATTCCCTATATTTTCAAGTGAGATGTTTAATCTAAAATACCCAGAACCTCCTTCTCTTCTGACAAGCTGCAAAAGCCACAGTGATCTCCTACATTGGGATCATTTGGTCTACAGCATTATGGTCGGCAGTCATTAGGTCGACATGGGAAAAGGTCAACATGGGTCGAGGTTGACATGGGAAAAGGCCGACATGGTTCTAGGTCGAAAGGTCATTAGTTCGACAGGTCATTAATTCAACAGGTCATTAGTTCGACATTGTCTAGGTCGACAGTCAAAAGATCGACATCCGTTTTTTCAGGTTTTTTTACCTGAATGTCAACACAGTCGACATGGACACAGTTTAAAGTGCACCGCATCCCCTCGCAGCACTCGCTGCATTCGCAATGCGTCGAGCACGGTTCCTCGCTGCGCTCGACACACTATTTTATTCTCCCACCATGCCCTAGTGGATGGTAGGGCATGAAATACCGCCTGTCTGCACATGTCGGCTCAAAAAACAGTGAAATCTCCATGTCGACCTTTTGACTGTCGACCTAGACAATGTCGAACTGAGGACCCGTCGAACTAATGATCTGTCGAACTAATGACCGTTCAAACTAGAACCATGTCGACATTTTCCCATGTCGACCAAGACCCATGTCGACCTTTTCCGATGTCGACCCAATGGTGTCGACATAATGACTGTCAACCATAATGCTGTAGACCAAGTGACCGCATCCCCATTATAGATAATGGCCAAAGTGTATGCAAAAAAAATATATATATATATATATGTATATATACACACACACACAGTATATATATCTAAATATGGATGTAAATAGAATTTATTATTTTGCCCTAGAGGAAATACAAAAATAAAACTTGAAAACATCTTCACAGAAGCAATGAAAAAACAACAAGTATAATAGGCCCTATTGAAATTCAAATTCTCAGGCTGAGTTCTAACACTATAGCATATGATTAAGATGCCAGCACACATCAAAACTGCCAGCGGAAATAAACAAACCACTTTGTGTACAACATATACAGGGTATAATTCTCTGAGCACCTGGAACATACAAACTACAATGTAACAGGAGCTGCACTTACAGTAGTTCAACTGACATACAGATGGCGCTGTTTCATTCATCCCGACCGCGTGCTGTGTTTACCCGTCTCGGTGTCCCATTCGCGGCAAAAGGACGGGAACCCTCACAGCGCTGAGGTCATGGGTTCAATACCCACCATGGCCCTATCTGTGCGGAGTTTGTATATTCTCCCCGTGTTTGCGTGGGTTTACTCCGGGTACTCCGGTTTCCTCCCACAATCCAAAAATATACTGGTAGGTCAATTGGCTTCCAACAAAAATTAACCCTAGAAAGTCTGTGTGTGCATGTACATGTGGTAGGGAATATAGATAGCAAGCTCCACTGGGGAAGGGACTGATGTGAGTGTTCAACTATATGCTGTAATGCGCTGCGGAATATGTATGCGCTATATAAGAAACTGTTAATAAATAATAAAATAATAAGTATGTGATATGCACATGCATCCCTGTCTCCACCCCAACCCAAGTTCAAAATATACAACATGGCAGTGGGTGGGAGGGAGAGGCAGAGGGTGACAGGTAGAGGCAGAGGGAGACAAGGGTGTGACAGCAAAAAAACAGTGGGTGATGAGGGCAATAGAGGGACCCTCAATCCTCAAGGGCCCTGGTGCACTGCACCTGCTGCTCCAATGGCAGTTCTGCCTCTGATACAGTAGTAAAACATGCGGGCCAGCTATTCCCATGTTCTAACACCATGGGCCTGTTTTTCTATGATCACTCCTATTTATTTAAGTGTCCTGCAGATTCAGATCCTTATCACAGTAGCAACTTCTGTGTGGGTTTTGCGGGTTAGGAGTATCGTGGGCCTTGTGTTATATACACAGTCGAAAAATAAATGTATTGTTGTGTGACAAGTGAGATATAGGATATATGGGAGATTTCACATACAGGTGTGTATGTCTCATTTAGCAACTGGCCATAGATATGATATGACGTCGCACACATTAGAAAGCAAAGATGGTGGCGACCAGTGGTGGTTTTTACCTATGGGCTGCGGAGCTGCAGCCCCCAGGAATAACCCGCCACTGTTCTCTGCCTACGTGAAGCCAGATGCAGTCTGTGAGACTGCTCTGGCTTCACTGTAACTGGTAGTGACTTCCTATTGGAAGTTTGACCTGCCAGTCACCCAAGGCAGTCCCATTGGGAGGTGTTTCCTCTCTCCGGGATGCCTCTACATGGGCTGCTGAGCGGCAGCCCATAAAAAAGTGGGTCCCACGCATGCGCAGTACGAGGACGATACTGCGCATGTGCTTGACCCGGGACCCAGAATATGGGATAGAGGCTGGGGGCTAGCGCATGCACAGTACCGAAGAAGCTAGTGCGCATGCACCCCACAGTGGGGACCAGGACATGCGGCTGGGACCGGGATTGTCGGCAGGGACCGCGAGCATGATGGCGGCAGCAGAGGAGGGGGTCCAAATTGCGGCAGCCCACCTTCTCCGAAGAGGTAAGAGCCGCCGCTGGTGGTGACCAATGCGTTCACAAAGATATCTAGTGCCCCATCCAGGTGAACTTTACAGTAGCAGCGGCATACTGTATACAGGTCCACAAATATTAGTATATGGGCAGGATGTACAGTACTAAAGCAAAAATGCACTAAAGCCTGTATGCCGTGGGTCTCATGCAGAGGGAATTGCCAGAAAAGGCTGGCAATACCCAATAAAAGTCTATGGGAGCTGGATTTTAGTGCATCCCCCCCCCATGTCCATTTCTTTTTATCAGTTACAGTAATGAAACGCGACTGAAGATGATTATGTGAATAGGTTGTTATTTAAGGAGGAGATACAAAGTTTTATTAAGCATCCAGCAGGAGTTTGTGTTATTATTTTCCTCAGTCTTAGGCACTCCCATCAGACGGCCTGATTCAGAGATGTATGCTAATGCAATCGCGGCTGTAGTCCCGTACCCTGCATAAGTGAGAAAATAGGCTTTAATTATCATAGATTTGCATAAATATCAGATTCATATAAATTCATACTTGCCTACTTTTTAGTTCTCTGCTGCTCTACAGGCAGATTTGCGGCCTTTCCATTGAAGTACTGTATTCATTTTCCCACTGGATTATCAGCCAGTTATAGGTACTGAGTTTTCTGATGGATTGTGTTTGAAAAACCGTATTATCTGTCCCCACCCTCATACAAGCTGTAGGTGAGGTTTTGCAGTAGCAATGATTAATTACTGCTATAATTATCCCCGATAACCTGCAACTCGTGCTTCCATTAGTTAACATGTTGGAAACTAGATGGGCCTTTGAATGAACATGGTTGAGTTATGTTGCCTGGTGTTGGTCTTGCAGTTTGGTTTATATGATTTTGCACTAACGTTGTGGTAGGTATAAACAATTTACCGTTTTATTATATTCTCTATTCCTACAGCACTCAAAGATCTGGGGAATGAGGCGTATGCAAAAGGAGACTATGAAAGTGCAGCTCAGCGTTACACTGAAGGTCTGGAAAAAAGGAGAGATATGCAAGTCTTGTACACAAACCGAGCTCAGGTGAGCGTATAATTTATTTAATTTATTTATTACCAGTTATTTATATAGCGCACCCATATTCCGCAGCGCTTTACAAAGTATATTCGAACATTCACACCAGTCCCTGCCCCAGTGGAGCTTACAATCTATATTCCCTATCACATATACACGCACACATTCATTCTAGGGTTAATTTTGTTGGGAGCCAATTACCCAACTGGTATATTTTTGGACTGTGGGAGGAAACCGGAGTACCCGGAGGAAACCCACGCAAGCACGGAGAGAATATACAAACTCCGCACAGTTAGGACCATGGTGGGTATTGAACCTGTGACCTTAGCTGTGAGGCATTAATGCTAACCAATATACCATCCGTGCTGCCTATTAATGTTCAATGGGACAAATAAGGTTTTACATAAATTAGATTATTTTCTTTTCTAAACCTAAAATAAGATACAGTAACATAAAATAATCTTTATTGTCATTGTTAAAATAAACAACAAAATTATAATCCAGGTCACAAAAGTTGCAATTTAACAATTTTAATTAAAATTGACAATTGCAGATGGTAAAAACTGTTCTTCAAACAAGATGACCAAGGCTTAATACACCTGAGCCGTCTTTTAGATGGAAGGAAAAAGTTGTTATGATACCGATAACTGATAACAATGCTGTTTCTCTTTCGACGACCGTTCCTAATAAAAATGTCCTCAATTGACGACCAATCACTGCCAATAATAACCAGACAACGATACAATATTTCAAGATACTTTCTATGACACATTTATAAAACCTGATAAAGTTTGCCTGAGAGAAATTGCCACTCTGAGCTTTCTAAGAAAGAATAAATAGCCTTCCTAGCCATAGCTGTTATATTGGAAGACCAAGTTATATTGTCTGAAATAATAATAACTAATAATTTAAAATCTGTAACTCTCTCTACTTCTAGGTCATTAATAAATAAGGCCAACAATTCTGAATTACCGCTTCATCTAAAATCAATAATAACCTTGGTTTTAGCTAATTTTAACACTATATTCTTTACTTTCCTCCATTTAACTAGTCTATCCACCTCATCCCGATAAGCTCTTTCCTCACATCCAAGTGAAGGCCTAACACGGTAGCGTCATCAGCAAATTTAACCAAGCCTTTAACTTAACAATTAGGAGCTGATTGGCCAGTGATAAAAACCAGACATTTTATCACTTCACCAAGCTTAATAAATCTGCCCCTGAAGTCCTAGGGACAGAGATTAGTAAAAGGCTTTGTGCAACAGCTTTACAATGTTTATGTACTGGAATGGAAAGCTATCATGGACTCCCCTGCAGTAAAACCATATTTGCACAAAGTTCTTCTTTGGAGATCTTTCAAAGAAATTTGCTGACAGGCTCATAATACGGGCCAGTAGCACATATCAGGCACAGCACTATTATATATGCTGTATATTTATAAAGCTGAATATAGCATCTGTGTGCAGGATGTGAACATTTCCATAGGGCAGTTTTGCCTGAAGTGTTCTGTGTGGAATTTCTTCCGCTTGCCTCAATCACACCGCCAAGCCGATTGAATTGTCATCCTCCGTTCTATGTATAGACTAAAAATTCATGAAATGCCTAATTGTGATGTAGCAAAGCAAAAATGGAACTCAACTATTATAATATATTTTGGCACCTTTGCTAAGTAACCGGTTTCACAATTGGATTCAAATGAAATCCTTGAGCTCGTTCACTAAACTCAAAGTCAGGCAGTCATGCTGTTTTATTGTAATACAGCACATTCTTTAGAACCCCTGGGGTAGATGTATTAAAATAACGGTACTCTTTACCTAGACCATCGCGACCATCGTATGCACTAAAAAACGGGTGCGATGCGATGCCCGCGATGGCCGCGATTTCCCATAGGGATCAATGTTAAAAGTGAGATTGGACGCGATTTTAGTGTTCAATGCCTCAATGCCAGCGATTTTTCCATAGGAAACAATGTTAAATGGGCCACAGAGCCCAAATAGTCGCCCTAAAGTCTGAAATGGCCCCCACAATTGTTAACACCACCCCACGATCAACGTCAACCCGAAGCGTGGCGAGCGCAGCGAGCCCGCGAGGGGCGGCGGTACGCGTCCTCCGACCTTTTCATACCCCCACTATCCACGTCGGCGTGGAGTTGAGAATAGAATAGTGTAGCGAGCACAGCGAGCCACCGAGCCCGAAGCGTGGCGAGCGCAGCGAGCCCCGCGAGGGTACGCGGATACCTTCACAGGTAAACGCGTCCCTTCGCGGGCTTCACAGGTATCCGCGTCCCCTCGCGGGGCGCGCTGCGCTCGCCACGCTTCGGGCTCGGTGGCTCGCTGTGCTCGCCACACTATTCTATTCTCAACTCCACGCCGACGTGGATAGTGGGGGTATGAAAAGGTCGGAGGACGCGTACCGCCGACCTTCGCGGGCTCGCTGCGCTCGCCACGCTTCGGGTTCACGTTGATCGTGGGGTGGCGTTAAAAATTGTGGGGGCCATTTAAGACTTCAGGGGGACTATTAGGGCTCTGTGGCCCATTTAACATTGTTTCCTATGTAAAAATCGCGGGCATTGAGGCATTTAACACTAAAATCGCGTCCAATCTCACTTTTAACATTGATCCCTATGGGAAAATCGCGGGCATCGCGTCGCACCCGTTTTTTATGTGCATGCGATGGCCGCGATGCCCGCGATTTTTTACCCCTGACGCCCGCGATGCCAATCGCGGGCGCCGTTCTAGGTAAAGAGTACCAAAATAACATTTTAATACCTACATAAATTTTATTGCGGTGAAGTGGGCACCCGTATCGACCAACTGTATTATTTTGACTAGCCATTGGGCACTCCCTCTTCTACTCTCCTTATCCGTACGTGGATCAGTACTGCACATGCTCCAGTTATTCCTCCCAGCGAGTCCGGCACTCTCTCTCCCCAGGCCGGCTAACTGGGCATGCCTGAGATCTCCCTATAAATCGCACAATCTCCTGTGCAGCCCAGAGCCGGCAGTCACCACAGCCGTGGACAGTGCGGTCAAATTTGATAGCTGCTGACCGTTCAATAATTGATCTGCATATCAGTATGCTATCTTTTAGATAGTGACACTGAAATGGACATGGGCACATAGAGGCCCTGTCATTTACGGAATGCTGGTCCCCTCATACATTGTGGAGAAGCGATGTCAGTGCACATAACGTGTGCTGATACCACTTCGCCCCCTAACATATTTCAATACATCTGCCCCATAGGCTCAAATCACATCCACATTTGATGCAGGAAGTACTAGAAGCATATTCGGCAGGTCACTGCAGTGTTCAAGCTTTTATGGGATATGAGAGCAGAAGACCAGAGTGCCCCTGTTAACACTACAGTGGCACATCTTTGATGTTGCTTAATGGACCCTAGAGGACTGATAACAGGCGGCATGGTCCAATGGGTCTTGGTTCCAGGTGTTTCAGGCTGTTTGTAGGGTTTCGGTGTGGTTAAGGCCACTTGAGGTCATTAAACCAGTTGTCATCAAGGCACCATGCAGGTTTGTGGTGGTTCTATAATGGTTTGAGGTGTGTTCACGTGGCATAGGTTGGGTCTGCTGGTCCAACTGAACACATGATTGGCTGGTAACTGTTACGTCGCAGTGTTTGGTGTCTATTTACACCCCTTCGCAGACTTTATGTGGCCCCGCGACTGCAGACTATTCCAGCAGGTTAATGCATCCTATAATCACTCCTAATTGTCCAGAATTGTTTAAAAGTGTATTCTGGAGTGTTTCAACAAATAGTGTGGCCACCATGTTCTCCCATCATTAAACCAATTGAGCATTTGTGGGACATGGTGGAGAAGTCCAGTTGCACCCAAGATCCTGCACCTATAAATATCAGGGAGCGGTGGGAAGCTATCCATTTGGCATGGGTCAACATCTCTCCAGAGGTCTTCCATCTACTTTTGAAATTGAACCTTGAGTTGCTGCACTTCACCAGGGCTAGAGGGGATCCGACATGGTATTAGACACCTAACCCATGACTTTTGGCTCTTCAGTGTGTAGCAGTAATAATAATGTATGTAATGTATAATGTTGTTGATAATCAGAAGCTTTTGTGATGGAATAGTTTATAGTGGCGGCAATAGTTTCATACTGGTTTTCACAATCAATACATTGTTTCAGTTAAACATTGTTATTGGGTAATAAATTCATTTGATTGTTGTTGGATGGTTATAAAAAGGTAATTTATTATTTATTTAATTATTTATTGTTATACTAATGTATAGTTTGATGATTAGGAAGTACAGCCCATAGCAATGATGGAAAGTTTTAATGTTGTAGAAATGACTGTTGTGGAAATTGACATTGCAAACAACATTTGGTGGCGATAATTTTAATGTGGGAACATTTGTGGTTATCATAATGAATGGGTGTGCTTGAAATCATTACAGAAAAACGTATACCAGTGAAGGCTGAAAATAATATATAAGAAACCATTTTCTCAAATATAACAATTTAATCTAAACATATATACACAATATTAATTCACACTAATAGGGTAGGGGTATGATAACCCCCGGATGACAAATGAGCATATATCTGTGACTTGGACCTTTTTCAATAAGCTAGGGTATGGAATTGTTACCAGTTCCTGAATTAAAGCAAGTCTTGAGACGATCCTGTTGTGCTTTATGAACATGCTGTAGTCCCACAAGATGTTTCTCAGGAAGAGCCCAAATAAATCCGGAAAAGCTGCACATCATGAAGCGAGGTCCCATTTAGTAGTCTGGCCCAATGTATTCCCCAAATTCAAGGGGTTCAGGTGGTGGATGTTGCTCAGAAAGTTCCACTGTTCCATAGAGGGAAGGTATAGCGATTGAGAGTGCATAGTTGTTATAATGTGAAGATGGAATGAGTGGGCAGTTCATGATGGCTGTAATGAGTAATACATGAAGGAGAAATAGGGAATGGGGTACAATGGAGGAGACCATGGGCCTAGTTCAGAGATCTACAGTACGCAAACTCCAATGTTAGGCAAACTGCACTTGTAAATCCTCTGTTTCTGAGATGAAAGTGGCCTTTATGCTGCATCCTGTGCGGCCATTTGTGGGAAGAGAAGGGGCCATAGCCAGCGTTTAAAGAAAACATAGGCGTATCGGACTATTTTCTGGGCATGCGAAGACCAATTTTGGCATTCTTAGACGCAGCTTTACTGGTTATGACGGCGTGAAAACACAGGCCATGATGAGAAACTTGAGGGTTACTCAGATGGCCAATTTCAATTCAGATGATCCGATGCTACAACTTCAACAGCAACAGATCAGAGAAGCTGGCAGGATGCGGCAACTTACACTAGACGCCTCCTGCTCCATTAGCCTCCATTGCACAGCCAACGTGTACAAAGTTGTCTATTTGTGCCTGGGTTTTTTCAGATTTCAATTGTTGTTGTGCTGAAATATTTGTCATTGCTGTACAATAGTAATGTAACTTTGGTATACAATACAATAAATACACTGATGTTTTAGCATACTGCCATTAGGTGTGCTTTGCCGCTTAGAAAAGGGTAACAATTTTATGAGGCTTTTATATCAGCAGCCTTTGAAAACTCTGTTGGATGAACCTGTACTTGCAATATTTGGAGCTAGCTGTTTTAATACTCTTCCATTAGCTTTCATGCCTTTACTTTTCCTCTTCACAGGCTTATATAAAAATGGAAAAGTACCAAAATGCAATAATAGATTGTGAGTGGGCATTGAAGGTAAGTCATTAGCATAACTTCATTCAATGTTGCTAAAGGAAATGTTACATTGCAAACAGTGCCACTTACTAATTTTGGAATGATTTGCCATCATTTTGGTCCCATCGGATTATTATGATTGCAGTGTCTGGTAACTATACAGATAATTCTATTGAGAAAAATTAGTGGACACTTGGCCTTGACCCCAGTCCACCATAGCACCTTAGCTGTCCCAAATTAGCTGATCCCAAAATACATAATCTACATCATATTTCCATTTGGTAATTTGTTTTGATTTCACCTTTTTATGGCATTTGAAACATCTAATAAAGGAAAATATTCCTTGAACACTTAAGTCGCATATCGAACACTGTGCAAATCGCACAGTGGCCCTTAATCTGGTTGACTCGGTTGGATGCAAATTCACCTCCTTGCGAGTCCCTCTAACCCCGCCTTGCGAATGGTTAGCCGGTTCCATCCATTTGCTTGCGGGATGCGTTCACGAGGCTTGCGAATGGATGTTTTACATGAACATCCATTCAAATGCCAGTGGGAACCTCCCCCATCTTTTGATGATGGAAGACCATCGAATGATGGCGTAGGCACTCGCATATGCAAGGGTGGTCCAAACCACTCGTACATATGCTTGTAGAATTCCAGGGTATTGGGGCGGGCAGCTGATATCCGGTTATGTCAGCTGTCCGCCCCCCTGCACGTGCGCCATCAATGCATTAGCTTGTGTACACCCAGCATTTTCATGGAAACACCCATGAAATTCACATATGCTAATGGTCCAAACCGGCACCCTATGCCCCTCTCCAACTGCTGCTTCCAAGGTTTGGAGTGTGCACTCTGTGAACGGACTATTTGCCGAGTTCGCACGCACCCAGCGTATACACATGAGCAGAAATGCTGTTGCGCATACACAAAACATCAGTCCCCGTGTGAATTTGCGGCTGAGCGTGTCAACAAGAACAAGCGCCAGCTTGCGATGACAATGCACGGCCCAATGGGATTGTTATTGCAAGAAAATTTACACTGTGCAGGCAAGCCAATTTTGACGATATTGTATACAGTCTAGTGTTCTTGTATCAAAATCGGCCATAATCATAATCTCAAGTAAATTTAGCCAATATTATATGGTTCTGGGTCCCGGTGGGGTTAAAAGGAAATTGCATAGTCAAAATCTATCATAGCTAAAAGCTCACAATGTGTATTTTCCTAGTTATATACAGTATGTTAATATTTAAATTCAGTTTATTTTGTATGTATACACCACTTTATTTATTGTAATGCATAGCAAGATGCCATCTATTTATTTATTTATTAACAGTTTCTTATATAGCGCACATATTCCGCAGTGCTTTACAGAGTACAGTTGAACATTCACATCAGTCCCTGCCCCAGTGGAGCAATCTATATTCCCTACCACATGTACACGCACACACAGACATTCTAGGGTTAATTTAGTTGGGAGCCAATTAACCTACCAGTATATTTTTGGATTGAGGGAGGAAACCGGAGTACCCGGAGGAAACCCAAACACGGGGAGAATATACAAACTCCACACAGTTAGGGCCATGGTGGGTAATGAACCCATGACCTCAGTGCTGTGAGGCAGTAATGCTAACAATTACACCAACCAACTTCATCCTGATGTTCCACCTACAGAGACCACTTTATCACTACTGACACTAGTCCTATATACATCTCTTACCTTCCAACACTTTAAAAAGCAAAATCGGAACACAAATCAAATCTTCCATGATCTACCCAATTCATGGCCAGATCCACATAAAGCTTTGGCAATCCTGTACATAGCACAGAAACCTCTTGTAGCCAGTTGGGACAGTCATAGCAAATTGTAGACTGTCGGTGTGTATAGAATTGGTAGATTGAGCATTATGCTGGTACACACTACACACTAGCTACATTGTGGTGGATGTTACCCAGTGGGGGATCCATCATCAGCAAGTACATACACGCTACATACACACATACCGATGCCGGCAGCGACAGGGTGGGTATTGCTGCAAGGCCCTCACTTGCAGTATGCGCCATTGTACTGCATGCACAGAGACGAAAGTGGGGACAGGTGGGAGACATAAAGCAAACACAATAGTAGATATGAAAATGTTATTGTTCCGACCTGTCGGAATCTGCAAAATTGTTTAAAATATAATTTTGCGTGTAGCCCAAAATGCGCCCCCCCGCCCCCTCACACCCGCCATCCCCGCCTCATGGAATGGGGGATGATTTGCATAATCATCCATTCGCAGCCTTGAATGAGGGGGAGAAATCATTTCATGGTCGGCAACTATGGAATGTTTTCTCCAGCGCTCGCAGATCTGAGACACCTCTGTGGTGTCTCTGAACTGCGGGCGCCATGTGCGGGAAGCGGGCAAGCAGCTGACATCAGTTGCCCACACCTGCGTCCTCTGGGAATTTCCATAGGTGAATCATACGGCCCGCCATCCCACGCCCCCCACCCGGATTTCTGTGTGTGAGCTCTGTCGGCGATTGCACACAGCGGCCGCACATGTGCATAGATAACTATGCGCATGTGCAGTCGCCAAAAATCGGTCCACCATGCGAACGCAGGGGGACAAATTCATCAGAATCACCCCCTAGGTCTCCAATTGGACGTACACCCTGTAGCTGCCAGAATGAATTTTTTGCTCATTGGTAGCTGTTAGCAGTTAGTAGCTGTTAGCAGTTAGTAGCTGTTAGTAGATTAACAGACTATTTTTTGTGACCACTTCGGAAAAACTCTCACAGTGATTTAAAAATGTGAGGTTAGAATGTTCGCTCTGGGAAGGTGACAGGTGAAACGGTTTCTCTTTTATGTCAGTCTAAGAAATGCGTGACTGGAAACCTGAATACTTATTGAGGAGGCGGAAATGACGCAGGCAAGCGGAGACAGGAGCCCAGCAGCCTGTAATTTACACATAAGGAATCCTTTGTTCCTATGCATACCATTAGAACTGTCATTGACTTATTGTATGTATTACTCAATCACTTTTTTAAAGTAGCAAAGTTTTCATTAAACGTGTAAGTCACAGTACAGATGTAAAATGTTACGTTCTCTGCATCCAATTTAGCCAATATGTTTAGAATTTGTTATATTTAGTCCTCTCAATTATATGGATTATTAACTTTAGAATTGTGACTCTTGGAATATTTAACCCTAAGCGAAGTCGGAGCAGATTAACACATACATACTGTATGTAACTAGTTTTATGCTAAGCAGCAACTAGATTTTGGACAGTGTCAATTTGTAAATGAATCTGACTCCTAAATGTTAAAAATTTACATTTTCTCATTCCCGTTAATTTAAGATTTGTATCAGAATGCTAGTCTTCTACCTATGCTGTCATAGCTAGCCTGTCCTTATTGGTCACCTCTGTAAACAGGAAATGGCAATTTCAATTTTCTGGGAAACCAAAACGAAATAAAACTATTTGCTTTATGGTTGACCATTGACTTATGTCCATTGACTTTGCCAAAATTGGGGCCAGAATTTGGCAAATAAGTGTTGTGGCTTTGCTTGGATAATAATGGGGCTTTTATTAAATGTTGGGAAGTATGGGGTGGTCAGAGATTAAGAGTTAATCAGTTCCTAGACAGAGACCATGTATAGTTTGGCCATGGTATAGTCCAGTGGTTCCCGGCCTTGGGGACTTGTACCCCTGGGATTACTTTGCAGACCAGTTGGGGGTTCTTGAAAATAATATTGGCAATGGTGGAAGAAGTGTCCCATTGCCATTGATACGAACCACGTTGCGTCACTTCCGGTTCTGTCTGCATCATTATCAGTGTCTCCTCGTGCATTTGCCCAACCAGCAATCCACTGAGAACTACCCGCACTGCCCTACATCAGCGATCATCTGCCCCGCACTGAAACGGGTGGAGTAAGCAGAGCGGCATTAATTCTTCAGGCATCCGCGTGAACCACGAAGATAGTACACAGCCAGTGGCCAGAAAAGAGGGACACGATTCTCGACCACACACTACTTAATATAAGGATACGCACAAGGACACACATAGCACTTACTTCCACTCCACTCGGAAAGTACTGTGGATATTTCAAATTGAGAGGCGGCAGTACTCATAAATGAAAAGCCTAATCAAGGGGTGCGTAAGAGAAAAAAGAATGGGCACCGCTGTTGTAGCCTTCTAAATAGTGATTTCAGCACATTTGTCCTGTAAACTCCATTTTCTTATTTAAAACCTATAGTCTACAAACAACACCATTGTACTGAATCGATGCGGTCATTAACAGCTGTCGGTTATACTTTCTTTTTCCTTTGGTGAATTTACTGACTGAACATTTTTATAATATTTCAAAGACGTCTATTAAAATTATTTTATGCTTACAATCAAACACACAAGCTTATGTTTACTGAGGACTTCACAGTCAACATAATGCAAACCTCTTAAAGGAAATTATCTGAACAGCAGCGATGTTTTTAATTCCTCCAATAAAGGGATTAATACTTTCAGAAATTGAATCATAAAATGTCTGTTTATGGCAGAACCTTCTGAATTCTGCGCACACCCTGGGCAGCAGCAGAACGTAATCTCGGTATAACGCTATAAAACCTCAGCTCCCCCACAGTCAATGTATTTTTTTAAACTCCATTTTAACTGCATAAAAAGCTGCTACTATAAAAATGAACGTTTTACTCACTCTCGACACTGGCGGCTCAGATAAACATTGCGTAATTACCATGTTAAGGATGGTAATGGCATAGCCACCATCTGCATTTGTTTTTGCAAATTTTTTATTAAGTTTTTGAATAATGAAATCTGTTTAAAGGAGAACTACACTTAAATGGTCTCACTTAGGGGCAGGGCTTACAGTGGTCATGCAGAAGTGGGGGAACTCATTTCTCTATGCCAACTAATTACCCCCCATTAGGCAGAGACAGGGCCAGGGGTAGGGTTTTTGGAATCCGCCTGGAAACTAGAATGCTTTTCTGTGAGAATAACTGTGCAGGGCCAATGTGGAGGTTAAATGTTCCATCTCACCATTAGAGGTGGTGGAACTCAGTTCCATCGTTTTCCCCTTCACTTTAAGCCCTGCTTAGGCGTCAGTCCAGCCGCAGCTGAGGTTCCTGCCCCTGTGATTTAGTGCAGCAAAAGGGTATGCAGTCAATGGATAGACAATGTCTAGGTCCGCAAGTAATGGTCCACGGTGACTGGGTCGACACCAAAAAGGACATAGTGTACCTTAGGTAGATGCTGGCAAAAGGTCGACGCAAGCTTATGTTAAACATAGGCGATGTCGACAGTCAAAAAGTTGACATGAGTTCGATGACTTTAAAAAAAAATAGATTTATCATACTTTACTATTCAAATGGGCATAGAGTGGTAATATAATAGTGTGCCAAGGGCAGACACCATCCACAAAGCGTGGCAAGCCAAGCGCTACGTACTGTTTATACAGTGTCCATGTCGATGTAAGATTAAATAGACACCAAACAATCGTGAAAAATTCATGTTGACCGTTTGACTGTCGACCTTGCCTATGTCGACCGTAAGCTTTTCACCTAGTCACTGTCGGCCATTAATGGTTGACCTAGTGATTGTCTATCATCTATACCATAACCCAGCAAAAGCCATACATTACAGAGGCTTGGGGTTGACAATTATGTTTGTAGCCCCATAAGGCTGCAAATCTGGTCACAAGGGGTGTAACATGTGGTGCGGGGTAAGAAAAAGCTGCCATTGGAAGCTCTGGTATCGCATTGCTGTACAAAAATCTCTTTTTCCCATATGCGTGCACAGCAGGGCTGGAATAAGGTCTGTGGGGGCCCTGGACAATAAAAGGTCTGTGCCCCCCCTCCCCCCAGACAGAGGCAGCCCCTCCCCTGTACAGAGGCAGGTTACCCCTGATACCTAGGCAGCGCAGGGATCTGTGCAGTGCTGGTGAGGCAGTGGAGTCCCTGCGGTGGATTGGCAGTCAGCAGCAATGTGCCTGCAGTGGATGGGAACTAGTAGCGCTACTAGTTCACATCTGCCACAGGGACCCCACCGCTGACTGCAGGGAGCCCCTGTCTGCCCCACTCTGCCTGACCCTGCTGCCTGCCACCCACCCACCACCACCTCAGCAGTGGGGTGGTGGGTGTGGGGGCCCCGAATGTGTGCGGGGCCCGGGAAGACTGCCCCTGTAGCCCAGTGGATAATCCGCCACTGGTGCACAGCCCATTTTATTAAGGGTGCACCATTAGAGGGGGATGTCTATCACCGCCTACTGGGTGTGTCTATCGTCGTTTACAGGATGATTACATCATTTCCAAGTAAATTGACCATAGCATGAATGTGTTAGCATTTAGGGAAGTGATGTAAATGGCTAAATATTATTTGAAAAGCACTGTGCAATATGTGTGCACTGTATAAATAACTGGTAAGAAATTAATTATGAAATAACCACCCGGGTCACCATGCCTCTTTACTCTGGTCCTTGCATTGTCCAACACCGCTAGCTACATGGGTTGTATTCCCAGGTCAATGGACCATGGTTAGTTTTCTGGGACCCTTTGGTCCTTATTCTGGTTCACTCTCAAAGGCAAATTCCTTCTCAAATGGACAAAACCATGTACACTGCAGGTGGGGCAGATGTAACTTGTGCAGAGAGAATTAGATTTGGGTGGGGTATTACTTCAAAGTGAGATCTATATTGCAGTGTAAAAATAAAGCAGTCAATATTTTCTCTGCACAGAAACAAAATAACACCCAAATCTAATTATCTCTGCACATATTACATCTGCCCCCCTGCAGTGCACATGGTTTTGTCCATTTGAGAAGGAACTTCCCTATGCAAATGAATTAGAATAAGGGCCTGAGGGGATTATTCTGGTTCACTCCTTCTGGCAAATTCCTTCTTAAATGGACAAAACCATGTGCACTGCAGGTGTGGCAGATGTAAAATGTGCAGAGAGAATTAGATTTGGGTGGGGTATTACTTCAAAGTGAGATCTATATTGCAGTGTAGAAATAAAGCAGTCAGTATTTTCTCTGCACAGAAACAAAATAACTCACCCAAATCTAATTCTCTCTGCACATGTTACATCTGCCCCCTGCAGTGCACACGGTTTTGTCCATTTGCTCAAGTTCCTGCAGATGTGTAAAAGGGATATTACTCGCCAGTGAGACTGACTGGACTGACTTCAACCTTGGCATTTTACTACTAAAACACTGCTCATTTGAGGATCAATCATATTTCAAGAAAGATAGGCAGCATTTGTACATTGTAATCATTACATCACACTGATCTGGGTGTGCATAGAAATGTGCTATATCAGGATCAGCAAAAGGCATCTTACTGACAATCACCTTCAGCAATACCAGAAAACAGTTGTTTTGCAGAGGTTAAAAAACAACCAAACCGACTTTCAGCTGACTGAGAAGCAAAGAAGTAAAATGTCAGTAAATATGGATTCTCTCATCTTGAAGCTCATTAAACATGTAGTCGCGTGACCCAGAAGTCAACACTGTTCTCAAGCAATAAGCTTCTGATGCTAGATGGATATAACATTATATACACACAAACGTAATCCTAAGTGAATCTGTCTTTTTGGATCTCGCTTCCCTTTGAGCATGCTAGGTCCAGTGACTGACCAGACTGTGGGCCAGATGTACTAAGCTTGAAAAGTGATACAATGGAGAGTGTTAAACCACCAGCCAATCAGCTCCTACCTGCCATATCACAGGTTGGGTTTGAAAAATGACAGTTAAGAATTGATTGGCTGGTGTGTTATCACGTCCAATTTATCACTTTTCAAGCTTAATACAGTACATCTGGCCCGTTGTAATTTACAATTCCAAGTCATTACTTGACGGGAGACTCGTCCGCCGGTGCAGGCCATTTTCTCCTCTACTCCTCCGCGGAGAGCACAGAAGCAGCTGCAGGTAGCCCTCCCTTCTCCTCCACTGGTGGGCGAGATGAAGTATATTCAGCATGATATCATTGCCGATAAATACAAATACGAGTCGACAGATCTGACTGATTTTTTAAATAATTTATTTATTTTTTCATATACTTTTTTACACTGAAATCTGCATGGATTCGACTGATCCATGCAGGCTTCTGCCAAATACGCCTGGAAATGAAGTGTATTTTCCCGTTGTATTTTTGCGGCAATTAGCGGCCAGATCCTACTAATTAGCGGCCGTATATTACTTATGGCTGCTTAGTAAATTAGGACTCATTCGAATGGTGATTCCTAGTCATATTCTTTTAATGGCGTATACATTCGTATTATTAAATACCAATATGAATGTGCCATGAATACGAATATGAACTGACGCATTTTCGGCATAGTAAATGCCGAAAACAAAAATACGCCTAAAATAGGCGGTTTTTGCTATTTTTGGCATATTTTCATTAGTATATTTCCCCCATAGGGTCAACAGTGTCTAGGTCAACACCAAATGTTGGATGGCATGCATTGTCTATCCCTGCGGGTGATTGTGATGCGTGGTACCGCACATTGCCATTGCTATACTCCCCATGTGCCCCAATAGACCCAAATCACCCCATGTGTATGGGTCTTAAAAATGTAATCAGATGTGTAAAGGCACAAGCAGAGGAGAAAATGGCCCAGTCAGTGGGTAATGGAGGCAAAACATTTCTATGTAAGCGAAAGGAGAAAAACCAAAAGGTGGAATAATAAGACTAAAGACATCGATGGAGTCACATTGAAGTTGTCAGGGATATTCGAAAATAGAAATAAGTATAATTACATAGTAGAAGGTCCTAACAGAACTCTGAAAAATAAAAGTTGGTACATCAATGGAGCCAGATGGGATACATCCAAGAATAATAAAATAGCTTAAATGGGTGCTCTTATCACCATTAACAGAATTGTTCAATCAATCACTAGATTAGAGTGATTCCAGAAGACTGCACAAGAGCAAACATGGGGCTTGATTCAGACTTGATCTCAGAAGAAATTCTCAAAATGGGCAAAACCAGGTGCACTGCAGGTGGGGATGATGTAACGTGCAAAAATAGTTAGATTTGGGTCAATTATTTTGTTTCTGCACAGGGTAAATTCTGTCTGATTTATTCTTACACTGCAATTTTTATTTTAGTTTGAACACAACCTACCCAAATCTAACTCTCTCTCTCTCTGCAAATGTTACATTTGCCCCACCTACAGTGCACATGGTATTGCCCATTTTAAGAACAACTTTGCCCTGCGATCAGGTCTGAATAAGACCCATACTACCACTGCACAAAAGGGGAAGCAAGGAAGATGCAAACAACCTCCAACCAGTGAGCCTTACATCAGTAAAATTTAGGGAAATTGATGTAAACACTCTTAAAAGAAGGAGTTGCAGACTATCTCAAGTCCAGCAATTTACATGATCCCAAACAGCATGGATTTACTCAGGGGAGATCATGTCAAACAAATGTTTACTGGGTGACAGTAATTGATAAGGGGGAGCTGTAGTCTAGAAAAACTTAGCTTATATAGACTTACATTTTTTCAAAATGATTTTTATTGAAAGACTCTGAAGCAGAGAATAAAAGTAACAAAATACCTCAGATGTACAAATAGCATGAATTACAACATACTGTAGTATATCAATCACAGATAAAATAAATAGAGGCTTAAAGCTAAACATTAAAATATTGTCTGTGGTGAGGGACACAACGCGTGTCATTTTTAACAAATGGTTGATGATCTAGGTAGACTAGAGGAATGGTCAAGAGCATGGAATTTACAATTTAATGCCAAAAAATGCTAAATCGTGCACTTGGGTCTCAAAAATCCAAAGACTAAATATAGTATTAATGTCACTTTAATAGAAACTACTAAGGAGGAAAGGGATTTAGGAGTCACTATTTTAGGTGACTTAAAGGCAGGAAAGCTATGTAACAAAGCAATGAGGATGGCAAGTTAGCACATCAGATGCTTGGTTGCATTGGGAGACAGATCAGCAAACGAAAGAAGTATAGTTTGGAGCAGTGAAGGAAAAAGGGGACATGATAGAAACTGTCAAATATATCAAGGGTTATAATAAGGTCCAGGAGGGAAACCTTCTTCAAATGAAGGGAAGTATTAGAACACGAGGACATGCACTGAGACTGGAGGGAGGTAGGTTCTTGGGAAATATGAGGAAAAATGACTTCACAGAAAGCGTGGTCGGACAAGTGGAATAGCCTTCCATCAGAGGTAGTAGAAGCTAAGACAGTAGAGCAGTTTAAACATGCATGGTTTAGGCATATGCACATTCTTACACATTAATAAGGATCAAATAGAGTTGAAGTTGAGTAGAGTTGAATATAGTTAAAAAATGGGCAGACTAGATGGGCCAATGGTTTTCATCTGCCATCAAATTCTAAAAACAATATCAACCTTTTTTATGTTTAGACCAGGGGTTCCCAAACTTTTTTGAATCAAGGCGCCCTAGAGCATCAAAATATTTTCAAGGCACCCCTAGGCCAAATGCTTCTTATGGAGAAATTCAGAAAAAAAAAAAATATTAAATGAAGTGCATTGTGTTTATATGTCACAGTTATCTTGTGAGGGACAGGATTTGCTTCTGTTTGTCCACATTTATGATTCTCAGCCACAAGCACTGGTTTTGCCTGGTACATTGACCATAAATAATATGAATTGATCCTGGTCCACCAACCCAAGGCTCCCCTGCAAGTGTCCTGAGGCACCCCAGGGTGCTTAGGCACACAGTTTGGGAACCACTGGTTTAGACCATTGTCATGTTGAACTATTTACTTGTGCCGACCTTGTCATTGTTGACCATATGGTATCAACCTATTGACTGTCAACCTATCAACCTAGATACCCCACTACAATGCCATAACCAAATATTGTGTCCCTGTCACCTTTGTCGATACTTTCTTAGTAAATTGTGAGTAGTGATAATAATACAGTAGTGATGATACGCTAAGCAGCAAAATACAAGAAATTGTTTACCTACTGTACACTGTACTAATATTGTCACATATTTACGTGTCCTACAGAGTGAATAATAAGTCAGGTCAGTGATATTTTACAACTTGTCTTATAGCACCATTTACATTTATGTGTATCAAAATGACTGTTTGGCTAGACACTTGAAGATATATAATATTATAATATTTTGAATTTCTCTATTTTATTGAAGTGTGACGATAAGTGCTTGAAGGCCTATATCCATATGGGCAAAGCTTATGTGGGACTGAAAAATTATGAGGAGGTAAGTTCTCTCTACAGAAATCCCTTTTTCTTCTGAATATTTCATTATTCAAATTTGGTAACTCAGCAGTAATATTTTGTTGTATTTTATGTATTTGTATTGCATGCAGATCAATTACAGTACTGTATATGTATATATATATGCAGATCAATTACAGTTTATATAATTGTATGTCTTATTAAGTATACCATATTTAGTTTGTAAGGTGAAATCAGAGGGATTGCTAGACTCTTCAGGGAAACAGGGAGATTTTGCCTATTTCAGGGAGTATACAGCCTAGGTATAGGCTGTATACAGGTACATGTATTTGATGTAACATATCAGTGTATTTTCCATAGGCTAAGAAATGCTATAAGAATATCACAGACATAGATGCCAACAAAGAGAAACTGGTTAAAGGTACAGTACAGTATATCTAATTCCCTACTTTTATTAAATAGACAAAATTTTAATTTAATTTAATTTTGAATTTATCAGGAAATGAATGATCACTTTTTTTCATAAAATTAAATAAAATGAAACTTTAATGAAAATCAAAACTAATTAAGCTATAAAAGGTCCAAATCATCGAAACAGTAAAAAATGAAAGCTGGCTATGGGAATTCCCTTGCCTTTTAGCTATGGTCAGATCCTTTGTTTACAGTGGGTTCCAGACTGCTGACAGACAATGACTAGTCAGTAGGTTGCCACCAAAAGATAGACATGCATTAGTTAGACATTCACAAATGTTAGACATGCATCAGTTAGAAGGAGAGATATGTCATAGGGCACTAGAGCGGTTGGTGGTCTAGTAGTTATGTCTATCAGCTGCCACAATAGTGGATATGTCAGTGTCTAATGCATGTCTAACTTTTGTCAATATCTAACTTATGCATGTCTAACTTTTATCATTTCTAACTATTGCATTTCTAACTTTTGTCAATATCTAACTAATGCATGTCTAACTTTTGTCATTGTGTAACTAATGCATGTCTTATTTTTGTCACTAACTAATGCATGTCTAACTTTTGTCATTTCTAACTAATGCATGTCTAACTTTTGCCATTGTCTAAGGAATGCATGTCTAACTTTTGTCAATGTCTAATGCATGTCTAACTTTTGTCACTATCTAACTAATGCATGTCTAACTTTTATCATGTCTAACTAATGCATGTCTAACTTTTGTCAATATCTAACTAATGCATGTCTAACTTTTGTCATTGTGTAACTAATTTATGTCTAACTTTTGTCAATGTCTAACTAATGTATGTCTATCTTTTGTCAATGTCTAATGCATGTCTAATCTTTGTCACTATCTAAATAATGCATGTCTAACTTTTATAATTTCTAACTAATGCATGTCTAACTTTTGTCAATGTCTAACTAATGCATGTCTAACTTTTGACGACGACCTATTGGCGGTCTGAGTAGACATTGTCTGTGAGCTATACCACACCCAAGTACAGTACCCACTACACACTTACAGGGTCATTCCAACATAAGCAGTGTATATAAAGTACATAATATGAGTCATAAGCAGTGTATATAAAGTAATCCAACTGATGCTTCATTGAAACTATGGTAAACCAGGAAAAAATTAGGATAATAAATAATATATAAAAATGAATCACTGTAGCTTAAATCAGGCACCAGCATATTTTGTACCAGTAAGTGATGTACAGAATGTCCAAGAAGCTATAATTGATGGAAGCCTGGACATCGTTCTAATCCTAGACTAATGTATATACTGTAGCTCTATCTATAACTCTATCTAAATATTCATCTTGTGAAGTTTTTTCTATTTAGTGCACAGTGAACAGAGAAAAAGTAATTCCCTTAATTTCCTCTGACAGTATGTTTTTTTAAGAGAAGCCTGAGAGATTTCCATTCTTAGCACACACATAGCTAACCCCAGGCAGTTGCAGGCTATCCACCATTCAGTGTAAGCCAGTATAAGTTTGGTCATTTGATAACCCAAAGAGGAATAAATAAGGTCAGTGTCACAGCTATGAAATCTAAAGATAGGTTGGAGCAGAGTGTATTCGGAATATATTATAGTAACCATCTCCCTGCCAGCGGCATGGTCTCTGAATCCCACCATGGCATTTAGCCATTCTTCACATATGGTATTTATCGATGTCACACATTCTAATTGTATCATTAATCTTGGTCAGCAATATAATTACTTTATTATTCACAAATTATTATAAATAGTAATGCTACACCGTAATTATACAAAAGCGAAATATCTCCTAATATGGCCAATAGCCCATATTTTATCCCCAACCAATAAGGAAGTATAGAAAGATAAAGTTAGAAGTTCTAAATTTATGCACAGAAATAAAAAAGCTACACGATTGGTATAGTGGTCACTATTACTGTCTCACAGCTCTTAGGTTATTAATGATTTTCCTTATCAAGTCATTATGTATGTGGAGTTTGTATGTTCTTCCCATGTTTGCATGGGGTTTTTATTTTTTTTGCGAGTGTTCAACTTTAACCCTCACTCCAAAATTTTACTATTAGGTTTATTGGCTTCTAACAAAAATGTAACTGTAGTGTACTGTATATGTTTGTCATTGTGATACTGTAGACTGTAAGCTCAGGAACCGATGTGAATGGCTGGTTCTCTCCCCTGCGTGTTCTCAAAAGGGAGCGATGTTGTGCAACTGCGCATAAACAATTATGTGCATGTGAAGCTCTTTGTGCGAGCGGGCACAGCGACTTGATCATTTGCCGGCCCGTTTGCACATAGCATTCCGGAGGGGGGGCGGGGGGCGTGGGGCAGTGGTCATGGGTAGCGCCGATGGGAACGCCCAGCATTTCATGGGAATTCCCATTTAAATTGCACAGTGATGTGGGTGTTACGGGCTGGCAGCTGATGTCACCGAATGTCAGCTGCCCGTCCTGTTTCCAGGGTGCCGCAAACCTAAGTCACCAAAAAGTGACTTAGATTTGCGAGCGCATAGGAAATCATTCGATGGTCGATTGTGATTTGTGCCCCGGGGACATTCGCAGTGCGAGGAGGAGGGAGGACATTCAGGCAGGAGGCGGGTTGTGTTTGGATGGCTTGCAAAGCTAAAAGAATTATTTCAGAATTAGAGCGCAAAATAAAAGATGTGCAGCTGAGGTTGTAATACTGTAATATTGGAGTTGTCAACCACCAACAGAAAATGGACATGCAGAAACCAATAGCGCTGTCTCCTATTTCATACACCAAACACCATGCAATTAAAATGGGAAATAAAAATACATGACCTAAAATATCAACATCCAATGAGTCATAGATGCATAAATGTAGATTTGGTGGATCTGAAAAAGAACTCTCCAAAACACCCCCCCACATCCAGAGTTTTTTTTTTGGTTTGGGATGATTGGAGATAGATAAATTGGTGCAATACTTCTTAAAACATACAGAGTTTATTCAATGCAGTTTTGGTGAGCTATGACGGTGAGCAGTGCCTATTGCTTGCCATCATAGCCTGCCCTCAGTATTCAACCTACCCCCTGCACTCGCCGTTTCTAAAAACAGGCGAGGCTCGCGGCTATATGAAGTGGGCTTGCTGCATTTGTGGCAAACCTCGTAATTCGGGGGAATCCCTGGAACATAGAATATGGTGAACGGCCGGCGATGGGGTTAAACGACGAGAATAGCTTGTTTTCGCCAATCCTCGTTGAAAACAAGCTATCCTCACCATAAAACCCCCTTGCCGGCCGCATTGACTATACCCCTTAGTTTGTAAGTTAATAACAAATGAAGAGAGAAACGGAAAAACAAAAAGAGGGCATATAGAATCCAATAAAGAGCTGATATTCTATCGTAAGTTTACATTTCTTCAAGGCAACCGAATCTTAATTATGTAGGAATAGCATTTAGAAAACGTTGGCACAATGCCTTGTATTGGAAGCACGCACATTGATTACAAACTTTTCACCACTGTTTTATTTCTTTTTGATGATGGCAAAACAGTAACTAGCATAGTATGATGTACACTGCCCTGTCACTTTCTAACAGAGACCAACACCCTAGTCACCAGCCACCAAGGCCGCACTGGGACCATAAATAGGCCCTGGCACATAGTCCCACCATATCTTAAGCTTGGTTAAAATGGTGACACTGTGCCTGATGTTTTAAATCTGCTTGTCTAAAGGCCCACATACACTATGCGATTTGGGCACAATTTCACCCGATTCGTATGAATCGGGCCGTGAAATCGGTCCAAATTGCATGCGCATCGGATCGGGGTCGGGAGGTCGGACAGGCTGCACATAAGATTTGCTAAATCTTATGTGCAGCCCAGCCATGCGGGGGATGACAGCGGGCGGGGGATGGCTGAGAGAGGTCTCAGCCAATCAATGGCTTGCTAGTCATCTGTATGTTTTTTTTTTTTACCAAGTTATCTGTTCCTCCCGGGCCGGCTCCCGCCGCTGCCCGGCAGCCAGCGTCATCCTCCTGCCCGGCGCTCTGCTCCCGCTGTCACCCCACCCCAGAAGCCTCCTCCTGCCCGGCTCCCTATGCAGCCTCCCCCTGCTTGGCTCTCTATTAGCCGGCATCCCCCACCCGCTGATGTCCCTCCTCCTGCAGCTCCCCGGGGACTGCATATGATAAATCCATGTGATTTATCATATGCAAACCTTGGCACATCAAGTGCCTAATCGTGTGTCCCCCTCCCGGGGAGCTGCAGGGTGAAATCAGGAGGGTGAAATCAGGTCCGACTTGTCCCTAGGACAAGTCGGACTAATGTATGGGGGCCTTAAGGCACACTGCACATTTATTTATTTCTTTATTAACAGTTTCTTATATAGCGCACACATATTCTGCAGCACTTTACAGAGAATTGTTGAACATTCACATCAGTCCCTGCCCCAGTGGAGCTTGCAATCTATAGTCCCTACCACATGTACACGCACACACAGACATTCTAGGGTTAATTTTTGTTGGAAGCCAATGAACCTATCAGTATATTTTTGGATTGTGGGAGGAAACCAGAGTACCGGAGGAAACCCACGCAAGCGCGGGGAAAATATACAAACTCCGCACAGTTAGAGTCATGGTGGGAATCGAACCCATGACCTCAGCGCTGTGAGGCAGCAATGCTAACCATTACACCATCCGTGCACATACATCTCCATGGTTACCTCCAACTGATGCAGATCTGATTCAGGGATGGCTTTTGTAAATGGTGGCAGGGACTGTGTCATAAGTGCAGTGCTACTGGCACTGGTGCACATGTACCACTAGACATTCTGAGCAACCCTAGGGTTGCTATAACGACAGATGATGCAGCTGATGTCCCTTTAATCTGCACAGCAGATCGGAGCCCAGTAGGCAGCCCATTGGCTGCATCATTAGCATAATAATGTTGCAGATGCTACTACATTATAACCCACCTCTGAATTTGGCTCCTTATTCTTATCTATAGGTACTGAGTTGCAAATCTTTTATACCGTGCATTACAAAACATTTTTCGACTTTAGGGTTGACCTTAACATAAAGATTAGATTCTGATTGCGTAATTATTTATTGTAAAAGGTCTGTTAGTCGTCTGTTATCGTATATAGAATTATGTCTCTATGACCCATGGGAGAGATTTACGTTATTTAGGAAACTAGATTCCATATTCATTTACTTTGCTTAGAATACACTAGAAGAAACTAGACATAAGTGTCCGCTAATTGCTGTAATGGCACCATGACATTCACTAAATTGTTAACATAACCCCAAAGGCATACTTTAATGGATGTACATAAATTGTTCTAGAGGAATTCCCACTGAGTGTGATGAAGACATTCAGTATTAATATGAGAAGACAGTTTAAATGATATATGTGTTTAATTAGTTCCGGAATCTTTTTCTTCCATACACAGTATTTAAGAGATGAGCAGTAAGTGTGTCTCACAGTCATGGCCGAGGAGTGTTATCCTCCAAAATACAGGCCACACAGGGATGCAGTGGTTTGATTACTGTTTCATACCACTGAAATCTTGGGTTCGATTCTCACAAAAGTCCTCTCTATATAGTGTTTGCATTTTTTTCCGCAAATTTGGATTGTTCAGAATGCTGCAGTTTTCATTCACACTCCAAAAACATTGGTGGGTTACCTGATTTTTGTTAAAAAATAAATAAATGACCCCTAGAGTATAAGTGTATCCCTGTAATTGTAGCAGGCATGCAGACTGTAATCTCCACTGGGCATGGAGTGATGTAACGGACTAATGTGTGTGCTACATAAATCACTAAATTAGAGAATTAGCCTTGTAATCTCTACTGATTATGATTAAATGAATAATTTGTATAAACATCGCACAGGTTACTTGAGTCAGGTGGACTCGCAGGAGATGAAAGACATGCAGGAAGAGAAGGCCCTACGGGATCTGGAGGCCGGGGCAGAAAATGCAGTATCCGTGACACAGCTGCTCCAGAAACTCTCTAAAACAGACCAGATTCCTCTATATTATTCTGGAGGCATACAGCTCCTCGCCAATGCTGTAAAGGATTGTGAGTGTCTACTCAAGTATGTTTTATTTGTAGATGCTAAGGGGTCTATTTACTAAGATGGGAGTTCTATTGAAGATGAGATATTGCTATGGGCTTCCAATCAGATTATGGGCGATGTTGAATCCCGGATGCTATTTCTGCCTGAGGAAATAGCAACTGCCACCTATTTAATGCTGTTGTTCCCGACAGCATTGAAGGCAGATTACAACAAGACAAGACTTTAAAACAAATCGGATCGGTTTTGATGGAAATGGCCGTAAATTGTTGAATTGACAGCCCTTTTTAAATAATCCACAGCCGTTTTCGCCGACATGCCCACTTTCCAACACTTGACAGCCGCAATATTGAATTCCGGCTGTCGATTTACAGTCGAGCTGAACGAAAATGACCTGGGATTCCGACTGTAGGGACGTTCCGACAGTGGGAATCCCAGATTGAATACCCCCCTAAATCTATTATCTTCTACATGGTGCTAAATTTATAAAAAATAGATCATGAATGGTTACCTATTGCAACATCCCATCTTCATTAGAACTCCCATCTTCATAAATAAACCAGTAAGACTGCTTAGGCCTACTCTTGAACCAGATGGCTTCTTATTTTTCTGTGTTCTTGAGTGTTTTTTTTTAACCTAAACCTTGTTAATGTCGTCAGTTAGATTTTAAAAAGTGAAACGTTCCAGAAAAGGTTTCGGTAAATGTGGTCCACTCCGTATATGCCATAAGTGACTTCTGTTTCTGTTTCCCAACCATTACATTATTTCACTCTGTACTGTATGGCCACTTTCACACACACCGGCAGCCGCCAGGAGGTGAAAACGCCACACGGCCTAGAAGCTGTGAAATACACAAAAGTTTACAATGTTCGGGATGGCCACAGCCCGGGAGCCTTTCTTTCCAGTGGTGACAGCCGTCTGCAACCGGGTGGCCGGGTCATGACCATCCCATGTGAATGGACACAATCCTGTCTATTATTAACTACTGAGTACAGCACGGCTTTTGTCCGTGCAGTGTTTTGCCACCCGGCGGCAGCCGGAGCATGTGAAACAGCCCTATGTGACCTTATTCTGTAATTGTGTCAGGTGAATAGGTGTAATTAATAATCTTGTTTACCTTTATTTAGGTACAACACAAACTGTATTCAGAACAAATTCTGGATTCAATGTCATTGGTGACAATGCAGTAATAAACAGGTAAGCAATGTATAATGATTTTAGCATAACTGTTCCCACACCCCAGATCAGGAGATCTATAGTTTCTCAAACTACTTTTGTACGGGGAAGGTCTCCTACTTGCAGTGATGGCATCATTCTCACCAAATTAAGTAATGGAAGAAATAGAAAAATGATAAGGAGTGCTGCTAACTGCGGCTGGTTTAAGGATTGTCAGTCCTTTAATAATCAAAAAGCAAAGAAAAAGGGAAGCAACCAGCGCTGGCTCGGTTTCTCAAATAATTTTGAAAATATGTGACGGTTTCTTTCAAATAAACATTTATTTAAACAATATAAAACAGCATATAAAATAAAATGTATTAATTCTCATGGAATAAAATGTGAAATAAAATATAATTAGTACCCTTGAGAACACTGATAGTACTCCTACAGTATATCCAGGATATACTGAAATGGGAATGGGACGTCTCTGTTTTAGTGCAGCAAATTATATTACCAGCAAATGGCGCAGATGAATTCTGATGATATGTCCGGTAAACCTGGGTTGAGATGGATGAATGCCGCTGGTCAGTCTGTAGTAAGGATGTTATTGAGTGATGTTATTGAGTAGAGAACAAGTTCAAATATGCTGTTGGATTTGTGTTCCTCAGGAGGTGTCAGGGTATAGGTGGATTGCTCAGGCTAGAGTCTACACATTTCCCTGGGAAAGGTCTCCCAGCTTCCTCAGGAGCAGAATAAAGTGTGTCCATGAGTTTCCATATATATTTATATATATACATACACCTAATCCTTAATTAGGAAATGTGATGCAGCTGTGTAGCTGCTAAGTAAGGAAAGAAACCATCAAGAAAAACATAAAATAAACATTTTATTTATTTATTTACTGCTTAGATGTCACACTGGTCTGTATTACTAAGAACCATTCTTTGCAGTTAGAGATGGTTAGATAGCTCAATAATACTGTTTTTGTATATCACATGAAACAGAGAGTTTCATTGGTGATCTTGGATCATGTGTTCAGAGGTCCAGAGGTCCAGACCTCGTGACCCGGAAATAGAAAAGATAAAACTATCTATGATTTAAATGTGTTTTATGGTATATTTGGCGGCGCCACCCGGTCAGGTTGGTGTGTGTTATACTCACAGGAGTCAGCCGTCGAGCTGTGTTAGAGCACCGGGCTTATATTGTCCGGTGGTGGCTGTTTCCGGGTGTGTGTAGTCAGTATATCCTGGATATACTGTAGGAGTACTATCAGTGTGTCTCAAGGGTACTAATTTAATTTTTTTCACAGTTTATTCCATGAGAATTAATACATTCTATTTTATATGCTGTTTTATATTGTTTAAATAAATATGTTTATTTGAAAGAAACTGTCATATATTTTCAAAATGCTTTGCTAAGTAATGGAAGAGACAAATTACATAAAGTAGCTGCAGACATAGTGAACTCTTTTAACTTGAATTGGCCTCATTGTGCCTCCAAACACTAACTGAATTGCAAAATTCAATATAAAAATAAATGGTATTTACTATTGGTATGTCTCCTTCAGATGTCTGTTCTCCAAACAAGCCGATCCGATTGATCTAGATCTCTGTTTGTCTGTCCTGACATTATGGCAAGCAGTCTGCACTGGGAATGGTAATATATACTTTGTTACTTTGTTGCTGCCTTATTTTTATATAAAGACCATTTATTACTAAACTGTGTTCGGTATCCACTAACAACCAAGGATATTATCATTACAATGGATTTTAGGAGTGGGGATTATTGTGTGAAGCCTTTCACAAGCCATGTGTTAGGGCAGTGGTTCCCAATCTTTTTTGAATCAAGGCACCCTAAGGGTATCAACATTTTTTCACGGCACCCCTGGACCACACAAACATTTATTAGATTGAGTTTATATGCGATTCCCAGGGTCAGTTATGTGGTAAAGGGCAGGATTTGCTTCTGTGTGTGCATATTTTATTATTGGCAGCCACCAGCACTGGTTTTGCACATAAATAATTAACCATAATTAATTGGAATTGGTCCTGGACCACCAGCCCAGGGCACCCCTGCAAGTTTTCCAAGGCACCCCAGGGAGCCACGGCACACAGTTTGGGAACCACTGTGTTAGAGTATTCTATGATGTCTATTGAATAATGAATAGACAGGAAGAGGGACTTGCAGCCATCGGCGACTTTCCATCGAGTCTGGATGATGTTTTACAGCTGCAATAATGTTTTGCCGGAAAGGTGGGAAGTTCCTATTAATTTTCCTCTGACCCCCGGACCTCCACCCACCACTCCACATTACCCTTGACCACAGAGGTTAATGCCACTGGTTGTGACAGTTTGCGGAGGGGGTGGGCTGAAAATGCCCCCTCGTCATAGAGCCTTAAATCACATCATTTGGATGTACTATGGGTAGGGTTTAATGATGTCAGCATCAGCTCTGAGGTGAATTATGCATAGAATATACAGTGAGAAAAAAATGTATCATGGGGGGGGGGGGAATCAATTACCACAAAAAAAAGAAAAAATATATTAATGTGGCTCTTCTAAAGAAACAAAAGATCCTTCAAATAATAAAAAAACAGACTTGTAGACACCAAAAAGAAAATAAAATACACAAAAAGCGAGGTACACCAAATTTCCCATAAAAAAAGCAATGGCAAACAAAGGCAATGACCAAGCGGCGATCAGGGCAAAGCGCTCTGGGGTATTTTTTCGGCGAACTGGGAGCGTTGAATAGGGCGAGGGACATTTTTGGAGAGAGGACTGGCCTTTTCGACAAAAAAATGTGAACCTCGCCGGGAAAAGAAAAGCGAAACGGGAGCATTGAATACTGCCCAAAGTAATTTATTGTAGTCCTTAATGAAGAAGACTCCTAATGTTATCTATTATTCATTTAGAAGAGAACCAGCGCCTGCTTATCAGCCACACTAATGTGAACCAACAGCTCTTAGCACTGCTGTCCTCAGATGTCCCTGATGTGCAGAGCAGAACATTGAATCTTTTAAGTATCTATTCCGTAACAGAGGAAGGAAGATCTTTACTTGTGAAACATCTACACCCATCTAGGTATGTTTTCCATGTACTCTAGTAATATAACATTAGATACTGCGAATAGATTTAACCTTAAGAGGACACTGTTGACATTTAGTCACAAACGCATTAGAGTTGCACTGAGCATGTGCAGCAATGGTCTCCTGCAGCTTGATTGGCAGGCTGCTGGCATTTGGGAGCAGTGATGGGGAGTGATATAAAAAATAGGGGTGTGTGGGTTTTTTTTTTTTGCAGCCTTCCAAAGCCAGAGACTCATATAGTGTAAATGTCCAAAAGAGGGGACAAAGGAAGAACAAGACAGGGTTTTTGGGGCACGCTTAAATGAAAATTAGAAAGGTAAGGTAAATGGCAATAGGATTAATATATAACTTTTAATAGATTTCACTTAAAATAAGTATGCACGTCAAAACGGCGGCGTCAAGAATATGAGAATTGTAGAAATTGTAGACAACAGACGATATGTCAAGACTACAAGACAAAAACAATAAATGTTAGATAACAATAAAATATTATTAAATTATTAACTATAATAGTAAGTAATGATCTCTGCTGGTTGGCGAAGATTTTTAACACCTGGGGGACCACCCCCAATTTAGTGGGACGTCAGAAAATAGAATAGTATGGTATCATGCACGTATATATCACTGATTGATATAAATTAATAGTAGGTAGTCGGAGAGGAAATAAAGGAAGGAAAAAGAAGAATAGAGCAGTGGTCTTTACTGGGGTGCCTGATGTTGTGTAGTCACCTGATGCTGATACGACACCAAATATTCCCCATCAGTCCCCCAATGGGTACTGATCTGGCCAATGACTGTTTAGCTGCTGAGATCGGACGAGATCAGGCGGCTCAGTGATGTATGGTCGTATACTCTATCTGGCGGAGCAACACAGGGATTGCATGTTGGACCGACAGACACTTCTGCTTTCCAAGGGCAGCTAAAAACCACAGCCTGTTACGTGAAGTATTGCAGGATGGGTTACACCTTTTGAACAAAGCCAGAGACTCAGCAGCTTATTTACAGTAGACATTGGTGTTGCTCTGATGTCCGATGGTCACCACAGCTGTTACCGGAGAGTAGGCAAGTATGGACAGAATGTAATGCAATAACATTACTAGAAAACAATTAAATAGTGGGAAGAGGGTAGGTTTGCCCACAGTGGCAGACCTACATTTTTGAGACCCTGAAGCTTGAACTGCTATGGGGCACCTTCGCAATCAGCAACAATAGGGTAATATCCAACAAGGTCCAAGTGTCTACCCCCCACAGCACTGCCCCCATCAATAACCACCCAACAGCATCCATTTCAGTAATCACCCCACAGCTTCCATCCCCCCCACCCTTTAATAAAACACTTGAAGCACAGTGTGCTGTCCTAATAAGTTAATTTTGCTGGTACTGAGTGGTATGTGCCACACTAAATACCTGCTTGTCCCATGCTTCTTCTCACCTCTGAAAGGAAGTCGTAGTCTGATGCAATATCTCCTTCCCCATCAGCACCGGAAAATTTAATTACATATCTTTGCTGCCACCGCTGACAACTGGATAAATACATTTACAGTATGAATTGAACAGTTGGTAGTTTCTAGGTGCTGGCAGGAAAGGAAACGCTGCTTCTTGGGTCAGTGCCCGGGTCCTCCTTATTGGATCTTGACAATTCTCTTACTGCTACATTACCAGAGCCTCCCCCCCCCCCGTACTGCTACTAGTGGCCCACATACTGGCACTTCACAGCTCCCTAACTTATCTCAAAAAGCTACAAACATTGTTTTATATTATTACAGCAAACCTTTGAATATGGGCATTATTGTGTTAGCCACAATATATTTCAAGGGCATAATATAGCAAGCTGCATTACTGTGTGGGGCATTATACTGTGCAAGGGGCATTGCTGTGTGTGGTATTATACTGTGCAAGGGGCATTACTGTGTGGGGCACAATATGGTGCAAGTGGTTATTGCTGTGTGGGGAAATGGCATTATATTGTCTAAGGGCCATTACTTTGTGGGGCACAATATGGTGCAATCAGCATTATTGTGTGGGGCATAATATGGTGTAGATAAATTATGCACCAAGTGTTTTGTTTGTTTGTTTTTTTAATTGTACAAAGTTCTTCCTGTCCTTTTTGTGGTAAAATTGTATCTATTTAATTTCCTTTTATTGCAGTTTAGGTAGAACATTGATTAAGATAACAATCTAATTTTTATTACCACAGACACACATTGGGTATGGTAACTCTAGTCATTATAATGCTATTTCAGGAATAGTGACATTTGTTTCTCTGCCAGTCTAGAACATGAAAACATCATATTTATATAATTCACAGATTTAGGAGAGAATTGCAAAAATTAAATTCCCTGTAATTTAAAAACACTGAAAATGTCTAATTAAGTTTTGCGTCTAACATCCAATTATATCCCACTAAAATACTGGTGCTAGTATATTTGAGAATTTCAGATGCAATTTGGCTTCCCTTGGAGCCTTGCTTATAAATGCACAACCATTTACCAAACACATTTATGCCTCATTATAAATACAACACGAACACAGAAAAATACATAGAACATAAGCAGACTTGTATTAAGTTAGCAGAAAATATATAGGAACTATATTATACTTGCCTACAAATGGAGCCACTCTCATTAAATTCTATCATTCTATCGCCATGCCCGTGGGCACGTGTGCACAAGATGCTTGCTCGCTATTCTGAAGCGGAGACGGGCAGGGAAGCACCTAATAATCTAATAATAGATCATTCAAGCCTGGAGTTTAAATTAAGTCACTGCCAGTGTTCTATCACCAGAAAACACTGGCCTTGACAGATCGTTCAGCACCCATTGCTGGTGCATCGCTGTGTGCTGAGCAATCTGTACTGCACTACATCGTTCAGCACGGAGGCTTCGTCGCCCCGTGTGCATGTGGCAGAAGTTTGTGATGGGCCAATATCTCATCATTTCTTTTTAATCCTATGTTGGATATGTCTTTAATAGATGTTCCTAACCAAGGGGATTATTCCGACTTGACTAAAGCTCTGCGATTTCACAAGTTGGAAGATTATGGAATGATTGCACATACATATGGATCGTAGCTTGTGTGCACGAGTCCATTCAGCTTACATAAAAAAAAAAAATTACTGTCTTTTCTGATCCCAAGTAGATTGACAGGAAGCCTCTGTCTGTGGGTGTCACCCGGCTGTTTTCTGGGAGTGTCAGATTTTTTTGTTGTTACCATAAGGCCCATACACCCTGGGCGACTTTGAGTTGAAAGCTGCTCAGTTTTGTCTTTTGAGCTGCTCTCAGCTCATAAGTTGCCCAGTGTGTACTGGCCGGCGATGAGCACTGAGGCCCTTATTCTGATCGGTGCGGCCGGAGCCGCATATGCGGCTCTGACCGCACCAGGCGAATCCCCGCCTTCCATACGGATCGCCACGGCCGTCCGTACGCGGACATGTGGCGATCCGCATGAATGTGTACGGGGATACGCCTCCTCCATGGTGGGAGCAGCCCCTGCATTCGATGGTCGCCGAACATCGAATGCAGGGCCGCACGCTCCACCAGGTCCCGCTACACAAGACCACACGGACACTTGTCCGTGTGAAATCTTGTATGGGGGCGGGCAGCTGACATTCGGCGATGTCAGATGCCCGCCCTGTACCCACGCGTCATAGCCTCATTAGCATGCGTACGCCCCGCGTTTGCATGGGAACGCCCATGAAACGCGGGGCGTATGCATATGCAAATGAGGCTTCGTAGCCCCTCACGCCCCTATCCACCCCCTTTGCGGCGGACAAAATACGTGTACGGCGAATTCGGCTGCACATGCGCAGAGTAGCCTCTGCACATGCGCAGACCGAAAACATCGGCGGAACGGCCGCATGCGGCCGTTACCGCACAAACCAGAATAAGGGCCTGAGTGCTGAAGCGCTCTCCCACATCATCACCAACCACCGCCGCTCATCATTACCAGCAGTTGTACGGCTTTCCATAACGTCCTGCTATGGAAAGTCATCCACCCCCAGGAAAATTTCTAAAACGGGTGAAAAACGCTCAGTGTGTATGTTTTTCAGCCCGTCGATTTTCCCCATCAACGGTCAGCATACACACTGGGCAAAATGGCCAAGTGTGTATGGACCTTTATTTGGACACCACTTTTACAGATTGATATGAAGATGACACATGTTAACAATGCCAATTGTGTGTCTTATTTTGGTCTTAAATAAGCGTTGCTACCTGATTTACGTAAGATGGCAGAAGTCAAGGCATGATCAACCTTTAAGGCGTTTAATCACATTCATTGTTTTTAGTAAAGGCTGGTCATAAGGATGCGGACCAGAACTTATACTGTCTAAATAATACAAATAAGTGTAATAAAAAAGTTATAAATATGTGAGTGTTCTATTTTGATATGAATCTAACAGTGAAGGGTAACCTCTAATGGCAGCAACATAAAATATACATGATGACAAAGGTTATTGCAATAGGAACACAATCAAAACATCACTTCTTATTCATGATTCAAACAGAATCATTTTTCAAACTGATAAGTAAACTCTCGTGTGGTATCTGAATATAGAACAGCCTGTTTTATTTATGTCAGATCCTCTAGAACTGGTCATACATATCATTAGAGGGCAAATAGAGCTAAAAGAATGAATGGTTTCGTGAGCCGCAACATGATCTACTACAGTAGCTGATTACTGAGCAATAGGAGAAACACTTTCATAGAAATAAAGGCGGACCAAACCCCAAATTAACTTTGAGGGCCATAACTGTAAAATTAATTTCCTATCCCTTTATTGGCCCCCAAAAATGCGTTGAATACCGTTCTGTGGACCATTGTCACGTTGACCTTTTGACCCCGTCAACCTTTTATGCCGGTTGACCTTGACCCTTTGAGTGCCAACATCTCTGCGAGAGAGGTTTACAATATCCGCAAAAAAATGCCAGCGTCGCTCACATTTCTTATATATATTCCAATAAAAAAAATGTTGTTTAAAAATAGATTATATTTCCTATATAAGGTAAACATTACAGGTCATTATGATGAATAAAAATGTCTGCATGCCAATTTTTACACCTATTTTGATCAATTCACTTGGCACTCAAAGGGTTAACCACTGTCAACCTTTTATCTGTCAATCGTTTGATGCTGTCAACACAGTGCATGTTGACCATATGGCGAATGTTTTACTGTCTGGATCTAGAGCATAGATCAGTGGTTCTCAAACTGTGGGTCCTGATGTCAAAGTGGGTCCCGACCTTCTCAGCATGGGGTCGCGACTCCATTTTGCTGACCATCAGGCTGATGACTTTTCTAATCTCAGTCAGTGATTCAAGCAGTCGGAAAAGTCTTTTGAATTGTCTGATATTTTAGACTCCTCCCATCATATTGTGCCTCCACAATGCTGCCATGTATGTGCTGTCTGCTGACTACACATGTGATGTGATGGGTTATGGTATATCAGACTCCTCCCATCACTCTGTGCCTCCACAATGCTTCCATGTATGTGCTGTCTGCTGACTACACATGTGATGTGATGGGTTATGGTATATTAGACTCCTCCCATCACTCTGTGCCTCCACAATGCTGCCATGTATGTGCTGTCTGCTGACTACACCTGTGATGTGATGGGTTATGGTATATCAGACTCCTCCCATCACTCTGTGCCTCCACAATGCTGCCATTTATGTGCTGTCTGCTGACTACACGTGTGATGTGATGGGTTATGGTATATCAGACTCCTCCCATCACTCTGTGCCTCCACAATGCTGCCATGTATAAGCTGTCTACTGACTACACCTGTGATGTGATGGGTTATGGTATATTAGACTCCTCCCATCACTCTGTGCCTCCACAATGCTGCCATGTATGTGCTGTCTGCTGTCTACACGTGATGTGATGGGTTATGGTATATTAGACTCCTCCCATCACTCTGTGCCTCCACAATGCTGCCATGTATGTGCTGTCTGCTGACTACACATGTGATGTGATGTGATGACCTTCTGCAGTCAAAATAGTTTGAGGATCCTTGGTATAGATCTATAACAGATCCCTCAGACAAGCAATGTTAGTGCCGAGTACCTGACTCCTGAACCATTCTTGGCACGGTTCTGCACACTAAGGTTTGGCACAAACTCCTCAGTGGATTTTGCATTGTGCCTATGCCATTTTGCAATGAAATGAAATGCAACGAATAATTGCCATAGACTAATATATGTACGTTTGAGTAGACAATCATTGTATACAATACAGTATTTTTCTCATTGACATGGTTACAGAAGGTTTGACAGAGAGTGAATACTGCTCCAGTTCGGCTGGTTACACATTTGCCCAATCCTTTTGGGTTCTGGTTGTTGACAATATCCTACTGAAGGACACAGATATAAAATACTAACTTTCATACTTGTGACCAAATTTGCTGCAGATCTCAGATATGTATTTGCTGAAGGATCGTGTCAACTGTTATGTTGGAGGTCAAACTGGATGATCATTGGATAAGTGTGTATCCAGATTTTGGGCATGATTCTGGTCTGGTAATAACGTACCCAAATCTAACTCATGGTTTTGTCCATTAAATACATAATTTTGTATGGGTTCTCACTGTGCCTACTCACAAAGTAAATACAGATGCATTGTTGCTTACCTGTAGGCATTTGAAATGTAGGGAGTGTATTTAATAAAGTGAGAGATTTTAGAAGTGGATACTATATATGGCTCATAGAAACCAATCAGATTTTAGCTTTTATCTTCCTGAGGGCGATAGATAAATAAGTGGAATGTAATTGGTTGCAATGGGCAACATCTCCAATTCTTAAAGATCACACTTTAGTAAATATACCCCTAAGACTCTATATAACCTGAGCCTATCATAAAGTGCCCCCAAATCTCCGCAAGTCCCTCTACTAGCATAAACAGTATGCCTAGCACACCACTAAACTGTTGTTAAACGCACTGGCCTCTCAGTTATAGAGGATAATGTCCAGATAAGGGCTAAGCTTGTGTAGAACTTTGGAAAAGACACACTGGGACAGATTAATTTAGCTGTTGCCCTGAGCTTCTCAATTGTGTGCCGTTACATTGCGTTGTAAGCCTCAGAGGGTGCGCTTAAGCACATTTTCCATATCAACCGCAGGAGCTGTGAGGAAACATTTGTGTTAAACTCTGTCAATTACCATGCAGGTTACCCCATAGATTCCAAGCACTTAACCCAGAAACTGTGGGTTAATCCGCATTAGCCGAATAGCTACAGGTGTTAAATCCTGAGCTTTAGCTGCATGGTAAACACTGCAACTACTGGATTCTGTTCTTCTGGCTAGTTGCAAACAGCTTGTTAGCCCGTAGTGCTGTAGATATGTTTTTGAGGACATCCCAAGCTGTTTGTCCTTCCAGTTTTGTCATTGCCAAGCTGCTACTGCTGGTGTCACTGTTTGGGAAGGTGCTGAATGGGCTTGCCTCTGATTTGTAGTCATCTTCGGATAAAATTATATTCTATGTACTGTGCCTATGGATTTTTGTGACCGTACATATGACTCAAAGTTGCACAGATCTGAACAGTCTTTCTGCAGTCACTAAATGTGTATTTTTTACCTTTTCTTGAATAGGCTTTTAAAATGCCTTGTAATATATGTGACATTAATGGATAAAAGAGCAGATAAAGCAATGGAAATATTGCAAAGTCTAACACTGGAGAAGAGGTAACTTTACTTTGGCTTACGTTCATGCATTAATTAATGTTTTATTAAAATAATAATAATAATGTTTTGTGAAACCAAATGACAGTAAAGCATATGTGTATTTAGGAAGAAAGAATACATCTACCAATGTCAATCTTCATTTTTAACAACATTTACAAGATGCTTCAGTAGTGTAGGTTTTAATGACTTGACCGGTTTATATTAACCCTTCGTTGCATACTGTTGCAAATTTGCCACATACCCCAACATCTCACTATAAAATACTTGAAACTCAGACGGTCAACTGTTTCTATTTTTTTGCCTGTGATTTTTTTTCATCATTTTTCCTTCTTATTACAATACACCAGAAGCATGGAAATATTAAAAAATAAAATAAAAAATCTTACAACGAAGGGTTAAAGTATCCTGATTATTTCATATGATTAAATGTATGTGTTAACTTATATCAAATGAGTGTCAGTAGTACTTCAGGTCTGTGTCCAAATCTGTATCCGGATGGCGGATTGACCATGTTTAGTTGGACATTACCATGGTCAACCACTATTTGATTATGGCGTCTAGTTAGACACCTAAACCTGGTTGATGGCGTCTAGATAGACGGTGATGCCAGATCAACGCAAGTGAAGGATCAATGGAAATGTGGTCGACAGGAGCAAGGTCGACACAAGTATTTTTATTTTTTGGTGCCATCCACTTGGTTCCTACATTATCCTAGTGGACATAGAGTTAGATTATAATATTGTGCTGATCACAGCAGGGTATGGCAATTGCCGTGAGCCATGCGAGGGGACACTGCGCATATATACAGTGTCCATAGAGACCCCTCTGACACTCAGCACCAAAAAAAAAACCCACAAAAAAAACCTTGTTTTGACCTTGGTACTGTCAACCACGTTCCCATCGATCCTTCACTAGCATCAATCTAGCGTCACTGTCTATCTAAATGCGGTCAACCAAGTTTCCGTGTCTAACTAGATGTAGTCGACCACTATTGGTCGACCATGGTATTGTCGATTTAAACATGGTCGATCCTCTATCCCGGAACCGTCCAAATCATCTTTATGGCTATTTATCAGTCTTCTTTCCCTATTTCTATCCAACTACAGGTTGAAACCTTATTTCAGGACTGACTTTTTATCAGAATCACTGCCCTTGTTTAGTCACATATTGGTAAGGACAAAGCTTTCTGTTGGTGACACTGTATTTGTATCCAATAGAAAAATATCCCCGGACAATATTTGTCGTTCTGTGTCTATCGGTATGAACATCATATGAAAATATAAGCATTACACTACATACAGTATGCTTGTCAATAGAAAGGCGAATACTTATATTCCATGCGAAATAAAAATTAGTAAATAAATCATGTATTGGAGAATTGAAGTACTTTTGCGGTGAGGACATTTATACACAATTAAAATGCTTAGTTCTAAATTCTACTGCAAAGTGTATCAAATTCTCTACCTCTCACACAGTAATTCAGTATAACTTGCATAATACAAAATTGCTGAAATTTATTGCTACACTCCACATTCTTTAATGTGCTACTCTCTCCTTGTTATAGACCAAGTTGAGCATGTCACTGGTCAATATGGCAGTGTTTCCATTGTGCATCGCTGTGATAGGACATCTAACAGAAGATAGTATTATCAGGAGTGTGGTAGCTGGTTCACTTGAATTCTGGGATGCCTGTTTGCTAGCTGTGGTAAGTGAACAATAGCTAAGAACATCAACATTCACATTAAGACCGGTATTTATTAAAGATTGGAGACTGATAAATTGGAGAGGAATAAACCACTAACTAATCAGCTTCTAATTCTCTTTAACATGTAGTGTTTGGAAAATTATAGTTTAAAGCCCCATACACACCTCCGTTATTGGTGGCATCGAGGACCGGGAGAGGGAGCAGGCATCGGCAAGTGCATGCACACTTGCTGATGCCGGCTCCAAGGTGAACGGTGGCAGGGGGTGGCAGTGAGGACCTTCCTCGTCCAGACATTCAATCCATGAGCCGAACCACATGTTTTACTTGAAAATGCATTTCTTTATGACCATTTTCCATGGATGCAAACAAAGTCGAATCTGTATCAGCAGAAAAGCCATCCGAAACTGGTCACATCGAAGAGATGTCTGGTTTTTGGCTACTTGAAAAAATCCAGGCTGGATTGAATACCCCATATTCTTTAAAAACTTTTGTTAAGCCCTCTTTTTTTAATATGCTAAACCTGCAATATAGTTCTGTGCTGGGGTGTTCTCAATGGCAGCAAAAGCACCCACACTTGTTGCATTTTATAGGAGAAATCACTGTCAGCACAGCTAGGTGGACATCCAAACTGCCTTTATTGAAGGTAGGTGGGTTATAGTTCTTCTCCTGTCAGGACTGGAATTTCAGTTTAGCTAATGAAGTGGCAATAAAACATAAACTGTTCTTTGTACAATTTTGGTTACTGTTGTTATCCCCATAGGCAGCTACAACTGAAATTGAATAATTAACTTTATCAGATAATAATACTATTAATCAAAATTACTGTGGCTTACTGCCATCATGCTACTTCTATAAACGGGTAAATGTCAATATGTTCCATCAGGATGAGTGCAGCGTTCCAACTGCTGGTCGAGCACATCAAGACATTTTGATTGCATTACTTGGCCTCATGTTCAACTTGTCCTTGGAAGAGAATTCAGTAATCCAGGTAAGACATAAAGGATTCTCTTTACTACCAGCTTGCAAGGATATCCAGGGATCTATTTAATAAATATTACTAAATGTTTCCCTTTGAAGAACAAAATGCTTGCCCATGATTTTAGAAGTTAAGAAGAGTTTATTTCAATTTTGGATTTTGACATACCACATATCTACTATAGATGGCTCCATGCCACATCGGCCTAGTCGTTCACAATACTTGGCACATGTGGGATAAGCATATACTGAATGCAAAAAAATAAAAATAAATAATTTAATTTTAAAGTAAAATGAAGGCGTTATTCTGGTTCACTCCTTCTGGCAATTTCCTTCTCAAATGGACAAAACCATGTACACTGCAGGTGGGGCAGATGTTACTTGTGCAGAGAGAATTAGATTTGGGTGGGGTTTTACCTCAAAGTGGGATCTTTATTGCAGTGTAAAAATAAAGCAGCCAGTATATTCCCTGCACAGAAACAAAATAACTCACCCAAATCTAACTCTATGTGCACATTTTACATCTGCCCCCCCCTGCAGTGCACATGGTTTTGACCATTTAAGAACGAATTTGCCAGTAGGAGTGAACCAGAATATTCCCCTTAGCAAGGTTGTGTCTGTAGTATATTTTAAAATATGTTTATTTTTTTTATTTTTACGATTTAACATAGAGCAGGTAGCTGCTATAATATTGTATTTATATGTTTTCTTCAATTCATATACCATTTAATTTACTGGAAAATTCCATGAACTTTGTCCTTCCTATAAAATAATGAACATTTTATTATACGTAGCAGAGCATTGTCTATTTATGTAGAAGTTCACTCTATTCATATATGTTTAGGGGAATGGCGTTGATATAAGTACCAGATGCTTGTCTCTGCTTAGCAGTAAAGATGGGAACATTGTGACTGTAAGTAAATAGAATTATCTTTATAAATACATGTATATCTGTTTGAAATTGTTTTAGATTATGCTGCACTCATTGTAAATTAAAGCGGGATATTTTAATGGGTACAGTATTGCTACAAGTTACACCACATGCTTGGGTGAACGGTGTACCCCATTGGTTATTGCCACAAATTAGTTGCAGCACAGGGGTTGTAGTTGCAACATATTGGGGATAAGCCCCCAGAGACAGGGATGGACATCAATGATTCAAAGATGGTTTATGGCCGATATTGAATACTTTGGCCATCGATTAGATAGAACCAGATAGTTGGCACAGCAGAAATCATTTTTTTTTTCAAGGTGCTGGGACACGGAGCATAGCTCCAACCCTGACAACCCTGAAGCCCTGCCCCCACATTCTGATTAACCTAATGGGCAGTCAGTCAAAGAGAATGGACGACCATTCAATAGCTAAAACCATCAATGGGTGTCCATCACATAGTTTGTTACTATCGATGGCTGGTTGCAGAATCACCATCGATGACAACCATCAACCGCGACTGCACTAATGACCATCCCTACCCAGAGATGCTTGTTTTGTACCTGCCTCCTTTTCTTCAGAGTCCTTAGCTTCAGGTACCTTGTACTGACCAGACAGACCCACAGCATGGTGTGACTACTCACCCATCATACTGGGGCCCCAGATTGCTCATGGCAGCCATGACTGTAATGCTAAGCCCTTAAAGATGCATTTATTAAAATTGATTTGTGCATCTTCCCCCTAAATCACGGCTCATTAATGACTTTCTGTAGATTAGACTATTGAAGGGTCATTAGAACCAGCATTTATACATGCATGAAGTTTTTTGTTATATTGTTACTATTCAGGGACACACTAAGGCCCTTATTCTGGTTGGTGCGGTCGAGCCGCATATGCGGCTCCGACCGCACCAGACGAATCCCCGCCCACCATACGGTTCGCCACGGCCGTCCGTACACGGACGGCTGGCGAACCGCACGAAAATGGTGGAGGCGTACGCCTCCACCATGCTGGGAGCTGCCCCCTGCATTCGATGGTCGACGACCATCGAAGGCAGGACCGCACGCCGCGGCAGCTCCCGCAAGCTGAGACCACACGGACAATCGTCCGTGTGGTAGCTTGTATGGGGGCTGAAAGCTGACATCCGGCGACGTCAGCTTTCCGCCCCCATGAGTGGCGTCATGCCCTCATTACCATGCGTACACCCCGCGTTTGCATGGGAACGCCCATGAAACGCGGGGCGTACACATAGGGAAATGAGGGGATGAAGCCCCTCACGCCCCTATACGCCCCCTTTGCGGCGTCTAAATTTTTAACACGGAGAATTCCCCTGCACATGCGCAGAGTGACCTCTGCGCATGTGCAGAGAGAAAACATCGGCGGTACGGCCGCACGCGGGCCGTACCGAGCCGATTAGAATAAGGGCCTAAGTTTTTTGGGGTGCCAGGGCAAACTAACTTGTGGAGGCTCCTACCAACAAATGTGCCAATGAGATACACTAGTGATGTTATTAAACAGAATAATGTACAAACATCACAGCACCACAAATATCTTAAACACTGGGCTGGGATGTATAACTTCAGCATATTGATTGTGATACATCCCACCACCCCATGCATTTATTGCATGTATAGCATCTTCTAATAGTGCATTAATGTCTACCAATAAGAGCTGTCTTTGGCATTTTGAGGACTTCAGTGTTTAGGAGTTCTACAGTGCATGTGTGAGCATGCACTGTAGATTTCATTGCCTAGTGGTTACAAGCTCCAAAATGTCTTGCTTTCAGGGGCATAATATGTATGGGGAATGCAGCAGACCTTTGAAAATGGTAGTTTGTCTGAGGTTTGACACCATTTTGCCATTAGAACATCCCGTTCTATGCCACCCAGAAACCCTACCTTACATGTGTCAGTGCCCCTCACCTTGGTGGTGTAATCAATGAATGTCTTATATTCAAATTTAAGAGAAAGTTGAACATTTATCTAGATTTTAAGAATGTTTTTCAATTGTTTATTTCATTATCAAATGAATATTTTTTTTTAAATAAAAACTGTCAAATTAGTTAACATTTAAAAATGTCTGATATTGTAGTGTCTTCATATCATTTGAAATGTTAAATAATGCCATGTATGTTACAAACAACACAAGCTTTGGGGTAATGAAGTTAAATCTCATATAGTAGCACAACTATTTTTGAGTGTGTCACCAAAGGTGTTGGCACAACCCTTTATAGAAATACTGTATTTCACTTACTGTGTGCTATCTGTTTAATAATGTTTGTAAATTTTAGTTGATACTATGCCTTTATATTATACTATTCATGTGTTCTAGTTCGTTGAATCCTGTCTATTGTTTCTCCGTAGAGATGTTTGGGCATTCTCAGCAGGATTCTCCCACAATGCACAGCAGCAGTTGGACTCTCCATCCAAGGAGGCATTGTAAAGAAGCTCATAAAGTGTCTAAAGGTAAATATAAAAATAAATCTAATTGAGAAGAGGCAGGGTACAAATATAACAAACGCAGTCATCATGGCATCCTAACGAAACAGGTTTTAAGGATATCCATGGCTGAGCACAGATGTTAAATCAAATTGATTAAGGTTCTTATTAAGTCATCTGTGTCCAAGCCTGGTTATCCGTAAGATCTAAACTATTGGGGTTCCTTGTGGAGCATATTTGGGAACCAATGCTATAATGCCAAAATGCATTCATAGTACTAGTTACCAGCCCAATAAAATAATGTTACTTCATATCAATAATGTCAGCGCCGGTGGCTCTGAACGGCCAAAGAGAGCAACACTTCAACTGTACATTGAGTGCCACCCAGAAGTTGATTTTCTACAAGGAAATTTAGATGCCAGCCTAGGGTCCTGAAGGTACAAGAGGCCCTATAGAGATATCCTGGCCATCCAAAACATTCCGAGAGGAGCACTCCCAAAGCCCAGTCCCTTTGAAGTTCTTTGATAGGATTAAAAATGTCTGGACGCACAAAATGGTTTCATCCAATGTATGTGGGCAGTCAGTTTACTTTAAATGTAACCCAGGTATTAAGCCTACTTCAATTTGTAAGCAAATCCGATGTTCACACAACTAAGCATTTATCGGTAAACTATGCACCCATCAAGGTACTCTTGATGCCACCTTCAATCAGCAGCAAAATATAGTGCTATGGCTTGTTTAGGGAGGAGGGCCTCAAGCCGGTTACTTGCTTAGGGCGCCTTGAGGTCTAAATCCACCTCTTGTGCCACCTAGTGGCCTCCAGCATGCACAACACTTGGATTCTCCCCATTTAGGGAGAGTTTAATATATAGGATGAGTATGATGTCTTAACTCGTGTGACTTACAATTTCCCAATTAGAAAGATCTTGTATCATATATAAAAACTGAACAATATTGTACGATTAATGCCTTCACATGGTTTTTGCAGTCTGAGGCCATTTTTTTGGCATTTGTGTTTGTCACAGTCCAAAATCACTATCAATAATTTTTGAAGTAGTACCATATAAATTATACCTTGTTTCTTTCAGAAGAATTGGTATTTTCAGAAAATATTGTTAGTCTTTTTGCAAAACTTTCTTGTTTTGTCTTTATAAATATCACAAGAAAATTTCAACCTCCTACATGTCAGTTTCCACAACAAAATCTGCCCTTATTATTTTTTAAACTTCTTTTGCCATGTCTAATTCACATGCGATTGTTGGCGCAATTGCTAATGTTATCTTTTGCCATTCCCAAGTGCAACTGTATGCTAATATGGGCAGAATCTATCCCAAGCATAGAGACACCCACTGTTGTCATAGAATTTTCCTCCAACTGCTGATACAGTTCACATCGGTAAAATCGTCGCTAATCGGGTAATGTTGCAGAGCGCTCTAGTATATAAATGGGAGGCTCAGCTGTACTCCTGTGGCACAGAGGGCTCACCAATCGCAACTGCCCATACAAGTATATTCACACTCAGAAATGATGTCTGAATGGCCATTACAGCCTTCCTTTATCTAACCACTTCCTATTACCACCCTCAAAAGCTGTCTTTCTGTCACTCATTTCACGACTAATCCCTTGTTGCGAAGTCGTCAACTGTACATGTACATTGCATACAATAGCCGCTTTGCTACTGTATCTGAATTATTCCCAGAGCGCATAAGAATAATATGGTAGCCCAATAAAGACCGCTATTTTTGAAAGTAGAAAACCTACCACATGAGGGACTACTTATTTTGTAACACAAGGTGGATATCTGGGATTTATACCCTACATATATGGAAAAAAAAAGTATTTCCAATGACACCAGGCAAGATGGAACTATCTTTCACTTAACTTTCCTATTACAGTCACAACAAAAGAAGTCTTGGAGTGAGCGAGTGACTGCTTGTTGGGTGTGACATTTACCCAGAGGGCCATAATAAGCATTTTGGCCTAATAAAACAATGCCTGCAACTGTCTGAACACTCTTTGCCTTGTTCATAGGTGTATGTTTTCGTTAACTGGGGGAAGGCCTAATCACCAAGAGAAAAGATTAGATAGTACGAGCAGGACTGGCAAAGGTTTTAGTCCGTGCTTTGAATTGTTTATCCTTTGTTGGAGAAGTGTTCTACCATCACCTATGAATTTCCTGTGAGTTAGGCTGGGTACACATTAGATGATATCTTGTCTGATTCTGCAGGACCGACATATAGCGCACATCGCCTAATGTGTACCGTTTTTTGCACGCTACTGCCCCCTCGACAGATGGGTCTTCCCATCTTATTCTCAGCACATGAGATGGGACTACCTGCCAGCTGACCGCATGCTGCTGAATGTGGCCATGGATAATATTGCACGCAATAACATGCTACTGTACATTGTTGATTGTGTAGAGCTGACCAACATTTATGTAGGGTACACACCACGACGACCTGCTCATGATGCACATTGTGAGCGGGTCGTCAGTGTTTCTTCAGACCCGCTCACGATGATGCGGGGGGCACGACCCGCTCATGATGTGCACCGTGAGCGGGTCCGATCCGATGGACACCCGCACCCGGTAGTATGGTCATTATTCAGATCCTACCTGCAGCAGATAGGATCTGAATAACGACTGACCGACCCGCGGGACCGCGCATCGGATCGGTATCGGTCCACACCAGGACTGAAAAGGGCCCAATCACCACACAATCTACATCCATTTGGTCGGAATTGGATCTAGATTGAGGGGATCGGGCCCTAGTCGTCCTGGTGTGTACCCAGCATTACTTCTGCCGGTCGTGCCATCGGCTGGGACACCACATCATTTTAATGTGTATCCAGCCCTAGATGTAGTTGCTTTGCGCTGTTTTTTATCCTGTGTAGCAGCGGCAGGAAGGTTGTTTCTTTTGCAGTGCATGTTTCCCTGTGGCCATCCACTGATTATAAGAATAACTTCATGACATACTGTATATGGAAGATATTTTCCATTAGAAACACGTCTGAGAATTACCGATTTACATAACATTATATTTGCAATATTAAGTATTTCTAATGAACATTAGTGCTGGATGTAGCCAATGTTAATAACCTTAAATTGGATTTAATAACAATACCAGGAATCAAAACTGTTGTAGTAAATGGCTGTTTGATGGCATTCCACTTAACATGTCAATGGCAGACGAGTTAAATGGACTAAATTAGTGTTTTCACTTTCAATCCAAATTTAGACCTCAATCCAACAGCTCATGTTTTAAATATTTGTTCTACATAATTTACATTTGGGTTAATTAACTTGTCTTGGACAATAGTTAGCTGATGCGAAAAGTACTCCTCATTCGTTAAGGTTAATTGGGACAGAAAGGTACAGACTGTTAAACTGTATGAAAGATTGCTTGATAATGGGCTAATGTATCAACACACATGTTGGATTCAATATGAAAAGGAGGAGAACATCTGGAGTAGCATTAAGATGCTAATAAGCAAGTAATTTTGCACCTGGACAGTTGCATGCAGTGTAAATACTGCCTGCCTCAGCATGCAGCCCACAAATTATGGTACCGTTCATTTTTACACTGCAATTTAGATTTTAATCTAGACATGAACCTCTCAAATCTAGTCACGTTTTACACCTGCCCCACCTGTGGAACAACATGGTTTCACCAAGGTGCATAGTCACTTGGGCCCTTATTCTGATCGGTGCGGCCGGATCCGAATATGCGGCCAGGACCGTGCGTGCGAAACCCCGCCTTCCATACGGATCGCCAACTCCATCCGTACGCGGTAAGAAGCTGGCCGAACGGACCGCATGTGTATTTTTCATGGAATACGCCTCCTCCATCTCAGGGAAACTCCCCCATCATTCGATGGTCGCAGACCATCGAATGCAGGACCGAGTGCTCCACCAGCTCCCGCAACCTCAGACCACACGGACATTTTTCCGTGCAAAAGCAGAGATCTGGGCTGGCAGCTGACATCCGGCGATGTCATATGTCCGCCCCCTACACGTGCGTCACGGCCGCATTACCATACGTACGCCCAGCGTTTGCATGGGAACGCCCATGAAACGCGGGGCGTATGCATATGGCAATGAGCCCAAATAGCCCTTCACGCCCCTCTCCACCCCCTGTTCGGAGTGTTCACATTTCATGCGGGATTTGGCCATGCGTCCCGCTCGCACATGCGCAGAGACGCCTCTGCACATGCGCAGACACAAAACATCGGCGCACACGGATATTACCGCACCAACCAGAATAAGGGCCTTGGTCTTTTTTGGTTTGCTTTCATCTCAGCCCCCAGTGCATTAAAACATATTGTTAAAGTGATGTCATTCATTATTATATTTGAGCCTTCTCCTTGAGATTCTGTATCACCCTCGCCTTATATGATAGCTATATTGATGGTTATTATTTTGAGCAAGGAACTGCAGAAAAGTGGGGATCCGTGCCGGGGCTGCATTGATTAAATCCATGAACTAAATCCCCACTGCTTATTATTGTTAGTTAATTAAATTAATGCAGAGCCCCTGCAATTTATATTTAAACAATGTGGTCACAAACCATAGGGCACCCCAAATCTAGGAATTGTGAGTGCCAATGAACAGTGTGATGTGAAGGGTATTGCATGCAGTATGCGGTTGTTATGTCGACACTATTAAGGTCGACATACATTAGGCCGACGCATGATAAAAGTGAACATGTCTAAGGTCAACAGGGTCAAAATGTCGACACAAGCATTAGATCAACATTGGAAAGGTTGACAGTCAAAAGGTCGACATGATTTTTTTCACGTTTGTTTGAGCCGACATGTGCCGACAGGTGATATTTCATGACCTACTATCCACTAGGACAGGCCTGGCCAACCTGTGGCTTTCCAGATGTTGTCCCAGCATGCCTTGCCACAGTTTTAACAATCCCTTATAGCAAAACTGTGGCAAGGCATGATGGGATTTGTAGTTTCACAACCTCTGGAGAGCCACAGGTTGGCCGGGCCTACACTAGGATGTGGAGGGAGAATATAATAGTGTGCCGAGCGTAACAGGTTGAGCAGTACCCTTTTTTGCTGTCAATGTCTACTCTGTCGACATTCGGGACAAACGTAAAAACACATGTCGATCTTTTGACTGTAGACCTTCCCATTGTTGACCGAATGCTTGTGTTGGAATTTGACCTTAAGCATGATGACCGTTTTCATGGGTTGAACTTCAGTGGTCGACCCAATGAATGTCGACCTTAATTTGGCCGACGCAATGACCCATACCCCTGCATGCCGTCTCATGTACAATTGGAGACTTTTATTGGGCATTGTTATGTATCTTATCCCCCTCACTTTTTCCTCCTTTCAGCAATTCTGCAATAAAACATTTTCTGCTGTTGATTTATACAGTGAATAAACTGATGGACAAGGAATAATGACGATTACTTCCTTCTCCTTGATCTCTGTTTGTATATTGAATTACACTCTGTTTATGGAACAGGGAAAGCTGTTATCTTTCATAAGACAGAATAATATTTGAAGACACCACGGCAAGGCTCTTGTTGTCTCGTGAGTCATTGGGCTGATTGATAGAAAAGGTCAAGAGTATTACATCAATAGAAGAAGCCAGATTCAGAAACATGAATCGACAACCGTTTACAACGGAAGCAATTTGACAGACATGATATTTAATGTTCTTGGAATGTTACGGACTTAAGTGGTAAGAAAACGCAATGAGCCCTGCGCAGCCTGGTGTTCTCCATCTGCAACTTCCTGCTGATCACAATGCAAAGTGTATATTGGTTTGGCCAAAAACGCAAGGATTCAGACACCCATGCGTGCATGCCAGAATACCAATTGGTGCATCCTTATACACCACCAAGGGTTGCACTATAGAAACTTGCTCCAGCCATATGGCAGAGGCAGTATCTGGTTATGGCTGCCTATGCCTGGAAACACAGCTGCTTGCATTGACACACCCTATGAGCATTACTAGACCGCAGGCACCGACTACAATGCCCATCACCATTCCACCACATTTCAGAATTGACCACAGCTCTGTGTAACCAGAGCCAGATTAATCAATAGACTGTTTAGGCTTCAGCCTAGGGCGCCATTGGGGAGGATGGGGCGCCTTGCAGGTGACAGCTGAGGAATAAAATGAAGGCCTAATTTATTCCTTGCTTGTCAGCTATTACCCGTCCCGATGTACTGTGAGGGGTGAAGTTCTTAAGGTGACTGCCAGATAGCTGTGCAAATGTAATTACTGATGGAATCATTACTTTATGTGCTACAGCGCCAGCTTAGAAGCCTAAAGCCAAAGTCCACTTCACACGACACAAAGAAAAAGTGTTGTACTTCTCCACAAGGGAGGGGTACGGGGTGGGTGGCGCTGTGACTAGTGTTGAATCACTAGCTGCTACTGGTTTATGTCGGAGTTGTCACGTCCGAACTGTACAAAAAAAGGGGGGGAGTGTAGCAGCGCTGGTTAGAGTAAATATAATTAAAATACGATAAAAACAGTGCAGATTGGACTGATTGTACAATTTAAAAGAAACAATTTATTAAATGATGAGACCAAAATATGCTGGTAAAACACAAGGGGTAGGTCCTGGGGGGACAAGTGGTGTGGGACTGTCCGTTCCTATTACGCCTGGAAATATAGTCATAAAGTGCAAATGCAATATGCGAAATTGGGTTACCGTCCACCTGCAGACACGTTGTAGGGGTGTGATGTAGTTCTCCCTGGGACTCAAGGCCCTGAGTTGGAATGTGGGCCGAGTCACCGTCCAGAGTAGGGGAGACACCCAGGATGGAACTCCCAAAGATGATGTTGGGGTCTTTCAGGATGTAGTTTGGTGTCCACGGTAGGTAAAACCCGAAATTGAGTCCACGGCTGGTCTGGAACAGTCCAATCAAAAGTAAAAAGGGGGGGGAATGGCAGTACACCTGACGCGTTTCGCCGTCTCAACGGCTTTATCAAGACGGCGAAACGCGTCAGGTGTACTGCCATTCCCCCCCCTTTTTACTTTTGATTGGACTGTTCCAGACCAGCCGTGGACTCAATTTCGGGTTTTACCTACCGTGGACACCAAACTACATCCTGAAAGACCCCAACATCATCTTTGGGAGTTCCATCCTGGGTGTCTCCCCTACTCTGGACGGTGACTCGGCCCACATTCCAACTCAGGGCCTTGAGTCCCAGGGAGAACTACATCACACCCCTACAATGTGTCTGCAGGTGGACGGTAACCCAATTTCGCATATTGCATTTGCACTTTATGACTATATTTCCAGGCGTAATAGGAACGGACAGTCCCACACCACTTGTCCCCCCAGGACCTACCCCTTGTGTTTTACCAGCATATTTTGGTCTCATCATTTAATAAATTGTTTCTTTTAAATTGTACAATCAGTCCAATCTGCACTGTTTTTATCGTATTTTAATTATATTTACTCTAACCAGCGCTGCTACACTCCCCCCCTTTTTTCACACGACACAAGCATTATATCCTAAATGTCAATAGTGTGACCTTCGTTAGATGCACGTGGGCAGTATGACTGGCGAGTTCCTGAGCAGTTAAGATTTTAATCACACTTCATTAAGATTAGTGGGTACTTGTTTCCTAGCACGGCCACTACGATTTCTATCGTGGTGGTCGTGTCGGAAAAAATTGCGTCGGTCGCGTCGGGTGCATACCAAAACGCACACGACGCGACCGACGCGATGTACCCGATTTCTCCATAGGCTTCAATGTTAAAATAATTTAACATTGAAGCCTATGGAGAAATCGGGTCCATCGCGTCCATGGTGTGCCGACACGATGGACCCGATTTGTCCATAGGGTTCAATGTTAAATTATTTTAACATTGAAACTGAGTCCATTTAACATAGGAAAAAATGGTAAATGCCCCAATATGGGCCATTTCTCATTGGTTATGGCCCCGGCATGTGTGTAAAAATAATGGCCCTCCATTGTGGCCGCCACCCCCACGATTGACGCGAACCCAAAGTGTGGCGAGCGCAGCGAGCCCGCGAGTGGCGGCGGTGCGCCTCCTCCGACCTTTTCATTCCCCTACTATCCACGTCGGCGTGGAGTTGAGAATATAAAGTGTGGCGAGCGCAGCAAGCCACCAAGCCCGAAGCGTGGCGAGGGGACGCGGATACCTGTCAAGCCTGCGAGGGCTTGACATATTGGGCCATTTCCCATTTTTTCCTATGTTAAATGGACTCAGTTTCAATGTTAAAATATTTTAACATTGAAGCCTATGGACAAATCGGGTCCATCGCATAGGCTTCAATGTTAAAATATTTTAACATTGAAGCCTATAGAGAAATCGGGGGCATCGCGTTGGTCGCGCATAGGCTTCAATGTTAAAATATTTTAACATTGAAGCCTATGGGGAAATCGCGGGCATCGCGTCGGTCGCGTCGTGTGCCTTCTTAAGGCACACAACCGACGCGATGTACCCGAGTTGTGCTTTTTTCAAAGGAAATCGTGGGCATCGCGGGCATCGTGTGCCTTAAAGTTAAGGCACACGATGCCCACGATTGTGGCCGTGCTAGGAAACAAGTACCGATTAGTGTTTTTACTCTTAAGGTGCCCATACACTGCTGCGACGTCTCGCAGCAGTGTTCGGACACCCGATACCCTGCAAGCCGCCTGGACCTTCCCGGCGGCAGGGACGCATGCGATCCGTTGTAATGGATTGCATTCGTCCCTGATTCCCGCCTACCTCGCTGCCAGGAGGGAGGTCCCAGAACAGGTGGTCAGACGGTCAGCCGGTCCGACCACCTGGTCCGATGCGCACGTCAGAGAGAGATGATTTAGTCTGATTTAACAGGTCAATTGGTCGCAATTGGCCAAAATCGAACCAAATCGCCTCAGTGTATGGGCACCTTTACTTTCTATATATAACTTTGGTTTCCTATCACTAATATTTATTAACACTGTAGTATTTTCACTAGTGTGCTGATCTTGGCTTTCTAGCTTATGCTGTTTTTTTGGGGTGCCGCACCCTGCACTTAGATATAGTGCTAGGGACTCCCAATACACAGGGAAGCCTTGACGATGGCTTGGGGGCTTAAATCATACATTTGTGCAAATATATGTAACCAATATCTCTGAATTCCATTATAATTTAGTGTTCAATGCTGGTTACTAATACCATTCATGAGCTTGAGGGAAACCATGTATTTTTTACTTACCCAGTACTACTAATTGAGCATTTTCCACACTATATATAGACTTATGCCCCCCATACATCAGCAATCACAATTAATTGCTTTTCAGGTCCAGTGATTTTCCCCAGATAAATGGTTTCTTCAATCTATTTGACTTGCCCACACATTACAGATTTGTTTCAGTGATCGGCAGATTTTTCCTGTCAGAATGCCCACACATACAAAAATGAAACTCCAATAAAACCAGATTTTTAAACATGTTTAAAAATCCTATTCAGCAATCGATTGGCGATCCCTATTCATTTTTGATTGGGATCGACAAAAGGGGGAGCCCACACATTAAAGATTAATTGTGACAATCATCTCCAGAACGGAGGATTGCCACAATTAATTGCTGATGTATGGGGTCCATTACTCAGAACTTCACTATAAAATGATCTATGACCAATGCTGCCTCTTCATTTACAGTTGCGTGGAACAGCAAAACCACCTACAGATGTCTCAACATAAATCCTGGGGGCTGAAACATTTGCGAAGTTCGCAAAGAGCACGGTTTCACAACTGTATTGCTATAGAGTTTAAGCACTAGATTGCACAGATCTCTGGAAAAATGGCACGGTTGCTATTTTTCTGGGAACTTCCACATGACTGATGCCTTCATCGAGAACTCCTGAGTAGACTGGTCAATCCCGAGATTGGATCGGCAGGATCACAGGATTTGGCCCCAAAATGGCAAGGATTTCAATCCCGGAGTTGGAGTTTCAAATCCCGGGATTTTGGGGTTAGACTACGCATACACATACGCATTTAAATCCAAAATTATTTAAATGTGTTAAACACAAATAGGACTACATTTTTCTGTTTGGTGCTATTTCTAAATGATAAAGAAGGGTTTCTAGAATATGAAGGACTCACGCTCTTTAGAACATTCATTCATTGCTACAATAGGAGATCTAATCATAGGTCATAGTTTCCTGTTGGTTCCTGGGTAAATATCACTTTACATATTCGGTACTTATGTAGTAACTGGGCTGCCGATTTAAAAATCGGGTCCATCGCATGCGACCAAAATCGCATGCGATGCGATCGATGCGATGGACCCGATTTTTCCATAGGATTCAATGTTAAAATGGACTGAGTCCATTTTAACATGGAATTCAATGGGAAAAAGGGGTCCTTTTCATACCCCTACTATCCAAGTGGGCATGGAGTTGGATATAAACCTGTGGCGAGCGTAGCGAGCCACCGAGCCTGAAGCGTGGCGAGCGTAGCGAGCCCCGCGAGGGGACACAGAATACCGTCCCCTCGCGGGGCTCGCTTCGCTCGCCACGCTTCGGGCTCGGTGGCTCGCTACGCTCGCCACAGGTTTATATCCAACTTCATGCCCACTTGGATAGTAGGGGTATGAAAAGGACCCCTTTTTAACATTGAATTCCATGTTAAAATGGACTCAGTCCATTTTAACATTGAATCCTATGGAAAAATCGGGTCCATCGCATCGATCGCATCGCATTCGATTTTGGTCGATTGCGATGGACCCGATTTCAAAATCGGCAGCCCAGATACTACATAAGTACCACATATTCTCTTATTGTGTAAAATGTTTCTCATAAGATCGACAATCTGGGAAACCAAAGACAAAGGAACAACAACACACCTGATTTCATTGCTGTCATTGAGTATGAATGCAAAAACATTCTAACGTTATGGTGCAGGCTTTCAACAATTGGAAATAATTGTTGGGGATATACATAGACCACACATCACAAACACACACGTACACATTGTACACACACACACAGTACACCATATATGCACACACAGCACACTACACATATATATATATACGTAGCACACCTCACATACTTACACATTGGACAGATACACACAACACACACACATATACATAACACAACACAAGCAGTACAACACACAAATGCATAATAGGTGCTAAATCTCAGGAGTGGATGTGGAATTCATCAACACACACAAGCTATCAATTAAGGAGTGGTGCATTTCAAACAACAACACCACACCTGATTTCATTGCTGGAATTGAGTATCAACGCAAACACATTCTAACATTATGGTGGAGGTTTTCACAAATTGCAATCTTGGGCCTTTGGCACAGCATAAGATGACATTTTACCGCAATTCTGGAAATGTAAAAAGAAAAACCAAGGTTTTCCTAGGCAACGCCGGGCAGGTCAGCTAGTATGGAATAAAGTTGTGTGAGATATTATATTCTATATATCCCAGTACTTGGTAAACAACAATAAACTGGACACCATTGTTATTGTTATCACAATCAGACATATAACTGATTTACTGCGATTATTTTAATTTTGAACACAATGTTTTTAGCCTTTTCCATTATTCTTTTCTGTTATGTTATTTACATGTTGTTTGAATAGCATATAGAAGTGCCTTTGTGTTCTGTGAATTCTTCTTTGCACATTTACGTTTATGTGTGGGTTGTGGGTGATTAGAAAAAAAAAATGCTGCAAATCCATTGTGACAAGTCTCTTTTATTAAGGGGAAACATCAGTTCAATGAATAGACGCTAATACAAACATGCTATATAGGTTCTTAGGAAAACCCGGTGCCACGGAATCTTGTGTTATAATACTTCGCGTAATCCCGTGCGGACAATTGTAAATGTCAACTAAAAATGTTAGTTGCACAATTGTCATCTCATGGTCAATCCAGAGTGAATGCCCCTTTGGATTTTTATTGCCAAAAAACTTTTATTGTTAAACTAGAAGAAAATGTGCCCAATGTTTATTTGGTTTTGGTTTATACTAAACTTTTTTTGTTTATCCATATAGGCAGGTGGACAGCGGACGTCGTCCTATGCTGTAAAAGTGCTTGCTGTGTGTACCAAACAAAATTCCCAGGCACAGATGGATGTTGTAAAATATGATAAAAGTAAGTGGCGCTAGGATTACTTGTTAAAATGAATGAGCAAAGAGCTAGTAAATGGGCGTGCCTATAAAAAGCACTATGGCCCTTATTCTGGTTGGTGCGGTAATATCCGCGTGCGTTCGTGCCGCCGATGTTTTGTGTCTGCGCATGTGCAGAGGCGTCTCTGCGCATGTGCGAGCGGGACGCATGGCCACATTCCGCATGAAATGTGTACACTACGAACAGGGGGTGGAGAGGGGCGTGAAGGGCTGTTTGGGCTCATTACCATATGTTTACACCCCGCGTTTCTTGGGCGTTCCCATGCAAACGCTGGGCGTACGTATGGTAATGCGGCCGTGACGCACGTGTAGGGGGCGGACATATGACATTGCCGGATGTCAGCTGCCCGCCCAGATCCCTGCTTTTGCACGGAGAAATGCCTGTGTGGTCTGAGGTTGCGGGAGCTGCCTGGCCACTCGGTCCTGCATTCGATGGTCTGCGACCATCGAATGATGGGGGAGGTTCCCTGAGATGGAGGAGGTGTATTCATATGAAATACACGTGCGGTCCGTTCGGACAGCTTCTTACTGCGTACGGACGGAGTTGGCGATCCGTATGGAAGGCGGGGTTTAGGACGCACGGTGCTGGCCGCATATTCGGATCCGGCCGCACCGATCAGAATAAGGGCCAATGTATATTCATACCTAGACCTAAACCCTAATATTTAACCTCTCCATGTAAAATTCTACTTAGTCATGACTTTATTTTCTATTAGAATTGTTGTGTAACCATAGTTATTCCGGCACGTATTCCCTGTTCTGAACAGTTCTATAGGAAACCATTTTCAAATCTTTTTATTACTTGATGCCATTAGAGTAAGGTGTCTGAGAGTCATGTGGACTCCGTCTTGAATAATTATGATTGTATCTGTTCTTACATCAGAATTTGCCACTTTGGTACCTCTCCTATGTTCTGAGGATGAAAGAATCATTGGAAACACAGCTCTTTGCTTGGGAAACTGCTTTGAAGTCCCAGGGGCGGCGACGTTATTGCTGCAATCGGATATTGTAAAGTTGCTGCTGACCCATGCTGGCGGGGATGCCAGTCAGTCCTCTGTACAACAGAATGCTGCTATAGCTCTAGGAAAACTGTGCACTGCAGAGCCGAGGTAACTATTTCCCCATCATTAGACTCTAGTCTACAACTGACTAACATAGCAACACAGCTTCAGATTTAAGGACATTGGGCCTGATTTAGACTCCGTTGTAATTTTGCTAAAATGTGCAAAGTTACTATTGCCAGTGCTATGTACCATGCACAGGGCAAAGACACCCCACTCGCCAGATACCTAGTGGGCACATCGCTTCACAGCAACGCACTTGCACATTTCGGTTGCCCCCTGGCTGCGGAGCCTAGCTGCGAAGCCAAGCACATGTTGGCCATATTTGTGTGTGATGTCACATAGCCGCTACGGCCCTTCCCCTGAGCAGTCTGGACACACCTACTTTGTCTGGACCGCTCCCATAGAACAGTTGCTCGTCTTCCCCCTGTGGTCCTTTGCCTTCCTCTACAGCAAAGAAACTTTGATCACTTCACCGTTAGGGTGTGAATCAGGCCCCATGGATTTAATTATAACTAGTAAATTTGTGTTGACTTTATATTGTGTTCCTGTGTTGGCATAGCCCAAAATCAGGCTGGTGGATTGATGGGCCTCTGATGGAATCAACCTTATCTATAAAGCTCTCTATTGTTGCTTTGTAAATAAATATTAATTCACCATGGATCATCTGTTTGTTTTTTACTCTTACGCATTTGTGTAACTTTTTCATTAACTTTTTAGCACATTGTAGTGTAATGGCTTTTAGATAACAGTGATCATGACATGAAAAGATAGAATATTACCTCTTCCTGTCATCCTACATAATTCCGGGGCACTGCACAAATTGACATTTTGGTTCAGTAATTCTATTTATTTTTATTTATTCCAGATACATGATGCGACTCCGTGAACTTCATGGAATTGAGATTCTTAACTCTTGTATGAAATATATCAAATGATTGATCTTTTATACCAGATACCGCAATGGTGTTAGAGGGAACAAAGTATAAAAAGGAAGTTAGAAATAAACACAAATACAAAGTTTGGATACAAATGTTGGGTATTGGAAGCTTGGTAAATAAATTTGTGGTTTCCTATTATTTAATCATATGTTTAAATGTCTGAATCTGAATGTAAATTTTGTTTATAGTACATGTGTATTTTATAGCAGCCTTGAACATATGATAGAAGTGGAACATCAATGTAGAATTGATTTTTGCAACCTGTTTTGCTTCATTTCCTGGAGTTCTTTTTTACCCTTACATGGATTATTATTGTAAAGTGTTCTTTATTGTAGAAAATATTACTGTTTTATACATTGCACTTTTCCTCTGTGGACAAATTCACAACAAATTTATTTATTTCTTATCTATACAGTATATGGGTATTTCAGTGTTTACCAAGTTTTCTGGCCTTCATAAAGCCTAAGGGGTGAAACGGATATTTTGGCGATGGTGTGTCCATCAAGAATATTATGGGTGCTGGACAGTTTCCCGACAATTGGGATCCCGACAGTCATTACCCAGATGTTGGGATCCCGACAGTCAAAACCCTGACACTCGGGGTCCCGACGGCCACTGGCTATTCTCCCTCGTGGGGGACCACGACCTCCATAGAGGGAGAATAGAATAGGTGGTGAGCGTAGCGAGCCACCGTGCCCGCAGCATGGCAAGTGCAGCGAGTCCGGCCAGTTGGGATCCTGATGTCGGGCTAATGACTGTTGGGACCATATACCACATCCAAATTTTATAAGTCACAAGAAGAACTGTTATATTTATGCTGTAAATAGGATTTGAGGTAAATAGCTCTAGAATTTATGAAGCAGTTAACAAGTACACTAACACAAGTAGGGAATATACTGTGTACATCTAGATGGAAATTAGACAGTATTTTTCAAAAAAAGGCTATCCATGACAAACCACTGAATGGAGACTATGGGGTAAATTTACTAAGATGGGAATTCTGTTTAAGATGGGATGTCCGATTCTATCTATTATCTTCTCGAAGGTAGTAAATAAATAAGAAGTAGAAACTGATTGGTTGCTATGGGCAACATCCCATCGTCAATAGAACTACCATCTTAGTAAATGTACCCCTATGATACAGAGACTAATGGGGGACAACAAATAATTGTTCTGCCTGTCCAAAGTGCTGCTTCTGTGCAAATGCTTCCATGTTCTTCTGTCAGCCTATGCACCTTGCCACAATCCAGAACACTCTTTTCCCAGGCATATAGGGTCCTAAAGTATATGCTTGTCCTTTGCCCATTAGCTCCCCTATCAATCCAATAGGACATGACCTTGGGACACCATTTTAATCATTAACAAGGTTTATGTTATTTGGTGTGAGAAGTGGAGTTTTTTTGGACACATACAAATAAACCAACTGGGGTCTGGTACGATACAAGTAAGATTAATCCAGAAATATCTTTAAATTCTACTGTGTAAGTGAAGACAAATAAAATGCTTGAGCATCACAAATGTTTCTGTTGGAAATGTTCATAATGCAAATCCAATGCATTTTCACAAAACATTCTAATATATTAGAAGCGACCAAAGGGATTGTATCTATAGCCTAAAACAGTGGTTCCCAACCTTGGTCCTCAAGTACCCCCAACAGTGCATGTTTTCCAGGTCACCTGGAACCACCTTCCAGGTGACCTGGAAAACATGCACTGGAAAACATGCACCTGGAAAACATGCACCTGGAAAACATGCACTCATTATTCAGATACATTTTAAAAGATCCACAGGTGGAGCTAATTATTTTGTCTGTGATTCTGTGTGGAGACCTAGAAAATATGCACTGTTGGGGGTACGTGAAGACCAGGGTTGGGAACCAATGGCCTAAAACAAGGAAAATACAGGACAGTTAATAAAACCCAGGGAAGTGGATAAGTAACGCATAGCTGGAGATGAACATCTGTATGCATTTAACCTCTTACTGCCAAGTATAAGTGGGACTTACCCTCCAGATGTACATTAAAGTGCTAAGACAATCCCACTCATCCTAAGCTCCACAGGGCGTCTAAGCCAGGAAAAACCTAGTGCTGCCTCAATTGTTTCTATTTGTTGGAGTGGAGAGGCACATTGGGGCAGATGTATTAAGACTGGTGAAGAGATAAACTGGAGATAAAGTGGAAGGAGATAACGCATCAGCCAATCAGATCCCAACTGTCATATTTCAAACACAGCTGATTGGCTGGTGCGTTATCTCTTCCAAGTTATCTCCACTTTATCTCCAGTTTATCTCTTATTAAGGCTAAATACATCTGCCCCAATGTTTGATAATTCATTATGTAAGCCAATGGGAAGACTCTCACAATAAATGCTATGTCCAGCCCATTTTGGGATGTATCCTCTTTTAAATGTTGTTCCATGGTTACTATGTCCAGAGAAGGAATGCATATGCACGACCAGAATACCAATGCCAGCATCCTGATGGAGAGTCTAAACCTAACCTCCACCCTCCCCCGCAGCCTAACTCCAGGTCCCCACTAGTGCCTAGACTTATCCCCCACATATCTGGCCTAGTGCTAACTGCCCTGCATACTTACAATCGGTATTCTGTCAGTTGGGATTCCGATGTCTCCATCCTTTTTGATGTCGGCATTTTAGTGCCAGTCTACTAAAAACTAATTGGGATGCCAAAATTGGCATTCTGACTGCAGGCATCCTGACCACTGGGATGCTAACCACATCCCCAAGAAAATATTATTTTCATTGCGGAAATAATGCAGGGGGAGAGGAAGCTTTCTTTCATATCAGCTATCCTTATTTTTAAGAGGAAAGTTTTGATTTTAAATTCACGTGGCCCCTTCGTGTAATTTTCTGTGTACACCAGACAATATCTTTGCACTACAGAAAACTAGTAGAGCATGTAGTTACATGACTGAGGCCCTCTGGAATTAGCCTACAGTACATCTCCTTTCATTACCAGGGATGGGGAAAGCATTCTACAGTCCTGCCTGTAGGACAAAGCTGTGTGATGTATCACTGGAAGCTGCCTCCCCCCAAAAATGGAAGTTTCAGTATAGTAATACAAGAATAGATGACACAACCTCATATGATTGAAGATATCAGCTGGAGGGATCACTATGAAATCAAACAACCAGCAGCAGTTTGTGCTTGTGACTCTGTGTCCTACCCTTGACGTTTCCGTCTCGCTGCATGAGAAGTGTCAATATTATGTAAAATATAACTGCATATACTATTACGCAGATTTATGACCCATTCTAAAGTAATGAATCCTAATAAATGGTTTTAAAATATTTGAATATTCTAGCATAAACAAATAAAACATGTACCGTATACTTTTATATCTGCATTGACCGCTGTTACTATAGCGCTCATTGACTTGTGAGTTTATTCAAGATTAAAAGGTTATAAATCTTGTATTTATTTTAGGCATCCTTTTTGTAGACAGTTCAATTTACAGTTATCATGGTTTCCCTTTGTACCTTTTCCGCATGTATTCTAATAAAGCATGAGTAAGCCTTAAGTTTAATGAATGGCCAAATACTCTGTACGGTACCTGTCGGTGAAGTAGGTTCCGTCTCAGTATCCAGTAGATTGTAAGCAAACCTGAATAATGCTCTAGAAGAAGCCGATAGTAAAGCTGCTGTATTATTCATTTCAAAGATAACGCTCATCATGTTTTGTATTTAGTTTCTCTGTTGTTTCCTTATCAAATAATGTGTTTCTTCTTTGGCTTTTGTGCTATTGCTAGGCAACCTTTGTGTCACTTCCAGTAATCATTATTCCAAGCCTCTACGTTCCTCCTTCATGATAATCATTTTCCAAAATGATCATGCACTGTCACACATATCAGCACCTTAGCATTCTATACAGTGTAGAAAATTGGCAACACACAGATATGACCTAGAAATATTTCTTGCTTTCATTGTGGTCAGATGCTGAGCTCTTCAACAACATACTAATATATAAAATAAATGAAATAATACTCTGATAAGATGGCACCTTACGGTATCACAAATTCATATTCATACATGTTGCCTGTAGTAAGCATGCGCGAGCAGGGCCGGACTTGCCACTAGGCCCTTGAGGCACGGACCTAGGGGCGGCACATATTATGGGTGACAGGCAGCCAGGCTGCCTGTGAGTGTGGTAACTAACAGTGGCGTAACCTGCACGGTTTGGGGACTGAGTTTTTATTACCAGGGTTGGAGCCGGAAGCTGCTGATGATCAAAAGAGAAAGTAGAAGACCCTGCAGTTGCCACTGATGCCGGGATGGACTAGAGCAGGGGGGAGGTCAGAGGAGGAGCCACTGCTGCAGCCGCTGATGCTTAGAGCCGCACCATGGGTGAAGGGCAGAGAGGACAAGGGCCCGGCTGCATCTGCTGCTGTCAGGAGTTGCACCGTCAGGTGTGGAGAGTAGAGCATCCACTGCGGCTGCTGCCCAGAGCTGCTCTGCAGACACAGTAAGAGCCGCTGCTGCCACTGGCTGGAGCCAGCTGTAGAAGTCTAAAGGCCCGCTGCTGGTGAGCATCCATTTGTCAGACTGTACTCCCTGTCTATCTTTGCTCCCCACCCTTCCCACCATCTATGCTGCCCCCCTGTCCATTTGTCTGTCAGTCTGTCCCCCAGTAGGGTGTTCTGCCATCCATCTATGCCCCCCTGTCTGTTCGTCTGTGCCCACCAACCATCTGTCTTTTTATCTATGGCACTCTGCCCCAGCCCCTCATCCATCCGTCTGTCCCCCACCTAACTGTCTTTCTATCTATGGTGCTTTGGCCCATCTGTCTATGCCCCCTGTCCATTCGTCTATGCCCACCACCCATCCATCTTTCTATTTGTGGTACTCTACCCCTATTTGTTTTGGCTTCTCGCCCATCTGTCTGTTCCTGCCACCCTTTTATCTTTCTATTTATGGTGTTTTGCCCTATCTGTGTATGCCCCCACCCATCTATCTTTCTATGTACGGTGCTCTGCACCCATCTGCCTATGACCCCACCCATCTGCCTATGACCCCACCCATCTGTCTATGGCCACCACCCATCTGTCTTTCTGTCTATGGTGCTCTGTCCCATCTGTCTATGCTCCCTGTCCATCCATCTGAGGCCATCCTGTGATAAATCCTGCTACTTTTTTGATCGCTGGCCGGATGCAAGTTAATTGACAGGAAGCTGACATATGGGGTTGGCAACCGGCTGTTTTCTGGGAATGGATTTGCAGCAAATCACCAATCCAGCTACTTATTTATTTATTAACAGTTTCTTATTACGCATACATATTACGCAGCGCTTTACAGAGCATAGTTATGAGCAAAAACACATAACGAATTACAGCACAAGACAGATTAGGACAAGTACATTGTTAATACGGATAGTTGCATCAGGGGACAGGACACTGAAGCAATCATCGGGGTGGAAGTGGTTTATATATTCTAAGAAAGGCACATGAGGAGAGAGGGCCCTGCTCGTGAGAGCTTACATTCTAAAGGGGAGGGTTAGACAGACAGTAGTGACACAGAAGGGAAAGAAGTGAGCATAAACAGTAGGTTAGGATGAGAGATGGTCAGGTTTTATGCAGGAGGGTGGGAAGAGGTCAGTTTAGTCTTTGATATTTTAAGTCTAAAAAAGAGCTGGGTCATCCAAGAGTAGACAGCAGAGAGACAGTTGGAGATATGAGTGAGGATAGAGGGAGAGAGATCAGGAGAGGAGAGGTAGATTTCAGTGTTATCAGCATAGATGTGATAGTGGAAGTCGAGTGAGCACATAAGCTCACCTAGAGAGGACGTATAGAGATAGAGAAGGGCCAAGAATAAAATTTTGGGGGACACCTACTATCAATGGAAGAGCAGGAAAGGTGAAGTCATTAGATGTACAGCTGGGCATTTTCAAAACTGACAGTGCAAATACAGCATTAACAGTGATAGTAAAAGTGGTTTGCAGATGTAGAAATAATGATATTATGGTTGAATAGCCAGATTAAGTAGCCAGGAGTAGTATGTTGTGAGATTGAATTGAACTCACTCAAAGCAGTCATTGGTTTTCTCAGTTGTTGCTTCTGTCCTTCTGTTTCACTTCAGTGTAACGCCAGTATAACGTGACAGTTATATTTAAATTATGCCGCACTTTAAAAATGATGCACACAGCTACACCATGCACACAGCCTATACGGCCCACAGCCTATGTTTCTGCAAGCTGTGCTAAGCAATTTTACAGGCTTGCACGGGGTGGGATTTCACTCTGGTGGTCCAGCAGCTATCTAATCTTAGGGCTCCAGAAATTAGCACTGTACTGATCAGGTCTAAATAATGCCCATGGCCCTATTAGAATAACCCTGTGTTATATTTCATAATAAACTTTCCTGCCAATAGATCACGCTCATGTTAGGCACATATTTTAGCTACTAGTTACGGCATCTAGTTGTATTGTAGATTTTAGGTCCTCATTCCAATTTGTACACAATGCCAAAGTTCACACACCTGAACCATAGATGGTAAATGCGTTGTGGCTGGGGTCTAAGGACAGTGCTTGGGCTGAGGATGGTGAGAGGGCTGAGGAAGGTGATGGAGGCTGTGATAGAGGAAGATGTTGGTGGCTAAGGATGGTGATGGGGCTGTGGCTGAAGATGGTTATGAGGGACTAAGGACAGTATTGAGGGTCTGGGAAAGATGAGAGGCTGAGGTGATGATGGCTGAAAATGGTGATGTAGTGCCGAGGGCCTGGGGAGGTAGTACAAGGGACCAAGGGCATTATTCTAGTTTACTCTTTCTAAAAAAAAAAAAAATCCTTCTTAGATGGACAAAACCATGTGCACTGCAGGTGGGGCAGATGTTACTTGTGCAGAGAGAATTAGATTTAGGTGGGGTTTTACTTCAACGTGAGATCTATATTGCAGTGCAAAAATAAAGCAGACAGTATTTACCCTGCACAGAAACAAAATAACTCCCCCAAATCTAATTCTCTCTGCACATTTTACATCTGCCCCCCTGCAGTGCACATGGTTTTGTCCATCTAAGAAGGATTTTTTTTTTTTTTAGAAAGAGTGAACTAGAATAAGGCCCCAAGTTTCAACCCACTGGCTTGGTCCGGACTCTTGGAGGAAGGTGCTTGCTGGTCTGGACTTTCTGGAGTGACTGGAGGCTGGTCTCCTGTGATTAGCTCTGCAGTTATCTGTGACAGCCCAGTAGGTGAGGTCAGTTATTTGGAGGAGGCTGGTGGAATCAATATTTGTTTTATTTATTTATTTTCTGGCTATGGGGACAATTTTTTTCCTGTTGGAGCAATAATCGGATCTAGGTGTCTCATTTTATGTGTAGGCCAATATTTTTACTTTTCCCAGTGGGAGCCAATGTGTCTATTCTTTCCTGTGGGGGGTCATTGTACAGTACTGTACTGTATGTGTTTTTTTTTTCCCATGGGGTCCATGTTTTTTCACCCTATGAGGTACAATGTGTCTGGATGTATATGGGGGAGAGGATCATGCCATTATACAAGCTTTCTCCAGTTATTCCAGTGGTTCTCAAACTCTGTCCTCAGAACCACACACAGCTCACATTTTCCAGGTCACACGACAGGTGCACTCATAACTGACACATTTTAAAAGATCCAGAGATCCCTGATTCTATTCTCTCCCCCCTTCACCTGCCCCCTTCGCCCATTTCCCTATAATCTTCTTCGCTTCCTCTCCTCCACCACATGCTCTCAACTTGTGCGCCTCTTCGACTTATCACCCTCTACTGGCATCTTTCCCTGGCCATTCAAGCATTCTCTTGTCTCACCTATTCTTAAAAAAAAACAACTTTGACCCTTCCTCACCCTCTAGCTACAGCCCAATCTCTTCTCCCGTTTGCATACAGCAATCTCACTATATACCACTCTTATAATTCCACCCTTGATCCTCTTCATTCTGGCTTTTGTCCATTCAACTTCACTGAAATTGCCCTAGTCAAAATCAACAATGACAATGCTGTTGAGAGGATGGGAGTGGGTACTTTTTACCTGGGGGCGTGGCCTGTGTGCAGCATCCATTCACCTTGTTAATTGGGGCTGGGGGGGGGGAGTGCACGGATGCTTGGGGCAGCCCAGCAGCTTACCTTGGTGCTGGGCTTGCCCCCAGCGTGGATGTCTGGGGCCCGGCGTAGCCCTCAGCAGTGCAGCCCTGTTTACATTGCGGGTCGGCACTTCAGTGTAAATGGTCCAAAATCACGGATTCAACCGGGCTTGGCACCGTGCTCCAAATACCGGGTTGGATGCGGGATTTTGGTGTAAAAGGGGTATTGCTGTTACTGTATGTTTTATTTCTGTGTACCCTGTATTGTTCTAATATGAAACCTACTGTATGTACAGCACTGTGAACCACTTGTGGTGCTTTATGAATAAAAGGTAATAATAATATTATGTAATATAATGTGAATCAAGCTTGCAGAACTGCATTAATTAATTGCCCTTTCACGGTGCTGTAGACAATGCCAGGACCCAACTAATCAAATCTAACGATTTATACAATTGTTCCATTTTGCAATATACAGAAAATAATTAAATCACGCCAAGCATAATAACAATATATAATAGCAAACATGCACAATAAAAGCTATAGCTTATGGAATACAAAAGATGGATATTTGAAGCTTCAATCTCTGTATGTTCCAGGTATATTCATGTATTTGTATATTCATTGCCTATACACGATGAATACAGTCATCTTGGGGATTGAAAAAGTATTCTTGCAAATATAACATGTGATGTATTGTATCTCACACCATAGACAACAGCGTTACATTACGCACATTATTCCTACAATAGAATCAGATGGGAATCCACATGGCACAAAGGACATAAATAGGCACAATTTATACCCTTATTTGGTGCTGAAAGGTTTAACCATTTGAAATATGTAAATGTACAGAGGGTTTGTCCAAGGTTGAACGTCATAAAAGAGAAAAAATCTGCAGTTCAATAATAGAGAATAAAGAAATGGACAAGGATCCTTCTTGCCTTTGACTATTTGACCCAGGTTTGCAAATCTGCGTCATTGCCTATTACAGTGACGGATCCACAAGGGGGCGATTAGGGGCGGTCGCCCCGGGGCCCCCACACATCAGGGGTCCCCACACTGCAGGTAGGTGGCAGGCAGCGGGGTCCAGGCAGTGCGCCCCTGGTGTCCGGGCAGGAGGTCCCTGCTGTGGCTGGACAGTCAACAGCGGGCTCCCTGCAGCGGATGGGAACTAGTTTCCCTCTGCCGCAGGGACCCCGCCACTGCCCATCCGCTATAGCATGTGAAGCATTGCAGCAGTTCTGGAGGGATGGATGCCGTGTTCTCCCACTAACCTGCCAGCCCCGCATCTCCCCGCTGCCCTGCTCTCTTGTCACACTGTCTCTGGGGGGACCTACCCCGCTCTCCCTGCCTGATCACCCCAGGCGCCATGAAGAGGCCATGCCCGTGCAGCAGCTCCGACTCTGATGGGCAGAGAGAATAACTGCTCTGGTTATTGCTGCAGGGGGGGGTGAGGGGGTGAGGGGGTCCCCACAGTTTTTGTTGTCCAGGGCCCATAGCAACAAATCAGGTTATATCATTTTCTAGGATGCAATAGAGAAATCATAGACAGATTCTGATTGGTTGCTTGGCAACATCACCTCTTCATTTTTAGAAGCTTTAGTAAATTTGCACCTAGGTTTTGAAATGTTTATTATAATGTATTTGTAACGTATATTTCCAGAATGTCATCTTTAACATTTATTTATTTTTGCAACAAATACTGTAGTATCCAATACACATGTCCTAGCGAGAGAAAAACTCAGATAAATACAACAGCATCCAGCGATTTTACAGAGTGACAACAGGAGTGAAATGACTAAGATGACAGGACTATTTGCTTATAGAGGACAGTAAAGTAATACATTCCGGCCAGTAGATGGCACAATTGCTACACATTGATGGCGCTTTAGCAGCACTGAGTATAATTCAATTATTCTGTTGTTTTAGCACATTACCATGTTGATACATTAAGTCATTTGACACAGTTTGCAATATTAACTCCCTTTTCCCTTGCTGCATACCACAAGCTCCCTTTAACTGCAGCCGAATAATGACTGACATACATCTCCACTTCTGACAGAGACTTCTTTCTGCTCCTGAGACACAGATATGGTATCAGCGTGACACACTCCACTTCTTTTTTGTACACGTACGTCATTCACACATCCTTCTTAACGCCTGTAAATTCACACACATATCACTATGAATAACCCTCAAGTCTTATTTTAAAGCACTGCGATTTTACAGAATACTTTAAACAATCAGTTTATACTTATTAATGACCATCGCATATCAGTCATGGTATTTATATTAATGAAAGTAATGTATTTACTGCAACATTCATTCATATAGATTAAATGAGATTACATAATTTATGCAGTATAATCAGGGCTATTTTTCAGCAGGCTCCAGCAGGAACTGTGGCCCTTATTCTAGTTCACTCTTTCTGACAAAATATTTCTTAGATGGACAAAACTATGTGCACTGCAGGTGAGGCAGGCGTAAAACCCCACCCAAATCTAAGTATCTCTGCACAAGTAACACCTGCCTCACCTGCGGTGCATATGGTTTTGTCCGTCTAAGAAATATTTTGTCAGAAAGAGTGAACTAGAATAAGGGCCTCAGTTCCTGCTGGAGCCTGCTGAAAAATAGCCCTGAGTATAATGCTTTACCTACTTCTATTTAAATAGAATTAGAAGCGAAGTGCATTACTACAAGTCACAAATCGCCAAGGTACAGTAACTTTTATTATACAAACGAGGGTTTCGTTATTCTATATAAACATCCAATTAATAATAATACAGAAGACTGGAACATAGGGGAAGGCAGTGACAGAGTAGAACTGACACACACACTAAGCTTTCCCTACCACATCCCACATTAGTCACCTGTCTGACTCCAATCCCTATAAAGTGGCCCTAGAACAGTCACAGTCAGCTAATTAGTAAATGAGAACTGAATGCAATATCTTCTGATCTAACGGAATCTGTCGCCCGTGGGATGCATGATCAGCATCAGAGCACTTAAGAGCTGAGACTGAAGTCACACAAAGCGGCTGAATGTGACGGCAGCCACAGGAGCCTGTTATACCGCACTATGCAAATTCCCATTCATCTAATATGGGGGATCATACATGAGCACGCAGAAACCCACTGGGGTTTATTTACTAAGATTGGGATTCTATTGAATGGGATGATGTTACGGGCAACCAACCAGATTCTATTATCTTCTAGAAGGTGCTAAATAATTAAGATATATATTTGATTGGTTGCCCACAGCAACATACCATCTTCAATAATACTCCCATCTTCCCCATTGACTTTACTCTGACCGCTATAACTGTCTTTTTCTCACGCCAAGTTAATTTACACACAGTGCTTGCTGTCCTATAGGGCTTTGAGCAATTTTGTTTGCAGGTAGTCTGATTCCCGTCCACGTAGGGCGTGAATTCAGGTGCTGTGGCCGAAGCTGAAATGCTATGGCAACAGCACATTGCACCCTTCGCAAACAGGATTGACACTATGGCCATTATTCAGTTCTGATTGCAGTACAAATTTGTTTGGAAAATGGACAAAACCATGTGCACTGCAGGTGGGGCAGATGCAACATGGGCAGAGAGAGTTACATTTAGGTGGGGTGTGTTGAAAATTAAATCTAAATTGCAGTGTAAAAATAATGCAGCCAGTATTTACCCTGCACAGAAACAAAATAACTCACACAAATCGAACTCTCTCTGCACATGTTACATCTGCCCCACCTGCAGTGCACATGGTTTTGCCTATCTTTCAAAAAATTTGTACTGCCATCAGATCTGAATAAAGGCCTATATACTGAAATTGTTTCAGAATGAGAGTTTGTCAGCTTGCCACTGCAGGGTTGCCTACTTTTCAAGTCTCCTCTCAGGGAGAAGCCCGGAGAGGAGACTTTCAGCAGCACTTCAGAGGGCGGGGCTTGATAGTGACATCATCAAGCCTAAAATGACGTGATGATATTTTAGCCCCTCCAGTATTTAAATGCCGCGGTAGGGGGAGGATGCCGCGATCGGGATGGGGGTGTTGGGGGGGAGTGGGGGTCCCTCAGAATCCAGGAGGGTTGCAGACCTTTACGGGGGGCCAGGAGGGGGATCCAATTTTCGGGAGCTTCCCAGCTATCCCTGGAGGGTAAGCAACCAATGCAGGTAAAAGTAAATATGTGTATGTTGGCATGTGTACAGTATTAACAGACATTGCACTCCAAATCTGCTATACACCATTAGAGGGAATACCATTAGAGGTAGTATGCATGTAACTATGAGCCAATGTAAAGGGAGGGGCCAGCGCCATCACTAAGCAGCATTAGGCATTTGCCTAGGGCGCCGGCCACTGGAGGGCGGCACTGTGCAGCAAAAGAAGCAGCACCAGCAGCTGCAAATCTCCCTCCGAGGAGAGCAGGAAGAAAGGAGCTGGGAGCAGAGCCGCATCTCCAACCCCCCTCCCCCCAACAACTCCCTCCCCCATGGAGTGCAGCTGCAGCATCCAGATCACCCCCCGTGGAGCGCAGCAACGGCAGCCGCATCACCCATCCCCCCCCATGGAGTGTGTGAGCGTCGGGGCGCCCCCGCCTGCGGCGCACCGGTGCCACGCACCAACCCTGATAAAGGGCTTATTAGTTACAAACAAGAAAGCCATTTTACAGATGAAACATAATAATGTGTGCCCCAGTAGGTCAGCAGGTCAATAGTCTGCAATAAATAAAGCACTGTTATTGTACTGAGGGCATTTCTTTCACACTATTAAAGCGTTACTTTAGGCAGCTCTCAGACATTCTCCAACATGTATCCTCCAGAGCAGAGAAACCTGGAAATGTGTAGTGTGCATTATTTCCCGTGTGCCTGTACTGTTGTTTCATGATTCCCTAGCATTTTGTTAACGCTGTAACAGAAAACAAAAAATAAGAATTCCCAGAAGCCCAATTAAAGCTTTTGATGAAACGAGCAGCTCGCTTATCTCTAATAATAAACAATAACATCCAGGTTTAGTGCAGGTTAGATTGCATAGTAACATAAGGGGGGATGTATTCAGCTGGAAATGATCATTAACTGTAGCTCTTGTCTTTCCCATTATAAAAGTGAAGCAGGGTCAATTATCGAGGGACTGAGGGGTAGATGCATGAAGCAGTGATAAGGGAGGACAGTGGGCACCGGGCTGATGTTTGTGTAAAAAACAGAAAAAAACGATTGTTGTGGAACTATGAGTCCCAGGCAGTGCCAGATTAAGCCTTCGGGGGGCCCGGGGTACTTTCGACCGGGGGGCCCCCTTGCACTTGTCATTACTGGCCGCAAACTGCATGGGAGAATATTACACTGTCAAAACACAGAGTAAAGGCAGAATAAACTTGGTCAATCGGTAACTGCAGGGGAGATATATATATATATATATATATATATATATATACACACACCACATAAAAAGCCTGTGTTTGTCCCTCTGCACTTTACTCTGTAGGAAAACTCACAGTCCTAGTGCTGCCTCTGATTAAAAACCCTCCCATGACTAAGCTGCTGCTGCTGTTCTCCATGGGCCTGAGAAGCATGTAATGAGCTCCACGAATCAGAGCTCAGCACAAACCTCTCAGCCTCTGCCCTCTGGTGCAAGGTGTCATGGGACTTGGTCAATTCCCAGTAATGCACTGCATGCTTGGCTCCCAATGCTCAGCACCATTAATCATTGTCACATTGGCAGATAGGTGAAGCTGAAGCACTACCCCACTCCCATGCACAAAACCTTTAGCTAAAAATTTTTTTTTTAAATACATGCCAACCATAGGGCCCCTAGCTAGAGGGGGGCCCAGGGGCACTGACCCCTTGTGCCTCCATTATAATCCGGCACTGGTCCCAGGGCCGGTGCAAGGCACCAGAGCGCCCCAGGCGAGTCGGGGTGGGGGCGCCCCAGTGCCGGGGGGGGGGGGTGTACCTGTCCTGCGGCTGTGTATATAAAGCTTGCGGCGGAGGCAGCAGGGGGTCCCTGCAGTCAATAAGAAATAACGAGCGCTATCCGCCTGGCTACGCGAAAGCGCTACTGTTGTGAAAACACTGGCTGCACGGCGCTGAATCTCAGCCAATCAGCGTGCGGCCAGTGTCTCCATAACAGAAGCGCTTCCGCGTAGCCAGGCGGATATCGCTCGTTATTTCTTATTGACTGCAGGGACCCCCCGCTGCCGCCGCAAGCTTTATATACACAGCCGCAGGACAGGTACCCCCACAGCACGGGGGGGGGGGGGGGGGAAATGCCGCCCTCCAGTGGCCGGCGCCCTAGGAAAATGCCTAGATTTGCCTAGTGGTAGTGCCGGCCTTGATGAGTCCCAGCAAGCCTGCACACCATGCAGGGACTTGGAGAACCTCAAGTCCCAGCATGCAGGACATTAAAGGTCCCACTAGAATTTGTGGTTCCACAGCAGTACATATAGATACATAAACACACACACGCACACACACACACACACACACCAGTAAAGTAAAACTTTATTTCATACATAGCCCATACATACTGACACTTACAGGTGCATGCAGTGTAGGCTTGCTGGGACTCATAGTTCCACAAGAATACACAATATTTATTTTCTATTTTTACACAAAGGCTATCAGCCTGGTGCCCACTGCCTGGGGTGGATTTTTCTACTTACCCAGCTTTGGAGGGGGGTTAGCACCACTTACCCGGCTTCGGTGAGTCTGCCCACCTCCACTCTGCAGCTGATTATGTCCACCACCACGCTGCAACCGCTTCCTCCAAACACCACACTGAAGCCGCTCAGTCCCGGGTGACGTCATCCAAGAGCGACCTGCGGCCATCTACACAGCGGCAGCCAGGAGTTGGTTGCTGCGGCTGCTAACTGTTGTGGTAGTGCAGTCTGCGACCTAGACAGGGGGAAAGCGGACAAATCTGGACCGACCCACCGGAAAATGGCCCAGTTTCCCGCCGTGCGAATCGACCCCTGCCCACCGCACAGGGACACCAGGGACAGCAACAGGCTTCAGCACAGGAAGTATTAATCCTGGAGGGGGGACCCCTTTATTGGGGGGCTCCACTCCACCAGGGTCCCAATTCCGTACTGACTGGTCAGGGTGTATAATGCTTCGGCAGCGGGACATTATATAATAAGTGTCCCCCAGTTGTGGCATTAACCTGCTGGCTGGTTGGGCATGGTGCTGGTTCTCAAAATACGGGGGACCCCTACTCATTTTGTCACCCAAATTTTGGGAGCCAGGACCGGCCATTGAGCTCGGTACTGGTTTTAAAAAATCACGCGGTCCCCTACTCAGTTTGCCCCATGATTTTTTAAACTAATGACCGGCTCTTTGTGTATATACGGCCACTAAATACGAATACGAATCCTACGCCATTGGCCAAATATGAATCAGTAAATTGGGCAGATTAGTAAATCTGCCCTATTTACGAATCGTATTTGTTGTATAGTATCTTTAAATATGATGATAAATCATATCATGAATGGGTGCAGGGGTGGATTGGGAGTAAATGTGGCACTGAAATGATTTTGAGAAATGGCCTTAGGTGGCTGGCTCCAAATCAAATGTATGCAGAGCCAACACCGAAATACAGTACTGTAGATTTCAATATGTTTGGGAGTCTAGTGACACTTCTATCCAAGGCTTGTTCCCAAGCTTCTTGGATAGTCACAGATACCTCATGCTAGTGGATGTGGGCCTTTAGTATACAATGAGGAAGTTTCAGAGGTACTTGGGAAGCTCCAATTTCTTACATGTATATGTGAAATCCACAAAACCTGCCCTGGAAGTGTAATAAAACCAGCAATGTGTGAGTTGTGAATGTGAAAGTTATGAGCCAAAGGTGATACATATAAAGGACCTTATCCAGGTCCACACGCAAAGCTGCGAAATTTGAAGCTTTGCGTGTGGTTTAAATGCCGCCCACACGACTGCCACCCCCCCCTCGCATGCGGAGTTCCCCCGTTCCCCCTGCAAATGGATGTTTAGCATCTCCCGTCCGCACTGCTAGGTGCACCTCCCGCACCCCCGTCCGCACTGCTAGGTGTGAACAGGATGGCAAATAAGCAATGAGACCTGAATAAGGTCCAAAGTACAGTAGATGCATCCTGTAATCCTAATTTTGCTATTTTTGGAATGCTAATATTGAGTTGAAGACCTATTCATTTCCTGGAATTTGAAATTTAGATTCATTTCAAAACTTTCAAAACTTTCTTTTTACATAAACCTTATTAAAATGATACTAAATACTTATAACGACTTAGGAAAAAAAAAACTTTAAAATGTCCTAACATTACATAGTTGATAAATTATTTACAAGTGTGATCCAAACCAAGGAAAGGTGCAAGTTACTGCATAATGTATTTCTGAATTGGACTTGTCATACATAATTGAAATCTGGAGGTTATACAAAGCTTTTGAAATTAAAATTTACAGACACAAACTATTTAATTGTCAGGAAGATGCTAATTTATAATTCACTCAATTTACTTATTTTAAAGTAAACCATTGATTTCTAGATGATGGTATACTGTGGGACCTTTCTGTGGGATGCTTTGTAAACCGCATTCTGTAACAATAACTTTATAGTTTTAGCCAGAGCCAGCCCTTACCAATTAGGCCCCAGGCCAAAATTCTGTCTGTTGCCCCACCCCCTTTTGTCTCCAGCGATAAAGTGTCTCCTCCATATTATTCACTGAATGTAAGATGTACCAATGGTAAAATGTGTCCAAACAACAATATTGGGACTCTGGGGTTATTTAGAGTTGATTGCAAATGTCCGACAGGTGTGGGAACGCAAAAATGCCGTGTTGTGGGATGCAGCATTTTCTGGGAGCCGTGGCGGCAGAGTAACGTGACAATGAGTTAGTGGGTGACGGAGTTAGTGGGTGATGGAGTTAGTGGGTTAAAGAGATATAGTGCGTTATATGGAGATTATGGCCCTTACTCTTATTGAATCAGACGGATGCATATTTCGGTCAGGAACCGAGTTTTCTTAGCCCCGCCTACCGTACGGATCGCTCACACCGTCCGAATGCGGTAAGATGCTGACTAAATGGACCGCGAGGGGATGTTTCATGTGAACACCTCCTCCAACTGTGGGAACCTCCCCCATCCTCCGATGGTCGCCGACCATCGAATGATGGACCAAGCGGTCAGGCAGCAACGAGTGCTCCAGACCACTTGGACCATTTTCCATATGAAAGCAGGGATATGGGCGGGCAGCTGGCATCCGGCTATGTCATATGTCCGCCCCCCCACACGTGTGTCACGGCCGCATTACCATACGTACGCCCAGCGTTTTCATGGGAACTCCCATGAAACGCAAGACGTACGCATATGATAATGAGCCCAATCAGCCCTTCACGCCCCTCTCCACCCCCTGCTCGGATGGTTCTGTACGATCATTTTCTGCACGGACCTCGCGTCATGTCCGTACGTGTGAGGCGTTCACACATGCGCAGATACGCCTCTGCACATGCGCAAACACCAACCATCGGCCGTCTGTCCGCATTCGGAGCCATCCGACTCAATCAGAATAAGGGCCAATGAGCGATGATATAGTGTGTGATGGAGATGGAGAGCGACAGGGGAATAGAGGGTTACAGAGCGAAATATGTTAAAATAAAGAATTGTGTAAAGAAATGAAATGTGAGGTAAAAGAAAGCTGTGCGTTGTTGCCTTGATGTGTATGTTATTTATCTGGTATGTCACTTAGTATGACCCTTATTCAGACCTGCATATTTACCATCGGTACACCTGGATCAATGTTATCCATGGGATGTCTGGTATGGGATCAGATCTATATTGATCTCTTTCCTCTCAGATTCTAAGCTTGTGCTCTTATGTGGAGGAATAGCATTTAATATCTTCTATACTTCAAGCCAGTTCATGTACATACATTGTATCTCTTTATTTGATAGAGGTATACAAGGTATTCATGCAGAGAACTCCAGCACAGTTGCTGGCTCAATGCCCGGAGTCAATCCAACATGTGGTCGTTCTTATAGATTCAACTGGAGAGTAGTGCGCTATAGATTGTGGGTTATTGGATAAAGGCGTCAGGTATATTCATTTAATATGATTAGAGCTTATTAATAAATGGGTGACAAAGAGATAGCGGGTGACACGGAGATAGTGGGTGATGGGGAGATCGTGGGTGACACAGAGATAGTGGAAGACAAAAAAGATAGTGGGGGATAAAGACCATCGCTGGTTGTTTGCAAGTTGATTGACAACCCTGGGATGTTTGTAGGCTGCACCTCTGTGTTTCTGGGAGTGCTGGCTAAAACGTAGTTGGGCTCAGCCGTGGAGAGGGACGTCAGCTGCATCCTCCATCTCCCCACCACCATCACAGCAGTGAGTACTGCGAACAAGGGGAAATCCATTCGATGGTGGGTGATTGCGAATGGTTTTCCCCTGTTTGAACATATTTGCAGATGTCCACCGGGACAGAGGGAAGAAACTGACGGGGCAGCATTTTCCTGATCGCTGGGTTCCAAAGATTTGCAGCCCAGTGATCAGGTCTGAATCAGGCCCTTTGTCTCTCTCCATACACTTTATCTCACTGCAAAGGTTTAGTAATACTCCTTTCACACCAGCCTAAATTCCCGGGTTAGGTACGGGAATAACCCGGGACTAGCTCTGGTGTGAAAGGTTCCAGGGACAAATTCCCGGGTTAGTTTGCCGGTAGCAGGGTTGCTCCTGGGTCCTTCCAGGGTTACTGGCTGGTGTGAAAGGTGCAATGTCCCTGCTTCCCGTGTTGCCTCTGCTAGTGCTGATTTGCTAGCAGGGCAACTTCCTGTTGTGGTGGACACTCACAGACATGCCCAGAGACAGCATACAGCGTGCAGGGAGACACTGTGTATGTTCTGTGGCACCACAGACCCCAGAAGTGCGTTTTAACCCCTGACAGCCTGCAATGTGTGCCATGTCTTGGACAAATGAGGAGGTGAGAGAGCTATTAATCATTAGAGGGGAAGATGCTTTCATATGCCTTTTAATTTGTTTTATACAAGTAAACAAAGGCTGAAACACTACAAATGCGTTGTGTCTTAATTATTAATAATCAATAATCTAATGTGAGCCTAAAAAATTTCAATGCTATTCTCATAGAAATGCAGGGTCATCCCGGGTTCAGTGTGAAAGGTGCCTACCCGGGTTGTCCCTGCTTCAAAAGCATGTGTGAATGGGTCCCAACCCGGGAATGTCCCTGCTTGTCCCTGGAATTTAATTCCCGGGTTTGTCTCTGTATTTCTGGTGTGAAAGGGGTATAAATAGACACCTAATAAGGAGAAGGTTTTGAAGCTAGTTCTAGCAATCTGACAGCTCTTTTGAAGAGACTAACAACTTTATTTTGTAAAGATTTAAAGTTTCCGAAACATTTAAGCAGACACTTGAAGTAGTGGTCACACTCTGAGAAGTTATTATAATAGGCTTACCATACTATTCCGGGACACACGTTCTGTGGCTTGCTGACCTCAAGCCTATATTTCACCTGGTTTTACCTGTGTTATTCAGGGTTTCCTACTTTTGGGCAGCCAGTTCTTTGAGGCAGGGGGTGGAGCAGCTGATGGGCTGGGATGATGGCAGAGTTACGTAGGTATTACATGTTTTGGGGGGCATGGCCAGCATGATCACGTACTCGTGGCCACTCCTCCCTTTGTGCAATGCCGGTATTTCAGGCATTGCACAGCAGGGGGTGGGGCTACAGGGACGCAAAACTCATCATTTGGTCCCGCCTCCCACATTAAGGCCACACCCCCAACATTTTTACCGGGACCTGGCATTCATCTCGGCGGCCCTGGCTGTTTTACCTATTTGAATTAATTGCTTACTGCTATCTTGATTACATCTTGTAATAATACTATTATACGTGCTGTAAGAATGATCATTTAGGTTTTCACGGTTGGTGTCTTTTTGCCCTTTTCATTTAAATACACTAATGAAAGTGTCCACTTATGGTAAATTATCTCTGCCGTGTTTTCAAAATATCACTATGGTGAAGGGATTAAAGCACAAGGAATCTTTTTCAAGGTTGCTTTATGTTTTGACTTGGCTCACACTCACCGCATACCTAGCATTGTGAAACTGATACTTATATGCAAATATGAGTACAGAATGGAATTCTATTGCATTACTGTATATTCCAGGTAACACCCTCCTGTTAAAGTACAGGTAGTAGCTTTCAATACAGGAAGCAAAGCTCTTGAAATACTTAACTCTGGCAAACACATGCGTTCTGTCTCATGTACAGCAGTCACTGTAGTCATTTCACCTTACTGCCATGGCTGGTGGAGACAATGAGAGAACAGGCAACCTCACGCAGTTTACGAAAGAGGATTTTGAGAATGATTGGACCCCAATAGCTTTAGGTGGATTTGGTAAAGTTTACAAAGTGAGACACAAGAAATGGTGGTCGGTTTATGCAGTGAAATGTTCAACCTTATTCCATGGGGATCCTGAACTTGAAAGGTAAGGTCACCTGGGAAAGGCTGCCGTTAACTTGACACGTTTTACAAAAGTAGGCAAAACTGTTTACGCGCTCTGTGTTGTATTTACCACAACGCTGTCACCTAGCTGTGCTTAACCCTTTGTTAGCCAACAGCTCTGTGAGAGATGTGCAAAATGTACGCAAAAAAAATGTCATCGTCGCTCACATTTGTTATATAAATTCAAATAAAAAATGTGTTAAAAAAGATTATATTTCCTATATAAGGTAAATATTACAGATCATCGTGATGAATGTAAATGTTTGCTTGGCAATTTTCAAACCTATTTTGAAAAATTCACTCAAAGGGTTAATGTTGAAATCAACTACAGTATACACCTACTGTACCCATTTTTTAAATACTTACACCTCCAGTGTCCTGTGGCGAAAGCTGCGTAGATCGCCAGAAAAATGTCCATTGCGCTATATTCCCAGAAATTTGCTCATAAACGTTAGAGTCTGGGCCCTTTAATGCTCAGACTCTACAGCGCTGTGCTATTTCCGTTAGAGAAAAGGGGGCCCGTATACCCCTGCGTCTTAGTATCATGTACTAGGTACATAGGAAAAGTTATTTTGTTGTTGGTGTACAACTCCGATTAGATGTTGGCGAATGCGCTGGTCTCCTTCAGTGAGATCCGTCTTAGTTGCTGCATACAGTATTTGACATGCTACAGCATTTAAGGGGCAGAGTAGGGTGTAACCAGGGCTTAAAGTGGTCACGGAGAGGTGGTGGAACTCCTTTCTCCTGCCATCAAACACCCCCCCCAATTAGGCGAACTGGGGCCAGTGCCAGGGTTTTTGGCACCCCCTGCAAACTATAAGTTTATGCCCTACCTCCCATTCTTTATGAAGGGACAGTGGTCATACAATTGTACCCCCAATTTAAATTATTTTACATAGTAGCACAATCTCATTCACATTACACCACATGTAGTGCCCCTTACTCACTTTTTCATGTTACGCTGCACAGTAGTACTCTGTATACATGTATGCAGCACAATAGCGTTTCTTATACACAATGCCAACAAAAGTACAGCCCCTTACACATGTTGCCCACAGCAATAGTACCTTGTGACAGCTTGAAATCACATATGCTCTGCCAGAAAAGAAAGCTGTTGGAATTATTGTGCAGGGCTGTGGTGGAGCTGGAACTAGTTCCCCCTACCATTAGAGGTGGTGGAACTCAGTTCCCCCCAGTTCCCCCTCACTTTAACTCCTGGGTGTGACCAGGATCAGTTTAGAAAAAAAAGATCTTGAGAACCGGACCTTCTGGCCACTGCTGAGCATTTCCGTTGCTTATTTGAGTAAGCTGAGGCTTATTCACAGGGATGATGGCTGCAACCATCTGATCCGATGCTAAGATCCTTGAAATTAGTAATAATAATTATTATCCCTTTAGAATGTAAGCTCTAACCAGCAGGACCCGTTTCCATCATGTCCTTTTTTTTCTGTTACCGAACCATCTTTGATGGCACCAAATCCTGTGGTTTTCTTCCACGCTGATACTAATTCCAGTATCCTCTGCTGATGAGGCTATGCTTATGTACCCTGTACCTGTCCTCGATTGTATTCACCGTTTCGCTTATTCATTCGCTTATTCATTTATGTACGCCATATGAATAAAGGATAATAATAATTATAATAATAATACTATTAATTTAAATAACATAATCATAAACCATAGAACTCTAAAATTGGATTCAAACACAGAATCAAAGAATGAAGTTTACTCCAAACATAGGGCCTTAATCTAGTTCACTCTTTCTGACAAAATACTTCTTAGATGGACAAAACCATGTGCACTGCAGGTGGGGCAGATATAACATGTGCAGAGAGAGTTAGATTTGGGTGGGGTTTTACTTCAAAGTGAGATCTATATTGCAGTGTAAAAATAAAGCAGCCAGTATTTACCCTGCACAGAAACAAAATAACTCAACCAAATCTAATTCTCTCTGCACATGTTACATCTGCCCCCCTGCAGTGCACATGGTTTTGTCCATCTAAGAAGGATTTTGTCAGAAAGAGTGAACTAGAATAAGGCCCATAGTGTATACTGATGTAGTGAGATTACAAACGAGAAAGTGCTGTTTTGGGTTATCAATGCCTGTTATGCAGCAATGCAGGTTTGGAGTAATTACTGTAGGTCGCTTCAGTTTAGTATAAGAATAAAAAATGTTGATAATCAGGAGGATGGCTTGTGAATATCACAAGTGTGCCTAATGAGATGAATGTTTAGGAGTATATTTACTAACGTGCGGGTGTTACGGCATCCATGCTTACCCTCATGGAACTCCCGGAAGGCTCTCGAAAGTCGTGTGCCCCCCCCCCCCCCGGAAAGTAGGGCAAGTCGCCCACATCCTCCTAAACCCCCCGCAACCCCCTCAGCCACAGGCAGACCTAAAATGATGCAAACATCACTATTTTTATGTACATTAGCCCCATTCCATAGACTCATGAATCGTGTAATTTGGCTGGATGGGGCAGAGCTTGACATCAGCATCTGTCTCTCCCCCCCCCCCCCCCCCCCAAACTGTACATCAGCATCTCCTCTCCAGACATCACCCAGAGAGGAATATAAAAAAGTAGGTAAGCATGGTGTACAGTGGTGGTTCTCGCTATTATCTTATTATCCTCTAGAAGATGCTCAATAAATAAGTAGAATCTGATTGTTGCTACGGGCAACATCTCCACTTCTGTAAACTCACAGTTTAGTAATATGCCTCTTAGCATTTAATTAATGAGTATGGATAAAAGACATAGGTTTTAAGCATAGCAGAGGGGTTGATGATGGATATATTTTCAAGTGAATGTAGAAATGCTTGTTAAAGCAGTCTTGTTACTGTGGAGGATGAGTGGGGCACATACTCTGCACTTACCTGCAAACTACAGAGGCCCCACTCGCCCATAACAGTGAGGAACTGAGCAAAAAAGTGTGATGCCACAGTGGAAATAACCATTGATTACATTACCCTGCCTATGGAAAACATCCATTTCCCCTATGTGAGGGGGGGCATTATATGCAGGGCCACCGACAGGGGGGTGCCAGGGATACAACTGTCCTGGTGGCACAGCACCCCCACACCCGCACAAATGCCCCCACCCGGCGCCGGTGGCCAGGCTCGCACAATACACAGTGCAACCTGCAGAGCTGGGGTTTAGCGTCATACAGATGAATCGCCAGCAACACGGCGCTCCATCTGACTGAGGCGTGCGTGCGTCCCCCACGCACGTGCGTCTCAGTATCCGGGCGGCGGGGCGGTGAGGCGGACGCAATACTGTCCGCCTCCCGCTCGAGGGGGCTGGGGGGGACCCGAGGAGGGGGCGGGGGGTGCGGTTGCCCGGTGTGGGCACCGGGCGACCGAGGGCAGCACCGTCGGAAGGGGACCTTGAGCGCGCCCGTCCCCTTCCGGCATACAGATGGCGCGGGGCAGGGGATGGCGGCTGGCATCGCCATCCCCTGGACAGATGAATCCCGCTCCATCTGTACGCTGGCAGCAGGAACGAGCAGCAGCCGGCTATTAGCGTGGGGGGGGGGGGCAGCCCGGAGAGCAGCTACTCCTCCCCTCTGCCCCATCCTCCCTCCCCTAAATCCGTGCCTGGCACAGGGCAAGGCGGCCCCTCATGTGAAGTATCTCCCTGTGAAGCAATCTCAGAAATGCAAAGCAATTACAGAAATGCCATTGCTTTGCATTTCTTAAACTGGCCATGCATCTAAAGATTTATTTTCTAATCTGGCTGGTTGGAACAAAAATCTATTAAGATCTGAATGACACATGTGGTATTGTGTTTTATTTGCCAATTGTTTCAACATGACGAAATGCTGAACAATAAATGTACTTTTATAATATGCAAAACTTCAATAAAAACGTTTAAAAAAAAAAACCATCTGAATGACTTCCAGCATTTCTAAGCCAATGGTCAACTGTCATTTGCTCCCATGCAGTATTGGATTTTTGTTCCACCCAGCCAGATCAGACAATAAATGTTTTGACGTACTGTATGGCCATCTTAAGGTAGACCCCTGATTGCGTAGCTTGGTTGCAAAGGCATATGCAAGGCCATCTCTCACTGGCTGCGTGCATAGGCGTGCGTAGCCCATTGTTTTAGGGGGTGCACCATGGGTGTGTCCATCACCGCCTTCTGGGCGTGTCTAGAAACTCTTATTGGGCATCAATGCACACAAAATACAAGGTGACTTATTTGTGTATATGCACTTCAGAATGAATCATACCCCTTAAATACACTAGAAATCTTGACAGTGCGCGCCAAAGGCGCACTGCAAAAAATTACACTGTAATGCCCATTCCATATAATGCCACATACTGTAATGCCCATTTCACATAATGCCAAACACCATAATGCCCATCACACATTAATCCCATCTCACATAATGCCACACACCATAATGCTCATTCCACATACTGACACACACCTTAATGCCCATCAAGCATAATACCACCTACCATAATGCCAATGAAACATTATGCCACCCCCACTGTAATGCCCAGTACACATCATTCCACCCACTGTAATATTGTTGCAGAGGGTACTTACATGCTTATTGCCAAGGGGACCTGCATGCTTGCTGCCAAGTTGTTCGTTGCCCAGGGGGTTCATTTTTAAAAAGTAATCTTCCTCCACCTAGGATGAACACTACCTGCAGCTGGCTCCTTCTCAGTGTGGCACAATTGCAGGCAGAACTTGCTGGTCACGGGGAGGTGAGGTGACCTGACTCAGAGCAGGTGGGAGACCAGGTGGATGGGAGGTGGTATGGAGAAGGTGGGAGACCAGGCGGGCGAGAGGTGAGATGGAGAATGTGGGAGAACAGGCGGGCGGGAGGTGGGATAGAGCAGGTAGGAGACCAGACGGGCGGGAGGTGGGACGCAGCGGGTGTGTGCACTGTGCGCCGTGACGTCTAAAGGTCAGAGCGGGGCCGGGGGGGCTGACATTATAGAGCCAAGCGAGGCAGCGCCGTAGGACCATCCACGCAGCAGCAACACCCTTTATGTCCCCAGCCGCCATGATCTGTTTGGCGGGCTGGAGACCCACGGCGGCAGGCAAGTCATGCAGCAGTCCTGACCGCCGCTGGTGCTGCTGCTGAAAATTCAGTGTGCGTGCAATACTGTGGGGGGTACCGGGTCATTAGGAGGTGCCTGTGCACCCCTGGCACCCCCCATGCGCACGCCTATGGCTGCGTGTGATGTCACACAGCCACGTGAACTGTCCTAAAAGCGGTCTGGACAGGCCTGCATTGTCCACACTGTGCCGTCACTAAGACTGTGGTCGCATCCTTCTGGAATGTGACAACAGTTTGAGACTTTGCGAATGCACGCTGTGTGCGCAGTGCATGCGCAGAAGTGCAATTATCACCTATTAACGATATTCGCACTTCACTGTTCATACATTCTTATGTACAGTAAGTGGCTGGTAGAATTAATGACCAGCTTTAATGGATGTTTACAGATATTTTCAAACAGAGGCGTCACATGCAGTATTCTTTTATTGTTTTTTAATAATAATAATATTAATAATAATAATAATAATAATAATATATAAGGAAGGGGAGAACAGAAGACTCTTTGTTGGGGCAGTACTTGGATGTAAAGAAGTTTAATTTAAAGAGCATGGGTGAGATTTAATAGGATGAGAGAATCAGAAAGTGAGAGATTTGGTAAGAAATCTCCAGTTTTTTTAAAGCGGCAATCATCTACACTGCAAAACCAGTTTGATTTTGCACTATAAATGATTGCGGCTTTAAAAAACTGGAGATTTCTTACCAAATCTCTCACTTTCTGAAACTCTCATCCTATTAAATCCCACCCCAAATACCCATGGGCAGGATAAGTTAGATATTGCTACTAGCAGTAGTCATAATAAAACTTTATTAAGAAAAACGGAACTGACACACAAGACCACAAAATGTAAATTTAAATTTAAAATATGATTGTCAATTCAAGTATAATATGGGAAGGAAAAAAAAGTATAAATATTCTTTTTTAAAAATCAAGACAGAAGTTCATTAAATTAAAATACACCTTGAAATGGCAAAAGGTGGCAGCATATAGGTTAGTTAAATGTTAAATAACATTTAATTTTGATGGAAGGACGGCAGCAATCACTTGACATAATTAATGATATTTTTTTTTTACTATAAAAGCATACTGAGTGACAGCTGACAAGAGGGGAAAGTAAAGAAAATAATATCATTTAAATTATTGATTTACTTAATTCTTGTTACATAGGGCCAGATGTATCACGCTTCAAAAAGTGAGATAAAATGGAGAGTGATAAACAGCCAGCTAATCAGCTCCTACCTGTCATTTTTTTAAACCCAGCCTCTAACATGGCAGGTAGGAGCTGATTGGCTGGCTGTTTATCACTCTCCATTTTATCACTTTTTGTAGCTTGATACATCTGGCTCTTAGTGTTCATTGTGTTATGGATTTGTAAATATTAACAAGAAGGTAGGGGAGATTTCAGAGACAAGTGCTAATAGTGATATAATCTCAGAAACATTGGTAGCCAAAAGGTTGGAAAGGCTTGAGTCGCAGAGACATATGCTGTTGCAAGCACTTTATAAATTATACAAGTAAAATTATAATTGATAGTAATAACAGTCTTATTCAACAGGTTGCATATACCATGCTGAAATCAAAACCATATGCCCCACTTGGGACCAAGTGATTAGACATAAGCCTAAAACAGCGTGTTTCTTATACTGTACAGCACTGGTGGGGAACCTTTTTGTGCCAAGGGCCGTTTGTATGGGGAAAAAATCCTTCGGGGGCCATATGTAAAAATGTCTCTTACAAATTGTCCTGCTGCATCCGCCCCACACTCCGGCGGCTGCCGCTGAATAGGACTGACAGTCTCCGGCTGCTGTTGATTAAGAGGAATCTCGCGAGAACTACCGACCTCTCGCGAGAATTCCCCTGTACTTGACTCCCTGCAAAGCTGCCAGGTGGGTGGGAGGGCCACTCAGACCGGCTATGGGGGCCGCATGTGGCCCCTGGGCCTGAGGTTCCCCACCCCTGCTGTACAGTACTGCATATGTACTTTCTTTATGTTGATTTAGAAATTCAAGATTCAGAAATTGTACTTCTATGATACATTGAAATAAAAGGTGAGAAAGTCCTTTGCTAACCATTGTACCATCATGTTACCCTTTAGTTGACCTGAGATTTTCTATGTATGATCAAACGTCAAGTCACAGTGACCAGATGAATTCACTGACAATGACTTCACCAAGGCAAAAAAGAAAAACTTTTTTTTTTTTTACTGTAGATTATACATTCTTTCTGAGTCTACTTCCTTGTGTTGTAGAGGCTATGCAAATACAAATATCCAAACTCCACTTACTCTATTCTGCTATTGTTGTAAACCTTTTCAAGGTTCCATATCTGCCCTTAAACAGAAAAATTGATAACAATGCTAAGCGATATAAAACAGTACGGTTCATCTCTGAGAAATACACATAAGGTTTTATACCATATTCAAGTACTAATGACCCGCCCCAGCTTTGCACGGGAAGCACTAATTATCTATAGCCAGAAGACTTCTGGTGGATGACGAGGTTTTAGCAGATATATTTAGGTACAGTGCCGATGGTCAATCTGGTTCCGTTGCACAACTTTGGTGCGTTTAAGTTGCGAATAAGCATCACTGGTGATCCAACCTTCAATGTTGTGGCATTCCGGGTGGTTCCAATGAATTCAAAAATTCAATTGGATAATTGACGGCTTGTTCTTCGTCCATTATTGTGTCGATCTATTTGTATTTGCTCATTGAGCTTGTTGACATCATCATTTTTTCGGTCCCAAAATTGCACGTTCACACAGCCAATCCGGATTTTTGTAGTTGGTTTTTAGATTTGAGAATACGTTGTTGACAACGGCTTGAATATTCAGAAGTTCGGCGGGAACGAAATCTCATTAGTGGCGCAATCAATTAATTGCTAAACCCCCCTCAAAAAAAATTCTGTTGATCTGCTCGCTACCAAGCTTCACAGGATCACCAGCTGGGCTAATCTGAAGATTGCCTGAAAATTTCATCAAAATCGGTCAGGCCATTTTGGAGTCCATAGGGAACATACACACATCGATTTATTTATATATATATATATATATATATATATATATATATATATATAATATATGACGGGCCCCTTGGGGTCCAATCAGGGCACTCACCAAACGATTTGTGAAAAATAGTAATTTAATACATCACCAAATGAAGTAGTGGACCGTAGTCCTAGTCGACGTTTCGGCCGTAGACCGGCCTTTGTCAAGACAACAGCAGTGCAGAGTAACAGTGCGACAGGGAAGACAGGGAAGTATATATATACTGCAATAAATAAGTGGCACTCTGAGGCTTGTTCAATGGTGAAGAAACAGGAATATTTATTCCTAGTGCAGGGAAAACGTTTCGGAGCACGGAGGCCCCGTCGTCAGTTCAGGTAATGCACAGTGAAAAAACATATACAGTGTGTTATATAGGAGACTTACCCGCCCCCGGAGCGTCCCGTTCGTGTCCTCCTCCTGTGGCTTCTGGGCTGGCGCCGTCTCTGTGACGTCACTGGCGCAGGTTCGATGGTCGCGATGGACCATCGAACCTGCGCCAGTGACGTCACAGAGACGGCGCCAACCCGGAAGCCACAGGAGGAGGACACGAACGGGACGCTCCGGGGACGGGTAAGTCTCCTATATAACACACTGTATATGTTTTTTCACTGTGCATTACCTGAACTGACGACGGGGCCTCCGTGCTCCGAAACGTTTTCCCTGCACTAGGAATAAATATTCCTGTTTCTTCACCATTAAACAAGCCTCCGAGTGCCACTTATTTGTTGCAGTATACTACCTAAGGACACCCCTTTTGAAAGAGGGCACCGGAGCAAGCTACTGTGGCATCCACTTTCAGACCTGAGTGCCGGCCTCATTGTTGTATATATATATATATATATATATATATATATATATATATATATATATATATATATATATATATATACGGGGAAGAACGAGGCGGCACTCGAAGTCGTGTAAAAAATCTATTAAAAAAAAAAAACATATATATATATATATATATTTCGGCAGAGTCCGCACTGAAGTTGACCATCTCAATGAGGGGGGTGCTCCTACAGATGCCTAAACATCAAAGTATATCGGAGGTGAAAAAAGGGCACTCACCATATTAAAAGCAATTTTAGGTTTTATTCCATGAAAATAGAAAAAGCTGACATACCATCGACGTAACGTGACGTACCATGACGGTTGTTGTAAACTCAAGCTGTATCAAATCCTGATGATGGTCTTTTGTAAGACCGAAACGTCATGTTACGTCGATGGTATGTCAACTTTTTCTATTTTCATGGAATAAAACCTAAAATTGCTTTTAATATGGTGAGTGCCCTTTTTTCACCTCCGATATATATATATATATATATATATATATATATATATATATATATATATATATATATATATATATATAAGTCCGACGGCGGATGTCACTCAGATAATAAGAAATGAAACAGACAACTGTCTTTAAAGCCAACGTTTCAGGGCTGTGGCCCTTTTATCAAGACTTTTGACAAGTCTTGATAAAAGGGCCACAGCCCTGAAACGTTGGCTTTAAAGACAGTTGTCTGTTTCATTTCTTATTATCTGAGTGACATCCGCCGTCGGACTTATACATTGAATATTTGGATGAGCACCAGAACCGCTGTTAACTGTACAGCAGAGTGCCGGTCGTTTTGGACTATATATATATATATATATATATATATATATATATATATATATATATATATATATATATATATATATATGCAGTAGATATGGCAGTAAAGTGTGTAAATTGCATTAATGAGGGACACTGCAACTGATGTCTTTTGGAAAGTGTTACAATTTGTTGCAGTAATGTTAACAGTCATAGGTGATATATTATTGTAAGGCTTAGCTGACTAGTGAAAGGATTAGGAAATCTTATTTAATGTGATGAAAAATGATGATTCATAATTAAAAATAAACTATATTAGCACCCAGCAATACATAGCACCCAATGAAACATTAGTGTAATCACAATGCAGATACTGTACAGTCATTAAGAAGGCGGAGTAACTTTTTATAAGATTGCATTTCACAATGACATCACTGAGATGATTCATGACCACATATTGCATATATGAGGCACTTGTCTAATTGTGCCTTGATAACTTACAATTTTCTGTAGATTTATTTTATCAGTGTGCCAATGTTCTGGGATCCTACAGTACCTATCAGTGTGCCAATGTTTTGAGATCCTACGGGGTAAATTTACTACAATGGGAGTTCTATTGAAGATGGGATGTTGTTCACAGAAACAAATCAAATTCTACTTATTAATAATTTAGCACATTCTAGAAGATAATAGATAGAATCTGATTCCCATCTTCAATAGAACTCCCATCTTAGTAAATTTACCTCTACTGTATGTGTCAGCAGTGTGCCAATGTTCTGGGATCCTGCGTATCCGTGTGCCATAGTTCTGGGGTCCTATGTGCCAGTGTGCCAATGTTCTGGTGTCCTACGTGTCCTACGTGTCAGTGTGCCAATGTTATGGTATCCTACATGTCAGTGTGCCAAAGTTCTGGGGTCCTATGTGTCAGTGTGCCAATGTTCTGGTACCCTACGTGTCAGTGTGCCAATGTTATGGTATCCTACGGGTCAGTGTGCCAATGTTCTGGTATCCTACGGGTCAGTGTGCCAATGTTCTGGTATCCTACGGGTCAGTGTGCCAATGTTCTGGTATCCTACGGGTCAGTGTGCCAATGTTCTGGTATCCTACGGGTCAGTGTGCCAATGTTCTGGTTTCCTGCATGACAGTACGCCAATGTTCTGGGATCCTATGTGTCTGTGTGACAATCTTCTGGAATCCTATGTGTCAGTGTGCCAATGTTCTGGTATCCTACATGTCAGTGTGCCAATTTTCTGGTTTCCTACAAGCCAGTGTGCCAATGTTCTGGTATCCTACATGTCAGTGTGCCAATGTTCTGGTATCCTATGTGTCAGTGTGCCAATGTTCTGGCATCCAACATGTGGGTGTGCCAATGTTCTAGTATCCTACGTCCCAGTGTGCCAATGTTCTAGTATCCTACGTCCCAGTATGCCAATGTTCTGGTATCCTATGTGTTAGTGCACCAATGTTCTAGTATCCTACGTCCCAGTATGCCAATATTCTGGTATCCTATGTGTCAGTGTGCCAATGTTCTGGTATCCTATGTGTCAGTGTGCTAATGTTCTGGTATCCTACGTGCCAAGGTGCCAATGTTCTGTGATCCTACATGTCAGTGTGCCAATGTTCTGGGATCCTATGTGTCAGTGTGCAAATGTTCTGGTATTCTACATGTCGGTGTGCCAATATTCAGGTGTCCTATGTGCCAGTGTGCCAATGTTCTTGGATCCTACATGTCAGTGAGCTAATGTTCTGGGATCATATGTGTCAGTGTGCCAGTGTTCTAGCATCCTAAGTGTCAGTGTGCCAATGTTCTAGTGTCCTATGTGCCATTGTGCCAATGTTCTGGTATCCTACATGTCGGTGTGCTAATGTTCTGGGGTCCTATGTGTCAGTGTGCTAATGTTCTGGTACCCTACGTGTCAGTGTGCCAATGTTCTAGTATCCTACATGTCAGTGTACCAATCTTCTGGTGTACTACGTGCCAATGTGCTAATGTTCAGGCATCCTACATGTCAGTGTGCCAATGTTCTGGGACCACTATCAAACTGAAGGAAGGATTTAGAAATGACAGGTCTTCAATTGAAATATCAGGCTGCACAGTGAACTAGGACAAGGTTCACACCCTAGGGGAAAAAGGTGTTTAAATACTGTATATGTTATCATTCTAATGTATTATGTGGTACTTTTAATGTGATATTAAGTAAACAATGTTATTGCTGCTACTTGGTCCTGTAGATTATTTTGAATGCTCACGAAAAACCTCTGCCACAAAGGGAAATCCTGAATCCCACTGGTGATTTTTCTATAACAACAATGAGAACAAGCACATTATAGTGCAAAGTATCTGTTAAAAAGTTTTATTCTTTGACACACACACTTGGAAAAAAAATAACATACCACAGATGGCGGTATAAAAAAAACGTGAATGTAACAGCATAATATTTGTGCTACATGCACACAAACAGGGAGGAGCTGGTGTCACTTGCACACACGAAAAATCATTTCCTTACGATGCTAGGCCACGTCCCTACGCATTTCATCATAGACTTTATCAGAGGGCTGGCCTAGCGTCTGTCCCTCGCCTCTATATAGTGATTGCCGAAGGGCAATTAATGTCAACAGCTGATCTCTTCCGCCACATAACATACACTTCTCATCATACCAAACTATTTTGGGGAGTTTACATTGATCTGCCACTCTGACATTAGACATTATGAAGTGCCACAGAGCTTATATAAAATATATAAAATGGCGTTGTCTCTGACCAAAGGATTTGCCGTGTGAGCAAGTGACATTGGCTCTTGCTTGTATGTGCGGGTAGCACAAGTCGGTACTTGTGGAGTATCACGGCTCCCACGATGGGCATCGCACAGGAAAAAATCGCATTGCATGCGATTTTTTACAGAAAAGCATCCAAATGCATTGAAATTAGTATCAAACATGTTCAATGGCCCCCAAATGTCATTTTTGAGGCTGTACCACCCCCACTATCAACGCGAACCCGAAGCGTGGCGAGCGCAGCGAGCCCGCTAGGGGCGGCGGTACGCGTTCTACGACATTTTCATACCCCCACTATCCACGTCGGCGTGGAGTTGAGAACAGAAAGTGTGGCGAGCGCAGCGAGCCACCGAGCCCGAAGCGTGTCGAGCGAAGCGAGCCCAGCGAGGGGACACGAATACCTTCACAGGTATCCGCGTCCCCTCGCGGCTTCACAGGTGTCCGCGTCCCCTCGCCACACTTTCTATTCTCAACTCCACGCCGACGTGGATAGTGGGGGTATGAAAAGGTCGTAGGACGCGTACCGCCGCCCCTCGCGGGCTCGCTGTGCTCGCCACGCTTCGGGTTCGCGTTGATGGTGGGGGTGGTACAGCCTCAAAAATGACATTTGGGGGCCATTGAACATGTTTGATACTAATTTCAATGCATTTGGATGCTTTTCTGGTAAAAAAAAAAACGCATGCGATGCGATCGATTTTGTAAAAAAAAATTGATTAAAACTGCAAAAATCGCATCCAATCGCATGCCATCGCATGCCACTATATATGGCATGCGATGGCATGCGATGGGAGCCGTGAAAGTACACAAGTACCCACAAGTCTTATGCTGTTACATTCACGTTTTTTTATACCGCCATCTGTGCTACATTATTCTTTTCCCAAGTGTGTGTGTCCAAGAATAAAACTTTTTAACAAATACTTTGCACTATGAAGCGCTTGTTCTTATTGTTGTTATAGAAAAATCACCTGTACAATTCAGGATTGCCCTTTGGGGCAGAGAATAAAGCAGCCGGGTTGATTGCTGTAACCTAACACTTAAGTTTCAGTTATATTCATTATATATTTTGCGCATTATATGTGTTTTATATATATTAATAATAAAAATATATATAAATGATACTTGATTTGAAGGGACGCCAGTAGGTACCAACTTTGTTTAGATATGCAGCGTATAATGTAAGTGCGTTTGTGTGTCTCCATTATGCCACAAGTTCCTACAACATTGGTTAATGAGACTCTTTATTTTCTTATATGTTCGTTCAATAAAATTGCACTTTGTGTAGGCAGCAACAATTAGTTATTCAAACAGCTTTACTTTTGACCTGGACTTGTAACAATATAATAATTGACTTGCATATAATTAAAATTCTCTTTATAGGATCATAAAGCACCCTTTTATAATGCACAATTAAATCTTTATATAGTGTTTAATATGTTTTTACTTAACTGAGAGAACATAATTCTTAGTATTTGTGGTTTTAGAATAAAAATAGGGATATCTTTATAAGAGTATTGATCATGACTCAGTGAAGTATCTTAACCCTAGTGAAACAATGGCTGCTATCTGAAAAGCATCTCTTATGCAGAATGTGACCTGCTGGATGATTTACATTATATTAAGTATAGTCTTATATTCCGTTACAAAGTTACATAGAACAACCGCAAAAAGACAATGATACACAGAGGTAAACTCCTATAATTGTTAGTTGTACAGTCAGGGGCGTAACTAGAACTTGGCGGGCCCCATAGCAAATATTGAAAGCCCCCCCCCCATGGAGAGAGAGAGAGTGGCAGGAAGTGAGAGACTGTTAGAGAGGAAGTGTCATGGAGTTAGAGAAGGAGAAAGCTGGAGAGAGAGTCACAGAGAAAACAATGTAGTCTGGATTAGAGAGATTGTCAGAGAGGAAGGGTCAGGGAGAGAGAGTCAGGGAGAGACAGTGTCAGAGAGAGCCGGAGAGAAAATGAGAGCGTGTCAGAGCGAGAGAGATGCACACACTGTCAGAGAGATACCACTTGCAGGCAGAGGGCATCTTGCAAATGCAGCAGAGAACAAGGGAGAGGCGGGCATATGCAGGACATATGTGGGGTCATCAGCAGGGCAGCAAGGGGAAGTCAGGCTCTGCTGGCACACGCTGAGGAGTATGGGCAGGCTGTGACATGCGGGGGTCAGCAGGACAGCAAGGGGGAGGCAGGTTCTTCAGCCACAGCTGGAGAGCAGAGGGGCAGGAACATGGGGATGGGCATCAGCAGTTCAGCAAGGAGGGAGGTCAGGCTCTGCAGACACATTCTGGAGAGCAGTGGAGGGGGCAGGCTGTAACATGTGGGGGAAGTGGAGGTATCATCTGGGCAGCAAGAGGGGGGAATGCTCAGCATACACAAGCAGGGGGGCCTCAGCAGGCAAGGGAAGCAATGCGCCTGTGCTTCTGACTCGCGCATGTGCCTACCCCGGCACTCCCCACCGCCTGCCTGCCTTTACTTGTTGATGTGGTTGATCACAGGCAGCTTCCCCGATGCCAGCTTCTTCTTCCACCGGGTTACACACCACAGGTTCTGCAGCACCATGAGAGGAGGAGGAGACTGTCGGGACTGCAGTGTGCAGGGCTGACTGCCAGCAAGCCCCGGCAAATAGAAAACAGAGAAGGCAGCTGCGGTACTGCCGAGCGCCGATCATGTATGTATTCTGGCTCCTTCCCTGCCAGCCATGACCTCGGTTGGTGCTGTATTATCAATGAAAAACAAAGTATATTAATCCAAAAGTGTGCAGGGGATTGCCTGCTGGGCCCTTGTGCCCTCCCAAGCCTCAGGCTCCATAGCAGTTGCACCCCCTGCACTCTCCATAATTATGCCACTGTGTTTGCTTAGAGCTACAGTTCCCATGCCATTTCACCCTTGTTTGCATAAAGTCCTACCCAGTGCACTCAATCCTGTAAGGAGGACAATGAGGATTGCCAAAAAACAAGCCACTCTCAACGTTTAACCCCGTGCCAGCCGCTCACCCTATTCAATGTTTTGGGGGAATCCTTGCTTTCAAAGGACGATGAGGATTCACCCAAATGGCGAGGCTCGCTACCAATGCAGGGAGCCCATGTAAAAACCCAGCGAGGTGGAAATGGCATGTGCAGGGGGTCAGCAATCAGCACTGCACACCATCACAGCTCGCAAAAGAGCATGGAATACTGCCCAATAACTCAAATAAGTAACTCTTCTTTTACCTTTGTTCAAAGTACAATCATCCATTCTAGGGAGACCTAGATACAATAAGACTGGTACTGCATACTTTGGGAACCACAGGAATACATGTAAGGGTGGCAGTTTTCAATTATTCTTACTGTGAGAAAGACATTCCTTCCTAATAACAAATATTGTAGTTAGCATCTAGGGACCAATTATCCTAAAACAGGGACGCATTAACAGAGGAGGGGACCTATATGCAGGCTCTGAGTGGGCCCCCTCCTCTCCGTTGTTACATAGACTCTGGCATTGAGCTAGAGTTTACTGTGCATGCACATGTCTCTGGAAATATGGCGCCCGTCATGTTCTGGAGACAAAATTAAGCTCTGCACATGTGCAGCGGCTGTTTTGGCGGTGATTTTAACCATGATTGCAACAATCGGCGTGGGACTGCAGAGAGGTGAGTATTAAAATATGGGTGCAGTGTGTGAGGTGTGGGACCCTCTGGGATCAGGGGCCCAGGGCCAACGCCACCACTAGGCAGGACTATGCATTTGCCTAGGGCGCCGGCCACTGGAGGGTGGTACTGAGCCACCGAGGTACCATAGAGAGGTACCTGAAAGCAGGGAGCGGGGAGCAGGTGAGTATGTAATCCTCCTCCCTCTCCCCTCCCTGACCCCCATCCCACCCGTTAATTAACGCCACCCGCTCCCCACTGGGGGGATTTCAGTGCGGCAGTATCGCCTGCACACCCCCCCCCCCGTGCTGCATCGCAGTATCGCAACCCCTGCCCGCCGGGGGGGGGGTGCGGACGATACTGCGATGTGGCACAGGGGGGGGGGGTGCGGGGGGGGTTTGCCTAGGGCGGGCGGGGGCTTGCACCGGCCCTGCAGGGGCCCATGTACACCACATACATTGCACCCATTATAGAAATGCCCATGTCCTAATAATGCAATATACAGTATTAGTTATAGGTCGAAATACAAAAACAACTAATCTGCATTTAAATAGAGTTATTGATTTGGTTATGCCCGCTTTCATGGGTGTACCATTGTGACTAATAAATATAAATTAAACTAACATAAACTTTTGAAAACATTCAGTGACAATCGATGCTTTACTCCACTTTTCAAAAATAACCTTGCCTTGGAACGTGGGGTGAACTGGAGGGCTGTTCAGCACTAGCCAAATATTTGACAGCTACCAGTCACAGTATTGGGTCAGGGACTTCTTGTAACAGTTTTTGATCAGATACAGTAGGAGTTCTACAATAAAAAATGTCTATAAAGATGAGTGCAATAGTTACAAAAGAGCTTGGAACAATCAGACAATCAACAATTGTGTTGTCAGATGCACAACACAAATTGTATTCCTCATACAGTACCTCGCTGAGCTGTACAGAAACATATGCTGTCTGTTAAAAGACTACCAAGGATATCTTTGTGGGGGTATGTTTCTGGGTAACAGTTGTGTGCTGTATGGTGTGTGCCAGGAATGCATATTCCAGGAAAGTCTCAAGGCTGGGGTACAGTACAGTTCTAATAGTAGGTGTGTTACTTGTTACCTCTATATATCTACACTGGCTTCCCTAATCTTGTTTGAAATTTACCTAAATATATAAAATCATCTTCGTGTTTTGGGTTGATTTCTGGCAAATCTACTCTGATGGGTTTTTGATTTAGAAAATGGTCATCAAACATGGTAAAAAATAGGACATTAGGAAATTTGTTGTGATTTTAATTTTTACTTATTAATATCATTAATATGCACGTACAACAGCGGACTGGCTGGCTGATTGCAATGACAGTGCAGTTTTGTAAAAGACCTGCAAAACAGTTTCACAGCATTGCAGATAGCATGGCAATATAATAGAAGGAACAACGCTGCTATACAGCCTGAGCACTGGCTGGTAAAATTGTTGTTGCTGTAGTAAAGAAGATACACGGAGTACCAGGATAATTATAAATAATTAACTTTGTATTGAACCCAGTGACAAAGACAAAGAATGTGAATACTACGTAATGTGCAACAGCAGTATGAATCTATAAATATGTGTGTTGTTCACTGTCAGAGAGGCAGTGTGGAGAATTTCATGGTTAGGCAATTTTGGTCTCGTATACTATGGAGATGATCACAAAAAGGCATAGCAAGTCCAAATACAAGAATCGATACATTTGTAAGAGTCAAAGCCACAGGATTAGGAAAGATATAAGTCCAGGAAAATGCATCTGGTTCAAACCACAAGAAGTCCTTAAGTAAGCAATGCAATAGTTCAGATAACAGAGTTGAGTTGGTAAACTTGGTAAACAGGGAATCCACAAATGAGCAAAGCAGAAGTCCAGATAAAAGGTCAACACACAGAGACTCCTCAAGTTACTAAAGCAGACGGTGGAGTAATCAACAGAAATCAGGAGTCAGTAGCAAGTGTCAAACAGGCAAAGTAGGTTCACACAATTCCAATTCATAGACTATAATCACCTGGCACTGAGTGCCAGAGGAGTTCTAGATTTATAGAAATAGGGGTTTCCTGTCCATGTGTACACTAGAGATCATAATACAAGGAGCAGTCTATCTATATCAGGGGTGTCAAACTCAAATTCATCGGGGGCCGCATCAGCAGTTTGGTCACCCTCAAAGGGCCGGTTGTATCTGTAGGTCCCCCTGTATAATTATAATGCCATGACACCACAGGCTGCTCCCCCTGTATAATATAAAATGAATGCCATACACCACAGGCTGCTCCCCCTGTATAATAATAATGCCATGACATCACAGACTGCTCCCCCTGTATAATATAATAAAAGTAATGCCATGACACATAAATGATTATACAGGAGGAGCAGCCTGTGGTGTCATGGCATTATTATTATTATTATACACGGGGACACCTCAGGAAACAGCAGATATATATATATTTTTTTTTTATCGTGAGTGTGATCCTCATCCTCACTTACTGTTTCTCCGTCTGTCCTGCAGCTGCTGCGGCTTCCAGCTTTTCTTCACTGCTTGCTGTGGCCACACTGTCCCCAATTCCCGGTCCAGCTTCCCTGCCTGCTCCTACATCTCTACAGACGCATGGGCGGGCGGCATCATTGTCATGACGTCCACACCCAGTGTCTGTCACTGCTGGGCATCAGAGGGAACAGGCGGCCGGGGCCCTCCTCCACGTAGCCGTGGAGGCCGGCGGCCATGTTTCTGTAGCCGCATACATATGTGCCTACAGGAACATGGCTGCCGACAGTGGAGGAACAGGTAAGGCGGCCGCGGACGTGGACCGCAGCACTCCTGTTGTAGACACACTGAACCTGCGTGCTATCTCCTCGCACGGGCCACATGACGAGGTCTGACGGGCCGGATTTGGCCCACGGGACTTGTGTTTGACACCCGTGATCTATATGCAACCAAAAACTATGGCACTGAACATCATCCATAACATCTTACCAACGTCATAAACTACAGGATCCAGGCATTAAAAGATCATATACACCAATCTGGCTAAAGCCCATAAATGAAATAATTTTTCAAAATGTTGGGTGTCTTTCACATTATTATTTTTTTGTTCATAAAGATCCACTTCAATGAAGTACTTTATTGATTTAAATACTTATTAGAATACAAACTTATTTGGTTAGATAGTGTTATAGAGCAATACATTTGACTTGCAGAGGGATAGGAGTGGTTCATTGCACAATTTAGAAAGAAGATGCATTAGAAAGATACTGATTTAAATATATAATTATTTCAGGAGATAATAAAATAATTGGAAATTGTTTTACAGCAACACATCTGACATGCAGAGGGATAGCATCAGCAAAGTGCTACACTTTAAAAACAATATGCTATCACCATCTATAAAAGGACTCATGCAGAAATGGTATGCATTGTGCAAGGCTATACAACCAATAGCATATCTGACATGCAGGCAGAGGCTTAGCAGTGGCAGACTACTGATTTAAAAGAAGAACATAACCCAACAAGCTGGTTTGGCTTATGGTTTCCGAGAGACAGTTTGGCATTTCTAATTTGAATTAGGTTCTACAGAATATAGCATGTCTAGATAGAATGCCGACAAAAAACCAAGCAGGAACCAACTACAAAGATACACTAACAAGCTGGCCTGGCAAAGCAAATTAAATGAATTCATAAAGACAAGAGAAGGATGCAGGAGCAGATCTTGTGATATGCATAGTCTATCCCAAACTTGTGGAGTAAATCGTATAGTTGGGATAGCAGAGGCCGAGGCTGGTCTAAGAGATCTGGGTAACCAAACAATCCTATCTCCTCTTCCTACCTAAAGCATAGCATTTTTAAGGTCCACCAACCTCTTACACCCAGGGTCAGAATGGTGATAATAAGAGTGATGCACCGGGAGACCAGGGCACCATGTAAAGAGGCTGTAAGTGTGGGGAATAGTTGCGAGGGAATGCTTCAGACTTAGAGCTATTGATTTTGTAACCTGAGAAGGAGCCAGGCTTCTGAAACTCCAACTGAAGATTAGGAAGAGACACCAAGGGGTTGGACAAAGTGAGATGAATATCATCTGCAAAAAGAGATACTTTATAATGAGTCTTCCCTTATTTGATTGTCATGATGTCTGGATAAGCTCTAATTCTAGCTGCCAGTGGCTCAACACAAAGAGCAAAAGAAGTGGGGAGAGGGGGCACTCCTGCCTTATCCCATTTCCCAAACCAAAATGTGAGAAGTGCAAACCATTTGTCATAACAGTTGATGATGACTGAGAATAAAGCACTTTAACGGCCTGCATAAAACTGTCACAGATACCTTTGGAGGACAATGTAGCAAACATAAAAGTCCACAATAGGCAATCAAATGCATTTTTCTGCACCCAAGGACAAAACAATCAAAGTAGTCTTTTCAACATTAATGGGGTAGATCAGAGCTGTGGTATGTCTGACATTATAAGAGGCCTGGTGCTGAGAGATAAAACCTACCTGATCCAGATTCAATCTGGTGGCCAAAATCTTAGTGAACACCTTGAGATCAAAATTGATCAGGGAAATGGTACGATAGCTGGAATAGAGAGAAGGGTCTTTTTCAGGAAGAACAATGATTGACAACATGTAAAGGTGCATTCACACTGTACAATTTTTTTTGCCCAACTTTTTTCACCAATTTCATTCATGTCAGCCATTATAAATGAAATTGGTCAAAATATCTTTCAGTGAGTTTGCGAAGAACAACGAATGATGATGCGCATACTCGTCAGTTGTTCATCAAGATTGTTCGTCAACTGTGCATGCAGCTCAATTTGGATATCTTTCAAAAAGAGCCTATAAACTGTAGCTAGATCTTTCATCCTTTGTCTGTCGTCAATATCTTTTGCCAACATCTTTCATCCGGGTTCAATGGAAATGTCTTTCAATGAAATTGGTCAAAAAAAGACAGAATGATAGCTGCAGCAGAATTTTCATTTAAAAAATGAAGTAACAAACAAAATTATTAATGTCAAATAAATTAGTTATCCTTGGGCCATCGCACCTACCTTTATTTTGTATATTTCAAAGGAGATGCACAGTTTAACAAACCAAGCACTTCACTGATAGCAAATACCACTTTAGTGCCTGAAGTGCTTGGATTGCTTGGGCTCCCATTAATTAAAACTATTAGTTTGTTAGCATTGCTTATTGGACTAAATGAACTAATTAGGCTAACATTTAAACAGTTCATATTTGACTCAGTGTTGAGCAGCAACAATATAATTACAAAACAATATCAGTTGAATCCCACTGGTATGCAGGTTTGCAGATTCGGTTTCAAATTGACAATGACAATGTTAGTGTCAATCTTTTTTTTTATTTTGATGAACACCAGTTTTCCATCAATTTTGGAAGAAGTCTCCTATGAAAATCCCTCTAATTGTTTCCATTTGTGCTAAGCACTCTTTGGACAGCCAAGCTACACCACAGTTCATTTATTCTGTGGCTACAAATAGTTTTTTTCCTCCCAGAATTCAATGGGACTTTTTTGAGATACAAAAAGTTTTACATTAGCTTTAAACCAAAAGGATTTTTTCAGTGCTCTGCAGTAAGGTAACATAAAACCAAAAGGATTTTCTAGTGTGCTGTAGTTAGGTAATGTCAATTGCTTTGACCCTCTTCACCACTATCAAACCATCTGTGTAACCCATTTTTACAACACAGAATCCACAACTATTATACTCTTTACAAGCTTTCTAGTAAAGAACGTCAACTAAGACCAGGAAGGGGAGGTTTGCATATGATATAATACATGCAGCATCTGAGATTTCTGTGAAAAAAATTATATCCTGCCTTGTTTTCTGATTCGTTTGTGGAAGGAATCTGGTCTTTGTTCACTTGTGATCCGAAAATGTTCTTGTCTCTGATAGACATCACTAAATTTTGGAAGCTATTTCGGTGCAAAAAGTGATAATACCAAACTTAATATAAAATGTAAAAAAAGTATTTCTCAATTACTGTATGTCATCTGATTAGCAATTCTAAGAACATTTCCAGATAAAGTATTAAAAATAATTAGAGTTTTGTTTTAGGAAGGTCATATTTCATAAAGAATCAGCTTTGGAACTATCTGTTATATGTCAGATCAGCTGATGTAGGTATTATCCAATTTTATATATTTTTCTTATGTTTGTTTATATTGTTTGCTTATTTTTGTAACTGTTTTGCATACAGTAACTTCCTGTGCTTGAAAATTAGTAAAACCGATAAAACTTTAAATTGCCCCTATGGCTTTTGGAATTGGGCTTCTACAAAGAGTGGTTGATAAGAAGAAAAAGGAGATGGTGTCCATATAATACAGGTTAAGTATCCCGTATCCAAAATGCTCAGGACCAGGAGAATTGTGGATAACGGATTATTCCGTATTTTGGAATATTTTAATATCTCAATTATGGGTACTTGTTTCCTATCTGGGCGCCCATCGCGGGCATCGCGGGTACATCGCATGTCATTATAATGACATGCGATGCGACCGACGCGATGCCCGCGATTTTCCTATAGAGAACAATGTTAAATGCCTCAATTTACCCGCGATTTACCATAGGAAACAATGTTAAATGGATCAATTTCCCCAAATTATCATAGGGAACAATGGGAAATGTGGCAAAAACACCCCTGAACATAAAAATGTCCCCCCAAAAGTAGTTGACGCCACCCCGCCATCAACGTGAACCCGAAGCGTGGCGAGCGCAGCGAGCCCGCGAGGGGCGGCGGTACGCGTCCTCCGACCTTTTCATGCCCTACTATCCACTAGGGCGTGGAGTGAGAATAGAATAGTGTGGCGAGCGCAGCGAGCCACCGAGCCCGAAGCGTGGCGAGCGCAGCGAGCCCCGCGAGGGGACGCGGATACCTTCACAGTTATACGCGTCCCCTCGCGGGCTTCCCAGGTGTCAAGCCCGCGAAGAGACGCGTTTACCTGTGAAGGTATCCGCGTCCCCTCGCGGGGCTCGCTGCGCTCGCCACGCTTCGGGCTCGGTGGCTCGCTGCGCTCGCCACACTATTCTATTCTCACTCCACGCCCTAGTGGATAGTAGGGCATGAAAAGGTCGGAGGACGCGTACCACCGCCCCTCGCGGGCTCGCTGCGCTCGCCACGCTTCGGGTTCACGTTGATGGCGGGGTGGCGTCAACTACTTTTGGGGGGACATTTTTATGTTCAGGGGTGTTTTTGCCACATTTCCCATTGTTCCCTATGATAATTTGGGGAAATTGATCCATTTAACATTGTTTCCTATGGTAAATCGCGGTCATCGCGGGTAAATTGAGGCATTTAACATTGTTCTCTATGGGAAAATCGCGGGCATCGCGTCTGGCCCATCGCACCCGATTTTTTATCGGCCGCGATGCCCGCGATGGCCACGATTTTACCCCCGATGCCCGCGATTAAAATCGTGGGCGCCCAGATAGGAAACAAGTACCGTATTATGTATTTTGAAGTATCTTGCATTTATGATGTATAAACACATTAACCACATAAAATTCACACACATATATTTTATTTGTTCAAAAAACAAGGTTTCAAAACATGAAACAAAGTTTGTGTACTATCTCAGATATTGAATTTGAATGCCAAACAATCATTGTCTTGTACATATATAGTGCCAGTTACATATCATGTCATCAGTAGGGCTGTTACAGATGTCCCCAGTAAGTTTTTAGCAAAAAGATTTTTTTTGTCACTTTCTGGAGTGTATGGTTTTCGGAATAATTTGGATAACGGATATTCGGATAAGGGATACTCAACCTGTAACTATTGGATTGCGGAATCGTTATCTATGGTGGTTGATAAACTGAATGAGTTCTAGAAATATTAGTTGATGAACTTAAACCAGTGTTATGATCAGCTGGGGAGTGTTTGTGCTAGAAGTGCAAAAAAAAAAAGAGTTTGTGAATAAAATACAGGTCATGCTGATTTACTAATCAATGGAATGCTCACAACAGCAAAATAATTAATCAAGCCAGGTATAGGCATGATGTGGCACAATTTCCAAGGCAACCGCAAAGTCATGTTTAACAAAGCCAGCAAGGTGGTACCATTGTAGGCAATTAGAATTACAAGCGCCTTAAGTCCTTTTGGAGAAAGCTTGCTATATAAATAAAATGTACTTACTTACTTATACCTAATTGCCTTAATACAATGGTTTCAGTATTAACCAGTTGACTATTAGTTTGGATTTGTACGATCTTTCATTCTCTGGTTCTTCTTATGTCATCTAACATAATGGCTTTTAAAGTTATCTGTCAGTTGACAAAATGGATCCGTGTGAGTGACAGACAAATTAAGGGGGTTATTCACTCTCCAATAGACAAAACCATGTGCACTGCAGGTGGGGCTGATGTAACATGTGCAGAGAGAATTAGATTTGGGTTTTTTATTGTTTCTGTGCAGGGTAAATACTGGCTGCTTTATTTTTACACTGCAATATAGATATCAGTTTGAAGTACACCCCCCACCCAAATCTAACTCTCTCTGCACATATTACATCAGCCCCACCTGCAGTGCACACGGTTTTGTCCATTAGAGACTGATTGTGCCTTTCCGAGTGAATCAGAATAACCCCCTAAGTTTCCAATATCAATGGAAGAGAGTCCATGTAATCGAATATTCTATGGTAAGTGTGGTGTAAGATGATGGCACTGTTAAATATTAACAATAATAAAGGAAACCAAGAACTTTGCTGTACAATGCTGAATTCCAACGCAATGCAATGAAAAAGCTGTATTGTATTACTTACTCTTCCACGGATGTTTATTCAGAAAGTCATTCCTAAGCTGTTTATTGCATGCTGCCATGTCTCTGAGTAAGTCTGCCCCATGGGAAGCTATGACATTTCAGCCGAGTGAATAATCTGCCCTATTATCCACAGAGAATGTAAGTGCATCCTATAAACGCACCAGTGTAATATTTGCTATGGCAAAAGTGAAGTATTTCTTATAGGATTTAATATTTACTGTAGGCTGATTAAATGCCTAAGCTTTTGATTGACATGAATGTTGTGTTATAATATCCCAAACACTGTATAGATGAGAACACATTTAAGAACATTAGATTTATCGATAATTACTAAATCTCCAGTTATTGTTGACTGTCACATAGTCATTTTCTCACAAATATAAAACAGTTATAATTTGTGAAGGAAGGAGGAATCTATACGGTAATCCCATCATCAGACCAAGAGGCAGATGATGATGATTGCATGATCTTATCAATACAGTTAAGCTCAGACCTAGTGAGTCCATGTCATCACTGGTACCATACAGTATCTATTCCTCCTTGCTAAAATGCATGAGTAGCTTAACAACTCAGAGTACAAAAAGGGTTTTGGTAGTGGAGTCTAGGATATATGGCAGCGGGAATGGAGCAACCTGGATTTTAATTATATATTTGTAGAACTGAAGAAGAGATTTGCCTGTATCACTGGCAGTCACTTAGCAGCGGCGGCTAGGTTGGATCTTGTTTTATAGTACTAAGGGCCTGATTCATACCGGTTTGCTAGCTATTTATGTTTGCAGCCTATCGAACAGGTAAATGCCACCTGTCGCCCGCCGACCAACTGAACGCCCGTCCATCCCTCGCCGCGTTAAACCCCACATTTGCATGCATGGGAATATATACACTTCTCCTTGCATGCGGCAGCATGAGTTAAAAGTCATTCGATGGACGCTGACCATCAAATGATTTTTTTCCCGTTTGCAAATAAAGCTCAGTCTGACTTTTATTTTCAATGGAGATGGCCGAAAAGGAGGTGGGCAGCAACGTCATATGACACTAGCCGCCTGCATTCCCAGGTGATCTCCACTGACTGCCGCCTTCCCACATGGCACTATTTATTTCAATGAGAATGATATTAAAGAGTAACAACAAATTATACATGGCAACAAACAAACAAGAACAAAAGCCTTCGTCAGGACCAAAGGGGAAAGGATGTTCAGTTCAGGCAAATTATGAGGTTCATTTATGGATGCCACTAGCTGAACGTTCCACCAAGACCAATTCTTGTTTAATACAGTACCTCTACCATACACTGTCTCTCCTTGGTCCACAGAGGCGTAACTATAGCACCGCAGCCCTCGCGGCTGCGGGGGGCACTGTGCATGTGTGTGTGCCGGGGGCCTGTGGTGCTATAGTTAGCCCCCTCCCGTCCGCCCATCTGCCGCCCACCCATCTGCCGCCCGCCCGCCCGCAGCCTTACCTGACTTCACTGGTCCCGTCCCGGCTCCCTTGCTGGCTTCATTCTTCTGCTAGTGAGACGGACCACAATAAAATGTCCGCCCCATATAGCAGACAGTTCTCTGAAACTGTCTGCTGTATGGGGGCGGACATTTTGTGTTTTTCCGTCTCACTAGCAGTAAAATGAAGCCAGCAAGGGAGCCGGGACGGGACCAGCAAGACAGGTAAGGCTGCGGGGGGGGGGGGGGGGGGGGGTGCGGCAGGGGGTGCCCCCCATTATAGCGCCCAATTCATGGTTACGCCACTGTTTGTCCACCATAGTCACACCATAGACAAGGCAGTCAGCAACCTTACTCCAATCAACAAAAGAAAATGATCTAGGAACCTCCCACTTAGAACCTTCATAAATTAACATAAACTATACTGTCTACAGTCTATGAATAATTTTCATACGTGCCTGCCTATGGTTTAAAGAACATGGCCCTCAACAACATGAGCGCCATCACTTTTCTTAATTTTTTGGCTTTATTATATTAATTTTGAATATCGTTTCAATTAACTTTTTGTAGATAAAAAAAGCAAATGTACAAAAAATAAAAATAAAAAAACCTGTATGCTCTGCAGTTTCTTGATGTCCAACATTTGAAGGTAAATTTGCTAAATGTTGACTTTCTTTAAGGAATGGTTTAAATGGCAATATTTTTAAAAGCAAAAAATACCTTATTTTTCTTTAAATATCATTGTAATTTTATATTTTAGACTTAAACACGCCCCCCCCCCTCCAAAAAAGTTCTCTGCTAAGCAGATTTGACCTCAAATTTTTGTAACATAAATGTACACTATTGTGATTATCCCCAACGTCAATGTTTCAGAGCGCTTGGTTCTTTAAGCAAGATTTGGACAAACAATACAAAAGAGAAACATTTATACTGTACCTGTAAATCACTCAATCATTTTCTGCCCGAGTCTCAACCACGTGCACCTTTATGACCATCAGACTTGGGTTATTGCGTGACCTTACACCAAGGCAACACACATACACAAAAGACAGATAATAGTGAACAGCAATACATGGCCATAGCTGTATCATATATGTGCAGTAGGAGATATCAGTTACATATCTCAAAGGAGGTACGGCTGTGGGGCATGTAGGATACATACATTGATTCCTGTACAAAAAAAGTCATTTTATATATATATATATATATATATATATGTATATATATAGATAGATAGATAGCAGGAATCCGGCACTCATGAAGATAAAATAAACAATACAGCTTACTGGTAGCTGGGCAAAGGCTGCGGTGCCCTCCAATTGAAGTCCACAAGGGGCAGCAAAAATAGAGGCAGGAAGAAGGCGGCACTCGTCAGGCTGAAGAAAAGGACCTTTTCTTCAGCCTGACGAGTGCCGCCTTCTTCCTGCCTATATATATATATATATATATATATATATATATATATATATATATATATATATGTAAACGGCTCTGTGCTGTAGTAACCCCAGCAAAGGATCATGGGCAAAGCAAGGAGCAGAACTTGACGTGCTCGACCTGAGAACTATAAACTGACCATGTGGACCATATGACTCAGTGACTGTGGGGAGCATGCCTGGCCAAACCCAATATGTGCAGCGGTATGGTATGAAGACATATTAAAACTGACAGCTATAGACATGCCAGTTTGAACCACATGTATGAGTGATGGTGGGGAGCAGACACAGTAGACTTTGCAGCTTGTATAATGTAGCCCTAGCAACCATGCATGTGAATAGAACAGTGTAACCTCCACGCTATGAACATATACAATAAAGCCATAATTCCATACCAAGATAATATCAACGTTTGTAAAAGACTTTTACAATCATCATAATGCTGATATAGTAAATACACCAGGATAAACAATGCAGGAAAGCAGAAAGCTAGTAATAAATGTTACTGTCTCACACAAAGTATGATTTTAGTTACTCTAGAAAATGTAATTGCATTTTCAATTGAATTCTACTATATGTAGCTTATAATTAAGGTGCTTTTAACTCAAAATACCTTTATAAGACAACCCTTATACTGTAGATGTAGCCACGCTCATCTGAACTGTGGCTATTTGCACCAATGACTTACATTGTCGCTGTATGTTTTCACCCATGGCTGATAGGCAAGGTATTTGTAGCCGGGCACAGCTAATCATTTCCATGAACCTTTTGCATAAACATACACATTGTGGCAATGATGAACGTTACTACGTCTGTAGAACCAGGTGATCATCTAGGCCCCTCAGTTTAACGGTGTCCAAAATATGAATCCATTTGGTGCCAGATGTGCTAAGCTTGAAAAGTGATAAAATGGTGAGTGATAAACAACCAGCCAATGAGCACCTAACTGTCATGTCACAGGCTGTTTGAAAAATGACAGGTAGGAACTGATTGGTTGGAAGTTTATCACTCTCCAATGTATCACTTTTCAAGGCTTAGGACATCTTGCCCTTGGATTCCAATTGTAACAATTTATACGTTGATTACTTCCTCTTTCATCCTCAAAGACATGAGCTGAAAAGTTATGAGAGACGAGAATAAGTCGCACAATATAATGTGGTACTTTCCCGGGATTCAGCTGATGTAATGGCGTTAGTCATTAATCCTCCGAATGCAAATAGGATTCGGCTTCTTGCAGGATTTAGATTACAAAGCATCCTATTTTTCAAGATCAACTGGTAAGCACCTTTTAATATAGCAGTTGCACAATGTGATAAAAAGTCACCCATTGGCACCCAAAAATAACATGACTGAAGCATCACATACCCTCTATAAATCCCAGTCTACCATTTTGTCCTTTGAACAGTAGTAGGTGCAATTGTGAGGAGGAGGCGGTAGTTTGTTCGAGAGAGAAAGTGTGAGGTCATGTGTATAAGGGTTTACTGAAGAGTTGGAGATGGTATGGGATCCAGGAGAGTGGGCGGAGAGAGCAGGAGGCTGCTGGAGGAGGAGGAAGCCATGTCCCAGCAGCAGCAGCCTATGATTGACACTAATGCAGAAAAGTGTTAGGAAGAGGAGGAGGTGCTGGAGAATGGGGTTGAGGACAATGATGAGGGGGCTGCTGGGTCTGCACCTTGCAAGACAGGTCAGGTTTCCATATGAAAAAAACTTTGTCCATGTCCATGCTGTGGTATGTATCCATACCTTCTGGGTGTCTAGGTGTACAGGACACCTGCTTCCTGGAAGGAGGACATGTGGAGGTCATTTCTGAATGCTGTATACATGGTCAGCTCCTGCCATCAGTGCCTCAGGAACATTAAGAATATGTTATCTAACATCAAACTAGTCCTTATGGCAAAGATGGCTGAGGAGCAGCCGCTGTGTGCTGAAATACAGGTTCACCTAATTGGCTGTGGCAAGAGACAGAGATAGGTAGGTGTGGTTTCATAACCCTTTGAGTGCCAATATCTCTGTAAGAGACGCGCAACAATTTCATCTAAAAATTCCAGCGTCGCTCACATTTCTTATATAAATTCAAATAAAAAGCTTATGTAGAACATTGATGAATAATGGGTCAAAACGTGTATTTTTTTCCCTTCTGTGCTCTTTCAGTTGATACTGTAGATAGAGTAAACCCTCGATTTTAAGAGCAATGGATTAGATTGAAAGAAATTATGGTTACTTAACGCTTTGGAATGTATGGTGACATTTTTAATTCAATGTCAATAAAAATTATATCTAAAAACAAAATTCAAATAAAATTGAATGTTGAATGTTGTGTAAAGAAGATTATATTTCCTAAATAAAATAAACATTTCAGGTCATTATGATGAATAACAAAAAATAAACTTTTTTTTATAGAGATCAAAGTATATTTTTGACTGATTTTAAGGTTTGAAATCATTTAAAAAATTATGATTTGTTATAAATGTGCTGTAATTGTGTACCTTTAATAGATTTTAAACAGTGACAAACACAACTCCATACCTCCCAACTTTGTGTGATCAGCCGGCGGGACGCTGCTGCTGCGCGCTGTAGGCGTGTTGAAAATTTCGGGGGGCGTGGCCTAATTCGGGGCGTGGCCTATACTCGCGGCTCTCCCGCGAGGCCACGCCCCCATTTTGCCACTATGGGGGCATGACCCAGAGGCTCTGTGAGCCTCTAGCCATGCCCCCAGCCCCCTGGCTACGGGACTAGACGCTGTGCGCATGCGCACAGCGTTTATTCCCCGCTGCTTAGCAGCTGACAGGGGGGGACTCCCAACAGCCCCCCCACACCGCGGGGCACTGCCGCCCGCGGGTGGGAGTTCGGGACAGGCCCTGATAATCGGGACTGTCCCGCTAAAATCGGGACTGTTGGGAGGTATGCAACTCGCTACCAAAAAACAACAGTTTTATGTCCAACTTTATTGAGCTCTTTTGTCTGAGCCTTTATAGACTCTATTACATTGGCTGAATTGTAAGTTTAACATGCGGAAAAAGTGTTGCCTAGCATATAGCTTTATGTTGTACAGCCAGTACATTTGAAACAAACACTGTACATATGCTGTACATATAACCTGCTGTACAGTTATAATTTATGGCAATTTAAACATCTGTTAAGGACAGTACATTTTCCTTGCCTGTATATTCTTTATGGAATATCAATTAAATAGAGTTTTAGCACCATGTAGGCTTCCATACATGATATTTTTGGTTCCCTTCTACTTTTTCACAAGAACTGGTCCAATCTTCCATTTAGCATTTGGTGCCACCACTTGATCATGTTCTGTTTCCTTTAACAATAGATGGCAATCACCAATGATGTGGTTACACATCACAAGCTTATGTTTTGTACAGTGTCCTCCTGAGGGGATGCGGTCGTTAGGTCAGCACAAGAAAGGTTGACACTCCTTAGGTCGACACCGGAAGCTCGACAGGCAGAAGGTCGACAGGATCTGAAGGTCGACCAGCGGAAGGTCAACAATGCAGGAGTTCAACAAGGGTTTTTTAGATTTTTTCTCCACTGTGGTTCCACAACAGGTGGTAGTTCATGCCCTGCCATCCACTAGGGCAAGGAGGGAGAATAGAATATTGTGCATAACGAGTCACCGTTCCCGAAGCATTGCGAGTGCAGCGATCAATGCGAGGGGCTGCCGTACACTTAGACAGTGTCCAGAACTAGATGTCTAGATCTAGACGCCTAAAAAAAGGAAAAAATACACGTTGACCTTCTGCGTTGTCGACTTTCCACCGGTCAACCTAAGTCCCTGTTAACTTTCTTGAGTCGACCTAAGGATCCATACCCGTCCTGAGTTATGCTGTATCTGGCACACTCCAGTACTTTGTGAAAGTTTCGTATGAGCTTTGTACTATTCATCAGTTTAGTGGTTACTAATTTTATTGCCAGTTGTTATTCGATAACATTGTAAACTATAAATAGTATGGGGGTGGTTCTGCGCTCACCTTCTTGGACCCTGACGTATCAAAGGTCCCGTGACAAGTTAGTTGCAAGTGCGTGCCTAAGCATACAATATAGGTAATCAGAGACTGCGTGAAACTGAGATGTGTGGCAAAGATAAGCTTTATTTTTATTTTCTGTGCAGGAGAATGGTGGGGGATGGGGAACCTGTTAGAGTTCTCCGGGGGCCGTATGCTGAGAAGCTTCTGCCTTGAACAGCAGTGTCCGCTTTACTCAGAGGTAATGGATGGCGTGGATAGGGGTGGGGGGGGAGGAGGGGGGTATGGAACAGTCCAGAACTGTGGTGCACGTGAGAAAGTTCAAAATAACGTCCACTGTCGGCGATGCTGGGCTTGTGGATGTCACTGGAGGCTGGCGTCCCAATACACTCCAGTGGTGCAACTCACATACCTTAATGCCGTCCGTGTGAAGGTCCCACGTCGCGTCTCACAGGGCTGTTGAAGTCTGTATTTGGCGTCCACAGCGGGAGCAGGGAATCGCCGTCAGATGTTGCCCGCTGCTGTTACGATGCACGCGCACTTCCGGGTCGGACGTCACCGCGTCTACCGGAATGCGGCTTCTCGGAGCGGGGTGTGCTCAACTCCTCAACGAGGAGGAGACTGTGTACGATGCAGTATGTAGGCAGGAGGTGTCCCAACGCGTTTCGGCCTGGTACGGCCTTTCTCAAGGATGATGAACTGTAGTACTGGGGGCGAGTATATAGGGGAGGTGACTCCTCCCATACACGCCTGATTGGTCAGTTAGAGTTCAGGAGTGATCGAGCCCACTTCGTTAGGCTGAGTGTCAAGGTGGGATGGTCCGGTAGTACCGTCAGTCACCTCAGTATAAAGTTTGTTTTTCCCATAGAATGAATTTGTACGATCAGACATACTGAAAGTGTGCATCTGCACCATAAGTCCAGTAATCGGGAGCTAATTAACCAAGTTGGCCATTTTGAAAGTCTAAGTTAAGTCCCCCTGGGTGTAAGGTTTTCAAATTAAAAATCCAATACATCTCTCTCCTATTGAGCAGTTCATTGTAATCACCCCCTCTCCAGTTTCTAATGGGGGATTCAATGGCTGTGAAAGTCAGGCCGGTGGGATTGGAATTATGTAGTATTTTGAAGTGCATGGACACGCTATGTTTATCATAGCCATTTTTTATATTACGGATGTGCTCGTAGAGCCTAGCTTTCAGTGGTCTGATAGTCCTACCCACATATTCTAAGCCACAAGGGCATTTGAGCAAATAAACGACCCCCCTGGTTTCACAAGTGAGGTGCTGTTTATAGTGATAAGTTTTCTTTGTGGTGACAGACGTCCATGTGTTATGTCCCTTTGTGGTGGTCCTTGCCAGGTTCTTACAACCTGCACATCTGCCGCAGTGGAAGAAACCTTTTGTGTCGGTTAGCCTGGTTTGTGTATTTATTGTGGGTGGTAAGTGGTTTCTTACTAATCGCTGTCTCAAATCTGGTGCCTTTCTGAAAATCACTGTTGGTTTGTCTGATATGTGTTCCCGTAATTGATGGTCCTGCTTCAGTATGTGCCAATGTCTCTGTAAAATATGTCTGACTTGTTGTGATGACTGGTTATATTGTGTTATGAATGTCACTCCCTGAGGTCCTTGTCTGTCAGTAGGGTCCTTGTGAGTCAGAATGTCATCTCTGTCTAATGCGGCTATCTCTTGGTATGCCTTGTCTACCAATTTTTCGTCATATTGTTTTACTAGGAACTGGTCTTTCATTTCATTGGCCTGCATCTCAAAGTCTTGTGGTCTGGAACAGTTCCGTTTCAAGCGACGGAACTGTCCTTTAGGAATCCCGTCTAACCATGGTTTGTGATGACCACTGGTATACAAAATGTAACTGTTAACGTCAACCGACTTCCTGTACGTTTTTGTCTGAATGGTATTGGCATCAATGAAGATCTCAAGACTAAAGTGCAATTTCTTGATCTTGAGATCTTCATTGATGCCAATACCATTCAGACAAAAACGTACAGGAAGTCGGTTGACGTTAACAGTTACATTTTGTATACCAGTGGTCATCACAAACCATGGTTAGACGGGATTCCTAAAGGACAGTTCCGTCGCTTGAAACGGAACTGTTCCAGACCACAAGACTTTGAGATGCAGGCCAATGAAATGAAAGACCAGTTCCTAGTAAAACAATATGACGAAAAATTGGTAGACAAGGCATACCAAGAGATAGCCGCATTAGACAGAGATGACATTCTGACTCACAAGGACCCTACTGACAGACAAGGACCTCAGGGAGTGACATTCATAACACAATATAACCAGTCATCACAACAAGTCAGACGTATTTTACAGAGACATTGGCACATACTGAAGCAGGACCATCAATTACGGGAACACATATCAGACAAACCAACAGTGATTTTCAGAAAGGCACCAGATTTGAGACAGCGATTAGTAAGAAACCACTTACCACCCACAATAAATACACAAACCAGGCTAACCGACACAAAAGGTTTCTTCCACTGCGGCAGATGTGCAGGTTGTAAGAACCTGGCAAGGACCACCACAAAGGGACATAACACATGGACGTCTGTCACCACAAAGAAAACTTATCACTATAAACAGCACCTCACTTGTGAAACCAGGGGGGTCGTTTATTTGCTCAAATGCCCTTGTGGCTTAGAATATGTGGGTAGGACTATCAGACCACTGAAAGCTAGGCTCTACGAGCACATCCGTAATATAAAAAATGGCTATGACAAACATAGCGTGTCCATGCACTTCAAAATACTACATAATTCCAATCCCACCGGCCTGACTTTCACAGCCATTGAATCCCCCATTAGAAACTGGAGAGGGGGTGATTACAATGAACTGCTCAATAGGAGAGAGATGTATTGGATTTTTAATTTGAAAACCTTACACCCAGGGGGACTTAACTTAGACTTTCAAAATGGCCAACTTGGTTAATTAGCTCCCGATTACTGGACTTATGGTGCAGATGCACACTTTCAGTATGTCTGATCATACAAATTCATTCTATGGGAAAAACAAACTTTATACTGAGGTGACTGACGGTACTACCGGACCATCCCACCTTGACACTCAGCCTAACGAAGTGGGCTCGATCACTCCTGAACTCTAACTGACCAATCAGGCGTGTATGGGAGGAGTCACCTCCCCTATATACTCGCCCCCAGTACTACAGTTCATCATCCTTGAGAAAGGCCGTACCAGGCCGAAACGCGTTGGGACACCTCCTGCCTACATACTGCATCGTACACAGTCTCCTCCTCGTTGAGGAGTTGAGCACACCCCGCTCCGAGAAGCCGCATTCCGGTAGACGCGGTGACGTCCGACCCGGAAGTGCGCGTGCATCGTAACAGCAGCGGGCAACATCTGACGGCGATTCCCTGCTCCCGCTGTGGACGCCAAATACAGACTTCAACAGCCCTGTGAGACGCGACGTGGGACCTTCACACGGACGGCATTAAGGTATGTGAGTTGCACCACTGGAGTGTATTGGGACGCCAGCCTCCAGTGACATCCACAAGCCCAGCATCGCCGACAGTGGACGTTATTTTGAACTTTCTCACGTGCACCACAGTTCTGGACTGTTCCATACCCCCCTCCTCCCCCCCCACCCCTATCCACGCCATCCATTACCTCTGAGTAAAGCGGACACTGCTGTTCAAGGCAGAAGCTTCTCAGCATACGGCCCCCGGAGAACTCTAACAGGTTCCCCATCCCCCACCATTCTCCTGCACAGAAAATAAAAATAAAGCTTATCTTTGCCACACATCTCAGTTTCACGCAGTCTCTGATTACCTATATTGTATGCTTAGGCACGCACTTGCAACTAACTTGTCACGGGACCTTTGATACGTCAGGGTCCAAGAAGGTGAGCGCAGAACCACCCCCATACTATTTGCATTTATCTAGAGCTTGGACCACTCAGGTCCTGCAGCCCCTTCGAACACTAGGTATCTTTAGCGCCATCCCACTCGTCTTTAACTACAACATTGTAAACTATGTGAATAAGCAACATTATTTCATTCAACTAATACAGTAAAACTATTGGGCTAATACATATGTCTACAGATTTGTATTATCATTTATTCATATAGCACCACCAACTCTACAGCTCTGTACAGAGAATATGTATCATTCATGTCAGCCACTGCCACAAAGTAGTTCATAAATCCATATAAAACCCCCACACAAACAGTAGGGTAAATGTTTAGGGTACATATTTAGTTAGCAGCAAATTAACAAACCAATATGGATTTGTAAGAGTACTTGGAGGAAACCCACACTAACACTGACAGAACATACAGACACCACATAGATGGGGACCAAGGGGGTTATTCATAGATGATCACTATTGTGCGAATTTGCAATCCCAGCAATTATTAAAAGATGTGTATGGATTATAGGGCCAAATATAGTAAAAAAATAGTGGAAATATCTAATCACAATCCATTTTCAATTTGATGGACAGGAAGTCACAGTTTGGGGGTGGTAACTGAACCACACATTTTAAGGTTGTGTGTGTGATGTCAACTCCAGCCTTGATCAGACTGAGAAAATCATTTGATGATTCGTGAATTGCGTATGGAAGTACAACAGGATATCATTTGCGATATTTTAGGAATTCACTTGCAGTTTTGCACAGGGCGGGTTTTCACTCAGTGGCAGTCACCTGAGGGCAGAAGTAAACTGGCTAAATCGGATTTCCGTAAAAATGGACATTCCTATGCTTAGAGTTTTTTTACTATTAAATTTATATGTACAAGACTCGTTTCATACTTTCAGTTTATGTATAAGAAACTAGATCTGTCTCCTATCCTAAAAATATGACCATATAGATGCTTTTAATGTATTATACATTAGTTAGTAATGAAACAGCTGTGCAGTGTTTCCAATCATGGAGGGTATTTAAACCCAGAATACTGGGCAACATGCATCACCGTGATAAAGCTGAGAACCAGCGAAACGCGTCGGTGAACTACTAGTGCTATATCCCACTTACCACCACCCTGCAAAGCCTCTTTTTACCAACCAGCTCCCACTATTAACTTTGGGAGGAACGCCACCTCTAAAAACAGGAACCAACTCAGGTACCCCATTTCCTTGTAGAACTACAAATACCTCCCCATTCATCAAGGAGCTTATTGGGACGGACACTTTTCCACCTTCCAACTATTTATAGTGGGTGAATATTACCACAGTATATGCACACTTCTTTTTTATTTATATTATTTCTACTGTCATGACAATTTGTCTATCTATATTTTTATTACTTTATTATAATAAATAACCATTCTTATTTTAACACTGCACACTGTTCATTTAGCGCAGCAATACGCCCTTTTTGTATTGTTTATGTATACGTGGGTCTGACCCCCAGCTTACTTTTGCTGCAGCTTGGTCAAACAGCTCACAAACAGCGCCCTGAACAATAGCTTGCTATCCCACCCACAATAAAGATCAGTGAACAAGTCTGCATTATCCCCCTGGTTGAAAATAAGATAATGATTCTAGTGCTGTGCAGCCGCAGTGTTAACCATTATGCCCTGACCTGTGCTTCAAAACCAAGCATTTGGAAATATCCTACAAATCCAGCCAGGGCCGGCAACAGAAATCTTGGGGCCCAATAAATTGATATTTCTGGGGGTCCCCACCCCCTGCAGTCAGCACTTGATTGCTGTGGGCGGCTGACACATAACAAGTTACAACACCCCCCCCCCCAACAAGAATATTTGCACCACAGACTCGGGAGGGGAAGCTTCCTGTGGACGCAGCTCCCGGCCGCCGCACGCTTACACACAATGACATGGCGCTCATGTCAGTGTGTGTAAGCAGCGGCCGTGAGCTGCGTGGTTTAACAGGCATCCCCAGGAAGCTTCCCCTCCCGAGTCTGCAGCGCCGCGGCCGCAAATATTCTTCTTAGGAGGGGGGGGGGTTATGTGTCAGCCGCCCACAGCAATCGAGTACCGGGCGGCTGACTGCAGGGATGAGTGGCTGATTCTGGGGCCCCTCCGATGGTTGGGGCCTGGGTCAGCTGTCCCCTTTGACCCCCCCTGTCACCGGGCCTGAATCCAGCATATGTCCCTAGCAGGCAGGAATGTGTGGTGGTTCCTGCACACGGCATTTTATAGTTAACAAGATCTTCAATCTTTCACTGCACTGATTGATTGCTTTTACTTTGCAAAATTAGTCATGCCCCAAGGGAATTTCAGTAAGTGACACACAACAAAAAGAACCTGCTCAGCTGGTTTGTCAAACCAGTTACACTACTTATATGCATAGTCAAATTTTCACAGCAAGTTTCTAAAGTACAATAAACCACTTTAATCTCTAGTGTAAAAGGAGAACATGTTTCACTTTCCAAAGACAAATGGAATTGGGAAGTTTCCGGTTACATATTTTAATCGTTTAATTCCTGATCCTAAAGAAAAAATAATATTTTATTTTATAGGCTGCTCACATAAGGAATGGATAAGGCACATCAATCTTTTCTTCTTTATGTTATACCTGTGTTTTTTGTAAATGATAAACCTAAATTAAGTATCTTTAAATACTGTCCAATATACATGTTTTGTGATTGTATTTGAATTATTGTGTATTGAGTTCAGAAAGTCAAAGAGAAGTTTTATGACATAATAGCAGTGTAAAGGAAAACTTAAGTGACTATGTGCGGTATTCAATCAGTGCCGGTATTTCAGAAAGTTGGAAATATCGGCACTTTTCGCAGACAATAGGCCAAATTTACATTCAACCTATTCAATCAATCCGACCTTCGGAAATTTTCAGACGGTTGGATAGCCGGGGGTTCAGTGAGAACGGACAAAAATTAGACAATTAAGCGACCATTTTCGCCAATGCAGATTCCGCTATTAAAAAAGTTGAATCTGCATTGGCGATTATATTAAATAACATCAGAATACATTTTATGTACAGAAAAAGTTTACAGACGATCATGCGTATATTATAAGAATCATTTGGGTTTTATAGGCGTATAATTCCTTAGTAACATATGACATTCTATAAAGTCTTAGGCCTCAGGGCATCCGTGCACACTTAGGTATAAGATTATTTGTGGTTGAACCAAAATAAGTATAACTTTTCTCACAATGGGCTGGTGAGGATACAGACATTCAGAGGTGGACTCAGTAGCAAAGGCTACTTTTGTCTCAGCCGTTACCGTGTTTGTATGGTTTTTATGGTAATGTCTTAGCTGATAGGCTGTGGCCTAAATATGTCAATGTGTGCACAAAGCCGAACCATCAATTGGGCATTGGCAAAAACCATCAGACATAACAGCAATCCTATGGGTGCTCAGAATGTCCAACAGTACTTGGCCACCAGTACCAGTGGATGGCTAATCCTTCAGTTACCACCCAGGAAAGCTAATCTGCGCCTCATGGTGGTAACCATTGGGACTCATGCAGTTGCAGTTAAGTGATTTCAGATGATAGGGTAACATAGTAGGATATAAACCTTGTGATTAATTTACATTCAGACATGGGCTTCTTTTCCAAACCCTTAACACCAAGCCACTGTAACGTATGTATAGTATCATTTATCTATCTTTGTTGAATAGCATGAACATGCAACCATAACTAGATTAACCATGGGACCAATAAAATGACAGATCCAGGCCAACACTTATAAATAGGCTGGAACAAGATGAAGAATTGTGGGCGCTTGACTTTGTATGTTCAGATGGTATGAATGTATCTCAGAATGGATGGATAAAGAGAAAACACAATATGTGTATTAATAACACACAATCTCCAGAACGAGTATAAGGGGAGATAAATGGGATCCCAAATATTAGCAGCGTACCAGGACTCACAATGTGATGCGGTGCTGGACGTGTATAACGGTATCTTTTAGGGGATAACCACAGGTGCAGATATGAAGGTGGATACCAGATGTGAGTGGGTGGGTACTCCAAGGTGCGTGCCGTTACTCACTAGGGAACAGGGGTGTATAAGCCTATAAAGGTATCTTTTAAGGCTATGATTCCTCCAGTGAACACATGAACATGCATCAGAATGGTCCCAATGAAAGGCGTACCAGTACTCACTGCTAAGGCAGATGGATGACACTCATAAAGGTATCTTTTTGGTGAAGCAAGTCTCTCCTCACTCCACAGTTTCAACTCCACTCACAGTGAAAATGGCATTTAGAGTAATTGCCAAAAACACAATGGAGGAAAAAGTCTCAGTAAAAAGAATTTAATAATACAGCTTGCAGTGTGGCCAATAGGCCGTATAGCCACAGTAACAAGATAAAAAGCAATAAAAACAGTAAACTCACTTAATTCCCGACATGTTTCGGCGGTCCCAGCCGCCTTTTTCAAGGATAGAGTGAGTCAGAGCATTACAGGATATATATACCTGATGAAGGATCCACTTCCGGCTCACCTTCATTACCATAGGTGTAAATGACCCAGGTTGATAAAATGACTCCCCGTTATACTAATAAAGATGTACCTATAGTGTCTAGCTGTATGAGGTGACTGTAAAAAAAAGGGGGCTCGATCGGCGTCCAGAATGATCCGGAGTGTTAGAATACAGAACGTTCTTACCGCAGCTTCCACCCGGTGGAACGCATACCCGGAAGTGCGTCACCGCTCTATGGTACGCATGCAGGAAGCCGGATGGGCTAGAGTGTAACTAAGTAAGGCGCTCCATTTCCGGAGTGTTGGAATACAGAGCGTTCTCACCGCAGCTTCCGCCCGGTGGAACGCATTCCCGGAAGTGCGTCACCGCACTATGGAACGCATGCAAGGAGCCGGATGGGCTGCAGTGTGACTATGTCAGATGCTCCATTTCCGGCTACAAATCTTGAGACGCAAACAGGGAAGTAGAAAACAACATGGTGGAACGCAATGTTGCGATCTTAACCAGGCAGAGTTATATCAAAGCTGCCATAGTATATAATAACGGCAAACAGCATGGTATTAATAGTATTACTAATATAGTAACATTCTAATTATGTGGTGCCATATATCCTATTATTATGATGTAAGATCAAGCCAGATGCCCTCTAAAATGGTACCCTCTGTTTCTGTATGACACAGAGACCGGATTCAATGGTTCCTTCATTTACAAACGATAGGTATGATATCCATACCAATATAGACATGAAAATAGCAAGAAAGTATCATACAAAATAGAAAAATCATCGACATAATAGAACAGTATTTCTTTAAAAAATCAAGATAAAAAGTAGCAAGATTTATATAGGTAATTGTAAACCATTAAAGAAACCATTTTAACTCGAACTCGTGATTCAGGCCATGGGGACTCAGAGTGGATAAATTAAAGATCCATCTCATTTCCGTTTGGGCCAAACGAACATCTCTATTGTTATGTCGCCAGAGGTTTTTAACCACTTCCAGACCCCAGAAACCTGTATTGGCTCTGGTAGAGCTATTATGCTCCTCAAAAAAATGTAGAGAAAACGGATGGTCCTTGAAGCCTTTCTTGATGTTACGTGCATGTTCTGCAAGGCGCACCTTTAGGTTTCTTTTAGTCTTGCCTATATATAGTTTGTCGCATGAACAGCGAATGGCGTAAATCACATAGTTCGAATTGCAGGTGATAAATTGTTTAGGTTTAATACACCGATTATTTAATTTAAATTCAGTGAATTTCCTGGTAGTTGAAGGGTAGGCTTTACACATGGCGCAATCGCCACAACGGTGAAAGCCGTTATTGCGAGTGGACATAGTACCCTGTTCAACAAATGCACTATTGACCAATTTGTCCTTTAGACTGGCCGCACGCCTATAAATAAATTTGGGTTTTTGGGGTAAAATGTTATTCAAAATGGGATCCTCAAGCAGCAATTTCCAGTTGTTTCTAAAAATGTGCTCTATAGATTTATGATAAGCACTGTATTGGGTACTGAAAGCTATAGTGTAGCCTGCAGTGTAAATAGGCTATTTGACATGTCTGCATAATGTTGACCAGCTGGCCAGGTGATTAGCTATAAATCCTAATTATTTAAATTGTCTTTTGGATTTCCCCACACACTTTGGACAATCTTCTCTAGTTGTCACAACAGGTCCTTCATTATTTTCAGCAATGGGTCATATGATCCCTATGCGAAACACATTAATGATATGCTAGTCAAGCGACTGTTGGTGCACTATTTTTGCATCATTTCGCTCATTTTTGAATAAAGTAATACATCAAGATATTATACAATATCATTTTCTTAAAACTTTCTTATGATACAAAGCTATCTATGCTTGCACAAAATGGCAAATCAGACAGAAACTATTTAGATTAAAAGACTTTTGAATTGATTAAGTTGTTATTGTGTTAGAAATATCTAATTTCCATGAAAATCTCTTGAGCACGTTTTGATTAGATGATGCTGATTTGTTGTAGATTAAATCACTTGATTAGTTTAAAATGATCATGTTTTTAATTATGTCTCAACCTCTCATGAGGATCAGAGAGCTTACAAATGTATAAAATGAGCATTATCACAGTAGCTCATTCAAACACAGGGATCAAACACTTACATCTGACAGTCATTTGAAATATACATTTTAAAGAGATCTTTCTGTTGATATTTGTTATAATTTAAAGCAAAATATTCCATGATTATATTAGTCACCCACATTGAGCATTAATTATTTAGCTACTTCACTGTCCGTACAAGAAATGATTCTGTCAATTGTCCCAAATGCTGAGATCCTTCCCCAACGTTGCAACTCATGTTGATGGTCAATTTAGGCGTTCTGCCTGTATAATACCTGAGGTAATGGTATGTGTAATCATAATATATTTGACAACTATTAACCCAGACAGATAGATAATAGAGTAGACCAGTATTTGATACCACCAGAGTATTAAGGGGGTTATTCTGATTCACTTGGAAAGGCAAAATCACTATCTAATGGACACAATCATGTGCACTGCAGGTGGGGCTGATGTAAAGTTCAGAGAGAGTTAGATTTGGGGGCGGGGGATGTATATCAAACTGATAGCTATATTGCAGTGTAAAAATAAAGCAGCCAGTATTTACCCTGCACAGAAACAATAAAACACCCAAATCTAACTATGTCTGCACAGGTTACATCAGCCCCACCTACAGTGCCCATGGATTTGTCAATTAGAGAGTGATTGTGCCTTTCCGAGTGAATCAGAATAACCCCCTAATTGCTAAGATATAGCATTAACAAAACAGTGAGAGGTTGTGCCTCCAGCAGTGGCAGGACTTATGGATGGTGGGCCACACGGGAGTGCAAGAAGAAAAGTGGACCTTCCCCATGGTGAGCTGGTGGAAACAATGAGAGGCGCTTCATCTGTAGCAGTAGTTCAAGAATTTACACAAAGACATATCCTTCTAGTGCACTCTGCAAGAAACGAGGAGTCGCAAAACTGATAAAAAAACTCTTAATCTGGAAATAGAATCGCAATTAGTAGATAAAGATGGGAGATATATCATTTTAAATGGGGTGCTAGAAGGCCAAGCAATCAGCTTGGTAACAGTATACACCCCTAATTGTGCACAAATTTTTTTTTATTAAAAAGGTTCTGAAAGAAATACAGAGAGTAAGGAAAAGCCTGTGATAATTCTTGGAGACTGTTACGTTGGACCAATTTATGGATAAAACAAGTATTATGAAATTAACAACGACCCAAACAGTTATAGATCTGTAAAAAACAAACAAAAAAAAACCAGAATACTGCTTGCGGAAGCAGAGATGTATGATATATGGAGGGTTAAAAACCCAACAGTACGAGATTACACCTTTTTCACAAATGTACATAAAGAGATTCAAGAATAGACTTAATACTCTCCGATAGCTCAGCCCTTCAAGAAATAAAAAAGTAGAAATTATGCCGACAACATTGTAAGATCATGCACCGGTAATAGACATACATTATGGGAAACACCAGTGTATAACATAGAATTTGGAAACTGACGAAATATCTGCTTCAGAAAAAAAGACATAAAGTTACAAATAGGAGGAGCATTGGATGAATATTTTAGGAATAATAGTCCTGAAGAAACAAAACAAATTAATGTTTGTGCACTTTTAAAGCAGTCCTCAGAGGAAATACCATTCAAATTAAAAAATTAGATTAAAAAAAAAGAGATAGAGAGAAAAGAGATAGATCTACAGAATCAGATAAAAACCTTAGTAGGAGAACATAAAAATAACTCCAAATATGACAAAATACTGGAAAGATTAAATATACTGTAGTAAGGGAACAGATAGAAAATAATATCAATTAAAAAGAAATTTGGAACAAATCCAACAGAGATTTTATTTAGAGGGTAATAAAGCATCAAGACTTCTAGTTGGGAAAATTATAAAGTTATAAAAATTCTGTACAATTTAAGAGATGATATGGATACATTTCAACCCACAAGAAATTAGATAGAGACTTTTTAAAATAAATATGATCTCCCAAAGCTAGTACAAGAACAAATAGGAAACTTGAATATACCTTTAACAAGTCAAGAAATAACAGCGGCCATTAAAACATTGAAACAACACAAAGCACTGGGTCCAGATGGTTACATTAATGAATTTTATAAAAGTTTTCAAGGAAAACTAATTCCAAATCTTCAGGACACCTTTGAAACAGTTGTAAATGCAGATAAGTTTCCAACAGAAATACTGGAGGCACATCTAGTGACAATACCTAAAGAAGGCAAGGCCCTAAAATAGGGTGCCGGACGGGGTTCCGACAGTCGGGATCCCCACAGGCATTTACCCGACGTCGGGATCCCTACTGTCAAAACACAGACAGCCCGGTTCCCGCCGTCCATGACCCCCATAGAGGGAGAATAGAATAGGTGGCTTGCTACGCCGTGCCCACAGCGTGGCGAGCCCGCAAGGGGCTTTGTTGCACTCGCCATGCTGTTTGGGTCCGGCCAGTCAGGATCCTGACGTCGGGCTAATGACTGTCGGGATCCCGACTGTCGGACCCCTGTACCACACCCCTAAAATATGTACAAAACTATAGGCCCATAGCCCTATTAAATACAGATATTAAGATTTATGCAAAAATTATTGCAAATCGTCTCAGCCTGCTCCTGCTGGATTTGATAAATCTGGATCAAGTTGGATTTGTAAGAAATAGGCAGGGAACAGAGAATATTCGCAGTGCAATAAATATAATGGAACATTTTTCAAAGAAAGAACAACCTCTGATGGTGATGTCACTAGACGCGCAAAAGGCCTTTGATAGGCTAAATTGGGGCTATATGGTAGATGTCTTGAAGAAATATGGAAAAGGGATAGTTTCTTAAAGCAATCTTAGCCCTATAATCAACCCCAACGGCACGCGTATATTGAAAAGGGTAGCATTTCGTTTAGATTCCCCATCACAAATGGAACACGGCAGGGCTGCCCACTATGGCTAATTATTTTTGTACTTTCCATAGAACACTTATTTGCAGATGATGTTTTATTATTCTTTTGTAAACCAGAAAACTCTTTAGCGGCTCTGATGGATATTATTGATGAATATGTAAGAGCTTCCTATTACAAACTAAATAGAAAGAAGACAGAAGCTTTACCTATTAATATAGAACCAGAACAACTACTAAATCTGAAGGAAAAATATAGTTTTAATTGAAAAAGGAATACAGAAAAATACTTAGGAATAAATTTAGTAGATAAGGATAATAACTTGATAGATTATAACTACAGATGGAGCGGGTCTTATTGTTGCTGGCGAATCGCCAGCAGCATGTTGCTGGCGATCCGCCAGCAACACGGCACTCCATCTGACTGAGACGTGCGTGCGTCCCCCACGCACGCGCGTCTCAGTATCCGGGCGCCGAGGCGGACGCAATCCTGTCGGCCTCCCGCTTCAGGGGGCTGCGGGGGGCTTCAGGGGGCTGCGGGGGGTGCGGGGACCCGGTGTAGACACCGGGCGACCGCCGGCAGCACCGTCGGAAGGGGACACGCGCGCACCTCGTACGCGCGCATCCCCTTCTGGCATACAGAAGGCGTGGGGCAGGGGATGGCGGCTGGCGTCGCCATCGCCATCCCCTGGATAGAGAAGTCCCGCTCCATCTGTATACACAAATTCTGGAGCAATTCATTAGGACAATTAAGGACTGGATAAATTATGAGGTAAGCTGGATGGGTAGAGTAGCAGCTCTTAATTTTTTTTTTTTACCAAAGATATTATATCTCTTTAGGTCAGTCCCGAGATTATTACCAAAATACTGGATAGCAAGGTTTAATGCAATTATAAATAGATATATATGAAAAAAAAAATTAAGATAGCAAAGAAGTACCTGGTTAGTCCCAAAATAAAGTGGGGGAGAGGCCTTATCTGAAAATATATACCTGAAGATATATCAGCACGCATGTATAATTAATCAAATTTAAAATCGGTCGAAGAAGGAAGGGAAAAACCTTGGGTAAAACTGGAGGATGGACTGCTGGATCAATTCGGAACAGAGGAATTAATTTCTATTCCACCAAACAGCAGAATCCTTCCTAACCTAACCCATAAAGCCGTAAAAGCTACCTTGATGGAACTCCCTATTAAACATACAAGCTAAATTATTACCCCATTAATATATATGGAAATTTGGACAATAACTGAATATATTCCAGACTTGAATTTAGATGGATGGATAAAAAGAGGTATAACTACACTAAAAGACATATACTCAGGTAATATATTATTATAATTTATGCAGATACAGGCAAAATATGGCATTCCATTGACAGAATTTTATAAATAGCTGCAGATAAGAAGTTGGTTGAGAGGGTTTCTATTATCCGAAGATAAATAATCCCAAATCCAAAATAATATAATAAATAAGATCAATGGTAGAAATCAGAAAGGAGGAATTACATACTGGTACTTGCTCCTGTTAAATAAAAATATAGAGGAGACAATTAAACCCCAATTTAAATGGGAACAAGAACTGGGTTTATATGTCTGGTTAATGGGGAATGGATTAACCAGTTTCAGTACACGGGATGTCTAAATCTATTTCACATGTTGAGAAATTCATGAAATTTTTTTATGGCGCCTATTTAACTCTAGATAAGATTCATAAATTCTAGCCTACACAGCCAAATACATGTTGGAGATGTATGGAGGAAAGAGGAGGTTTGCTACATGTTTTTGGACATGCAATAAATTAAAAGCCTTTGGAATGAAATAGAGAAATTAATTTGGCATGTAACGGGGCATGTAATAAAATTGACTCCTCAGATGGTATTATTACATTTGTACATGAAAGAAGTGAAGCCAAACTTGACTTATGCTCTAAATCATATGTTTATTGCAGTCAAAACAACTATAGCTCAATATTGGAAACAATGTCAAGTACCAACGATGACTTTAATAATAAATCAAATATATTATGCATATAGAATGGAAACGTTAGATATAGATAAGAGCAAGTTAATCAAAAATGGCTCCTGTGGAAACTATGGGGGGTATTCAATCCCCACCTCTTGCCCGACAGCATTGATGAGGCAGATCGACAGAACAGGCTCAAATTTAAAAGCTGGCAGGCCTGTTTTGACGATAATGGCCAAGAATTGTCATGATCACAGCCTGAATCTCGTCAATCAACGGCCATTTTGTGCAGACACGCCACCTTTTGCCAATTGTCAGGTGGGACATTGAATCCCGTCTGGCGATATGCCATTGAGCAAAACAAAAATGGGCCAGGGTCACGGCTGCCGGGACAGATCAACAGTCGTGATCCAGGATTGAATACCCTCTATAGGTTGAGCAGGAATAGAATACTATCTGAGGAGACATAATAATAATAAAAAATGTAGTACTATGCATGGAAAACTCTTGTAAGAATATTGACGTATGCCAATTCTTGAAACATATTCAATTTTAAGTATGTAAGTTTATGTATGTTTAGGGGGTATTCAATCCTGGGTCACGACTGTTAATCTGTCCTGGCATCCGTGACCCTGGCCCATGTTTGTTTTGCTCAACAGCATATCGCCAGGCTGGATTTAATGTCCTGCCTGACGATCAGCAACAAGGGGGTGTGTTCACATAAACGGCCATGGATTGTTGAGATTCGGCCATGATCGCGACAATTCACGGCCGTTATCGACAAAAACAGCTTTTAAAGTCGGGCCCGTTCTGTTGATCTGCCTCTTCAATGCTATCGGGCAAGACAGCATTGAATAGGCGCCTGCCGATAGTTCCCCCTTCGGAAATAGATGTGGGGATTGAAATGAAAAGTATATGTGAGATATATGACGTATATGAAAATTTAAAATGTTTTGAAGTGTATGTAAGTACTAAAAATTTATAAAATTTAAATGGAAAAAATATATTTTTCATTGTGAACCGTTTTGTTTACATCATTCTGCCAGTGCTGGCATACCCACTTTTACATTCCCAAAAGTCTAACTTTTGTTACTGTCAATCTAAACAATCTAAACACTGTCCACTATTCTTAGGCGTCTAACTAGACGCATTCAATCAAAAGCGGTTGACCATGTGATTGTCGATCTGGACGCCGTTGATCCATTGACCAGATACAGGGCCGGATTATAATGGTGGCACAGGGGGTCAGTACCCCTGGGCCCCCTCTATCTAGGGGCCCCCTGTGGTTGGCATGTATTTTTAGCTAATGGTTTTGTGAATGGGAGTGGGGTAGTGCTGCAGCTTCACCTATCTGCCAATGTGACAATGATTAATGGTGCTGAGCATCAGGAGTCAATGCACACTGACTGCACAAGTGTGCAATGCATTACTGGGAGTTGACTAAGTCCCATAAGACTTTGAGAGTTAATGTCAAATTCTGATATTCGAGGCAAAACTGGTGTGTAGTGCAGGATACATCATACACATGGGGTGAATAAAGGGCATTGGACCATCTCACCTTAGATTTCCATTAATCCATCTACTCCCCAGCACATTATGTGACTGCAGTTAGCACATATGATACGTAATGCATCATGGGTACGTCTTCAAGTTGCCAATGTCTTGTGGCCTGTCCCTCTGTTCTTTATAGATTCTTTCACCTTTAATTATGTCTCATGTCTCAGCAATCTGTCAGCAATCACACTGGCAGTTTTGGTTCTAGCATTCCTGCCATTCCTTTGTGATTCAGAGGGCGAGCATGCCCAGAAATCCTGAGACTCTCTTTTGGATCTTAGGTCTGGTTGACTTTAACTTGTTTTTAACTTTATTATTTATTATTGCTGCCCCAATATACATGTTAACTGCTTCTGTACATACAGTACAGTAACATTTTATCTGCTTAGGCACCTGATACAGAATGATATGTATTGTCATCTTATTACAGTGGTTTTTGCCACTGCGAATGCGTCTCAGTTACAATGTAGATTGCAATGGTCTTGCAATTGTGGATGCAGAGAGGATTTATTCACAAAGGGCATTATTCTGGTCGATGCAGAACTTTCCGAATTCTTTCGGATGGCGGTTTTTAGCCGTCTGTGCATGCGTAGGCAACGCAATGCGCATGTGCCACGCACGGTCTCCGTACTTGTTCTCACTAATACTGTACAGAAATGTGCACAGCATTCACTCGGGAAATATGGGCGTAATATGGGCGTCATTCGGAACTACACAAGGGCGTAGTTTCAAAGTGGGCTAAACTGGGAGTAAATATGGACGCACACGAGGGAGTGCGCGAACTCTGGTAGGCGTGCATTCGGACAGAACACCGACTGCAAACGAACCAACAGGCAGGAAATATGCGGTCTTCATAAGCAAGTATTACTTTGCGGACACCACTCGGTCATGCGCTAGGCATTCGGATCGCCCAATTAGTACACCCGCACCTGAACCACTCTCAGTTGAACACAATACAATCCACCTACGTAAAGGGGTAACAATGATTGAATAGCACTTCACATGATGTAAGGGTTAATGTAAAGTGGTAGTAATGTGTTTAAGTATCAAATAGGATTTAATTGATTACAATAACAAACAAAACCTTTTTTATGAGGTTGCCTAATTGTATAAGTGTGTCATGTGACAGATTTATGAGTTAAGATAATACAGAAATACACCGCATCGGTGCGTACGGCCAGCTTCCCGTCCGTTCTGACGCTGTAAGACCGTGCAGAATCTTTGTGTGGCCACCGCACATGCACGGTTTGGATGTTGTCTGTAAACACACCCTCTTCTTAGAGAGAGAGTCCGTCCGAATGCGGAGGACCTGTGGGCGTTTGTTCTTACAATGTCCGCACAGCGTGGCGTGCGGTCCGCTCCGAAAGAATTAAGAAGTTTCGCACCAACCAGAATAACCTCCAAAGTGATTGGACAACACTGGAGTGTCATATTTTGGGGGCATGTCTGAGGCTGCAGTGAATACAATATCTGAATATGAAGATTAGTCAATTAATCAATTATTATTAGTCAATTATTATCCTTTTTTTATAACATTAGTAAGAATGGTTAATTGTCAGTCTTTGGTATTTTAGACAAATGATACTAGTTAGCTATAGTAAGATGTTAGCTCCATGCTCCATACCTACTCCACTATTGTCTTTATATTATACTAGCATGGGTGTGCGCACATACAGAGTGTTAGGGGTGCACAGGCACCCCCTAATGCTGTGCCCGCCCTTATAAACATCTCCCTGCTGCTAGCAAACAGAAATACCTTTTACCAAAGACTTTTGCTTTTTAGAACTGTATTACATAAAAAAAAGCACCCACCAATCAATTGTGTGTTTTGCATTGTTAATTGTACTAGACCATTGTCATATCACTACACACCTGTGTCATCCATATATGTTTTTGACTTTATTTGCATGAACTGTTACAGAGAGTAATAAGAAGATTAAAAACTGACTGAAATAGGCAGGAGATTATGGTGCGGCTGAGATATTTTTGATGATGGTAAACACGCCTGATTGGTGGTGGTAGACGCACCCAATGGGTGTTGTTAGACATGCACAATAGGTGGTGCACCCCCTAAAAAAATGTGCTGCGCACGCCTATGTATACTAGTAACACTCTAACCCTCAAGTTCCCATTTGTGTATTGCTGGTATTAGTTTCCTACCAATATGGTGGAGAACACAGTTCTCTTACTGTACCACCTTGCTGCTCAGGACTATTATGCAGCTAGTATAGGAGGAACGGGTATAGAAAGATACTGTTGCTGATTATTCATTATAGAGAGGCGGAGAAACGCATTGCACATGAAGATCCCTATTGCAAATGCATTTGGTTACATTGATACAGAGATTGCAGTGGACCAGTGTTCTCAAACTCGGTCCTCAGGACCCCACACAGTTCACGTTTTCCAGGTCACCCATCACATACACTCATTACTCACTGACACATTTTAAAAGATCCACAGGTGGAGCTAATTATTTCACTTGATTCTGTGAGGAGACCTCCAAAACATGCTCTGCGTGAGGTCCTGAGGACCGACTTTGAGAACCTGTGCAGTGGACTAATACTGATTCTAATCAAAACACGAATCCATTATATTCTCATAAATCTTTAATTTATTAATATTTGAAAAAATCATTTTAATTGTGTTTTTGATGAAAATAAATTCACCATTCACCGCATACACATTATCAGCTGCCTATGCTGCTACATCTATGTATGAATCAGCCCATAACTAGTTAAATATAAGCACTTCATTTGTATAATATCCTGTTCAGTAATAATTTACTTAAGATATAAATAATTTCAAACAGTAGCTCTTTGACTTCGAAATGACAGAAAACACAATAGGCTGAACTCCAGTAATGCTAGAATTACTTTTTAAGTACCTAATTAAATTGCTATTGGATCTGGCCAGTGAAATGAATACATTTTTCAGTAGACCATGTAATGCAGATCGCAGAGTGCTTGAAAGCAAGATTATAAGATTATATGACACCATACAATACGTGGTGGATGCAATGGATAGTTTTATGTGTCTCGTTTTCAGTTGGAAGATTTATAAGCTGATGCTTTCAGCATTTACCCTCTGATGAATACATGAAATATAACTTTCTGTCTTCCAAGTATTTAACTAAGTTTGTGCTGGCATGTAAAGAGATTAAAATAATTAATATTGCTGAAACACAGTAAATATAATATATAATTCTCTGTAGTGAATAAGTGACAAATCAATTTCAGCATTTATGTTTCAATTCATGGTAACAATTACAACATAAATGACCAATAAGTTGAACCATTAATGATTTGCATTAGCAATTATCCAATCAAAATGCTTCAATGACCTACAGATGGAGCGCCTCTCAGCCAGCGGCAGGGCTTGCCAGATTGTCCCCGCTGGCGATCGCCGGCGGCGAGGCGCTCCATCTGACTGGGACTCGTGGACATCTCACACACACGCGCATCTCAGTTTTCAGGCGGCTGGGGACGGGAACCCGGCCTGTCTCCGCTTCAGGGAGTCGGGCAGGGTTAGGAGGTGCGGGGAGGTGGTGGGGACCAGCAGACAGCGACGGGAAGGCGGTGGGGGGGAACGCGCAAGCGTCTTGTGCATGCACGTCCCCTACTGGCAGCTGGCGGTTGGCGATCCGACCGCCGGACTCCCACTAGATGGCAGCGGCTCAATCTGTAGATACCGGTGTTGTCAATGATTTAATCTATGAACCCCCATACACATTACGCGATATTGTTCACAATATCGCTCAGAAAGGGCTTTCTGAGTGATATTGTGTACAATATCGCCTAATGTGTACACTCCGTGTCATTCCAGCGCGTCATTGTTAATGCCCGCTGCCCCCCTGCTGTCACTCACCTCAGAGCTGGCATCGGTAAGTGTGTATGCAATTTTACGATGCCCCCCCTCTCCCCCGCCGGGTCCTAGGCATGGGACATCGACAAGTGAGGATGGGGCTTTAGTGACCCTTTGTATAAATGATTGACACATTTAAAAACTAAAGTTGTAATGAAGACAACAGCTTTGACAAGATGGACAGCATTTGATTTCTAGTCTGAAAACACACAATGATTCCAGTATCGTATCAGTTTACTCACATGTCCAGATCTATCAGTATCTACAGATGACTAAAATGGTCAGTACCCTTAGTTGAATACACATAGACACATAGAAACATAGAATTTGACGGCAGATAAGAACCATTTGGCCCATCTAGTCTGCCCCTTTTTTACCCTTCAGGTAAACTCAACCCTTTTTAATCCTTATTTCTTTGTAAGGCTATTCATATGCCTATCCCAAGCATGTTTAAATTGTTCTACTGTCTTAGCCTCTACCACCTCTGATGGGAGGCTATTTCACTTATCCACTACCCTTTCTGTGAAGTAATTCTTTCTAACATTTCCCCTGAACCTACCTCCCTCCAGTTTCAGTGCATGTCCTCGTGTTTTATTACTTGTTTCCCACCTGTACTATGTTAAAACCCTTGATATATTTGAAGATTTCTATCATGTCCCCCCTTTCCCTTCTCTGCTCCAAACTATACATGTTAAGATCTTTTAGTCTATCCAGGTAAGTTTTGTGATGTAGGCCATGAACCATTTTAGTTGCCCTTCTTTGTACACTCTCCAATGTATTTATATCCTTCTGAAGATATGGTCTCCAGAACTGGACACAGTATTCCAGATGAGGTCGTACCAATGACCTATAAAGTGGCATTATTACGTCTTTTTTTCTGCTACTGATTCCTCTCCCTATGCAACCAAGCATCTGACTAGCCTTCCTCATTGCTTTGTTACATTGCCTCCCTGCCTTTAAGTCACTTGAAATAGTGACTCCTAGATCTCTTTCCTCCTCAGTAGTTTCCATTATAGTACCCTTTATACTATATTGCGCTTTTGGGTTTTTGAGTCCCAAGTGCATAATTTTGCATTTTTTAGCATTAAACTGTAGTTGCCATTCTCTTGACCAATTCTCAAGTTTACTTAGATCATCAGTCATTTGATTTACCCCTCCTGGTGTGTCTACTCTGTTGCATATCTTTGTATCATCTGCAAAAAGGCATACTTTCCCTTCAATACCATTTGCAATGTCACTAACAAAGATATTAAAAAGCACTGGTCCAAGTACAGATCCCTGGGGTACTCCACTGGTAACATGTCCCTCCATGGAATGCACTCCATTTACGACAACTGTCTGTTTCCTATCCATTTAATTGTTTTATAATCCAATCCCACACTTTCATTTTTATTTAGCAGCCTGCGATGTGGGACAGTGTCAAATGCCTTACTAAAGTCTAGATATGTCACATCTACAGCCCCCCCTTCATCTAGTATTTTGGTCATGGAGTCAAAAAAGTCAATGAGACTTGTTTGGCATGATCTCCCTGCAGTAAAACCATGCTGTTTTGGATCCTGTAAGTTGTTTAATTTAAGATATTCCACTATTCTTTCTTTTAATAGTGTTTCCATTATTTTCCCTACTACTGATGTAAGGCTCACTGGTCTGTAGTTACTTGCTTCTTCTTTGCTTCCGCTTTTGTGCAGTGGAACTACATTTGCTTTTCTCCAGTCCTCTGGAACTGCACCTGTATCTAGTGACTGGTTGAATAAATCTGTTAATGGCGCTACCAACACATCTTTTAGTTCTTTTAGTATCCTTGGATGCACTCCGTCTGGCCCCATTGATTTATCCACTTTCAGTCTTGAAAGTTCTGTTAGGACTTTCTCCCTAGTAAATGTACCTCCATCTACCTTATTTTTATGAATGTCCTTGCAACTTAACTGTGGTCCCATCCCTTCTCCTTCTATAGTGAATACAGAGCAAAAGTAATTATTCAGATGATCTGCAATTGCCTTGTCTCCCTCCACCAAATTCTCAGTGTCTGTCCGCAGTCTTATTATTCCTCCATTTGATTTTCTCCTTTCACTTATATACTTAAAAAAAGTTTTGTTTCCTTTATCTACCGACTGAGCCATTTTCTCCTCAGCTTGTGCCTTGGCATGCCTGATCACTTTCTTAGCCTCTTTGCGTCTGGCAAGATTATTATTATTATTATAATTTTATTTATAAGGCACCACAAGTGTTTCGCAGCGCCGTACAAAGGAACAATACAGGGAGACAAAACTTGGCATAACATTGAATAAATAACAAAAATACAGTACAAATAAAGAGCACCACAGTTCAATACACATTACAGCTTAAATGTAAGTAGTGAGGACCCAATCAACATACAACTAGAGGCTTGAGGCCAATGATGGAGATGAGTATGAAGATGGTCACTGAGTGTTGGGTAAAGGAGAGCTGTGAGTGAAATGTGAAGAGAAGTGGGCTTTGACAACAGGAGGGAAGAGGGCCCTATTTGGAGGAGCTTACAATCAAGATACACTTCTTTGTCATTATTATTTTGAGTCTGCTTGTATGTCCTAAAGGCCATCTTTTTTGCTTTCACACTAGTTGATACCTCTTTAGTAAACCACACTGGCTTCCTTTTCCTGGTACTTTTCTTAACCCTTTTGATAGAAAGGTCCGTTGCCTTTAGTATTGCACTTTTTATTTTTTTCCACCTCTCCTGCACTCCTTTCAAGTTCATCCAATCCGCTAATGAGTCGCTTAAACATCTCCCCATTTTTGCAAAGTCAGCCTTCCTAAAATCCAACACCTTAGTTTTTGTGTGACTGGAGTTGGACCCTGCATTGATACTAAACCATACTGCTTGATGATCACTGGATCCCAGGTTCTCACCCACATATATGTCTGATATCCTGTCACCATTTGTGAGTATTAAATCTAATATTGAGTCTTTGCGAGTAGGCTCCCTCACCAATTGCTTGAGAGAGGCTCCCTGTAGGGAATTTAGAAATTTGCCACTTGTAGATGATCTTGCAAAAGACTCCTCCCAATTCACATCAGGTAGATTAAAGTCTCCCAAGATTATGACTTCTCCCTTTAAAACCATTTTAGTGACATCAAGCAATAGGCTCCTGTCCAAATCCTGCCCCTGGCCTGTGGCCTATAGATGACCCCAGTACGAATAATGTCCTTCTCCCCCATTTCTATGGTCACCCAAAGGGCCTCAGTTTTTTATTCAATGTTTTGTATTAAAGTAGCATTTATGTTTTTCTTTACATACATTGCTACCCCTCCTCCGATTCTTCCCATTCTGTCCTTCCTAAATAAATTGTATCCCGGTATAGCTACATCCCAGCCATGGTTCTCATTCCACCATGTCTCTGTGATAGCCACAATATCTAGCTCATTCCTTGTCATTATTGCGATTAGATCAGGAATTTTGTCTCCTAGGCTTCTAGCATTTGCACACATAGTTTTAAAAATTTTGCCTGTGCATCTGTTATTCCTAGCCATGTTCATACAGTACAAAATCGAAATCTAAAGTTGAAATTACCTGTTTCATGATGTTGTTCAATGTCTGTTTTTATTTTTTTACTGTTCAGAAAAGCTGCAGGTCACTAATTCTAAGAATATTGTGAGTCTGTTCAGGTCAGGCTACACCTGAACACTAACGGCCAAATGGTCAAAGGAGATAATTTGCATTGTGTTTGAGTAGACATCAGGCAGAATGCAACACTAAACTATGCTTCACTGAACAACTTCACCAAACAAGTAATAACAATTACAAACAATTCATTAAATCAGAACTTTTCAAATCATACAAGAGTTTGCATAACACAGAAATGAAGAGAGCATATTGGAGATGAATTACATACTCTTGAGGTATCAATGCAGTCCATGTGTGTTTTTGTTGATTTGTAGTAGTTTGCCTTCAGTTTTCCTTCGGTGTAACGCAGGTATAACGCTCGTAGTTATGACTCTGTTTTCCCACTTTAAAACGGTCCACTTCAATACAGGGCCACAGCTAAACTATGGCCACAGCCGTATTCAATGAGAACTAATATACTCTAACAATGCCTTCTTCCCAATTTCCAATAATTGGAATCTACACCCTCAGTCCCCACCCCCTGCTATACAGAGCAATAAAAGTGGCTTACAAAAACAGTTCTGGCATTCCAGGATACTATATCTCTTTTAGAATAAAAAATACATGCCTCACTACACACAGGCAAGGTACTGTTGTTATTTACACAGATCAGATATTTGGTTGAATTTACCTATAAGACAATCCCACACACAAGGGATGCAATGTTCTGCAGTGAAGACACTTGCTTGCAAATGGACCCAGTAGAGTTCAGAAGCATGTGGATGTTACAGCAGAGAGAGATAGTCTGCACGTATGCCTGTGACAAAGTTGAATTTACCTATAAGACAATCCCACACACAAGGGATGCAATGTTCTGCAGTGAAGGCACATACCGTAACTGGAGCTGCTCCATTCATTGGTCATTAGCTATTAAGTGTAAGTGATTGACTGCAGAGTCAGGGTGCTAAAGCAATCCTTCTGAGCACAAGGCATAACATTTTTTTTTGCAGTGATTATAAATGGCTAGCCAACCATGAAACTCATTAAATTGTAATTGCAGTTGAGCGAATTGATCTGATCAAAGTTGAAAATGCTACAATTTTCTAAATTTCGGGGCCATCAAATCATTTTGGATTTGAATGAGATTCAGCATATAGAAATTTCGTAGAGACAGATCAATTTTAAAGTAGCAATATAGCTACTAAAGGTCCTGGATTGTTTTAATATATAGCGTAGAAAGGAAAAAAATGCAGAGATTATTGTCTGCTAATGAAGAAAAGTTGATGTACCCTATACTTGTCCTATAATGTCTTGAATTGTAAAGGTATGTACACACGGTAAAGTTTTGGCGGGCCACCAACTCTGGTACCTGTGTCCCGTGTGGTGCTATATAAATACATGATAATAATAATAATAATAATAATAAAAAACTTTTTTTAATTGTGAAAAAAATCTTATCAGATATGATTCAAATTTTAGTAATATTCTTATTGTATTTTTGTTCCAATACTGTATCCATCTACAAATGCCTTTTAAGTTGAATAAATTCTACAGTAACTACAATATAAAGTAGTTTATTTATTATAACTACAACACTAAATTGTCTGTTTTTAAGTTTTCTTTTAGCGCAAATGCATGTCATAGTAGGCGCAACTAAAACATCTTTAACATAATTAATGCATTCAATATAAATACACTTTGAATACCATTTTGGTATTTTGCTAAAAACAATATCCTGTAAAGTGCAACCACAAACAAGACTTTTAGGGCCTTATTCTAGTTCACTATTTCTGACAAAATCCTTCTTAGATGGACAAAACCATGTGCACTGCAGGTGGGGCAGATGTTACTTGTGCAGAGAGAATTAGATTTGGGTGGGGTTTTACTTCAAAGTTAGATCTATATTGCAGTGTAAAAATAAAGCAGCCAGTATATACCCTGCACAGAAACACAATAACTCACCCAAATCTAATTCTCTCTGCACCTTTTACATCTGCCCCCCCCCCCCTGCAGTGCACATGGTTTTGTCCATCTCAGAAGGATTTTTTTTTTTTTTTCAGAAAGAGTGAACTAGAATAAGGCCCACAGTCAGGAACATTTGAAAAAAACGCCACAGAAAATAAGATAGTTCTATTGAGGAAGAAATCTGGATGGATAAGATTTTATATAGGAAATGCTCTTTTATCTATTAAGTGATCAGTTAATGTTTTTGCAGATTTCATGTCTGAATGACCAGATCAGTAACATATTATATTAATAGGGTTACTCAGCAAAGCATGCATGCCTCTTGTAGGGAATAACTCCACAAAGGAATCACGGCGTTGAATGAATTCAATGAGTAAGCTTAATTGTAGCTGTTATAAATAGAAGAAGAGGCTGCAGAATGTGAGTTTGAAATGCAGAGGTGGCTCTTAAAGTAATGTTCACATGGCATTATTATTTCATGAATAACCACTTCATGGGCAGAAGGGGGCGGGGATGCATACTCCATGATTACTTAGTATTATTCAATTGTAATTAAATAAACAATTATTTTAATCAAAACCAATTGTATGGAGATCACCTGCACAGAATTTTTTTACTGTCAATGTCTTTAAATGCCAACGTTGCTGCATCCGTTAAAAATGCCAGTGTCGCTTACTGTAACTAAACTTCAATGAATTGACCTTGCCGTATTTGTATTTATTTACACTAAAAGAGCAGTCGCTGTGAGCACTGATGGAGTTTTTAGCAGATGTTTTGTAGGATCGCTCACAGCAACATTGGCGCTCAAAGGGTTAAAAGAAAGAAAGTTACTGTCGCCCATCACACTCACTAAGATGCAGTGTAGAAATAAAATCAAACTTCTGATTTGTTGCTACTGGTAATAATATATTTTACCTGAGTGTAATTATTATTGTTTGTGCACCAACCTCAATGTTAAAATAAATGTCTTATGTCTAAATTGAGTGACAGAAGGATGCAGTATATAAGTTAAAGATTGGGAATAAATAAATCAAAATGCACAGTAGAATATTAGAAGCAGATGTATTAAACCTTAAAAAGAGAGACACGCAAGGGTGCTAAAGAGTATTAAATGCCCAGCAAATCAGCTCCTCTCATTTTTCAAACAGTATATAACATGACAGTTAGGAGCTGATTGGCTGCATGTTTATCATTCCTTATCACCTTAGCATTCATCTCTTTTTAAGACTTAATACATCCGCCCCCCCCAAAAATGCAATAGAAACTAATCTTAAATAATGATTGGTGATCCCCCTCAAACACTCCCGGAACAGCAAGTATAAAGTCGCAAGTGTAAAAGTTTTGCCAGAGATTAAGATGTAACATAGTAATTAAAGCTGAAAAAAGACGTTAGTCCATCGAGTTCAACCTACTGTATCTGACATGTAACTACTGACTACAGTAAGTCATATCTATAGAATCCCCCTAGTGGCCAAAGATGTATCCAGTTTTGATTTAAATTCATTAACAGTAGTTGCTGTAACTACCCCCACCGGCAAAGAGTTCCAGAATGTTACTGCTCTAATCCTCAAATCCTCTTCTCAATTAAATGTCTTGTGAAAAAGGTTGCATGGAACATTGGGGAGACTCATAGGCTCTGGGGATGGATATTAATATTCAACTATTGGTTGACAAGCTGTTTTAAAATTTAGCATCTCAGAAATTCAAACTATGTTGACTTACAGTACTCTAGATGTAGACACAATATAACTCTTAATCACTGTACACACTAGTTGACTTTCACCTGAAAGCTGCTTAGGTTTATTTTCTGATTGGCTATCTTCATGAAAGCCACCCAGAGTGTACGGGGCATCCATGGGCAGTGAGCGCTGATGCTTCCACATCATTGCTGTCAGCAAAAACTCATCTGTTGGTATTACTAGCAGATGAACGAGGGAGTGGACAGCTTCCCATAGCGTCCCGCCATGGAAAGCCTTCCACTCCGGGGAAAATCTCTGGGCTGTGGTAAAAAAAGCTCAGTGTTTTCAGGCCAGTGAATTTCTCCATCATCGGGCACCATACACACTGGGCAATATTGCCCAGTGTGTATGGACCTTTAGGGGTTTATTTATTAAGATGGGAGTTCTATTGAAAATGGGATTTTGCTATGGGCAACCAATCAGAACCTACTTTGTATTTATTTAGTACCAATAGATAGAATCCATCCCATCTTCAATACAACTCTTATCTTAGTAAGTAAACCCCATTGGGCCAGATGCACTAAGCTTCAAAAGTGACGTGGCAGGTAGGAGCTGATTGGCTGGTTATTTATCACTCTCCATTTAATCACTTTTGAAGCTTAGCGCATCTGACCTTTTATGTGAATTTTTATTTAGCCTTTACTATCAATATAATAAAACATAAGTTGGATAGATGGTGTATAGTATTAGCAATATACCAGGTAGTCATTCCAAGACTGAATGAAGGAAAATATTCACTTGCTACGCAAGTGTCTTCCAAAAGTGGACATGAAGATACAGTTTTTCCATAAGAAGTGGAAGAGAAAGTTGTGCTACTGTAGCTTGACATTTGAAATTCCTAAAATTTTAAACCATTTTGTAAAAGCTATGCTTGCTCTAATATCTAATATAAGTACTCTCTAATATCAGTGCTGGCACTACTCCACTCCCAGATATACAGCCAGGATAAGTGTCTGCTGATGTCCTGAAGACGAGAGTGAGAGGTGAAGGTATTGGGGCAGCGTGGATGGTGTAATGGTTAGCATCACTGCCTCACAGCACTGAGGTCATGGGTTCGATTCCCACCATGGCTCTAACTGTGTGGAGTTTGTATATTCTCCCTGTCCTTGCGTGGGTTTCCTCCGGTACTCTGGTTTCCTCCCACATTTCAAAAATATACTGGTAGGCTCCCAACAAAATTAACCCTAGAATGTATGAGTGTATATGTGGTAGGGAATATAGATTGTAAATTCCACTGGGGAAGGGACTTATGTGAATGTTCAACTATACTCTGTAAAACACTGCGGAATATGTGTGCGCTATATAAGAAACTGTTAATAAATAAATGAATAACATTACTTTTGACCAGCATTTAAGGTGAACTGAAGCTATGAAAGGTAAGGCAAAGCTAAGTTCTGTATCAAGGTGTTACAGTAAATGCCTGGAAATTGAGTAGGGAAAGAGCATATTTTTTCAACATTACGAAACTGAAGTCAACTTTACTAGCAAAGAAGCCTGGATGTGACGAACAAAGCAGAAGATGGGACAAGTTTGATGCAAATGTGCTGAAGTACTAACTAATGTCACATTTTACTAATAATTTGAGAGACATGAGTATTGGCTAATCTCACGTAATGGCTATAGTAACTTTATGAAGGGGAATGGTACATTAAATTCAACATTTATAAATGTTTGGCTCAGATGGAAATAATATTAGCAAAACCAATGTTGACAAATTAATCAAATTAAAACACATTAATATTTACTACTTAATTTAAGATAGATATTTTTTTCTTTATACAGCTCAACTTACAACAGCCTGATGGAGGAAGCATCCAAGATGGAGAAGATAAAGTTCAGATATATTGTGCAAATTTATGGAATTTGCATTAATCCTTTTGGCATTGTGATGGAATTCATGGAAAACGGGTCCCTAGAGAAGTTGATCCCTACCCACACCCTAAGCTGGCAGTTAAAGTTCCGCTTCATCCATGAGATAGCTCTTGGAATGAACTTTCTCCATATTATGAATCCTCCACTTCTCCATCTAGATCTAAAACCTGGAAATATTCTTCTGGATGAGCATTTGCATGTAAAGGTTGGTGGCGATTAAATAAAAAATTGATATAAAATACCAATTTTAATTTCCTTTGACACTTTTAAAATACTTCTAAAATAATGCCAATTTTTTGTACTCAAAACACTTACATTTTATACTTTATAATCCATGATTATTTAGATCTACATTGATGTGTTTAGAGGAGATGAAACAAAAATTTGTTTTCAATGTTCGCAATCTTATGCTAGAGACGACTACAAGATTCTTAAACCGTTGAGTGCCAAATTAATTTGTCAAAATAGGTATGAAAAATGCCAAGCAAACACTTTTATTCATCATATACACCTGTAATATTTACCGTATATAGCAAATATAAACTTTTTATTTTAAGTTATATAACAAATGTGAGCAATGCTGACATTTTTAGTGGATATTTTGCACATCTGTCACGGAGATGTTGGCAATCAAAAGGTTAAGATGGGTTTTGTATGTCGACATTTGGATTGTGTCTATATTTTGAATGTGGAGTTTTTTTTAAATCCTACAATTAAGACTGCTGGGTCTAATCCCACCTTTGATACCTAAAAGATAACATGTATTTTTTTAATAGGCTTAACCCTTGAGCTCCAAATTAATTTGTCAAGCCAAGCAAACATTTTTATTCATCATAATAACCTCTAATGTTTACCTTTTATAGGAAATATAATCTTTTTTTTACACAACATTTTTTATTTGAATTTATGTAAAAAATGTAAGCGACGCTGGCATTTCTAGCGGATAGTTTCAACGTATCTCACAGAGAAGTTGGAGCTTAAAGGGTAAATAAACATTCTGTGATCGATGTAGCCCAGTTTAATTTTAGGAGATCATGATCTTTCAGAATATGATGTGTTTTTGGTAATTTTCAGGTACGGTGAATTGGAGAAAGTCCTGATAAATTTGTAACAGGCAGGATACGGGCAAGATTTTTTAAATTTTTGGCAGAATAGATGTATGCAAAGGTCTAAAGCCTAGATTCTCAAATCTGTCAAATGTTAGCCTAAAGGGGGACCTCAGACAGATGCAAAGTTTATTGGGTACTTGTTTCCTAGAACGGCCACAATCGTGAGTGATCGTGGCTCTTAATTAAGGGACACGATCCTCACGATGTGGCCGATTTTTTACACTTTTTTCACTTTGATTGACAGAAATCGGGTCAATCGGTCGGTCGCGACCAATTAAAATCGGCCGCGATGCGACCGACCGATTGACCCGATTTTTCCATAGACTTCAATGTTAAAAAATCTTTTAACATTGAAATCGGGAGGATCTTGTCGGTCTTGTGCCATTATAATGGCACAAGATGAGATGGACTTGATTAAGTCCATCTCACATAGGGAAAAATGTTAAAAAAGGTGAAATGGGCCAATATGACCCATTTCACATTTTTTATGTGCCCGCCATGACCCCACGATAGACGTCAACCCGAAGCGTGGCGAGCGCAGCGAGCCCGCGAGGGGCGGCGGTGCGCGTCCTCCGACCTTTTCATTCCCCTACTATCCACTAGGGCGTGGAGTGAGAATAGAATAGTGTGGCGAGCGCAGCGAGCCACCGAGCCCGAAGCGTGGCGAGCGCAGCGAGCCCCGCGAGGGGACGCGTATACCTGTGAAGTTAGACGCGTCCCCTCGCGGGGCTCGCTGCGCTCGCCACGCTTCGGGCTCGGTGGCTCGCTGCGCTCGCCACACTATTCTATTCTCACTCCACGCCCTAGTGGATAGTAGGGGAATGAAAAGGTCGGAGGACGCGCACCGCCGCCCCTCGCGGGCTCGCTGCGCTCGCCACGCTTCGGGTTGACGTCTATCGTGGGGTCTAGCCCACTTAGTAACATTTGTGGGGGCAATTGAAAATAATCAGGTGAAAAAAAAAAAAATCGGGTGAAAAATCGGTCGATCGGATCGGTCGCATCGTATGCGACCAAATCGCATGCGATGCGATCGATCCGATTTTTTATCTTACGACCACAACGATCTAAATCGTTGTGGCCGTTCTAGGAAACAAGTACCGTTTATTGGAATGGTGAATGTACTGTACTGTAGATTGTACCGCAACAGAACTGCACGGGATGCAGAATACTGGAGCACAGTGGAATATGGTAGCCGATTTGTTGTAACTGGGATAGTTGGCTGCATCCCGCAGTGAATAGGTGAGATAACAAATGTAGAAGTGTAGTGAGACACACAGGATTTGCAGTGCACATACTTTGTTATACTCTTGGATTATGAAAGAAGGAATGCTGTAAATATGAGCATACAGTAGATACAAGCTGGCAGTAGATGCAATGATAGCAGATAGTAGGTAAGGATACTGCTGGCAACATGATAGCTGAATACAGAATTGCAAACTGTAGGTAATCACACAGCGTGACTGGGTTTGAAGATTTTCACAGTGTGAGGTAGCTGTACACCAAGGGAGAGTTAAACAAAATCCTTTACAATAAGTCTAAATATATTCTTCACCTAATCCCCTCCTAAAAAACCCTGACAATTTCTGAGCATTTTTTGGAAAAACTGATTGCCAATTAAGTGGTTAATAAATTGTGTGAGAGCATGCACTTCCCAATCACTGCAGCTACAATAAAGGGTATTCAGATGGTATCGCTTACTTTTGGAAGTCAAGGGAGAACATATATACCGTCAGTGCTCGAAGTGGGCCGGTATACAACGGTATGGCATACCGGCACTTTTACTTCGAGCACTGTATACCATATGAAAGTGCATTGTGGATGGATGTGACCTCTAACGTATGTACAGTATGTTCAGTATACTGTAGATTATATTTATTTTTCTGAAATGGTCCACTGTTGAGGTATTCCATTTTTTCAAGGATTGTTCTCCCTGTTTATTCTAAACCATTATAGCATGACAAAGTAGACTCTTTTGCATGGGCAAGTTTGTGATTAAAACTTTTATTGTGAATCTACAGTAACTAGAAAAAAATTGCACCTATTAGAGCAATAGCATAAAACAAGTAATAAATATAATTAAAAATGTATTTATCTGACAGTCAACACAAAGACTTCTATTTTCTGTAGTCTGCAGGAAGTACAGATGATCTGGCAGTAAGGTTTATGTCTTGTAATTGCATAAATAACATGTTGCCTGTGTATAGGTTAATAAATAGAGACCCCGTGTCTCAGTTTATAGACAGACATATTATTAATGCAATGGCATGACATACATAAACCTTACTTCCAGACAATCTGTACTTTCTTTGCTGTGATTAGTCTATATTCACTGGAGCTGACAGCAGATACAGGAAATCTATCTAAAGCTGGGAGCCGCAGGCTGTGTGATATCTGAGAGGGGAGTGATGGGGATACTGGTCTGTCATGGAGAGTTACTCTGTGTAAAGGTGACTGAGAGCTCAGAGGGAACAGCGTAGTCAAGACTGTGACCACTTAAAACTGCTTAATTTCACAGGAAAATGATTATACGTTTAGGATCTTCTTCTAGTGAATATGACCAGTAGAGGGCCTGATTTCTGTGGAGATACTTATAATTACTGTAGAATAATTGTTGTACTGGGTGCCGAAAGACGCGCCAACGGTTTGGATTCGAACGGTCATTAGTCCGACATCGGAATTCCAACTGTTAAATACCCCAACAGTCGGGATCCCCACTGACAGGGACTATTTTCACTCGTGGGTGTCCACGACACCCATAGAGGGAGAGTAGAACCTGTGGCGAGTGCAGCGAGCCTCCAAGCCCACAAGGGGCTCTGTAGTGCCGTCGTTATTCCGATTTCAGTACTAATGACCATTGAAATCCCGACTGTCTGAGCATCATACCACACCTGTTGTAGACTAATAGTGCAGTGTAAGACAGCTCTCACTCACTGACGGTCACTTACTCCTAGGGCCGGGCTGCTCACACATGGGGGTTATGCTGGGGGGATATCAGACCGGCCCCTCCGCTCACCTGCTCTACGGTGAGGGGGGTTTGCGGCCACTGCTAAACCTGACTCCACGAGGGGGGGGGGGGGCTGCTCCCGAGTCCCAAGTGCCGCCCTCCAGTGGCCAGCGCCCCAAGGCAAATGCCTAAAGCTGCCTAGTGGTGGCGCTGGCACTGCTTACTCCTCCCCTACCCACAATACACAGCCTTTTTTTGTGATTAGTAATGATAAGTAAGCACTGCAATTATTAATTATTAATACATAATTATTATTATTATTAATACATAAATGTAGTTCTGTAAGCCTATATTTTTGTGACATTTTCTTAACTTTAGGATATTTCCTGTGTGTTAATGCATAGGACAGTGACCCCAGGACAGCCACCTCAGTATCAATGGACATGCCCAATGCCCCATGTTTTTTTGGTGGAGCATAATATGCCGCTTAGTGGATTACCGTGTGACTCTCATTCTGTATAGAATTTCCCTGAAACAAATTTATAAATGTAGGAGTGTTTGCTCCAGCCTTCATTACCATTGCTGCAGTGTGTACACACAATGCAGACTGACGGGAACTCATTCTGATGTCGGAAGGAATCCCTGTCACTCAAGTGTGTGCCTAGCTTCACAGCATTGAGCACAAAAAACCTTATTGGATATTAAAGCCGACAGGTACATAATAAAAAGTAGGTTTTTTACTTAATTACATGCAGGTGCTTTTCTAATCTCTTCTATTCGGTACTCCTGTGAAAAAAAACATATATTCAAGATCACGGAATTATATACATGCACTACAAAATTGGAATACTGTACCTTATGCCCAGTATTCAGATAAAGGTACTCCTTACCTAGAACGGCGCCCATCGCGGGCATCGCATGTACATCGCATGCCATTATAATGGCATGCGATGTGACTGATGCGATGCCCGCGATTTTACATAGAAATGCATGTTAAAATATAAATCGCGTCGGTCGCATCGCATGCGACCAAAAAATAGCATGCGATGCGACCGTCGCGATTACCGCGATATTACATAGGAAACAATGTTAAATGGCCCAATTGACCCGATTTTACATAGGGAACAATGTTAAATGGCCCACAGACCCCAAATAGCCACCCTGAAGTGTGAAATGCCCCCCCCCCCCTCCGACCTTTTCATGCCCCCACTATCCACGTCGGTGTGGAGTTGAGAATAGAAAGTAGAAAGTGTGGCGAGCGCAGCGAGCCACCGAGCCCGAAGCGTGGCGAGCGGACGCGTCCCCTCGCGGGCTTCACAGGTATGCGCGTCCGCTCGCCACGCTTCGGGCTCGGTGGCTCGCTGCACTCGCCACACTTTCTATTCTCAACTCCACGCCGACGTGGATAGTGGGGGTATAAAAAGGTCGTAGGACGCGTACCGCCGCCCCTCGCGGGCTCTCGCTGCGCTCGCCACGCTTTGGGTTGACGTTGATCGTGGGGTGGCGTTAACAATTGGGGGGGGGGCATTTCACACTTCAGGGTGGCTATTTGTGGTCTGTGGGCCATTTAACATTGTTCCCTAAGTAAAATCGCGACCGACGCAATTTTTTACCTTGCGATGCCTAAGATCAAAATCGTGGGCGCCGTTCTAGGTAAAGAGTACCCAGATAAACACTATTAATGGTGTTGAGTCTGGTTTTATGTCTTATACTTGATAAAGTACTGTATGTAACGTTTTTTGGACAACCCTGACAAGTAGTGGTGTTACTGCTGTGTTACCTATCTCTTCTAGTATACCTTTTGATTTATGACACAGTGGTTAAGGTTTGTGATGGATTTATATTGCATAGATTGTATGTATTGGTTCTGTACAACACATTTTTTTTTAATTGAGAAAAGACAATACTGCTCTATGAAATATACAATAATTCTGTAGCTGTATATGCTGTTTTCTTCACCATTATCAGATCTTAGGCCTGTTAATTCTGTGGCCTGTTTTCTTCCAATACCACAATTAAGAAGTCCCTATAGATTGTAAGCTTGTAGCAGGGCCCTCTTATTTCCAAGGGCAGTATTCAATGAGGATAATTCGCCCTGCTTCACGTCGAATTTGTGCTATTTTCGCGTTGGAAGATGATTTTTTGGGTCAGAAAGTGAATCACCCTATTCAACGTGCACTTCTCGCCGTCTTTCTAAGTGATTTTCGCCGTGTGTCACCGTGTAGCAAATCACCATCTTTTTATGGTGAAGTGGAAATTGAACTTTTAAAATAAAGTTGTTGTTGTTGTTCTAAATTTGGTGTAAAAAAATCAGGAATTTTATTCTGTGAAGGGGCATGCTATTTTTATTAATGTGCTTATAGCACATGAATATATATTTAATTAAAAATATATATATATTTTTTTTACACATAGCAGCCAGCAGGGAGCCGGGAGCCGAGAGCCGCTCATTAGATATTCATTTATTCACTGCTCCCGATCATTACATACAGATGGAGCCGGGCTCCCTCTTGCTGGTGAATCGCCAGAACGTCACCGCTGGCGATCCGCCAGCAGCCCGGCTCGCCATCTGACTGAGACGCGCGTGCTTCTCACGCGCAGGCGCGTCTCAGTGTCCGTGCGCCAGGGCAACGGGAACCTGTCCGCTTCAGGGAGACGGACAGGTTTACGGGGGGAGGCGGGGAGGCGGTGGGGACCCCGGGTGACCGCCGACAAGCCGGCGGGGACCCGGGGTAAGCCGTCGGAAGGGGACGAGCGCATCTCATGCGCGCGTGTTCCCTTTCGCAAATACAGATGGCGGGTGGCGGGGGATGGCGTCACCATTGCCATCCCCTGCAAAGAAGAGCCCGGCTCCATTTGTATGCACGATCGGGTGCAGTGAATACCGGGTCCCCTGCTTGCTCTCCTGGGGGGCAGCCTGTTCTGCCTGGCTCCCGGGGAGCCCACCTCCCCCCCACATACGTTCTGGGGCAGGCAGGGAGACTTCCAACTCCCTGCCCACCACCGTCCTCAGGCTCCCTGCGGCGTCCGCCGCAGGGGTTCACATTCGAGGTCAGGGGCGGCGAGCCCCTGCCTCATTGAATAGTGTGTCAGTGAGGGCTCCAGCCCTCCGGAACATGGGGAATGTGCAGCGAATCCTAAACAGGATTTGCTGCACATCGCGATTAGGGACATTGAATACTGCCCCAAGTCTGTTAGTTTGTTTTATCTCTATTTACAATTGTAAAGTGCAACGGAATCTGCTATATAAGAACCTGTAAATAAATAAATAATAAATAAGTCGAACTCATGTGTTAAGTTGTGCAACATTGCTGTAGCAATCTTTCCATTGTCTGTTTGCACACCAACATGTGTGATTTACTGAGAGACATACATCATTTTGTTAATATAATCACTCATACTGCTGTGTTCCCTCAATTTTGTCTTACATAATACAGTACATGTTAAATATGAAATGCATACTATGTGAAAAACGATAGTACCTGGCAAGACAATTGGTGCAGCTTCGATGCAAATTCTGTGGCAAAACAAATGGTCATTTAACATGGCTTTATTTCAAAATATATAATACTCTTGAGGTCACAGATGACAAATTATTCATTTAAAAAAAAAAATGTATATAAAAAGTCTTTATATTGCCAGGACAAATCCATGACATTATTTAAAAGATGCACATATTGTATTTTTATGACCTTGAAATCAATGTTTTATACAATGACTGTTCCAATTCCCACATGTGCCTGACTGCATAGTAATGCTTTGTCCGTTATTCATTCTACTACATAACCAGGATTAATGTATTTCTACAATAAAAAAAATGTATGTTTGCAGTTTGTTGAACACTGTTTGTGTGTGTGTGCGCGTGTGTGTGTGTGCATATATATATTTTTTCAAAATATTTATTTGCATGTATTGAGTTTACATGTACTGGAATCCTCCTATAAATTATTTTCATTGGAAGTTAGCGTTGTACTGTTGCAGAGACACTGGCTCTGATAAAAGTAAAACCACATCTCAAGTGCACAAAACCGTGTTGCACTGTCGGTGGGGCAGATGTAACATGTGCAGAGAGAGTTAGATTTGGGGGAGTTATATTGTTTCTATGCAGGATAAATACTGACTGCTTTATTTTTACACTGCAATTTAGATTTCAGCTTGAGCAGACCCCATCTGAATCTACATCTCTCTGCACATGTTACCTTTGCCCCACCTGCAGTGCAACATGGAATGTACAGTACAGGGAATGTACTGGTTAGGCACTATGGGCCTTATTCTGGTTATTGCGGTCCATTCTGTCTTCTTTCGGAACTGACCGAACGCCACGCCGTGCAGACATTCTTAGAACACACGCCCACAGGTCGTCCGCATCCCTTCGGACGGACTCTCTAAGAAGAGGACCTCTTTGGACTTCATCCAAACGTGCGTGTGCGGTGGGAACACAAAGATTCTGCACGGTCTTACAGCGTCCGAACGGACGGGAAGCTGCCATACGCACCGAGTTGGTGTATTTCCGCAATCCTCCGTAATCTATATAACTATCTAATAATAACAAAGTTATGTCCATTGCTTGCAGTGTAAATGTGGGGCAGATAGCAACAATGCAGTAGTGTTTGCAGCATATATTGTAGTATTTTGTAATGGGCCATTTAGGCAGCAATGCTTCCAATTGAACCTGTGAAAAGAGTGTAATTAATCACTAATGAGTAGAGGAGTGGATTGTATTGTGGTCAGCTGAGAGTGCTTCAGGTGCGGGCATACTAATTGGGCGAACCGAATGCCTAGCGCATGAACCAGTGCTCTCCACAAACTGAAACTTGCTTATGGACTCCGCATATTTCAGGCGTGTTGGTTCGCTTGCAGTCGGTGTCCTGTCCAAATGCAAGCCTACCACAGTTCGTGCACTCCCACATGTACGCCCAGATTTACGCCCAGTTTTGCCCACTTTGAAACCGTGCCCTTGTGTACGCCCATATTTCCCAAGCCACTTCGGCGCACATTGGCTAGAACGAGTGCGGAGACACTACGTTGCACATGCGCATTGCGTTGCCTACGCATGCGCAGAAGGCTAGAAAACATGCTCTGAAAAAAGACGGAAAGGACCGCACCAAGCAGAATAAGGCCCTATGCACATGTCACAATTTTGACTTTCTCCATTTACCTATATTTATTAGATAGTCAGCCCCCACTCAGCCCTTCATGACCTTTTCTGCCCCCCTGCACGACATCTCCACCCTCATGCACACATCATGCACACTGTGCCGCGAGAGACTGATCAGCTGCTCCCAGAGTGCTTGGCAAGCCTTCAGCATAACAGGAAAACACTGCACTACCAAAATGTCCTCCACAGTGTTGGGATATATGCTCAGTGTCATTTTTATCTTTGTCATATTACGTAAACAACATTGTCAAGGGCAAGGTGTGTTTTCCTTTGTTCAGACTTTCACATTACACTTTACACTAACTTTACTCTAGTCTTTATACTATAAATGTACCACCTATGCAGACCATACCCCACAACACTGACCACACCTCCCATATCGCTCGTGTTGCTGTGTACTCTTCTATGGCATAAAATAGGCACAGGCCCTTCGTTAATGTTTTGGACACCAGATACTTGTTAGCTAGTGTAAAGTGGAGAAACTTCTCACTAAAACTAGATTCAAAATCTTATTATTGAACAACCTGTTCTACTCAGGGATCGGTGGCATGTAGCTATGCAATCACCTGAGGGGGTTGTCATTAGATTACATGTAGTAAGAATGCACTGTGTAGCCAGTTTGCTAGCTGAAATTGAGTGGTTTGCTTTCAACATTTTAGCAAGAACACCACAGCATACCCAGATATACATCACTCCACTGTTGGAAAGTGTCAGGGCTCTGGGTGTAGCTCATACTTGCCGACTTCTTCAAACTCCTCTCCGGGAGAAGCCCGGAGAGGAGTAAGAGGGGGGCGGGAAGAGGCTATGTTTTGGGGGCTTAGCGAGGCTGACATCACTAAGCCCCGCCCCCATGACTGGCAGCTGCAACAATTTGCGGGTCCGTGGATGGTGGGAGGGGTTAAAATGCGGCGAAATGATGCGAATCGCATCATTTTAGCCCCGCCCCCTCCCCGCGGACCCGCGAAATTCAGGGATTTATACCGCGGGGAAGGGGAGAACCAGGGCTGTGAGGAAAATGCTGGAGACTTTCCCCCCTTTCCAGGGGGCCGAGAGGGGGACACGATTTGCGGGACCCTCCCGGCCATTCCGGGAGGGTAGGCAAGTATGGTGTAGCTGTTTTCAAATAGTTGGCCAAGTGTGACGGATTTGTTGGTGTATGTGTCTGCTAATTGTTTTATCACTTATCTTTATTACCTATCTAATGTTTAGTGTCCGTGTGTAACCAAAACACTGCCGTCTGCTGGCAGCGAGTGAAACTACATCTTATTCTTTTTCACACATACAGAAACACAGAGGTAATCACATGATAGCAGACTAGCTATGAAATCTATGGCTTCAAGTGGGACCACTAGAGGCCACTCGACAGACCAAACTACTCCTTTGTGTGCTTAAAGATGTCATATCAGAAAGTGAAAGCAATAATTGCAGGGACACTGATCTGTTTCAAACTTGTTGGATATGGACAGAGGGAGCTGTGAAGACAGAGATTGGAGGTAGCAGCAGATAGGGACTAAGGGAGAGTTGGAGAGTTTCAATGAGTTATAGTGGTTCTGGAAAGTATTCACAGCGCTTCACTTTTCCCACATTTTGTTATGTTATAATCTGATTCCAAAATGGAATACATTTTCCCCTCAAAATACTACACATAATACCCCATAATGACTTTCCCTCTATCCTTAATAGTCTCCCAGTTCCTGCCCGTGAAAAACAGTGCCCCCTCTCCACCAGCACATTGTCTTCTTCAACCCCCCCCCGGTGGCATATGATGTCAGATGCTGGGGGCAGGGACGAGTATGGCACGGTGAGCGCTAATTTGCTAGCCGCTGCAGTTTCCTGTTGGTCACCAATCATGGCTAGTGATGCTGAGTTATTTAAATATTGACAATTAGATTATATCACTAAAACGTGTGGGACCATGGTGGTATAGCAGTTAGTATTGTTACCTCACCAAGATGCGGCATTCTGTCTATATTCTGATTGCCCTCCCATTTTTTTGGGTTTCCTACAGATGCTAGTGTACTTCTTTTTTCCCACAATGTGAAATCACAATAGTAGTTAATCTGTTATACATGGATGCGAGGGTCCAGAACTCAGACGCCGGCATACCGATATAAGTGAATCCCCACAGGAGTAATATAAGTATACTTACTTTCCCCATGCATCCCCCAACCCCAACCATCCCTTCCCAAAGCCTAACCCTAACCCTCCACCCACAGTCTACCCCCTAACCCTCCCTACTGCCTAAACCTAACCCCCCGACCCTGCAGCCTAACCATAACCCCCCAACAGCCCACCTAGTGCCTAAACTTAACCCCCACCTCTTCCCTGGTTTAATCCTAAACTTCCCGTATACTAATGCTTGGCATCCCTGCAGTCGGGATTCTGGCGCCCACATCCTCATTGACTCCTGGCCGCAGTCAGGATGCCAGCATCTGTATTGTGAATACTGTTTAACGGACTGATGTGTGTGTGTTAGGGCGTATTAACAGATGATAATAATAATAATAATAATAATAATAATAATAATATATTATTACCTGTACAGGACTGTGTCATTTATTTAAAATAAATAATAAAATATTTTTGTAGTTAAAAAAAATAAAAAATAAAAAAAGATCTCGAAAACAAAAATAGTCTAACTTCAAAAGGTGCCTTACTCCCCTGCAAAATATGACCAATCACGCAATGAGAAGGCGTACATTTTTCACTTTCCCGCCTTCATTTCACCTATATTAGTTTTCGATCTGCGTAGTCAGACGCCATTTGCATGTCAGACTAGGAGGAGTTCCTTTCGGAAGAACTGCATTCTGGGTGAAAATATGGATCACATGACAGAACAGTGCATCACGGGACAAATATAATAATACTTTAAAATCAAAAATAAATTCAAAAACATAATTAAAAGTAAAGAAACTTGGAAAAATGAAAGAAACACATTTAAAGCAACAAATGAATATAAAAAATATGGAAAAATACAAATAATTTTTAACATGTGGCATGGTTCCGCGGCAGAAAAAAAGCGCAATCAAAATGGTGAAAGTCATCCAAAGAAAAAGCTAAAAAGCATCAAAAGTAAAAGAGTGAATAAGCGAAATCATACCAAAGTGAAATTTACACTGAGATTACGAATATGCGAAATGAAGAATTCATCAGTTTTCGCAGTAAAAGGTCGAAAGAAACGAAACATTTACAAAAAGCAACAATTAAGATTCAGATGAGAAAACAATGTGTGTATATGCGATAACAATTCAAAGCCAAAAAAGTAGAAGAGATTCCGCTAAAAAAAACCTTAACGCCCAACTCTGAATACCCCCCTTTTTGGTAGCTGTCATGTTTGCTCAAAGGGGCACAGGAACAAAGTAAATACTAATACATTTATACTTTATCTGAAAAATATACAGTTTAGCTGTTACTCACTATCAGTGCTGGCAGAGGCTGATTTCTTTAACTAGATTAAACATCGTGGTAGAAAATACAGGACAGATCAACATTTGTTATGGTGTTTATTTTATGTACCGTTGCTGTGAAGCAGAACATTGACAAATCTGTTTAACGTTGATTGATGTTGCTTAACTTGCACTGTCAAGCTAAAATTTACAACATTACTTAAAATTCTGTGCACAGGGCCATTGTTAATTAAATACCAGATTAATGATAAAATAAGCATTAGGACATTTTAAGAACTCTAAGCAAAAGCAAGATTAGTTTCAGTGGGAAACAAAAAAAGTTTAAAGTACACAGTCACTCAAGCTGAAATGAGAAAACATGAAGTGCTCTGTGTCTACTGAATGAGTATGTTTATGGATTTGTAAGCCAAGATGGTGGCATCTGATTGGATGCAAAAATGAAACCTTTCAATGGAAGGAGTTCAGCAGATAATTAAATATCAGATGCATGTGTCTTCTTTCAGATGGTATAAAAACACAATTAATAAAAACCATCATGGCTTGTCTCCTTGACATATTCCAGTTGTTGAACAAGAAAAAGAAAATAATGACAGCGCCTGAACTGCTGAGGCCTATCAAACACCTAAAGATTCCTGAATCTTTAACCATACAACAAATACAAAAAGTGGTGTTTGTGGATGGCGCTGCAGTCCCCTCTTAGTGGGGTGATGAAGTCCTATCACCAATGGGAAATAAATCCAAAATTCTTCTGTCCAGTCGTTTAAGAGGAATGTAAGACTGACCTGGGAGAATTTCCCTATGTGCATGTAACGGTTTCTTTAGATTTCTCTTGACCTCTGCATACACAATTAATAGCCAGACAGATAACATCCTGTTGATGGTATCTGTCTGGCTATTGATTGTGTATGCAGAGGTCAAGAGAAATTTAAAGAAACCGTTACATGCACATAGGGAAATTCTCCCAGGTCAGTCTTACATTCCTCTTAAACGACTGGACGGAAGAATTTTGGATTTATTTCCCATTGGTGATAGGACTTCATCACCCCACTAAGAGGGGACTGCAGCGCCATCCACAAACACCACTTTTTGTATATATTCCAGTTGTTGCTAAGCAACCTGGACACTGCATCTTTCTGCTTCAGTGTTACTAATGCTAGGGAACTGGAATGCCGGACAAGGTCAGTGGCGGCTGTAACCTACCAGCTAGTCTATGACTTGGCTATGTGTGTGACATCCCAGAAATGCATAAATATTATAATAAGTATGTAAAATGTATTTATTTGATGAAGATCCCTCACAGAGGGAACATATAGGGATTCAATCCCCTCATAGAGGGAGAGTTTAGTAATATATAAGAAACCCTTTCTGGAGGGGAGGTGGGTTAATCCCAAACTGTCTTGATGGAGAAAATTCACCACTACAAGGCTGCGGACTGTACCAATCTCCTGAAGGGAGAGGGGAGGCTGATAAGTGACAGTTAATCTGAAGGGAGCTAACAGGCAGAGTGAGAGCCACACAAGCCCAGGATGAGAGGGGTTAAAAAGCAGAGCTGCATGTGACAGTTTGAGCAGTTGCTGAGGAGAGAGACAGAGCAGGGGTGTGCACTGTCATGAGAGCTGCAGAGGCACCAAATGTGGCAAGAATTACCAAAAGGCGACTCCCGTTGATGCAGCACAGTTATCCAGTGTTTGTCCCCATCAGGAAGCAGCGCCATCCTGCTGGTCAAGAATCCCCTAGAGGTGCTTCAGAATTGGGCTGTGTCATAGGCCTGGCCTAGCTGATTGAGGCCGGTGGTGTGCAGTTACGCAGAGCCCCTCTAATCCACAAAACCAGTGAGTGAGTCAAGCCCCGGAAACCCCTGAAAGGCAATAGAGGTGGACCTGAAATTATTCCCTAGGGCTTAAGAACAGACTTGGGATAGAGAAGCAGACTTTGCAGCTTGATTATAGGGCCCCACAGGACATTCATTGCTAATTAAACTAGGAGATATAATACAGCAGCAGAAAGGATCTATAAACAGAGTTGTCAGTGCAAGAAACATTAAAAGTTAAACTCAGGATTATAACTGAATACAGGGAGAAGATTTGTTTATGTGCACATAATATCAATTTCAATTATCAAATTGCGCAATTTAGAGAAAAAGACTTGATTTTTAATGTTATACAGGTCGAGTATCCCGTATCCGAATATCCGTTATCCGAATTATTCCGAAATACGGACATTCCAGAAAGTGAAAAATTTTTTTTTTTTTGCTAAAAACTCACTGGGGACATTTGTAACAGCATCACTGGGGACATGATATGTAACTGCCAATATATATATGTGCAAGACAATGATTGCTTGGCATTCAAATTCAATATCTGAGATAGTACACACATTTTGTTTCACGTTTTGAAACCTTGTTTTTTGAACAATTAAAATATATTTGTGTGTATTTTATGTGGTAATAAAATATATTTGTGTGTATATTATGTGTTTATACAGCATAAATGCAAGATACTTCAAAATACATCATTGAAATATTAAAATATTCCGAAATACGGAATAATCCGTTATCCAAAATTCTCCTGGTCCCGAGCATTTTGGATAAGGGATACTTAACCTGTAGTAATATTGATATTTCAGTTATTTATTTTAATAATTTATGTAACATTTAAATATTGTAAAACTGAATTGTTGTAATATAATAAACCCTGTTACCCTTTATCTTAGCCTTTGTAGAATTACCTGAAAAGAAAGATCTGAGCTTATACTAGAGTGTTACAGTTTTGGCGTCACGAACAGGATCGAATATGAATGTGCAAGGAGGCAACCCCACCACAGATGAAAACAGGATCAGGATCCTTAATGACAAGATCGCTGAACTCACCCAAAGTCTCGCTGAGATAAAAAAAGAGCTAACAGACCTAAAACGGGAACGTGCAGTACCAACTAACCATTGTGATTCAAAAGGGAGGCCAATATGTCGAGGATGCAAACAAAGTGGTCATATCAAAAGGAATTTTCGACAACCCACGAGAAGAACGCAGAGAGTAGGTCCACCCTGGGAAAGAGGACCCAGAGATATAGGCTCAAACACAATAGTTCAGAACCAGATTAGCATATCTGGAGTAACATCTGTAAGCGATATTCAGCAATCCAGCCCAACAAAGATTTCAGGTCATGTTGTTTGGTTTAGTGTACCAAGTGGGTATGGATTTATAAAGCGAACTGACACCAAAAGAAGAGTCTATGTGCATTACACTGCCATTGAGAAGACCAACCCTGAAGAGTGCTTCAAGAGTCTGGGAAGTGGAGAAATAGTTGAGTTTGATTTGGCAAATGGAAAGAAGGGCATCAAAGCGATTAATGTAACAGGTCCTAATGGTGTTCCAGTGCAAGGCAACAAATATGTCACAAATCACAGCCACTACTGGCCTAGTCCACACTGTAGAGATTCTCCACACACCTGTCAACAGGATATTCGACACAATGGAGGTGGAGAGGAACCAGGAGAAGGTCACAGTGCAGAAGAAAGTACTAATCCTCAGCGGCCTTATTGCCACATGAGAACAGATGAATCTGGACAACAACAACATGATTTTCCTGAGCAAAGTTAATTGGTGGAACAAACAGACAAACAAACTGGAGAAACAGAATGAGACAGTGCAGCAAAGCCTGCAGAATGTGGTCAAACAGCAACCGCCTCCAGAAGTGGTTTGTGACAGTAAATTAAAAGTTGAAGACATCGATTTCAGTATGTTCAACCCAAGTCAAGCAGATTCAAGCACATCTGATTAAGAAAAAGACACAGAAGAAGTGATTTGTGTGGCTGTGGGATTGGGAACCCTTAGACCCAATTCCCCAGATTCTGTTGTGTCAAACTCTAAATCTAAGGTTCCTGAAGAATACCGTAGCATAGCTAAAGATTCAGAGACAAATTTTCTTCCAGACTGGTATCACTCAGACCTCAAGTTCACCACAATAACCTCAGAGGAGATAAAACTGATATACCAGCAGGCTTTGAAGAGGTCTAAGGTATATAACCAAGGTACCTAACGTAGGCAGCGTAGATATTAGCCAGGTGTAGAGTGTAATTTGTTATCTGATATATTGTTGGTCTAGAATATTAGTTTCGCGGAAATTGAAGATGAAAATGTAAATATTGTATTAAACAATTTTAATGTTTTATGTCATTTTTGATGAAATGCGTGAGGACACGCATATTTCTAGAGGAGAAACATGTGACATCCCAGAAATGCATAAATATTATAAGTATGTAAAATGTATTTATTTGATGAAGATCCCTCACAGAGGGAACATATAGGGATTCAATCCCCTCATAGAGGGAGAGTTTAGTTATATATAAGAAACCCTTTCTGGAGGGGAGGTGGGTTAATCCCAAACTGTCTGATGGAGAAACTTCACCACTACAAGGCTGCGGACTGTACCAATCTCCTGAAGGGAGAGGGGAGGCTGATAAGTGACAGTTAATCTAAAGGGAGAGGGGTTAAAAAGCAGAGCTGCATGTGACAGTTTGAGCAGTTGCTAAGGAGAGAGACAGAGCAGGGTGTGCACTGTCATGAGAGCTGCAGAGGCACTAAATGTGGCAAGAATTACCAAAAGTCGACTCCCGTTGACGCAGCACATTTGTTTGTCCCCATCAGGAAGCAGCGCCATCCTGCTGGTCAAGAATCCCCTAGAGGTGCTTTAGAATTGGGCTGTGTCATAGGCCTGGCCTAGCTGATTGAGGCCGGTGGTGTGCAGTTACGCAGAGCCCCTCTAATCCACAAAACCAGTGAGTGAGTCAAGCCCCGGAAACCCCTGAAAGGCAATAGAGGTGGACCCTAGGGCTTAAGAACAGACTTGGGATAGAGAAGCAGACTTTGCAGCTTGATTATAGGGCCCCACAGGACATTCGTTGCTAATTAAACTAGGAGATATAATACAGCAGCAGGCAAGAGCAGCAGAAAGGATCTATAAACAGAGTTGTCAGTGCAAGAAACATTACAAGTTAAAACTCAGGATTATAACTGAATACAAGGAGAAGATTTGTTTATGTGCACATAATATCAATTTCCCTTAAGAGCTAAATTGCGCAATTTAGAGAAAAAGACTTGATTTTTAATGTTATAGCAATATTGATATTTCAGTTATTTATTTGAATAATTTATGTAACATTTAAATATTGTAAAACTGAATTGTTGTAATATAATAAACCCTGTTAACCTTTATCTTAGCCTTTGTAAAATTACCTGAAAAGAAAGATCTGAGCTAATACTAGAGCAGTGGTTCCCAAACTGTGCGCCTAGGCTCCCAGGGGTGCCTCAGAGCACTTGCAGGGGTGCCTCAGAGCACTTGCAGGGGTGCCTCAGGTTGGTGGCCAGAACCAATTCAAATTGTTTATGGTCAATGTAATGGGCAAAATCAGTGCTCGTGGCTTTCAAGTATAAAATACTGTATGCGTATAAACAGAAGTGAATCATGTTCCTTACCACATACTGTAACTGGACCTACTGTAAGGATGACATTTAAGCACAACTTACTTAATTTACAGTAATTGTTATTATTTTTTATTCTTGGTAACAAACTTTTGGGTGCCCTGAAAAATATTCTGATACTCTTGGGGTGCCGTGATTCAAAAAAGTTTGGGAACCACTGTACTACAGTGGGAAAAAAGATTTTTAGGGAACCACCTGCGCTCACACGGAACAAGCTGCTAGGGGATCACACAAAAAGGGCTACCAAACCCCAAATTACATATACAACACGACAAAAGAGTTGATCCCCACAGCGCTAATTCACAGGATCCTTTTTCAAACTGTCTTGTCTTCTCTCGGCCTTTAGAACCTCCAAAGGTGGTTATTCGAGACACCGGAAAAAGAGAAAACAGTCTCCTAATTATCGTCAGCCTGTAATGATACGTCAGTGACCCAATTGGACACTTCTCAAACTCACCTAGACCAGCTAGGAGAGGTTCACATAAAGGTATCTTTCAATGGAACATCTGATGAAAGGCACAATCGGAAATAGACTCACCTAGGGACAAAGCCCTATGTACATCCAAAGGTTTCTTTAGTTGATGGAAATAGGCACCGGGATACACGACTTATTCAAAGTAAAAAAGTCACATTTATTGTATAAAACAGGATACTCCAGAAATAGCCAGAATACAGCCACGTCAAAAAACCCTCATCCGGAGTGGGGGCCAATTCGAGGCTGTAAGTCCATAGATGTTACAAAAGCAAATATCCTGGAGTCCTGAATAAAATCTTGCAGCAAACACCAACGCGTTTCGAACCTTGTTGGTCCTTCCTCAGGGTGTAGACAAACCAAAATAAGGTCCTGGGGGGGTTTATATACCCTAAAGCCTCCAGGCCTAACATAAAACCCGGCACATTCCACATCATTCCATTCCTCACTAGACCTATTTCCAACATGAAAAATCCTACAGTAATCCTAAAAACACTTTATTAACAATAGTATCAAAAGAGAAAATCTAGATAATTTATAAAATAGCACATCAGATGCAGTATACCCGCCATAAACTTTAAATCATAGCCATCCGGATTTTCGTATGTGTCCATGTCATTGTACAATTGCGGATCCCTACTTCCGGAGACAGACGCAGCTTCCGCTCGAGTGGAACGCATATGCGCTTCACCCGCTTCAGCCGTCACTTCCGCCGGATCTATCGCGGAATCCCTCCGGCTGAGCACACATGTATCAGCGCTGTCACAGGCAGGCGGCTTGTACTTCCGCTCGTTGAAACGCATCTGCGTGACACCATGTATCTCACATCCCTTCCGGCTTGCAAATTTCAGCCTCTGAAGCGCAAACAGCGTGGTTGTCATGGATACCCTTATGATCTTCCGGTATCCATGGGACAGAGCACATCTGTTCCATGCCGAATTATAACCTTACGTAACGACAATGTGGCGGTCATAATTTCCATATGCAAGAATATACAAAAAAGAAAGGTATTAGTCACAGTATATCAACCGCAATAGTCTGATAATACATATTACAGGAGAAAACATTTTAATTCAAAATCGGCGTTTAAGCCACGGGGACCAGAGTTTTCAAATTATAGATGAGACGCATCTCCATTTGGGATAGTTTGACATCCCTGTCATCCTTTCTCCAATTGGGATTTATAGTTCTAATGCCACAAAATGCTGTTATTTGACTGGGATCACTCCCATGATAGTTCATAAAATGTTGTGACACATTGTGAGTCTCCACCCCCTTCCTGATGTTTCTCACATGCTCTGCTAAACGTATTTTTAAAGCTCTAGTTGTTTTTCCAATATACTGTTTATTACAGGAGCACCGCAACAGGTAAATACAATACTTGGAATCGCATGTGATAAAGTCTCTGATAGTGAAGGTCTCTCCTGTATGACAAGATTCGTACCCCATAATTTTACTACTATCAGATTTGCATATCTTACACATACTACAGGTCCCGCACCTATAAAAACCCTTTGATTTAATATTATTTCTGTTATTTGGTATATTAATGGCGCTCCTCACCACCATGTTGCGGATTTTTTCCGCCCTCCTATATATGAATTTGGGTGCTGGTCCTATATGTTTGGCCAACAGGGGATCTTTATTCAATATGCCCCAATGTCGCTTTATTATCTGTTCGATCTGCTTATGCTGTGTGCTGAACTTAGTGATAAAAGGCACTCCCATTTTTAGGTCTTTTTTCTTTCTAGTGGATTTGTTAATGGCTTCCAATCTATTAAGTTCAGCCCCTTCCCTTAGGGCAGCTTCCACCATCTCTGGATTATAACCCTTTGCAAGAAACTGGGATTTAAGGGTATTTGCCTTCTCATTGTATGTCAACAAATCAGTACAGTTCCTCCTTACTCTGAAGAACTGACTCTTTGGTACGCTTTTCTTCCAGTTGTCATGGTGATTACTCTCATAGGGAATGAAGGAATTACAGTCTGTACCTTTTACATAATTCTTGGTTTTCACTATGTTATTCTCTATATAAATTGAGAGATCCAAGAAGTGTACCTCTTTTTCACTTTTATCAAACGTAAGTTTGATGGACAGATCGTTCCCATTGAGCAGTTGGGAGAAAGTTTCCAGTGAGGATTCATCACCCCTCCAGACGAACAAAATGTCGTCAATGTACCGGGACCACGACACCAAGCTGGCACCAAACGGGTGGCCACTCCAGACGGAGGTAGCCTCCCACCATGCCATAAACAAATAAGCATAGCTTGGTGCCAGCCTGGTGCCCATCGCAGTCCCGGTCAGTTACGCAGAGCCCCTCTAATCCACAAAACCAGTTAGTGAGTCAAGCCCCGGAAACCCCTGAAAGGCAATAGAGGTGGACCCTAGGGCTTAAGAACAGACTTGGGATAGAGAAGCAGACTTTGCAGCTTGATTATAGGGCCCCACAGGACATTCGTTGCTAATTAAACTAGGAGATATAATACAGCAGCAGGCAAGAGCAGCAGAAAGGATCTATAAACAGAGTTGTCAGTGCAAGAAACATTACAAGTTAAAACTCAGGATTATAACTGAATACAAGGAGAAGATTTGTTTATGTGCACATAATATCAATTTCCCTTAAGAGCTAAATTGCGCAATTTAGAGAAAAAGACTTGATTTTTAATGGAGATTTGGTGGATTTCTGAAACTTGCGCTGACTGTGTGCAGCAAGTCTCCTTAATTGGGGTTAACGCCCAACCCCAGAGAACAATGGTAAAGAAGATAGATATTTAAAATATCTATCTTCTTTAACTTGATTTTAAATGTTATAGCAATATTGATATTTCAGTTATTTATTTGAATAATTAATGTAACATTTAAATATTGTAAAACTGAATTGTTGTAATATAATAAACCCTGTTAACCTTTATCGTAGCCTTTGTAAACTTACCTGAAAAGAAAGATCTGAGCTTATACTAGAGCAGTGGTTCCCAAACTGTGCGCCTAGGCTCCCAGGGGTGCCTCAGAGCACTTGCAGGGGTGCCTCAGAGCACTTGCAGGGGTGCCTCAGGTTGGTGGCCAGAACCAATTCTAATTGTTTATGGTCAATGTAATGGGCAAAATCAGTGCTCGTGGCTTTCAAGTATAAAATACTGTATGCGTATAAACAGAAGTGAATCATGTTCCTTACCACATACTGTAACTGGACCTACTGTAAGGATGACATTTAAGCACAACTTACTTAATTTACAGTAATTATTATTATTTTTTATTCTTGGTAACAAACTTTTGGGTGCCCTGAAAAATATTCTGATACTCTTGGGGTGCCGTGATTCAAAAAAGTTTGGGACCACTGTACTACAGTGTTACATGTGCAGCTGCTGCCAAGCATGAGCTAAGGGAGTTAGCCAGGCCTGATTGCTGAGCTACTAATTTGTAGGTGTTTGAAAAACTTGCAAAAATATTGCAGTCCTGCAATTAGCTGTAAACCATTCACAACTGCTCATCATCTTTTTTTTCCCGTAGTGCGCATACTGTGCCAGTGTGATAGACAGGCTGATCGGGGGTTGGGGTGGCTAATCCTGGGATCTGGCCCCTAAATTTCTGGGATTTCAATCCCGGGATTGGAGTTTCCAATCCTGGGATTTTGGGATTAGATATGCATGCGTAGTCTAATGCCAGGCAGCATCTGAGCACCCGCTTAGACACTGCCTGGCTTCTCTCGTTACTGGCTGTGCAGCTCTGCGCACCTCCAACCCAACTCCCTTCAGCACTGCACCACCCGCCCGGCTCCCGGCCACACTGCCATTCCAGTAATCCCGGTATTCAGCATTTTTAAATCCCGTTTCCTGGGATTTAAAAAATGCCCTGGAGTGGTTTACACCCAACCTGAAAATGCCTGGGAACGCCTGCGTTTTCCATGGCACTCCCAGTAAACAGATAGTTACCATCCTCAAATTATGGCTTCATGTCAATCAACTTGCTTACTTTCAGTGATTAAAAAAGGCACTGGATTTTATTGCTGTGCGATCAGGTCTGGATAACCTCTTTAGTTAGGGAATGAAGTTTTCCCAGAGAAGCCATTTTTTGGAGCCTGCAGAGTTTTGTACATTCATGATAAACTTAAGACATACATATTTAAATTGAGCACAGTATTTGAAAAAAAAAAGACAAAAAAATACTTTTCCTTGGTGTTAGCATATTAGTATTTGAAAAGACATTTTTGAATTTATAACTAAATGCATCTTCTTGCAATATATGCAAACCAAAAAACGTAGTACAGTTTGATTCTCAAGGGGCTGTTTGATAACACAAGCTTTTCAGCTTATTGGAAATGCCAATGGTTGATTCAGCAGTGTAAGTACCACCTCCGGCTCCCTAATTGCTGTACAGCTACAGTATACAGTACCAACTACTAACATTATAGATCATTTAATGTGTCAGGTAAAACCAAAATTCAGGTATTTGGAATCTGCAGTGTTTCAATAGAATGCTCTGTGTATTGTGTAATTTGGTACTTATGTACTAACTGGGCTGCCGATTTTGAAATCGGGTCCATCGCATCGCATCCGACCATATCGCATGCGATGCGATGACCCGATTTTTCCATAGGATTCAATGTTAAAATGGACTGAGTCCATTTTAACATGGAATTCAATGGGAAAAGGGGTCCTTTTCATACCCCTACTATCCAAGTGGGCATGGAGCTGGATATAAACCTGTGGCGAGCGTAGCGAGCCACCGAGCCCGAAGCATGGCGAGCGTAGCGAGCCCCGCGAGGGGACACAGAATACCGTTCCCTTTGCGGGGCTCGCTTCGCTCGCCACGCTTCGGGCTCAGGTTTATATCCAACTCCATGCCCACTTGGATAGTAGGGGTATGAAAAGGACCCCTTTTTCCCATTGAATTCCATGTTAAAATGGACTCAGTCCATTTATAACATTGAATCCTATGGAAAAATCGGGTCATTGCATCGCATTGCATGCAATATGGTCGTATGCGATGCGATGCGATATAGCATCGCATCGCATCTGATTGTATGCCTTAAGTTAAGGCATACAATCAAAAAATCGGCAGCCCAGATAATACATAAGTACCTGTAATTTTGCTACAAATGCTTTAAAAAAAAAAAAATATTCACCATAATAGTATCTGAACTATCGCACCGTGTTATTTTTGCAGCAAAGCTCTTTATGCACCTAATGTAGACTCCCTAATGTTTATATTTCCAAGCCAATGACTCTGTTTACAGTTCAGTATACAAAGTATGTCATATTTCCTTGTCCCACTGGGTAATTAAACTCTCATCTGCCAGATCTGTTTTGATTATACGTACCATTAGTTTTACCTCCTGCTGGGACTCCTGGAAGATCTTTGTTCTACTGGAATACTGGAATACATTGCAACATCTATGGACAGTGTAATGGTTAGCATTACTGCCTCACAACACTGAGGTCATGGGTTCAATTCTCACCATGGCCCTAACTGTGTGGAGCTTGTATATTCTCCCCATGTTTGCGTAGGCTACTTCTGAGTTCTCTGGTTTCCTCCCACGTTCCAAAAATATACTGCTAGGTTAATAGACTCCAGACACAAAATAAACCTAGTGTGGGATGGGATGGGATGGGATGACTAGATGGTCCAAACGGTGTTCATTTTCTGTCAAATTCTATGATCGTTATTAGGTTATCATTCTCACTGGTGGGCTATTCAATTAGCCCTGACAATCCAGCACATTCTGGTGCTTATGGATTTTGTTTCACCTACCTCAGGAGGCGGATCAAAATTCCCCGGAAAACCTCCCCATTTTTCCATGGAAAAGGGGCTGTATTTAGTGAAAACACACAGGTTTCCCTGAACCTGTGTGTTTTCAGGCAATTTTTATCAGGTGGCCAAATTGGATAGCCTGAAAATAAAGTCATTGGAACATTGATTTCTTTGGGGGTAAATAAAATACAAGACATGGATGAGTGGATCAGAAATAAGGAAAGAAAAACATGTGCAAGATTAAATATTGATGGCTTCTGCTCAGTACATCTATCTTAAGAATATATTTTCTAATGCAGAGAAACAATGTATATATATATATATATATATATATATATATACAGTGGTCGAAGTGGAAATTTTGAAGTGGGGGTATGGAAATTTTGAAGTGGGGGTATGGAAAAGTAAAGAGTGAATATAGTGCGCACCTTCGGACACCCCCCTGTCCATCAACGTCCCCTGCCAGACTGCCCCGTTGTACAGGGGTATTACAAAAGCACAATATGCGCTGCTGAGTGATCAGAGAGCATCCTGAGGGGGGAAAAAAAGTTTTTTTTTTTAATCTTCAGATTAAAGTGGCGGTATGGTATACCCCCGTATACCGCCCCACTTCGACCACTGTATATATATATATGTATAATGTAACCCCCCCCCCCCAAGTTGTTGTGGTCCTTTAATTGCAAGTAATAATCATAATAATAATAATAATAATAATAATAATAGTAATTGTATTTATTTAGCTATCTGCAATTGGACTCAACAAATATAATGACTGTAATACAGTACAGGAATAAGGAAGTACAGAAAAGCTTTTCAGATAATATACTTAAAGGAATTACGAAAATTCTTGAGTAAACAGGAAAGTCTTGAGTCTGTATTTGTAGGATTCTAGAGTGGGCGGGAGGGGGTCTCTCGAACAGTACGGGGAAGTGAGTTCCATAGTGTCAGAACTGCATGGCTAAAAGCTTGACCCAGAGATGAATAACGGGTGATTCTAGTTACTGCTAAAAATCCTTCATCTACAGATTGTATGCAATAACATGCACTTCACTTTATTTAATCATATAAGTAGGGAAATGTCTTTATGCTGCTGAAAACACAGATAATACACAGATTAATTTACGCAGTACAAAAGCTTGGATATAATGCGTTGCTGCTTTTTCTCTTTCAGATTTCTGACTTTGGTCTCTCTAAATGGAAAGAAAATTCCACTCACAAGGAATATATAGAAAGGTCAGCCATCAAAGGAACCCTGAATTACATTCCTCCAGAGATGTTCTTACAGAGTAGCCGAGTGGCTGGGACTAAATATGATGTGTACAGGTAAGATGAGCTATATAAAACCTATGGCAAGAGAGTGAGGTCTGCAACAGTCCAGTTATTGAAGATTCATTGGAGCCAAGTTCAGAAGCATTGTGTTATCTCACCTCTTAGTAACTTTTTCACAATCCTGTGTATTGGGCCCCTTTCACACACTCCGGCTCCTGCTGGGTGGCGAAACCCCGCATGGACAAAAGCCGTGCCCAGTAGTTAATAATGGACACAATTGTGTCCATTCACACGGGACAGTCACAGCCCGGCCGCCCAGTTGCAGCCAGCTGTCACCAATGGAAGGGACGGCTGCTGGGCTGTGGCCATCCCCACCATTGTAAACTGCTGTTGGCCGTGCAGGGTTTCGCCACCTGGCAGGAGCCGGAGAGTGTGAAATCACAGTAAACCGAAAAATACAAGATAACGTGACCTATTGTTGAAGAGTATCCAAAAGTGCATTAACCATATATTATCCTTGTACTCATCAATGTATCATGACAGAGATTTTTTTTTTTTATCACTCTTTAAAATCTCTTACATTCCGAGGTACCAAAAATTCCAAGTGGCTTTGTTTATGTCTGTTAAAAATTATCCTTGCTTGGCAATTAAGAACGATATGTTCCTTAAGGTATTATGCATTGACTTGTTGACCTACAGTACTTCCTGAAGACAGACTACACGTAGTGGTCCTTTCATAAATCTACTGGCGCCCTCTAGTGGATGTTTGATTACAGTATGTATGAGCATAGGCACAGCTGTGCAAAATGGCATCATTGGCATCTTCCAATTATGTCAGAAATGGGCAGCACAAACACTGGACTGATACAGCACACTTATCAGCACCCCTAAACTAATAAGGCACACCTAACAGCACCCCTGGACTAATATGGTATACAATACAGCACCCGTAGAGTTATACAGCACACTTTTTTATTTTTTTTTAAATAAAGCAGTCCCCTTAGTGGTGCCACTTAGTAGTGTCCCTTAGTAGGACACGTCCGTTCTGTCTGAGATCCACATCCGGAATGAAGATGGCATCGATCACCAGGACTTATATACAGTCCATATCTCGTGAGAATTCGGCAGCGTGATGATTATGTTGAGCCTCACTTTGGATCCAGAAAATGGCGCCTAGGATCTAGCCATCATCAAGCTGGCTTCGGATCAGATGCATCATGCTCCTGAAAGAAGGGAGAGAGGGTAATAATTACCCGGGCCTTGGTCTGATGGAGGGACTCAATGGGGCCCTCTGTTACCTGGCAAAAGAAGCTGCAGTAACTCTTATCAACCCAGCACATGCTACTGTGTTTTGGGCTGCAGTATGGTTCAGAGGTCCTGGATTTCAAGTGCTATTTTCTTCTTTATTTTATTCTTGGGGTGCATAGCCATGCCTTCCTTAATTAGGCCACACTGCCTGAAAAATACCTGAGTCAAACCAGGCTCTGTACTCTACTGCCTTTTAAGGGATACCCATATATGCAGATATCCATGTAGAACTACAGTATATTAGTATTAATTTACATTACTCCCGAGGATGCTAACTGAAATGGACTGTATGTCCATACAGTATGTCCTTATGTTCTAGTACTTAGACAGGCAATAGATCAGGCCTGGCCAACCTGTGGCTCTCCAGATGTTGTCAAACTACAAATCCCATCATGCCTTGCCACAGTTTTGCTATAAGGGAGTGTTAAAACTGTGACAAGGCGTGCTGGGATTTGTAGTTTGGCAACAACTGGAGAGCCACAGGTTAACCTGTCCTGCAATAGATTATACACACTCCACAATTTCAGGGAACCCAGTACATGGACCTTTACGCATTTTATTGTTTCTACCAGTGTGAAAGGGTTTGTAGATTTTTCTTTTTCAATCACTGTTGTTTTGAAAGTTTTGCAACTTATTAACTATTTTAAATAAGAACTGCTGCAAATGGAGGAAGAAAACTGTAGCTTGCAAACATGGAGTCTGTACTGTATGTCTGTTTTGTTTGTCTTTCAGTTACTCAATTGTTATCTGGGAGGTCCTGACTGAGAAGAAACCTTTTGCAGGTACAGTAAATAATAATTTTTATGCTTTTTAAGCTACAGTAATTACAGTTTTATTCAATGTTTAAGCATACCGGCAACTAGAGTGTACATAAATACACAGTGAACATAAATGCACAGTAAAAGTTATTATCACAGTATAAAATATAGCTTTGAAACCACTGTGCAAACCATAATAAAGTATATCAAGGGTTTTAACAAGGTACAGGTGGGAGACATTCTTCACAGAAGAAGAGGAGCAGCAGAACACGAAGACATGCACTGACACTAGAGGGAGGAAGATTCAGGGGAAATGTGAGGAAGAATTACTTCACAGAAAGAGTAGTAGATAAGTGGAATAGCCTCCCATCAGAGGTGGTAGACGCAAATACAGTAGTACAATTTAAACATGCTTGGGATAGGCATATTGATATCCTTACAACAAAAATAAGGATCAAATATGGTTTGAGGTAACATGTTTAAAAAAGGGGCAGAGTAAGTATGTGGGCCAAGTATGTTTCATTATGTTTCATCTACACATTTGAGTGATACTAATAATTGATTTATTTTCTTATATTACAGATGTAGCGCCGCTCATTCAGTGCTGGGGTTTGCCAGACCACTCCCACTGGTGAGCAGACGCTACATCTGACTGGGACACGCATACCAGTTTCCTGTTGGCAGGGGACGGAAACCCTGCCCATCTCCGCTTCAGGGAGACAGGAAGGGTTAGGTGGAGGAGCGGGGAGTTGAGGGGACATGTTGGGGACCGTCGGCAAGGCAGCGGGTACCCAGGGGGTAGTTCCGTTGTAAGGGGATGCATGTGTGTCCCCTTCCGGCGGCTGGGGAATCTACCACCATATCAGCCTGAATGAAGGGCGCTCCATCTGTAATTCTGCCTTCTTGGGGATTAGCCAACTACTGTAGGATAACTAGTGACTAACAATCCTATTCTAAATGAGCTGTATGGTAGCCGTTACTATGGTACTCTGCATGCTACTCTCTAACAGCCATGAGGGTATATCAGAGTGATATTTATGTTTTTCCTTCAGTTCCTTAGTATATGTGAAAAAGAGTAAAAGTCATTGGTCAATAATTTGTATTGATATTTACAGTATACTGAAAAATTAATCACTCTTTTAGTTCTTATTTGTATTTTGAATAGTGTCTAAGCTTATGTGAACACATGTATGCTTAAAATCACCAATTTGTGATACATAACTACCTCAGAACTTATTAATAGGCTCCTAGACTCCCCCCCCCCTATACTGTGTGTATATATATATACACACACACACATATATATATATATATATATATATATATATGCGAAGAAACAGGAGACAAGCGCACAATGAGCGGTAAAATTCAATTCACTTTTATAAAATATATCAGCTCACGTACATGTAAGTTTAAAGATAACAGCCTGCCAGCATATCATAATAAAGAGCGGGTCGTCATCTCACACAAAACCACCGTAGCCGCAGTGCTCCCAGCATCTCGTCGGTCCGATTTCCCGGCTCCACCAATGTGTCACAGCAGTAACTCGCCCAACCGGTTTCGTTGCTTATTGGACTTCGTCATTGTGCGCTTGTCTCCTGTTTCTTCGCATGTACCTTGGGACCGTGGAATCGGTCATTTCGGAGGAGAGCTGCACCGTACTAAAAACTTGAAATAAGTGATTTACTAAGGACTAGCGCAGCCTGCTTGTTTTCCTATATATATATATATATATATATATATATATATATATATATATAGATAGATAGATAGATAGATATATAGATGAACAAGTCTGCCAGGCACTCAGTGTACTGTGTACAACTTTGAAGGGTGCTCAATCCTCCCAACAGGGATACAGATACATACAGGTAATGATCGGCACTCCTCACAACCAGACATGATAAAGGGTTTAACACCCGAAACGTTGACCAGACTTCCACTGTATTGGACATTGCTTATTTTGAATTGCAAGCTGGTTGTGAGGAGTGCTGATCATTACCTGTATGTATATATATATAGATATATATATATACTAGGTGATTCATCGCGCCCTACGGGCGCTCTTCACACCGTTGTAAGGGGCTGCGCCCCCTTAATTTGTGAACGTTTGTATATGAGAAATATGGTTAGAATTGTATGAAAGATGCCCTGTATTGCAACTTAGGTGTCCGCGAATCGCGGGAGGGGGGGTCGCGGAGGGTGCCGCGAATTGCAGGAGGGGGGGTCGCGGGGGGTGCCGCGAATTGCAGGAGGGGGGGGGTTGTGGGGGGGTGGATGCTGCGAATCGCGGGAGGGGAGGGATTGCAGAGAATCGCGGGAGGGGGGTCGCGGGGTGGGTTGCCGCAAATCGCGGGAGGGGGGTTACGGGGGCGGGGGTTGCGGCGAATCATGGTAGGGGGGGTCGCAGGGGGTGTGCCGTGTATCACGGGAGGGGGGGTCACGGGGTGGGGTGCCGAGAATCGCGGGGGTGTGTGTGTGTGCCGTGAATCGCGGGAGTGGGGGTTGCGGGGGGGTGGGGGGGGGTGTGACATGAATCGCCACAAGAAAAAATCAACACAGAAAGGTCAACACATGTAAATGTTGACATAAGTGTGGCACTTCATTGGTGTCCATGTCGACACATGAGAATGAATATGAAAACATTCAAAAAATGAAAAAAAAAAACACTTAAAAAACTCATGTCAACCTTTTTCATTGTCGACCATAGCCATGTCAGTGTTTTCCATGTGCAATTTAATTCTGGAGCTGCCGCGAATTGCGGGAGGGGGGGTCGCGGGGGTGGGTGCCGCGAATCGCGGGAGGGGGGGTTACGGGGCGGGGGTTGCGGCGAATCATGGGAGGGGGGGTCGCGGGGGTGTGCCGTGAATCACGGGGGAGGTGTGTGTGTGTGTGCCGTGAATCGCGGGAGTGGGGGTTGTGGGGGGGGGGGGTGGGGGGGTGTGACGCAAATCGCCACAAGAAAAAATCAACACAGAAAGGTCAACACATGTAAATGTTGACATAAGTGTGCCACTTCATTGGTGTCCATGTTGACACATGACAATGAATATGAAAACATTCAAAAAATGAAATAAATCTTCAAAAACTCATGTCAACCTTTTTCATTGTCGACCATAGCCGTGCCAGTGTTTTGCATGTGCCATTTAATCCTGGGGCTGCCGCGAATCGCGGGGGGTGCTGCGATTTGCGGGAGGGGGGGTTCCGGGGGGTGGGTGCCGCGAATCGCGGGAGAGCGGGGTTCATGGGGGTTCCGGCGGGGGGTTGCCGCGAATTGCGGGGGGGTGCCGGGGTGCCGCGAATCGCCGGAGGGGGGGTTGCGGGGGGTGTGACGCGAATCGCCACAAGAAAAAAATCAACACAGAAAGGTCAACACATGTAAATGTTGACATAAGTGTGGCACTTCATTGGTGTCCATGTCGACACATGAGAATGAATATGAAAATATTCAAAAAATGACAAAAAAACTTCAAAAACTCATGTCAACCTTTTTCATTGTCGACCATAGCCATGTCAGTGTTTTCCATGTGCAATTTAATTCTGGAGCTGCCGCGAATCACGGGGGGGTGCCGCGAATTGCGGGAGGGGGGGTCGCGGGGTGGGTGCCGCGAATCGCGGGCGGGCGGGGTTCACAAGGGTTCCGGTGGGGGGTTGCCGCGAATTGCGGGAGGTGGGGGGTCACGGGGGGTGCCGCGAATCGCGGGAGGGGGGGTTGCGGGGGGGTGTGACGCGAATCGCCACAAGAAAAAATCAACACAGAAAGGTCAACACATGTAAATGTTGACATAAGTGTGCCACTTCATTGGTGTCCATGTCGACACATGACAATGAATATGAAAAAATTAAAAAAAATAAAAATAAATCTTCAAAAACTCATGTCAACCTTTTTCATTGTCGACCATAGCCATGTCAGTGTTTTGCATGTGCCATTTAATCCTGGGGCTGCTGCGAATTGCGGGGGGGGGGGTGCCGTGAATCGCGGGAGGGGGGTCGCAGGGGGGGTGCCGCCAATCGTGCAAGGGGGGGTCGCAGGGGGGTTCTTTTTGCCGCGAATCGCGGGAGGGAGGTCGCGGGGGGGTGTTTTTTCCGCGAACCGGGGGGGGGTCACGGGGGAGGGTTTGCCGCGATTCGCGGGAGGGGGGGGTCGCGGGGTGGTGGTTATGCCGCGAATTGCGGGAGGGGTCGTGGGGGGGTTCTTTTTGCAGCGAATCGCGGGAGGGGGGGTCGCAGGGGTGTTTTTGCTGCGAATCGCGGTAGGGGGGGTCGCGGGGGAGCGGGTGTTTTTGCCGCGAATCGCGGGAGGGGGGGGGCGCGCGGGAGGGGAGGTTTTGCCGCAAATCGCGGGAGGGGGGCGCTCACCTGGTGGCTGTGGAGTAGCAGTGCTGGGCAACATGGGAAGGCAGTGGGTGTCTGGCACTGTCTGTGGGCTCACTGGGCTGGTTCTCTGTCACATACCTCCCAACATGACCCTCTCCAGGAGGGACACAATGCTCTGTTTCTAGACTTCCCCTTAATGTATGATTGCCATCACCTGTTTTAAACAGGTTAATTTCTCAGAAAGGTGTTCAGCACAGATGAAGGCAATCACACATTAAGAGGAAAGTCCAGGAACAGAGCGTTATAGACACAGACACCCACTTTGAGTGACAGATGTAGCCAAATATATAGGAGATATATATATATATATCTATATAGATATATATATATATATATATATATATATGGATTCGGTATGAAATCCCGACGGTCAAAATCCCGAATGGGTCAAAATACCGACAAGGACAAAATCCAGACATTTAAAATCCCGACAAGGACAAAATCCCGGCATTTAAAATCCTGACAAGGTCAAAATACCGACATATACAATGTACAGGTGAAACATTCAACATGACTTTGTGTCAACAGGTCGCGAGATCGACCTGGTTTTTTCAGTTTTTTTTACCCGAATGTCGACACGGTCGACATGGACACAGTTGAAAGTGAACCGCAGCCGCAACCACAGCAACCACGGGATTTTAAATGTACACAGTTGGAAGTGAACCGCAGCCCCTCGCAGCGCTCAGTTCGCTCGCTATGATTCGGGCACGGTGCCTTGCTGTGCTTGGCACACTATTTTATTTTACCACCACACCCTAGTGGATGGTAGGGCATGAAATACCGCCTGTCGGCACATGTCGGCTCAAAACAGTGAAAAATCTCATGTCGACCTTTTGACTGTCGACCTAGACATTGTCGAACGTATGACCCGTCGAACTAATGACCTTTTGACCTAGAACCATGTTGACCTTTTCACATTCTTTGAAAATTCTTTTGACATGTTGACCTAGACCCATGTCGACATCCATCCACAGCCTTGCATTCAGGGACAAAATCATTTGAATCAAATAATTTCCAGGCACTCCCAGATGCAAGACACCTCTCTGGTGTCTTACATCTGCAGGCGCCCTGTACGGAAAGAGGGTGGGCAGCTGACATCTGCTTACATCAGCTGCTCACCCCCTTCACCCACGTTACCAGCCCAATCGCATGGGAATGCCCAGCACTTTTATAGGAACACCCATGGAACAATGGGCGTTCCTGTTGGCTCAGCCCCTCGCCACCACCCCACACCCCCTGCTCGCACTGCTAGGTGAGAATGGGACGGCGAACAAGCAGTTTGCAGCACCTGTTCTCACCAAGCGACTGCACATGTGCATAAAAGTATGTCGCTCCCCATTGCTCCCCTGCGCTAACACACAAGGGAGCGTGGTAATTAGAATCACCCCCAAAGTGTAGTAATGATACATTGTATTCTCTATGTCTCCAGGTAGCAGCATGATGACTGTTATAGTAAAGGTTGCAGCTGGACAGCGGCCCCCCTTGGAGGACATAGCCGAAGATGGTCCTGTTGAATGTCAACAAATGATTGATTTAATGAAGAGATGCTGGGATCAAAGCCCCAGTAAACGACCAACGTTCTCTGGTTTGTATTGTTTGTTCATGGTTATCATAGACAATGCTGACATGTTCAGTGTTCCAACTATAGCAAGTATGGAGACCGAAACTGGATGAAACAATGGCAGATTGTGAATACAACTTAGTAGTGGCTATAAATAAATGTTATCATTAATCCCCTCTTATAACACACACACACAAACACGCACACACTCACACACACACACACATACACACACAAACATACATACATACATACATACATACACATACTCTAAATGCATGTAAATATTAATATATACATGCATACAGTATGTGAGTATACAGATATATACAGATACCTGCATGTCCCACTTCATTGCTGGTGTGTATAGCAGTTTACTGTAGCAGGACCTTCATGCAAATAAAGTGGGTCATGCCGTGCTCGCTTGCATTAATGCCGGTGCAGGTGCATTCCAGCTGCCATTCACTTAAATGGCATAGACGGAGCATGAGAATGCCCACTCCTCGCTATGGTGCAGCTAGATGTATACGGACAAATCTGTATACGTATACATATATATATATATTTATGTGTGTGTCTGTTTGTGTGTGTACGCAAAGCGCCCTCCATAATGAGCAGCTGATTGCTGTATCCACAATACAAATACAAACAAGAACATACAGTATATGAACATACTGTACATACACCGTACACACATTGTGTAGATACATTACCTGCCACTGCTGAGTACTTGCAGCTCTTAATACATAACCTATTGCATCATTTTCAAGGATAGAGCTAGGTCAATGCGCTTTAATGATTATGATGATTTAATGATAGGTATCAAATCAAGTGAAAAAATAGGGGGTGGTTCATTTACATTAAAACTGCACCTCTGGTCGTAATTGTGCACAGCCTTAACCCTAACCTTCCCACCTGCTGCCCTACTCTAACCGTCCCCTCCTGCTGCCCTACTCTAACCCTCCCCTCCTGCTGCCCTACTTTAACGGTCCCTTCATGCTGCCTAACCCTCTCCTCCTGCTGCCCTACTCTAACCCTCCCTTCCTGCTGCCCTACTCTAACCCTCCCCTCCTGCTGCCCTACACTAATTCTCCCTTCATGCTGACTAACCCTCCCCTCCTGCTGCCCTGCTCTAACCATCCCCTCCTGCTGCCCTACTCTAGCCCTCCCATCCTGCTGCCTAACCCTAACCTTCCCACCTGCTGCCCTTTTCTAACCCCCCTCCTGCTGCCCTACTCTAACCCTCCCTTCATGCTGCCTAACCCTCCCCTTCTGCTGCCCTACTCTAACCCTCCCTTCCTGCTGCCTAACCCTAACCCTCTCCTCCTGCTGCCCTACTCTAACTCTCCCTTCCTGATGCCTAACCCTCCCCTTCTGCTGCCCTACTCTAACCCTCCCTTCCTGCTGCCTAACCCTAACCCTCTCCTCCTGCTGCCCTACTCTAACTCTCCCTTCCTGATGCCTAACCCTCCCCTTCTGCTGCCCTACTCTAACCCTCCCTTCCTGCTGCCTAACCCTAACCCTCTCCTCCTGCTGCCCTACTCAAACCCCCCCTTCCTGATGCCTAACCCTCATCTCCTGCTGCCCTACTCTAACCCTCCCTTCATGCTGCCTAACCCTCCCCTCCTGCTGCCCTACTCTAACCCTCCCTTCCTGCTGCCTAACCCTAACCCTCCCCTTCTGCTGCCCTACTCTAACCCTCCCCTCCTGCTGCCGTACTCTAAACCTCCCTTCATGCTGCCTAACCCTCCGCTCCTGCTGCCCTACTCTAACCCTCCCTTCCTGCTGCCTAACCCTAACCCTCCCCTCCTGCTGCCCTACTCTAACCCTCCCCTCCTGCTGCCTAACCCTAACCCTCCCTCCTGCTGCCCTACTCTAACCCTCCCCTCCTACTGCCCTACTCTAACCTTCCCTTCCTGCTGCCTAACCCTCCCCTCCTACTGCCCTACTCTAACCCTCCCTTCCTGCTGCCTAACCCTAACCTCCTGCTGCCCCACTCTAGCCATCCCTTCTTGCTGCCTAACTCTGACCCTCGCCTCTTGCTGCCTAACCCTGAGCCTTCACTGCCAGTCTATGTGGAATGTTGGCATTACACTTGGGAATATGTCATCATTCTGCACATGCTGATAAGTTCAATGTATATGTATAAATTTACATTAACTGAAGGGAGCCATGTGAAGGGATGTGTTACACTAATTAGGGTCCATGTTCTACAAATTCAAAATTGACACCCCAAAAAGCATAAATGTCTTGTTGACATGTTCACGTGTTGACCAAATTCATGTTGACCTTTCTTTATGTCTACCTTTTTTCAAGGTCAACCTATTAAGTCAAACCAATATTTACATAATGGGTAACAGGATTTTCAAAAGGTAATAAGCTTAGATGCAAATGAAAACTTTCATTATACACTTAGGGAGTTATTCTGGTTCACTCTTTCTGACAAATTCCTTCTTAGAAGGACAAAACCATGTGCACTGCAGGTGGGGCAGATGTAACATGCAGAGAGAGTTAGATTTGGGTGGGGTTTTACTTCAAAGTGATATCTTTAATGCAGTGTAAAAATAAAGCAGGCAGTATTTTCCCTGCACAGAAACAAAATAACTCACCCAAATCGAATTCTCTCTGCACAAGTTACATCTGCCCCACCTTCAGTGCACATGGTTTTGTCCTTCTAAGAAGGAATTTGTCAGAAAGAGTGAACCAAAATAACCCCCTTAGTAACATTTTAAGGAGTAAGAAAACATTTTAAAAACTTTCCAGTTTATTCCAAATTTTTATGGTTTACAGCAGGTGGATTTATAATGTTTGATACATATACAGTTCCCATTACTGATCTTTGATTTCCATACTTAGATATCATTGTTGAGTCCCACATGCTGGTCTGCCTATTACAAAGTCCTTTACCAGAACGTGATGCTGTATGGCCCAAAGCTGAACAAAATCTTAAGGCTTCAGCTGCGATTTTCCTTACTGTAAATAATGACGTAAGTAAAGTCTCTTTAAATCATGAGTCCCTTTTCCCTCTGAAAATATTGTGCACATACAAAGACTCTGTACTCTGGTCCTAGATAGGAATGTGTAAGGATCCTGGCAGCCATGACCCAAACAGTCATAATACCGTGAGGAAACTAAATGAATGCCGAAGGTAAGTTCTGGCCCTGAGGTTAGGTTTAGTTAGGGGTTAAAGTGAGGGGGAACTGGGTGGAACTGAGTTCCACCACCTCTAATGGTAGGGGGAACTGAGTTCCACCTGTATCACAGCCCTGAACAGTAATTCCATCAGAAAAGCCTGTCCAAGCCATTTCTCCTGGCAAGGCATATGCCATGCCACCACCGCCGCTGAAGTGCCACTAAAAGGACACGAAAGATGTGTATAAGCAGCACAACTGTGTTCATTATGTGTATAAGGGGCACTACTGTATGGTTTAATATGATTCAAGGGCACTACATCTGGTGTAATATGTCCCTTTATTGGCGGTAGGGCACAAATTTCCTGACACTGGTCTAGGCTCTGCCCAATTCGGGGGGGGGGGGGAAGGAGGGGGGAGGTGCTTGCCGTTGTTAGGGAAGGGAGTTCCACCACTTCTCCAGGACCACTTTAAGCCCTGGGTTTAGTACAGTACAAGGGGAGGGATAGGGTAAGGCTGCAGGAGGGGATGGTTTGGGTGGGGCTGCAGGAGATGGAGGTTAGGGTTAGGCTGTGAGAGGGGTGAGTTAGAGGTAGGATTAAGGGTAAGTTAAAAATATTTACTGCAAATTGTTGGGATTTTGCCTGTGGGGATTCCAACTGTTGGGAACCCATACCCAACCCCTGAGATCTATCGTACCACATGTCCAATAAGATCAAATATGATCCCTTTGCCATTTATTTTTAGGTATTTGCTGGGAACATGGCATACATGGCAAGGCCAAAACTTATTTTTTGGTATCAGGGATAAGGTAGTTATTTGGCAGGTCTGTAGCACCTTTTACCCCCTCCCCTAGTGTCTCTACAGCAGTCTGTGTTCCCCTTCAAGAAAGCACTGCAGCAGCCCATGTCTCTCCTTATAAGGGCTGTTTCACACAGTACGGTTCCTGCCGCACGGTGAAATCCCGTACGGCCAGGGAGCCGCGCCGCACTCAGAATTTTATAATGGCAGGGATGGCCACAGCCCGGCAGCCGTCCCTTCCAGTGGGGGGATCCGGCTGCAGCCGTGCGGCCGGGCCGTGGCCGTCCCGTGTGAATGGACACAATAGTGTCCATTCACAACTGCTGAGTGCGGCACGGCTCCCTGGCCGTACGGGATTTCACCGTGCGGCAGGAACCGTACTGTGTGAAACAGCCCTAACTCTATAGATTTTGTGTTACCTCCATCGCCCTCCACCCCTCCCACCCCAACCACCATATACCTGTATCTTATTCTCGTGCTTCAATAGTGCGAGATAAACCTGGTGCTGGTAGGCTTCTCTCACACTATTTTACAGCAAGTGTGACATCATAATGTAGTGTGCGCAGTGCAGATAGGGAAACATTTTATTTATTGTGCTGGGTGATTCTGGTCCCTCTTTTCCTGCACCCTGCTGCTTAATCTAACAGTGAAAACATGAAGCCCAGTCAAAATCACTGGACTGGACATCATATAAGGGTGGCTCAGGGGATCTCTGACCATCTCAGCACCCCCTGAAATCCGACACCCAGTGCACATGCCACTTTCTCAACACCTAGTTGCAGCCCTGTCCACTAGGTAAGACATTGCAATAGATGCAGGTGGGCTTGGAGGCCTCTCCCTGACTTTAGGAGTGCACACATTAAGCACTCTCCAAGCACCGATCATAGCCAAATCTTCTAGAACCTGAAAATAATGTAGTGGGTATTGTACATTAACTTACAAATCTAATAATCATTTAATCCAAAAACAGGCTATGACGATACTGACTACAGTTTAAGCATCTCTGATTTAGAGTACATCGATTAGGAGACAGGTTACACTTAGCCGGAGAGTGTATGTTTTCAATGGATTATCGTGGATTCTGTTCAGTAGTAAATACATTGGTTGTTACTGACACTCCCCTAAATGATGGTAATGCTGTAGGAGGTGTCTTGTGTAGATAGAACAGGTCCTGCATCAGTCCTTTCCCACCGAGTTGTGCACAAACCGGGTTACGTACAATTCTGAACCAGACCCATTTAGAGTCATGAATAATCATTTTGCTGAGGACAGTGTTAAACTGACCACTTTTAAAAGGGTCAGTACAATGCATTGTAAAGAGATTAAAATTAGGAGAAAAGGAGCGTGAGACCACAATATACAGTATGTGGAGCACTTTACAGAGGATGCAAATTCATTCTGTTTCTCATCATTACAGAGCAACCAGCAATCCTCAACAACATCACTGAGCAGTGGTAAGTACTGAATGCCTTTAAGCTTTCACATCAGTGAGGCCTCGGCAACTGCAGTTATCTAAAACTAGAGGTGTGCACAGACCCTCATTTTTTTTTTGTTTCACAAAACCACCCTCAGTGTTTTGTTTTTGAGTTTCAGTTTTGACAAAATCAAGTGTTTTTGGTCTGGATTCAGATCTGGCTTTCAAACAGGATTGCCTACCCTCCTGGAATGGCCAAGAGGGTCCTGGAAATCGAGTTCCCCTCCCGGTGCCCCGGAAAGGGGGGCAACCCTCCAGGAGAGCCGTCCGCCTCAAATGACCACAGGGGGGGGGGGGTCTGTGGGTCTATCGCTGCCCATACACTTATGCGATCAGATGCGATGGGACATCACAATGTCCCATCGCATCTGATCGCATCAAGTGGTGCCCAGTGCAGCACCCAATGTCGTATGCCATCCTGCGATGGACATCGGGTGGTGGAAGAGGGATGGTGTGGGGCTGTGTAGGCGGGGCCGGAGCTTGTGAGCAGCTGGACTTGTCAGCAGCAGTGACTTTGAAACACTGGACGCCCTCTGATTGGCTGAGAGAGCTCTCTCTCAGCAGTCACAGCCAATCAGAGGGGCGGCCTCAGCCAATCAGAGGGCCGTCCAGTGTTTCAGTCATCTGCTGCCGAGTCCCACTGCCTAAAAGCTCCACCGCTCCGGTCCCTGCTACACAGCGGCCATGCCTCCCCAGCCAGGTACTGCTCCCCGCCACCGCTCTGTTCCCCGCTGCACAGCCGCCATGCCTCCCCAGCCAGGTACCGCTGCCTGCCAGTGCTCCGGTCCCCATCCTGGCCCCGCTCCCCAGGTAGGTACCGCTGATTGCATTCGAGCAATAGCATGTGGTTAAAAACCACATGCGATTGCTCATGCAATTCGATAAATATTATGTGCAGCTCATAATATTTATTGATGCGACATTCAACAGCGTGCCTGCGCATCGCGTCGAATGTCAGCATTAAAATGCATGCAATCATTCGATTTATTGGCCAGATGTGGCCTAAATCGAATGATTGCATGCGATATCTCACATATGTATGGGCAGCATATCTGTCTGTCTGTCTATCTGTCTGTCTATCTAATCAGAGTAAGGGATTTTTGGTTAGACAGGATACAGTTTACAGTTCAATGCTCCACAAATACAAACATTGTCGATGTACTCTATTTTCTGCTTTGTTGTTTTTTCTTTGATCAATAATTTCTGAATAAATATATAAACATATTAAGTTGACCGAAACCAAGATGCATGAAATCCTACAAATGTATGTTGCTTCTTAGGTCACCATGAATAGAAACACAGAAGGCTGAATAAGCCTGAGGTGACATAAACCACTAAGGGTTCTCACAGGTTACACTCTGCTGTTGGTCACATGGCTATGGTAATGAGGATGGGCACAAGGTCTATCAGAGCAGGGGGAGGGTCTAAGCAGGGTAGGAATGATCACGAGTTTAGAGTGATCACCCCCTGTCCAAGAAGCCCCACCCACCCTTCCCTGTTTCTTTTCCTCTTCGGCGGCGGTAAAGAACGGTCATTCTTTAAGAACTCTGTATGTGTGTAGGTAGTGGGGTGCACTCTCCCTTGACAACGATTGTCATGGGCCACGCTTCTGCCCGGGGGATGGCCGTCACCACCAGGCCTGGTGGCTGACCAGGGAGAGTGGTCATCCAGCGTTGTATGTATGATTAAGTGATCTTTAACCCCACCTTTCCTATAATGACCGTTCTTTGGTGCCGCCACCATTCATAGTCTTAGTTTAATTTTCAAATAAATTTGACATTCTATTTTTGAAACGCCAGCACTTTGTGTCGTGTCTTTATTTTAGGTTAATTTTAGATAAGGTTATATAAGTTGTATTTAAGTGTATCAACAGACAAATGGGGCCAGGGGGATACCCGATGGTGAGTTTATGCAATAAAATGCTGCTATTCCGAAACAAATGATTTATGCAGTATGGAAACAGCTGTATAAGTTAATTTGACAGACAGTGAAGTTGTTGGCTGTTTAAAGGAATATTTGTACTAATGGATGCAATGATAGTCTCTGTTTTACAGAATTAAGTCTATGAGAAAGCTAGTATTAAAGGAATGTATCTGAGCTTACTGTAGATCTCCGTAATAAGCTGCCAAAGAGGATTGCAGAGTTAAAACATTGATAGTGACACTTGTACAAAGAGAGGACAAAGCTGCAATTACTGATTAACATGAAAAAGTAATTATCTAATCTGTTTGTATTAATTGCCAAAGGGCTTGTGCGCAAACAAACACACCAGTCGGAATCCCGGCGGTCAAAATACCGATGCCGGGATCCCGATCACCACAATCCCGACATATTCTCCCTCTGTGGGTGTCCACCACACCCAAGAGGGAGAACAAATGATTGTGCCAAGCGTAGGGAGACACCAGGCCCACAGTACGGCGAGCCCACAAGGGGCGGCATTGAGCTCGCCCCCCCTCCCCTGTTGGGATTGTGGCAGTCGAGATCCCGGCATCGGCATTTCAACCACTGGGATCCCATGCCAGTATCATGTATAGCTATTGAAGATAAATCAATGATAACTTACTAAAGTATGTATTTTTTTTCCTTAGAAACAAAAACCCTGATTAATGATATTTTAGAAAATGATGATGGCGACATTTCGTGGGTAGATGAAAATAATTTCACTCTGCTTCACTTTGCGGTTGCTCAAGGAAACCTGGAGAAAGTGAGCCATTTTCTCAGCCTGAATGCGAATGTAAATAGCCGTGCCATTAGCGGATACACACCTCTTATCTTGGCCGTGCAAAGAAATCTATCGGACATATGTGCTTGTTTAATAGAGAATGGAGCAGATGTGAATATAACTGATGAAGACAAATGGTCACCACTGCATTTTGCAGCCCAAGGGGGTGATGACCGCATCGCTCGTATGCTCTTGGACCATGGAGCACATGTTGATGCAAAGGAACGGGATGACTGGACACCTCTCCACCTGGCCTCCCAAAATGGTTTTGAGAATGTTGTCCGTGTTCTTTTCACAAGACTGGCTGACCCTAACTGTCAAGAAATAGATGGAAAAACATCTCTCCATATAGCTTCTTATTTTGGTCACTATAATATTATCAAACTTCTGATCAACCAAGGAGCTGATCCAAACTGCAGGCAGAAGAACCAAGGGACTCCCCTCCACATTGCAGCTGACCGAAGTTACTATAGAGTGGTGCAACATTTGATACAAAAGGGAGCCCATGTAAACTGTTCTGATAGGAGCCTTTTTACACCTTTGCACATGGCGGCGGTGAAAGGTAACAGTTTGATATGTAAACAACTCATAAAGCATAATGCCAATGTCAACATACAGACCAACCAGGGCTGGACTGCTTTGCACCTGGCAGTATTTAAAGGCCACACTGACATAATACATTTGCTAAAGGACCATGATGCCCACTTAGATGCTGCTGGACAAATGACATGGACACCACTCCATTTAGCTGTGCGCTATAATGAAGATTCCATTACATCCCTTCTTCTGGATATGGGGGCTGACCCAAATTCTGTTGAGACGTCAGGCTGGACACCACTTCACCTCGCAATTCAACAAGGTTCTTTTTGTAGTGTGATTAAGCTAATTGAAAAAAATGCTAACGTGGATGCCCAAAATATATTTGGCTGGACTCCTTTACACGTGGCCGTACTTAATGCTAATGCAGCTATACTAAAGACTCTGCTTCGGGCTAATGCCAAAAAGAACATAGAAGACAACAATGGTTGCACCCCATTGCAGCTAGCAGTCAGAAACCAAAAACAAAACATTGTTGCTCTTTTAGAAAGTGGATCAAATACAAGTAGTTCCTCCAGTGGCTCATCTGAAGCAAGTGAGGACCTAGGACCTTACCTGAACTTCCACAAAGACTGAGACCTTTACATGAATATATATATATATATATATATATATATATATATATAGACAGTGGTGGCGGACCGGCACTCCTCACTAGCGGGTATGTGCTGTCGTGCCTTCCGATACAAGTATACACGTAGAAAGAAGGAATGGCGGCACTGGCAGTCTTGATGAAAAAAGATCAATGTGTTTATTTCACATCACAGCAATCAATAGTGCGTGGGTGTCCGACGTTTCGGGGTAGTGTCCCCGTTTTCAAGGTGCAGAAAAACAACCTGTTTTGATTGCTGTGATGTGAAATAAACACATTGATCTTTTTTCATCAAGACTGCCAGTGCCGCCATTTCTTCTTTCTACGTATATATATATATATATATATATTCATATATTACCCTGAGACTGTGCAATCATAAAATAGTAATTCCTGAATTATTTGCAGTAAGTACATCTATACATTTTCAATCAGTACAATGTACACTTTTGTCACAGGTCATGCAGCTGGAGTCTTATAAATATTAAGAGAGATACAGTATTTACTAAGCAGATTACTTATATTTTTTTGTGGCAAACACCCAATGTGGTTTTTATAGCCAAAGCAATTATTTATATATATATATATATATAGGCAGGTGGACGGACAAGCACTCTCCTTAAGATCGTCAAATAGGGCTGCGTGCCTTTGCCAGTATAAATACAAAGCAGGGTTTCTCCTCCTCAAAGAAAAGTGGAAACGGCACGTCACTGCAGCAATGTGAACAAATCTTTATTGGAGCCTCAACGGCTCGTTTCGGGGCATCAGCCCCTTTATCAAGAGGTGCTTGTAAACTGTTCTGTTTGCCTCTTGATAAAGGGGCTGATGCCCCGAAACGAGCCGTTGAGGCTCCAATAAAGATTTGTTCACATTGCTGCAGTGACGTGCCGTTTCCACTTTTCTTTGAGGAGGAGAAACCCTGCATTGTATATATATATATATATATATATATATATATATATATATATATATATATATAAATATTTAATAGTCCAATCCTGCCGGCACTCAAACAATTTCACCAACTGGCCCCGGTGCCTAAATAGAATCCATACTGTATATCCACTCCAAAAATGATGGCACTCGGGAGGCAAAAAGATAACTTTAACACATAAACAGCGTGTATTGGGTACTTTAAGCCAATACACGCTGTTTATGTGTTAAAGTTATATTTTTGCCTCCAGAGTGCCATCATTTTTGGAGTATATATATATATATATATATATATATATATATATATATATATACTGTATATTACACTTACCCCCCCACAGCATGGACGGAATCGGACTTGGCACTTAAGTATGTAGAGAATTTATTCCACATAGGCATAAGTAGGTAACAGCAGCAGCTGTCCCGACAGCTGTTTCAACTGAACAGTGTCAGTTTTCATCTTTGTCATTTCGATTCGATTTGGAATATACGGTATATTCTAAATAAATTAGTGTGCTGAGTGAAAATTATACTAAATTGAACCATGTGTACACAACATAACAGTCACTACTTTGGTATAACAAACCAATGTGTATTATTTGTAGATATCTGTCTAAGTACTGTACAGTATATTGATACATATTGATGCGATGTTCAAGGGCATAGATACAATAGGTGCAGCAAGTGCGGCTGTCTGTCTCTGGTGCACATTACTCCTTCACTGCTTCATTGCAGCACTGTTGCTGCTCCATTATCTGCTTTTGTTTCTCAGCATTGTACTGTACATTAATACAGTGCAGAGACTTTTCAAATATATCACTTCAACCTATAGTTTATCTAGAACAGTATCTAAAGTGACAGAAGGTGATTGGGTGCTTAGAGATCACATCCTCTAGCCTGATACATCTCCCCAAACAAGAGCCTCATTCTTCTTTGTTCAGTTGGTGATGTGTGGCCACATTCCATGCAGAGATTATTATTATTAAAACCTCATGATATTATATTGGCACAAAAGGAATAAGCAATTTGTTCAGACACTTGGGTTTAGAAGTATTCCTCTAGATTATATACCCTCGCTCCCTCTAGATTGTAACTCTCATACACAGGGTCCTCTCTACCCTTAGTCTTGTGTCTGCTTATATTGTCTATGGTGTCACATCTTTTGTTATATTTTCTGCAGTTTGTTTGTTCACACAAATGGAATTCATACTTGTATTCATATGTGTTATTTCTAACTCATGACTATCCATGTATGTGTTAGGAATGCTTCATTCTTTGCAGTCCAATTTTTTTTTTTTCCGCAATTCAAACAGTCTGGTTTAAATGTCTACATTTATTATACTTTTATTTTATTTTTATTTTATTTTGTTGAGCCTGACTCAATGTTGGACCCGAAAGGGTTACATGTATTCATGTAAATATAATATCATGTATGTTCTATGATGCTTAAATGTATTTCTGTATATACTGTATAATATCATGTATGCATTTTATAGACTTAATTGTACAGTATTCTCATGTTATGTGTATTTGACAATATGGAAATTGTTTACCTAAAAATAAAAAGTAAAACAATAAATGATGATGATGATGATGGTGATAATGTGCAATAATTGTGAACTACTGTAAGCCTAATTCAGCATGGGTCGCTAAATAGTGGAACGCAAGCGGAAAGTTGCGCTCAGTCCAAAAAAATGTCCCATGCACAATTGTGAATTGGACACAAGTCGCTATCCACTTACAGATCCAGATGCAAGTCCCGAAATATAGGAGAGACTTTACCGTCTGATCAAATGTGAGTAGGTCTGAGGCTGCCACTAATCAGGCTGGAAGTCATCGCTGGCGCCAAGGACCCTTCTTATAAATGCCGGGGTGTTATGAAATATAGGCATGTACAGACCACTCTACACGTAGTAGTACTCGGTCGGTGATTTACCAGCAGCCAATACCTTCCATTTACTGCAGTATATTCGCTCGTCTACTATAACACTTAATACAGGTGTACCTCAGGGTTGTGTGCTAAGCACATTTCTCTATTCTGTTTTCTCCTCCGACAGTACACCAACTTATGGATCGAAACACCGTCATCAAATTTGCTGATGATACAACTGTTGTTGGTTTCATTAGTAGTAATAATGAGACAGCTTACAGGGAAGAGATTCATCACTCGGCTACTTGGTGTAATAAGAATGATCTGGTTCTTAATGTCAGTAAGATGAAAGATTTTAGGAAATCACTGAAAACTCATCCCAAACCTGTTCAAATTGATGGAATTGATGTTGAACAGGTCTCTAGTTTTAAGTTTTTGGAAACCCACATCTCTGATGACCTGAACCCACATCTCTGATGAGTCCTAAAAAGACTTTTCAGTAGATATATTGAAGAACTGAAAGCATCTTAACCAGCTGCGCTACGGTATGGCATGGGAGCTGTCTATAAACTGTGTACACTGTCTAAGTACAGTATATTGATACATATTGATGCCATATTCAAGGGCATAGCTACAATAGGTGCAGCAGGTGCGGCTGGCTGTCTCTGGTGCCCAGTACTCCTCCTTCACTTTGTTGCTGCTCCATTATCTGCTTTTGTTTCTCAGCATTGTACATTAATACAGTGCAGAGACTTTTCAAATATATCACTTCAAGCTATAGTTTATCTAGAACAGTATCTAAAGTGACAGAAGGTGATTGGGTGCTTAGAGAACACATCCTCTAGACTGATACATCTCCCCAAACAGAGAGAAATACGTCAGAAATGAGCTGCCGTCGCCCCCACCCCCCACACACACACCCGCATCATCAGGGAATTTCCATGGGAATGGGAATGCCCAGCATTTTTATGCTGGCGTTCCCAAGGGCAAATTCCCTGCCCTGCCGGCCCACGCCTCCCGCCCAGACTTCTGTGTGCGGCTGCATATGTGCACCCCCTGTGAGTATTTCATGCAGCCAAAGATAAGGAAACTACATTTTCTGCCCTTAATATTAAAGTCTGTTTCCATGACAAAAACATTTGACTCACTTTTGGCTCAACATTGTCTAATATTCACTTTTCACTTCCTTTTCCTTATTCTATGCAAGAATTCGATTTTCTGTGCATGAAATGAAGCGCAAATAGCAAAAACCAGTACATTAAATACATGACAAAAAACAGGAACAAACCATAAATGCAATACAATATATGTATTCTAAAATCTGGCCAGCACGCCTATTGTCATTCTGTTATCTGGGACACAGTTCCAACGTCAAACATTTCCACACTCATCGGGTGTTTACTTACTGAGATGGGAGTTCTGTTGAAGATGGGATGTTGCCCATATCAACCAATCAGAATCTACTTATTTATATAGCACCTTCTAGAAGATAATAGATTAAATCTGATTGGTTGCCCATAGCAACATCCTATCTTCAATAGAACTCCTGTCTTAGTAAATAAACTCCATTTCTAATGCAGTCATGCTCCTTGCTAAGATTTTCCAACACTATAACGGTCTTTATAGTCCTACAATGGCAAATTTCAGACATAGGGAATAAGAAAAATATCCCCGCATCCAGGAGTCTCTTTCATGTCCCTATCCCCATCGTTAGGAAATGAAGTTACAAGCCTACAGTAATCGCATTACATATTTAGCCTGTAAAGCAGATTCTTGATCAGTCTCAGTAGCAGTATGTAACAAAATAGTTTCCCTGGTAACGGTTTATTCTTTGCACTAAATCATGGACTACTATATGCAGGATCTAATTATAAAAGTAGCATATAGTACATAATGAGTCATTACAATGGCTATTTTACACTGGATGAGTTCCACTGTTTGCAATGGTACAGTAGACGCACCATTCTGAGGAAATGTTAGGATCTAGCCTATCACAAATCTTCAGCTGTTTTGGCATTATTACTGTCAGGATATTTCTTCCTGCAAAAATCTGTCATCAGTAAACCTAGCTAAGAGTAATAATGTTACGAGCCGCCTCTGGCGGGTCTGTGTTACTGCAGCCTGACTTCAGTATGTGCAGTCTCACCTGTCAAAATTAGGCCATTAGCACTCTGCCTGTGTGTTTGGCTGACCAGCTGCGGTGATTAGGAGGCTTGTCCTCTCTGGTTGTTTTAATTGGGAGTTTCTCCCTATATTACCCAGCCTGCTCTTAGCTCTGTGCTGGTTATACTGATATTGCTGGTCATACTTGATCTACTTGACTACATGGATTCTCAGAATTAGCTGTTTCTTTTCATGTACCTTATTGTGAATATTATGTGCACACCAGCCTGTATGTACCTCCTCTGATAGAGGTCCTATATTTTTCTCTGTGGATTAATCTGTTTCCCATATGTATATGCACGTATAGAGCTTCTGTGTGTGTGTGTGTGTGTGTGTGTGTGTGTGTTACATTGGAAGTGCTTGTGCCCTGCTGAATTTACAGTATATGCTCTGATTGAGCTTCTGTGTGTAACCCTTATGGATTTACCTATGTCCTGTAGTACCTGCTCTTGCTGAGCTTCAGTGTGTGTGTGTGTGTGTGTGTGTGTATATATATATATATATATATATATATATATATATATATATATATATATGTGTAGATATATATGTGTGTGTATATATATATAGTATACTGAGTTGACTGGCACTCTCTTCACTGTGGTATACGCCAAGGTGCCTTCCTCAAATGGATGTACAAATAGCAAGGTTGGATTGAGGGACCTCGGGGGGACCCCCAAAGAAACAGGCGGCACTCGATTAGCTGGATAGGTAGAATCCAATTTTTATGTGCAAATTTTTCAAAATAATACAAGCATGTCTGCCAACGTTTCAAAGCCGGTGCGGCTTTATCATCAGGGCTTGTGTAGCATGAAAGTGCATGTAGTGCTGTGAAAAAGAACAGGAGCTGTGTATTTTCTTACCTTATATCTAGCAGCCTGTTCTGTTCCCCGGCGTCTTTGCTTCCCTGCAGCGCTTCCGGAATCGTAGCTCCGCCCTCTGACGTCATCGGGCCGTTGCCAGGACGACTGGGACGCTGCTGGGCTCACGCAGACGCTGTGTGGGAGAGGCAGAAACAAGTGAATGTAAACAAAGTGTATAAGACCAGCATCGTAACTTTGCTGGATATCAAACATAAACAAAACGTGAACAAAGTGCTTAAGGCTGTTAGAAGTGCCACTATGTAATGAATATCGATATGTTAATAATAAATAATGGGTGGCGATTTTTATGTATCTTATGTACATTGATATTGGTGTATGCCATGGAATCCTTCTATAGTAAATGGGGGAAAATAGCACACTTTTTTTTATCAGTGGCTATAGAGGACCTTAACTACATGTGTCTATGCATGTTCTATACTGGCTACTATTATGTACATTTACAAAGGGAGACTTTCACTGAAACAAGGTGTCTTATCTAAATAAACATGTTCCACGCTATTTTTTCATTTAACCCAATCGGGGCCATGGTGTTGAGTTTGAAAATCCATTGTGATTCACGCTGGGAGAGTTTCTTGTGTCGATCACCTCCCCTGTTCAGGGGGGGAATATGATCAATGATTTTACTTCTGAGATCTCCCAGTGTGTGTCCTGCTTCCTCAAAATGCTTGGCCACCGGCTGTTCAATCTTCTCTCCTTTCAATCTGGCATTGATTGCTGACCGATGTAGGGCCATCCTTTCACGGAATGTCCTGGTAGTTTGCCCAATATAGTGTCTATTGCATGGGCATGAGATCATATATATATAATGAACTGCGACTTGCATGACAGCACATGATTGATTTTGAACTTCTGTCCTGTCTGCAGATGTTCAACATATTTCGCAGGGGTCATCGTTCTGCATGTCGTGCAGGACGGGCATCTGTAGCACCCCGGTTGTTTTTTTTAAATATTGAATAGGGGATTAGGTTCGATGTTGGGGGTGATGTTAGTGCGCACTAGCTGATCTTTTAAATTTCTCCCTCTTTTGTAACTCGGCATAATGTCATTATGGTGTAAACAGGGCAATTGCTTATCACTGGTAACAATAGGCCACACAGCGTGTAGTGCCCGCGGTAGAACTTGGCTAGCCGGTGTATATGTGGTTACAAAGGGCATTTTCTTTTTGGTAATAGTTTTCCTTGTAGATTTTAGTAAGGACTCCCGAGGTATTGATAACACCTGGTTCTTTTGTAATGCGAGGGTCTTTGGATTATACCCTCTTTGGACAATTTTTTTGATTAAAGTGTCCAATTTATCTGCTAGTGTGGACCGGTCACTAATTATTCTGGCAAAACGAATCATCTGGGATTTGGGCAATCCTCGTTTGAGTGCTGGAGCATGATTACTACTGTATTGTAGCAATGTGCTGCGGTCTGTCTTTTTCTCAAAGACCGTGGTGTGTATCATCCTGTTGCACATAGTAAGGGTGACATCCAGGTAGTTAATAGTTGACTTGTCGATTGTAGATGTCAATTTGATGGGTCCCTCCATCAAGTTGATGTTATCAATAATACCTTGTAGCTCTTCTGTTGTGCCGCCCCATAACAGGAGGAGGTCATCTATGTACCGTGTGTACATGATGATTTTGTGACTGATGGTAGTGTCCGAGAAAAAGAAGGCGTTTTCTTGTTCAAACATAAATACGTTTGCCAGTGATGGTGACACATTTGACCCCATTGAACAGCCGGTTAACTGCAGAAAATATGTTCCGTTGTGGATGAAATAATTTTTGGTTAGGGTGAGCTCCAATAAGGTCAGAAACAACGGAATGTCCAGAGCATCAAAATGGGTTCTGTAGAGGAAAGATCTCATAGCAGCTATGGCTTGTGGGTGTGGAATGACAGTATATAGATTTTTGACGTCCATAGTGCAAAGTATGGTTGAGTCGGGTAAGTCCTTGAGAGTTGCAATTTGGCAAAGCAGCTGGGTAGTGTCCTTCAGGAAAGATTTTTGACGCATGATGTATGGCTGAATGAGGGTGTCGAGGAACTGGGAAACTGGTTGATAAAGGGAATGCCGGGCCGATATGATGGGGCGTCCGGGGGGGATTTATTGGATCTTTGTGGATTTTTGGTATGGTATAAATAACAGGGGTCACCGGATGTTCTGTGGTTAAAGTTTGGAAAACCTTTTTGCTGAATAGGTTATCCCGAAGTGCCTCTGTTAGGACCTGGTCCAGTTCCTTCTTGAACACCTGTGTAGGGTTTGCCACTAGTTTTTTATACGTCGTTGTGTCGGCTAGCATTTGGTCTAGATCTGACACATACTTTACTGTATCCTGAAGGACTATAGCCCCGCCTTTATCGGCGGGTCGGATGGTTAAACTGGTGTTGTTTGCCAGGTTTTTCAAGGCTGCCAATTCATTTTTTCTTAGGTTGGAATGTTGCTTAGGAGCATTAGCGTCAAATCTAGTGACTGCCTCATCCACAATCCTGGTGAATGTTTTGAGTGAGGAATTGTGCGATTGGGGATCAAATGTGGAATGCGCGTGCTTTTTTAAGAAGGTATCATGTTTATCGGCAAGTGGGGGTACGGAATGCTGGAAGTGTTCTTTCACTCTGATAGATCTTCCAAATTTATGAAGGTCGACCTTCCAGTCGAACGCTTGATGTCGGTTAGTAGGTACGTAAGATAGACCATGATTGAGCAGTTTGGTCTCATCCGGGGTCAAACAGTGGGAGGATAAATTATATATCAGGGTCTCTTTTTGTTTGTACTCCTTGGAGGCTTTGAAGATACGGTGGGATTGCCCCCCTCTTCTTGTGTACCGGTCATTTTTAGCCCGGTGCGAGCCCGGGTTGTGTGGCCTAAAGGGCGGGCACCAGAGGATGTTTCATCTGAGTCATCAACGATGAAATCGCTGTCACTGGTGTATCGCTGGTGCTCTTTACTGCCCCGCTCTCTCCATTGTGGCCTGGAGTACCCTCTGTTGCGTTGGCGCGATTGCCCCTCGCCACTCAACCATCTGTAGACCCGGCCATCTTCATAGTCTGCAGCTACCGTTGCCCATTTTTTCTTTTTGAACTTTTCCAGATCTAGGCGGTGTGCCTCCACCAGAGGGTACTCCAGGCCACAATGGAGAGAGCGGGACAGTAAAGAGCACCAGCGATACACCAGTGACAGTGATTTCATCGTTGATGATTCAGATGAAACATCCTCTGGTGCCCGCCCTTTAGGCCGCACAACCCGGGCTCGCACCGGGCTAAAAATGACCGGTACACAAGAAGAGGGGGCAATCCCACCGTATCTTCAAAGCCTCCAAGGAGTACAAACAAAAAGAGACCCTGATATTTAATTTATCCTCCCACTGTTTGACCCCGGATGAGACCAAAGTGCTCAAACATGGTCTATCTTACGTACCTACTAACCGACATCAAGCGTTCGACTGGAAGGTCGACCTTCATAAATTTGGAAGATCCATCAGAGTGAAAGAACACTTCCAGCATTCCGTACCCCCACTTGCCGATAAACATGATACCTTCTTAAAAAAGCACGCGCATTCCACATTTGATCCCCAATCGCACAATTCCTCACTCAAAACATTCACCAGGATTGTGGATGAGGCAGTCACTAGATTTGACGCTAATGCTCCTAAGCAACATTCCAACCTAAGAAAAAATGAATTGGCAGCCTTGAAAAACCTGGCAAACAACACCAGTTTAACCATCCGACCCGCCGATAAAGGCGGGGCTATAGTCCTTCAGGATACAGTAAAGTATGTGTCAGATCTAGACCAAATGCTAGCCGACACAACGACGTATAAAAAACTAGTGGCAAACCCTACACAGGTGTTCAAGAAGGAACTGGACCAGGTCCTAACAGAGGCACTTCGGGATAACCTATTCAGCAAAAAGGTCTTCCAAACTTTAACCACAGAACATCCGGTGACCCCTGTTATTTATACCATACCAAAAATCCACAAAGATCCAATAAATCCCCCCGGCCGCCCCATCATATCGGCCCGGCATTCCCTTTATCAACCAGTTTCCCAGTTCCTCGACACCCTCATTCAGCCATACATCATGCGTCAAAAATCTTTCCTGAAGGACACTACCCAGCTGCTTTGCCAAATTGCAACTCTCAAGGACTTACCCGACTCAACCATACTTTGCACTATGGACGTCAAAAATCTATATACTGTCATTCCACACCCACAAGCCATAGCTGCTATGAGATCTTTCCTCTACAGAACCCATTTTGATGCTCTGGACATTCCGTTGTTTCTGACCTTATTGGAGCTCACCCTAACCAAAAATTATTTCATCCACAACGGAACATATTTTCTGCAGTTAACCGGCTGTTCAATGGGGTCAAATGTGTCACCATCACTGGCAAACGTATTCATGTTTGAACAAGAAAACGCCTTCTTTTTCTCGGACACTACCATCAGTCACAAAATCATCATGTACACACGGTACATAGATGACCTCCTCCTGTTATGGGGCGGCACAACAGAAGAGCTACAAGGTATTATTGATAACATCAACTTGATGGAGGGACCCATCAAATTGACATCTACAATCGACAAGTCAACTATTAACTACCTGGATGTCACCCTTACTATGTGCAACAGGATGATACACACCACGGTCTTTGAGAAAAAGACAGACCGCAACACATTGCTACAATACAGTAGCAATCATGCTCCAGCACTCAAACGAGGATTGCCCAAATCCCAGATGATTCATTTTGCCAGAATAATTAGTGACCGGTCCACACTAGCAGATAAATTGGACACTTTAATCGAAAAATTTGTCCAAAGAGGGTATAATCCAAAGACCCTCGCATTACAAAAGAACCAGGTGTTATCAATACCTCGGGAGTCCTTACTAAAATCTACAAGGAAAACTATTACCAAAAAGAAAATCCTCTTTGTAACCACATATACACCGGCTAGCCAAGTTCTACGGCGGGCACTACACGCTGTGTGGCCTATTGTTACCAGTGATAAGCAATTGCCCTGTTTACACCACCATGACATTATGCCGAGTTACAAAAGAGGGAGAAATTTAAAAGATCAGCTAGTGCGCACTAACATCACCCCCAACATCGAACCTAATCCCCTATTCAATATTCAAAAAAAACAACCGGGGTGCTACAGATGCCCGTCCTGCACGACTTGCAGAACGATGACCCCTGCGAAATATGTTGAACATCCGCAGACAGAAGTTCAAAATCAATCATGTGCTGTCATGCAAGTCGCAGTTCACTATATACTAGGTGATTCATCGCGCCCTACGGGCGCTCTTCACATCGGCGTAAGGGGCTACGCCCCTTAATTTGTGAACATTTGTATTGTGAGAAATATGGTTAGAATTGTATGAAAGATGCCCTGTATTGCAGCTTCTGGCAGTGGGTGAGGGTCCAGCGTGGCAGCACAGGAGTACCGGACGGTGGCCCTGAGTCAGTGTCTCCTCCTACTGGGTGGGAGTTAGGGTGCATGAGAGCAGGAGGCTGGGATATGAGCCATGATAGGGGTATGTGGGCAACACAGCGTCAGCGATTACCCAGTGTGGAAGTTACGGTTCAGGAGAGCAGGAAGCTGGGTAGTGATAGGGGTGTGTGGGCATACGGGGGACTAAAGAGGGTGGTGGACACTGTGCAGCTTCTGCCAGTGGGTGAGGGTCCAGCGTGGCAGCACAGAAATACAGGAGTCAGTGTCTCCTCCGACTGGGTGGGAGTTAGGGTGCATGAGAGCAGGAGGCTGGGCGGTAAAGCATGATAGGGGAATGTGGCAACACAGGGTGAGCGGGTCTCCACTGGCGGAAGTTACGGGGCAGGAGAACAGGAGGCAGGGCAGTGTCCTCCCACATTGATGGCAAAAGTATTCAACATCGGCCATAAACCATCGATTATTTGAAAATCATTGATGGTCGATGGGCATCCCTAGAACTGGAGGAGGGTGGGGGACAGTATGCAGCTCCCGGCAGTGGGTGAGCGTCTCCTCCCACAGGGAGGGAGTGAGCGTGCATGAGAGCAGGAGGCTGTATAATAGTGGTATGTGGGCAAGACATTGATAAAAGTTGTGGCGCTGGTGCAGAGGGCAGTGGGGAAACCTGCAGTGCGGCAGCCAGGGCCGGATTTCCCACCTAGGGGCGGTACCTGCTTGTGGTGGTACAGGATCCCCCATTGTCACGGGGGTACGTGAAATGTGGGAGCGGGGGCCGCGGTGGTCCGCTGGGGGGTGGAATTGCCGGAAGGGGGTCTGGGGGGTCTGCAAATTGCGGGAGGGGGGGTGGTGTGTGGGGATCCGCGGTTAGCGGGAGGGGGCGGGGTCCGCAAATCATGGGCGGGGGCGCGGGGGGGCTTGAATCGTGGGAAGGGGGGTCCGCAAATTGCGGGAGGGGGGTTGTCGGGGTTAGTGAATTGCGGGAGGGGGGGTTGCGGAGGTCCGTGAATTGCGGGAGGGGCGCATGGGGTGCCGTGAGTAAAGGGGGGGTGGTGCGGGGGTCCGTGAATCACGGGAGGGGTCATGAATCGCAGGAGGTGGGGGTCGTGGGGGGGCTGCGAATCGCAGGAGGGGGGGTGTGGGGGGTTGCCGTGAATTGCATGAGGGGGGCATGAATCAAGGGAGGGTGGGCGCAGGGGGGTGGTGCGGGGGTCCGTGAATCGCGGGAGGGGGCATGAATCGCGGGAGGGGGGGTCGTGGGGGGTTCCAAATCGCAGGAAGGGGGGTATAGGGGGTGCCGTGAATTGCGTGAGGGGGGCATGAATCGCGGGAGGGGGGTCCCCGAATGTGTGAATTACGGGGCGGTCGCAAATCGCGAGAGGTGCCGAGGGGGCCGGCAAATCGCGGGAGGGGGGCGCTACGGGGGGTTTCGTGAATCGTGGGAGGGGGGGTCGTGGGGGGTTGCGAATCGCAGGAAGGGGGGTGTGGGGGTGCCGTGAATTGCGTGAGGGGGGCATGAATCGCGGGAGGTGGGGTCCCCGAATGTGTGAATTAGGGGGCGGTCGCAAATCGCGAGAAGTGCCGAGGGGGCCCGCAAATCGCGGGAGGGGGGCGCTACGGGGGGTTCCGTGAATCGCGGGAGGGGGCGGCGCGAATTGCGGGAGGGGGGTCGCAAATCACAGTAGGGGGGGGGTGCCGTGAGTCGAGGGAGGGGGGGTCGTGGGGGGCCCTTTTAATGCTGGGAGGGGGGGTCCCGCGAATCACGGGAGGGGAGGATGCAGGGGTCCTGCGAATCGCGGGAGGGGGCTCGCCGGAGGGAGGGGTCGCTGGGGTCCCGCGATTTGCGGGAGGGTCGCGGGGGTCCCGCGTTTCGCGGGAGGGGGTGGTCGCGGAGATCCAGCGAATCGCGGGAGGGGGTGGTCGGGTCTGGGACGGATATTAGACAGCACTTACATCGACAGCCATTACATCGACACCATTAGTTCGACAGCTCAATAGGTCGACATGGTTTTAGGTCGACATACCATTAGGTCGACATGTCATTATGTCGACAGCTCATTAGGTCGACATGTTTTTAGGTCGACACTGCCATTAGGTCGACAGAGTCTATGTCGACAGTCAAAAGGTCGACATGGTTTTTTTCAATGTTTTTTGGCCGAAATGTCGACACAGTCGACATGGACACAGTTTGAAGTGTACCGCAGCCGCTCGCTATGCTTCGGGCACGGTGCCTCGCCGCGCTCGGCACACTATTTTATTCTCCCACCACGCCCTAGTGTGGATAGTAGGGCATGAAATACCGCCTGTCGGCACATGTCGGCTCAATAAACATTGAAAAAACCCATGTCGACCTTTTGACTGTCGACATAGACACTGTCGATCTAATGGCAGTGTCGACCTAAAAACATGTCGACCTAATGAGCTGTCGACCTAATGAGCTGTCGACATAATGACATGTCAACCTAATGGTATGTCGACCTAAAACCATGTCGACCTATTGAGCTGTCGAACTAATGGTGTCGATGTAATGGCTGTCGATGTAAGTGCTGTCTAACAATAGTCCGGATACCGGGGTGGTCGCGGGGGTCCCGCGAATCGCGGGAGGGGGGTCGCGGGGGTCCCGCGAATCGCGGGGGTCCCGCGAATCGCGGGAGGGGGGTTTCGCGGGGGGTGCCGCGAATCACGGGAGGGGGGGTCGCGGGGGTCCCGCGACTCGCGGGAGGGTGGAAAGCGGGGGGGGGTGCGGGGTCCCGCGAATGGCGGGAGGGGGGGTCACGGGGGTTCCGCAAATCGCGGGAGGGGGGGTCGCGGGGGTCCCGCGAATCGCGGGAGGGGGGGTCGCGGCGGTCCCGCGAATCGCGGGAGGGGGGTCGCGAGGGTCCCGCGATTCGCGGGAGTCCCGCTATTCGCGGGAGGGGGGAAAGCGGGGGTCCCGCGAATCGCGGGAGGGGGGTCGCGGGGGTCCCGCGATTCACGGGAGGGGGGAAGCGGGGGTCCCGCAAATCGCGGGAGGGGGGCTCGCGGGGGTCCCGCGAATCGCGGGAGGGGGGGTCGCGGGGGCTCCCGCGATTCGCGGGAGGGGGGTTCGCGGGGGTCCCTCGAATGGCGGAAGGGGGGGGTCGCGGGGGGTCCCGCGAATGGCGGGAGGGGGGGTCGCGGGGGGGTCCCGCAAATCGCGGGAGGGGGGGTCGCGGGGGGTCCCGCGAATCGCGGGAGGGGGGTCGCGGGGGTCCTGGCAGAGGGTAGGAATGTGCAGGAGTAATGGTGAATGGTGGCTGTGGAGTAATGGTGGATGGTGGGCGTGTACTGTAGCCCTGGCTGGGCGGGGGGAGGTGATGTCAAGCGGGTGGAACGTCAGACACATGAAAGTGAAACTGTTTTACACAGGAACGTTCTCCACAGGGGTTGAGTGACAGATCTGGCTAAATATATAAGAGATATGATCTCATGCCCATGCAATAGACTATATTGGGCAAACTACCAGGACATTCCGTGAAAGGATGGCCCTACATCGGTCAGCAATCAATGCCAGATTGAAAGGAGAGAAGATTGAACAGCCGGTGGCCAAGCATTTTGAGGAAGCAGGACACACACTGGGAGATCTCAGAAGTAAAATCATTGATCATATTCCCCCCCTGAAGTGGGGAGGGGATCGACACAAGAAACTCTCCCAGCGTGAATCACAATGGATTTTCAAACTCAACACCATGGCCCCGATTGGGTTAAATGAAAAAATAGCGTGGAACATGTTTATTTAGATATGACACCTTGTTTCAGTGAAAGTCTCCCTTTGTAAATGTACATAATAGTAGCCAGTATAGAACATGCATAGACACATGTAGTTAAGGTCCTCTATAGCCACTGATAAAAAAAGTGTGCTATTTTCCCCCATTTACTATAGAAGGATTCCATGGCATACAGCAATAGCAATGTACATAAGATACATAAAAATCGCCACCCATTATTTATTATTAACATATCGATATTCATTACATAGTGGCACTTCTAACAGCCTTAAGCACTTTGTTCACGTTTTGTTTATGTTTGATATCCAGCAAAGTTACGATGCTGGTCTTATACACTTTGTTTACATTCACTTGTTTCTGCCTCTCCCACACAGTGTCTGCGTGAGCCCAGCAGCGTCCCAGTCGTCCTGGCAACGGCCCGATGACGTCAGAGGGCGGAGCTACGATTCCGGAAGCGCTGCAGGGAAGCACAGATGCCAGGGAACAGAACAGGCTGCTAGATATAAGGTAAGAAAATACACAGCTCCTGTTCTTTTTCACAGCACTACATGCACTTTCATGCTACACAAGCCCTGATGATAAAGCCGCACCGGCTTTGAAACGTTGGCAGACATGCTTGTATTATTTTGAAAAATTTGCACATAAAAATTGGATTCTACCTATCCAGCTAATCGAGTGCCGCCTGTTTCTTTGGGGGTCCCCCCAAAGTCCCTCAATCCAACCTTGATATATATATATATATGAAAAAACAGCAGATTTTTGTCTGCTCACCATAAATTATAATGTTGTGACACCATACAATGAATTGACGGAGGGGTGACAACATGGCATCATGCTGCAGGACCTTGTACATTCCACGAAGCGCAGTGCGCCTTATGTACTTACAATATTTTCAGTTAGCCGCTATCACAGAAATGACTTACTGCACTCCGTGGAAGCTGTTTTTTAATTGTTTATAACTATGTGTTGCACCGCTGATTCTGATATTTTGTTACCTTTCACTGTCACTTATAAGCGTTTTTTGTTTATGCAGGTTGCCTAGGTAACCCAAGTCGCGATGTCCGGCGGAAGAACCGGAAGCGCAACACCAGCGTCTTCCTGTGAGACGCCGGCCACGGACGTGGGGGACAGGCTCCCGCCTCAGCTTCTTCTCAGCCTATATAGGTAAGAGATCATACACTCGATTTTGTTGTTGTTTTCCTGCACCTTGAAAACGGGGTTGATCCCCGAAACGTCGGTATCTTTTGCACCTGTGATGCTTTGATAAACAAATTTTTCTCACCAAGCCTACGAGTGCCGCCATTATTGTTTTTTCCTGCATACTATGTATCGGAAGGCACCGCAGCACAGCATATCCATTTAGGAACCGAGTGCCGGTCCGCCCCACACCTGTGTGTGTGTGTGTGTATATATATATATATATATATGTATATTTTTATGTTGCTATAAGTGACTAATCCGCTTGCAGATCCTGTCCTTTTGGCTGTCCTTAACCAGTGCCGCACCTATGTCTGGTCCTGTATTTCTGTCTGCCTGTATTGTATTAAGACACAGCAAAGGACTGCACCGCTCACACCTCAACCATTGCAGTTCAGAAACCAGTGCTTGGATTCCCATCTCCAGTATTGTGGGCTAGTGTGTACCATCTGCCGCACTGGTCCCATGCCAGTTGCACATGGTTGTGCGCTAAGTTCTGTTTGTCTTGTGTGTCTGGTTCTTCCACTTGTGTCCATGTCTGACTTAAGTTCCGTAAATACCTTGCATAGTCTCCAGTAGTTGCCTTGTCTGTGGAAAGACCAGGTGGCATCAAGGTCCACCAAGGAAAAGGCGGCTGTTATTGGTGAAGGTTTAGTTAGCAAGAGGCTAGAAGACAACTCTGCAAGTGTAACAGTGCCACCTGGTACCATCTGGTGGCAATCATAACAAAGAAATACATAGGAGTCCATTTCCAGCAATTTGTTTTATTAAATGTTTTGAAATATTGCTGCAGGGTAGCCAGGTCAGAATAAAGGAATACAATGTTTATAATCAAAGTCTCCAGATGCAAACAAATTCATTGTGCTGGCAAATCGTCATGACACTTTACTGCAGATAATTGGGAGCACAGGGACTTTCTTTACAAGTATCATGTTTAACCGTGTGTCTCAGTAAAAATCTTTACATAATAAGAGTATAGGGTTCCATGTGCTAAAACGTGCACAATAAATGTGACTTAATGGCAGCTTTACCAATTGACATGATTTGTCCACTGGAGAATGAGTGATGTTCTGCCTGTGTAATGCCTTTCAGGTATTCAACCACTGCATGTGGCAGCTTTATACAGAGCCGCCACTATAAATGTTGGGGCCTCCAGCCGGCCACCACCCGCATGACACCACTCGGCCTCCCCCTACCCTATCCCCATAACTTACCGTCACCCACGTCGCGCATCGTCCTCTGGCTCCTTCAGTGTCCACAGTCAGGTCCGGTCCCCACACTGCATAGTGCAGCCTGCAGAGCGCCGAGCCCCTCTGTGTCCTAGGCTCAGCGCTCTGCAGGCTGCACTGTGTATTGTGCATGCCTGGCCACCAGCGCTGGGTGGGGAGGCTGGGCACGGGTGCAGGGGTCTGTGGGCAGCTGCCCGGGCCCCTCCAGAGGCCGGGGCCCGGGACAGCTGTACCCAGGGCACCCCCTGTCGGCGGCCCTGGCTGTATATGTGGATAACATTGCCTGACATGGACCTTTCTTCTTCTTCACATTTACATACAGTATATCAAATTAACCTTTTCAGGTCCAACGTCTAGTCAGGCTCAACAGCCCTAGTGTTAATAGCAGATCCAATGGTGAGCCACTTTAACATAAGAACATTAACATCATTAACAAGAAGAACATTAACAACAATTTTTAATAATAATAAAAAAAAATAATAATAATTAATTTAAACATTTAAATCAGACTGAATTGCAAAATAAAATTGGACTGCAAAGGGTTAAGACATTAGTGTAGTTCTTAGCCAGTGCAGTTTGGATCTATAAATTGACAACTTGTTGAGTTTAATATCACTCTGGAGATTCACATTAAACCTATACTATCGACCATCAGATTTTTTAGTGTAAATAATCTGTACGTAGCCCAGGATTTAGTGACTGCAATATAAACAGGCTTATCAGGGCTGGAGCTGATGTCCAAATGTGTAAGCATACTAATCTGCTTGCTTAGTACCGCAGGGAGGGGGGAAGGGGGGGGCTTGTGTTCGGTGAGGCGGTGACATGAAAAAGGTTTCTTTCTAAATCAGTGGTTCCTAGTCTGGTTGTTGTGGTACTTGTAGTTTACATGGGTTTGAGGTCTAGAACCAAAGAAAATGATTTCGGAAACATCAAAGAAACATGCAAAAAACAAAATTGGAACCCTTCTCCCACCATATAACTAAAGCTATGGATGAGAGGTAAGCACAATTTAATTAATTTAAAAAAAAAATCCAATTTTTTTAAAATTTTGTATCAATTTGTGTAGTGTAATGTAGTAGATTATTGTATATGGGATATAATAAAAACATGTTAGAAGGCTTCATTAGGAGTAGGCTGTGGGAGTGTAATAATGTTACCCTTCATCTGTTATAAATTAAAAGTTTTCTATTGTGACAGGTAATAAGAAGTTAGAAAGACTATGAGAGTGGAGTACAGGAGTTTGCATGGACTTACATAGGATTGTATTAGTGGTTAGTAGTCTATGTCTGGAATTAGGTCGTTTTTTTTAACTGTGTGTTTGGGTATAAATACCCTGGCAGGGGAACATGTCTCCAAGCCTTGATAAAGGACAGAACTAGTCTGAAACGCGTTGGCGGAGGGGACCCATGAGATTTGGACAGACCACCAGGATTGGAATAACCATCAGCATCCAGGGACGCCTGAAGTGTTACCATCTATGCTGTTTGAGTCTGCTTTTGCTTAAGTAGACATTTCGTTCTGGTGAGAGTCCAAGACTTACATCCCATGTTTCATGTTGAATGTTTTAAATTGTGTCTCCATTAAAACGGTATTTCACCATATGGAGATATTTCTTTGCATATTCCCAATACACGGGACAATTATGGAGAAATAAGGAGGACCACATTTGAGGACCTGTTTTCCAGATATTATAACCACATGCGCATATTGTCTACTATCTTGGTGGACAACTTGATAGGGTACGGTTCCCATCTTTAAGTACCATATAGAAATTATATTGGTTTAATGGTTTTACACTATATCACTGTCGTTTTTTTTACATGTCATATGAGTAACCCTCAGAGATACACTTGAAGGAGGGACACAAAAAGGAGAGCTTGAAAGAACTGTCTGTAGTTTTTTTCTGTTGGTCATATGTGTGGTGTGTTTGGTGACACACTTGCCGTACAGGTCAGGCTGCTCCGCAGCGCAGTATTTGATTCCAAAAACCCTTTTGTATGAGCGGTATTCAATCCGGGATCCCAACAGTCAAAATCCCGGGCCATTTTTGCCCAGCTCGGCTGAATATTGACAGCCGGAATTCAATGTTCCGGCTGTCTAGTGTCGGAAAGTGGGCGCGTTGGTCGAGAAACGTCCATGAATTCGACAATTCGCTGCCGTTTCAGACAAAACATATCCAACTTGTTTTAAAGTCGGATCTGTTTTGTCGGAATCTGCCTTCAATGCTGTCGGAAATGGCAGCATTGAATAGGCGGCAGACGCTATTTCCCCTGTAGGAAATAACATCCGGCATTGAGTACCCCCCTATATACATAACCAGTAGTCACCAATAATACTTATTATATGAGGTTGCTATGTTTGAGCATACTGTAGATTTACCAGTTTATATTCTAATGAAAAACATAAGTTGATGTCAATTCTATACTTAGTAAAAACAGGCACAATATGCAGTAATTAAATTGTAACTCATTTAATTCCATCTGTAAATGGTGTTCCAAGCAAGGGCCATATCATCTTAATGCACAGTATATATAGACAGTGGCGGCTCTTACCCTTGCGGAGAAGGGGGGCTGCCACGATGCGGGCCCCCCTCTGCTGCCACCGCTGTGCTCCTCGCTGCTGCCAGTCTCAGCCGCCAGTTCCCTGCACGGGCCCACGCATGCGCAGAAACTTCATACATACTGCCCATGTGCTGGCCCAAACCTCCAAGGACTGCCTTTGCAGCAGCCCCCGGAGGCTTAATCAGGTTCCCGAGTCCGGTGCATGCACAGAACCCGTTTTTGGGGCTGCCATGCATTTGTGCACAGAGAGGCATCCTGGAGGGAGGGAACACCTCACAATGGGACTGCCTTGAATGACTGGCAGGTTAGACTTCCAATAGGGAGTCACTGCCAGTCACATTGAAGCCAGAGCAGTCTCACAGATCTCCTCTGGCTTCATAGGCAGAGAACAGTGGCATAGGTAAAAACCGCCACTGTATATAGTTGAGATGATGTGAAAATTAAGCAAGACATTATTTACCAGAAAGAATTAGACCAGGCATGTCCAACGTTGGCCCTCCAGATGTTGTGAAACTACACTTCCCAGCATGCTTTGCAACATGTTTTGTTATTAGAGAATGCTAAAACTATTGCAAAGCATGCTGGGATGTGTAGTTTCAAAACATCTGGAGGGCCAACGTTGGACATGCCTGAATTAGACCATATAAAATAATATCCCTAGAGTGCAATTGTACAAAGGATCACTAATAGCACAATTTGTGTCACATTAAGTTAAATGTAGTATTTTTTTACTTGACTTCACTTCAGCCGAGTTTATACAGAGTTCTAGAATCCTTGGAAGCCTATTGATGTGTTGTACTGTAACTCAATAGCTCAATATGCGCTGTACACGATTAAAGTAAAACTGGGCAGGTAATATGCATCCAAGCAGCCTGTTGATAGAGACGTAATTGTACTGATGTTTTAATCTTTTATCTTTTGCCAGATAATATGATTATATTTATTCATTATATTGTAAAAACATTTAGCGAACTTACAAATGTAGCCACGCTTATCGTTGCCACGGCAATTGCTACTGTACGTGGCACTCCTGTGGAGATTTTCACGAACCTGTCACCATGCACGTGTGTGGAAATCACTCCCATGGGTCATAGAAATGCATTGAGCGGTGGCATCGCAGCGCAACGATTCTGTGACACGGGAACGAATTTGGCATGGCAAGGGGGCACGAGTGGTGGCGATCCGGCAATGTTCTGTGTCAAGCTAAGTGTTACCAATTTTATTATTTTTTCTGTTGCAGCTTTTTAGAAAATAGTCATACAACTTATTTTATATAAGTAGCAAGGGAATTGTTAGGGACTGACATAGGGTATTTTATGGTTTAAAAAAAGATTTTCTTATAATTATATTTTTAGGCATAGCAACAGAAACTAGAACTCAAGCTACGTCATAGTTGCATGCACGTTCATAGATGGAAATGCAAGGTATGTTTAGTTTGGCATTGCACTAATGATAGGGAAGTATCAATAGGGAAGGTGCAGACAGTAGAATATAATCAGTAACTTCCTAGCTCCAATTTGCCTCTATCTTATCTATAACTAGCTAGGCATTTTTTTTTCTGTAAACTCATGGTGGTAAACTTACTAATACCCCTTTTACACCAAGGAATAACCCAGGTTGGACCCAGGTCGGACCCAGGTCAGCGTTGGTGTAAAAGGGGCCAACCCAGGTCCAGTAACACTGGTCTCCTACCCAGGTCCTGACCAGGGTTGAACACTGGTTGGACCTGGGTCGTGGGCGGTGTAAATGGTCCCAACCCAGGTTGGGACATCCAGGTAGTGCTGAAAGGATACCAGAAGTGCTGGACGCCTTTCCACAGCACGTTTCAGTGGCAAAAGACAGCAGCCAGGAAGGATACGGGCAGTGCACACAGAAATCATAATTGGATGCAGTATTATTTATATTTTTTTTGGGGGGGGGGGGGGGGCTGGGGGGAGCACATGGGTGATGCTGCACTTTTATACTGCTATGTGTGCTTGAGCACTGAATAAAACTTTTTGAAAAATATTTTACAAAATAAACAAACCAACATTTTTTAATACTAACTTCATGTCTTTTAAATTTTATTTTAAATCACTGAGGGAAGGTTGGATGGCAGTTGATCAGTCCTAAAATGGACATTTTTAATGTCATCCATAGGGAAAAGCAGTGCTGACCCAGGTTCAGTGTAAACGGCGCAGACCTGGGTTCGACCTGGGTCACAGTGCTGTGTAAATGGGATATGAAGCTGGATCCAACCCTGGAAACTCCTGTGTTCAAAGACCAGGGTCCGACCAGGGATTTTGGTGTAAAAGGGATGGGAGTTCTATTGAAAATGGGATGTTGCCCATAGCAGCCAATCAGATTCTATCTATTATCTTCTAGATGGTTCTAAATGAGTAAGAAGTAGAATCAGATTGGTTGCTATGGCCAACATTCCATCTTCAATAGAACTCCCTCTTAGTAAATTGACTCCATTATGTGAAAAAGGAAGGTGGTGATAACAAGTATCGGGTAAAGGCGCAATGAGACGAGCTGCCTGGCCAAGCTGCAGTGTACGTTTAAGGGTTGTCACACCCTTAAAAGAAATAGAAAAAAGACAAAGGTGTACACCGTGCTAATTATTGATTGATCTAATGTAAATTCCAATTATCAGATTGCCATTGAAAACATTAAAGGTAAGAGAGAGAGGAAGCCCACTGTGCCAAGTCCACCTACTTATTACCTCCTGGAATTACCATACAAGACCGGACCAGCCTCTTTACAGACCTACAAACTGATCCTGACTACACCATTGAGTGGACTTTCACAAAATCGGCCGGGGAACGCTATCCTAGATGTGAATACCACCAAAGAAGGTTTATTGTCCATTCGGCAAGGCATTGGCCATTGAGCTTACCACCTTACTGGATCTTATAAGGACGTGCTACAAGAGGCATCATAGGAACAGATCTTAAACACTAAAAGGAGAAAAATACGATAGCGTATGGACTGGCTTATTTAAAACTTCCTCTCAGACATATACATCATATATATATATATATATATATATATATATATATATATATATATATATATATATATCAATATATCATACACAGAGAGTGGATATATAGCGCTATTAAGTCCTCAGTCCAGCATAAAAGACGCCTCTGATTCACAGGGCTATATAAGCACCAAGTCCCAATAAGACTGCGGCTCCCTCAAAAAGTGACTCCTTGGATCCTCAGGAGTAAAGGAGATCTGTAGCAAATAGATAAAGAGAGGGGCGCTCCATAGTGCATAAAAACAGTTTTATTCAAATAAACAGCAAACAGCAGCAGAAAATGGTCACAAGTTGCTCGTACCAAGTTATTCAACAGTTGTGGGCTGGATACCACATGGTCTAATCAAATAGATGTTACCAGGCCAAAGCAGGTCCAACGGGAGTCCGGGGCACCGTCAGGAGCACAGCCCACGCCGCTTTCCCCAAGGGGATACACAGCGTGCCGGGAACCTAGGCAGGGACAGACTGCCGGAGGACGCCTGGAAGCAGGACAGCGAGCGTCACCGTAGCCACGCCCTGTCGCTCGCTGTCCTGCTTCCAGGCGTCCTCCGGCGATCTGTTCCTGCCTAGGTTCCCGGCACGCTGTGTATCCCCTTGGGGAAAGCGGCGTGGGCTGTGCTCCTGACGGTGCCCCGGACTCCCGTTGGACCTGCTTTGGCCTGGTAACATCTATTTGATTAGACCATGTGGAATCCAGCCCACAACTGTTGAATAACTTGGTACGAGCAACTTGTGACCATTTTCTGCTGCTGTTTGCTGTTTATTTGAATAAAACTGTTTTTATGCACTATGGAGCGCCCCTCTCTTTATCTATTTGCTACATATATATATATATATATATATATATATATATATATATATATATATATATATGAAATTCTCTTTAATTTCTTAAATCGTGCACATTGCTAATATGTCTTAGCTTTTTTATTGTATTATTAAAGTGTATTTTTAATGTTTTCAATGGCAATCTGATCATTGGAATTTACATTAGATCAATAATCAGCGCGGTGGGAAAACACACAGGTGGGTATATCAGGATCTGCGCAAGAGGAGGCAGCTGGGATGTGGGCTCTAAAGAGAGTGTTCTTCTGCACTCTGAAACAATGTGAACACCAAACAAAACAGGCAGAGCAGCCTTCACCAGCGCTTCAATAGCACATAACTTTTAAATTTGAAGTGTGGACACTAAAATATTACACTAGAGAGAGCTGTTTCTCACCCCACTTTTCTAGTAAAAATTTTCCACAACATACGTTTCAACATGAGAATCGAGCAGCCACCTTTCACGTGGGAATTTACTGTGGGATTTGAAAGAAGAACCGGTCCAAAAAAGAAACTTTTATCTGCCATGTATAGGTCTAACTTAAAAAGCAGGAAGCGCAAAAGCAGTACCCCTCTACCCCCCCCCCCAAAAAAAAAAAATTAAATATATATATATATATATATATATATATATAAGCAAGAAAAAAGGTTTTTTTGACAGCTGCGCTCAAACCGTGTTGGAGTGACAGTTAGCAGTCCAGCAAAAAAAGTCCTCCTTAGTTAAAAGTTTCAAACTCGAGACACACCACTTCTGGGTCTCCTTGCTTAGGTCCCTTTAAACATGAACCGTCGCTCCCCAAAGTATAAGACCCGTGTCCAGCGGGTATTAGAAATCTGTAGAGAAGGACGTTGTAAATAGATAAATATATATCTCTTATTTATCTATTTACAACGTCACATTAATATAAATTAAAATGCTTTAATTTTAATAAACTATATACTGTACATCTAATATGTGAAATTGTTCCATATATACCATACTGTATATTACTTTTCCATTTATTATAGAATTATCCAGATTTTTAGCATAAGACTTTTTAGTAGAATAATAATTTGCCCTCGTAGTTGATCAAAACTGAGATATTCTGATCTTATCTTAAGGTAGAATTCTTCTCTGCGTAGAGATTTTTCTCTCAGATAAATAATGCATAGAGATTGACCAAAAAATCTGATTTATGTACTTTACTGAGAGTTGAAGCATTTAAAAGCTTTTTAAAGCAAAAGAACCCATTGACAGCTTGCCAATACCGTAGATTGCTGTTTTATTTAAGAGCACATGATTAACTAGTACTCTAAATCTGTTGGTCAGCAATGCAGTAATGTATTGCACAATTGAGCATTTCTATTTTTAAGAGGTACTTACATTTCATTTCACAAGTTGATAATATATTATCTTACTGTAGGAAAATGAAAATCAATATTTTAAAGTGTCACAATACAGATGAGGTTTTACATATTGCATCATCTCTGTAGAGCACAAGCTGTATTAAATTAAGATTTAATTGACCTGCATTTTCAGCAAAATGCAGTACAATGTGTTCAACGGGGATGTCTTGTTAGCAGAAAATGTCTGCAAAAATGTAACAGTGACACCACAGGGTCAGATTGCTGTTCTGCTCATTTCACTTGGAAACTACTAAAAAAGGCATAAATTATTTATTAAGATAAGAAGAAATTCCTATGAAGTGACCTCCTGCTGTCTTCTACAATAAATGAACTATCTGAATTGGTTATGCAACACTGCTGTCTATCAATTGCTGATGTCTGCTTATACCTACCTACTAGTGATTCCTGGCATGTAAATACCATCTCTGGTTTATGACCTGTGAACATTTGCTGGACTTACTTCTAGCAATTTATGATTCATTAAACAAGACTCTTATGTCTCTCTGATTCTAAGTATTACAGAATGCTTACCTGTGTCTTTTAATACCTCCAGAGTCCAGCCAACAATGTTCACAGGTTCCATACTGTCACTTCTGCCTACATTTCTTTGATTCTCTGATGTTTCTTGTTACACAGCCTGCAAGATCATTTCCCACTGTGAAGCTCCTGAGCCTGTCACAGACTGTCTAAATTCGTTCATGTTACACCTGGTAGATTATGAATGGTGCCAGACAGGAGTGACAGGGGTGACATGGATGATAGAAAGAATGTTTTTTGTCACAAGGGCTTAAGTGTGGAGAGGTTAATCTGTAGTTCAGCAGCCACCTGGATAGAGGATTGCCTGCCCCTACTAAAGTGGAAACAAAACAAGTGGCGCTTAAATCACAAACGGACAAATAATTTAAAATAATATACAATTATCAGAATCAACTTTATTGGCCAGGTATACTTGCATATAAAAGGAATTTTTTTTCGGTTTGCTGTGCAGCAGCCAGGCGGGTAACAAGTAAACAGGATACAGTATAGACAATAAACAATATAAACAGGTGGGGGGACAGATTCAGTCATACAGAAAGTTATTCTGAGGGGACACCATGTTAGATAATGTGCAAAGGCTTTTGGCGCGACTAGACAGTGAGGTGTCAACAGGTGAACCGCTTGAGGGAAGAAACTTTATAGACTTCTGGTGGCCCTGGTGGAAATAGCCCTGTACCGTCTGCCTGATGGCAGCAGCTTAAACAAGCCATGACCAGGATGTAGTTGGTCCTTGACTATCTTCATTGCCCGCTGTTTTGCTCTGGACAGGTACAGGTCCTGGACAGAGGGAATGTCTGTCCCGATTATCTTCTCCGCAGTTCTGAATACCTTTTGGAGTCTGCATTTGTCTCTCACGCAGGCGGAGCCGTACCAGACCAGTATTGAGGAGCACAGTACAGACTCCACAATTGCAGAGTAGAAGATGAGCAGAAGCTTCTGTGGGATGTTGAACTTCCTCAGTTATTTAATATATAATAATTCATTTTACCAATAAACTTTTTTACTGTGAATAAACAATTAACAATTTAAAATTCCCCGGGGAATCACTTATACACTGACTGAATACTAAAAAACATATACATAAGCATAAATTGACATAAAAAGTAAAATAAAAAACATGAAATATGCTAAAACATCAAATTATCACTGATGAGGGAGGGAGGCAAAATGTGAGTACACCTAGGGTGATATTTAATAGGATGAGAGATTCAGAAAGTGAGAGATTTGGTAAGAAATGTCTAGGTTTTTTAAAGCGGCAATCATTTACACTGCAAAATCAAACTGGTGTTGCAGTGTAAATGATTGCCGCTTTAAAAAACCCTGGAGATTTATTACCAAATCTCTCACTTTCTGAATCTCTCATCCTATTAAATTCCACCCCAAGTGTCACTAACCCACAAATGAATTCCTTGTATCCAACATCAAAGGGATAAAGCTGTTTAATTGATTGTTAAATTCACTGTAAGGTCCTCCTTTTAGCTTTTTGTAAAATTGATGTAAGTATAAGCTTACTCAGTTATATGGGCCATCATAGCCAATGCACTTTATCACCTGCTTGCAAACCAAATTCAAAAGAACAATATTTCATGAGACAGTGCTGTTTCTCAGTTCTCAGCACGCCAGTGGTCCGTGGTCCCGGGCTGCATGGCTGTGATGTCAGTCCGGACAGTATTACACGCTATCACTGGGATCTCCAGATGAAGCCGTCAGCATGAGTGGCTTAATGGTGGTCTCAAGTGTCCACAAGCCAACGGACAATAGGGCACAGTGTCCAAGGTGTTAGAACACTGCGCTGGGCAGGGTAGTGCTGGGAGCCTTCACCCGGCTCTGCCAGCGCCTGGGTATCGGCTGTGGCCGCTGGTGTCCTTGTGCATGGACTGCTGAGGCGGCAATATGGCAGTGCAAAGATGTTGCGCTCACCTCAGGAGCTGGCTTGCGGTTAACGGCCACCGGGGTGAGCGGGTGAGCTCACCTAGCGATGATGTATAGAGAGAGAAAAGGAGAGGACAAGAACAGAGCCTTGGCCTACTGTCAGTAGAAATTCAGGGGAGGCGGATTCATGACGAGACAGAGAAGGAGTGATCAGAGAGGTAGGAAGATAGCAGTATTATGCAGACCAAGTGAGTGATGGATTTGGAGAAGGAAAGGGTAGTCAACGGTGTCAAAAGCAGCAGAAAGGTCAAGAAGAATAAGTAGGGGCCTTTAGATTTGGCAGCATGAAGATCATTGCAGACTTTAGTGAGAGCAGTTTAAGTGGAGTGGAGAGGACGGAAGCCAGACTGGAATGGATCAAGCAGGGAGTAGAGGAAAGAAAAGCAGTAAGGTAGTGGGCTATGGAGCCCACAAAGTTCTAGTCCCCCCCCCCTTGCGACCAAACCTGCCCATATGTTATTGGATTGTCACAATGCTTTACTGGCCAGAAAATATTAATACAATATCATATTGACTGGTGTTTATCACCTTTATCTTCCATAAGACCTACTCAGGTTTAGAGTCAATGCGTGAAATTTACTGAGATGGGAGTTCTATTTCTCATTGGATGTTGCTATGGGCAACCAATCAGAATATACTTATTTATTTACCACCTTATAGAAGATACAGATGGAGCATGTCTCTTCCATCCGGGGGCTGGTGGTCAGATTGCCATCCACCAGCCCACGCTAGCTGCCGAACGGGGATACGCAAACAAGACAAGTGCATCCCTTTCAAGCAGAGCTCCCTGCTGGTCCCAGCCTCCTCGGAGACGGTCCAAGACGCTCACGCTTCCCATCTCGCCAGCAGGAGCAATCTGTAATACATATTATCTGATTTGCCCCATGTTAAATATAACTCCAACATTAATACATTTTCCCCAATGTGTGGACTAACTCCTTGCTCACATTTTTTGTACACCTAGCAATTCTTCGGCATCTGCTAATAATGTAAAGAGTGGGTGCACATACAAATGTAACATTAGAAGATGTGAACATTGCAAATTACACAACATATCAATAATTTTCAATTATGCAGTTACAGATTGCTCATAATTGCACATGTTTTAAGGGCAATCACAGGTTTTAAAAGATTTTTTTATTCTAAAAAACATTTACCTGTGATGTCAGCCACATGCCCAGGCTGGCATCAGCCCACCCGCACCCATGAAAATGCCAATAAAATGCTCGGCGTTCCCAACTATGAAAGTTGCAAAAGCCATTCACAAAAGGGGATTGCACATGATGGGGCCAAATGCAATATATAGCTAGTAAACTAGAATCACCCCCAATGTGAGCAGTCCAAGCAATGATAAGGACCATATATATTTCTAAGATGATGAGGGCATGTATAGTCCTCGTAGATGTTACATAACTCAGGCCTCACCTGTAACCTAGATGTAGAGCTGTTGCCTTTGCATGGTGCAGAGGTTTTGGGTCCTCAATGAAACTCCTCCATTTGGTTAAACTGAGAAGTAGTATTAACTGCAGGGACTAGGGACATCTGGTACGTATCAGAACATCCTGCAGACAACTGAAATAAATATGGACTCCCTCTGGACACCTGTGCAGGATTTGGACTCCCTCTGACCTGGAACCTTGTTCTTTGTTTGTCAATTTGTTCATCTCTCCCCACTGCAATCCATTTTAAATGCTGCTGCTAGGCTGATCTTCCTAGCAAGATGCTCATTGTCTGCTGATCCGCTCTGCCAATCCCTCCAATGGTTGCCTGTATTTTACTTTATTCAATATAAAATACTTCTTTTTTTTTAATTTCATTTTTATTTGCTTTTACAAATTAACATATTTATCATACAGCAATACGTGTTATCGAGCATAAGAATACATCAATCTCTAATACAAGTACATTCCATTAACATTACATAGATAGCTTTTTGTGGCCCTTTATCTCCCCTTTTCGAGCTCTCCACCCTTTTCCCCGTATAGAGTTTAGCTGATAACGTACAGCTGAGCATCAGCTGGGTTGAGTCGACCTTTCAAATTCATATAAGGAAGTAACTAAATATATCCGTAAGGGGGGACAACCTAATTTAGTAGAATGGGTAAAGGATAGCAAGATAAGATTAAGATGAAGAAAAAGCACACTATAGACGTTAGAACATCGTTCCCATGGTCTGATCTAGGTATCTTTATATAGATTTAGCTGATGATGTGTAGCTGGGCGTCTGCTAGATTGCGTCAACCTCTCTAAATTCATATGAGGCGGATAACTTAATATTTCAATAATGGGGGGCAACATAATTAAAGAGAATGGATAAAGGATAGCGAGATAAGATTGAGAAGAAGAAAAAGCACACTTTAGTCGTTAAATCAGCACTCCCGTAGTATGACCTAGGTCTCTCTATATAGGATTATCTGATAACACCCTAGTGGGAGCCATCTGGGTTGCATCGACCTCTCACATTCATATGAGTAGGGCAACTGAATTTATCAAAAAGGAGGGGCAACATAATTAAAGAGAGTGGGTAAAGGATAGAAAGACAAGATTAAGAAGAAACAAAAGCACACTATAATCGCTAGGTAAGTACTCCCATGGTATGAACTAGGAATTTCACCAAGATTGTGGTAGGTACTATCCCTTTTTTCATCAATCCCTATCTATACACTTTGGGTGCCATTGTACCTCATTTTTCTTACCTCGATATTTAGCATTACTGTATATTTTGGGAAAAAAAAATTTTTAAGGGTTCTAGGCAACTGCTTATTAATTATCTAGACCCTTATATTTTCTTTCTCTGGTATTTTACAACGGACATACAGGACAAACAGGGGAAGACAAGGGCAAGAATTAGGGGAGGAGGGGTGGGGAGGAAGTTAGGGTGCTGTCAGACTGTTATATACCTTTTTTCTTGATGTTCTCTGTGTAATAGTCTCCCTACCTTATTTTAGGTTTGAGCGTCCATAAATCTCCCTATTTTTTACTCGTTCGAAATATTATGATATTCTACCCATGGAGACCAAATTTCGTTGAATTTTGCTCTTTTTTCATCTACTATGCTTGCCAAATGTTCCATCTGGTATATATACCAGATGGCTTCTTTTATGGCATTAATAGATGGGGTTATCTTAGTTTTTCAACTACAGGCTATTTTTGCCTTGACTGCACCCACAACAGACCATATAAATTTTTGTACTGCTTTATCTGTCCCGGGTATTTTTAAAGGGAGTAGTACATACTCCGGGGCCATGGGAATGTCTACTCCAGTTATCTGAAGAATTAATTTCCCCACTTTCTTCCAGGTCTCCTGTATACTGGGGCATCCCCAGAAAATATGGCTAAGTGTTCCCCGTTCCCCACACTCTCGCCAGCAGCGATCGCTGGCGTCTGGATATATATGTTTCAGTCTACTGGGAGTCAAATACCAGCGTGTATATATCTTATAGGTATTTTCTCTGTATCTTATTGATTGAGAAACTGATAATACATTTTGTTTGATTTTGTTCCATGTCTCGGGGGTCTGTTGTTTCCCCAGTTCCTCTTCCCAGGCTATTTCGTGCGGTAGTTTACTCTGTTTTTTGTAGTTCAATAATAATTTGTAAATAGTTGAAATTAAGCCTCTGGATATTGCCCTCTTCTGGCAAAGACCTTCTATTATGATTTTACTCTGTTCTTTTCTGGTTTTCCCAAAAAAGCTACGTATTTGTAAATATTGAAAATAAGCTTTAGGTATTATATCATATTTTACTTTGAGGTCCTCAAAGGAGGGGAACCCCCCCGCGGAGCTTAATTCGTTGATAAATAAAATTCCAGTTTTCGCCCAATTTTTCTTAAAGTTTGTTTCTTTAGTGACTGGTAGTTTTGGATTGTCCCACATTGGGATCAGGTTAGGTGGGTGGGGGGTCAAGTTATATTCCTTATTTAGTTTATCCCATATTGACAATGTGAGCGTAATAGTTGGAAAATTCTTAGCCTCTTCTGGTCTCTCTTTTTTGGTCTGCCATAGGAGTGTTGAGATGGAATGCAGCTGGAGTAGTTCCGACTCCAGCTGTACCCATCTCCGGGTTTCGGGATCAGAGTGCCACATGATCATTTGAGCACATTGTGCCGCGTAGTAGTAATTTTTTAGGTTTGGGACACCAAGTCCCCCCTCTTTTGTGCCAAATTGCAAGGTTTTAAGACGCACCCTGGCTTTTTTCCCTGCCCACAAGAATCGGATGAAGATGCTGTGTAGGTTTTTAAATATCCCTACTGGGACTCTTATGGGCAGTGCTTGAAATAGATACAGCATTCTCGGTAATATATTCATTTTCAGGGCATTAGCTCTTCCCGTCCATGAAATGAAAAGCTTTGACCACCCCTTAATATCATTTGTGATTTCATTTATTATTTTTGGGAAGTTTGCATTATACAATTGATTATATTTTTTGGTGATATTTATTCCTAGATATTTTAGCTGTACTTTCTTCCATTTTAATGGATACGCCAGTGATATACACCCTTTCTCATCCGGTGAGAGGTAAAAGTCCAAGACCTCCGTTTTTTCTGCATTAATTTTAAAGTTTGATATTCTACTAAATTCTTGGATTGTGTCAAACAACCTTCGTGTCGAAGCTACCGGGTCGGATATCGTAAGGAGTATATCATCGGCGTACATAGCCGTTTTATATGTTTCCTTCCCAATTGTTATTCCTCTTATTTCGCTCTCGTTCCTTATCTTGGCCGCCAACGCTCCGCCATGAGGGCGAAAACGAGGGGCGAGAGGGGGCATCCCTGTCTGGTCCCATTATTTATCATTATTGGGGTCGATTTGATCCCGTTGAGACTAACTACTGCTGATGGTGTTTTGTATAGTGCTTGAATGCCTATCAAGAATCTACCGCCAATACCATATTTCTGAAGGATCTGATACATATAAGGCCATGAGACCCTATCAAAGGCCTTTTCTGCATCTAGGCTCATTAATAGGGCCGGGGTCTTGGAATTGTGAATGGCCTGTATTGTGTCAATAACTCTCCTAATATTTTCAAAGGCCTGTCTCGCTGGAATAAACCCGACCTGGTCCGGGTGGACTATGGAGGGTGCGACCTTTGAAAGGCGATTTGCTAAAATTTTCGCAAATAATTTAAGATCCGAATTTAATAATGATATTGGCCGGTAGTTACTACAAAGGGTATGGTCTCTATTTGGTTTTGGGATCACTATTATCTCAGCTGCAGTTGTAGCCTGGTCCAAGAAATGTCCGTCCCCAATGGAATCGAACAAAAATTTTAAATTGGGGGCTAAAACTTTGCTGAACGTTTTATAGTATATGGCCGAGAAGCCATCCGGGCCAGGTGCTGATGAATTTTTTAACGATTTAATAGTGAGCTCTATCTCTTCCAACGAAATGGGAGCTTCCAAAGATGTAATTTGGGACGCTGACAACCTCGGAAGGTTACATGTTTTAATAAACTCTTCGGTTTTAATTTTACGTTCATCCTCTATCATTTCATTTGGGAGGTTATATAGTGTATTGTAGAACTCTCTAAACTGTTGCGACATTGCCCTTGGATCGTATATTAGGTTGTTATTTGTATCCCTAATAGAAAAGATTCGATCTCTCTGTCTTTTTTTTCGGATACGATGGGCTAGAAGAGCGTCAGCCTTATCCCCTTTGGAATAAAATTTATATTGAAGCCATTTCATCGTATTTGCAGCTTTTTTTGAGTGTAATTGAAATAGTTGGCTTTTTAAAGCTAGAAGTTTGCTATATATAGTCCGATTGGGGTTTTTTTGATGACTAAATGTAAGCGTACTAATCTGTTGTTCTAATTCTTTTATTTGTTTTTCATCTTTTATTTTTTGAATTTTGGTTAGTTTTATGATGTGGCCTCTGATTACCGCTTTATGGGCTTCCCAGATTATGGCGGGCTTAACTTCCTCCGTGTTATTTACTGTAGCTCAAAAAATTCTATTAACGAGTTTTCTATCTCCTTCCTGTCCTTCTGTTTGGACAGAATTGAGGAGTTTAGTCTCCATCTATATCCTGTTGGGTCCAAGTTATTAAGTTGGATACTTATTATAATCGCTAAATGATCCGACCAGACCACTGGGATAGCCCAAGCCTTAGTCAGGTCTTTAGTTAGTTGTGCATTTACAAAAAAGTAATCCAATCGGGAATGCACCTTGTGCGGAATAGAATAATGCGTAAATATACGTTCCTTTGGGTAAAGAGCCCGCCAGGCATCATAGAGGTTATTTGACGTTATATTATCATATAGTCTTTTTGTTTCCTTTCTCACCGCCGAGCTCGGGGGGGTTTCAGCTTTCCTGTCCATGTCAGGATCGACTATAGCATTGAAATCCCCTCCTATAATTATTTTACCCTTTGATATCTTGTCCAATTGTTTGAAAAAGTCTACATAAAACTTGTTTTGTTCTAAATTTGGGATGTATACTGAAGCAATTGGAAATGCGTTGTTTGCAATAGAAATAGTTATGATATTAAATCGGCCGCTTGGATCTGAGTATTGTTGGATTATTTTATGCGCCAAAGAGTTATGTATTAAGATGGCCGTCCCTTTTTTTTTCTTAACAAAGGTGGAGTAATATACATCTGGGAATGCTCGTGACACAAGGGAGGGATGTTCAGTTTTGAAATGTGTTTCTTGAATTAGTAAAATTTTTACCTTTTGTTTTTTGAAGAATTGAAGTGCCATAGTCCTTTTACGCGGTGAGTTTAGGCCGTTAACATTCAGTGACATTATACTTATTGACATGGGAGTTTTAAGGTGAGTTTTTTTATCAAGAACTGCGTATTCCTATTTTGGTATACAGTCTGGCAGCACCCCTGGGAAAAACATACTGGACATAACACAACATATACTGGTACTAACAACACGTAACATATAAAACAAGAATTTTTTGATGCGTCTGAGCGCATCTTAAAAAAAACAAACGTTAAATTTTAGTAAACGGTAACACAACCCTTTGGGGGTCCCTTGTTAGTGGGATTCCTCTCGGGGTAGGGTGTCTCAGTGGGGGGGGGGGTACAAGGGCCACTAGAACTAACCACCGAAGGAAGGGGAATAAGAGAATGATCAGCGGAGTGGTTAAGCTACCTCTCTTTTTGTCACCTCCTGGTGATCTACTCTAAAGGGGGGGAGTTATGGTTTTATGAGGGAGTAGGTCTGGAGAAGTGGGGGTGGGGGGGACCAGTTGTTGTGTTGTTCCCTAATCTCTTTTCTTTTTCTCTTTTTTTTTTTTTTTTCTTTTTTCCCTTTTTTCCTTCCTTTTATCTCTCTCCCTTCCCTCCCCCTAGCCTCCTTCCCCCTTCCCCTCCCTCTCTCTTTTTAGTCAGCTGACTTGGAGCCTTTTACATCCTGCTCCTATGCCCGAACCCTACATTCTTTGGATGTCTGAAGGAAGCAACTCTTTCTTTTTTTTTTTTTTTTTTCCTTCCCTTTAATTATAATAGATATAATTTACCCCATTTCTATGAGTTTCCTAATTGGGGATTTAAGATTCCGTTGATTACTATTTAGGACTGTCCTATTTAGGCTATCCTGTGCGGGAATTTATCCCGATGTTTTTCCTGATGAACTACATACTAACACAAGAAAAATAATAAAGAAAGAGAAAAAAAAAAAAAAAAAAAAATTTGTTTCGCTAACATATATAGGGGGGTGGGTGGGGAATTCTGTAAAGTAAGCTATTTCTATCATTCATTAGCCCCTCTCGGATTGCTTAACATGCAAAAATATTACTAAATAATTGGGCGCTATAATACACGCAACCCCTCCGTCCACCCAAGGTATAATTTGACCAATTTGTACACTAGCCAAGTTAGGGTCCCTTAACACAGTATTCTGTAGTGTTTCGGTATAACCTCCCTACTTCTTCGGTGGAACCTACTGAATTTCATGCAGACCTTTCCATGACATAGTGAGAGATGATTGATCTGTTTTATTTTATAAAGGGACCGGGCGCACTTTTATCACAAAGCTGAGGTCACCTAACAATGGGGGGTGTGTGCACCGTATTGCCTAAGCGCCAGGGAGGCTAGGAATCTGAGATAAGATTAAACAACAAACGAAAAAGAAAAAAAATCAGTTATTATATATATGTGGAAAAGAAGAAGTGCAATGAAATTACTATGTTGAGTAAAGTGACAATGCCTAAGACCACATATTGGGGGTTTATGTGAAGTGTGTGTCCTTTCCCCTATTTTTTTTCCCTTTCTTCCTACCCCTTCTTCTCTTCCCCTTTTCCCCTCCCACCCCCCCTTCCCCCCTTTTTCCCCTCCCCCCTCCCCCTTCCCCCCTTTTTCCCCTCCCCTTCCCACCACCCCCTCCCCCCTTTGTGTAGTCTATGTGACTGCATTTCATGCCTTGGGACTTTATGCTATTAAACAAAGCATCTCCGAATATGTGTGACAACTTGAAATGTTCATCATGCATCGGGTTTATTTCTGAGACCATTCCGCACTCGGCGGCTTCCTTGATTCAAAAGTCCCTCGGACGTCCATTGGGGTGATTCGGGGGTCAGGGTCTAAGCCGATGCCCTTAAGTATTGTTGTACCGGAGGCAGGTTCTTTGATCATATATTTCTTTCCATCATAGGTGAAGTTTAGAGAAAAGGGGAAACCCCATCTATACAGTATCTTCTGATCTCGTAGGGCTTTGGTGATTGCTCCCATCTCTCTTCTCTTCCTCAGTGTGGATGGGGCAAGGTCTTGAAAGATCAACAGAGATGAATCTTTATATTGAATAGCTGGAGTTGCTCTGCTATAGTCCAGAATTTTTGTTTTTATGTGGTCGTAGTGGATTTGAATGATTATATCTCTAGGGGGTTGCTCTGCTGCAGGTTTCGCTCTTAATGCTCTGTGTGCTCTATCTAAGATGAGCAGGTCCTCTTTACAGTTCGGCAGCATGTGTTGCAAGAGCCCCTTTAGGTATATAGGCAGAGTTTGATTATCGATGGATTCAGGCACATTACGTAAACGCAAATTCTGCCTTCTTGACCTGTTTTCAAGGTCTTCTACTTGTTCTTTTAAGAGACAGATTTCTGTTTTCATCTCTGTGACGTCCCGGCAGAGATCTGTCTGAAAGTGGCATATTTCGTCAGATTTATGCTCCAAAGTGTCTATCCGGGCCCCTAGAGATGATATCTCCGTTTTCAATTCTGTTACTGCTGCTTTTAATTCTGTCTTAAAAGAATTAGTGATTCTTTGGATCAGTGAGTCATAGGGATCTGGGTCTACCAGCTGGGATAATTCTGATCTGGATATTGAGCTGGAGGGACTCATGGTGGGTGTTGACACCGCCTGTTGGTTAGTTTGTTTGCTTTTTTTGGTGCCAAAAATGGCCGCTGGTTCCTGGGCATTGCCCTTGCGGCCTTTACTGGACATCTTTCTTCTATCTCCGGTGTATTTTATGTATATATATATTTTTTTTCTTTTATTTATTTTTTTTTTTTTTTTCTTCCTTCTCTCCCCCTTCCCTTCTTTTTTTTTTTTTCCCTTCCCTGCCCCCTCACTTTCCTTTTCTTCCCCTTTTTCTTTCTCCCCTTTGCTCAGTCTTTTCCCTTTAATTGGTAGGTAGGGATTCTAAGATGTTATTCGATCACTGCCTTTTAAGCTTTTAATCTTCAGCTCTGTTTCTCTCTTCTCTCCTCCTCCCCTCTCCTTCTATTATGATTCTCCTTTTCTCCTTCCCCTCCTAGGACCTTTTTCTTGCTCCTTGTCCGACTTCCCCTCCCTTTACATACTATCTATATATTTGGTAGTTTACTGCTTATCAATTTGCTTTTTAGCTGGCATTCTTTGCTGCTAGCCCCTGTGTGGCTCAGTACTCCAGTTTACGGGCTGGTTTATTACATAGTTTTTGCTGGACTGATGTATATTATAAATGCTGGGTGTCAAATCTCTTCTATGGGTTTGGAGATTGTTTAATCTCTTTCTTGTTTCAGAGAGGGCCTAGACTTGAGCCTTGATGTGCAGTTATGGGGAGTTTTGAGTGCATACTTTTATGATGAGAAAAGAAAATTTAGCCAAAGGCTTGGCACTCACCCCTGCAATCTGGTCGTGTGTCTGTCAGGTCTCTCACTCCGGAATCCTCTATATTGTAGTCTCCTGTGGGCCCAACTGGTTTATCTGGTTCACCCAACTCGAGATTACAACAGCCGGGTACACCTCCCGCTGTTTACTGATCTCTCTGGCCGTTCCGCCTCCACCCTCAGCGCCCGACGCCCGGCTCCGAGGTGAGGGCCTGTGGGACACTTCATGCTGCAGCGGGGTTCCTGGAGTCCTCGGCCGCCGTGAGCGCGATCCCGCTCCGGTCTCTCTGCCAAACCTCTGACGCGGCGCTGCGCCCTTCCAGCTTCCACTCTGCCCGCGCCTGCGTTCGTCTCGTCGCTGCTCCTCTCCGGTCTACTATACCTCAACCTGCAGCTCCGTCCTGAGCCCGGCTCCGAGGTAGAGACCGCTCGAGAGGTTTGATGATCCTCGAGTCTTCAGGCGCCGTGAGCGCGATCCCGCTCCGGCCTCTCCGCCAAGCCTCTGAAGCGCCGCTGCACCCTTCCGGCTACCACTCTGCTGGCGCCTGCGTTCGTCACGTCGCTGCTCCTCTCCGGCCTGCAATACCTCAACCTGCAGCTCCGTACTGAGCCCGGCTCCGAGGTAGAGACCGATCGAGAGGTTTGGTGATAGGGTCTGGGGTCTGGCTTCCACCGGCTCCGTGTTCTGTAGCACTTGTCTCCGGTTAGAGGATCATGCACGAGACACTCCAGTACGCGTCTGTGCGGCTTCCTCTTCCGGCCACTCCCCCCAATATAAAATACTTCTACTCGAATATAAAGCTATTAACCATTTTGCACCAGAATATATCTCGTTATTTATCACAAAATATCTCCAACCTCGGCCACTCTGCTTTGTTCAAGATCTGCATCTTCTGCATGGATCACTAGATCCCATTCACTATTACAGGACTTTCATCATGCTGCTCCCACCCTATGGAATGCCCTTCCACTCACAATAAGACTGCTCTAACCTCCAACCTTTCAAGCGTTCCCTGAAAACTCAACTGTTCAGGCAAGCCTATCATATTTAAGTTCCATATGCATAGCCCTCGGAGGCACTTATGTATTATATAGCTTCCCTTCTGGACCTACAAGCTATGCTATTACTGGTGCCTGTCCTTGTGTTTCCCTCCTATGTCCCTATAGATTGTAATCTTGCAGCAGGGCCCTCCTACCTCCAAGTCTGTCTGTTGTTACCGTTTGTTTTATCACTGTCTACTATTGTTAAGTGCAATGGAATCTGCTGCGCTATATAAGATACTGTAAATAAAGAAATAAATGATACATCTCAATGTGAAGTTTGCGGCGATGGAAAAAAGCATAAAATTGCCGTAGCTCTGTTCTATTCAAATTGCTCCATGAACTATTCTATAAAATATACAGCAGGTCCAAAATTACATATACCCTTTGATATAATTTTTAACCTATGAATAAACAACAAAGAAAAGACATTTAATTATAGTTACATACATCCTAAAATGCAAATCGTTATTTTTTTTATTTTGCAAACAGTTGTTGGTTCTTGGGTCATGTACGGTCTGAAAAACTGCTACACTGATGAATACTACATTACTGGTGTTGTGTATACAGAAAGACATGAATACAGATCTCAGTATAAATGTCACTGTGCACTTCTAAGAGGATTCGGTAATTTCAAAGGAATCAAAATATTGTGATGACAGATTTCCACTTTCTTTCCTCTTAGTGAAAACTGTGATGGGTTCGGCAAAAAGCCATTATTTCAAGCAATTACTGAGATTCTCTTTGTTTCAGAAATGGCTGTAAAGTAACTTGTGTCATTATCATTTTCAGAACAATCGATGGTTGACAATAAGTCTGTCTGGTATTTTCCAGTCGCACAGCGGCTTGTCAGCACTTATGATTCATTGCACACTTTAAACAATATTTTATCAATATAAACACCATGAGGATGCCAAGTTCCTTCCAGTTTGAAATCACATTAAGGGTCATATTGTGTTGTTTTATCAGGATGTTGGCTCCTTTGCACCAGAGGCATAACTCTGGAAGGCAATGGAGTCATCTGCCAACAGGCTCCTGCTCCCAAGGGGGCACCTCTCCTCCCCTGAGAGTTTGAATCAGTGAATTGAAAGCCATATAGTTTCTGTGGCTGACTCCCCCTCCTTGCATCATTTATGCAAGTGTCACACCCATGACCTGTCTTATTGGAGACAGATACCTTACTGATTATTCTATTTGGGGGGGGGGGGTGTCTCCAATATTTATATTGCCTCCAGGCACCCGGGATAAACTTACCCCAGTGCTTTGCACAAAGCCAGTTTGAGCATCTGAACCCCTATGGAGCCACCCGACATCCTTCACTTGGTGCTGCCCACCCTCCTTAACCATTGGATGTACAGCTGGATACTGGGTGGAATTAATCCTTGAAAGTGTTACAACAACGCATCACAGTCCCCTTACAAATGTGGGATGAGCAGAAAAGGAATGACTTAGTCTAGCTTTAATATACAACCATGATCTGCAACACTGGACAATGGGAAAATCAGGATGCACATGAACATGGTACCCCCAAGAGGTTCACAGGCACTAGTTCCACAGGGTCAAAAGGATGACAGGGTCCAAAGGTTCACATGCATTAGGTCTAATGGGTCAAAATGTCCATGAAACATGTAGAAGGTAGACAAATGTCAAAGTCAACATGAGTTTCTTTTAAAAGTAGCTTGCTCTTACTTTACCATCCGTGTCAGAATAAAGGGGGAGAATATAATAGTGTGCTGGGCGGAGCGAGCCATGTAAGTGGGGTATGGATCATTGGACAGACAGCAACTAGGTCGACACGCATGAAGGTCGACATGACTGAAGGTCTACGTGATTGAAGGTTGACATGGGTTATGTTGACAGGGTCTTTAGGTCAACACTCATTAGGTCGACAGTCAAAAGGTCGACATGGGGTTTTTCACTATTTTGGGGGTCCCGTAGTTAGACACAGTCGACACGGACACTGAAACGTAGCACCGCGTCCCCTCGTATGGCTCACGCTCGCCAGGCTTCGGGCACGGTGCCTCGATACGCTCGGCACACTGTTTTATTCTCCCACCACTCCCTAGTGGATGGTAGGGCATGAAATACCGCCAGTCGGCACATGTCTGTTCCAAAAAAGTGAAAAAACACATGTCGACCTTTTGACTGTCGACCTAATGCATGTCGACCCAATGACCCTGACGACCTAACCTATGTCAACCTTCAGTCATGTCGACCTTTCTACACGTCGACCTTTCTACATGTCGACCTTTCTGCACGTCGACCTTCAGTCATGTCAACCTGCATGCATGTCAACCTAGTGGTTTCAACCTAATGCTTGTAGACCTAGTGACCGTATCCCATGTAAGTGTATGCATTAAACTAATTTTTGGTTCCTGTTGACCTTTTGACCCTGTTGACCTATTGCATTTCGACCTTTTGGGGTCCACCTACTGACTGTGTATATAGACATGTAACGCTACATACAGAAATAAAGAGCACATAGGTAAGACTTGTGAGAGAACTTACCATTCTTAATTGAGGAGGACACAGCTGAAACAGGAGTGAGTCTAGGGAGTATATTCAATTGATGCCGGATCCATTCCAACATTCTTTTGCCGGAATGGATCCAGCATCCATTATTCAATTCTGCGGCCAAATCCGGTTGTCAGATTTGGCCGATGATTGACACTGACCAGGCCAGCGCTTGGACTGGGTGAGCGAGGCAGCGTGAGATGGCGGGAGGCAGCGGGAACCTGAGAGGGAGCCTGGAATCAGCCGGGTTAGCTGCTCTTACCCGGCTCGGTGGCGGGTATGCACGGGAGTCGGTGGAGGGTGTTGGAGGTTGCGGGCAGCGGCGTGAGGGTGCGGGCTGCAGCGTACAGGAGGACAGCACTGTGTAAGCTGCTGCTGCTTATATGGCGCCGTCCTCCCTGCCTCAATCCGGCATCTTGTTTTGCCAGATTGAGAATGATGGAAACACAGCCAAAACCTTTCAGTTTTGGCTGTGTTTCCGTCAAAAGCTGGTGAATTAGCGGCTCTTCCTTCAATCCACCGGCTTTTCGGCAAATCGAAAACATTTCAACATGCCGGAAAAAAAAGGTATGATTGAATAGATCGGAACCGCTTCCGATGTATTCATGTCGAAAACTGCTGTCTTTTCGGCAAGATGGCAGTTTCGACCTCTATACCCCTAGATAAGCACAATTGTAAGTGTAAATTAATGTACATAGCCTTGGTAGGAAGTAGTATAATCTAAAAAAAAAATTGGTGGCTTTAAATAAGCCATTAAATTTGTGAAGGCAATGTTATTCATATTTGTACAATGATTTTCAGTATATGTCAGGGGATTTCAAAACCATAAGGGTCAATGTAATTAGAAAATTAATGATGGTGGCTGGCAATCATAAACTATGTGGACAAACAGAAGCAAATCTTGTAACTTCTAACATAATTAATCCTATTTATGACATAATAACACAATTTACTACATTTCTTTTCAGTTTCTCAATAAGAAACTTTTGGTTGAATTGATTATTTGTCGGCCAGCACAGCGGGGGTGGGGCAGCTGCAAGCGGCCGCGTCCATGGGAATGTCCAACGTTTCATGGGCGTTCCCATGGAAATTCAGCAATGATGTGGGTGCGGGGGGAAGGCAGCTGACAACAGGCTGATGTCAGATGCCCTCCTGCTTTCCACACAAGGCGCTGCAGACATAAGACACCTCAGAGACGTTTTAGGTCTGCGAGCACTGTAGAAACTATATACACAAGGTATATCAGGCTAAACCGTTAGATAGTGTGGATGGAGAAACATGTCAAGCTAGTGGAATCTGCTATGGAGCAACACCAGTTAACCCCAAAACTGCTCGTTTACAACTGGACCCCTTTATCTCCCCACGGATACCCACTGTTTTTAGGCCGCAGCAAGGAGTGACCTGCGATGTTCTCGTCGATGCTGACACCTGGCTGGGTGAGTGTGACGCCTCTTTGCCATCAGAGAAGGAAGCGAGAGGTGGGGGTGTGTGGATCTGCTCCCGGCGCAGGCTCATACTCCAACAGAACCACGCTGGTTGTAGTGGAGTAGTCACCCCCACTACACAGCCCTAACCTCACTCACGTCACTAGGCCATTATACAGCGGACACCGTATATATAAAGGAGACGTTTTCTTTCCAAATTGGGATCACCAAACATTTAAAGGAATACTCCTATATAACTAACATTAAGGAGCTTGTCCCCCGGTGCCTATCTTGGGCTCCGTTCAAAAACTTTGGAGATAAGAACACTAGAGGCTCCCCACCTAAAGGAGACTGTGACGCTATATAAAGTGGGTAAAAGCCAACCTAAAGTGGATACATTTATAGGTTGCTTTTATATTTAATACTATTATTATTTTTTATCATTATAATAAATTGTTATCTATGTGTGCAAATATACATGTGAAATGTTAATACATTTTCTTATATACATTAAATAATTATTTAATCAACTCAGTGCGCTCTCTTAGATTATAAATATTTTGTTTTCCTTGTTGAGCACTGTCAACGACCATTGAATGATTTGCTCCCTGCACGCAAGCTACAAATTGATGTTTATGCAAAACATCCATTCCCATGTCTGCTGGGGATCACGGGGTGCGAGGCGGGGGCCGTACGGGCGGCACATGGTGGAAATTCGCAGCCTTGCGAGTCAACCAGAATAAGGTCCCAAATGTTCTTAGCGAGCCAACCTGAATCATGCCCTAAGTTCCCCAGAATGTTGCTCACCCACGACTATACAAGAAAAGATAGCGCTCAGGAGGGAAATGGAACATGGTACAAAAAGAGTTTAAGCTGCCAAACCCAATGAGTGGGGCCCTAATCCAAATCCTCCTCCTCTTCCTCCTCCTCCTCCTCCTCCTCCCTAGTTCAACATCAAACTAATAAATTACAATGAAAACTGTATAATTTTAAAATAAAAAGCTCAATGAATTTAAAATAAATATAAAAATGCAGAATATTGCACAAAAAAAGAGTCAAGGTTACACAGCAGTAAATAGTTTAATTATCCATGTTCTATAGCAGAAAGCTTTAGAAAAGCCATAAATATATTTTCATTTCAAATCTGTCAAACTGGTTGATTTTTGTTTCTCTTTGTTTGTTTTTATTCTTTCCTTTTTAATTTTTCTCAAAGGCCACTAAGAACCTTAATAATCAAAGAAACAGCAGTCGTGAATGTGTTAGCATATTACAAAGTCAGTCAAAATGATTATGTTGCAGCCTGATGAGCCCATTAAAACTAAACCGTAGAAACAGCCAATTACATAAAAAAAACAAGATTTTTGTTTTGTTTAGGTGCTCGTAGAGTTTAGAAGAAAACCTTTCTTATTATGCTTTTATGAACTAGACGTGCTTCATTGCTGAGTACAAATAGAGATGAAAAATATACGGTATATTCAAAATAAAACAAACAGTACATGCGAATAAGTAAAAATTGAAAAGACTCTCAATATATAATTAACAATATAACAATATAAAATTAACAATGACAGAATATCAATATGACATAATGTTGTCTTTGTGAATGTTATAAATAGAATGTCAACAGTATTTTTTATCAAAATTGTAGGGCAAGGGTAAGGGTTAGGCATACTAACCTCTGCAGTGGAATGACATATATGACGGTTGACATATTTGGGGTTGGGGGGAGGGGGGTTGTTGTTGTGGTTGGTATGCTAATAAGTGGGATAGCCAGTGGTGTAATTAGATTTTTTTTTAATTAACATAATCTTTTCTGCTTGTTCATTGCCAGGGGTTACATGCAGTGCACCCAGCCTCACACACCAAAACCCCAGCCTTGCACCCTCCCAAACCCATACCCCAGCCCTTCACTCTCTCTCATACACCTATACCACAGCCCTGCATCCTGCCTTACACTCCCAAAGCCCAGTCCTACACTAGTTACCTGTTTTCCATGCGCTCTGGTACTGTAGCAGGCCGGCTTTTCCTTTCTGGCCAATCCCCTGAATTCTTCACTGCCCGCCTAGAGCAGTGTTGTGGCTGCAGGACCCCGGCTGCATGACAGCCAGCAGCCTTTATGAATGACAGCCGACAGGGAGGGGGAGGCAGATGTGTCCACGGTCTCCGGCACCTGCAGTTTCAAACCCGGCCATTTCAAATGCATTGCTGATTCATTAGCCAATCGTTAGCCCGATCAGAGCTTGCGGCCCTGCAGCCAATCAGAGCGGCTACAGGGCCGCAAGCTCTGATCGGGCTAACGATGCCAGCGCCGCATTTCAAATGGCCCTGCTGCCACCGGAAGTATGGAGGCGCAGTAACTACACATACTAGCAGCTGCAGGGGAATCTGGAAGCCAGCCGAGCCAGTAGACTCGGTGATTGGCACTGTACTGTGGGAGCAGCCGAGCACGTCGCACACCGCCTGTCTGGGGCTCCTTGGATGGTATTCATTCCACTGGGCGCCCCGCGGACCCCGCCAGCGCCAGCTCCTCCAAGCCGCCACGGGGTCTGCCACAGCATAGCTACGCCACTGGGGAAAGCCTCTCATCAGAGGTGGTAGAATCAAAAACAGTAGAGCAATTTAAACATGCTTAGGTGGTATTTTTAAACATTAGGAGCTATTTAAAAGACATCATTGACTTTATTCAAAGTTTCTATTATACCTGTTGTCTCTTTGTGGGAGCAAATAAAATAACAACCATACAGCTTGTAGCTGCCATTTTTCAAATACGGACTGCATAACAACAGTTAGTAGAGCATTGGTTTGTAATTTATTTTTCTCCAAACTTTAATAAATCTACCACTGTTTGATGGATAGTTATTCATCACATTGCTCTCAATACATCAATGGGAGTCAAAAACCATGTGCACTGCAGGGGGGAAGATGTAAAATGTGCAGAGAGTTATGTTGTTTCTGTGCAGGGAAAATACTGACTGCTTTATTTTTACAGTGCAATATAAATATCACTTTGAATTAACACCCCACCGAAATCTAACTCTCTCACCACAAGTAACATCTACCCCACCTGCAGTGCATAGGGTTTCGTCCATTTGAGAAAGAATTTTCCAGAAGAAGTGAACCAGAATAAGCCCCACAATTATGTGACAATGAGTAATGGAACATTGTGTACAGATGGAGCCCCTCTCATTGAGGCTGGGGCTGGCTTTGGAATCGCCAGCCGCCAGCCTCCAGCCAGCGGGGACATTCTGGCGATTGCTGGAGCTAAATGAGAGGGGCTCCATCTGTATGTGAAGGAATGGGATAGCAAAATTCAAAACCCACTTCCTTTACTGCTCTTCTGTTGCCATTTCTTCAGGTTGATGTAAAGTGGAGACCATCATGTGACAGTGCTGCAGGGAAGGCTGTGTCTGATCGTGTGAGACATGTTTTGTTAGCTAGTAGGTTAAAGTTTTTGATATAAAGAGGTCATGGATTGATATTAATGTGTTACAAACAGACAGGGGTGTAAGTATGGCGGTACGGGGTGGTACGGGGTACCACTAAAACATAGTGTGCCGATACCCCGTACCACCATAACAAATTACACCCCCCCAAGCGAACGGAGCATAATACTGGCTGTGTGTACCCGGGGCAGGGTCAGCTGAGCACAGCCACCTCCCGGGACAGTTAGTAAAGGCATAGTAGTGCCGGCTCTGTGCCAAACAGCAGGGCAGGGACAGCACATGCAGCCGCCTCACCGATTTGCAGCTGCTGGTGGTCCGTCCACCACAACCGCCTCTTTCCGGGAACATAGCGGCTCCAGGTGATGAACAGAACGGAGCTTAGCATTGCCACAGCCGCCTGATGACATTGACACTGGAGGGGAGCGCATCGCGCACCTCTCCTTCCCCTCCCTCAGCGGCAGCAGCGGCGGTGGCGGAAGACTGGAGGGGGAGAGTTCCAGAGACACTGCAAACTGCACCATCACTGTGAGTTGTGCTGCCGCTGTCACTGTGGCGGGGGGCCTGGGGCATATGTGTGGCACTGTGGGGGCATGTTTGGCACTGGGGGGCATATACTGAGGGAATACAGTATATGGCACTGTGGGGGCATATGTGTGGCACTGTGGGGGCATATTTGGCACTTGGGGCATACCTAACACTGTGGGGGCATATATGTGGCACTGTAGGGGCATATATGGCACTGGGGGCATACCTAACACTGTGGGGGCATATGTATGGCACTGTGGGGGCATATCTGGCACTGGGGGCATACCTAACACTGTGGGGAAATATGTGTGGCACTGTGGGGGCATATCTGGCACTGTGGGGGCATATCTGGCACTGTGGGGGCATATTAGTAATGGGCATCAGTTGTGTGGCAGCGGCACAATGGGTATTATGGTGTGGGGCATAATGTGTAATGGGCATTATGGCATGGGTAATTTGTATTGGGTGTGAGACGCGTAACAGGCATTACTGTGTAAATTGTGTCCGCACGCTTCAATGCACAAGCCCAAACAGAAATGTCATCGTGTTCTAGTTTTGTCATGTAGCCACTCCCCCTAGTGTTGTATGACCACGCCCCTGACCATGCCCATTTATCATTGCGCGCCATCAGCGTGCAACAAAGTACCACTATGACTTTTTTTCTACTTGGACCACTGCAAATAGAGCATGCATTCCACCCATGCACATTTTAGTGAATTTGAGCATGAACGGATATATTTGGGGTGGAATGTAATGTCGCCTAAATTCAGCGCCAGTGCGGTATGCTGGCTGAACTTGGATTTTTTTTAATAAATGGCAATAACTTGCAATGCATGGTTTTAGCTGTGTAAGTGATTGCCTCTAAAAAATATCTGAGTTTGCCGGCATCCCACACCTTGCCAAACATTCAGCTTTTGATGTTTATGAGGTTAGCTGGGTTTCTATATTGCTGCCTGTGAAGTGACTGTGAGCAGGGCAAGAGGTTGGGGCCTGGATTTGGTGAAATGGTACCAGCTAATTGAAGCAGGAGAGAGCTAAACGTGGCTGTAGGAATGTTTTTTTTTATACTAACAGGTTGTGGATGCTATTGTCAATATAGAGTGATAAGTTGAAATCTTATGAGTGTTAATAAGAGGGGAAAGACTGTAGAAGCCAGCTTGTCTGGCTGAAAACAGCATAAACTCACCTGGCTATTGGCAGGAATCCTTAGCTCACACACTGGATCTGGGCTCGGGGGTTTGGCTTGTCTTGATTGACGGGTGGCTGATTTGAATGGTGATCCTGGATAGGCTGTTTTGAAGTTAGAGGTGGGGATTGATGGGGTGATGATCCTGCTTCCAGAAGATTCTGCCTCTTGCTTCAGGAATCGTTACCCTCCCTCCCGCCCCAATTGTTAGTCCGATTTTACTTTAAGAGTTGTTTGCAAGTTATCTGTTTAGTTGTTGTCGGCTTATTTAGTAAGGCGGAAAGAATGGTAGTTTAAATTAGAGCCGTATTTACATTTAGCTGGTGGTTGATGTCGAGATGTGGGCATCACCGATCCAGGTGGGCCCACATCTGGACCTTAACAATCATTTACTTCGGATAGGGTAAATTGTTGCGGACATTTGTAGGTTAGGGCAGGTGGCCCAATTTTTTCTGGCTAGGGCAGAGTGGTGAGCTCTGCCTTAGTGATATGCGAGGTCAGGGGCAGAGGCAGAAGGTCAACCCCCTGACCTTAAGGGCAAGTGGCTCCTTTGAAAAGTCCGCATAGAAATTTGTGCCGTTGTCATGGACGCTGGCAGGTGGCCGGTCCTAGGCAAATAAGGGCAGGAGGCCCTTGGATCCGGAGTTTATTATTTTTATTACTTTGTTATTTTACCAGCGATGTGATTTATTGCATGCCGTTCTTTGCCCGCCACCTTAGTTAGAGCAGGGACGTAAATTTTAGTTACATTCAAATAGGCCGCCCCTGCTCAAAATAAATAAGCCGTCCCCTTTAAGCCCAATTCAGTTGTACGCGTCTTTATTTCTTAGATAAGTGGTGTGAGTGTCGATGAGTGCCTATGTCTGTGTGGAGTTTATGAATAATTGACGCAGTACCTGTACAGTATAGCGGAGTGAGTTGCAGGTAGAGTGAAGGATGTGAAGGATTTAGAGAAAATACCATGGAGAGAGATGCAGAATAGAAATTTGTAGTACATGGTGTATTTGAAACAAAGCTAGCATTATTTAGGTTTAGAGCACAATGACTGGCAATTGTTAAAGCTAAGCATTCAAATAAGTGTTTACAGCTGTTGTTTAGGTGGTCATATTCAAATACTGTATGTGAACGCACATTCACCAACACAGCTGACCCTAGACCCTGGAATACTATGACAGTTGATACAGTCTACCCTGGAGAAAATGTTTAGCAGATTAAAAGGTAATCAATTTCATTGTATTTGACTAAGCATACGCAAGCCTAGCTTCATACGAAGAATAATGGCCCTTATTCTGATCGGTGCGGCCGGATCCGAATATGCGGCCAGGACCGTGCGTGCGAAACCCCGCCTTCCATACGGATCGCCAACTCCGTCCGTACGCTGCAAGAAGCTGTCCGAACGGACAGCACGTGTATTTTTCATGGAATACGCCTCCTCCATCTCAGGGAACCTCCCCCATCATTCGATGGTCGCAGACCATCGAATGCAGGACCGAGTGTTCCACAAGCTCCCGCAACCTCAGACCACACGGACATTTTTCAGTGCAAAAGCAGGGATCTGGGAGAGCAGCTGTTATCCGGCAATGTCATATGTCCGCCCCCTACACGTGCATCATGGCCGCATTACCATACGTACGCCCAGCGTTTGCATGGGAACGCCCAGGAAACACGGGGCGTACGCATATGGTAATGAGCCCAAATAGGCCTTCATGCCCCTCTCCACCCCCTGGTCGGAGTGTTCACATTTCATGCGGGATTTGGCCGTACGCCCCGCTCGCACATGCGCAGAGACGCCTCTGAACATGCGCAGACACAAAACATCGGCGGCACAAGCGCACGCGGATATTACCGCACCAACCAGAATAATGGCCAATGTGTGTTTGTTTTACCAATATAGATAAGGATAAAACTGATGTTTCCAGCTAGATACAAACAAATGTTATAAATACTGCCAATGTAATTACCCAAATATAATATATCCCAAATTGCAGCAAATATTCAGTCTCTATATGAAATTTCTAATGACATACTGTTAGAACTCATCAAAGTAGGGTTGGTGTTCTTGAAATAAATCAATCATTAGATATTAATACATTTCAAGGAGCACACCGAGCAATATCAGCAGGACTTACCTGTTCTTCAAGGTTCAAGAGAAACAAACCTTATTTGGAAAGTACCTATGTATCATACAGGGAAAAGGAATAGTTTCAGCACTGGACTTATTATATAAACCTTTTATTTTGGGCATCAATACTAAATAATCTTTGTTATAATTATTTGAAAGGTTGTTTTCCCAAAACAAAGTTGAATCCTGTAGATCAGTGTTCAATATAGAGTTTTGCAAAAGAGCAAAGAAGAAAATATACTGTATAATGATAATTATACAGTGCTGGTTTTTCTTACCTGGAACTACAGTACATTGATCCTAGAATTTGTTCCATCATTTGGTAGGTGCTTCAAGAGCTCAGAACAGCAGGTGCAACAGCCTTATAAAATGGGTGTGGTATAGGGTTCCGACAATCAGGATCCCGACAGCCATTAACCCAATGTCGGGATCCCGACTGGCCGGACTCAGACAGCATGGCGAGTGCAACAAAGCCCCTTGCGGGCTCGCTGTGCTCGCCACACTGCGGGCACGATGGCTTGCTACACTCGCCACCTATTCTATTCTCCCTCTATGGGGCTCATGAGGGAGAATAGCCGGTGGCCGTCGGGAACCCTTCTGTTGGTGTTTTAACAGTCGGGATCCCGACATCGGGTAAATCCGACAATGGGTAAATCGTTTTAACTGTCGGGACCCCATAAGGCACCCTATAAAACTGACTCCAGTTTTTTCCAATGTATTTTCTACTCCAATGCATGAGTTGGCCAGATTGTCTATTGTTATCCCTCTTTCCTTCCCAGTTCTTGTTTTATTAAGTTTTCTCAAGTTTTCAGTAAACATGTTCTTGTTGAATCTACTGCTTCTTGTTATTATTCCTCATGAAATACAATATTTGATGTTTTAATCTTTCTATTGTTTTACATTGGCAAGACTTCCAAAAACTGAAATACGGGGGTAATTTAGACCTGATTGCACGGGTGCATATTTCCACAGTGGCCGATTATTGATACACTGGTCATGCGTTGGGGCCACAATGTGCGTGTGCGATGCTAGCCAGCGATGAATGGCTGCTACTGTTTGGATAGCTGGCCATTCACAAGGGGATTTACAGGAAGTAGGAATCTGGGGGTGGTAACTGGCCGTTTTATGGGATTGCCAAGAAAAATGCTAGGCGTGTCAGAAAAGACGCGGGGTTTCAAGTAAAATGCAGGCATGACCAAGCTTTTTAACGGAAGGAGTGTGACATCAGCAAAAGTATGGATATGCCTGTTTTCATCACAGCTGCCGAGTAGGCCTGCGATGACTGGTGCACAGTGGAAAAATATCATTCAATGGTGACTTACGAAGGGCTTTGGACATATTATAGCACATTTACTAAACCCGCTCCCATGAGTTGTTAGAAAGTTCAATTAAAGTTTTAGCATCCTATTTTACCAACACTTTCCACTATCGAGAGTCTTGACCAGATAAGCCATCAGCTGTTGCTAGGTGCCAACTCTATTCCCAAAAGTAAAGAAGTTTGCAGGTCATAAGTTCCTGCAAATTACACTTTAGACCAATTAGAAGCATATATTTACTAGCTTGTAAGATCATTAGAGAAATGGAATTTTATTTCTTATAATTGGAGTAGCGTTTTTATGCTTAATGTTAGATGTAATCTGACAGTGGCAACATTTGCTTGACCTATGAGAGGTGATTAATTGTATTATTGACATAATTAAAAGATAAATTGGAATATATAATATTTATGAAATTTGTCTACTGTTTACAAATGATAACATTTTACTTTGGTCATGGTTTAACATATTCTGCTAAAGAATGTTTTGTGCACTAGAAGGTGCTGGAAATGTATAAGTGGCTGTTATCTAACTCTTATCTTTCAGATGCTAATTTTATTAAGACCTGTGACAGTTTCTGATCTTAGTATAAAGGAAGCTAATGTGTTCCTACTACTTAATGGTTTCTACTAGGAAGGGATACATTCATAAATCAACGTCAATGTTTATTAGGGACATGGTTCTCGTTTTGGAGGACGTTGCCAATCTACAGTACAAGATAATGTCGGGAAAATAACAAGATGTAACTTTGTACAAGAACTCTGAGCTTCTGATCAGATTGATGGACTGTCTCTATTGCCTTATTATTGGACTGAACAATTCTATACATTACAAAGGTCACGGCCCATGGGGGGGGGGGGGGAGAACAATCAATACATTAATAAAGATGGCTTTAAAGACAGGAGAGAAATTCACATTTAAAAAGTTTACAGCTGGAGATGGATGACTCCATTCACCCTTATCATACTCTTTATTCATTTCTAAGACATGTTCTTTACAACTTGTAAGAATTTTTCACAAGCAGCGCCACTACTCAATGTTTCTAGAATAAGCATGAATGTCTAATGCTCACTTTAAATGAAATGTAATAACGAGCTTTCTGTAAGTATTTGGGGGCCTATTCTGGTGCCTCTGCTTATTGAGTCAATCAGAATAACCCCATTGGTAACAATGAGCAGTTAATGTAATTTGATAGCTAGGTTTAACCTTTTGCAGTCCAATTTTATTTTTTTTGCAATTCTTTTTTTTCTGGTTTCTATGTTTCTATGGGCCTTATTCTGGTTGGTGCGTACTTTCGCACACTCTTTCGGATGGCGGTTTTTAGCCGTCTGCGCATGCGTGGGCAACGCTATGCGCATGTGCCACGCATGGTCTCCGTACTTGTTCTCACTAATACCGTACAGAAATGTGCACCGCAATCACTCGGGAAATATGGGCATCTTATGGGCGTCATTCGGAACTACACAGGGGCGTAGTTTCAAAGTGGGTTAAACTGGGCGTAAACATGGGCGTGCACGAGGGAGTGCACTCATTCTGGTAGGCGTGCATTTGGACAGCACACCGAATGCACGCGAACCAAAAGGCTAGAAATATGCGGTGTCCATAAGCAAGTATTTTTTTGCGGACACCACTCGGTCATGCGCTAGGCAATCGGAACGCCCAATCACTATGGGCGCACCTCAACCAATGTCAGCTGAACACAATGCAATCCACTCCTTTACTCATTACTCATTAATTACTCGCTTCTCATTGCTTCAATTGGAACCATTGCATCTTAAATGGACCATTACTAAACACACATTTACACTGCAACCAATGGACAGAACTTACTATCACTAATAGAAATAGACCTGTCACTTCTACATTTAACAATTAAACCACACATTTGGGGATCAAAATATAAATTTGTTACAATAACTTCAAAAAGAAAATGGAAAGCATGTTATTTGACACATACAACAAATTAAAAGGTACCATGGCAGGAATGTACAAAAATAAAACAAAATAAAATAATGTATTTTTGACATACATAGCCACAGCAGAATCATTAGGAACACATCAGGTGGCTTCACAACAAAAGTATAGCACCAATACTTCAAGTACAGCAGACAGTAATGGTAGCCGAAATAGGACAACAGGGGAACCAGACATTCGAACAGAAGGCAAATGTGGGTACCCTCTGCACAGGATTGGACACAGGAAGCTGACACACACAGCTAAATGAAAGATTTGGGAAGACATAAGGGTGGAGATTAATGCGGACACAAGTTCATTTGCGGGCACGTTTGGCCCTGGTAGGCTCCTTGCCACGTGCAGCAGCTCTTCGGCCACGGCCACGTTGGGATGGTGGCCCAGGTGGAGCAGATGCTGGTGAAGGGGGGGATGGTGTTCCCCCTCTGCCAGCAGGGAGTGCTGGTGGTGGAAATGCACCAGAAACGGATGACAATAGGGCCCTATTGCTGGAAACTAGCTCCACCATAAGCTCATTATGGTGGAGGAGGAGGTCATTTTGGCGCAGGGCTTGATCTGCCAGCACCTGCAGGCTTGCAGCTATTGACTGCTGGGTGCCAGCCATGGCCTGCTGGTCCTCAGCAATAACCTGCAGGCTCCCAGCTATTGCCTGCTGGGTGCTGACCAAACCCTGCATGACCTCCTCGGTCCTACGCATCCGCTCTGATGCTAACTCTCCCTGCTGGTGAATCTGCCCAAGCACCTGCACCCACCTGTCGTAATCCGGTTCGGCCAGTGGCTGCTGCTACTGCACATGCCTGCCACTGGTGGCAGGTGGCACAGACTCCTCCACCTCCTCAAGAGATTCTTGACCAAGCGGTGGGGATGCTGGTGAAAGAGAAAATTAAAATTACAACACATTCCAAGCTAATTAGTACCAACTACTTATGCCATGCTAAATAATTACCTTCAACAAACACAGCAAAGACTTCCGCTGGGGCCTCGCTATCCATGTTGCTCACCCCCCGGACCTCCTCTACTGCAATACAGCACTCGGCCATCTCCTCCAGGGGGGTTAGCTTCAGGCGGGCCTGGCATGGGGCCAGCCCCAGAGGTGTGGCTGTGTTCCCACCGTTTGGTCAGATTCTTCTTGAGGTTGGTTTTGAAGTCGTGCCACCTGCAATCAAAGTTTACATATTACTACATGTCACTCCTGATGTTTGCTGTAGCAGCCATTGCAATCTGCAACAGATTACAACATGTGCTTCATTCCACATAACTTACATTATATTAAACTATAAAACCAACCCTTAGAAGATACATTCACACTCACCCTATATATCACCCGATGTATCGACTAAATGACATGGCAATCATGTCTGTGGCTCCTAGCAACGTGACCAACCATTTACCAACTCCATCTAACATCTAATTAAAACATTACTGGTCTTGTACTGCTCAAATGTAACACACATGAACTTGCCTCTTCTTGACGTGCTCCGCCTCACGAACTTGTGGAGCTACCGCATTAATCTCCGCAGTTATGTCCTCCCAAATCTTCCATCTCCTTGTGTGTGTCAACCTGTCCTGTGGACACTCGATCCAATCCCGTGCACGGGGTACCAGTATGGCAAGCTCCTGCGGTTCGAATGCTATGTTCCTGCTGCTTGGTTCCTCTGTTGGCCTCTTTCGGCCACGCCCATGGCCACGGCCACGGCCACCTGTCACTGTACTTGAAGTGCTGGCCAGGCTACTCTGTTGGGAAGCCACCTGCTGTGTTCCAAATGATTCTGCTGAGGCAGAAGATGGCCCAGCTGCAGATTGGCCTGATGTTGATGGCCCAGCTGCAGATTGGGCTGATGTTGATGGGCCAGCTGCCTGCTCTTCTCCCACTGGCTGGTCTGTGGTGTGGGGCACATAGGAGGTGCTGGAGTCCAGGCGAGCAAAGAGTTCCTGACACTCCTGGTCCCCCTTAAATTGAGATCCAGCCATGTTTGCAACAACTTTTTGGTTTTCTAGCACACCTTTATATACTATTTCGGTAATTGGCGTACATCAGCAACACCCTGCGTTCCGTGCGGCGGCGTTTCGTACGGCAGCGTAGACCGTGCGGCGCATAGGCCACGCACATACCTGCGGAAAAAAAAAATTACAAAACCAGGCATACTTTCTAAGTCTGATTTAGTACTTATTGGCAGATTTGAACACCAATAAACACCTAAAACTGTGGCCAGACATAAAATCGATAAGTGAATTTACATTTGTACTGTGCACTTGTTTGGTATGTACAACAAATGACACTAACCCATTCCATATGTTAATCCAGTCCACCACTCAGGCAATAGTAATCAGTGCTTGCATCCAAATCACATATGAAAGGTCTCTCAATACTGCCTTGATGCTAGGTACATTTCATTCCACATCTCTAGTGTGGGCCGGTAGAAGGTAAGTGTTCACATGGCACCATGGCCTAATATTGGGAAAAGGTCTTGCACTATTTGCTATGTTTCTGCTGTATAGCTTTCACAATAATAAAGCTGTCTATTTTAGTACCTTGTAGAGTTAGGTGTAACTGGCTAGTGATGCACACTATTTCACCTGTTGTTTTCAGCCATGTTTGGTGAATATAATGGTTTCCCAACTTCTTTCACCCTGTCTGTTTTGGAGATACTAAGTAATGGCAAGGTCAGCTCAGCTATGCAAAGCTACAGCAAGTGTTGTTTTGCGATGCAATGGTTTAGCCATCTGTTGCGGCGCATACACGCTGTTAATGTCAAAATGAACAATAAAGTTAATACCAAATATCACTCTGAACAACCAATTACAGGACATTATTGCTTTAATTGTGCCATTGCTAAGATGGCGTCCTATGGGAGAGCAGCCCCATTTTCACCCGCGGAGCTCAGGGCACTGGTCTCCATTATGGAGACCAGGCTGGGGCGTGCGGGCCCATTTGTAACAAACCGCCAGAAGCGCCATGCTTATGCGGCGGCCCGCAGGCGCATATTCGCTCGCACCCAGGTGCGGTGGACCATTGCTCAGCTGGAGCGGCGATGGTCAGATCTGAGGCGGCGACAGCCGGATTTGCTCCAGCAAATCAAGGCCAGCATTGCACGATGTGAGTGTTTACACATTATATGGCCAATTGTACATTATTGCTTACATGACCTTTTTTAAGCCAATAAGGTAACCTGGCTGAACATGAGTTAAACATGGCATACACTATATGTGTGCTACTTCCTGTTTGACATCCTGTAATGTGGATATAATATTTAATTGTGTAGGATTATTGTTTGTGATGCTTACAATGGGCCAAATGTCACATCAGAACTGGCATGTTACAGGCTGTGTTTGATAAAAGCCAGTAAGGAGCTGATTGGCTGGACATTTATCTCTACTTATCACCTTTGCATTTATTGCTTGTTAAGCGTAATACATCTGTCCAAATGTCCCCTAATTGGCACTAATGTGTTTTTTTCTCCAAACCAGCACGGGATCGAGCACGCCAGGCAAGGGAGGAGGCAGAGGCGGCCCAGGCACAGGAGGAGGGCATTGCCGAGATGGGCGAGGAGGTGGTGCCACAGGAAGAGGAGCTAGTGGAGGAGGAGGTGGTGCCACAGGAAGAGGAGCTGGTAGAGGAGGAGGTGGTGGCACAGGAAGAGGAGGAGGTGGTGCCAGCTGAAGAGGAGGTGGTGCCAGCTGTGGAGGGGCAGGAAGAAGAGGAGGATGAGGAGGCCTGTGAGGTGGTGCAGGCAGACGAAAGTGGTACTGTATGTATACATAAAGAATAATTACTCCTTTTGTCATCTACTATTTGCTATGTAGCACTGTTGATTCAATTGTGTTTTAAAATACTATAAAGTCATAAAACAAACTGGGTAGCAACAGACACACTTAGGGGTTAGATAGGGTGGCCAAACCATCCCTTTCATCCTGGACACATATTAATGACACAGGTTGTGGGGATGGCTTTCAGGTCGATTTTAAGTGCTACTGAACCAGTGTAGTTAATCTGTATTCTGGAAGAAACGGATGACGTGCTCATCTAAGGGTTACATGTCCCTGCTGCAAGCGTACAATCTGTAGCCTCATATAGGTGAATTGAGTTTACAGTTGATTGATATTTCTAAACTAGATTAAGTATGGCATAAATGGAGTATGGACAGGCGTGGCTTAGAATGGAGTCACAAGTGGTCAGTGCCCCTGGGCCCTCCTCTAGCTAACCACCCCCTGCGGTCTGCATGTATTGTTGCCACCATAATTGTGTGTTGATTTTGTCTTAATAATGATTTTGTGCATGGGAGTGGGTTAGTGCTGCAGCTTCACCTACCTGGCATTATGACAATGATTTATGGAGCAGACCATCAGCAGGCAAGCCATGCTTGATTGCACAAATTTACTGTGCATTCCTGAGAGTTGACTAAGTCCCATGGCACGTTGCATCATAGAACAGACACTGAGCGCTTTTTGATGAGTTGGTATTGGTGGAGCTCATGACATGCTTCTCAGAGCTTAGTCATAGGTGGGTTTGGATTCAGAAGGAGCACTATGACTGTGAGGTGTTCTACACAGTAAAGGGTAGAGGGAAGAAAACAGGCTTTCCATCTAGTATGTATGCATGTATGTATAGATGTATGTGTCATATATATAGTTATATATGTCTCTATATACATATATATATATATATAAGTAATAGGAGACCGGCACTCACGAACGCGCCGCAGCGCTTGTAGAAGCTGTACTTGGCTGGGTGCCCTCACTGGAATAGTAGATATATCAGTTGGGTGGTGCGGCACTCTCAGCATAAAGAAGATGCGGTACACTTAAATCTGGTGCAACGTTTCAATGTCCTTTATTTGGACATTTTCGTCAGGCATATCATCTTCTTTATGCTGAGAGTGCCGCACCACCCAACTGATATATATATATATATATATATATATATATACACACACACCTGTCACCTTGCATTTATTTAATTTATGTATGACTATGTTAAATGTATGCATGAATATCATTACTAATTGTACCCTTTTTAACATGCCCAAAGATGAGCCAACCCAAGCAGATAAGGGTGTCCGTGGGGCCCTCCTGAGATTGAGGGACCACATCCAGCTGGTCGTGGCGGATATCCAGGACCTGACCGACCTGTTAATGTGACCAATTTTTTTTTTGTTTCATTTCATTATTTTAGTTATTTAAATAATTTTTTTACGTTAATAATAAATAGTTTATTACAGTTAGAAGTTGTCTGTGTTTTTTTTTTACATTAAACAGTATATGTGTAAATTGTTTAGAATATTTTTAATTAGCAAAAGGTACATACTGTATATAGATGTATGTTATGTTTACATGATGTAAGGGTTAATGTGTGTAATGAATGTAGTAGTAATGTGTTTAAGTATGTATTAGGATTTAATTGATTCCAATAGGAAACAAGCACTTTTTAATGAGGTTGCCTAATTGCATAAGTGGGTCATGTGATCGATTTCTGTGTTCAGATAATAGTGTTGAATTGTGCGTAAATACACCGCATCGGTGCGTACGGCCAGGTTCCCGTCCGTTCTGACGCGGTAAGACCGTACTTACGCTGTAAGACCGTGCAGAATATGTGTGTGGCCACCGCACACGCAAGGTTTGGATGTCGTCCGTAAACACGCCCTGTTCTTCCAGTGTGAGTCTGTCCGTATGCGGAGGTCCGGTGGGCGTTTCTTCGGACGATGTCCGCACAGCGTGGCGTGCGGCTCGCTCCGAAAGAGTGCGCGAATGTAGGCACCGACCAGAATAACCTCCTATGTTTTGTATTCACAAATTGTTGAATGTTGAAAAATGTTAATGGTCTTATTTTAAAGTAGCTCACAGGTGGATCTGCTACTAGAACTAGGGCTATTGAGCCTGACTAGATGTTGGACTTGAAAGGGTTAATTAAAAAAAAAAAGATTCAAAGGTACTTGTTTCCTAGCACGGCTCCCATCGCATCGCATAGCATAAGCCATACAATGGTATGCGATGCGATGTTACGCGATGTCAGCCGATGTTATACAATTTTAAATCGTATACCATCGCATTGTATGCCATATACAATGGTATACGATTTAAAATTGTATAAGCAGGGTGTTTTCAATGTTAAATGGGCCTCCTATAAGATTATTAATTGTATAAGCACCGTACGGGGTGCTTACAATGTTAAAAGCACCCCCACTATCAATGCCAACCCGAAGCGCGGCGAGTGCAGCGGTACGCATTCTCCGATCTTTTCATACCCCCACTATCCACGTCGGCGTGGAGGTGATTTTATATAGTGTGGTGAGCGCAGCAAGCCACCGAGCCCGAAGCATGGCGAGCGGACGTGGAATACATGTAAAGTAATACGCGTACCCACGTGGGGCTCGCTGCGCTCACCACGCTTCAGGCTCGGTGGCTCGCTGTGCTCGCCACACTATATAAAATCAACTCCATGCCGACGTGGATAGTGGGGGTATGAAAAGGTCGGAGGATGCATACCGCCGCCCCTCGCGGGCTCACTGCGCTCGCCACTCTTCGGGTTGGTATTGATAGTGGGGAATGGCGTATGCGTGCATTTAACATTGTAAGCACCCATTAGGCTGCTTATACAATTAAAAATTGTATAGGGTGCTTAAATCGCATCGCATGCGGCTATATGGCATGCGATGTGATACAATGCATAAGATGCCATATGACTGAAAATCGTGGGCGCTGTGCTAGGAAACAAGTACCAATTCAAATGTTTAACCACTTTCACGTCCCTAATGATGACTTAGGTGGTAGGCCCCTTTGTATAGGTTTGAATAGCATTCATTTTGTGTTCAACTTTTGCATTTTAGCCATGTTACACAAGGGGCCTTATTCTGGTTGGAGCGTCCGGGCCGTACGCGTACGTCCCGGGTTTTTTTACGATCTGCGCATGTGCAGATACGCTAATGCGCCGGCGCGAGCACTCCACAACGCTTACGGCCGGTGTCTCAACGTGCGAAAAAACCTGTACGCGAGCGTACGGTAATGGGGCGGCATAGGGGCGTGTTGATGGGAGCGGCCGAAATAATGAGGGAAAATGGGCGTAAATATGGGCGTACACGGGGGTGTGCACCAGAAATGAGCGGTGCTACTACCGCACGATCGACTAAGGCACCGTTCGTTTCGGACACCAAACAGGCGGCCGCCAACCGACAGCTAAAACCACTCCTACAGATACCGCTTGCCAGCGTGCGCCTGAGTTGGCTAATTAACGCTGATTAGTACTCAAACACATACACCTGAATGTAATAAGCAATGCTGCAGTCTATTAACTCCAAACCATGATTTCACTGCCTGCAAGCCACACATGCAGCACGCAAACACATTGGAAGCTTATGTTTCTATACTTCTCCACATTTAAAGGTTTGTTTAATTTAAGGTAAGAATCTTTTTATACGCTAAGGTAGGTATTTGATAAACAGACACATTCACTACCTGCTTTCATAGACTTTACGCAGTAGCACACTCAATCTACACAAGTCGACATGTGTCAACGTGTTCACTCTAATACTAACATAGGTTTTGTATTTAGGATACAATAACATAAACCACATCTAACACCTACAAACGATGTTTCTGCAATGTTTGAAGCACATGACCACTATTTTCAACACAATCTTTGTATAGTACCCCAAATTATGACCTGTACCACTATCTCATCTGCTATGATTTGGATTTCACTACACTCTGGATGTAAGATGCCACCAATCACATTATTGCACTCTCATCTCTCTAACAAAGGATTCCTACATCTGCTTATGACACTGTCAAATCATATATATTTTAAAAGTTATGCATGTTTGTTCACAAGCTAATTTATCATGTTTGGCCCATTCACACATCTTTTTTTAGGGAGGACACATATGAATTCCTACACAAATGTACCTTTTCACCCTTGTTTGTCTGCCTCACCCACTCCATGAGGAAAGCATTGTTCTGGACCTGCTTTTACCTACTACTGTAGGAGCTACCTCACCTGCACACAAACTGCTTTCTCACCTATTAAGTTGCTCTGCACATGTGCTGACACAAACTAATTAGCAGGGAAAAGTTGGATAGGAACATGGGAATGGCCATGGAGAGGGTTACACATGGGAAACTTCCACCACACTTCAACAAATGTTCAAAAATACCCTGGTCAGTAAGTACACATAAATCTAGTATTTGTTTCACACAAGAAATTACACATACCACCATTTAGATTTAATTTGTAAAATTAATTTATTTGCTGTTCAGCATCACAGCTTGACACTTTAATGTGAGAAATTAAAAAAAAAAAAAAAAATATACACACAAATAATAAAACAGCCAGAACAAGAGGTTGCATATCTCCAAACATGTGTTACCCTGCAAATGCAATGGTGAAAGAAATGGGGACACCAGAATACGTACTGCAACAACCAGGGTGACTACTAAGCAAGATACACACCACCAAAAAAAAAAACCTGCATTTGTAGAGGTCAAAATACGAACTTTCATGCCCATGGCACGCAAATGGATCGATGGGCAACTCAGGAAGCGGATGTCCAGTGCAATTTAAACCTTTGGCCTCCAACCACAGAGGAAGTGACCCAGGTCTCATTTGGGCCCTTTTTTGCCCCTTTTAGATGGGGCCTTGGGGACAGGGGCCTTTGGGTCAGCTGGCTTTCGGCGTCTTCCCCTAGTCGCCACAGGAGGGTCAGCCGAGGTGGAAGGTTGGGGAGCAGCTTGGGGTGGGGCAGCAGATGGGGGATTGTCCCTTAGGGACCTGGCGGTGGACAGCTGCTCCGCAAGAAGTTCATTCTGGCGGCTGAGGTGTTGGCCAATGCTTAGCATGCCAGCCGCCAGAGTTTCATTAATGCGGTTCAACGCCTCAACCTGCAGCTGGTTTGTGGCCTTCCACTCCGCCAGAAAATCCGCCACCTGCTGCTGACGGATCGCAGCATCCACCCCTTGCTGCTCGATCCTGTCCAGCGTCACCAACAGGCTCTCACTCAATGTCTCCTGTGGCTGGGGCTGGGGGCGACGTCTTGCTGGAGGCTGGACCACCTGCTCCACCTGTGGCTCTGCAGAGGCCGATGCTGCCGGTACATCCTGACTTTCTGCTTCTGCTAGGATAAGAATTGAAAACAATGTCACCATCACATACGCAATAAAAAATATCTTTCTAAATACAATGCATTACTGTGACTTACCATCAAAAGCAGCAGCAAAGACCTCCACCGGGAGCTCACTGTCCATATTGGAGATCCCCCTGATCTCCCCCACATCGATCACGTCACAGGAGTCCAGCTCCAGGGGGGTAAACTCCAAATGGTCAGGCATAGGACCGCTCCCGGTGGACATGCTGTGGTTGTACCGGTCAGTCATCTTCCTCTTCAGGGCACTTTTGAAGTCAGTCCACCTACAAGTTTAAAAATACAAATATCACCATGAGATATGTGCACCACTGTGCTACGTGTAGGGTTACCACCTAGTCCCTTTAATTCTGGACACATGTTACTTACACAGGTTCTGTGGCAGTTTAAAATTAGGTGAAGTGGAGTCTTGAAGTCAGCCAGCCACAGAACCTGTGTAATTAATATGTGTCCGGAATTAAAGGGACTAGGTGGTACCCCTAGCTACGTGACATTTCCTAGTGTGGGTGATCTTTTGTGCCATGTGTGGCCAAATATTTCTTTGATGGACCAAACCATGTGCACTGCAGGTGAGGCAGGTGTAAAACCCCACCCAAATCTGATTATCTCTGCACAAGTAACACCTGCCTCACCTGCAGTGCACATGGTTTTGTCCATCTAAGAAATATTTGGCCAGAAAGAGAGAACTAGAATAAGGGCCTCAGTTCCTGCTGGAGACTGCTGAACAAATTGCCCTGACAAACACACTAACCTTTTCTTCACCGCGTCCCAAGTTCTGACCACTGGTGACACCTGGTTCACTTCCTCTGTGATCTTGTCCCAAAGGTTTCTCCTTGCACTGGCACCTGGCTTCCTGGTTGCCAATTCAATCCATTCGCGTGCCCTGGGCACGAGAATTCGCATTTCGGCCTCTACAAATGCAGGGTTTCTCCTTCTGGTGGTGGTATCCTGCTCAGTCATCACCCTAGATGTTGCAGCACGTTTTCTGGTGGCCCCAGCTCTCTCACCATGCACCTGCTGGGTCACACCTGTTTGGAGAGATGCAACCTCTTGTTCTGGCTGGCTGCTTGGCCCTTGTGGAGCTGGTGGAGGTTCACCAGGGCCTGTTACTGAGGGGCCCGCTTGATCTTGCAGGCGACTCCTCTCTTGGGCCCTCCTTCTCCGCTCCTCTTCCCTCTTCTGTAATGCTTGAAGCATGGATTCGGCTTGTGCTCTCTGCAGAGCGTCCTCTGCTGCTGAATCGTCAGAGTCAGACATGTTTGCAGCAATTGTGGCCTGCATCTGACTGAATATTTATATGTTAATCTCCCGCCACGAACAAGGGGGCGTATATTTTTCCCCGCAAGGTAGATGCAAATTTACGCCGATATTTCCCGCCGATAATTGCCGCTTAAATTACGCAGGTCTCAATGCACCTGATCAATCACCCGTATATGTATCTACACAGGTTGTGGAGCATTGTGGGCTACATCGTGAAATGTGTGCACCTGTCATTCCAATGATGAGTGTTGTCAGCTGGTATCTGTTGGAGTTCGTGTATGCTTTGTGAGTCACATTTCAAAACATCACGTTATAATGCTTTCCTTACATATGTAATGTGTATGAAATTGTCATACAGCAACATGTTGCATTGTGGCCCTTTAGGCAGCGTAGTTATAAGTAGAGTGTTGCGTGTATCATTTTCCGCCTACTGTATATACAGTACTCCTCCCCATGCATATCGCTGTATCGTGCCCCCTTTAAGCAGCGTAGTTATAAGTAGACGGTTGCGTGTATTAATTTCCGCTTACTATATATATACAGTACTTCTCTTCATGGCAATTGGTGTATTGAGCCCCCTTTAAGCAGCGTAGTTAGGAGTAGACGGGGTGCGTGTATTATTTTCCGCACACTGTAAATACAGTACTTCTCTCTTTATTGAATGCATGCTGTTGGTTGTGGTGTGTATATCGGAACGGTCCGCGTAAGTTTCTATTCGCATCCAGTTTGTTAATATAAGAGGGATTAATAAAGTTAATACCAAACAAACAATTTTTTCGACCAATCAGCAAGCACCAAAAGTGATATATGTACCTGCAATTAATAACTGCGCCATTGCCAATATGACTTCTACAAGAGCCAGGCCCTTTTCTACATGTGAGCTTTTGGCCCTGGTGGAAGTGATGGATCGTCACCTGGGGCCCAGGGGCCCATATGTATCTAATGCGGACAAGCGGCGGGCGTATAATGCTGCCCGCCGCCTGATATTTTCAACAACCGGCGTCCGCAGAAGCCTGGGCCAGGTTGAGCGGCGCTGGTCCGACCTGCGCCGGCGGCAGCCGGTTCTACTCAGCAGCCTTCGCCGCCATATTGCCCGATGTAAGTTTTGATTACTAGTATGTCAGCGTTTTTTAGCAATGTTTGGTGTACTTTTTATAAATATGTTCCTGAGTATGGGGGTGTATATGGGGTGTATAGGGGGTGTATAGGGGGTGTATATGGGTGTATATGGGGGTGTATATGGGTGTATAGGGGGTGTATATGGGTGTATATGGGGTGTATAGGGGGTGTATATGGGTGTATATGGGGGTGTATAGGGGGTGTATATGGGTGTATATGGGGTGTATAGGGGGTGTATATGGGTGTATATGGGGGTGTATATGGGTGTATAGGGGGTGTATATGGGTGTATATGGGGTGTATAGGGGGTGTATATGGGTGTATATGGGGGTGTATAGGGGGTTATATGGGTGTATATGGGGGTGTATAGGGGGTGTATATGGGTGTATATGGGGTGTATAGGGGGTGTATATGGGTGTATATGGGGGTGTATAGGGGGTGTATATGGGTGTATATGGGGTGTATAGGGGGTGTATATGGGTGTATATGGGGGTGTATATGGGTGTATAGGGGGTGTATATGGGTGTATATGGGGTGTATAGGGGGTGTATATGGGTGTATATGGGGGTGTATAGGGGGTGTATATGGGTGTATATGGGGGTGTATAGGGGGTGTATATGGGTGTATATGGGGTGTATAGGGGGTGTATATGGGTGTATAGGGGGTGTATATGGGTGTATAGGGGGTGTATATGGGTGTATATGGGGGTGTATAGGGGGTGTATATGGGTGTATATGGGGTGTATAGGGGGTGTATATGGGGGTGTATAGGGGGGTTTAAGTAGTTGATCAGTTTTTGGGTGTAGGATATCAAATAGTTTGCATGATAAATGTCTGAAATTTCACAGCAATGATAATTTTGAAGGTTATGAGCATGACTAATGTGAATTTTTCTTTCCCCCTTTTTTATGAAACCCAATCTTCGATTTCTATGCCATCAACATGAACATTTCAGCACGGGCAAGGGCACGCATTGAAGCCCGGGAGCAGGCAGCCCGGGACCAGGCAGCCCGGGACCAGGCAGCCGAGGAGGAGGAGGAGGAAGAGGAGGAAGAGGAGGAGGAAGAAGAGGAGGAGGAGGAAGAGGAGGAAGAGGAGGAGGAAGAAGAGGAGGAGGAGGAGGAGGAGGAGAAGAAAGAGGAGGAGGAAGAGGAGGAGGAGGAAGAGGAGGAGGAGGAAGAAGAGGAGGAGGAAGAAGAGGAGACCCAGGGTGCAGTTTTCACCCACACAATTTCCCCATCCCCCACCCCCTCCACAACCCCCACCCCCTCCACAACCCCCACCCCCTCCACAACCCCCCCCCCCCTCCACAACCCACACCCCCTCCACAACCCCCACCCCCCCCCTCCCCACCCCATTTCCAACCCCCCTACACCTCTCCACCACCCACCCCCAAACCTCTCCACTCCCCAGTAACACCCAGTACCTCGGGCCAAAGACCAGGACCATCCTCCTTGCTCCTGCCTTCCCCAACCACTCCACAGCCAACCAGCGGCGCCCAGGATGGCTCAAGTAGCCGTAAGTAAATAATGTGTCTAATGTTGACCTACACATTTCTACACATAAGCAATCACAACAACCACATATGTGTATCCAACATCAACATTAGTTGCAACATATCACTGCAGGGCGACCATGAGGTGTGTCCTGTCCTTCTCCAGGAACAAGGGTCCCCTTGGTGGTTTTTTTGAGTGTGGCCATGCCTCACCCCTTGAATAATTGACATAACAGTACATCCAATGAGATATCCGACATTAGTGGTGTGGTAGTTATGTGGTGTTGGGTAACTCCAGTTCCCAGCATGATGTGCAACACAGGGCCAGATTATAATGGAGGCGCAAGGGGTCAGTGCCCCTGGGACCCCCTCTAGCTATGGGCCCCCTGTGGTTGTCATTTTTTTTTTTTTAAAAAGACAATGTTTAAGTTATGTTTTTTTTTTTTTGCTAAATGTTTTGTGCATGGGTGGGGTAGTGCTGCAGCTTCACCTATCTGCCAATGTGACAATGATTTATGGTGCTGAGCATCGGGAGGCAAGGCACACTGATTGCACAAGTGTGCAGTGCTTTTCTGGGAGTTGACTAAGTCCCATGACACTTTGCACCAGAGGACAGAGGCTGAGAAGTTTGTGCTGAGCTCTGATTGGTGGAGCTCATTACATACTTCTCAGGTCCATGGAGAACAGCAGCAGCAGCTTAGTCATAGGAGGGTTTTTAATCAGAGGCAGCACTAGGACTGTGAGGTCTCCTCCAGAGTAAGGGGCAGAGGGACAAACACAGGCTTTTCATGTGGTGTGTGTATATATATATATATATATATATATATGGTGTCTATTATTATTCCGAGTGCCGCCAACCCCCTGTCTATATATATATATATATATATATATATATATATATATATATATATATATATATATATATATATATATCCCCTGCAGGTAACCATTGACCAAGTTTATTCTGCCTTTACTCTATGTTTTGACAGTATAATATTCGGCCATGCAGTGTGCGGCCAGTAATGACAAGTGCAAGGGGGCCCCCCGCTCTAAAGTACCCCGGGCCCCCCAAAGGCTTAATCTGCCACTGGTGCAACTTAAATGTCGAGATTGTTTTGGTAATAGTGTGTGAGGCCATGCGGATGCATGCTTTACAAACATAGCTGTAGGCCTATAATTTGTACAGCAATGTCCTAAATTTAAAATAGTAAGGAGTGCTTAAGCCACAACAATGTCATAACCCTTAAATAGCACAGGCTAATTGTGAGGTTAGAGGACAGTCCCCCAAAAACAAAGTACCAATTGGGATACAGCATACATTCATTGATGAAGGAGTAATTGAATTAATGTTATTTACTATGTACAGTATGTGTGTGTTAACATATTTTTTTTTAGTACTGTGTTTACAGCAGACCCATCTTCAATGTAGTTTAAAAATGTATGTGCCCTTCACACATAACTCACAACTTTTTATTATGTACAAATACAACAAACATTTGTTTATGTTATATATTAATTTTTTTTTTTATCCCTTCACTACAGACACTGAACAGCAGCAGGAGGAGGTGGCAGCCCTTATTCGGGAGATCTTCCTGACCCTTTTTTATTTTCAACTTCTTTTTGGCCTACTGGAGGCCCGCATTTAATTTTTTTTTATCCCCCCCCCCCTTATTATGTTTGTAATAAATAAAAGTTGATATTGTATTATAAATTGCCTGTGTTTTTAATAATAAATATGTTAGAGGGCTTGTAAGGGTAGGTACATACAGATGTGTAATGTAAGTTATATTAGTAATTTGAGGTGAGGGGTAATGATTGATGTGTAAATGTGTGTGTTTTGGAGTAAAATAACACATAGTGAAAATGCATGAATGTTTAATGTTTTTCGATTAAAACATCACACATAACATCAGGGTAGGTATACATGTTACACATTTTGGACAAACTAATTATGGACATAATTTAGTACATATACAGAAACACCAACATAACTTGATTTAAAAGTAACAGCAATATGGGGACACATAGATAGTGATTAAAATGCCACATTAGAACATAACAAATATACATGTAATGTGGTTTAAAATGTAGTTTTATTAGGTCTTTATTAAGGTAGACAATTGAGTTAATAGAAAACAATAAGTGAATAACAAATAGATTAATTAATCAATTGTCAGATTAGTAGTTGAGAGGCAAGATTTGCAGGTCCATATATGTGAAGGGTATGCCAGCGTGCACGGACGTACGCTCACTCTCACGAGCGGTGACATAAGCTGAGTTTTCCATTGAAAACAATAGGGACCCGTCCGTGCAAGCTGGCGTACGCTCAGATCGCCGCAAGAAGGCGGTGGGGAGACGGAGGAAAGACGGCCGTAGACGGCGCCGTACGCTCAGTCGTACGCTAGTCGACGGAGTGTAAGGGTTGGGCCGACCGCGTACGTTGCCGTACGCTCATTTGTACACCACTCCCCTTCTACGTTATTTCTGCCCGCACGCAAGCGGCCGATTTGTGGGTGGACTTAACCCTAACGGCCGCGTACGGCTAGCGTGCGGTAATTGTGAACGTACGCACGTTTGGCCGCTCCGATCAGAATAAGGCCCAATGTGTCAGAGAGGTACGGTAGCACTGGGTAGTTAATTACTGATACAATGATGTGAAGAGTGAGTACCACGTCTCTGCTATCTCTCTTGCAGTAAGGTCAAATATGAAATCAATCATTATTTGCCCCAGGCCTTCCAGCACAAAAAGGTCATAATAATAAACACTATATTTATTTTGCAGCCCACCTGCTTTGGTACTTATTTATTGAATGACAACGGGATTTCTAAAAAGCCCACTTTGCTAACACACTTGCCATAAGGCATAATATATGGGGGCAGTGATGTAGCTAGGTGCCACGGTGCCCGGGCATGTTTTGCCCCCCTCCACCTCCCCTCCCCCCTCATACACATACTGTATACACACACTCTGCCCAATACACACACACACACACTGTGACCCCATATACACACATTGTGCCCCAAAACACACACACTGCCCCCATGCATAGACTGTACATTGTGTACATACTGTAGCTGGACTCACCCCAGTCAGATGCATATCCCTGGAGCTCTTCTGCAGCTGCGGTCATTCAGCGCGGTCCCTTCATTGGCTGTGATGGGAGCAGGGTCTCAGCACCGGCGGCAGCATGGTCCCGTCCTCAGCTCCTGTGGGAGCAGGGTCATGGCCTCGGCGCCAGCGGCAGCAGGGCCGTGTCCTCAGCTACAGCAGGGGAGGTTCACCAGTTTTCTCTCTTCCTCCTCTGTCAGGGCAGTCAAATTGTCTGTCCAGCCCCGTTGTTCACAGAGGGCCAGTCTCCCACTGGATTGCGGTGCTAACCAATAGGCACTCGCAGTCCAGCAGCCACCAATGCTTTTGATTGGCTGTTGGACTGCAAGCGCTTATTCACGAGAGCCGCGGTCCAGCAGGAGACTTGAATTAAAAATAGCGTCAGACAGCCACGCACAATAGGGAGCAGGGAGCGGGTGAGGCAGGCGGGTTGGCAGTGCACGGTTTAGGGGCCCGGTGATCAATCGACGCCCGGAGATTGTGCTCCACTGGCTCATGGATCATTAGGTCACCAGCAAGTAGGTCAACGAGCATTAGGTCAACAACACTAGGTCGATATGACTTAAAGTCGACATGCAGGAAGGTCAACATGCAGGAAGGTCGACGTGACTAAAGTTTAAGAGGGTCATTAGGTCGACATGGGTAAGATCAACATTGAAAAACATGTTTTTTTTTATTTCACTTTTTTTACACAGTCAACATAAACACTAAAACGTAGCTCCGCTTCCCCTTGCATGGCTCGCCACGCTTGCCATGCTTCGTGCACGTGCTTTGCTACTCTCAGCACACTAATTTATTCTCTAGTGGATGTAGGGCATGAAATACCGCCTGTTGGCAACACAGTACATTATTTAACCAATCTGTCATGAAAAAACTGTTTGTTTTTGTAAAAAAAAATATAAATTGGAATAAGGTACATACGGTACTAAATGCTTAAAAGACTAGGGGACAAATATAAAAAAGTATATTATCATCATCAGCATAACAACATGTTTGAACGCTGGTATGAATGATTATCTTCTTGCTATAACAGCTCTAATATAAGACTGGCCGATTGATATACTGTAGCTACAGATGGAGCCGGGCTCCCTCTTGCTGGCGAATCACCAGACTGTCTCTGCTGGCGATCCGCCAGCAGCGAGGTGCTCCATCTGACTGAGACGCACGTGCGTCTCACACGTACGCGCGTCTCAGTTTCCGGGCAGCTGTGCGACGGGAATCCTGTCCACATCTCGTGCGCACACGTCCCCTTTTGCAGAGCAGATGGCGGCTGCCGGGGGATGGCGGCTGGCGATTCTGCCACCATCCCCTGCAAAGACAAGGCCAGCTCCATCTGTACTTCAGGGTTTTGGACCCACTGGTTATCTTTAAAACTGCAAGAGAGAGGGTTGCTCATCTGTACGTTGAGCAACCTGCAAATCCTAGAGTCACCAGAATTTTCTGTGTACCGGATTTTGAGCTAAGGTTTCAACTTTTAGTCTTAAAATATTGTTCGAAAAGGTTGCAATTTTATTATTTTAAAAATCTTTCAAAAGGTTGCACTTTTCTTCTTTTAAAGATCTTTCAAAAGGTTGCACTTTTCTTCTTTTTAAAATATTTTTAAAGGTTAGACTTTATTTTTTAATATTTGTTTGATTCCCTATTGGGCACAAAGTTTTACAATTGTTCTCTTTTCCCACTTGGACTCTTCCACTAATTTTTGTCTTTCATTATGAAAAAAATCTATATAAAAAGATGTCAAATGTATGTACAGTTTTATGCATATTTTTAACACAATAAAGCAAACAACTGGAAGATTATTAACTGTTTCTTATTTTAAATCATTAAGGGAAGGTTTGCTGCAGTGCTGGCCCTGATCCTTTCTGCACTGTAACCATGCCCCACATCATAATCTGCTGCATCGGGATTGCCCCCAGTGTCCTGCACATTCCACTCTGGAAGAAAGTGGTCACTAATATTATGTAGAATACAGCAGGTTGCTTCTACATGGGGATCAGTTGTAGGTCCACATCGTTCCTCTTCAGGCAGCGCCAACGTCCTTTTAAACAGCCAAAGGGGTTTTCCACTGCCATACGAGCAGAACTTAGGGTGTGGGTGTAGGTGATCTTTTCCGTGGACAATTCAACATTTTGTGTGTATCCCTTCATGAGCCAATGTAGTAGAGGGTATGCAGCATCTCCAATGATGTGTACCGGGATCTCCACCTCATCTTTGAAAACTGATTTCTATGAAAAAATAAAATAAAGATTGCCACTATTAATACAGAGGCGTCTTAAGTGTATACAGGGCCGGTGTAAGGCTTCTCAGTACCCTAGGCAAAACTTCAACCTACTCCCCCCCCCCCCCAAAAAAAGGTAATGTGTACCCTCTCTTTGGCCACCCACAACAGAGTACAAGGAGTAGGGGGCAGCAATGTAGGGAAGTATGTCTCAAGAGGAAGTATGGAGGTGAGGTCTTAGAAGTTCCACAGCCGCCATCTGCAAAAAGTACAAGGATCCTCATAGACAGCCTTGATCCTCATAGACCCCAGATCCCGGCGCTCTAGGCAGCTGCCTAATGGTAGAGCCGGCCCTGAGTGTATAGTTATAGGATAAGCAATATGCCAGGTCTAAACCACAGAAGAATAATTGCAATTGCCAAGAATACATCACATACTTGCCTACCTGACCATCTCCATGTTTGATTGCCAGATTGTGGTAAGCTAGCTGTAAATGATAAAAAATTGTGTTTTACCACAGGTGATGGCAATCATACATGGAGATGATCAGGTAGGCAAGTATGGTCTCTCAGAGAAAAATAAATGTTTACAATATATTTTTTACCTGTCTAGGGAGCAGTCATCCCCCACACTTGTCCTCAGCAATCTCATACAGCTGAGAGTTAGCAAACACTCTAGCATCATGTGCACACCCACATATTAATTGTTATAGCTAAAAAAAATACATTTACAAAGGTTCGTAATAAGCAAACAGCAAATATGTACTTACCAGTATTGGTGGTCTACAACAGCCTGAAGAATAATAGAATGCCACCCCTTCCTGTTGTAGTAGTCCACAGAGTTGTCACGGGGAGCAATGATGGGGATATGTGTCTCATCTATAGCACCTGCACACTACGGGTAGCCACACCTCAGGAAGCCTAGGATGGTGTCACCAAGGCGCTGTCCTTCTGGCAAACAGATGAACCGCTGGTACAGGGTATCCACAAAGGCCTGTGTCACTTGGTAAATGATTCTGCTTACCGTGCCAATCCCAACTCCAAATAAACAGGAGAGTGTGGGGTACTCTCCGGGAGTAGCATACCACCAAAGGACAATGGCTAATCTCCGCATTGGGGTGATGCGCTGTCTGTAGTGGGTGGTCTGCATCATCAGGACTGGTCCAAATAGATCCAATATGTAATAGAAGGTAGCACGTGACATCCTGAAGTGGGCCATCCACTGCTCCTCATGAAAAGATTCCACAGTCTGCATGAAAGTATCTCCGTGGCACTGGTCTCTGATCCAAATCCTGTGATCCTGCATGGTCGTCAGCCTCAAAATGGAGGTAAGGCTAGATGATATCGGCACTCTCCTCCGGCTCAAATATTGGCATCAAGATCTAGACCTCTCAGCCAAGAATTGTGCTCCTCCAAGTCTGCAGCAGGTAGCACAGTGGGCCTTATTCTGGTCGATGCGTACTTTCCCGAACTCTTTCGGATGGCGTTTTTTAGCCGTCTGCGCATGCATGGGCAACGCTATGCGCATGTGCCACGCATGGTCTCCGTACTTGTTCGCACTAATACCGTACAGAAATGTGCACCGCATTCACTCGTGAAATATGGGCGTATTATGGGCGTCATTCAGAACTACACAGGGGCGTAGTTTCAAAGTGGGCTAAACTGGGCGTAAACATGGGCGTACACGAGGGAGTGCACTAATTATGGTAGGCGTGCATTCGGACAGCACACCGAATGCACACGAGCAAAAAGGCAGGAAACATGCGGTCTTCAAAAGCAAGTATTGCTTTGCGGACACCACTCGGTCATGCGCTAGGCATTCGGAATGCCCAATCAGTACGGGCGCACCGCAACCAATGTCAGCTGAACACAATACAATCCACTCCTTTACTCATTACTCATTAATTACACTCTTCTCATTGCTTCAATTGGAACCATTGCAGCTTAAATGGACCATTACTAAACACACAAATATATGCTGCAGTTTTGACACACATTTACACTGCAACCAATGGACAGAACTTCCTATCACTAATATAAATATACATGTCACTTGTACATTTACCAATAAAACCACACATTTGGGGATAAAAATATAAATTTATTACAATAACGTCAAACATAAAATGGAAAAAGCAAGTTTTGGACACATGCAACAAATTAAAGGTACCATACCAGGAATGTACAAAAATAATTAAAAATAAAGCAATGTATTATTGACATACATAGCCACAGCAGAATCATTAGGAACACATCAGGTGGCTTCACAACAAAAGTATAGCACCAACACTTCAAGTACAGCAGACAGTAATGGTAGCCGAAAGAGGGCAACAGGGGAACCAAACAAGACATTCGAACCGAGGGCAAATGTGGGTACCCTCTGCACGGGATTGGACACAGGAAGCTGACACACACACACAGCTAAATGAAAGATTTGGGAAGACATAAGGGTGGAGATTAATGCGGACACAAGTTCATTTTCTGGCACGTTTGGGCCTGGTAGGCTCCTTGCCACGTGCAGCAGCTCCTCGGCCACGGCCACATTGGGATGGTGGCCCAGGTGGAGCAGATGCTGGTGAAGGGGGGGATGGTGTTCCCCCTCTGCCAGCAGGGAGTGCTGGTGTTGGAAATGCACCAGAAACGAATGACAATAGGGCCCTATTGGTGGAAACTAGCTCCACCATAAGCTCATTATGGTGGAGGAGGAGGTCATTTTGGCGCAGGGCTTGATCTGCCAGCACCTGCAGGCTGGCAGCTATGGACTGCTGGGTGCCAGCCATGGCCTGCTGGGTGGCAGCAATAGCCTGCTGGCTCCCAGCTATTGCCTGCTGGGTGCTGACAAAACCCTGCATGACCTCCTCGGTCCTACGCTTCCGCTCTGATGCAAACTCTCCTTGCTGGTGAATCTGCCCAAGCATCTGCACCCACCTGTCATAATCCTTTGCTGCACATGGCTGCCACTGGTGGCAGGTGGCACTGAATCCTCCACCTCCTCAAGAGATTCTCGACCAAACGGTGGGGATGCTTCTGAAAGAAAGAGAAACGTACAATTACAACACATTCCTGGAAAATTAGTACACACCACTTATGCCATGCAAACAAATTACCTTCTAAAACAGAAACAAAAACGTCCACTGGGGCCTCACTATCCATGGCGCTCACCCCCCGGACCTCCTCTATTGCAATACAGCACTCTGCTATCTCCTCCAGGGGGGTGAGCTTCAGGCGGCCTGGCATGGGGCCAGCCCCAGAGGTGTGGCTGTGTTCCCACTGTTTGGTCAGTTTCTTCTTGAGGTTGGTTTTGAAATCGTGCCACCTGCAATCAAAGTTTACATATTACTACATGTCACTCCTGATGTTTGCTGTAGCAGCCATTGCAATCTGCAACAGATTACAACATGTGCTTCATTACACATAACTTACATCTGGTGCAAGGTCCATAAGAGAAATGCAAATACACTTACCCCCCCAGGGTGAAGGAGTTCAGACCAGCACTCAGTAGTGAAGTGAAGAAAACGAAGGTTTATTTCAAGTACATCATAAACAAACAGCAGCTGTCCCGACAGCTGTTTCTACTGGGCTGAGCCAGTTGTCATCAGGGGAACAGAAGCACACAGAATGAACAGCTTATATAACAAAAAAAGCGCCAAATTGACATGTAAATGAGGTCCAATTGACCTAATCTGTCATCGATGACGGCCCCGGTACAGTGAACTATGTGTGGGCGTGTAATACTGTCCGACTGACAGCGGGAGTTCCCTGCGCGTCAGAGAGGTGTGTCTCTGAGCGCCGGGACCCGTCATCAGCTGTGTGTTTGCGGCTGGTTGCTGTGGTGACATACGCGCCAACCAAAGGCAAGAAGATGTGCGGGGAAAGTGCGATAGTCTGTCTTGTTATCAGTGCTGTACGTAGCGATGACAGCAGACCGCTGTCAATCGCTCTGATGCTACAAGGAGCCGCCTCAGGGATAGGTCTGGCTAACGTGTCAATGGGACCAGTGTCCGTAATGCCTGCTACGTAAATCTGCAGGGTACAGGAGGGCTGACCTGGTAAGTATGTGCGCTAAACATCTATATGGCACAACGGAGCATATACATAAGAAAAAACAATATGTGCTGGATAACATGAATCCACAAAGACTCAGCACAAAAATAAATGAATGCAGCGAGTGTCACAGTAAGAGAGCCACAGTACATAACAAAAGCACACTGACTGGATAACATGAATCCACAAAAATCAGCGCAGAGACGCAGCAAGTGTGAAAGTAGGAAAGCTGCAGTAGCCAGTAGAGCCCTACCTCACCAATCAACGCATGGAGCGTGGGAGGTCGCCACGGGGTGTTGGTGGAGGGTGGTATATACAGTGACAGAGGTGTAACCCAAGTGTGCCCACAGGCAGGAGGAAGTTAACACTGTGTTGAATACATGGTTAAACAGTAGAATCTATGGAATAATAATGATAAAGATTATAAAGTGTTGTGCAACCACAAATGTGCCGTGTGGGGAACCTGGGCAGGACGAATTCAACAGCCTGTATAATTCACCAAGGGTAATGGTGACACCAAATGGTGCCGTACCGTGGCATGCGCAGAAGACTGGGCCCATCAAAGTCAGCTGGCCAGAGACACACGGAGGTGCTCTATGCTAGTACAGTTATATAATGATATATAACAAAAAAGGACAGTAATACAACACATAAAAAGAATCAAAAAAGTTGAAAAGCACACTAAAGGAAACAACCCATTTTAAAATCCTCATTGAGTCCCAGAGGGGACATGCAGTTCAGTCTAAAGATCCACTGCAATTCTCTTTGAAGTAGAAGTCTGTCTCTGTCACCTCCTCTTCTGAGGGGTGGAATATGGTCAATGATGGAGCATTTGAGTTGTGTGATAGTGTGAGATTTAGAAAGAAAGTGTCTTGCCACAGGGAGGTTTTTCAGATCATTTTGTGCATCCTGCGTGTTGTAGCTTTTCTTGATAGAGGAGCGGTGTTGACTCAGGCGTTCTTTAAGCATTCTGGTGGTTTTGCCAACATAAAGGAAATTACATGGACACTGGAGGGCATAAATCACATAGCGACTGTTACAGTCTAACCGATGCTTGATGGTGTATTTGGTCCCGTCTTGAGGGTTAATGAAGTGTGTACTGATTTGAAGGAAATTACAATTTGTGCACCCTGCACATTTGAACGTGCCCTTTTTGCGGCTGAGCCAGTGAGTTTTACTCGCCGGGGCCGGTCCAGGTGCTGTCTTCACAAGGAGATCCCTGAGATTGGGTCCCCTTCTGTAGGCAAACCTGGGTGGTTGTGAAAGTTCTGTTGATAGCACTGGGTCACTGGCAATGAGGTGCCAATGTTCATTTACCTTGCTGCGTATCTGATTGGAGGCAACCGTGAATGTACTGCAGAAGTTCAGGATTTTGGACTTCTCCGGCTTAAGTTGTTCTTTGGTCTGGAGAAGGGTTGACCTATCCAGTGCTCTAACCCTCTGGGTTGCCAAGTCCACCTCCTGTTTGCTGTAGCCCCGTTCAAGGAACCTCTCTCCCATTCGTGTCAGGGCCTCCTCACATTCATCCAAGTCTGAGGTAATACGTCTGACTCTCAGCAGTTGAGAATATGGGAGCCCTCTCTTGAGGGGTGCTGGGTGGAAGCTGTTGGCGTGGAGGAGAGTATTTTTATCGGACTCTTTGGCGTAGATGGTGGATTTGATGGCAGTGTCAACAAGGGTGATGGTTACATCAAGGAAGTTAATGAACTTATCACTAAAGTTCATGGTAAATTTAATGGTACAGGGGAGCGAGTTGAGATAGTTGAAAAATAACAGCAGTCGTGGCTCACCTCCTGTCCAGAGCAGAAACAAGTCATCAATATATCTGACAAAAAAGAGAATGTCATCCTTGTATAGGGGGTTACCCATGATATGTTCAGATTCAAAGGCCCCCATCACAATGTTGGCATATGATGGGGCCATATTGGAACCCATGGCTGTCCCCTGTTTTTGTCGGTAGAAACAGTTCTCAAATAAAAAGTAGTTTTTGGTCAGAATGGTTTCAATCAAAGTAAGCAGGTATTTGACCGGTGGTCCACCATACTGTGGGTTATTGGTTAATGAAGCACGGCAGGAATCCAATCCTAGTTGGTGGGGGATGTTGGTATATAGGCTGCATACATCCCATGTTACCAGTAGAGTCTCTGGTGGAATGTCCTTCAGTACTTCGATTTTTCTAAGGAAGTCACTGGTGTCCGAAATAAAGTATGGAATCTGTTTAACCACCGGTTGTAGGTGGAAATCCACCAATTGTGATAATGGCTGACACAGAGAGTCCCTTGTTGATATAATCGGCCTGCCGGGTGGTGTCGTCATGGATTTATGGACCTTCGGCAGGGTATAGAGGAATGGAATCTTGGGGTGTGCTCAGGGGCGAATTTAGGGATCAGGCTGCCCCTAGGCACAACATTTTTGTCCCCCCCTCTATTTTAATGTAATCATATATGTATATACATTGTTATTTATATATTTCATAAAAATTTAACTGTAGCCCACATTAATATTTTTTTAAGCACTCTGGACTGCTCACTGTACGGAGGACCCGGAGGGAGGGAGGCACTTATTAGTACAGTGATTAGCACAGTGTCTCTGTCAGTCTCTCTCCGACTCACACACGGGAGGATCTGCGCTCAGCTGATGGATACACAGCAGCCAATAGACTGTGTGTGTGTGTAGAGTAGGCAATGGGCGGGAGCGGGCAGTAGTGAGCCTGAGCCATTTCCGGACCGTCGGACCCAGCCACTAAGCGGTGATGTAACGTGCATGGCAGAGTGGATGGGCAGTGGCGGGTGACGAGCAGTGCTCGTCTCTCGCCGCTGCCCACCCGCTGTGCCATTTAACAGAATGTCAGCCTGCCTGCCGCCCTTAATTGGTGCCGCCCTGAGGCCGGTGCCTCACGGGCCTAGGCACAAATCCGGCCCTGGGTGTGCTTGTGTCAGAAAGTCTGCCGTTTCTTTATTGATAAATGAATTGTTGAAGCCAATTTGAATTACCGAACCCAACTGTCGGATTCAACTTGCTATGAAGCTCTTGGATATGACCCGACCTGGCAATTCAAGAAACTCATCGATCAAATAATTAAAATTGGCTTCAACAATTAATTTATCAATAAAGAAATGGCAGACTTTCTGACACAAGCACACCCCAAGATTCCATTCTTCTATACCCTGCCGAAGGTCCATAAATCCATGACGACACCACCCGGCAGGCCGATTATATCAGCAAGGGACTCTCTGTGTCAGCCATTATCACAATTGGTGGATTTCCACCTACAACCGGTGGTTAAACAGATTCCATCCTTTATTTCGGACACCAGTGACTTCCTTAGAAAAATCGAAGTACTGAAGGACATTCCACCAGGGACTCTACTGGTAACATGGGATGTATGCAGCCTATACACTAACATCCCCCACCAACTAGGATTGGATTCCTGCCGTGCTACATTAACCAATAACCCACAGTATGGTGGACCACCGGTCGAATACCTGCTTACTTTGATTGAAACCATTCTGACCAAAAACTACTTTTTATTTGAGAACTGTTTCTACCGACAAAAACAGGGGACAGCCATGGGTTCCAATATGGCACCATCATATGCCAACATTGTGATGGGGGCCTTTGAATCTGAACATATCACGGGTAACCCCCTATACAAGGATGACATTCTCTTTTTTGTCAGATATATTGATGACTTGTTTCTGCTCTGGACAGGAGGTGAGCCACGACTGCTGTTATTTTTCAACTATCTCAACTCGCTCCCCTGTACCATTAAATTTACCATGAACTTTAGTGATAAGTTCATTAACTTCCTTGATGTAACCATCACCCTTGTTGACACTGCCATCAAATCCACCATCTACGCCAAAGAGTCCGATAAAAATACTCTCCTCCACGCCAACAGCTTCCACCCAGCACCCCTCAAGAGAGGGCTCCCATATTCTCAACTGCTGAGAGTCAGACGTATTACCTCAGACTTGGATGAATGTGAGGAGGCCCTGACACGAATGGGAGAGAGGTTCCTTGAACAGGGCTACAGCAAACAGGAGGTGGACTTGGCAACACAGAGGGTTAGAGCACTAGAAAGGTCAACCCTTCTCCAGACCAAAGAACAACTTAAGCCGGAGAAGTCCAAAATCCTGAACTTCTGCAGTACAATAACGGTTGCCTCCAATCAGATACGCAGCAAGGTAAATGAACATTGGCACCTCATTGCCAGTGACCCAGTGCTATCAACAGAACTTTCACAACCACCCAGGTTTGCCTACAGAAGGGGACCCAATCTCAGGGATCTCCTTGTGAAGACAGCACCTGGACTGGCCCCGGCGAGTAAAACTCACTGGCTCAGCCGCAAAAAGGGCACGTTCAAATGTGCAGGGTGCACGAATTGTAATTTCCTTCAAATCGGTACACACTTTATTAACCCTCAAGACGGGACCAAATACACCATCAAGCATCGGTTAGACTGTAACAGTCGCTATGTGATTTATGCCCTCCAGTGTCCATGTAATTTCCTTTATGTTGGCAAAACCACCAGAATGCTTAAAGAACGCCTGAGTCAACACCGCTCCTCTATCAAGAAAAGCTACAACACGCAGGATGCACAAAATGATCTGAAAAACCTCCTTGTGGCAAGACACTTTCTTTCTAAATCTCACACTGTCACACAACTCAAATGCTCCATCATTGACCATATTCCACCCCTCAGAAGAGGAGGTGACAGAGACAGACTTCTACTTCAAAGAGAATTGCAGTGGATCTTTAGACTGAACTGCATGTCCCCTCTGGGACTCAATGAGGATTTTAAAATGGGTTGTTTCCTTTAGTGTGCTTTTCAACTTTTTTGATTCTTTTTATGTGTTGTATTACTGTCCTTTTTTGTTATATATCATTATATAACTGTACTAGCATAGAGCACCTCCGTGTGTCTCTGGCCAGCTGACTTTGATGGGCCCAGTCTTCTGCGCATGCCACGGTACGGCACCATTTGGTGTCACCATTACCCTTGGTGAATTATACAGGCTGTTGAATTCGTCCTGCCCAGGTTCCCCACACGGCACATTTGTGGTTGCACAACACTTTATAATCTTTATCATTATTATTCCATAGATTCTACTGTTTAACCATGTATTCAACACAGTGTTAACTTCCTCCTGCCGTATTATCGCCTGTGGGCACACTTGGGTTACACCTCTGTCACTGTATATACCACCCTCCACCAACACCCCGTGGCGACCTCCCACGCGATTGGTGAGGTAGGGCTCTACTGGCTACTGCAGCTTTCCTACTTTCACACTTGCTGCGTCTCTGCGCTGATTTTTGTGGATTCATGTTATCCAGTCAGTGTGCTTTTGTTATGTACTGTGGCTCTCTTACTGTGACACTCGCTGCATTCATTTATTTTTGTGCTGAGTCTTTGTGGATTCATGTTATCCAGCACATATTGTTTTTTCTTATGTATATGCTCCGTTGTGCCATGTAGATGTTTAGCGCACATACTTACAAGGTCAGCCCTCCTGTACCCTGCAGATTTACGTAGCAGGCATTACGGACACTGGTCCCATTGACACGTTAGCCAGACCTAGCCCTGAGGCGGCTCCTTGTAGCATCTGAGCGATTGAGCACTGATAACAAGACAGACTATCGCACTTTCTCCGCACATCTTCTTGCCTTTGGTTGGCGCGTATGTCACCACAGCAACCAGCCGCAAACACACAGCTGATGACGGGTCCCGGCGCTCAGAGACACACCTCTCTGACGCGCAGGGAACTCCCGCTGTCAGTTGGACAGTATTACACGCCCACACATAGGTCACTGTACCGGGGCCGTCATCGATGACAGATTAGGTCAATTGGACCTCATTTACATGTCAATTTGGCGCTTTTTTTGTTATATAAGCTGTTCATTCTGTGTGCTTCTGTTCCCCTGATGACAACTGGCTCAGCCCAGTAGAAACAGCTGTCGGGACAGCTGCTGTTTGTTTCTGATGTACTTGAAAAAAACCTTTGTTTTCTTCACTTCACTACTGAGTGCTCATCTAACATCTAATAAAAACATTCCTGGTCTTGTTCTGCTCAAATGTAACACACATGAACTTGCCTCTTCTTTACGTGCTCCGCCTCACGAACTTGTGGAGCTACCGCATTAATCTCCACAGTTATATCCTCCCAAATCTTCCATCTCCTTGTGTGTGTCAACCTGTCCTGTGGACACTCTATCCAATCCCGTGCACGGGGTACCAGTATGGCAAGCTCCTGCGGTTCGAATGCCATGTTCCTGCTGCTTGGTTCCTCTGTTGGCCTCTTTCGGCCGCACCCATGGCCACGGCCACCTGTCGCTGTACTTGAAGTGCTGGCCAGGCTACTCTGTTGGGAAGCCACCTGCTGTGTTCAAAATGATTCTGCTGAGGCAGAAGATGGCCCAGCTGCAGATTGGGCATCTGTAGATTGGCCTGATGTTGCTGGGCCAGCTGCCTGCTCTTCTCCCACTGGCTGGTCTGTGGTGAGGGGCACATAGGAAGTGCTGGAGTCAAGGCGAGCAATGAGTTCCTGGTACTCTTGGTCTCCCTCAGATTGAGATCCAGCCATGTTTGCAACAACATTTTGGTTTTCTAGCACACCTTTATATAATATTTCTGTCATTGGCGTACATCAGCCACATCCTGCGTTCTTTGCGGCAGCGTTCCATACGCCAGCGTACACCGTTCGGCGCATAGGCCACGCCCATACCAGCGGACAAACAAAAGTACAAAACCAGGCATACTTTCAAAGTCTGATTTTGTACTTATTGGCAGATTTGAACACCAATAAACACCTACAACTGTGGCCAGACATGAAATCTATATGTGAATGTTCATTTGTACTGTGCACTTGTTTGGTATGTACAACAAATGACACTAACCTATTCCATATGTTAATCCAGTCCACAACTCAGGCAATAGTAATCAGTGCTTGCATCCAAATCACATGTGATAGGTCTCTCAATACTGCCTTGATGCTAGGTACATTTGAATCCACATCTCTAGTGTGGGCCGGTATAAGGTAAGTGTTTACATGGCACCATGGCCTAATATTGGGAAAAGGTCTTGCACTATTTGCTATGTTTCAGGTGTATAGCTTTCACACTAATAAAGCTGTCTATTTTAGTACCTTGTAGAGTTATGGATAACTGGATAGTGTTGCACACTATTTCACCTGTTGTTTTCAGCCATGTTTGGTGAGTATAATGGTTTCCCAACTTCTTTCACCCTGTCTGTTTTGTAGATACTAAGTAATGCCAAGGTCAGCTCAGCGATGCAAAGCTACAGCAAGTGTTGTTTTGCGATGCAATGTTTTAGCCGTCTGTTGATGCGCATACACGCTGTTAATGTAAAAATGAACAATAAAGTTAATACCAAATATTACTCTGAACAACCAATTACAGAACATGATTGCTTGTATTGCGCCATTGCTAAGATGGCGGCCAATGGGAGAGCAGCCCCATTCTCACCTGCGGAGCTCAGGGCACTGGTCTCCGTTATGGAGACTAGGCTGGGGCGTGCGGGCCCATTCATTAGTAATCGGCAAAAGCGCAGTGCATATGCTGTGGCCCGCCGCCGAATCTATGCCCGCACCCAGGAGCGGAGGACCATCGCTCAGCTGGAGCGGCGATGGTCAGACCTGAGGCGTCGACAGCCAGATTTGCTCCAGCAAATCAGGGCCAGGATTGCGCGATGTGAGTGTTTACACATTAAATGGGCATTTGTACATTATTGCTTACATGACCTTTTTTAAGCCAATAAGGTAAACTGGCTGATCATGAGATAAACATGGCATACACTATATGTGTGCTACTTCCTGTTTGACATCCTGTAATGTGGATATAATATTTAATTGTCTAGGAGTATTGTTTGTGATGCATACAATGGGCCAAATGTCACATCATAACTGCCATGTTACAGGCTGTGTTTGATAAAAGCCAGTAAGGAGCTGATTGGCTGGACATTTATCTCTACTTATCACCTTTGCATTTATTGCTTGTTAAGGCTTAATACATCTGCCCCAATGACCACTAATTGGCAGTAATGTTTTTTTTTCTCCAACACAGCAAGGGATCGAGCACGACAGGCCCGGGAGGAGGCAGAGGCGGGGCAGGCCTAGGAGGAGGTGACGGAGGAGATGGCCGAGGAGGTGGTGCTGGAGGAAGGGGAGGCGGAGGAGGTGCCGGAGGAAGGGGAGGAAGTGGCGGAGGAGGCGGTGGCAGTGGAGGAGGAGGTGGTGGCAGTGGAGGAGGCCAGGGAAGAAGAGGAGGAGGTGGAGCTGGAGGAGGAGGAGGCCTGTGAGGTGGTGCAGGCGCCCGAAAGTGGTATGTATACATAAAGAATCATTATTCCTTTTTTCCTCTACTATTTGCTATGTAGCACTGGTGATTCAATTGTGTTTTACAAAAGTATAAAGGGTACTCTTTACCTAGCACGGCGCCCACGATGTCCATCGCGGTCATCGGGGGTAAAAAATCGCGGGCATCGCGGCCATCGCATGCACTAAAAAAAAGGGTGCGACGCAATGGCCGCGATGCCCGCGATTTCCCATAGGGATCAATGTTAAAAGTGTGATTGGACGCGATTTTACTGTTCAATGCCTCAATGGCCGCGATTTTCCCATAGGAAACAATGTTAAATGGGCCACAGAGCCCTATAGTCCCCCTGAAGTCTGAAATGGCCCCCACAATTGTTAACGCCACCCCACGATCAACGTGAACCCGAAGCGTGGCGAGCGCAGCGGTACGCGTCCTCCGACCTTTTCATACCCCCACTATCCACGTCGGCGTGGAGTTGAGAATAGAATAGTGTGGCGAGCGCAGCGAGCCACCGAGCCCGAAGCGTGGCGAGCGCAGCGAGCCCCGCGAGGGGACGCGGATACCTGTGAAGCCCGCGAAGGGACGCGTTTACCTGTGAAGGTATCCGCGTCCCCTCACGGGGCTCGCTGCGCTCGCCACGCTTCAGGCTCGATGGCTCGCTGCGCTCGCCACACTATTCTATTCTCAACTCCACGCCGACGTGGATAGTGGGGGTATGAAAAGGTCAAAGACGCGTACCCCCGCCCCTCGCGGGCTCGCTGCGCTCGCCACGCTTCGGGTTCACGTTGATCGTGGGGTGGCGTTAACAATTGTGGGGGCCATTTCAGACTTCAGGGGGAGTATTAGGGCTCTGTGGCCCATTTAACATTGTTTCCTATGGAAAAATCGCGGGCATTGAGGCATTGAACAGTAAAATCGCGTCCAATCACACTTTTAACATTGATCCCTATGGGAAATCGCGGGCATCGCGGCCATCGCGTCGCACCTGTTTTTTAGTGCATTTGATTACCGCGATGCCCACGATGGGCGCCGTGCTAGGTAAAGAGTACCGTATAAAGTCATAAAACAAACTGGGTACCAACAGACACACTTAGGGGTTAGATAGGGTGTCCAAACCATCCCTTTCATCCTGGACACATGGTAATTGCACAGGTTGTGGGGATGGCTTTCAGGTCGATTTTAACTGCCACTGAACCTGTGTAGTTAATCTGTATCCTGGAAGAAAGGGATGACATGCTCATCTAAGGGTTACATGTCCCTGCTGCAAGCGTACAATCTGTAGCCTCATATAGGTGAATAGAGTTTACAGTTGATTGATATTTCTAAACTAGATTAAGTATGGCATAAATGGAGTATGGACAGCTGTGGCTTAGAATGGAGTCACAAGTGGTCAGTGCCCCTGGGCCCTCCTCTAGCTAACCACCCCCTGTGGTTTGCATGTATTTTTGAAAACATAATTTTTGGTTGATTTTGTCTTAATAATGATTTTGTGCATGGGAGTGGGTTAGTGCTGCAGCTTCACCTACCTGGCATTATGACAATGATTTATGGAGCAGACCATCAGCAGCCAAGCCATGCATGATTGCACAAATGTACTGTGCATTCCTGAGAGTTGACTAAGTCCCATGCCACGTTGCATCAGAGAACAGACACTGAGCGGTTTTTGATGAGTTGTTATTGGTGGAGCTCATGACATGCTTCTCATAGCTTAGTCATGGGTGGGTTTGGATTCAGAAGGAGCACTATGACTGTGAGGTGTTCTACAGAGTAAAGGGTAGAGGGAAAAAAAACAGGCTTTCCATCTAGTATGTATGCATGTATGTATAGATGTATGTGTCATATATATATAGTTATATATGTCTCTATATACATATATATATATATACACACACACACACCTGTCACCTTGCATTTATTAAATTTATGTATGACTATGTTAAATGTATTCATGAATATCATTACTAATTTTACCCCCTTTAACATGCCCACAGATGAGCCTACCCAAGCAGATGAGGGTGTACGTGGGGCCCTCCTATGTCTCAGGCAACACCTGCACCTGGTCCTGGCAGATCTGCAGGACCTAACAGAACTGCTGATGTGATTTTTTTTTTTTTTTACATTTTAACTTTTAAATATTTTGTTAGTACAATAAATAGTTGATTACAGTTAGAAGTTGTCTGTGTGTTTTTTTGACATTAAACAGTATATGTGTAAATTGTTTAGAATATTTTTAATTAGCAAAAGGTACATACTGTATATAGATATATGTTATTGTAGTGTGCAGATCCTTGCAATACACAAATGTACTATAATTGTAGAGCAAGTAACATTATCCAAACAACAAAATACACACACACACACTGTGTTTATAACTGTTGTTAAGTTTCCTTAAGTATGTGTTAGTAATAATTAGCACATTGTAGAAAATTGCATTTTACGTGCAATTATGATATAATATGCATACATAAAACCGAGATAAAGGGGTGACAAAGAATAAATAGAACTTCACATGATATAAGGGTTAATGTCTGTAATAAACATGTGCTTAAGTATGTATTAGGATTTAATTGATTCCAATAGCAAACAAACACTTTTTAATGAGGTTACCTAATTGCATAAGTGTGTCATGTGACCGATTTCGGAGTTCAGATAAGAGTGGTGATTTTTGCGAAAATACACCGCATCGGTGCGTAAGGCCAGGGTCCCGTCCGTTCTGACGCGGTAAGACCGTGCAAACGCTGTAAGACCGTGCAAGGTTTGGATGTCGTCCGTAAACACGCCCTGTTCTTCTAGTGTGAGACTGTCCGTATGCGGAGGTACGGTGGGCGTTTCTTCGGACGATGTCCGCACAGCGTGGTGTGCGGACCGCTCCGAAAGATTTCGGAAATGTACGCACCAACCAGAATAACCTCCAGTGTGAGAAGCTGCTTCAAACTCTCTATTGCTGAAAAGTACAGCAGAAAGTGAAACACATCTACTCCGTCTGTCATATTTGCTACAATGCTGCGAGCAGTCCCCACCCCCTCCCTTTTCCCTTTCTTGTGACCTCATCTCAAACAGCCCAATATGGCCATTTTTAATGACACCAGCAAGGAAAGACAGGGCTGATCCGTTTTCAGTGTAAAAGCGCATTACCCGGGAATAACCTGGATAGAAGTGCAGTGTAAATGGGGTCTGAGACGGGGAAAGCCCTGGCAATTTCTTGTGTTCAATTTCCTGGGTTCTACCCAGCATTCTGGCAAATGTTTCTTATATCGCAGCAGTAGGAAGAATGAATAAGGAACTAGTGGCATGGTGCTTTTGTAGGGTTTAGGTCATATCATAGCGAGAGTTGTGTGGTTTTGTGCTCCTACTACCAGGAACTAATGGTATGGTGCTGTTATATAGTGTTTACATACTGCATATTCTTATTAAAAAAAACCTCCTCATTCAAATTTATGTTGATATACAAAATTAATGCAAAAATACTGTAGGTGTGGTTTGTCGGAATGTAAGACAGGCATGTATCATAGTATCTCCAATCTTCCTAAAAGAAATTTCAGGCCCCTTTATTCATTTCCTATGACTGTCAGAATCAGTCATATTTTGGCCACATACAGTATGTTACCAATTGACTAATGTATTCAAGCTTACCCAAACCTTTTCAAGCAAGCTTGAATCTGAAAATGTAAAGAAGCTAAACATTTCATTAGTAACTAAATTATTACATGTCTGAAAACATAAATCTATTGTATAGAATATGAAATGTCTGCTGCATTTGATAAATTATATATATATATATATATATATATATATATATATGTAGAGAATAGGTAACCCAGACTGCGTACTCTACTAGAATGGAGCAGCAGCTCTGTAGGGTCCCCTGTTAGATGGGACCGAAGTTTGACACAGTATTTTCTAAAGTGAGAGTACTGTACATCAGTGGTATACTCACACTTTAGAAAATACTTTGTAAACATTACGAATATTGTATTTTATGATTTATTATGGCTTATTGTAATTTGCCATGTTTTTCTATTTATATTGCCCCTGATGAAGTTACGATTGTGTTGAAACGCATTGGGCCACATCCGTTCATATGTTGACCTTGGCATCTGACATCGTTGAACAAAAGTACTCCAGTGCATTGTTACACTGAAATTTTATTCACTGATCAATATTTTATTAAAGTTATGTTTTAAAAAAACTGTTGATTCTTTTGGAGCGCCCTCTGAACCTTTTTCTGTGTATATATATATATATATATACTTTTATAATTCCAGTAGGATTTTTATTCCATACCACGAGACACTTCACATATATACAGTCAGGTCGACGTTTCGGCCACAGAACGTGGCCTTAATCATGACCACCTCGTGCAGGACATACAGACAAATCCCTAACAGCAAGTGCCAATATTTAAGGACACACCAGTCCCGCCCACCTTGGAGCTACCAATTAAAGAAACTTGCCCCCAAACTACAACAGCGCAGCATACAAATAGCATATCACAACTCTGCTCCCGCAAAGTTTATCTTACTTACTCATACCAATAGTTAAAACACCGCTGCCCGACATTCTTTAGCATCCCGGCATGCGTTCCACTGCAGCGGATATAGTTCCGTCCTGCGTTCCATCCAAGGATCGGAACTTCCGCATTAGGCTATCAGCTGGCTTGCGTTCCACTCATCAACATAGGTGGAACGCACGGCCATTTTTAACTTCATATACACATTGTTATTATTGCGGCGCACTTCTGCTTAGACATTATGAATACTGCGCTACTGCTCAACAACCATCAATTTTGTTAAACCCACTACTTAGGGCAATCTGGGTCCCTTCCTTATTGGTACATGCTAGCAATTAAAAAAAAAACATTAAACATTACATACTTTTCACAAACAAACACATAACATCAATCAAGTAATGGTGTAATCCTCACTCACACAATCAGTGTTCATGAGGACACACCATTATATCTCATAAGTATATACATATACAAAAAGGGCCTCCAGTTTCAGATAACCACTACCCTATGAACAACTTCAAATATGTCAGAAAAAGACTATATGAAAAATTTGTGAAAAACAAAAAAATCATGAAAAATTCACGAAAAAATCTCACTGTATAGATCTCATTGTAGAAAGATTCCAAGATGATTGTACTCATTAAGCCCTTTTGGGGCCACAGTGTCCAGATCATGTATCCACGACATTCTTTTTTCAGCAAGAGCAGGTCCCTGTCACCATCTCTGCGTAGCGGGGGGGGGGGGGGCAATCTATAATCATATATTTCAGCATTGACATTTGTTGTCCTTCAGAACAAAGTGTGCAGCTACTGGTTTATCAGTGCTACCCCATTCATAAACCAGACGTATATTGGACCGATGCTGCGTCATCCTTTCGCGAAAAGTCCTCTTTGTCTTTCCGACATATATCAGGCTACTGGGGCACTGAAGGATATACACCACAAAATCAATTTGGCAATCAAGTTTCGACTTGTTAACACGTCTTCATCAGGAGCAGTTACTGGATGCAGGGGTCCCAATTGGATGCAGGGGTCTGCAGTGGACCTGTATGAGTCATCCTGTAGTTCCCACACTCCAGGATCCCACCTGAGTCTGCTCAGAGCAGTAGCATTCACACTGGGGGGGCAGGGTGTGGAGTGAATGGCCCCACAGAGAACTACCAGCTCCCGGAGATGGCCTCAGCTGTGGTCAAAGGGACTGCCCTGCAAATGACAGGGAGAGCCGTGCAGCGCTGTGAGCAGGAGGCTGGATAGCCGCTGGAGACTCTCTGCTCCTTTTGTCAATGCGGCCAGACTTCTCCGGGATCGGTGATCAGTTTAATGATGCAGGCACCTGGTGTCCTCCGCTGGTGCATGGAGAGATCAGGGAGGTGGCTCGTGCCACTTGGTTTGTTCCATGCATTCCACTCAGTCCGGATGTAAGCTTAAGGTTCCGGTTGGAGGAGAGCAGGCAGGCTACAGTCCACAGGAGCCGCTCCAGGGCGAAGAGGCAAGGCACCGATGGCAGGTGACAGGGAAAATGCTGCAGGGGATGGATAGCAACAGGGTTTGGTGAGGAATGAGCTGGAGCTACACAGAAATGCGGCCACTCTCGATCTCGGCCAGGCCACGCCCCCTACATCACTTTTTATAGTCATTAGTTAGTGTCTTTTCTTGTATGGCCCTCTATATATTTCTGCTAATTATTGTACTATGATATTTTGTCTAGTATTTCATAATTGTTGACCCAAGGTCAAACTTATAGATATATAAAAGCCTTTATAAATAGATAAGGCAGATTGCTCCAACATTCAGTGTTTAATGTATGATTAAATAGGTTATTTTATAGATTTGGTATATTTTTTGAATAAGCAACTTTGAATAATTCATTGAGTGTGGTCACCATGCTTTACCATTTATGTTTTTAACCAGGTTTGGTAACTTGTTTTGCCAGCAATTTTTTAATGTTGGTTTTCTGTTTCAGTGTGGGATTGACTGCTTCATCCCATGCATGCGTCCCCCCCGGCGCGGCATCGGGACACCAGTCACAAGTAGCTTCATGTGGACTGGTGATTCCATCAAGCATCCTTTTTCCAATAAATGTTTCATGATTAAGTACAGGCTGACTTGTTCTTCACAGTTCGTTGTGTATGTGCTGGGGTGTCCGTGTGATAAATATTACATCAGAAAAACTGATTGTCAGATTAAAGTTAGAATGGCCAGACAAGCCATTCGAGCAGCAGTACTTAAAGTCACCAGTGAGCAGCCCGTGGCCCAACATTATGCTGCCATGGGTCACTCTCCAACAGCCATCAAACATAAAATTATCGATCACATCCCCCCGTTACGCAGAGGTGGTAATAGGTCCAGATTGCTTCTCCAAAGAGGAGCAAAATGGATCTTTACCTTAGATACACTGAGTCCTCACGGACTGAATGAAAATTTAGGGTTAAATAGTTTCTTGTGAAAATATGTTCAAAATGCACTTTAGACACTTGCTGCTATTATGTCTGGTACTGTATTATGTGTATGTTTCATTGCGATGTATATTTTCATATTCTTCACCTGATAGCTTCTGTAAAAATGTACTTATTTTAACCTGGTGATGGGAGCACTGCGTGGTGACAGCCGCGTGGTGACAGCCGGTGCGTTGTGAGAGCCGCGCATACATGGACATTTGGTGATGGAGAACACATAAATGGCGAGTGATTGTTTGTTCATTTTTATGCCCTGATGAAAATGGGAGAACCCCATTGAAACATTGGCTACAAGTATATTTATTTATTCTGTAAACAGTTGATTTTACAGTAGGCACTTCTTGCTTCAGTCTAGTATTAGAATCCTAAAAGTGAACTATAGTTCTGCAAGCAACTGGACAACTAGGCTGATTTAATTTCCATTCTTTCACCCTTTAGTGGTAAAAACCCATGTGCAATGATTGACAGTTTAGGCAATCACTCTAATTAGGAAATTGTCATTAATTGTCGGAGCAGTTGCATCAAACTGACACGTCCATTCCAGAGCTATCATCTCCAAAGGAGAGAAGGCCAATAACATTTTGGGCACTAGACGAATGACAAGCTATCTCGTTTCCGTGCAATGTAGTGTTAAGCTAGCCTGTCATTTCCAATTAATCATTGTGTCCTACATTGGCTGGAATTGTGGCCTTATGTGTTACCACCATCATTTTAAAAAGTATAGGACATTGTTGTATTAGCTGTACACTAAATTCTAATGAGAAGTGAGCAGCTTATGTATTACGTTTAAAACATGCAAACATATATTCATCTATTTAAATAAAAAAATCAGAAATTACCATATGCTTCTTCAGATTGAATATTAATAAGCAGCTGGACAAGAGGATTTAAATTTATTATAGATAGTAGGTGAAACATGCATTCTTCTTAGGGGTTAATTTAATTACCTTCAATGTCTTCATGGATGCAAGTAAATGCGGCTGCATGTCAAACTTATTCTACCATCGAATTGCTGATACTGTACTTGCTTCCTGTTCTCCAGCAAGCAAAAAATGTGTGAGCACTAAGGGTTAACTAGCCAGTGCAGGAGCTGGTCCAGTGCACTGATTGAGGACTTAGTAGGTGAAGCTTCTACCAATGGGCGTGTGCATGATGCATGATGTGGTGGCAGCCCTAGGAATACATACCATTGCTATTGTTGTCATAATTCGACGCACTTGCCAAGAGGAGGAACATTTCCAGGCTTCCAGAAACTCCCCTTGCATATGCCTATAACTAAGTAGATGCACACATGTGGGCAGGGATGCCGACAGGGGGGTGCCCTGGGTACAGCTGTCTGAAGGGGCCCGGGCAGCTGCCCACAGACCCCTGCACCCGCACCCAGCCACCCGCACCCAGCAACCACACCCGGCGGCCAGTGCACAGTGCAGCCTGCATAGCGCATAGCCTAGGACACGAAGTGGCTCGGTGCTCTGCAGGCTGCACTGTGCAGTGTTCGCGCTGGACCTGACTGTGGACACCGACGGACCCAGAGGACGATGTGAGCCGTGGGTGATGGTAAGTAATGGGGACGGGGTAGGGGGAAGCGGGGTGCTGTCATGCAGGGAGGGGGGGCGCACGGGGGGGGGGGGGCGGCCTGCCGGAGGTATGGCGCTGTGCTGCTGGGGGCACTGTAGGTCAGCCGCGGGCCCCAAGATTTCTAGATGGTTCCTCAAATGACAGACAATTGTTGGAATCTGTGTTTAGTATTGGTTCCCTTCAGTAATGGCTTTTCATGCCCAATAGCAGAAGCAACAGCAGCAGCTGCGACCCTAGCACAACGTATTCTGCTTAGGAGTGATGGATAGCGTTTCCAAATTTAAAGTTTTAAATACTAAGTTATAACAATTCAACAACACTGGTGGAAAAGCAATTCTGAGCAAACCAAAAGTTCATCAAAGTTTCTTATTTCACTTTGAAAAGCACAGAGGATTTCAGATCTCTAGTTTAGGTTGGAGGTGTGTTGTGACAGCAAAACCTGCAGCTGTCATATTTCCTAGTTAGACAGAAGATAACGGATGGAAAGAATTTCTATTTGTGCCACCCAGCAATTTCACTTTTCTTTCTTCCGTGTAGTTTTAAAAGGTACAGCTTGTGGCTTCCTCGTATTAACAGCAAGCAAAGGGCCTAATTCATCATGTCTCGCTAAGCAGCGGGGATACGGTCACTAGATCTACAAGCATTAGGTCGACATGCATGAAGGTCGACATGACTGAAGGTTGACATGCAGGAAGGTCGACATGACTAAAGGGTTAGGTCGACAGGAATAAGTCAACTTTTGACTGTTGACCTTCCCCATGTCGACCTAATGCTTGTGTGGGCCTAATGACCCTGTCTACCTAACCCATGTTGAGCTTTAGTCAAGTCAACCTTCATCCATGTTGACCTAGTGCTGTCGACCTAATTCTTTCAGATCTAGTTGCTGTCTATCCAATAATCCCATTCCAAGCAGCGCACGTACATTGCTTAGTGATCTTATAAATGTCGCCTGCTGCCCATCCGAATGCGCCACCACCACCGAATCCCCTCGGTACCATGCAAGGGGATGTACACGAACACACCCCCTCACATGCGGCCAAAGGGGAGAGAAATCATTCAATGGTGACTGACCATCGAATAATTTATTTCCCATTTGGAAATAAAAATAAGTCTAAACTGAAGAGGGGACCGTTAGCTGTTGGAGCCCTGAGCTAGTTCCAAAATACGGGGAACCCCAATCTTTTTGTCCCCCGGATTTTTTGGAACCAAGAACGGTCCAGAGCCTGATGCTAGTTTCTTAAATATGGAGGAACCCCACTATTTCCCTGCCCTTGTATTTGGGGAACCAGGACTGGCTCAATGAGTTTGTGCTGGTTATGCTCAGTAGTGTGGGACCCTATGACAATTTATAAAAAAAAAATTAAAAAACGGCACACTACTAAAAATCACAAGAGATTACTAATCAGAGTTTTGTCAGATTATTCCATTAATTCTTAAAATATTTTACATTTTGCAACTAGTATAATATAAAACACTAGTTAACTAGACCGTCAAAATTAAGGAACACTATAATAGTAATGTCAGCGCTGACGGCTGTGCGCAGCTGGACAGAGCAACACTTGAAGCGCTCTGTTGGGTACCATCTAGTTTCAACTGGCATGCACAAAAATTACATTTCCCAATAGAGGTGAGGAGCAGCGTTAGCCTTTTTTATAATCATATATATATGATTGGTGGGATGGCATGCTGGGACTTGTAGTTTCACAACAGCTGGAAAACCGCATGTTGGCCAGACCTGCAATAGGATGTTAGTGGTGTTTGTAGCAGAGAAGATAAACACAACAGCAAATGATTGTTCAGAGCAGATGTGCTTTCCTTTTCGTTAGGGCTTGGCTGATATTCCATGCCTGAGGTCAGCGACACCATGTGCTGGATGGCTCTCCATTGCTAGGCATGATATGAAGGAGTAGAGAAAACCATTTAATCAAGGAACAAAAGAGGTCATTCTGGTTCACACGCAAAGCTGTGAAATTCTTATCTTTGCATGTGCTTTAAACCTCGCCCACACGAACGCACCGCGATTGTCCCGTTGCATAAAAAATTAATTGTTACTTGATTCCTAGCACGGCGCCCCCGATTTTGATCGAAGTGCATCTTATCGCATCGCATTGCATGCAAAATAGCGGCATGCGATGCATGCAATGCGATTTTTAATTGTACAAGCACTCCTGTTAATTTAACGGGAAGATCGCATCGCATCGCACGCATCACATACCACTAAATACGGTATGCGATGGTATATTTAAGTACCATGTTTAGCCAAAGTAACAGGCCAAAACATTATTTAACTTTTTGCAATTTGGAAACATAGGCTGGCTCTACTATTTGGCAGCTGTGTAGGGACACCTGGGTGCCCTCATCAAATCTGTCTACCTATCACAATATTGAGGATGTCTATGAGCAAGACATCCTTGTTGTGCTTACTACATGTGGCGACTATGGAACGTCTAAGAAGCCACCTCCACACTTTCACTTGAGGACCTGAAAAGTGGATATTGGTGACAGTGTGGGGTCCGGGTGAGGGGCAGTAGATTGAAGTTTTGCCTATGGTGCTGAGCAGGGCCGGTTTAAGGCTTTGGGGGGCCCAGGTCACATTAGAAAGGGGCACCATCTCCCTCTTAACATTACTGGCCGCAAACTGCACTGTCAAAATACAGAGTAAAGTCAGTATAAACTTAAAGTCTATAGCAGTGGCGTAGCTATACTATAAGCACCCCACCACCGATATATTGAAGCGCCACCCCCCCCCTCCGTGTCCACCGTGCCTTACCTCAGTGTGCCTTGGCTCCCGATGCTCAGCACATTAATTATTGTCATATTGGCAGATAGGGGAAGCTGCAGCACTACCGCACTCCCATGCACAAGACCTTTAGCTAAAAAATCAATAATACAAAAAAAATACATTTTTAAAATACATGCCAGCCACAGGGGGGCCCTAGATAGAGGGGGCCCAGGGATACTGAGCCCCCCTTTATCTGTCCCTGGTGCTGAGAAGCCTTACACTTGCCCTGTTGATGTTAGACCCTTGCACAGGGGCAGTTTAGGTGAGGCAATCACCATGAAGATGGACACGTTACATTTTCCTGGTGATTTCTGCTGTGGATACAGCACAGACATGGGACTCCAAAAAGGTGAGCATAATTATACCTGTGTAGGACTTGGCACTCATGTATGTGTGTGCACTCCTGGATCCACGTGCACCACAATCCTGTACTCCAGCATTCTGATGTAAGAGAAAGGACATTGTAATGTAACAGGAAGGTCTGCCCATTCTGTTCATATATTTTCTAATTCTTATATGATGCAAAATGTAGTATGGTGAGAGAATCAGAAAGTGAGAGATTTTGGGAGAGTAATTCACTTTTTTTTAAGCGGCAATCTATTACATGGCAAAATCAACCTGGTTATGCAGTGTAAATGGTTGCAGCTTTAAAAAAATTGGGAAAACACTCACAAAATCCAGGGACGGATTGGCCCATCGGGGAACCAGGCCAAAACTCTTTAAAAAGGGGCCGCAGCACTTTGCCCAAATCTAAAATGGCCGCAGGCGGCTGCTGCACATGCGCACACAGCACCTCCCAGGTCCTTCAAGCGGCACAGCACCAGGCTCCCAGTAAGAAGCAGCAGGTGGGCCCCTCCCCTCGCACGCATTACATACCACCGCCCACCGCGCATTACATACTACCACCACCCCCGTGCGCGTTACATACGGCCACCACCCCCCGCGCGCGCGCATTACATACGCCCCCCCCCCCTGCTCCTGGGCCGGAGTGAAGACCCAATCCACCCTTGCCAAAATCTCTCACTTTCTGATTCTCCCACCCCGTTACATTTGACCCATGATGTCAGAATACTCAAAATATAGAAACAAGTAAAAACTGAGCTATGAAATTATTATTAAAAATGAATCAGCTGCTACTTATTATGTTCTGACTTGTATTCTATGCAGCAGCCAATAAGTCCTACCAGTTTAATCTTCCATGCACATATTGTGGGATACATTACACCAGTTCTAAAAATTACCTTTCCATTTAAAATGAACATGCATGACTGACATCACTTTAATTAAGAAGTAAATAGAAAGTCTAAACTGTAATGTAAAAATGAGGTCTGGTCCGCGCTGCGTCTATTTGTTTTCTCATTTATCGTACACTGCTACTAATTGATATTGCAGGGAGTCCAGGTAATTTTAAGCAAGTGGAAATCAGAAACCTCCTCTAACACCTCAACAGGCTGGCAGTGTAATTAATGGAGAAGGAAATGAGAAGGTTACAATGGAAATGCTAATGTAATATTGGTCACATTTCCTTTTTAATTATGGAACGAAACTGCTGTGCTGAGCATGGATTATAGAAATGAGAAATGCTGGGGAACCTGAAAGATTGGTATAAAACGTTCATTGACACTTTAACTTTGATCCAAGTGTTTCTACTCTGCAAGAAATTAGTTATGCTACACGTAATGTATTAACAATTATTATAGTTATAAGACGCTTTATGTCTGCACGAATGTTAATGCTTCCTACTACAGGTTGAGTATCCCGTATCCGTATATCCGTTATCGGAATGATTCCAAAAAACATGTTTTTTTTTTGGAATAGTTCAATTCATCCCCCCCCGACCCTTTTTTATACTTACCTAGTCCCCAGGCGTCCATGGCACGCCTTCAGCTTCATCTCCGCCGTCTCCAGCGGTCCCAGGAGTGCATTGCGCGAGTTCCCAGGGGCGCCGGTGACGTCACCGGCACGCCTGGGAACTCGCCCAATGCACTCCTGGGACCGCTGTAGACGCTGGAGATGAAGCTGAAGGTCTGCCATGGACGCCGGAGGACTCAATGGATGCCGAGGGACCATCGGGGAACCACCAGGGGACAAGTAAGTATGCAAAAAATATATATATTCCAAAAAACATAAAAATCCCTTATTCGGAATTCTCGTGGTGTCGAGCATTTCGGATAAGGGATACTCAACCTGTACTATAAAGGGCATCAATGTTGGCACATTTAACAATATTGTAGAATTATTTTATTCTTTATTTCTTTACTAGTTAAATGCCCGTCAAAATGACGGCTTCTGCAATGTACTTTCACTTTGATCTGTGAGTGTTTTTACTTTCACTTTGACCTGTGACAGTTTTTAGTCCACAAACTCTCCACCCCACCCCCATTCCCTATATGCTCCTACCCCTAATCTGTCACAGCTCCCTCTCTTCCTATCCAGCAAGATTGAAACAGATCAATGTCCACGCAAAAAATGCTTTCACTTTGGAGATGTCGGTCAGTTATCCGACCTAAATTCCAAAACAACCATATAAAATCGAATCATGAAATTAGATGGATGGCTTGACCTACCACTATCCCTGCTAGGCAGAATTGCAGTAATAAAAACAGTCATTTTTCCCAAGCTTTTATACATAATGCAACTACTCCCTTTCAGCATCTCTTTACCCGATGGAAAACACTTAAAACAAGCGATCACCAAATTTTTGTGGCAGGGAAAAAAACCCAAGATCGCCTACGCCAAACTTATCACGGACAGAATGGAAGTGGGCACGGGCACACATGACTACACTTCTTACTCTATATCTATCCGTTCACGCTGTGCGGCAGACTGGATCCTAGGCAGAAATACATACACAGACTATAACCTAGACTCCAAAATATTCCACCCAAATTCTTTAAACGTCCTGTTACTGTACATTCAAAGAAATACCTTATCCCCCCCTAATATACTGAATCACCCTCTATTTCATCACACCTATCATTCCTGGGTTAAACTACAAAAAAAATTGAAAAAGCGACTATACAGCATTCCCATACATGACCTTCTGGGGTAATCCATAATTTCCACCTTCCCTAACAATCTATTCCTCCAATTGAAATCAAGAGGATCATGTACGTCCAATCAAGTATTCGATCCTGGGGGATCGATACTCCCTTTCTCCTCAATGAAGGATACATACGACCTCCCAAACTCTCATTTCTTCATGTTCCTCCAGACACGCCACTATATTCAATCACTCCCAAATACAAATCCAAATACTTCCTCCTCCAATCCCATAACCAACCTTCTTCTTAAATGGACCAAAGTCATGTACAAATTAAAACACATATATGAATTGATAGCACATCTACCTTCAAAACCCTATCTCATTACTTTAGTCAATGCATGGAAAAATACATCCCATCAATTCCCTCGTCAGACGTGCTTTTGTCCGGATATGCCACCACGCTTACATTGCTGAGCTCAGCTTATTTGCAAGAAGTCCATGTAAAACTATACATAGGGCATATATGCCATCATCATCATCATCCGCGCCCACTTTGATCCAACAATCGAAGCATCATGCACGAAATGCGGGAGGTCGAGAGCCGACCTCTGCCACTGCCTTTGGGACTGCCCAAAAATCAGACACTTATGGAACAAGGTATATGTTTATTAATACACATTTAAATTTTTCTCTTCGACCATATCCTAGTGCAAGTTTATGTCTCATCTATTCTGAGTGGGCATCCATGGTCATAGTTAAGCTGCTGCATCCTATGTTTACTGTTATGGTTGCCAGGAAGCTCATTCTGAGAAATTGGATTATAAAGACATCCCCATCTCTTGCACAACTCCGTGCCATGATGCTACAACAATTGCATTTTGACAAAAAAAAAACAGTAGTACCCTAACCTCTGGTACTATTTATAGATTTCATAAAAAATGGGACCCTTATGTCACTACTTTAGACCCAGAGGTCAGAGACAAAATAATGGGTATCTCGTAAATTGCGAGCTGGTCTTTTATGCCTCCACTCCCTCTCACTACTTCTCAAACACAAGAGTCTTACTAGTATATTATGCAAAAACATGACGCCCACATTCTTGGAATGATATGCTAGCTCAATTCCATTGTACCTTAAACCACTTAGACACAAATCTTGCAGACACTACTCTGCTATTCATGGACAGATATACTCTATTGTGTCAGTGAGATTCCCTTGATTGCTAAACGATCCCAATTTCTAGACCATGGCCATAGGCCCTATTATTAGATACCAATGGCGATGGCGCGCTGGGAGCTGCCGAGAAGGGACAGCCACAACTCCTTTATCTTACTCCCCTCTTTCTCCTCACCCACCCTCCTCTCGTTTCTTTCCCTTTTCTTTCTTTCTCATCATAATATAGTTATTATTAGAAGTACTGTTATATGAGTGGGTAACCTACCCACCCACTTACACCACCATTAAGTCCAGCTGCTCAGGTCCATGGATTTACACCAGTGAGGTCAAGCTATTCCCCATTATCGAAGGCTGTGTCTAAGCGATTTGCATAATTTATATGCTATGTACTTGTTTTACGGTGTATTTACCATACATGACAAATGTTTAACTCACGTTGAAAATGACAACTAAATCTATCTATCTATCTATCTATCTATCTATCTATCTATCTATCTATCTATCTATCTATCTATCTATCTATCTATCTATATCTCTGCAGTGCTGCAATCATGGGTGTTTAGAGGGTGGGCCTAATGCAGTGAAGTGCCTGTCCTCATCAGAGACCTGTGGCTGTGCTGTAGTCAGGTAGTGATCACTCCCCCGCCCCTCTCTCTCTTCAACCTCTCTCAACATTGTGGGGGGGCCTTCACAATTCTGCTATGGGGCCCACAAAGTTTTAGTTATGCCCCTGCTTTTTATAAATTATGCCGTGTTCTCACTGCGAGTGAGAAATACAAGGCTTTTCGCGCTGGACCCCCATTCTCACTGCAAGGCAAATTCCCGGGTGAAGAAGTTCTGCCCGGGAATTTGCCTTTTAACACGGGTTTTTCGGCAGTGTGAATGGGTCAACCCGTGTCTGCATGCCAGATCTCAGACACGGGTAAAAAAAGGGTTTTACCTGTGTATGATATCCGGGTATGTGACCCGTTCACACTGCCAAAAATCCCGTGTTAAAAGGCAAATTCTCGGGTCGACATGCTAGACCGGGAAATTTGGCTGCAGTGAGAACGGGGTATTACTCAATGGGGTAAATATTATAGCTTGTGACTTGCAGGTATTGGCAAGATCCCAACAAATCTATTCAATGTTTTAAAGTGGCAATCATTCAAAGGCAAAACCAGGTTGCTTCTGCCTTTTAAAAGATTGCCACTTTAAAACATTGGACAAATTTGCGGTCATCTTGTCATTGCCTGAAAGTCGCAGGCTACTAGATTTACCTCCATGTTGCAATAAGGCAAGTACAGTACAAATAACTCCAGCAAAGCAGTGTGATGTATGGAGTGCACTTTATCAGCCCTATCTCATATTTTAAAAATATTTTTCAGCAGGCTCCAGCAGGAACTAAGTCCCTTATTCTAGTTCACTCTTTCTGACAAAATATTTCTTAAATGGACAAAACCATGTGCACTGCAGGTGAGGCAGGTGTTACTTGTGCAGAGATAATTAGATTAGGGTGGGGTTTGACACCTGCCTCACCTGCAGTGCACATGGTTTTGTCCATCTAAGAAATATTTTGTCAGAAAGAGTGAACTAGAATAAGGGCCTCAGTTCCTGCTGGAGCCTACTGAAAAATAGCCCTGTTAAATAGTATTTCTAATCGGTACTTATTTGTTAGTTGGGCGCCCAATTAGCATACGTGCGGTAACTTAGGAAAATCTCATTGCATGGGCCATTTTATGCGGCATACGATGCGATGCGATTTTCTATGTAATTTATTCACTGCTCTTTTAGCCCTGGGGATCGCATGCGATTTTATAGGGTGTGCGATGCCATTGCATACTATACTATTACATAGCTATACAATAATATGATTGTATGACATACAATGAGGTTTTAGGCACCTCCCCCACTATCCTCGCCACCCCGAAGCATGGCGAGCTCAGCGGAACGCGTCCTCCGACCTTTTCATACCCCCACTATCCACGACGGCGTGGAGTTGATTTTACATAGCGTGGCAAGCGCAGCGAGCCACCGAGCCCGAAGCGTGGAGAGCGCAGCAAGCCCTGTGATTACTTTACATGTATTCCGCGTGCGCTTGCCATGCTTCGGGCTCGGTGGCTCGCTGTGCTCGCCCCACTATATAAAATCAACTCCACAGCAACGTGGATAGTGGGGGTATGAAAAGGTTGGAGGACTCGTTCCGCCGCCCGTCGCGGGACTTGCTGCACTCGCCATGCTTCGGGGTGGCGTGGATAGTGTGGGGGGGGGGTGCGTAAAAGCTATTTTTAGGACATACAATCATATTATTGTATACCTAATGTAATGGCATCGCACACCCTATAAAATCGCATGCGATCGCATGCGATTTTGCGGCAGGTGCTATGTGATGCAATACCTTGGGGGCACACAGTGCAGTGAATAAATTACATTAAAAATCGCAAATAGCTTAGTGGGCGCCTAACATAAGTACCTTATAATCTAAATTGAGAATTCATTCAACAGCAAGAGCCAACTAACAATGGTGCACTTAACTACATTAATCTTCTTTCAGGAATTATAGTCCTTCTTGAGAAGAAATGGACAAATTAAACTTCTATAGTTACATATTTAAGTGAGCTAATTAAGATCCAGGTCCATATCACACAGTGAAGTCATTTCCCCATGCAGTACATGTGCACTATTGTTTAATAAAAGTTTGGGGTCATCCAGACAATTTTGTGTTTTACATGAAAACTGACATTTATTTATCAAATGAGTTTCAAAATGAATAGAACATATATTCAAGACATTGGAAATGTTAGAAATAATGATTTTTATGTGAAATAATATTTTTATCCTTCAAGCTTATCCTTTCAAGCTTGATAGGCATTTCTTGTGTACCATACGGTCAAGCTGCTCCCACAACAGCTAAATGGTATAGAGATCTGGTGCATGAGCTGGCCACTCCATTACAGAAAGAATACCAGCTGTCTGCTTCTCCCTAATTAGTTTTTGCTTAATTTAGAGGTGTGCTTTGGGTCATTGTCCTGTTTGAGGAGGAAATTGGCTCCAATCAAGCGCTGTCCACAGGGTATGGCATGACGTTGCAAAATGGAATGATAGCCTTCCATATTCAAAATCCCTTTGACCTTGTACAAATCTCCCACTTTACCAGCACCATAGCAGCCCCAAACCATCACATTACCTCCACCATGCTCTACAGATGGAATCAGGCACTCTTCAAGCATCTTTTTACTCATTCTGAATCTCACAAATGTTCTTCTGTGTGCTCCAAACACCTCAAACTTCAATTTATCTGTCCATAACATTATTTTTCCAATCTACCTCTGTCCAATGTCTTTGTTCTTTTGCCTATATCAATCTTTTCCTTTTATTGGCCAGCCTAAGATATGGCTTTTTCTTTGCCACTCTGCCTAGAAGGCCAACATTCCGGAGTCGTCTCTTCACAGTAAACGTCAAAATCGCCAGTGTCAACCACTGGCGATTTTGCAGGTACCAATTAATGAAACTTCCAGTTGATGAGCTGTGAGGCATCTATTTTTTAAACTATAGACTCTAATGTACTTGTCTTCTTGCTCAGCACCAGGCCTCCCACTTCTATTTCTAATCTGGTTAGAGACAGTTTGTGCTGTTCACTGAAGGGAGTAGTACACACCATTGTAGGAAATGTTCATTTTCTTGTCAATTTCTCGCATGTAATAGCCATCATTTCGAAGAACAAGAATAGACTGTCGAGATTCACATAAAAGTTTTTTGGCCATTTTGAGTGTATAATCGAACCCACAAATGTGATGCTCCAGATACTCTACTAGCTTAAAGGAAGGCCAGTTGTATAGATTCCCTATTGAGCAAAACTGTTTTCATCTGTTCAACCATAATTGCACAAAGGTTTTCAAAGGTTTTCTAATCACCATTAGTCTTCTAACGCGATTAGCAAACACAATGTGCCATTGTAACAGTGGAGTGATGGTTGCTGGAACTAGGTCACTATTCACCTACAGTATGTATATATTCCTATGTATTCCTTTAAAAAACAGACATTTGCAACTAGTATAGTCATTTACCATATTAAGAATGTATAAAGTGTATTTCTGATTAATTTAATGTTATTTTAATTGAAAACAGTGCTTTTCTTTAAAAATAAAAAAGGACATTTCTAAGTGACCCCAAACTTTTGAACAGCAGTGTATGTTAGATTCACATTGAGATGAATATACTTGTTCTGACCCTCATTACACGTATGGAGTGTGTAACTATTCAGACAGCTTAACCAAGCCCATCTTCTCTTAATGCACACTGAAACTTCTGGAACTTTAAACTTTTATTAATACAGACTGAAATGATTGTCCATATAATGTAGCTGTAATTATCCAGGGTACATCAATGTACATGTACAAGAGATCATGGGTACACAATATATATGTTCTTCTTGTTATTGTGTGTATTATTATGTGGTAAGAAGATATAAGCCTGTAGGGGTAAGCAGACCTGTAGTAAAACAGCTTCTCAGCATCTCAGCATAGATTAACTGAAGCAGAAAGTAAAATGGAGGATTTCACCCTTTGACCTGTCACATGGCAAAAGGCAGCTAGACATGGGCAAATGAACATAGATCTACAGTACATAGAATAAAGTAGACTTAAGCAGTAGAGTGCAGAACATTACCTAATCACATAAATCACTGTCTACAAGATAATATGATCTCTAATAATGCTGTGGATACAGTACAATACCACTGTGCTACTGTACAGTGATTTTGTCATCTTAATGACATTTTGATCAACTGATTCTGTTATCTTATCATCTAATTGATCAATCTGTATCATTGGAGGCATTATAATTTCAGTTTCTTGTTATAAGCTGGGCGCTTGCAGGAGTCATCTTCCAAAGCTGAACCCATCCACTTTGATGCGCAATGTGTTGTGTGTTGAGATTTTCTCCTGTATACCACTGGGGTAACATATGGCTATTTGTATTATTTTCACCTTCCTGTCTGCTTTAACTAGCCTGACAGTACTCTGATCTCTCTCCTATTAATGGGTATGCATACTATAAGTAGTTTTTAATTGGGATTTAAATTGACAGAAGACAGTCTGTTTTTCAGAAGCTAAAGCACAAATTTACTAACATATCATCAATTTGAAATGGATAAATGATGGAAGTCGTCTTTTAGTAAATATGCCAAAAAGGCTATTTCCATTCTATGCTCAATTCTATACAAACTGTAGAGTATACAATGTAATATGTACCAAATAGTCCAAAATCAGTGGTGTAGTTAATGTGGCAGTATGATGTACATTAAAATGTAATAATATGCACTTCATATACCCCAATGTGGAGTAATTAAGGAGAACCGAGGTGCACTCTGTGGGCAAAACAGAATTCATACTTCTATGATTGTGCCTATCCTCAAACCAATTAAATATAAAGTTATCACATGATATACTATGAACAATGGGACCGTTACAGAGTCACATGCAAATTGTCTACATTGCTAGCTCAAAAACAAATGCAGATCTGCCTGTATATATACACTTAGTGGTACTGTCCAGGATACGGATCATAGGGTCAACAGTAGTTAGGCCAACAGTTTCTAGAACAACCCCAAAAGGTCGACACAAGCAAATCATTGACCAGTTGGGAAAGAAGGTGCCACACAGAGCTTGCTATGCCAGGGGTAAAGTGGGATACAATTATCTCCTGTATTGGAAGGCAGAACTAGTTCCACTTCTGCTGTGGCCCCCTGACTACAATTGATGTGGCACTAAGAAGGGGTCTTGGGACTTCTCTGTTCTGTATTTCCCAGTGCCCAGAATGATTCTGAAGATTAGACAAAACATGGGAGTTTAGCAAACAGGGATGTACTGTGCGTTATTGTGTGGGAATAAGGAGGGGGGGGGGGCACTTTACAGCATATTGAGGGGAACGGTGTAGCATACAGTGAGTGCACTCTGGGGCATATTAGGAGAAAACAGTGTGGCTTGGAGTGGGTTTCTCTACAAAGGCTCCGAGGCGTAACAGTGATTGGAAGCTCTTTAAGTAACCAGGAGATGTGTGCCATAGCATAGTTTGTGTGTATGTGTGTCATGAAATGAGCTTTCTCCAACTGCCGTGGCTCCATGCTGTGCATCTAAATGCGTCAACATTCATAATAAAGGATTTACACTTAATTGCTAAATTTAAATATAATACTGACCAGTGGTGGCTCCATAGGAGGGACTAGAGCACAATTCAAAATTAAAATAGGGAAGAAACACTATTTCCTGTAAGTCAGTTTGGAATGGCAGTTGGTGTGAACCCCTATTAAAATTTTCAACTATGATGCCCCCCCCCCTCCCCCAGAGCCTCCCCTGATACTGACGACAACAAGGTTATCTTTTCATAAAATGAAGTGATAACAAAGTGAGCTATTTAATAAATAACATCATACCATTTAATGGTAGTTAGTTTCTTAAGACAGATGTTCTGACATCCAAGATCTAAAGACAATTTAAAATGTATATTGATAAGCAGCAATTAAAGCCAGATCAATTCTACATGCTCTGACATTGTGATGTGAAATAATGTTTGGCTGCATTTTATTTTCTTCTATTTTCCACCACTAGGAGAAAAATAAAATATACAGGATAGCTGTAAAGATGTGCTAATGGACAAAGCTGTATACTATTGAAGTGGCTCTTAAACCAAATTAGTCCATCGATTGCTAGATACATCTGCTCCAGAGGTGACCTTGGATTCTATTTGTCTGTCACTTTGCATATATTAGAGAACTTGTGAGTCTGTGTTAAGTGTATTGCTACTCTAAACTAAAGTGTACTGTATAACCTATGGTTTATGGAGAACAAAAACATCTGAGCTATCACAGCACCAATCCGTGCATTTCGCTTTGCAGCTAAATAGAGAAGAAAGCAAAAACTTTCACAGAACAGTTTTACAAATGTCATTCGATATTCAGAATATGGATGCTTTTTTCAACAGACACAGGGGCCAATTCAGACCCATTCATTTTGGGCCGAATTCGTCCCTGTCCCCTATGTTCGCAGTTTGTGCATGTGCAAAGTCTTGGAGTGAAATACTTTGGCGGTTTTCACACTCGGTGGGCCGTTCTCTCCAGGAAGGGGAGGGCCGGGGGTGGGCAGGGAGCGTCAGCAGGGGAACGCCCAGCATTTTATGGGTCTCCCCATAATAATGATGGGCTTTCCCCTGAAAACGCAGACATGGCAATGTTTGCTCAGGGTGGGTGGCTAACGTCACAAGTATAGACTGACTTTTACTACCGAAGGGGAGATTTCTTTCCCGTTCAACCGCATGCGAGGAGATGTTTTTGCATACACATCCACACATGCTAGTGAGGGAATTCGGGCATCAGGTAGGCAGCATTTACCTGTTCATTAGGCTGCGACTTGGCCGACAGTCAGACTTGCAATTCAGAATAAAGCCCAAAGTCTATATTTTTTTTCTGAGTTCAGTCATCCAAACACAGTACACTTTACAGTATTCTTCTACCAATTACTGCAGTCACTTAATGACTCTCTCTAGAGGGCTCTCTTCTTTCTTTCTCAAAATGGCTGAACACTCTGGCCTAATCATATCCAGCATGGATTACTCCTGACACATTGATTTTTCTTCAACTTTTTGGATTCATGCTTTGTTATGGACTCCTGATTTTCCTGATCCTGACTACTCATCAGATTATCATCACTTTGTTTATTATTAAGTTTTCAGGACTTTATCTACTTCTTCTATTATGACCACTCTAGACTTATTTATTACTGATTTGTTATACATTTCTCAAGGATTTCATCTGCCGATCTTATTCTGATTATAACATATAATCCTGCTGACCTGATAACTAGTTTGTCAGGAGCTAATGACATTTATTCACAGCTTGCTTACATTAGAATTCTTGATCCACCTCTCAAAGATTCGTATATCAATGATTTTTAATTGATACTATATGGCTAATTAGGTGATCACGAATGCAACCGGTTGTTTTATATGTTTTATATTTTGTTTATTTGATATTTCTTTTGGGAAAATACATTTCTATATATCTTATTAAGTAATTACTATGTGTTATTTCTCCAAACCAAACTTAGCTGTTTTCAAAAATTAGCGCAGAGTTGATTAAAAAAAGTCTTGCCTGCTCCCACAAACAGGTTCGATGCCGCAGCTGTTGTTTTGAATTATTTAAATATACTTGAAGGTTAATAACACAATATAAGCGCCAGTATATAACAACAAAATTTTTTGATGGTTACACAACTAAACATTTATCGGTAAATTGCATGCGCCAAGGTACGCTATAGATGCTGGCTGCTATCTGCATCAGGAATATAGTGCTATGGATGGTCTGAGGGAGGAAGGCACCAAATTGGTATCATGCCTAGGGCCTCAGGAGGTCTAAATTTGCCATTGGCAGTTTGGGACAGGTGTTCTAATGCCATCTGAGATTTGTAGCGTATACATACATATCATCATAGAGAAATGCACAGTGTCTCCTTTCCCCAAGCAGAAAGCGCTAACTCTCAGTCTAGCATCTTTTTACAAACCCCTACAGCTGGAGGTACTTATTAGCCTTCTGTGAGGCTAACATTCCAAAGACCCAAACTGTGCCTAAAGGAGGGTGAACCCTCCCTCTCTTCAACCATCCGACACTGCAACCTTATACCGGTTTTTACAAAGAGCCTAATACTGTAGCTCCGAAGAGAACCAGTAAATCTACTGGGGTTTCTAAAACACATATATCAGAAGCCGGGGTAAAAATACCTGCCTACCAGTGATCCTGTTACTATATATATACTGTATATATACAGTAACAACTTTTTCAACCATAATTTTTGTAACAAATATTTTCTACTTTGTGCCTCAGTAGCAGTGAATGAAATGCTATTTTTATCTCTTTCTTATTTGCAAGCCACCATTGCAACTAAGAATGCTTTTTTCACACAAAAGATACAAAAAAGCTGGCCAACACTAGTAATGATATCATAGGACATCTGTTCTGTAGTTATCCTTTTCATATACGTTTCTAACTATTATTTAAGATTCAAAGTACATTCTGTACAGTACTATGTTTTGTAGGTAGCCTAACAGAAATATAAAGATAGGTTCAGTGCAAAATGTTTAGTTCCCTTTATTTTTTCTTTCTTTAGATCTGAAAGAAATGAGACAGCGAAACATTGGCAATTATTTTTCTTATTTACCAAATGTGTTGTGCAAATAACTACCCCAGATGTGCACTAATCATTGCAGTATTACTGTGATAGCTGGGATTGTCTGTTTGGCATTGCAATACCATCTGTTAACTTTGCATTAAATTGAGAGAAATTAACACATAATACATAATAATACATTAGTAAGGTATTTGTTAGCTTTTAAATGTGAAAACAGTTTGAATGGAACAGTTTTATCTATCAATTATGTAAAATATGAAAAACGTTATATGTTAGTAATCTGTCCTTAATTGACAATTCTCTATTCTCTTATAAGAAATGTGTTGTTAACTTTTGGCATGCTTTCATTTGATATAAAATATAGGGGGTTATTCAGATCGCAAAGCACATTTTTAAGCAAATGGACAAAAACATGTTGCACCACAGGTGGGACAGATGTAGCATGTACATGTGGTGGTATAGCTGGGATGTTCACCACATCCCCCTGAGCTAATAAGGTTTAACAAGTAGTGTGGTTGGCAGGGGCAAACGCAGGATTTTCAGAAGGGGGTTTCCAGAGGGGCGGAGCAAAGCACAGAGATGGACATTTAGGTGACCCAGTATATGCTTTGATGTCTATCTCCAGTTCCCAGAAATAGATTTTTTAGATTTTAATGGAATTAAAAACTAGAGAATCCCACCTACCAAATGGTACTGGGGGCTAGGGGATCAGAGATCAGGAGGCAGAGCAATCTGCCAACGAGTATATATAACTACATACCAGGTGTGTGGAACTGGAGCAGTAACCAGCTGCTGGAAGGCCGATATCTCTGGTTCTGGGAACAGTAGAGACAAGGTTATAGTGTCGTTCAAAGGGGGAGAATCTCAGCTTTTGGAATATACCCTCATAAAAACTCTATGTCAGACAGAACCTGAAATATCTGACTGGGAATAGCAATTACGAGGCTTGGATGGGGACCACTGCTTTGAAGTCAGATATCTCCGGTTCCCAAGGTCCGATTTTAAAAATTCTTGTACTCATGGAAAGAGGGGACCCTCAGCTTTCAGCTTAGGTCCTTAGACTCCTGGAGGGGTTTCTGGGTACTCGGAAACCCCCCCCCCCCTGCGTGCGCTACTGGTTGGAAGTAGTAGTGTTGTAAGTGCAACCATACTCACTGTGGTATCAGAACCACATAAATAGTATATTTATATATGTAGTTATAATATTACTACATTATTTGGATAGACATGATTATTAATTGTATAGCAAATCACCACTGGTTATTTATTATAAATGCCAAACATTGTCCACCAATGTCCATCAGTTAACAGAAGACCCAAACAATTTACTGGATAACAGAACAGTTCCCCAGGGATCTCTCTATAATATACGTTAGACGTTATTGCTGAATAGTATGTCCACGTGGCTTCACACCTTGCATTTGCTGTCTGACCATGAAATAGGGCACTATTATAGGTAAGGCCTGTATAAAATATAGTATAGTATGTCAGTTGTAGGATGAAGATTGGGACACTGTCCTCCCTGATTTGCCTGGGCTGTTTTGAGGCATTACAGTGTAATACTTATTTTAGCCCTACTGTATACAGCACCTTATTTGTTTTTTTACCCATGCAATATTTTTCACACATTTATTTCACCTCTGACCTATGTCACCTCACTCCTGACACACAGTAGCTGCTTTCTTCTAGCCTTAAATACTTCACTTGTTATCTCTCACTAGTGTTCTGTCTTGGGGTAGTTTTGTAGGGGTGGTTTAGGGGTATCACACACCCTACACTTGAACCCTTAGAACAGCATTTTTCAACCACTGTGCAGTGACACATTAGTGTGCCTTTAGTTGTTCTCAAGTGTGCCACCAAAGGCAGAGATGGCCACACCAGTTTATAGCCACCGCCACCAGTTCAACAGTTTTCACTGGTCTCTTTCTGCTCCAGTCTTGTCTCTGTATCCTGGGCATTTGAGAACACCCCTGTTTTACGTCAGTGGGTCCATATCTGGCTGCTGGCCCCTCCTCCTCTTGTCATCCGTTATCATCATTGGTTGGTGGAGGCTGTTGTTGATCCCTCTCACACCAATGGTGTCAATGTCAGTCCCGGGCTCATGGCTTAAGAAGCTGCCTGGAAACTGCATAGGACATACATCGAATTTTGAGAAGACGAGTCACAGGGACCTAGGTGAGGAATAGTAATTACCAATAATCATGTGCCTAATCAAACAGTTGTAAATAACCAATGTCTTAATTAGACCACAATGACATCACATATACTGCGAGTAAAATAGGGTCATAGGGACAGATAATTTTTTTACAATTTTATACAAATGTATTTTTCTTAAAAACCAAAAACATAAAGAAAATAATATATAGTTAAAAATCAAAATCAAGTAATTAAATGAACATAGACTGCTTTTCCCATCAAGCAAATGTGTTCAGTTCTTAAGCCCCGTACACACGGGGGAGATATATTGCTCAGCCATATACATGGCTGAGCAATATATGGCTGAGCAATATATTGCTCAGTTTCTCCTTTTCATCAGCTGATGAAAAAGAAACTGCCGGGGGGAGCCCGGCAGTGGAAATCAGCTGGTCCCAGGAGCATGTTCCTGCGACCAGCGATCACTACAGGGGTAAAAACGGGAGTGCACACCCGGCGATATATCGCCGGTGCACACTCCCATCATGGGCAATATGGTCGCTTAGCGACCATATTTCCCGCGATATTACACAAAATTGCCCCCGTGTCTACGCACCTTTAGTCACTCTCAGAAATTTTGTCAGAGGGAGATTATTAATACAGGTCCAGTATCAGGGTTACCCAATTAGTAGATGTTCATTCTATTCAAATCAATTCTTATTACCACTAGATGTTATATTATTACATTAATTTCCATGTGTGTGTATGAATATCACATTTAAACAGAGCTTGCTGATATTTTTAAAATGTTTAAAGCACAAACTGGGTGTGACCAATTTAAGAATATTCACACCCTACTCGTGCTGATATATTAAACGAGGCATGTCCAAACTTTGGCCCTCCAGCTGTTGTGGAACTGCACATCCCAGCATGCCTTGCCATAGTTTTAGCATTCCTTAATAGCAAAACTGTGGCAAGGCATGAAGGGATTTGTAGTTTCACAACAGCTGGAGGGCCATAGTTTGGAAACTGTCTAAACACCTTAAAAATTAACAAAATAGATCAGATGCTTTAACTACTGAGCAGCTCCCAGAGAGTTTACTGGGACACTATATTAGAGGTACCTTAAAGTACTAGTATTCCGGTAAATTGACACTTTGAAGCATTTCTCTGCCTCTTCATGTCAGCTGCTTCCTCAGAAAGTAATCTTGGCGAGAGATGATAAAGGCAGGGACTGATGTGAATGTTCAAATATTCTCTGTAAAGCGCTGCAGAATATGTGTGCGCTATATAAGAAACTGTTAATAAATACATTCACTTACATGTGCAATATATTCCAGTGCAATATATTCCAATATTCCAGTAGTAGCTGCAATAACTGTCAAGCCACGCCCCCAGAGTCTAGAGGCGTTGCTGCACAGCACAAGGGTGATGATTGTACAATTGCCACTCCCACAATGTGATGCCCTCCCGCCTGCTTGCTCTCGCTCTCCCCCCGCCTGAGTAATGGAAGTAGCCACAGGCCAGAGCAGCAGGCAGCTGCTGAAGAGTTGTGTGAGCAGGGCGGGCAATAATTTCCAGGGACTATGTGGCCACCTGAAAACTGTCCCAGCTGGCCAATTCGTCCCTGACTATGACTTTGCTTTAATGCTGCTATGAAACCCTTCACTTGTGTAAAAGCATACATCTGAATGTCCAAGGGATTATATACCCACTTTTTGAATGTATGCACACTGCATTGCTGTCTGGATTGTTATGCCACTAACATTGGTCACACAAAGGGCATAACTAACATAGGTGCCGGGGCGTAACTTACATAGGTAAAGCTGCTATGGGGCCCAACACTGAGTGGGGCCTATCATCACAATCAGATATTGTAACATCCCCAGATAGCATCCACTTCTTTCTCTTTGATAGATGCCACAATTAATATAGATGGGCGCCTGCCTTAAGCCAAGTACTTTGGGCGTCAGGTGCTCTGCTCTATGACCCAGCAAAGGTTGTTTGTGTGAGAGACAGGAGGGGGATAGGGCTACTTCTCTGGGCACACTTCACATGTGCCTACTGAGAATCTTCCATTTAAGGTCATTGCCCAATCCACCCCTGGCCCTATGACAGGTGCAGATTATCCATCTTAGTTTAGCCTGCTATGAGAGCATCTGAACGTTTGTGTATGTCGATGATTTCAGTGACATATCTATGGTACTCCCATAACATGCCCGTCAGATGGACCATTTTTCATGTATGTGCATTAGCGAAACATCACTTAACTAAGTGAACCTTGGCATTACATGCATCTCTGACTTTGGTCCTTAGGGGTAGAGTTACCACAATCAGATACAGATGGGATGTGATAAAATCACCCCAATCCCCAATACAATCATTAGATTAATCACTGGGATGTATTAGTTACTGTATGCAGGGACACAGCTTGTGAAAAAGCTCTGTCCCGGCAAATCATTTCAGCAGAATTATTAGTTAATTTAAAAAAATAAATACCCTGAGTATGTGCTGCACATCTGCTGCTGCCACCACCCTATGACACCACTGCCAGGTACATTCCCCCAACCCATCATCTGAGTGCAGAAAGTCGTACCAGGTGGGCTGTAAATTAAATTTTGAATGTAGTTGAATGGTGCTTGTCTTTAAATGTCCATTTGTAGCCCTCAAGCTGACAGTTGAGTGCGTTTCCGTGGTCGGTTGTTATACATAGAATTTATTTTACCTTCATATTCTCTTGTCTATCCATTGGTTTCTCCATTAAAGGGGGTTATTTATCGTCTCCAAACTGTCGTTTTTAAAATACAGCCTATGCTATGACAGTTAAGATGCTGATTGGTTAGTGCTTTATCTCTTACAGTTTTTATCCCCCTCTCTTCACTTTGATAAATACCTCCCTAAATGATAAGATGTGTCTTCCAAGTATGTTGAACTTGATTTGCATGATAGGAATACAGAGAGTTTACAGTTATTTTCAATTGCTGAACACCTTATTCAATTCTCTGTTCTTGACTATGTACCCTTGGCCAAGGTTTATAACCATACACAGGACATAATCATTTGTGTTCTATTGATATGTACAGATGGAGCCCCTCTCATTCATTCCCTGTACCCTCCAGAATGCTCCTGCTGGTGAGCGCTGGCTTAGAGGGCCTCCATCTGACTGGGACACACACACAGTTACATAGTTACATAGTACATAGTAGGTAAGGCTGAAAAAAGACTTGCGTCCATCTAGTTCAACCTGGTATAGATATCCATTGCTGATTTGGTAGGTTCTGACAGATTATATTTCTTATTTGTACCCATGGATGTTTTTCTCCAGTAAATGTTTGCCCAACTTTGCCTTGAACGCATTTAATGAGCCAGCCGTTACCACCTCTCTGGGAAGAGAGTTCCAGAGTTTGACTGTTCTGACCGTAAAGAAATTCTTTCTACTAGCTGAATGAAATCTTTTTTCTTCTAATCTATACTCATGCCCCACACTAACACACACACACTAACACACACGCGCACGTCCCAGTTACTTGGTGGCTGGATGGCAGAAACCCTGCCCGTCTCCGCTGCAGGGATAAGGGGGGGTGCAGGGAGGCGGTAGGGACCGGCAATGATGGACGGCAGTGGGGAGCTCCATTGGAATGGGGCCCACAAGCCTGGCGGCTGGTGATTCTATCACCAGCCCTTACAAAGCTGAGAGGGGCTCCATCTGTACTCTAAATCTAAGTCTAGCAGACTCATGTCAACAACCCTGAGGACTTCAGCAAATATCCCACTGTTGCTTGTAATCACCTTTTTTGGGCCTAGGATTCCATATCTTAGACATCGCTTTTAGAAATTGTTGCTCTGAAATCAATGCACCAACTATAATACAGAAGACCATTATTGCTGGCATGTTTTAATCTGTGTGATATTAACTTTCTTGTTGGACTATTTGGATAATTGCATTGCTTTGCTTTCCATACATATAAGAGCCCTTTTTATTCAGGTGTCTCTGTTACTGGCATATGAATCATGCTATTTCCTTAGTATTGGTACGATTCAGACCTGCTTGCTGGCAGTGTATATTCGCTGCCTAGAGAGCAGGTAAATGCTGCCCACACTAGCATGTGAGCAGATGTGTACACTTACAAAGAAAATGCCGACAGTTTTTCATGTTCTCCTTCAATATCACTCCTTCAAATGTATTACTGGAGGTTACTCGTATGACATAAAAGGAAAAAAAAACAGCAATATAGTGTAATACCGTCAGACAAAAAAGGGTTATAAATGTAACACCTTGAGATGGGAATCGTACCCTGTATAATTGTCCACACAAGAGTAGACAATATTCGCTTGTGATTTGAGATATGGAAAATACTGTAGGTCCTCAAAAGGTCCTCCCAAATTCTCCACGTTTATCCAGCATGTGGAAATATTAAACAAGATATCTCCAGATAGTGAAATAGCGTTTTAAATAAAAAAATTAAAAAGCAATACACTGCACAAGAATGGACTCTCAATGTCCACTTATGCAAAGCAGACACATACAGCATGAATGGTAAAACCTCAGGCGTCCCTGGATGCTGGTAGATGTTTAAGTCCTGATGATCCGTCCAAAGCTTATCAGTCCCCTCTGCCGACGGGTTTCAGACTAGCTGTCCTTTATCAAGGCATAGAGACTTATTCCCCATATCCGGGTATTTTTACCCAAACAACACAATCAAAAGAAAGACCTATTTCCAGACATAGACTTCTATCCTCTAGTAAAACCCTGTAATGTAATGGTAATTCATCGCATTCTGGCCGGAGTTCGGCATCTCACACCGGAACTTCCTTGCGTTCCAGGGATGCCGGAAACTGTAAGTCATATGCGTTCCACCATTCTTTCCTGTTGAGAGCTGTACACTATCCACGTTGTCTTGCGCTTTATCCACTGAACTTGAGTTCTGCATCATTTTTTATAATCATATGCGTTCCACATGTATCCAATCCCGGAAATATTTGCGTTCCACCGCCTTTTACCAGCGGCTCTATGGTAAATTAAATGAACCAGCCTCGTATTTTACATAAATGAAAAATGAAAGGACATAGCATTATTAAATTTATATTTTGTTAAACATAACTTCAAGGAGAACTTTATAAAAGTACAAAAAAACGTCTATAATGGAGATTAAGAACACCAATTAAAATCTATAAAAACCACTTCAATTCGAAGTCCTTATTCAACCCATTTGGCATTAATGTTTTATATTGGGAAATCATATTCATCTCACATTTGGCTAATTTTGTGGCAATATTGCCGCCCCTTACACCCTGTACACTTACACATCTGCTCGAATGCAGCTGAACAGAGGAAAACATATTCGATGATCACACATCGAATGATTTTTCCACCGTTTGGTCTGAAAAGTAAGTCTATAATTTTCAGATGTCCGCTTTCTGACAAAATGGGGGCGAGCTCAGACATCATGTGACGTCAGCCACCTGACCCCAAGCAGGAATGGACATGCCTGAATTCACAGGTGTCCACACAGTATTTCCATGAGTGTGCTCACTGTTTTTTTTGGGCATGCCCATAAAATGCTGGGTGGACCCCAGCGTCCGCCCCCTGCCCTCACCCTGTTCGCCTGTCACTGAACGAACGCCCTGTTGAGTGTGAAACTCACCAAAGGCGTTGACACAGGGGGTTTGCACATGCCCAAACCCCTACCATCAGGACCGGGGCCCAATTTCGGACCTGAAACAACAGGTCTGAATCGGTCTCTTTGTGACGAGGCCAACTGCTAAATATTTTCCTCATGTTATTATATAGGAGTCTCATTTCACTCTGGTGTTTCTCTATGAGCCTGGATCTCTGATTTGTAATTCTAATTCAGGATTTGTTTCCAGAGTACTCGTTTGAGAACCATAGGTGTGCGCAGCACATTTTATTAGGGGGTGCACCGTTAAAGGGGTGTGTCTAGCACCACCTATTGGGCATGTCTAACACAGCTCCTTTTGGTGTGTCTAACACAGCCAATCAGGCGTGTCTACAGTCATCTTTTGGCACTCGCTACAATATAAAATGTCTCCCAGACACACCATAATCTCTTGCCTATTTCAGTTTTAATCTTCCAATTACTCTGTGTAAATAAAGTGCAAATAAAGTGAAAAATACGCAGATATGTAAAGCTATGACAATGGTCTAGTACAATTAACAATGCAAAACACACATGATTGATCTACAGTATGGGTGCTTCTTTTAATGGAATACAGTTGTAAAAAGCAAGCCTTTGGTAAAAGGTATCACTGGTATTGCTAGCGGCAGGAGGGGTTCATAAGGGTGGGCACAGCATTAGGGGGTGCCTGTGCACCCCTAACACTCAATGTGCACACACCTATGTTGAGAACCATACCGTACGTGTCCTGGTAGACCTCACAGAAGCATGGCGACTATCACATGATTACAATTTCAGATTTGCACCGCTATCTTTAGAATTCCATTTATATGTGCCTGCATATCCTTTCCTTTGCAAAGCCTCATTAGTTTTAATTTTCTCAGTAAGAATAACTTAGAGTACTTTCCATATTGGATATGCCATGCAGCTTCTCGATTTCAGATTTTATATGAATTGCTTTAGCTTTTCTTCTTTAACTAAAAAGCTTATTATTGCTTATATATGTCTTAATTTCTTAGCTCCATCTTCATTATTAACTTCTAATCTGCTTGTAATAATAACCTACCAGATATCATATTTGGTTTGTAAAAATAGAACCGTAATTGTAGACCACTAAGTGTTGCGCAGACATTTCAGGAGTCCTCCTTCGTCAGGCATTGTGACTATCCAAATGTAGCCAATTTATAAAATCATTAATCAATGACCTTTGCAAAATGCAACCACCATGACAAAAATAACAAAAGTAACCGCATAAAGTTCACATAAATTAAATCATACTGATTACAAATGCTCATTTAGAACATCTTTATTCATAAAATACTAAATCAAATTTATCCAACCCAGTTGTATTTAAAAAATATATATAATTCCCATAAAAAAAAAAACTTGATGCAGAATTGTTTTCATACATATATTTTGCACCTAGGCCCTTATTCTGGTTCAATCCCTTGTCCTTCTCAAATGGACAAACCATGTGCACTGCAGGGGAGCAGATGTAACATGTGCAGAGAGAATTAGATTTGGGTGAGTTATTTTGTTTCTGTGCAGGGTAAATACTGACTGCTTTATTTTTACTGCAATATAGGTCTCACTTTGAAGTAAAACCCCACCCAAATCTAATTTTCTCTGCACAAGTTACATCTGCCCCAGCTGCAGTGCATATGGTTTTGTCCATTTGAGAAGGAATTTGCCTTTGCAAGTGAACCAGAATAAGGGCCTGAATATATAGATACAGTATACAGTAGTTCAAGTTTGTGTTGATTATGATGACTAGTAGCAATCCAAGTATAGCGCACAGATGCACCATTAGCTGCATACAATTCTGCTAAAAGGCAAATACATTACATGAAGGAGTACATGCATCTGGTGGTATCTAACTCTGTATCCGACCCTGTTTGTCTAAGAGTTCTAGGAAATATTTGTACATTTTCCATGCTGTTTTTCAGTTAATGTATCACTTTAGCGATAGTACATTATTGAACCGTTATACAGTTCTCACAATAAACTGGTTTTTTTTCTGATAGTAAAATATTGAATGACAATAAGAAATAGCAGAAAAAAGTACAGTGGTATAAGGAGATTTCAAATCAATGTATTTTTTAAAATACTTGTCATTACTAGACGTTCCACTATTGACCCTTTGAGTGCCAACATCTCTGTGAGAGATATGCAAAATATCTGCTAGAAATTCCAGCATCTCTCACATTTGTTATATAAATTCAAATAAAAAATGTTGTGTATATGCAAAAAAAAAAAATATTTCCTACAAATGGAACCATTCTCATCAGAGCAGCTCCCAGTACTCTGATTGCCGCCAGCCCTCGCTATCTGTCCAATGGGGCGTGTGCAGGTTGGAGAAGCTCCCGTGCCCCATACTGGATAATGTCCGCACAAATGTGTGAGATGCGCCAGTGTCCATGCCCACCCACTTCCGCCGGCGAGTGCCATCCGCCAGATACCAGCATGTGGTGCGCTGGCAGTCTGGCAGAGAATGGCTCCATCTGTATTTTAGTTAAACATTACAGGTCATTATGATGATTAAAAATGTTTGCTTGGCAATTTTCGCACCTATTTTGACAAATTCACTTGGCACTCAAAGGGTTAAGGGTCTCAATAAGTAAATGTGTCATGAAAATGTCTGTCGATGCTGAATGAGACTCATTCATCTCAAATTACCGTGTGTGTGGCACTTTCATCATATACTACTGTAGGTCTGTAAAAGTATGTTACTACTGTAGCACTAAAATTGAAACAAAATGTGCAGGTTTTTTTTTCAATAATTTTTTAATTATTTTATTGTTTTAGAGATAGGCATTTACATTTCATAAATTACTGATAATCATAGACAACAAACAAAGTTAATTATCACAAACAAAAATCAATGTGATAATAACAATGGACAATATTACTGTAAAAACCCAATTAATTAAAAATTAGTAATTAGCAATCTTATAGGCACTTTCCCATTTTATCTTAAAAATATACCATTTCAAAAAATAAATAAAAAATTAATCAATAAAAATTAAATCTATAATTTATAATAAATATAATAATAGAATATAATTGAATAAATATGTTGTCCTATTCAGTCCTGTTCCTTAAAAAGGAAAATACTGTATCATTAAGAAAGAAGGTCCCGACGGTGCCATCCAAGCGTGTGCTATACATAACTTTGCAAAAGCAATCAAGTTAATAACATACAGATGTGCAGGTTTTAGACATCTAGCTTTGAATATAGAATAATGTATCAGTGTAATAGCACAGATATATAAAGTAATGCTGTGTACACACGGGGGAGATATATTGCTAGCAATATATTGCTTGCAATATATTGCTGAGCAATATATTGCTCAGTGTACTTGCAATATATCTCTGCAATATATTTCTCAGCAATATATTGCTCAGTGTCCAGTTTTTCAGAGGGACCAGCAATTTTCCCTGAAAATTGCTAGCAATTTTGACTAGATTTTTTTTACCCTCTATTTAAATTCATTTATGATTGACATGGGTTGTGGGAAGTCCTTCTGGGTGGAAATAAAAGTGTATATGGTGTATATACAGATGTAGCAGGGGTCATCTTTGTAGGGGCAGGATAATCTAGCGGCAGCAGCCGCTAGTGCCCCGCTCCTGCCAGGGGTGTGGGGGCACAAGACGGCCGTGCGGCCCCTGCCACCCCGACACCAATGCCCCCTTCATTTTAAATGTGGTCACATACTATTGGTGTGGGGCAGCATGGTAATGCTCATGCTACCCACCGATGGTGCAAATCACCATCGATGGGCAGCATGAACATAATCATGCTGCCCGACACCAATGCCCCCTTCATTTTAAATGAGTTCACATACTATTGGTGTGGGGCAGCATGGTAATGCTCATGCTGCCCACCGATGGTGCAAATCACCATCGATGAACAGCATGAACATAATCATGCTGCCCGACACCAATGCCCCCTTTATTTTAAATGAGTTCACATACTATTGGTGTGGGGCAGCATGGTAATGCTTATGCTGCCCACCGATGGTGCAAATCACCATCGATGGGCAGTATGAACATAATCATGCTGCCCGACACCAATGGCCTCTACTACAGCCTATGCACTTACTGGATAGTGCGGCTGTGCAGTTTTAGTGTGCTGACACAATGGGGGGAGCTGCTGCTGTGTGCGCGGGAAGAGAACGGAGCAAGAAGCAGGGGCTGGCCCCGTGACAAGGCGGGTGGCGGTGACTGACAAGGCGGGTGGGTGGGTCCCGGCCGGTGCAGGAGGCTAGTGTTGTTGGTGCACAGTGCTTTGTGCACCATCGACCTGCAAATTTTAGGCAGAATCGGAGGAGCAAGCTCCTGCGACCAGCGACCATGAAGGGCTGGCCGCGGGAGCACGCTCCCAGCCATTTATCGCTGGCTGCACATTAAATCACTGGCAATATGGTCGCTGAGCGACCATTTTGCCAGCGATTTCATGCATAATTGCAGCCGTGTGTACACAGCATAAATCATGTTTTCACTGAAAACAATTAAGAAATATCCGCTTTTTTCAGATAACTAAGGTATTAAAAGAAGACTATAACTCAACGCAGAATTATTATCCAACATCAGCACAAACTAACACACAACATCTTATACCGTTCTTATCTGTCATAGACACATTTCCTCTTTTCTCTTATAGGAATGAAGTACAAGCTCAGCACATTCTAAAACCAAGTCTGTTTCACCATTATTATCTGCCTTTTGCATGTTCTTTTATCCCTTAATGGACAAATAAGATATTCAGCCCAGGTGATGCCTTCAGACTTAGGGAATGATTCTGGTTCACCTGCAATGCTGAGAAATTTGCAGCTTTGCTGGTCCTCCAAAAGCCGCCAGGCACTTGCAGGAACTCCCGCCCCCGTTCACAAGCCGATTTCCCCACATGCATGCAAATGGATGTTTAGCATAAACATCCATTCACAGCCTTGTGTGTGGAAAGCTGGCGGCAGCTGATATCCACTAATGGCAGCTGATCTGCCCAGCCGCCCACCCATGCCACCAGAAAATTTCCATGCCCATGAAATGCTGGACATTCCCTATGGGCGTGACAAACAGCCCGTCACCCCATGCCTCCCACCCGCACTACTGTGTGTGAGCGGCCGGCAACTATTTTGCCCGCTTTGCACACAGAGGCTGCACATGCGCATAAATACTTATGCGCAGTCTGTAAAAATCACTCCCCTGTGCAAAAACGCAACTAGAATCCCCCCTTAGTACATACTTCATTTCCTTATTTGCTAAGAAAAAACACCTAAAAAAGAGTCTATTATGCAAAGAATGGCTTGTAGCCATTATCATATATACATAGACAGGTTATAGGAGGCACTCACGGGTCTTCTTACAGTAATAAATGACAAATAGTCTGGCTTAATGCAGCAACGTTTCGAGCTTTAATGGCTCATCTTCAGGCTCAAGCAGTACAATGACAAGACACTTACCTAAATTCACCACCCTCCACCGTGCTCGGGACACCATGCTTCTGTCCCGCTGTCCGGTATCAATGACGTCACATGCTCTGCAACATGCGCCTTCCGGCACCCTCGGACTGCCGGGCGGTTGCAAGGCAACCCCATGACAACAAAAAGTGCAAACAGATTAAAAAAAGCAGAACGGCTTTAGACTAATACATAGGGCCTTATTCTAGTTCACTCTTTCTGACAAAATCCCTCTTAGATGGACAAAACCATGTGCACTGCAGGTGGGGCAGATGTAACTTGTGCAGAGAGAGTTAGATTCGGGTGGGGTTTTACTTCAAAGTGAGATCTATATTGCAGTGTAAAAATAAAGCAGCCAGTATTTACCCTGCACAGAAACAAAATAACTCACCCGAATCTAATTCTCACTGCACATTTTACAGCTGCCCCCCCTGCAGTGCACATGGTTTTGTCCATCTAAGGAGGAATTTGTCAGAAAGAGTGAACTAGAATAAGGACCATAGACACATTAAACTTTGAAGATAATTATAATCAAACAATGACCAAGTATATAAATGCCGCTAAACATTGGAGTTGATAAGAAAAAAGCAACTACACCTGAAACTATACAGCATGTTAAGCCGAAAAATTGAATTATTGGTAACATCCCTGATTATAATACAAGCATAAACTGGGAATGCAAAGAATTAAAGTAAGCAAGTAAAACTACAATGCTTATTGAGACCAGCTGGATGCACCGTATTCAGCTGTTGTATCCAGCTTGCATCCCGTTGCAATAACATTTTATTATGGTCACCACCCTGTATGTTGGTAGGGATCTGGTCTATGATTTTATAGCGTAAAGTAGCCAAACTATGGCCCTGTTCCCTGAAATGCCTGTGTACGGGTTGTTCTATTCCTGTGATCTTACCTTCCAATGAATGTCTAATAGTGGACCTGTGGGTGGCCATCCTCTCTTTGAGGGTCCTGGTGGTCTTCCCCACATATAAAAGGCCACATGGACATCAAATGATGAAAATGATGAACGTGCTAGTGCAAGTAAGCACTTGTTTTATGGGAATTTTTATTCCCGAATGGGGATGACAAAAGAAACTTCCTGTTTCTAGATAGCTACAAGTGTTGCAGTGAATGCACCAATAGCACCCTGTTTTTCTACTTAGAAAATGTGTTTTGTTCAATTTATTGAACCCCGTGATTTAATTTCTCAGAAGCCAATCTGTAAGACTGTGCTTTCTCTGAAAACTGGGGAGGATGCAACTATGGTAAAAAGCAGGAGAAGAACCACAGGCACGGCCAAAGCTGCTGTACAGGGAGTGTGTAAGTCTCCCAATAGTATAAAACAGAAAGGGGTGGATGTACAGCGCTAGGTTTATACTGAGAAGTATACACTACCACAAAATAATTTTTTATAACATTTCATATGCCATCATAAAATACACAATTTAATGAGAATCCTCATGATATACAATAAAATAAATTTTAAGAACAATTTATATTAGAAAAATGGGCAAAGTTACTCCACTATGAGTCGGCTCCACAATAGAATAATGCACCAGCACGTGATAATTACCAGATTGACTGGGTGATGTTGGGGGTCTCCTTGTTAATATAGCTGCATGTATTGTCCAAATTCTGGATAATTGCCCAGTGAATCCAGGTTTTTATAGCAAATATGTTGTGGGCAGGCCTTTTGGTATATCCCAAAAGGACTGCCCACAACATATTTGCTATAGACATCACACTATTTATATGAAACATAATATATATACAAATATACACACATTCAAACATATATTTATATAAAGTGCTGTGTGTGTGTGTGTGTGTGTGTGTGTGTGTGTGTGTGTGTGTGTGTGTTTTACTAATATTTATCTTGCTTTGTGGCAACTGGGACAAATTTATGCCACTATACAAAATAGTAAAGTTATAATACATTTATACAAAGGTCTTTCCTAACATAAATAATTAAATAAATGAGTTGGACTTTGATATTTAACTTAACTGGAACACAACTTTTCTAAACTACTGTAGATACACAAAGTGCCAGATTTATTACTTTAAGGGATTGAATTACTGTATAATAACTTTCCTGTAGTCAACCACACATTGGGTTGTGTTTGTATGCATGATATTTAATTACTGCTTATAGGTGACCCTTTGAACTGTGGCCCAAATTGTGCCAAATAACTCCTCTAATACCACTTTCAAATCGCATTGCCAGGTTGAACCCAGGTCCGGCACTTTCATAGTTAACCCGGATCACCGATTATACATAGGGTGACTCGGTTTTAAACTCCTTGGTTCGTTGACCCTATTTATAAGGTTTGGTGCTTTCACACTACACCTTGACCCGGGTCAACCTGGAAACAACCTGGCAATAACTCGGGTTTAAGGTGCGGTATGAAAGGTATTTAACCAAGTCATAGGTGAATCATGCGTACCAATCAACTTTATGATTTATGCATTAAATATAGGGTTGGAGTTGTTATAGAAGTGCACTGGAATGGGACACAGGAATGGAGATGAATTTCCTTCTGTTCCTGGGTAAAACAATGACTGCATGGTAGTGCTAACTCAAGGGGGCAAATGCAGAGTGAATCAAGGGGAAAGGATATAGGGCAAAGTGAAGGACTTAACATGTATAGCTGATATAGGTTTGCAAATGGATATTTAGAAAATCTGCTCTAAACATCCTTTTACTGTATATGTAAGGTGGTTGTTGGTTGACCCAGTAGAGAGGGGACATGGCTATTTCACCTGTCAATCATGATAGTACTGTTGGAGGAGCTGGCTGATCTCATAGCTAGCTGGATTGTCAAGAGGGAATTACTTTTGTTAATGTCAAAATTGTCTGCCCAGCTGACAAATAAAGTTGATTGTTAATTGAAAGTTACATGTGAGCGTCATAATAATTTACATGCAATATGTAGATTCACACACAGCTGTGCAGGATTAGGTATTGTGTATCCTTATTCAATGATAGTACAGGCTGATCCAACCTCTATCTGCTCAGATAGAGTAATGGCAAGATGCAGCTGCAGTACATATTCTTAAATATTAATAGAGTCAGTATCTGTGAGAAGGAGATAAAGTATATACTTGCTGGTTGTCATCAGAATTTCAATCAATCTAGCTTCTGTTGTGATCACATTGTAAATCTATGTCCAGGGAAATAAATGTTGACAAGGAAATGGCATGAGCTTTGCAATTTCTTTAACATAAGGGCAATATTTCAGGGCTGACTTTTGCTAGAAATATACATTAGCATGCTCTTTGTGATCCTTTACTTATATTAAAGGAACAGCTGTTTATCTAGGGATTAGTGTTCTAACTCTCAAGGAAGATCATACAGAAGAGCCAAGCAGCCTGAGACATAAGGTTGTTAGTATTTGCTGACCCTTCTTTCTCCATGTTTTGGCATATCTACAGTAATTCTATAGCTTCCTAAGCTGAGACTTTTCCATAAATACATACATGACCAATATTTCATTTCAGACACCTTCCCTTGAGCGCTCCACTTGGTTGAGCTGCCCCGTTACCTTATTTGGGGTCCCTTACACCAAAAATAAATTTGAAAGCAAAAAAGATAGTGTAAGGACCACAGGTCCTCTCCCTGCTCACATAAGTTAAAAACAATTTATTTGTATAAAAAAACATCGGTACTTGTGTAATATCACAGCGCTCCATGATCACAGAGCAAATTGTATGCAAATTGTATGCAAATCGCATGTAATATCACATACGATTTGCATACGATTCAATCTGCGATATGATTTAGCACACCACCACTATCTACGTCAGTGTGGCGAGTGCAGCGAGTCCCGCTAGGGGACGCGGTACGCGTCCTCCCAACCTGTTCATACCCCCACTATCCATGTCAGTGTGGATTTGTTTTTATAAAGTGTGGCGAGCGGACACGCACAACGACCCCAAAGCTTGAAGAGTGCAGTGAGCCCCATGAGGGGATGCAGAATACACGTCAAGAAATCCGCTGCGCTCGCCAGACTTCCACCTCGTTTTACGTGTCCCCTCGCGGGGCTCGCTACGCATTGGGCTCATTCGCTCATTGCGCTCGCCACACTTTATAACATCAACTCCACACTGATGTGGATAGTGGGGGTAGGAACAGGACGGGAGGACGCGTACCGCGTGCGCTCGCCACGCTTTGGGCTGACGTGGATAGTGGTCGTGTGCTAAATCGCATCGCAGATCGAATCTTATGCAAATTGTATGCAAATTGTATGCAAATCGCATATGATTTGCATATGATATGGCATGTGATCCGCGGGTATGGGCGCCTTGATAATACACAAGTACCAAAACATCAAACAAGACAGAAAAGACAACATGTAAAAATATCCAAAGTCAATGAAAATTGAAAGAGTCCCTTACCAAGGCCTTGTGATGAAGGTGGAATAAATGCAGAGGGCCTTCCGATTAAGCATGCATCCTGCTAGACTCCAAAAGATTAAGGCTGGGTAGGTCCCCGATCCAGTTCATTTTTTTTTTTTAATTCCTTTTGCAAATTAAGAAGTGACTTCTTTTTGTATTTTTAAAGCAGTAGAAGTTAATACCAGACATACAAAGCATGCTTTCTGATAGTGAATTGCATCATCTGGAAGTGAACTTCATCATCACAGTTCAGTCCACCCCCCATTGCTACTCAATCTCATGAGGTATGATAACATGGGTAAATTGAGTCATCAAAACCCAGACCACCCACTGCACTGGTAAAGTTGGTCGATTGGGAAGGCTTGTTTACTTAGTTTGTGTGCCAATATATTGGCCGAGGTTTTGGGGAAAATTAGACATTCTAACATCCACTTTTGAGCAACTTTTTCCAGGCCGCTAAAATTTGCTTCCATTACATCGCGGCCACATAGGACCTTATTCTGGTTTACTCACAAGGCTGCAAATTTTGCAGCCTTGCGAGTCCATCAGACTCTGCCCGCTGCATGCAGTGCCAGCCACCCCCCCTCGCTCGCATGACCCCCCGCATAGCTGCTAATGGATGATTTACATAGTGATCTGTTCATAGGCGGGGAGAAATCATTCAAAGGTCGCAGAACGTCAAATGATTTCTCCAGTGCTCGCAGTTCAGAGACACCTATATAGTGACTCTAAACTGCGGGCTGTCAGCTGCCCGTCTCCCTCATGCCCATTAGCCTGAGAATGGCCATGAAACTCTGGGTGTACCCATATGCTAATAGGGCTGCCCGATGCCCCCCCGTCCTTCTCTGCCCCCGCTCACCGTGAAGGGTGCGTGCACCCCATGAACCGAATGTTCACGGTGGGTGCACACACTCTGCATCTGTACATGTGAAGAAACGCACCTGTGCAAGCGCAGACACACAAATGCGAATGCACTGAGGACCGAACGGATCAGAATAAGTCCATATTCTTTTCTATTATCTTTACAATACCTATGACTGTATGGCGATAATGAAAAAATTATAGCTTGTGATGTATTGGCATATTAAATGTAGTTTCTTGTATTTACTGCCAACTATTTTTATGAGAATTTTAAAATGTTGATTTAATGTTGTGATAAGTCTGTATGGGGACACTAAAAGAGAAACCATTAAATGTCAGAACAGCTGGCAAAGGTCAAAGTACACTGAAATATACATGGGAGAACCACCATACAATCATCTGTGCTAACACTTATGGCAGTTGTTTTTCAGTAGCTAGTAGATATTTTATTACATTTTCACATACAATAGACACATTGAAATATGATAAGTTAACAAACAAAGGGGAATATAATGTAATGTAGAGTAAAATTGGACCTTGAACGCTGACCAAAACAAAAGAGTACTATCAGTGAATCATGTTCGCAATGTTATCAGCAGAAAATGGACAAGTGGAATAGCCTCCCATCAGAGCTGGTAGAGGCTAAGACAGTAGAACAATTTATACATGGGATAGACATACAATAAGGATATCCTTACAAAGAAATAAGGATCAAATAGGGGTTAAGGGTAACAACATGGATAAAAAAGGGACAGACTAGATGGGCCAAATGATCTTATCTGCCGCCAAATTCTATCTTTCTAAAGAAATGGTAGAAGAGAGATGCTGAAAGTTAAGCCATCGTATGTAGCAACTGGAGAGTGTTGGTCATAATAGAAGGATTCAAATAGTGAATTGGAGGAGGGAGCATGGAATGAAAGAACCAAAGAAGAGGGAGTACCAAACTTTTTATGAAAGAGAAAAAGAAGAACACAAAGAGCACTGTAAAGGAGGAAGAAGGCTCATAGTTGCAAAAGCCCAGTCACATGATAAATTTAGGAAACCTTAAGAAGCTGCATAGGGCATTGTGATCTTGTATGGTGGCCACTGAATAGGGGAAATCCTGGTGGTTGGAGAGTTTGTGGTGGAAAAACTGGAAAGCAATGGGAGCATGTGAGAAAAAAATCTGGTGGCAAAGGGTTGACATACGAAAACAAATCTGTAGGGTAGCAGGGCAAACAAGAAGAACAGTAGAGGGCATATGAGAAAAGCTATTAGCCAGGTTAAACAGTTGAAAAGTTGGTGGTTAGATTGGCACGTGAGGGAAAATAACAGGACAAATAAGTTTATAAAGGCAAAGCTTGTGGGTATGGAGTTTTGTAAGAGACAGCTGGTGTGTATGATGTTATGTGAAAGAAAAGCTTGTAGAAAGGTTGGAACGTGAGGGAAAATTTTGTGGGTACAGGGGCACATGAGGAAAAAAAATGGTGGGAAGATTGGAATATGGGGTGCATATTGTCGAAAAGTACATGTGAAGGAAAGTAAATCACAAATCATTATAAACTATTGTTTTTTCTTACAAGTTTTTTTCTATTTAACATTTGGATTTAAACCCCTAGAAATCCTGTGATTTACAAAATCCAGACAGCAGCCTACCCAACCACCCAGCCTGTAGAAAGCAAAATTTATTATGTGTCATTTATGAAACCCAAGTGGACATTGGATTTGGATGTGGGTACATGAGTGATGTGGTTGCACTAAATTTTTTTTTTTTAGAATTTATGTTTAAATAATAATTAATAAAGGTCTTAAAAAATAAAAAAATTAAAATAAAGACTCAATTAAAAAAAAAAAATTATAATAAAGGTGATATTTTAATATATACTATATCACATTTTGTGCCACAAATTAGAATATATAGATTTTCTTTTCTTGTACCTGTTTGGGAAAAAGAAAGTTAATTAATATTTTTTTTTGCTGTATATAATGTAAAATAATACAAGATAAAGATGACCATCTTTTGAGTGCCATAGTCTTGTTATTTTTATTTGTTATATGACAGACAATCACAAAAAGATGAATGTTTCCTTTTACTTACTTTTGCTGAAATAACGAATGAGAAATTGTCCTTCTGAAATCAGAAGACACATGTGAAATATAAGCTTATTAAATATAGAAGACAAATTGGTACTTGTGTAGTTTCACGGCGCCAGCATGGCGCCGTGCGTCTGAGTCCCCTTGCGGGGCTCGCTTCGCTCTCTAACGCTGCAGGCTTGGTGGCTCGCTATGCTCGCCACGCTATTTAAAATCAACTCCATGCCAACATGGATAGTGGAGGTATGAACTATCCATGTTGGCATGGAGGTAAGTTACTTTTCTGGACAAATTTCGTGGCGAGCGTTCACCCGGAAGTAGCCATGCTGGCGCCGTGAAACTACACAAGTACCGACAAATTTCCAGATGCAGTAAAGTATATGACATTCTTATGTATTTAAAAGCAATAAAGCGCATAAAGTACAGTATATATTTTCAATCTTGTGACATCCCTCTAGAATATTTTCACATATGGCAAGTGATTTATATTTTTCAATTTCACACTTTCAAATCCAGCATATTTACAGACATTGTACTAAGCCAGTGGTTCATATGTCATCTATACGGGCGTCACGGACGGTGATTTTGTCTGCGGTCCCGGCTCCCCTCCTGCCCTGGCTTCTGATGGTATGAAAATGGACCATCACAAAATGTCCGCTCCCATACAGCAGACAGTTTTAGAGAACTGTCTGCTGTATGGGGGCGGACATTTTATGATGGTCCATTTTCATTTCAGCACTGCAGAAGCCAGGGCAGAAGGGGAGCCGGGACCGCTGCACAGACAGGTAAATCTGCGGGTCCCAGTCGCAGCACAGCGACATTACAATAGCCCTGCAGACCCCCTGCGCCTGCACATAGCCATAATTAACTTGAAATGGACCTGGACCACCAACTCCAGGCACCCTTGCATGGGTCCCAAGGCACCCCAGGGTACCATGGCACACAATTTGGTAACCACTGTACTAAGCTTTATTTGCAACTTATTCCCGACAAATGGAAATTGTAAAGGAAGTTTGCAGATAATATTAATTCAAATAACTATCTTAATCTCCTCCCACACCAAAAAATCTATGAGGCCAAAATCTGAATGCTCTTATATCTGCCAATATAAATACATTTCTGTCAAATATACAGTATGTGTGATCTCTTTAAAATATCACTCATTTCATCATATTACTCTACTTTTTATATAACTAAATCTAGGATTCAGACAAGGAATCTGTCTCATTTTTTTTAAAATCAGATATTACAAGATAATAATTACTCCCAAACACATGATTCTGGCGTATTACTGCAGATGTAAAACCGATTAATGTCTCCAACATAAAAACAGAAGAGTCCCTTGGCAGCTGATGCCTTGAATGCTCATACATCTTCCTCTTGGTATATTACATTAGGGCATTAAATGTATTTAGCTTGTGCAGCAAATCTGGGCAAATTATTTGATAAAGTCTACTTAAAAAATCTTTAGATTGCTGGATAAAGAGAAACAAACCAATCTCTGTATGTCCACATGTCACATGAAGCTTGAGTTCAGAAGCGAACATGTAATGCCTGGACCTAGAATGGTGATTTATTGAATAAAGGGCCCCATACATCAGCAATCACAATTTATGGATTTTCAGATATTGGGATATTTTGGCCAGATAAATGGATTTTCAGATCTATCCGACTTTGCCCACACATTACAGTTTTTTTCAGTGATCGGCAGATTTTTCCATCTAAAGATTGCATCTTCATATCTGGAAATTGCCCCAATCGATTGTCATTTCAGCTGTTCTTAATGTAAATAGATGAAGAAGACGAATTGGGAATGCCCACACATCTAAAAAAGATCTGCAGATAATACCAGATTATTAAGCATGTTTAAAAACCTGATTAAGCAATCGATTGGCGATTTTGATTGGGATTGCCAAAAGGGGGAGCCCACACATCTAAAATTAATTGTGGCAATCGTCTTCATATCTAAAATTGTCACAATTAATTGCTGATGTATGGGGCCCTTAAGTAACGATTATTTAGGGTCAATAGAAACAATTCTAATGACGCATGATTTGGGGCAATATTAAGTCATCATACCTATTTACACTGCCCCTGAACATGGGTCCCACCCAGCTAATTTCCCGTGAAAAAATGTCAAGGGCACATTTACACTGACAACACATTTGTTGGCAAGCTGCTCAATCAGAGGTGATGTCACTTAGGTGCCAAAAGGGAGGGGTAGTTCTGGTTAGGAAAAAAAACCTTTACACTGAGCCTTGACCCAGGAAATTTGTTTGAAATGTAATTGTCCAATAACAGTAATGTATTAGAAACAAAGATACTTTATTACATTGTACTGTATATTTTACTGCAGTGGCTGAGTATACAGCTACTACCATCAATGACTCTCTGCTACAAAGTTGTAACAATGAGTATAGTATATGTGGGTGTCAATTTTGAGGCAAATGAAGAACACAGGAGCAGATTTATTAAGCTTGGAGAAGAGATAAACTGGAGATAAAGCGGAGAAAAGGTAAAAGGAGATAAAGCACCAGCCAATCAACTCCCAACTGTCTTTTTCAAACACAGCTGATTGGCTGGTGCTTTATCTCCTTTTACCTTTTCTCTGCTTTATCTCCAGTTTATCTCTTCTCCAAGCTTAATAAATCTGCCCCACAATCCCTTACAGTACATATCCATGTATACTCCTATTCACAGAAAATGATGTCATATGATCAAGTACAAGGTGCGCACACACACTATGTAATTAATGCTATCTACTACAAACTATACTAGGGATGTGCGCCAGCCATTTTTGGGGTTTCGGGTCTGGGTGTGTTTTGTCAAAACCACCCTGCCCGGTTTTGGGGTCTGGATTTTTTGTATAAAAAAAAAAAAAACACTAATATTGCAGAATATTTTTTTTTTTGCTCCTACGCTATTATTAACCTCAATAACAGTAATTTCCACTAATTTCCAGTCTATTCTGAACACCTAACCCCACACAATATTGTTTTTAGGCCAAAAGGTTGCAAGGAGGTAGCTGGATGACTATGCTATGTGACACAAGTGGGCGGCACATCTAGAAGTGGCACTGCAGTGAAAGATAGAATGGCAGTTTGAAAAACTAGCCCCCAAACAGAAAAGGAAAATAAGTGGTGTAAGATGGATTTGTCCTTGGGCACTCCCATCCACCCTTATGTTGTATAGGACATGCACGCATTATACGGATTAAAATAACCCTTTTATTTTGGAGTTATTTATTAAACATGGCACAGGAGAGTGTACATAACACACACACGGCAAAGTCTGAAAAAATTATATGGATTAAATAACTGGCAGTACCACTGCACTGATACTTAACTTATAAGGCTGTTGGCTGTACCGCTAGACTTATTGGCAGTACCGAAGGACTTAACGACAGTACCACTGGACTGTCACTGGACTTTATACAGCTGTCGGCTGTACCATTGTACTTTACAGCAGTTCAACTGGACTGTAATTGGAATTATACGGACTATCTTCTGTACCACTGGACTTATCGGCAACACCAGACAGCACAGCACAGCACTACTGCATGGACTTATACAGCAGCACAGGACACCAGCACTGGCAGCAGACAGCACAGTACCACATGACTTGACTGCACAGGATACCACAGGACACCACCGCTGTGAACAGGTCGACACCCCATGCCAGCTTTCCAGAGAAACACAGAATCAGAGAGCTACAACCTCCCTCAAACCTCTACAATCCTGGAGTGAAGGTGGCGATGGGTAGCGGGGGACTTATATCGAGTTCAGATCTTGTGGAAATCTGATGCCGGGATGATGACATTTTGCCTCATTCTGTGATCAGAGATTGGCGGGAAATATTGAACAGTGCTGGCATTACAGTTCCAATCCCTACCGTTCGGTAGCTTCCAAATTTCTGAAATCCGGATGCACTCATCTCTACTCAAATATTTTGTAGGTTCTGCATTCAATGGAGGTGCGGAATGTCATCCAAGAATGGCCATATTTGATAAAAAAGCAAAGTTAAAAATTGACTTTTGGCCCTACAGTTCTTTCCTTGGATGCGGTGATATGGATCAGTTTTACTCAGCTACTCGAAATGCCTACAAATAAATGGATTCTTGCTTCATCCTACTACAAACCACCAACATTGCTATAAAATTTATCTTATTTTATTTGCATGTAAAATTTTCGCACGGGCCACCAAGTATAGTCAAAAAGTGATTAGCTACAGATTGCCCAAGTTTGGTTAAGCATTCTTAACACCATCAAGAGTTGTTATATAAAGTTTACATAAATTAAGTCAGAAAGAACCAAGGGCCTGATTCTGGTTCACTCGCAAAAGCAAATACTCTCGCTAATGGACAAAACCATGTGCACTGCCGGTGAAGCAGTCTAACATGTGCAGAGAGAGTTAGACTTGGGTGGGATTTGTACTTCTGCTATAGGGTGGGGATTTCGACTTCCCATTTGACACCTTTGTGTGCCTAGGTCTTAGTTAAGGAATATCATGTTCTACAGTATGTTTTCATCTCTGATACTTGTTCATGCACCAGAAAGTGATATATATATATATATATATATATATATATATATATATATATATATGGGTTGGGATCATTTGGTCTACAGCATGATGGTCGACAGTCATTAGGTCAACACCATGGGTCTAGGTCAACATGGGAAAAGGTTGACATGGTTCTAGGTCGAAAGGTCATTAGTTCGACAGGTCGTTAGTTCGACAGGCCGTTGGTTGGACAATGTCTAAGTCAACAGTCAAAAGGTCAACCTATAAACATGTCGACCTAGACCCATATCGACCTTTTCCCATGTTGACCTAATGGTGTCGACCTAATGACTGTCGACCATCATGCTGTAGACCAAATGACCGCATCCCATAAATATAGTTCTGCAATATCTAATGTATGTCTGCAGTATTGCATCCTGTGTATTGTGTCTGTAGGAAATAAAAAAGTGCTTTTTTAATGGAACCATACTGTGTTATGGTGTTCTCTATCTTATCAGTATATCTCCATGTGTAGAGATTGTATCATTGTAATGATTGATGGTTCACTCTGCTACCTCGTGAAGCTGTGGGCTGTGGCTTCGATTCTGACCTTGGCAAAATCTGTGGAGAGTTGTCTCTGTGTATACTGTATATATGTATGGGTTTATTGCATAGGGGTCAGGTCACTATTAGAGTCTGTTGTGCATGATTCAGTTGTCTCTGAAAAGTGCCGCTTAATATTGATGGTGACGTGCGAATAAATAAATAATTAAATAAATAAATAACAATCTGACGTGACTACAGAACTATGAAGACATTTATCAAATCTTGAACAAGATAGATAAATTACCCACCAATCAGCATCTTTCTCTGTCATTTTACATACTGTATTTGAAAATGACGTTTTACATTATACATTATATATATACACATCTACACTTTTACTTCAGTAAATTAATATCTGTCTTTCAATTGACAGCAGAAATGTCCAGATTGCATGTCACACTTATAAATATGTAGAGTATATTACTTATGTCTGTGATGTAGGGTACACACCAGGACGACCCGCTCATGATGCACATCGTCATGAGCGGGTCGTCAGTGGCTCGTCCGACCCGCTCACGGTGACGCGGGGGGGCACGACTCGCTCACGATGTGCACCGTGAGCGGGTCCGATCTGATGGCGACCCGCACCCAGCTGTATGGTCGTCATTGAGATCCTACCTGCAGCAGGTAGGATCTCAATAACGACCGACCGACCCGCGGGACCGCGCGTCGGATCGGTATCGGTCCACACCAGGACAGAAAAGGGCCCAATCAGCACACAATCTACATCCAATTGGTCGGAATTGGATCTAGATTGAGGGGATCGGGCCCTAGTCGTCCTGGTGTGTACCCAGCATTACACTAAACAATCCTTCTCCCCCTTCTCCCCCTTCTTCATCCTCCTCCTCCTCTTCCTCCTTCTTCCAGTATGCACAAATTGTGGCCCCCCAAAAAATTGTAACACCTAAAGAATCTTTTATAAACAGATTAACAGACATTTTACTTTCTCATGAGCCCTGATTCAGACCTGTTCATTAGGCTGTGTATGTTCGCAGTCTAGCAAATATGCAGATGCCACCCTCCCGAAGGCCTACCCCCCCCCCCCCCCCCCCCACGCGAGTGGATGTATATGCCTACGCAACCATTCGCATGTGAACGCATGGGAGAAAAATCATTCCATGGTCGCCGACCATGATATTATTTATTTTTACCATCAAAGTCTAAACTGACTTTTATACTGGCCGGAGATGGCCGCCGACGTCATGTGACGTCAGCTATACACCCCCAAGTAGGCATTGACAGCATTTCTACAAAATGCTGGGTGTTCCCGTGCTTCCGCCCCCTGCCCTCCTATAGTGGAATGCACCGGCAAGTGTGAAACTCAAAGGCGTTTCCTCAGGGCATTTGCACATGCGCATATTTGTGCAGACGTCTACCATCGGCCGGGGGACCAAATTTGGGTCTGAATCACCCCATATGATCTAAACATTTGTGTTCCTCTAAGCCATGGGTCCTCAAACTGCGGCCCTCCAGATGTTGTGAAACTACAAATCCCAGCATGGCTTGCCACGGTTTTGCTATAAGGGAGTGTTAAAACTGTGGCAAGGCATGCTGGGATTTGTAGTTTCACAACATCTGGAGGGCCGCAGTTTGAGGACCCATGCTCTAAGCCCATAGGGCCAGATTCTCTAAGCTTCAAAAGTGATAAATTGGAGAGTGATTAACAGCCAGCCAATCAGCTCCTGCCTGACATTTTTCAAACACAGTCTGTGACATGGCAGGTAAGAGCTGATTGGCTGGCTGTTTATCACTCTCCAATTTATCACTTTTGAAGCTTAGAGAATCTGGCCCATAATATTGTTATGTCTTTAGTATATTGTTACGTTACTAATTCTCAAAATCCAACACCGCTTTCACAGAAGTTGGATCAAATAGCACTGCTCTTGGTATTGATTTCCAGTTCACCTTGAAATCTGTTTTTAATGTTTGCTTGCTGGTCTGAGAAAGGTTACCGAAATGTCAACTTCATAATGTATATCCAAAGGGATATATCTGTGTGTGTAAGAGTATTGCTGTTCTTCATTCAGTTTTGCGCTGTACATATATTTGGTGCCCCGCATCAGTGCCATAGCATTGATGCTCATGTCTTCTTTGCCCTACAAGGCAGTGTGTTTTAAGCACAGTGCAGAACAAGTAAATAGCAGATGGCCGCTTATACTGTGCCATACTCAAACCAATGGGGCAGATGTATTAATCCTTAAAAAGAGATAAATACGAGCAGGGGCGCCAATTTACGATTTTTCCGGTGGGTGCTCCCACAGACTATCACCCCCCCAGACCCCCCCCCCAACACAGACTATCACCACAACCTCCATCCCCCCCTCCCCCGGGACTCACCATCAGGGGGATCCTGGCAGCGGCATCACCAAAGCGGGGTCCCAGCAGCGGATATGCCTTCAGCAGCAGGGTCCCTTCGGAAGATAACGCTACTAGTTCCCATCCGCCGCATGGACCCCACTGCTGACAGCATATCCGCTGCTGGGACACCGCTGCCGTGGCCCGTGGGTGCTCCTCACATTTCGTGGGTGCTCGGGCTCCGGAGCACCCATGGTTTCAGCGCCTATGAATACGAGGGTGATAGAGTGATAAATGTCCAACCAATCAGCTCCTAACTATCATGTTAAAGGCAGTAGTGGCTACTGTTTCCATTTCTGTACCCTTGCATATCACCAGTCTGTGATTCTTATGTGTCACTAGTGTGCCAAATCTCCTGTAAAACCTGTGAGTCAAAGTAACATCAAGCCTCATTCACTATGACTACACGAGCATGCCCTTATTACATCCTGATACGGATTACAGTCTTGCTCATTCTGGGCACCAGTCACACACAATCTAAGGCAGATATTTCAGTGTTAAATATTTAATTTATTCCAAAATTAGCCTTAGAATTTTTGTACAACTAAAGTTTAAGGAGGTTAATTTCAATTCATTAAAATAATAAGTATTTCATACCAAGTATCTGAAACAATCTACATTCTTACTAGCATTACTATCTGAAATATATACAAAGGCAGACAAATGTAGTGCTCCGAAAGCAAATGCACAGATCTGTCATTTACATTTGATATGTGCCTGTCCTTCCATTAAAAGCTTGATAGGCATATTGAATAACCTACAGTATTCACGACCTCTTAATTAGTAGATCAAAATGTCATAATCATTATAGATTTACTCATCCCTAGATGCAGGTAATGGGCCCCATACATCAGCAATCACAATTTATGGATTTCCAGATCCAGGGATTTTTTGGCCAGATAAATGGATTTTACAATCTATCTGACTTTGCCCACACATTACAGATTTATTTCAGTGATCAGCAGATTTTTCCATCTAAAGATTGCATCTTCATATCTGGAAATTGCCCAATCGATTGTCATTTCAGCTGTTCATAATGTAAATAGATGAAGAAGACGAATTGGGAATGCCCACACATATACAAAAGATCTGCAGATAATACCAGATTATTAAACATGTTTAAAAACCTGATTAAGCAATCGATTGGCGATTTTGATTGGGATTGCCAAAAGGGGGAGCCCACACATCTAAAATTAACTGTGGCAATCATCTCCATATCTGAAAATTGTCACAATTAATTGCTGATGTATTGGGCCCTTTATGGAATGTTCACAAAACACTTTAACAAAGAATAAATGAGTCTTCCTGATCTATTGTAATGAGATACATTTATTCTAAAGAGTTAGGAAATATAATGAACTGTAGCACATTTAATGACTACTGTAGTTGAGTGTAAACAATGAATGGGCCGGCGATAAGGTCCTCAATGTTTTCTTAGCATTCGGCAAGAAGAAAGCTTTTAACATTCCTTTGACAGAAGAGTATCTCATCTCATTCTTGTAGTTGGGTGACTTTTTGTAACACTTCAAAAAGAATACAACAGAACACATACAATGTAGCATAAGCAACTGGTACTTTAAAAATTATGCTTTAAATATCACAGTCAGAAACAGTACATAGTTGCATTTTGACTTATTTATTTTAAAACTGAGATAGTACACATGGGGGAAAATTTGCTAAGATTGAATGGAATTGGTAGTATGGATTGTGTAATGGTTAGCATTACTGCCTCACAGCACTGAGGTCATGGGTACGATTCCCACCATGGCCCTAACTGTGCGGAGTTTGTATATTCTCCCCGTACTTGTGTGGGTTTCCTCCGGGTACTCCGGTTTCCTCCCACAATCCAAAAATATACTGGTAGCCTAATTGGCTCCTAACAAATTAACCCTACAATGTCTGTGTGCCTGTGTGTGTGTACATGGGGTAGGTAATATACAGATGGAGCCGGGCTCCCTCTTGCTGGCGAATCAATCTGACTGAGACGCGTGTGCGTCTCACGCGCATCTCAGTTCCATGCGGCGGGGCGGCGGGACCCTGTCTGTCTCCGCTTCAGGGAGACGGACAGGGTTGGGGGGTGCAGGGAGGCGGTGGGGACCCCGGGTGACCGCCGACAAGCCGGCGGGGACCCGGGGGAACCGTGCGAAAGGGGACGTGCGCGCATCTCGTGTGCGTGTGTCCCCTTTCGCAGATACAGATGGCGGGTGGCGGGGGATGGCGGCTGGCATCGCCATCGCCATCCCCTGCAAAGTCAAGCCCGGCTCCATCTGTAGATTGTAAGCTCCACTGGGGCAGGGACTGATGTGAATGTTCCACTATTCTCTGTAAAGCGCTGCAGAATATGTGTGCGCTATATAAGAAACTGTTAAATAAATAAATAGAATTGAATTGAAATCGTACCCATTCATTGTGATATTGGTACCTATTTGGCTGTACAAATGAATACACCATTGATAGAACTCGGCCATATATGGCTGTAGAGTTCTATCTGATTGGCTTATATACAATCATTTGTACTGCTGAATTCGGCTACAAATTCAGCAATAAATATGACTGGAATATAGACCTCTGAGCCCTGCCCTGATTGGCTGAGGGAAGACATTCTTGGGAAGGGGCTACAGGTGTCACAGTTGCGACTCCTCAGTCTGATGTAGCTGGGTATTCTTTTTTTTCTTTTGATCCCTGGATGCTACAAAGATGAAGAGGACGCGGTTTTCGCCAGATGGAATGGTGAGTATGGTTTTTTTTACAGGTACTGATGTGGATGCTACTGGACAAGAGGACGGGCCTACATTGGATCTTATAGGTGAGTATGTATGAATGTATTTAGTATGTATTAAACTTTTATTTTTACTGGTGTGTGTATATGTTCTTGGGGTTTTTGTTCTGTAGTAGGACTACAAGTCCAATTACAGATGATCCCTTCATACCCGTTTGTACATGGGATCTGCCATAATCGGCCTTCTTAGTAAATTTCCACCATGGCATGTGTATGGAATTTAGGGTCATGTTTTAAATTAATTTGGTAAAATACATATTTAGTACCGTCCACTTTTGGCCATTAAAAGAGATTTTAGATGTGGTTGTATTATTATTATTATTATTATTATTATTATTATTATTATTATTTACCAGTTATTTATATAGCGCACACATATTCTGCAGCACTTTACAGAGAATATTTGAGCATTCACATCAGTCCCTGCCCCAGTGGAGCTTACACTCTATATTCCCTACCACATGTACACGGGAAGCGGTCATCTATTAGAATGAACTTAGGTCTACAGTCATTAGGTCGACCCCACTAGGTCGACTGGCAGGAAGGTCGACCTGACTTAAGGTCGACATGGGCCAAGGTCGACATGACTTAAGGTCGAATTTGCATAAAGGTCGACATGAGGAAGGTCGACTGGTCATAAGGTCGACATGGGTTTTTCACTGTTTTTTGAGCCGACATGTGCCGACAGGCGGTATTTCATGCCCTACCATCCACTAGGGCGTGGCGGGAGAATAAAATAGTGTGCCGAGCGCAGCGAGGCACCGTGCCCGAAGCATTGCGAGCGAAGCGAGCGATGTGAGGGTCCGATCCTCATTGCCAACTGTGTCCATGTCGACTGTGTCGACATTCGGATAAAAAAACAGTGAAAAACACAGGTCGACTTTATGACCAGTCGACCTTCCTCATGTCGACCTTTATGCAAATTCGACCTTAAGTCATGTCGACCTTGGCCCATGTCGACCTTAAGTCAGGTCGACCTTCCTGCCAGTCGACCTAGTGGGGTCGACCTAATGACTGTAGACCTAAGTTCATTCTGACAGATGTCCCGATTCCAAATATAATACTGTGCCACATTCATTCTAGGATTAACTTTGCTTGCTGCACTGGCACAGTATAATATTTATTCTGCTTTAACGCCATAGTAGATGGTAGAGTATGAAATACCACCTGTTTAGGAAATAAATGTGAAAAATACACGATGACCTTTTGACTGTTGACCTTCCCATTGTCAACCTAATGCTTGTGTCGACCTTCCAACCATGTCAACTTTAGCCATGTCGGCATATTTAATCTGTCGACCTAAGCCCTGTTGACCATTAATGGTTGACCTAATGTATGTCAACCCTTATAGTGTCGACCTAGCAACCATATGCCCTTTACACCTATCCTCAAATAATAACATTGTTTAGTGTGCCACTGTTAGGTAAGCCTGTACTGCAGGAGAAGTAACTAGAGCCTCTCAATGGAGGCTATTCTGCCTATAGCAATGACACATTGGCCCTTATTCTAATCGGATCGGTACGGCCCGCGTGCGGCCGTACCGCCGATGTTTTTACTCTGCACATGCGCAGAGGTCAATCTGCGCATGTGCAGCCCCCTTCGCCGCAGACGTATTTCGTCCGCCGCAAAGGGGGCGTATAGGGGCGTGAGAGGCATCATGCCCTCATTTCCCTATGTGTACGCCCCGCGTTTCATGGGCGTTCCCATGCAAACGCGGGGCGTATGCATGGTAATGAGGCCATGACGCAACTCATGGGGGCGGAAAGCTGACGTCGCCGGATGTCAGCTTTCAGCCCCCATACAAGCTACCACACGGACGATTGTTCGTGTGGTCTCAGCTTGCGGGAGCTGCCGCGGCGTGCGGACCTGCCTTCGATGGTCGACGACCATCGAATGCAGGGGGCAGCTCCCCCACCATTTTTATGCGGATCGCCAGCCGTCCGTGTACGGACGGCCGTGGCGATCCGTAGGGTGGGCAGGGATTGGTTTGTGCGGCCGGAGCCCCGTGTGCGGCTCTGGCCGCACCAACCAGAATAAGGGCCATTGTTCCCTTAGTGTAAGCAGGCACACCGGTACTTAGGATACCCCTAGGTCTTATTGCCTATAGGCATAAGATACTTATACATCAGACAGATAACTGCTAGGTGGTGTTAGATGGCAGGAAAATACCACAAAACAGCTGCTGAAGGTGCTGTAAACTAGTCACCAGGATTACCCTCAAGGTGATAAATAGGGTATACTCCATAAGGGCTAAGCACATTAATGAAATCACAGTCAATGGCCTATACAGATATCACAGGACACAGCAAGGCAACTGGAATAGATGATTAATAAACCAGGGCTTAGCTTAACTGGCCCCAGGACAGACACAGATGACACAGACACAAGTGATTAGGACAAAACATAGGCTGGAACTATGAATCTTTCCACCAGGTGTTTTGAGAATCTCATTTAACAGGAATCCACCGGACATTCCTAAAGATGGTAACAGGATCCTCAGCACAAGGTTTTTCCAGAATCGTTCCAAATGGAATCTTTCCCAAAAGAAGCGGCAGATATGAATCTTTCTACTAGAGAATAAAAGGGATCTTCTGGACCAGAATCCATTGGTCCTTTCTGGAGCTGTTAATACTACAGAATCCTCCAGCAGATTAGGCAGGCACAGACCTTCCCAAAGTTTGCCTAGTAGAATCTCTCATACAAGCACAAAAACCAACTTAAATCTTTCTTCCAAGATTAGCTTTGGAATCTTCCCTGATTTAATCGGCATAGGACCTTCTTGGAGCTATACATGGCAAACTTTTCCTAGAGGATGTTAGCTGGGCCATTTCAAAGTTCTTAGAGTCTTTCCAGTAGTTTCACAGGTCGAATGACACAACCTACATGAAGCTATCACCAAAAATGAGCAAACATAAATCCTATTTATAAGGTGCTGATTAGCCAGCCCAGTGCTGCAACCTTTATCACTCCAGGACTGATCAGTAGCCTGAAGCAGCCAACCAATGGCACACTGTTCCTGCCACTAAGCTATGGCAGTGGCAGTGGTTTGTAACAGCCACAGACTTTGCTACTCAGTCTTGCCAAAATTCTAATAACAAACACCTAGAACGCTAAAAATTGCTGCTCATGTAGGAGCTCAAAGACAAACTTGAACTGTAGAGATCAATGTAAAAATTACAGATTGGAAATAATTGCTCTCCAGATGGGCTGTGCTGTTATTTGCTAACCTTAAGTACTGTAAGTAATAGTCATTTTTTAGAATATGTTGTTTCAAAATGAATATGGATACTTAACCTTAGAGGTCACCCCATCCACCAGAGGACTGTTCAGTACCTTTTTAATTTGTCTTTGAATTTCAATAGCCAATCTCTAATCACAATAGTATAGAAATTGGCATTGTGTATTTGTGAAAGAGATTACCTGATGCAATTGACATCTGGACATTTTAGCCTTTTATTGAGTAGACAATGTGCAATCTTCTTGCATTATTCATGGTGTATCATAGCGATTGTGTGTGATTTCTTATTAAAACTTTGACTGTAGTCTTTCAACGGATACGCCCTTATGTACAGATGGAGCGGGACTTATCTATCCAGGGGATGGCGATGGCGACTCCAGCTGCCATCCCCTGCCCCGCGCCATCTGTATGCCGGAAGGGGACGTGCGCGCATGAGGTGCGCGCGCGTCCCCTTCTGACTGTGCTGCCGGCGGTCGCCCGGTGTCTACACAATACAGACCTGATTGGTCAGGTATGAATTCACTACCTCGGCCAATGGTGGGGGTTTGTGCATGCACAAATTTGCACATTACAACCTGTTGGACAGGGAAGGGGAGGATGCAGGGGACCGCCAAGCATAGAAATGCTGGTCATACCCCTGTGAATGCAGATATGCCTATGCATCCTCAGTGGGAGTGGCTGATGTCACATGACATCGGCACCGGTCGCATTTTGACAGGAGGCGGCCATCTGTAAAGTAAGTATAGACTTACTCACCTGGCCACTGGCTGGCGTCAGGAGCCCTGAGCCTCTGATCAGGGCTTCATACTTTTGATGGGGCTGGAGGAGCTTATTCATTGCCCACTGGAATGTGGCTGGGGCCCAGTGTAGACCAAATGGCAAGACTCTATAGTGAAACAAGCCATTTTTGCCTTGGCAGCCTTGGTGCGGGGAATCTGCCAATAGACTATGGTAAGATCAAGAGTGGTCAAGTATTGGCTTTGGGCCAATTTCTTGATCATCTCACCAATGCAATAGGCATCAAATTTAGATACCTGGTTCAACCTGCAAAAGTCATCGCAGAAACGCAGTGCCCCAGACGGCTTGGGAACAAGCACTATGATGTTATTCAACCTGTTGTGCACTCTTTAATAACCCCCAGGTTTAACACATCTACCATTTCCTCATGTACTGTGTCCCTCTTTGCCTCAGGTATCTGCTACGACTGTAGATTGACCACTACCCCTGGAGGAGTAACGATGTCATGCTCGATGATCTTAGTTCTCCCTGGATTAAAAGACATCTAAGTTTCTACTGACCATGTCTTGAGCTTGATGCATCTTGACCTCGTCGAGGTATCTCTCAATTGGGACCCCACAAGCTGAGATCTTGACCTCTCTTGCAGTTACTGACTCTGAGCTTTCCTTCCAAGGCTTTAGAAGATTTATTATAGATTTAGGATAGATATGTGTGGACTTCCTGGTTGGCTCACATGATAAGTCACTGGTCCCACAGCCATTTTTCCATTTTCCCAGTTGGCTCACATAATAAGTCACTGGTCCCACAGACTCGAGCCCTTGCCAATGGGCACACAGCTTGCCCTCTACTGTTGGTACCAGGACTAAGACCTTGTCCCCAGTGTTAAAGCTCTGTTTCCCAGTCGAGACATCATGATGACATTTCTGTCTAGACTAAGCCTGAATCATATGGTCCCTAACAAATGGAGCTATCTGTTGTTCCCATCCTCCTTTAGGAAGTCCAGGATTCCCAGGGGCTGTCTGCTGTCCACCAACTCAAAGGGGCTGAAGCCTGCAGAGGAATGGGGAATCTCTTGGATGGAAAACATCATAAAATGTAGAAGCTTGTACCAATCCCTTTTGTCCTGGGTGACTGCCCTCCTGAGCAGCTGCTTGAGTGTGCGGTTAAAATGCTTTACCAAGCCAATCCTTCTGCGGATGATACACTGAGGTGCAAATCTTTTTAACCCCCAGCATCCGGTAATAGTTGCTTATCAGCCAGGACATAAAGGGAGTTCTCTGATCAGTGAGGACCTTCTTGGGTGTGCCCAGATGGGAGAAGATCAGCAATAGTTCTTTAGCAATGGTTGCTGTCTTCATATTTCATAGAGGGATGGCTTCAGGGTATCAGGTGGCATAATCAAGGAGGACTAGGATATACTGATGTCCCCTTGATGATTTTTTCACTGGCCCCACAATATCCATCCCAATCCTTCCAAAGGGAACTAAGATTACCGGAAGAGGGATAAGGGGTGCTCTGTACTGGGGCTTTGGTGCAGTACACTGGCACATGGGACTCTCCTGACAGTATTTTGCTACCGAAGCCTTGATTCCAGGCCAGAAAAACTTCTGTTGTACCCTCTGAAGAGTTTTCTCCTTCCCCAAATGTCCTCCCTACAACTGTGAATGGGCAGCTTTCAGGAACAGAGGCTGATGGAACTAAAAGCTGCTCAACTTTCTTACCCCCTTTGTATCACCATTTGCTCCCTCTGGGTAAGGCCGAATACATTTTGCCATTGTACAGTAGCTACAAATGTTCTGAAAAGTATTCACAAGGTTTGGGTCTTCCCACTGGTTTTGTCCAAAATCCTGAAGCGACACTTGTCTTGTCCAATATCCTGAAGCTTTTCTGGCATAGATGTACAGACTCCACACAGACATATCGCTCCTGAAGAATTACTCAACCTTTGAGCCACTGAGCTAAAAGAGAAAGGCAGCTCCTTGAGTTGAACAGTTCCGCCAGGCCAGGGAAATCCTGCCCCAGGATCAAAGGGTAGGGCGAGTACGGGGCGACAGCCGCTACCAGCTGGATTGTGCGGCCCTGATGTTGCACAGCAAACCACACTCTGGGTACTTGTGGGTGGCACCATGGACACAGAGCTTCTCAACGACAGGTAAGCCCTGGTCAATGCCTTCAGGGACCGTCTCTGCATAGATAATTGATAAGTCATTCCTGGTATCAACCAGCAATTTATTTGGCCTCAAAGGTCCCCGGTTAGGCTTCTACATTGTCTGAGGGACACATCTTTTGCAATGGCCTAGGCTCCTGGTGATGCTGTCACAGGAGACCCACTTCATCATGAATGAGGTGCAGGGTTTCCTGATGAACCTGTACTTGTGTTTCGAGAAGCTACATCTGAGGTTGCAGTCACATTAGTTAAGGTCCTTAACAATTCCTCCATGGCGGATGGAACGGATGCCTGATATATGAATCTTTCATCCCTAACATACACCACCAAACCACAATTAAATCAACAAAAAAACCCCACCCTTTTAAAAAAAAAATACAACTGACACACACACCCTGGTTGGTTACTAAAGGTTACTAACCTGACCAGAGGTAGTTTTCAGAGTCTGTGGAGACTGTCACGGCTCTGGTGGCTCCTGCAGCTGCTTGGTTCCCGATGTCTTGGTGCATCCAGCAGAAGGCCCCATGTTAGGTGCCACTTTGTAACAAACGACCTTCCACCAGACACTGACACCGTTGTATATAAAAGAAGTCCATTTACTTCCACAGCAATTCAAACAGGTCTTTTACACTGCACGTTTAAAACCAGGCACCAGTCCACAACAGCATACACAATTACAGGCTCCCTGTCTCTAACACACTGACCCACCACCCTGTATCACCTGGCCAATTGCTGGCCACCGAGCCTGCACTTGTGGAGCATGTACAAATTAAAAGCTAATGCTTCTCCTTGCCTCTTTGGGGGGAATTCAAGTGTTTTTCGCACCACATTCCTCTCGTGTTTAATCATTTTGGTGAGTTGGGAAAAAGTTAATCATAAATACGTGAACACTGTGGATCATTTGTCTTAAAAAAAGCAGACTCTGAATAACGTTATAAAGATACATGAATGATCACACTACAAAACTGCTCTCTTTGCTAGAGAAATTCTAATCGGCATATAATCTTATAGAAGTCACTTAACAAGCATTTATAATATGAGACTCCTATAAAGTTAATAGTCATTAATCAGATGCTCAGCAATTACACATTCATCTTCAGATAATAAAAACATAATTCTAAGAGCTTAATTTTGAATTCTAATGATTCTCTAAAAGCATTAAATACCACTCTATCCTCATTACCCAGCCATATGAGCAACTATAGAAGGCAATTGCTCTCCTCTGATGGTGAAGCATGAGCTCATCTATACCAGCTAGTGCTTATCCCACCGTATCGTCTTCGCAGCCTACAGTACATGTAATTTCTTTGAAAGGGCCTCATCCATCAGTAGTGAGGATTCAAATAATTTTACGAGCAGGTTGTTGAAACTATCAGTTTGACAATAAAAGATAGTTCTCAGTACCCTTCCATTGTCATCAAGTGTTCATTTTGATTGAGACAATGGGCCAAATTCATGTTTGGAAGCAAACGATTGCATAGGGAGAGGTACGGTATCAGCAGTAGAAAGAAAGAAGTAATAGTGGGGCAGATGTATTAACCAGCGTTAAGTGCAAAAATGCACTTAACACTGGTTAACTGGGGGGGATTACGTCTATCCTAATGTATTACTAGCGCACCTAACGTGCGCTAGTGACAGCCCGCCGAGTTACGCTCGGCGGGGCTGTCCCTGCAATCCCCCCCAGGGATTAACGGCCGGGGCGATGTATTAACAGCCTTGAAGGTGTTAATTCGCCCCTGCCGCTTCGCCAGCTCAGGGCTAGCGTTGTCCTATCCCCCACTATGGGGACAACGCTAGCCCTGCGTCTGGCTTGGGCTGCGCTGGAGATCTCGCGGTTTTTGCGAGATCTCGCGCATGCCCAGTAAGCCGGGCAGGGGGGGCGACGGCGAGTGCGCATGTGCGGGGCGGCGAGGGAGCCGATAAGGAGAGCCGTTAACGCTGGGCATAACGGCTCTCCTTATCGGCTTGGGGGATGTTAGTACATCTCCCCATAACGTGTGCCCACTTCTCCTCGTTATGCAGGAGAAGCGGGACGTTATGTCAGAAGCGCAAAGTGGGGGGGTTAGTACATCTGCTCCAATGCCACTGTATAGGTCATTGGTACGACCTCACCTAGAGTATTGTGTTCAGTTCTGTATAGGTCATTGGTACGGCCTCATCTAGAGTATTGTGTTCAGTTCTGTATAGGTCATTGGTACGACCTCACCTAGAGTATTGTGTTCAGTTCTGTATAGGTCATTGGTACGGCCTCACCTAGAGTATTGTGTTCAGTTCTGGAGGCCATATCTTCAGAAGGATATAAATACATTAGAGACTGTACAAAGAAGGGCAACTAAAATGGTGCATGGCCTACATCACAAAACGTACCAGGAAAGACTAAAAGATCTTAATATGTATACTTTAGAGCAGAGAAGGGAAATGGGGGACATGACTGAAACTAGAGGGAGGAAGATTCAGGGGAAATGTGAGGAAGAATTACTTCACAGAAAGAGTAGTAGATAAGTGGAATAGCCTACCATCAGAGGTGGTAGAGGCAAATACAGAAGTACAATTTAAACATGCTTGGGATAGGCATATTGATATCCTTACAAAAAATAAGGATCAAATATGGTTTGAGGTAACATGTTTAAAAAAGGGGCAGACTAGATGGGCGAAGTGGTTCTTATCTGCCGTCAAATTCTATGTTTAACTACAGTACATTTGCAAAGCAGAACATGTATAAATATATATATATATATTTTTTGCAAAGTGCACATGTAGAAGAAAGGAGCGCAGTTATTAATTTATTAAGAGTTTCTTATATAGCGCATATATATTCCGCAGCGCTTTACAGAGTATAGTTGAACATTCACATTAGTCCCTGCCCCAATGGAGCTTACAATCTATATTCCCTACCACATGTACACGCACACACATTCATTCTAGGGATAATTTTGTAGGGAGCCAATTAGCCTAGCAGTATATTTTTGGATTGTGGGAGGAAACCGGAGTACCCGGAGGAAACCCAACGCAAGTACGGGGAGAATATACAAACTCCGCACAGTTACAGCCATGGTGGGAATAGAACCCATGACCTTAGCGCTGTGAGGAAGTAATGTTAACCATTACACCATCAGTACTGCCCGCAGTTTATATGTACCACAAATTAAATAATACTAATCAAGCATAACAGTGTATGACTTGTCTACTGGCCATCGATGAACTACACACAGAGGATGTTTAATGAGCGTGTTGCAAATTGTAAAACAGGTGTGGAATTAGCAAAATATCTAAATTATATACATTATTGGGTATTTAAGTCTCACACGTCTGCAAATATACATAAACAATGATTTCTGCTGTAATAGGAATTTACCAAATATCTTTTGTAACTAATCATTACAAAGATAGTATATGTGCACTGACCTATCACATGTTTATTTCATTACTCTTGCATTCATTTTTAGTTTATGAATGCATGTTTTACTTTATATAACCCTTCCAATATTGTCAGCATGACCGTTCCGATTCTCAATATGAAAACACATTTTTACGCCTAAATCCAATATTCAACATTATTGTTGTGTAAAATCATTGCTTATTTTCATAATGTCAGAGAAAATACCTGTGGTGTTTATTTGTAATTTTTAATGTAACTGCAATAATATGTTATACCAAACAAAAGGATTTCAAGCTGTCACAATAACAAGGGTAGGAAATGATTGTAACTAAATACCTCCGAATGTGTCTGAAATGCCAGAAAAAATTATGTAAACTCACAAATTAATCACAAAAAAATTTTTTTTTTAATTAAATCAGTTAGTAATAATAATTAAACCGCCAGACCTGCATTTTTTTCTTAAACAAACAGCATAATGTCAGGAATATGGGCAGGTCTTTAGCAAGAGACCACAGGCCTTAGCAGGCTGAGCTGATTCTGTACCAAACTGCCGTCAAGATTGGTGAAAACCCTGAGCAATAGCAGTGGTCAGTGCCAGATTAAGGTCTAAATAGGCCTGGACCTAAAAATTATCAAGGGCCTATTATGCACAATAATAGGGGTTTTGTCCAGCACCTAATAATGTGGGGGGCGTGACCAGTGTTCTGGTTGGGTGATCTGCTCATGGGTGTGTCTCTAGTTGTGTAAATACTTTCAACTAATTATATATTACAAATTTCCGACACTCACAGGATGCAGGGAGATATATTGCCAGGTGCCCTCCAAAGGTACACCCACATGACGCTGATGTCCTAAAATACTTACGGGGTGTGGCGGCATTCCAGTCATAAACAAAATTCCTGGGCTGACCCCTTTTACACCAGCCGAATCCCTGCATTTTCTGATATGAAGGGGAGAGAACCCCGCCCCCCCCCCCCCTTAACTGGCTATATTGTTTAACTGGCTATATCTTCGGAACCAACAGACCCATTTACATGAGACCAGTATCATGTTAAAGAACTTTTAAGTGGGCATCGAAAGATTGAATTAGCGGGTCCCATGTTATCCTAAGGGGAAAATGTTCTATCTTTGCCAGGCGGTATCTCTAGTTCCCGGGGGGCTAACGAAACGGGGCTGGGCTCGTTGGAAAGCCCCAGTCCTCATCTACACAATGAGCCTATTTGGGGAGGGGGCCTGGAGCTGTAGCTCCATCAGGCTTATTGTTAATCTGGCCCTGGCAGTGGTGGCATTTCCGAATGGTGATGTGGTTGGAGGTTTGGTTGATGCCAACCTGTTCAAACTTAATCTTTGGGAAAGAACAGATACTTCCCACATGCCTTTCTCTCATTTCTGTCTCTATCACAGGGAGGGATTGGGATGGAAAACCAGCCTGGGAAATTTCTGGATACAACTCTCATGGAGGCGGGGTCTGTTTAGGGAGTGGGGTCTATCGAAGGGGTGAGATCTCTTCTCATAGGGCCTGATTCGATGTGGTTCAGCTGTACTTCTGTATTTTCTTGCAGTTTTGTCTCCACTGCAATGCCTTTCCCTGGTGTCATGGTCGGACTTGGAATTTAAAATAGCCCTGGGAAAAAAAAAGTGTCCCCCTAACATGCCCACATCGCTGGCCTGCAACCTTCTACCCCCAAACACACCCTCACCAACATACTACCCTCTGCTCATTAACACACCCACACCACCAGTACATCATACTCTTCCATCACCCAGTCACAGACAGACACAAGGGCATGCTGTCCCCCAGGAATCTTCCACGTATGTTCTATGACCAAGCCATCCCTGCTCTATCATATTTATTTCCTCTACCTCCCCCATCTCAGCCATTACTTGTGGGTTCTCCCCCTATTGGGTTGCTTTGGAAAGGAAAAAAAAAGACGCCCCTTCTCCATATAAGGCTCCTCCTCCTTCTCTATGTGTCTTTTTTCCTTTCCCAAGAGGGTAGCAAGTTTTTTTTGTGTGGCTTACCCTGTGAAGTGTATCTGGTTCCCACCGTCGCCCTGAGCGCACAGGTGGGGACAAAGTAGCCAGGTTGCTGGTGAAAACCTCGGAAGCCGCATGCCGTCCTCAGGTTTGGGCGGCTGACAAGCGGTGGCGTCCAAGGAGGCAATGTGGAGGTCTCCTGCCCGGAATCAAGGTGAGACTGGGCGGACGTCGTCACCCGCGGCAATCTGCGGGTGACAGAGAGCAGGCCGCGTCGCGGCCAGACCGCGTGAAGTTTATGGGCGCGAGCTGATGACAAGCCGGGATGCGGCGTCTGACGCAGGCAGCATCGTCTGACGTGAGGGCGCAGCGGCTGGCGCGGACCCGGCGCGTGACATGCGGGGGTCCGACGGGAATGATGAGTGACGCGCTAAAGCAGCACCAATATAAGGAGGCAATGGGAGTTGCTCAAACGCTGTACCACCAACGAAGGGCAGCAGTTCCAGCGGTCCTGAGAAGTGACTGGAGGCGTTCATTTCATAAAGGTGGTGAGTGTGTTTTCTCCACTACCGGTTTGAAAAAAAAAACGTATTGTGCAAATGGGCTAATAGAACTATGTTGTTTTATAGACAGCCTTAAGGGTCAGTATAAAGCATGGAGGAAGAGAGGAGGCAGATCAGTCAAAAGTCAGGGTAAGCCACAAGAAGTACATGAGCATGTTATGGAGACTACAGAATCTGCTGATAATTATACATTATTATGCAGATCCGATAACAGCAAGGATAAAGGAGAAAAATCCAGGCACAAGAAATTGCACACAGCAAAATGTCTTATGTGTAATGTATCATTGCCGGATAAATATATGGGGAGTGTGTGCGAGAAATGCAAGACACCGCAGTTGTAACCCTCATCACAGATGTCGGGATTGGTCGACATGTTGAAGACAGCTCTTGCCGACACTTTTGTTACCAAAAAATATCTGGCAAAGAGCACAGGGAAGAGAAGTCGCTCCAGAGTAAGCGAGGCATCAGCAGAGACTGGAGAGGAAATAACGGAGGCAGCAGCAGATGAGGCTGAGGATCTAGTGGTAGATAAGTCAGAGAGTGATTTCAATGCTGATATGGTGGAAAACCTTCTAATATTGATACACAAATCCCTGAATATCGAGGACGCGCAGGAAGAGGTAAAACTCCAGGAGCTACTGTTCAGGGATAAGAAAAAGAAAGGGAAAACATTCCCTTTATCACAATCCCTAAAGGATATGATATCGGATGAGTGGAAACATCCGGATAAAAAGATTACTGTACCTGCAAAGATAAGTAAGATGTATCCGTTCCCTAAAGATCAGACGTCCACTTGGGATGAGGTTCCAAAGGTAGACGCAGCGATCGTAAGAATATCGAAAAAGATGACTTTGCCTCTCGAGGACGCGAACATATTTAAAGATCCTATGGAGAGGAGAGTGGAACTGGGGCTGAGAAAACAGCACCTGACTATGGGGGCAGCTATGAAACCTGCGGCCTCTATGGCTACCACATCAAGGGTGTTGCGAGAGTGGTGCCAGCAGCTGGAAGCTGATATGATGGATGGTTTAAGGAGGTCAGATATGCTTAAAACGGTGCAGAATATACAGTTGGCGGTCGAATTCTTGTGCGAGGCATCTATGGACACAATGAGGCTGATAGCAAGGGCAAATGCTACAGCGGCAGTAGTTAGGAGGGCACTCTGGCTCAAACCTTGGGCAGCAGATGTGCAATCTAAGATAAAGTTACTTTCGCTTCCTTTTCAAGGAGACTATTTATTTGGAGCACAGCTAGATCAAATTATAACAAAGATATCCGGAGGGAAATCAGTTTGGCTACCGCAGGAGAAGGTGGTTAAGAAAACTACAGTAAATAGGGCATTTAAGTACCAACCACAGGAATATAGAGAGGCGAGGAGCTACCGACCGGGTAGAGGATTTCGCAGGAGTAATTGGTCATCTAGAGCAAATTTTTGTTCCCAGAGGGGAAGAGAAAATAGATTTGCCACAGGACAAAGCTCACAATGACACTAGCTCCAGGCGGTAGGAGCCAGGTTGCTGAGATATATAAGCACCTGGGAGAGGTCCACAACGGACAAGTGGGTCCTCGAAATAATAAGGACTGGATACAAATTGGAATTCGGAAAAATTCCAGGGAATTTCTTTACAGAATCTCCCATACCGAAAGACTCGTCAGAAAGGGGAGCCTTGTTGTCAAGTCTAAGCGAAATGATAGATCAAAGGTTAGTGATAAGAACTCCCCAAGCTCAAGTGGGGGGATGTTGGTATTCCCGCTTCTTTGTGTTCCAAAAAGCGTCCGGAGGTTACAGGACAATATTGGACTTGCGGAAACTGAATCAATTTCTAAAAGTGAAGTCGTTCAAAATGGAGTCAGTGAGGAGTATACTACCAGACTTAAAAAGAGGTTCATACATGACCTCTATCGACCTCAAAGACGCGTACCTGCATGTACCTATATTCAAGGGGCATCAAAAGTATTTGAGGTTTTGCGTCAAAGGAATAAGTTACCAGTTCACGGCACTTCCGTTCGGATTAGCCACATCCCCCAGGACGTTTTCCAAAGTACTGATTGTGGTAATTGCGAACTTGAGAAGAGAGGGGATAGTGGTCTGGCCGTACCTAGATGACCTACTAATAATGGCGGAAACAAGGGACTTGGTCATGAAACATACCAGCAGGACAATACAGTACCTAGCAGAACACGGCTGGTTGATAAACCAGAAAAAAAGCCAGTTGGAGCCTACAAACAGGATAAAGTATCTGGGGGTGATACTAGATACTCTAGATATGACAGTGAGTTTGAGTCGGGAAAGACAACAAAAGATGGTACAGACGATGAGATGAACGCTGGGCAAGTCTGTAATATCGGCAGAGTTGTGTATGAAGATGCTAGGACTCATGGCGTCTGCTCTGGAGACTGTCCAATGGGCAAGGTTTCATACCAGAAAGCTTCAGAGATGCTTCATATTGCAGTGGAATGGAGTCAGCAAGAACCTAACACAAAGAATAGTATTAACAAAATGGGCGAAGGAGGACATAAAGTGGTGGTCATGCAGCTACAGACTAGAAAGAGGAAGGTCCTTCGCAAAAACGGGTCAGGTGGTGATTACCACAGATGCAAGCATGATAGGTTGGGGAGCAGTATGCCAAGACCATACAGCTCAAGGAGCATGGACAGACAAGGAGAGGAGGAAACACTCCAACCTCAAAGAAATGAAAGCAGTCCTATGTGCATGCAAGAGCTTCCAGAAGGAACTGGTCAACAAGGAAGTGATAATCAGGTCGGATAACCAGGTCGTGGTGTCTTATGTGAACAAGCAAGGGGGCACCCACAGCCTAGAAATGATGTGGGAAGCAGAAGATCTGTTTGCCTGGGCAGAAAACAACGTGGCGAATATATGGGCGGTGTATCTCGCAGGCAAGGAAAATGTAGTGGCAGACGGCTTGAGCAGGACAATGTGTCTGCCAGGCGAATGGGGCCTAAACACAGAGGTGTTCAGGACACTAACAGAGATATGGGGCAATCCGAGAATAGACCTTATGGCTACATACCAGAACAAGAAGGTCAACAGGTATTTTTCCAGATTCCGGGACCCGCAGACGGAGCAGTGGGACGCTCTGACAGCAGAGTGGCCGAAGGAACTAGGATATGCATTTCCTCCATTCCCGATAATACCGAGGTTTCTGAGAAAGGTACAGAAGGAAGGAGCAACCGTGATTGCAATCCTACCGTACTGGCCCAGAAGGGCATGGTTTGCTCAGCTTCTACGTCTGGCAGTAGACGGACCATGGAAGCTTCCAAAAAGACCAGACTTACTGGTTCAAGGCAAAGTAAAGAGACACCAACCAGAGGAATGGAACTTGATGGCGTGGCTACTGAAACCAGGGCGCTGCTAGGCCAAGGTTTTTTAGAGCAGGTGGTGAATACCTTACTAAAAGCCAGGAAAACGTCTACGTCTAAATCTTATTATAAAATTTAGCTGAAGTATACGTACTGGTGCAAAGAAAATAAGAAATTACCGGAGCAAATATCTACTATTTTAGAGTTCTTGCAAAAAGGATTGGAAAAACAATTAGCAGTTAGCACATTGAAGGTGTAAATATCAGCGCTATCGGCCATGTTGGACATCAATATTGCCAATAATAAGTATATTCAAAGATTCATACAAGTGGCCAAAATAATAAGGCCACGGTTTCATCAACCTATAGCGCCATGGGATCTAAACCTAGTTCTCAACGCTCTTACGCAAGGTCCCTTCGAGCCCATTCAAGAGATTCCATTAAAAATTCTGTCATTGAAAGTGGCATTCCTAGTATTATTATTATTATTATTATTATAATTTTATTTATAAGGCGCCACAAGTGTTTCGCAGCGCCGTACAAAGGAACAATACAGGGAGACAAAGCTTGGCATAACATTGAATAAATAACAAGAATACAGTACAAATAAAGAGCGCCACAGTTCAATACACATTACAGTTTGGATATAAGTAGTGAGGACTCAATCAACATACAACTAGAGGCTAGATGCCAATGATGGAGATGAGTATGCGGACTAAGATGGTCACTGAGTGTTGGAGTATAGGAGAGCTGTGAGAGACATGTGAAGAGAAGAGGGCTTTGACAACAGGAGGGAAGAGGGCCCTACTCAGAGGAGTTTACAATCTAGTAGGAAGGGGAGACAGACAGATTACAAGAGGTGCAAGCAAGTGGGTGGTGGTTAGATAGCAGGATGTAAACAGGCAAGGGGTCGGAGAACCATCTGGTTTATGCAGTGGAAGGGTATGCTTTGATGAATAGGTGAGTTTTCAGTGCCCGTTTGAAGCTTTGCAAGGTCGGGGAGAGTCTAATGGAGCGAGGGAGTGCGTTCCACTGAAGGGGTGCAGCACGGGCAAAGTCCTGTACTCTAGCATGGGAAGCAGTGATCAGGGTGGAGGAGAGACGACAGTCGTCAGCCGACCGTAGAGGGCGGGAAGGTGTATGAATGGAGATGAGGTTAGAGATATATGGAGCAATGGAATTAGAAATGGCCCTGTATGTGAGTGTGAGGTGTTTGAAGAGGATTATGTAGGGGAATGGAAGCCAGTGCAGATTTTGTTGAAGGGGAGTGGCAGAATTAGAGTGGCGGGAGAGGAAGATAAGCCTGGCTAGTAGCCATAACGTCCGCCAGAAGGGTTTCAGAACTGCAGGCCCTCTGGGCAGAAGAACCGTTTATGAATGTGTTCGAAGACAAGGTAGTAATGCGAACAAACCCCATGTTCTTGCCCAAAGTAGTTTCGGATTTCCATGTAAATCAAGAAATCATATTACCATCATTTTGTGCAAAGCCAGTGAATGTGAAAGAAGACAGGCTGAACAAATTAGATGAAGAAAAGAGAGCCAGTAGGCGCCTTCTGTACACTAAAAAATGTTTTAATCAACAATCAACATACAAGTATCACAATTCACAAACACATAACATGTACCTATGCATGCATGCAAAAGAGATAAAAGCTAAAAAATAAAAAATTAAATAAAAATAAAGTAAAAAGTCTGCATCAGATAATTACCGAGTCCTGATTGGATGGTGTGGATGCCAGTAATTATAATTCCTGAATTGAAAAAGCTGCCTGTTTTCGTGAGGAGTCACTAGTGGACATTGCAGCCAGACACCCAAAGGGATACAGCAGCGACACATGACCAACCTCTAACCACCAGTCCCCGGCTACTTTTACCAGCAAGGATCTGATCCCCGAGATAGGCACCTTCAGACACTGCGGCGTGTTCTACTACTGGCGTGTTCTACTACTGGAACACACGCAAATGTACACTGAGGCCAGTGCGGTAACGCCGACACAGCATACTGGGCGCAAGCTCATGCTCAGTGAGAAGGTAACACCAGGGGATTCAGTCTATTCGCATCCATGAGTATCGGGTCTGCTGGAGTGACAACTACCCAGCATTGAATACCAACAATACTGACGTGTCGACCCCGCGGGTGATAGTGCTGTATTCCACAGTACGGACGCCACCAACTAATATCGGGCATCCAACAGAGAGTGCTAAGCAAGTGGTCTACTTACCTTGGATTACAAATTGTTCAGTATTACATCTCTGGACACTAACATCTTGCACAGCTCTGGACCCTTGTTTGGATTATAATTACTGGCATCCACACCATCCAATCAGGACTCGGTAATTATCTGATGCAGACTTTTTACTTTATTTTTATTTTATTTATTTTTTTTATTTTTTAGCTTTTATCTCTTTTGCATGCATGCATAGGTACATGTTATGTGTTTATGAATTGTGATACTTGTATGTTGATTGTTGATTAAAACATTTTTTAGTGTACAGAAGGCGCCTACTGGCTCTCTTTTCTTCGCTAAAGCTTTCTGTAAGGGCGGCAACCCTAAACCAGAGGGCAGTATTCTGTACATCACACAGCACACGTGCCCCTAGCGCTCAAAATAACCCCCCTGATTTGTCTCCTGTTTGAACAAATTAGACGTAGTCAGAGTATTCAAAGTTTATCTTGAGAGATCAAAGAAAGTTAGGAAAACAAAAAATCTGTTCGTACTAACTGAGGGGAAGAACAAGGGGGGGGGGGCAGCTTCCAAAGTAACAATCGCAAGATGGATAAAAAGCTGCATTGCAGAAGCGTACAAAGCGAGTAATCAGATACCTCCAGAAGATCTGAAGGCACATTCCACGAGGGTAGTAGCGACCTCATGGGCAGAGAAAGGTGCAGCATCCATATCAGACTTATGCAAAGCAGCAGGGTGGTCGTCCGTGCACACGTTCACAAGGAACTACAGAGTCATGTCATGTCTTCGGCAGATGCCAAATTTGGACGGAAGGTCCTATCTGCGGTAATATTCAAAAAAAAAAAAGTATATGTATAAATGAGTACGCACTTATTGTATGATTTGGAGTATGTATCCCAGCCCAGTGAAAATTGAACTGCTGGGGCATTTCCCATAAGTAATGGCTGCTATGGGGGAGGTAGAGGAAATATCAGATTTTTACCTGATAATGTGTTTTCCTCTACTCCACCATGGCAGCATAGTTCCCGACCCCATAGAAGATATTGGGGCAGATGTATTAAGCCTGGTGAAGAGATAAACCGGAGATAAAGTGGAAGGAGATAACGCACCAGCCAATCAACTCCCAACTGTCATATTTCAAACACAGCTGATTGGCTGGTGCTTTATCTCCTTCCACGTTAACTCCAGTTTATCTCTTTGCCAAGCTTAATACATCTGCCCCATTATTTTGTATGCAATTAACTGTTTGTGTTTGAGAGCTAGAAACGAAAGACACAGTGAGAAGGAGGAGGAGCCTTATATGGAGAAGGGGCGTCTTTTTTTCCTTTCCAAAGCTACCCAATAGGGGAAGAACCCACAAGTAATGGCTGCCATGGTGGAGTAGAGGAAAACACATTATCAGGTAAAAATCTGATATTTCTTGCTGTATTAGTTGATTGAGAGAGTTTGAAATGTCTTCAAATATGATATTTTGTATGGTTCCTCCTTAAATCTCTTGAGTTATTGATTGAAGGAAGGACTGTTGCTAGTGTCACATTCTTATTAGAATCCAACTGAGGAGCATTAACCACATTTGTAATGTACAGTACATCAAAAAGTCAATATTTATTCTTTTAAAACAAAAGTTTAGGAATAGATTGCCAGAGATGGTATTCAGGATTTCACTGGGAAGCATGTAACTATCTACAATGCTCCTTATTACACTCCAATCTCCAAAGGACTATGTTCCAAGGATTGAGGGATTGGACCACACCCAGTCCCCCTTGTATGTATCTGTCAGACTTGCAAATTCAGCTTAATTCTGCTTCGGAGGTCTGCCCATCTGTAAGGATGGTATTTTATTATAGTGTATTTTTTTTTTTTAATGAAATATAGTAGATTGCTAAACATGTAATTAGTATTTCAACAAAAATAAGGATTTTCGTAATCCACTGATAACATTAAATATTTTGCATGTACAATATTTAAAAAAACAATTCCAATAAATGGGCTAGTTTTGGTCTACTCTCTGAAGGAATGAGAGTTCCTAGAGCAGTTAAAAAATTGTTATTAGCAATCTCATCTGCTGCCGGCAAAGCCATATTGCAATTGTGGATTCAGACACACATCCAGCCTTGGCGCTTTTTAGGGACAAGTTCATTTTCATTTTTCATATGGACTGGCTGGAAGCCTCTCTTCAAAAGGAAATGTTTTTGATACCTGGAGCAGTTATATTTAGATTTTACCTTTGACCACTAGCCAAGCCATTCACTACTGTTTTGGTATGAAGAACATAGGTACTTGTGTATTATAGCGGCGCCCCCGATTTCCATCGCACAATGTTTTAATCGCATCGCATGCCATGCACCCGATGGCATGCGATGCGACGCGATTTTTGCCCCCTATACGATGAAAGATTGTATAAACACCCTAAAGGGTGCTTTTAAGAACCCTAATGGGTGCTTACAATGTTAAATGCACCCCCACGCCACCCCCCCACTATGAACGTGAACCCGAAGCGTGGCGAGCGCAGCGAGCCCGCGAGGGGCGGTGGTACGTGTCCTCCGACCTTTTCATACCCCCACTATCCACGTCGGCGTGGAGTTGAGAATTGAAAGCGTGGCGAGCGCAGCGAGCCACCGAGCCCGAAGCGTGGTGAGTGCAGCGAGCCCCGCGAGGGGACGCGGATACCTTCACAGGTATCCGCGTCCCCTCGCCACACTTTCTATTCTCAACTCCACACCGACGTGGATAGTGGGGGTATGAAAAGGTCGGAGGACGCGTACCGCCGCCCCTCGCGGGCTCGCTGCGCTCGCCACGCTTCGGGTTCACGTTTATAGTGGGGGGGTGGCGGGGGGGGGGTGCATTTAACATTGTAAGCACCCATTAGGGTGCCATACAATGTTTAATCGCATCGCATTGTATGGCATTGTATGCCATATACAATGTCATACAATTTTAAAATTGTATGGCATTGTACAATATTGACCGATATTGCGTCGCATCGCATACCATCGTATGCCTTGTGGTATGCGATGCGATGGGCGTCGCCAAAATACACAAGTACCAGATCAATGATTTTCCAATCTCTTTTGTATGATACTATTTACATTGTTTTGTTAGAACAATATTTGCCTAATGTTTATACTGTCTTTCTATACCTAGCGACTTTTGTAGTATCGCTCTTTTTATATCCTACATGTATTGCACTTTTTATTTTGTCACGTCTTGGAGCTTTGACTAAATAAAAAATTGTTTGAAAAAACTAAAACAATTCCAAAATAATTAAAGTTTACAAGAGATACATTTAACTCACCAGCTGCACACTTCACTGACTGTGTGGACAGTGGGTGCCTCTTTGTTTACTGTTTATGTGATCACATGCCGCAGATGCCAGCTCAAAAAGAATAGTATTTTCAAGGCTAAAGCATGGCTGACTCCATTTCTCCTGTACAGTTGCAAGAAAAAGTATGTGAACCCTTTGGAATTACCTGGATTTCTGCATAAATTGGTCATAAAATGTGTTCTGATCTTTATCTAAGTCACAACTATAGACAAACACAGTCTGTTTAAACTAATACCACACAAACAATTATAGGTTCTCATGTTTTTATTGAACATGCCATGTAAACATTCATAACATCTCTTTCATACACTTACCAATAGCGGACCACCTCATTCCCGCTCTGAGGCCGCGCTGTCCATCCACGAGGGTGCTTAAGCCTAGACACGCATTTAGTAAATGATGCACAAAGAGATTTAACAGTGGATACTGTATCAGCACATATGGTTGAAGCGCCCTCTTAAAACAGAACCAGGTCACCGTTTATATGTTTAAACACATTGGGTGACATTCTATGGGATGCGGTAAAATCCGCATGTTTTTTATCGCACTTAATCGCACTTTTGAAAATCGCAAGATTGGGCCGTTTTTCTCATATTTAATGAGATGCGAAAAACGGCCCAAATAGTGCGAATAGGTGCGATTTGATGCGATTTCTTTAGTCCTGAAAATGTGCGATTTTCAGGTCTGAAAATCGCACATTTGCAGGAAATCGCAATTTAAAATAAAAATAAAAAACTGCGCGGGTTCCCCCGCCAGAGCATAACCAGCCCCGGGCTCATTGAGCCGGTGCTGGTGACATAAAATCACGGTCTCTGACAAATAGGGGTCCCCTTGCTATAATGAAACCAGTAACAGGCACAAGGTCCGGCGCTGGTTCCCAAAATACGGGGGACAAAATGACTAGGGGTCCCCCGCATTTCAAGAACCAGCACCAGACCCAACCAGCCAGCAGGGTAATGCCACAGCCGGGGGACACTTATTATATAAGGTCCCGCGACCAAAGCATTATCCCCTGGCTGGGCAGCATGGGCAGGGGTCCTTGGGAAGTGGGGACCCCCCCCAAAGAAGGGGTCCCCCCCTCCAGGACTTACCAGCCCATGCTGAAAGTCCGGGACTGTCCCCGATGCCCCTGGGCGGTGGGCATCGGGCTGAAGAAAAGTGTAAAAAAAGAATAAAAACTATTGTCTTATACTGTAGAACTATGAGTCCCAGCAAGCCTACCCCACATGCTGGGACTTGGAGAACCACAAGTCCCGGCATTAAAGGGCCCGCTGGCACTTGTAGTTCCACAGTACAAGAAATAGTTAAATAAAACACACACTGACACCCTGAAAAATAAACATTTAATACATCCACAGCCCACACATACTGATACTTACCTACCTTGAGCCAGTGGGTCGGTCCCTGGATCCGGGGTCCGGGGCTCCAGGGCTGAAGAGTCCGGTTCCGGGGCCTTGGTCCTGGTTCCGGGGCTGGTCCGGGGCTCCTGGGCTGAAGATTCCGGGGTCATGGATCCGTAGTAATCCTAAGGGGTTCCTGAGGAAGGAAATCCTACTCACCTGGTCCCCGGCGACGACCCCGGCATCTTCAGCTCCAGACGCGCTGCTCCCGGCTGGTACCCGCTCACGGACTGGAGAGACGCAGAGATGTTCATCTTCCGCGCCTCTCCTCAGACTGATTCTATTGGCCGCCTAGCGGCCAATCAGGAGCCGAGAAAGTCGGCACCTGATTGGCCGCTATGCGGCCAATAGAATTAGGTCAAATTTTTGGGCCAAAATCGCACTTTTTTCACATTTTCGCAGCTCATTAAATATGCGAAAATGGAAAAACATGCGATTTCGGCCGTTTTTGCGTCCCATAGAATGTCACCTATTATGTTTGTCCAGGTTACCATGGCAACCACTCGCCCGTCCGCTGGGGCGACATGCCGGCATCCCGGAATTGTCACTTCCGCTGGACGTGAGGTCAGGGGACCGGAAGTGCAAGGATCATGGACGGATGGCGCGGCCTCAGAGCGGGAACGAGGTGGTCCGCTATTGGTAAGTATATGTATATTAATACTCATTTTTTGTACAATATTGCTGTATCCTGATGAAGGGGAGATTCCCTGAAACATCAATATGATGGATTAAAAAACACCTTCACTTTTCAATTTATGCTGGAAGTCTCTGAGTGCCACTTCTTTCATTCTCCTATTGATGTGGGCAAATATATCTGGTTGGAGGCACCAGAGCAAGATATCCCCAAGAGGGCTGGATTACCGGGATTTGACAGATGATATATATATATATATATATATATATATATATATATATATATATATATATATATATATATATATATATATATATGTCCATTTGAGTATCTCCTACAAATGGGAAATGCAGCTATATGATTTTGCCTTAATTTTACCTTAATTGCATCAACACACACAAAATAAACCAGCGGGACAAAGTTAAGCAATTCGGAGGAACTGATTTCCATATTTCTAGTGAATAAAGAAACAGTGAATTTTATTTGTCATGCATACATGGCTGTCATAAAACATTCACTATCTTATACATATTCACTATGGTGACCTGCCAAGCAACAGGAATGAAATGGTGACAGCCTCAATAGCTCTATAAATATTGAGCACAACTTGACTGACTGCTGGAACAAATATAATGCAAAATGTTCCTATCTGTCTGAACTTAAGTTATCTGGAAGTACAGTGAGGCAGGTGAAAATGTATAGTAACCATAACTACGTTTTATGTATAACTAATACTGCATCTCTACATTCCTTTGTCCTCCAATGTTTCATGAATAGACGTTTAAGAGGTAATTGAGGAGTTTATCCATAAAAGCCTACATAGCAGATCTTCAATAGCCACATTTTGGAAGAAAAGCATAAAAAGAGTATTTAAATGAAAAATTGTGATCTCACGAGTTATATTATGTAATTTGTATAAATATGGCTTCATGGCAAGACTATCAGGTGTGAGCAGGGCCGGAGCGCCACAGGCGGTGGGGGGCAATCTGGCGCTCACCCTCTCCATCACGGGGGGGGGGGTGTTGATGCGGCTGTCGACACCACTCCGCTCCATGGGGGTGATGGTGGCAGCACATCACTTCCTGGGGGGGGGAAGAGAGTGAGGGAGCAGCGTATCGCTCCACAGGGGGGGGGGGGGGGGGATTAGAGATGTGGCAATAGCCGCAGCTCCGGGCAGGCAGGGGTGTCAGTGGTGTACAGACACTATATAGGGGCAGGTATATGGCTCACTCACCTGCTCCAGTCCCAGCCGCTTTGTACCTGCTCTCCTCAGCACCGGCAGAAGCTCTGCTGCTGCTCACTACCGCCCTCCAGGGGCAGTCACCCTAGGCAAATGCCTAAAGCTGCCTAGTGGTGGCGCCGGCCCTGGGTCTGAGTGAATGAGAATGCATTATAATGTACGACTTTCTCCTGGAACTTGACCAGTGTAATGGCTTGCTTTAATACTCTGAATGCACATCAGAAATGAATACTCATAATACTTTTTCATTCTAAACTGAATGCACCGTATAGCATATATCCTGTTATCGCCTGGGATGTAATGGGAGAGGAATTAGGAAAGTCTCATGCAAAACCAATGAACAAAGTCCAACATACAGTAATTTGAGTTGATGTTTTGGGTGAGATGTATTCTTCAATGTACATAATCAATTCTAAGTAAACAATTACAGCACATTTATAACATTTTTTAAATAATTTCTAACCTTAAAAATCAAAAATGTACTTTGATCTCTCAATATAGGTCACGTTCTGTACATGTTATTTTTGCAATGTTTTCGAATTGATGAAATAGGATGCACAAGCAGCTTATGCTGATTAAAATGAAATACAACATGCCTATATTCTGTGTGTACTTACGACTGTATCTGCTTAAAAAATGTTATGCTACAATGTTTTCCTGACAAACATTGTAACATCATTTTGTATGCAGAAACAGTTGCAATTACACACAGAATCTAGGTATGCTAAACATTATATTAAGTGAATGTTCCCGCATTCCAAATAATGTTACAGTGTTTAGCAGGAAAATAGTGTAATTAAGTATTACAGCATGCAAAATTGGTTATCAATCAGTGTTGCTTAATAAGTGGGCAGTTTCAGTTTCTTGTAGGTATAGAAGCTACTTAATACTGCAGTATACTTACTGAAGGGACATTTTTCTTAATCGGTGTTAGGGTTGCCTACCCTTCCGGAATGGCCAGGAGATTCCCGAAAATCGGGTGCCCCTCCAACCTTACCCCCCTGGAAAGGTGGGCAAACCTCCTGGAATCCTACTCCACCCACACGCAGGGCTAATGATGCAAATTGCCCCTCATCAAACACCCGCAAATCATGAGATTTGCCTTACTGGGGGTGGGGCTTGATGACATATACATAGCCCTGCCCCTCAAAATGCAGCTGATAGTCTCCTATCTAGGTGTCTCCTGGAGAGGAGACTTTAAAAGTAGGCAACCCTGTCAGTACACTTATAAACAGGGCCGGTGCATGATTTTTTAGCTCCCTAGGCAAAACTTCAGCTTATTGCTCCCTTCATTATCCACACACAATACCAACCAAGCTTGCCTCTATATTGTTCTTTGTGGATCCACCTGGTAGCATACAATATCAGTTGGCTTTTGTGTGTGTTTTTACCACTTTTACTAATTACTCATTTCTGATATTTTGCATTTTAAACAGTTTTTGTTCCCTGTACTCAATCAATGCTTGATCATTCCTATGGGACTACATTATTTTAAAACTGATTAGGTTGGATAAGATCTTCTAGGTACAATTTAACATGCAATATGCAGAGAAAGGTACAATTAAGTTGGAGGATTTCCATTTCTGTAATTAACCGCTAAAGTAAATGTGTATTTATAGAGCAATTAACACTATGAGGTAATTATTCCTCCAATTAAATGTTTTAGCTAATGATTACAAATATGTTAGATGATGCTATGCTTTCTAAAAATACTAAATAAACAAATACAATTATATTAAATTATAGTGTCAAATGAGAGAAATGGAGATATGTACTAAAGAGTACAATTAGATAAGTTGACTGTCGTAACCTATGAGCATTTTATTTACTTCATAAATGGTATCTTGAAGATACAATGCAAAATACTTGGAGAAGACAATGTCCCACGCTGAATGTTCCAAAGTTATTTTTCTATTCCTGTTTTTGTGTAATAGTTCAGCAGAGGATCCTAAAGTATCTTGATCCTCTGGGTCATGATGTAATCCCCGATTTGTTCAAGAATTATAGAATAAAGAACACATAGAAAATTATCATTGGTGTAAAAATGGAGAATCACTTTGTTTAAAGAAATGGGGGATAGGTGCTCACATTTATCTTACATAGACAAAGTGTATATGAAGCCCATAAATGTATCTTTTTATCTCTCTGTGTGCTAGGGTTGCACCACTGGAAATACAATGTAATTGCTTGTGACTGTGTAAGGGCAAACATATAAAGGTATCTTTTCAGCTGTATGCTAGTGGAAATGTGATCCTTCACCACTAGGAATATATTGGGACATACGCAGTGGCGTAACTAGGGGTCCGCAGCCCCAGCGGTGGCGGGGGGGAGCCGGCACCACAGGGGCGCAGTGCAGTGACCAGTGTGGTGGGAGCCGGAGGCAGGATGAATGTGGGGACTGTGGTTGTTCTCCACCGCTATTACTGTGCTGCCGCTGTGCTCCCCTGCACAGTGACAGGCATCCACTGACAGCCGAGTGCGCAGCACTGCTGTATTGAAGTGAGCTGCTGATGCCGGAAGATGTCAGAATGGAGATAAAGTGAAAAGCCTGTGGTTGCACAGCCTGGAAGAGCCAGCGCCAACAGAATCTGCTGGAAGCGCAGGGTCCGGCAGGCAGTCGTGGGCTCTGCCGCCTGTTTAAGCAGAAGGACCCAGTAGCCACGTGCCTGCATGTGCTATGAAAGCCCCGGACCAAAAGCTGCTCCCCTGCCAGGCCCGTAACTAAAGGGAAGCTAGGGGGTCAGGAGATATGACCGCTGGATAGAAAGGGGCATTAGGCTCATATGCGCATGCAGCGGGTATTCGGAGTACCTGACAACACCCCCTGCACGCCGATCCATCTGCATAGCGGCTAGCCATCTGATATATTTTCCTTCTGAGATGAGGAGCTCCGCAGTCTGTACTGTAGCTATAAAGCGGCAGCTGTTCCTTATATATATATTAATTACATTGACTGGACTGAGCCAGGCTGATCGTACAGTAGGGGGAGCTGCAGGGCACAGAGGTCCTCTCAGGAAGTAACACGTACACGGAGCTTTGAAATTGAGAGAGCTCAGCTGGCATGGTGAGGCTCCGCTCACTGCTGCAGTTGCCAGGTGTGATCCAGGGGTGTCGGCGATGCTAGCCAGGTCAGCATTACCTGAGTGTGTGTAAGACACACATGCCTGGGTTTGGAGGGGGTTTTGCTCGTCTCTTTGCTTTAATTGATGTTAACTGTAATTTAAAAGAGGTGTGTATGTGACTGTTTGTGTTTATATTATAGTGTGGGTACAGTGCCTTTGCTATATATAATGTAGAAGTCCAAGGTAGGCCATGCAGTCCAACAGTTATTCAAAGATGAATGAATGCTTACACAAAGTTGTTCTTTCACATAGGGCCCCTTCATCAGGACAGCGGCTGCTATGCTTTAGCCCTGAAACAACTGTTGACATATATATATATATATATATATATATATATATATATATATATATATATATATATATATATAGTGTGTGTGTTGTGTTGGTGTCTGTTGGTGTTTGTTTATAACATATTCTATTGGAAACCCCTCCTGTAAAAATCCTTCATATGCCCCTGTTAGGGGAGAAGCCAGTTGTCTGCCACACTGGAGCAGCATCTACAGTAAGTACTATTATGCTGTGTACTATAGCTATATGCCAATTGAGCTGCATGTATTTAATGCAGTGTGTATGCACACATGTAGCTCACAGAGTATACTGTGTAAATGCTGCTCCTGTGTGACAGGGCTGCTCGTCCTCTGTGATACTGGCAGCCTGCCGTCCTTCTGACCCTATGTTGTGTTTTTTGTTGTTGTTTCTTTTGGGGGGGGGGGGAGGGGGACCAAACTGCTGCTTTGACCCGAGCACCGGAAAACCTAGTTTTGGCCCTGCACCCAGTCAAGTACATAACAGAGACAGCAGAGCAATGGGCAGCCTCGTGACATGCAGAGGATCACATAGTGGCCCACGGACTAAGAGACTCCATCGCACCCTCTCTGTGGGCATGGCTACGTGGAGCATCTTGCAGGGTGAACAGTTTGAGGGACTCGAATGCTGCATGCTAGCAAGGGGGTGTCCTGCTGAGGGGGAAGGTGAGCTGCACCGATAACACTGCCTACTTTCAGGCTGAGACCATAGGTATGTGCACATTTGTTTGGGTGTGTGTGTAGGGGGGGCGCCAGAAACCTTTTTTGGCTGGGGGGAGCAGAATTTCTAGTTACGCCACTGGACATACAGGTGATGCTCACAATGCAGTTTACATGCAGATGGATGGGAACAAACACATCTCCAAACTCCAAAATATGTAGAAAAATAACATACAGAATCCCATAGTGCAGTATGTCATATTTAATATAAGAGCAATTGAATAAAAAAAGGGGGATATTCCCTGTGCCATATATTCAGGGGGAGGGGGGGGGGGGGGGCTGGAGTCCTTGACAGCATACAAATAATTGAAGGTAAAACCTGGGTATTGCTTTGGATGTTATGGAAAAGGGTTCCTCTGCCTTTGTATATAGTATAGGTTATCTATTAGGTCATCTGCTCCAACATGTTTTGAAGTTTTGGGACATCTTTATCAAGGTGGAGTGAGTAGGAGACAATAGGGGTTTAAATCCCTATAAACAGGAAGTAACATCTTATATAGGTATTTAAACCCCTATTGTCTCCTACTCACTCCACCTTGATAAAGACGTCCCAAGACATCGAAACATGTTGGAGGAGATAACCTAAAGGATAACCTATACTATATACAAAGGCGGAGGATCCCTTTTCCATAGCATCCAAAGGAACACCTGGGTTTTACCATCAATTATTTGTATGCTGTCAAGGATACCCCTTGAATATATGGTATAGGGAATATCTCCCTATTTTTAATTCACCTGTATGTCGCAATATATTCCTAGTGGTGAAGGATCACATTTCCACTAGCATACAGCTGAAAAGATACCTTTATATATTTGCACTTACAGAGTCACAAGTAAACTTCGTGTAGGCACATCATATTTCCAGTGGTGCAAGCCTAGCACACAGAGAGATAAAAAAAGATACCTTTATGGTATACACTTTGTCTATGTAAGATAAATGTGAGCACCTATCCCCCATTTCTTTAAACAAAGTGGTTCTCCATTTTTACACCACTTATAATTTGCTATTTGTTCTTTATTCTATAATTCCTGAACAAATTGGTGAATCTTTTACAACCCAGAGGATCAAGATACTTTAGGACCCTCTGATGAATTATTGCACGAAAACGGGAATAGAAAATTAACTTTGGAAGATTCAGAGCGGGACGTTGTCTTCCCCAGGTATTTTGATTTGTTGTTTCCATCCCAGTATTGCAGTCTGGGTTTTGGAAGTGCAGTGACCTGCGGCAGAGGTGGCGTCAGTTTCATAACTACTCCCTTTTTTTCTAATGGTATCTTGAAGCTGTCTAGTTGCTATAGTCAACTTCTGTAGTTGTCCTCTTTAGAAGGCCAGATATACCACCCCTAGGTACTGTGCTTTGTCTGTGCACAGTTTATGGGATTTTCAATGGAAAGAGAATTTTCTGTTCTTGTTGATAACAGCTCCACTGGTGAAATTGGATTGAAAAAATCTTATGAGTGTGATATACTGTACAATGAGCCAATTTTAGTGGGAAAAAGTTGCTCGAAGTCAGGCATTATGTCCAACTTTTTTCCCAGAACTTGGCCACTGTAATGGCTTGTGTCTTTAAGGCTCTGAATGCCAATTGAATCTGACTTATTAAGGTATTTTTACTGGAATGGGTCGTATGGTATTAAAGTTGCAGGCATGTATGTATGTAAGATGAGATGAGTACACACAGTCCATTCTGTCTGCAGAGAACAAAAATCTGGTAATGTATGGGAGCAAATGATAATTAACTATTTGCTCCCAAATGCTGAAGAGCAGACAAAATAGTAATTCAGACATACAGATAGAGTGCTTTTAATCTTTGCAGGGGCTGGCGGTCGGATCGCCAGCTGCCAGTTCCCCGCCAGCCACCAGAAGAAGTTGCGCGCACGAGACGCACACGCATACCCTTCAAACTGAGCTCTGCCTGGTCCCCGCTGACTCATCGCCGGTACTCAACGCCGTCCCCCACCTCCCCGCTCCCCCCTAACTCTGCCCACCTCCCTGAAGCGGAGACTGGCAGGGATCGCATCCTACCCCACACAGTAACTGGGATGCGCGTACCAGTCAGATGGAGCACTGGTTTAATAGCGGGGGCATTCTGGCGAGCCCCAGTGCTGAACGAGAGGTGCTCCATCTGTATTGGTTAAAGCCATTTGATCTAACAAATTAATCTGAACAAAATTTTAGCTTATTTCTATGGTTTGAGAGCAAATAGTTACCTGTCATTTGCTCTCATATTTTCCAAAATGTTTGTTCCCAACAGACAGATTGGACAGGTAAATCTTTCTGTGTGTACCCATCTTTAGAAAGTCTTGCACAAAACATAGCAGGTTTTTTTGGGGCGAGTTGGATTTGTCAAAGTTAAAACAATTACAGTTACACAATTACAGCACATTTGCAACAAATAAACATTTTGAAAATTATTTCTAACCTTATAAATCTAAAATATACTTTGATATCTCTCAAAATAGGTCATGCACTATACAGTACATGTTATCTTTAACTTTGTTCCCCAAAAAATGTGTTATATTCAGAATGGATGCAATAGGAGCTTCTGCTGATTAAAATGATATGTGGCATTATAATATTCTTATGGTGCATACACACGGTGATATGGGTCTGGATCAGAGGGAACACACGGTGACAGATGCACTATTTTTCTATTTGATTTTGCTTATACAAGCAAAATTTAATAGAAATCTAATAGAAAAATAGTCTTGGCAAGCAAGACTATCCAGATCCAGACACAGATCCAGATCAAGATCAAATAGAGGTCGAATAGAAAGTGAAATCTCACTATAGCCCAGTACACACACATCGATTTGCTTTTGATTTGATGTTAGATTCGATTTTCTATTAGATCTGGCATTAGATCTTTCCATTCGATTTGGCATTAGATCTCTACTTTTGCATTAGATATCGAATTCGATATAGAATTTGATATACATTCATGGTACATTGTACACATTCGATTTACTAGATCCCTTTCGAGATTTCCTTGGCTGCATAGAGGATTTTTTTGTTCGATTTGGCGAAAACGGGAGCGCGCATCGAATCGAATTTAGATCGAAAGGAACAACAAACCGAAACGATTTCTTACAGGATTCGATTAAATTTTCTCCTATAAGCAAAATCGAATCGAAAATGGCCAAAAATCCAAACGTGTGTACGGCCCTTTAGACTTGTAACTAACCGAGATCCAGACCCAGATCTAATAGTGGTCTAATAGAAAATAAATCTCACCGTGTTTATGCACCGTTAGTATAATTGCGAATGTATCTGCATAAAAAAAGTAATGCTATAGTGTTTTCCTGTCAAACACTGTAATATAATTTAGTATACTGTACCTTTACAGTCTGTACAGCCACAATTACATAGAGAATATAGACATGCCATACATTATATCATTGTAAGCAACTGTATCTGCATAACATCTTTATTCTTCAGGGACCATTTCTTGTGCCGAAATTTGGAAAACACTCAACACAGTGGATCAGTATGGTGTTTCCTCCCCAAAAGCAACATGCAGTCAGTCAAAAACCATCCACTATGGCAGTGTATTTGTAGAAGATCATGACTTTCTGGTGGCCTCTGCCGAGCTATATCAGGAGTTTTTGAAGAAAGTGAACATGCTGAATTTTTCCACGTTAAGTGGTGCTTGTTATATACAGTTCTGTGACTTGACATTTCATAATAACTTTAGTAAGATATTACAATTCACAAGCAGCCAGATCGTGTGCACTTTATCTATGCACTGCACATCTAGAAATGTGTTGCACACCACTCGGCACATTAAATCAATGGGCTTTCTGATTTAGGAGCCCAACAATACAAAGTACTGTACTCCATCTTCCAATAAAAAAATGTCAGCAGCAACAGGAGAACAGGGACCTAATGGTAAGTGAGAGGCTCTCTGGTCTTTCCAGAGGATGGGTCAGTACAAAAAGGGCATCTTGGGCAGTTACTGGCGGCTTGAAGGGTCTGCTAGAAGGTTGGTCCCCAAGACCCCTAAGACTTTGAGATAGAAGCAACCATGCCGAAACTGGAAATTGATTGCTTCCCTTTCTCCTTTTGATAAATGTTGATTCTAATTCCATTCATTTGAATGGCGTTAATACTACCAAAGGAATAGTAAGTGCTTTGTGAGGATCCTGCGCTTTTTATATGTCATCATGTGAGAATTTAATTTAGAAATAGTGACCCTAATATTTAAATTATTTGCACTATAAAGAATTATATGAATACAAATCTTCCCCAGATGTAAGCATTCAAGTGTGCATCTGTTTGAACATTGTCCACTATGAGGTGATCTTCTAGTACATTTCTTGAACACCATCTTATAAGGATGGGGACCCCTGATATAATTTACTATTAGAGAGCTTGTGTTGATTTAAACATACTACACTATGACTACACTTAAATGTATGTATTTACCCCAACACCGGAGGAGAAATTCACAGGAATTGGAGGTTTACAAAAGTCTAATCAAGGACATTATCAAGTGAGCATTGGTCTATAGATATCACATACGTCATTGTGCAATATCTCTAGAGTTATTTATGATGATTGATTTTCCAAGGTTATAACACCTGGTGGATTTATAGCTGCTGCTTTCTAATACATGGTGGAACACATTGTTTTTTGATGAATCCGTGTAAGAAGGGATCCTATGAATGCGGACACAGATTTTTCCCATATCGAGTTCCTTTGTGCTTCATATGTGAATTTTTAATGTTTTTACGTCTTATTCCTGTGCGATTAACGTCATACCCCAGAGTCTACCATATACTGTGAGCATTGCAAGATTAAACCATGTGGAATCCTTGTCTACGATCTAGAAACTGCAATGTGAATTAGATGTCTATGGTATATGTAACTTAACCCTTTGAGTGAAAAGTGAATTTGTCAAAATTGGTGTGATTGGTGTGAAAATTGGCAAGCAAACCTTTTTTTATTCATCATAAATGACCCCCAATGTTTACCTAATATAGGAAAAATATTTTATTTTGCACAACATATTTTTTTTGTTACATTTATATAACAAATGTATGTGATGTTGGTGTTTTTAGCAGATATTTTGCACATCTCTCACAGAGATGCTGGCACTCAAAGGGTTAAGTTGTTAATGGATACATTACTTTCATAAAGTACTTTCTCTATAGAGTCTTTAATGTAAAATTAATTTTTTTTGAATTGATTCATTTTCTCTAACCTTTGTAAACAATTTAAGAGAGCTCAATTGTAATTGTCTTTCAAGATCAAATCAATTACTGTATATGCCACTGCCTACTTGTTAGCTGCCATCGGCAGTCACATCAGGTTGCTAACCACAATGCTGGAGCTAACTTTGGTCTGGTCAGGCCACTATCCTGCTCTGACATCAGACCAGGAAACGTGTGGGCGGCGGCAGGGTATTTCAGGGAGGCTTTTGCTGCAAACAGGTGCTGCTGATATTTCCTGCTTTCACTTAGGTGTCAGAATTGTCTGTAGTCAGTCAGCCTTACCCGGTGTGATTATTCCTGTGTGATTAATTAGTCAGCCTGTACTTAGTTGAAATCCTGTCTAGTCAGTCAGTTAGCATTAGAGAAGCAATTTTTGAGACTTTAGTCAGCCAGTTTATCTGTGTACAAATTGTCAGACTAATCCTGCTAGTCTGTTCTCTGAGAGGGATTTTCAGCCTGAGACTAGATCCCTGAATTGTAACAGCTGCAGAGAGTTCCAGCCTTTACCTGTATGTGAGCTTTGGAGTGGTGTGTTCTCCCTGCCATTACTCCTTAGTGTCAGTACAGGTAAGCCTGCAGCTGAGCGATTCAGTCGAGCTGGTGGTTCTGCCGACAGTCGGTTCTGGTACCTCCAGTCGGTCTCATCAAAACCTGGTAACACACTACTCCATCTGGTGTGTTCCAGATTATATACTGTGTAAAACACCACACATTTATTTAGTAGGGATCTGTATACATCAGGGTGATTATTTCATCTTTGTCATCTCTGGTGGAGTATCAGATTCACTACTTATACCATCCTTCGTATTGTTGCGAGATCAGTAATATTACCTCCATCTCTGTACCATAACTCTAGGTACAACATTTGTGTGTCATTTTTTACGTATTGTTACGTGTGGCCAGTTTTGAGTACACAACCTTGTCTCATCCATGCAGGTTACAGTACTGTATCTGTCAAACCAGCTAGCTCCCTGCTAATATTATCAGCAGCCTCAAATACTTACTCCTGTGCTGTAGTTTTGTTTGTTATGGAGGGGACTCCACCAAACACTATGCAGCAGGTGGTTGATAGGGTTAATGCCCTGATACTACAATTCCAGGAGCTATCTCTTCGAGTAGAGGCCCAGGCAGATGTAGGTGAGGCAGCTGGAGACAGTATAACTGTAGTAAAAGAACCTAAGGTTAATTTACCAGACCGCTTTTGTGGGGACCGCTTGAAGTTTTTTAACTTCAGGGAAAGCTGTAAGCTTTACTTTAGACTGAGACCACGATCCTCTGGTTCTGAGGAACAGCGGGTGGGCCTAGTTATTTCCCTATTACAGGGTGACCCACAGACTTGGGCTTTCGGACTAGATCCCAATAGTGCCACACTAAGAAATGTTGACATTTTCTTTGCTGCACTGGGGGTGTTGTATGATGACCCCGACAGAACAGCCTCTGCAGAGGCACAGTTGTGACCCCTGAAACAGGGGCAGAGAGCTGCAGAGGTATATTGTACTGAATTCAGACGGCTGGCACATGACACTCAGTGGAATGACCCGGCACTGCGGAGTCAATTCCGAGTGGGGCTGTCAGACCATATAAAAGATATTTTGGTGCAATATCCGTCTCCCGCAACTCTGGACAACTTAATGCAATTGGCCATTAGAATAGACAGACGCCTTAATGAACGGCGTCAGGAGAGGGATGTTTCCACTGTCCGTTCCTTTAATTTCTGTCAGGAGAACGCGGGGGGTACAGATGAACCCCTGCAGATTGGGGCTAACAGACTGTCTTCCAGGGAGAAAAACAGAAGACTTGCACAGGGATTGTGTTTATATTGTGGAGGAAGAGGTCATGTAGTGGGATCCTGCCCTGAGAAGGCGGAAAAACTACAAGGTCTGAGAGTGACGGGGAGAATTCTGTCAGGCCTATCTTCCATAGTCCCCAATAAATCCATTTTAATTCCTGTGCAGATTTCATTTGAGGGCCACTGCATTAATACCAAGGCTTTTTTGGACAGTGGTGCGGATGGAAATTTTATTGACATCAGTTTTGCTCACCAGGCTAAAATTTCCATTATCAAACTCCCCAATAAAATAACCATCTGTGGCCTTGATGGGGAGACGTTATCTCAGGGTCAGATCTCCTCTCGTACCTCCTCCATTGGACAGTGGTGCGGATGGAAATTTTATTGACATCAGTTTTGCTCACCAGGCTAAAATTTCCATTATCAAACTCCCCAATAAAATAACCATCTGTGGCCTTGATGGGGAGACGTTATCTCAGGGTCAGATCTCCTCTCGTACCTCCTCCATTGAGTTGTCAGTAGGTGCTACACATTTTGAAAAAATGTCATTCTTTTTAGTTAAGTGTTCATTTGCACCAGTAGTTTTGGGTTTACCTTGGCTCAAACAACATAACCCTGTGGTCGATTAGGTGTCAGGGGAGATTCTCAGATGGGGAGATCAGTGTATATCTTCTTGCAGTCGTCTTCCTATTAGGATGTCTCAGACTCAATTAGAGGGGCTACCAGCATCATTTCAGGAATTTGCAGATGTCTTCTCTAAAAAAGAGTCTGAGGTATTGCCTCCACATCGACAATACGATTGCGCTATTGATTTGATTCCCGGAGCTAAATTGCCCAAGAGTTGTTTATATTCCTTGTCGCTGCCTGAGTCGCAGGCGATGACAGAATATATTGAAGAAAGTCTAAGAAAGGGATTCATTAGGCCTTCTCAGTCCCCAGTGGGATCAGGTTTTTTCTTTGTGGGCAAGAAGGACGGGTCATTGCGACCTTGCATTGACTTTCGTGAGCTTAACCGGATTACTGTTAAGAACTCCTATCTGCTGCCACTCATCTCTGTTCTCTTTGATCAGCTGCGTACTGCAGTAGTCTTTTCCAAGATTGGTTTGCGGGGTGCTTACAATCTTGTGAGGATCAGAGAGTGGAAGACAGCATTTAATACACACTCTGGGCATTACGAGTACCTAGTTATGCCTTTTGGGTTGTCCAATGCGCCTGCTGTATTCCAGGACTTCATCAATGATGTTTTACGGGAGTTCCTGGACAGGTTCTTGGTCGTGTATCTAGATGACATCCTGATTTATTCTAGTTCTATTTCAGAACATAGAACCCATGTTAAGGCAGTTCTTCAGAAGCTAAGAGAACATAATCTGTTTGCCAAATTGGAAAAATGCCAGTTTGAGGTACAGCAAATATCCTTTTTGGGGTATGTCATCTCCCCTAAAGGATTTAGCATGGAGAATTCTAAAGTGCAGGCTGTCGTGGATTGGGTGCAGCCCTCTAGCCTTAAAGCGATTCAAAGATTTCTTGGTTTCGCTAATTTCTACAGGCGTTTTATCCCAGGGTTTTCTACCATCGTGGCTCCCATAGTGGCGCTGACCAAAAAGGGGGTTGAAGTCACGAATTGGTCCAAGGAAGCTAAGGATGCTTTTGCTAATCTTAAAAAGGCATTTATCTCTGCTAAAGTCCTTCGACATCCTAACCCAGATCTTCCCTTTGTGGTTGAGGTGGATGCTTCGGAAGTTGGTGTTGGGGCAGTGTTGTCTCAGGAAGACACTCTGGATAAAAAATTTCACCCGTGTGCCTTCTTTTCGAAGAAATTTTTGCCAGCCGAGGTCAATAACGATGTCAGTAACAGGGAGTTGTTGGCTATAAAGTGTGCTCTGGAGGAATGGAGACACTGGTTGGAGGGAGCCAAGTTTCAGGTGACGATTCTTACCGACCATAAGAACCTGGCATATTTGCAGGCAGCCAGACGCCTGAGTGCCAGGCAGGCACGGTGGGCCTTATTTTTTACCCGGTTCAATTTTGTAATCACCTTTCGACCGGGATCAAAGAATGTCAAAGCGGATGCATTGTCCCGTAGTTTTGCTCCAATTCAGGACTCTAGGGAACATGAAAAACCTATAATTCCCGTTACCAAGATCAAAGTTGGCATCACACAAGATTTATTATCACTTGTTTTAAGGTCGCAGGATCAGGCTCCTAGTGACAATCCTGATGGATTACTTTTTATTCCATTACGGCTCCGTAAACGGGTTTTTTCAGAATTCCATGAGCATAGAGTGGCAGATCATCCCGGAGTGGCCAGAACTCTAGAACTCATGTCTAGGTCTGTTTGGTGGCCATCTATGCCTAAAGATGTGAAGAATCTGGTTCAGGCTTGTGAGGTTTGCGCCAGAAATAAAACTCTCAGAGGACGTTCCGTGGGTCCCCTGCATCCTCTGTCCATTCCCAGTAGACCGTGGTCCCACTTGTCCATGGATTTTATTGTGGAGTTGCCCAGGTCTGCAGGTATGACGGTCATTTGGGTGGTAGTGGACAGGTTCAGTAAGATGGCTCACTTTGTCCCCTTACCGAGTCTTCCATCGGCCAAGACTTTGGCGAAAATTTTTCTCCAGCATGTGGTTCGTCTGCATGGGGTCCCCATTGATATTGTATCAGATCGGGGTTCCCAGTTTGTAGCCCGATTCTGGAGAGCTTTCTGTGCAGTGTTTCATATCAATCTCAGTCTGTCCTCTGGTTATCATCCTCAGTCAAATGGACAGACAGAGCGGGTCAACCAGTCACTGGAACAGTTCTTGAGATGTTATGTGGCTAAGTGCCAAAATGATTGGGTGGACCAATTGCCTCTTGCTGAATTTGCCTACAATAATGCCACACATTCAGCTACGGGAGTTTCACCCTTTTTCTGCCTATATGGATGTCACCCGAAGGCCAGTTCCTTTGAAGCTGCGGAGTCTAAGCCCAGTGGCTCGACTTTTGCAACTCATCTCAGGAATGTTTGGAGAAGGGTGGGTCAGGCATTGTCATCTGCATCAGTAAAATCTAAGCAGATATTTGACAGAAATAAGAGACCTTGGGCGAAATGTAATAGGGTGCGATTTTTAGACTAAAAAAAAATCGCACCAAATCGCACCTTTAAAAATCGCATTTTTTGCCGCGAATTCGCATATGTAATGAGATGCGAATTAGCGGCAAAAAAATGCGATTTGCCGCGATTTGCCGCGATTTTTAGTCATGAAAATGTGCGCATTTTCAGTCATGAAAATGTGCGCATTTTTATAAATGCGCTTTTGTGCAAAAAAAAAAAAAGTTAAAAAAAAAACGGCGTGGGGTCCCCCCTCCTAAGCATAACCAGCCCCGGGCTCATTGAGCCGGACCTGGTTCCAAAAATACGGGGGGACAAAAAGCATAGGGGTCCCCCGTATTTCTGAAACCAGCCCCGGACTCTTGGACCGGTCCTGGTTCCAAAAATACGGGGGACAAAAAATCTGGGGGTCCCCCGTATTTTGAAACCAGCACCGGGCTCCAACAGCCCGCGGTGTCATGCCACAGCCGGGGGACACTTTTTATACAAGGTCCCCCGGCCAAAACATGAGCACCGTGGCTGGTCAGCCTTGGACGGGGTACCTGGAGGAGTGGGGACCCCCCCAATAAAGGGGTCCCCCCCCCCCAGGCTTCACCCGTCCAGGGCTGAAGCCCGGGGCTGTCACCGGCGTCCGTGGCCAGTGGACGCCGGCCTGATAGGGTTAAATCCATCATACATATCATTACATTGCTTTTTACCGGCGAACTACAAGTGCCAGCAGACCTCCCCCGCATGCTGGGACTTGGAGAACCACAAGTCCCAGCATGCAGGGCATTAATGGGCCCGCTGGGACTTGTAGTCCACCTGTAAAAAGAATGTTTATAAAAAACACAAACACAGAGAAGTACAAGTTTATTACACACACACACCTCAATTTTACACCAGCATACTTACCATTCCTGGATCCAGCGCTGGTCTGGCTGCTTTACAGCCGGCTCCCCCCGCACTGACAGGCAGCGGGGAGAACCGGCTTTCTCCGTTGCCTGTCACCGGCTTTCTCCGTAGCTTCTGTAGCTCTGTCCCAGTGCTACAGAGGCTGAGAGCGTGATTGGCTGAGCTACAGTATGCGTCTCCATGGAGACGCATAGCTCAGTCCTGATCTCAGCCTCTGTAGCACTGGGACAGAGCTACAGAAGCTACGGAGAAAGCCGGTGACAGGCAACGGAGAAAGCCGGTTCTCCCCGCTGCCTGTCAGTGCGGGGGGAGCCGGCTGTAAAGCAGCCAGACCAGCGCTGGATCCAGGAATGGTAAGTATGCTGGTGTAAAATTGAGGTGTGTGTGTGTAATAAACTTGTACTTCTCTGTGTGTGTGTTTTTTATAAACATTCTTTTTACAGGTGGACTACAAGTCCCAGCGGGCCCATTAATGCCCTGCATGCTGGGACTTGTGGTTCTCCAAGTCCCAGCATGCGGGGGAGGTCTGCTGGCACTTGTAGTTCGCCGGTAAAAAGCAATGTAATGATATGTATGATGGATTTAACCCTATCAGGCCGGCGTCCACTGGCCACGGACGCCGGTGACAGCCCCGGGCTTCAGCCCTGGACGGGTGAAGCCTGGGGGGGGGGGACCCCTTTATTGGGGGGGTCCCCACTCCTCCAGGTACCCCGTCCAAGGCTGACCAGCCACGGTGCTCATGTTTTGGCCGGGGGACCTTGTATAAAAAGTGTCCCCCGGCTGTGGCATGACACCGCGGGCTGTTGGAGCCCGGTGCTGGTTTCAAAATACGGGGGACCCCCAGATTTTTTGTCCCCCGTATTTTTGGAACCAGGACCGGTCCAAGAGTCCGGGGCTGGTTTCAGAAATACGGGGGACCCCTATGCTTTTTGTCCCCCCGTATTTTTGGAACCAGGTCCGGCTCAATGAGCCCGGGGCTGGTTATGCTTAGGAGGGGGGACCCCACGCCGTTTTTTTTTTTATAAAAACACTTTTACACATTTTTATTAACAGAACCATGCACAGATCTCAATGATCTGTGCATGGTTCTGTCAAATTCGCCTGTCAGAACCTGGTCTATTTTTTTTGCGATTTTTGGTAACATTGACCAAAAATCGCACCCTATTACATTTGCGAGTTGTATACTTTATAATGGGAAAACATCTGGATGCGAATTGAAATGTGACTAAAAATCGCACTTCTAAAAGTGCGATTTCGCGGTAAAAAGTGCGATTTTTTACCGCGATTTTCAACCTATTAAATGTGCGATTTTCGGAAAATGTGCGATTTCGGCCGTTTTTGACCAAAAATCGCACATGTCTAAAAAATCACACCCTATTACATTTCGCCCCTTGTTCCTTTAAATTGGGAGATCTGGTATGGCTATCGACTAAAAATATCAAATTGAAACAACCATCATTTAAATTGGGTCCTCGTTTTATTGGTCCATTCCGCATTATCAAGGTGGTCAACCCTGTCGCATTCCGTCTTCTGTTACCACGAACTTTGAAGATTAACAACACTTTTCACTGTTCGCTCCTCAAGCCTGCCATACAGCATAGCACCTTTTTCCGGAAACCGCCTCCAGTCATGGTGCAGGGCAGAAGGGAGTTTGTGGTGGAAAAAATCTTGAATTCCAGGGTTACGCGGGGTCGCTTATATTTTTTGGTACACTGGAAAGGTTACGGCCCTGAGGAGAGATCTTGGGTGTCGGATGGTGATCTCAATGCGCCAAAGCTTAAGCGCCTCTTCTTCCTTAAATTTCCAGAAAAAACAGGATTTAGGGGCTCCTTGGCCCCTCGTCAAGTGGGGGGGGTACTGTTAGCTGCCGTCGGCAGTCACATCAGGTTGCTATGGCAACCCAGATGCGACCACAATGCTGGAGCTAACTTTGGTCTGGTCAGGCCACCATCCTGCTCTGACATCAGACCAGGAAATGTGTGGGCGGTGGCAGGGTATTTCAGGGAGGCTTTTGCTGCAAACAGGTGCTGCTGATATTTCCTGCTTTCACTTAGGTGTCAGAATTGTCTGTAGTCAGTCAGCCTTATCCTGTGTGATTATTCCTGTGTGATTAATTAGACAGCCTGTACTTAGTTGAAATCTTGTCTAGTCAGTCAGTTAGCAGTATTAGAGAAGCAATTTGTGAGACTTTAGTCAGCCAGTTTATCTGTGTACAAATTGTCAGACTAATCCTGCTAGTCTGTTCTCTGAGAGGGATTTTCAGCCTGAGACTAGATCCCTGAATTGTAACAGCTGCAGAGAGTTCCAGCCTTTACCTGTATGTGAGCTTTGGAGTGGTGTGTTCTCCCTGCCATTACTCCTTAGTGTCAGTACAGGTAAGCCTGCAGCTGAGCGATTCAGTCGAGCTGGTGGTTCTGCCGACACAGTCGGTTCTGGTACCTCCAGTCGGTCTCATCAAAACCTGGTAACACACTACTCCATCTGGTGTGTTCCAGATTATATACTGTGTAAAACACCACACATTTATTTAGTAGGGATCTGTATACATCAGGGTGATTATTTCATCTTTGTCATCTCTGGTGGAGTATCAGATTCACTACTTATACCATCCTTCGTATTGTTGCGAGATCAGTAATATTACCTCCATCTCTGTACCATAACTCTAGGTACATCATTTGTGTGTCATCTTTTACGTATTGTTACGTGTGGCCAGTTTTGAGTACACAACCTTGTCTCATCCATGCAGGTTACAGTACTGTATCTGTCAAACCAGCTAGCTCCCTGCTAACACTACTCTGCCTATTTGGTAATTCAGCATGACTGTGAGCGATCATTTTTTGCATCTGAGATGCAAACAAGAGGCAAAAGTTAAAGAAAAAGACAATATGTTACTTCTCTCGGAGCCTCCCAGTTGTTCCCGCCTTTTTTAACTAAATGGCAAACTGTATATGGTAGATGCAATATAGAAATGATAGCAAGCATCTGATTTAATGCTATGCGCCACACCACCAATTGCATGTTTTAGAACAGGGGTGGGGAACCATTTCGGGTCCAAGGGCCATTTGCACTGAGTCATAATGCCTCGGGGGCCATTTAAAAAAAACAACAACTTACAAATCATCCTGCCGCAGCCGTCCCACGCTCCGGCGGCTGCCGCAGGTTACAAGTCGCCGATCTGTGTGGTCCGGCGGCTGTGCAGGGAGTCTTATACAGGTTGAAATCTCGTTAGAGGTCGGTAGCTCTCGCGAGATTTCCCCTGTACTTGACTCGCTCTACAGCCGTTGGGCGGGTGGGCCACAAACACCGGGCCGGAGGTTCCCCACCGCTGTTTTAGAAGATTAAGTATACTAGTTTTATGAGGATAAATCTGTATAGTGTATGAGGACATATCTGTATAGTTTTTTTTCATAATCAAATTGTTTCATTTAATTATCTGGCTAGGTGAAGTGGAGCATCTTATGGTCAGCAGAAATAGAATATTTCAGCATTGATAAAATGACTGTACCATTATTTTCTCATTCCTCAGGTCTCCTGAGACCCCGGAAGTTACAAGTTTCTTAGTGGTCTAAGGCTAAAAGCTAAACATTAGCTCGGACTTTAACTGGAAACTTTTTCTTTTGATTCATAGATTTATTTTTACTAGTTGAAGATGATATGTTGCTATGGGCAACCATTCAGATTCTATCTATCTATTATCCTCTAAAAGGTGTTAATAAATGAAAAGTTGATTCTGATTGGTTGAAAGCAGCTCAGTTTTGTAGTTTGAGCTACTTTCAGCTCAAAGCCGGCCAGTGTGTGTGGGCCAGCGATGAGCATTGAGAGCTGATGCGTGCTCCCGCATCGTCACCACCGGCCGCCACTCATCAACGCCCTGCTATGGATTATGGTCCATCCCCGGGACAATTGCTCAGTAGGGCAAAAATCGTTGTGTGTATGTACTGAGCGATTTTCAGCCCAGCGATTTTCCCCATTTTCGTTATCCATATATGCTGGACAAAATCACCCACTATTCATGGTCCTTAACAGTATGTTGCCAAATAAATAGAATACACAGTGAAACATCCTCTCATCTTTTCAGTGATAACTATGGGTAATATGTGTATGGTCCATAAAATTTGGAAATATAATAATTTTGACTAAATCCTCTCATTAATGTACCAGCAGGTTCCAAATTTCTCCTGGTCCCGAGCATTTTGGATACGGGATACTCAACCTGTATTGCATAGTCACCAGTTGCTGTATAAAAATAGAATTTAAAAAATGTACATGGAAATAACCAGAATCCGTTGTACAACAATCATATCAGATAACAAAATACTCTATGGGTGAGATTTAATAGGATGAGAGATTCAGAAAGTGAGAGATTTGGTAAGAAATCTCCAGGTTTTTTAAAGCGGCAATCATTTACTGCAAAATAAAACTGGTTTTGCCATGTAAATGATTGCCGCTTTAAAAAAAAAAAAACCTGGAGATTTCTTACCAAATCTCTCACTTTCTGAATCTCTCATCCTATTACATTTCACCCCATATGTTTGTTGGTTAAATTACTGTAGGTGTTAAACCACATCGCTCCTTCAGGTTTTTCAACAAAATGTTGCAAAAATGCAACTGCTTTTTCCAGCATGCAGCACGGGTTCCAAGCTCAGGGCAAGCCGCTCAGCAGGCCGGGTCCCTCCCCAATATATATAATGCTATTTTTTATTTAATAAATAATTGAATGACAGTTTATAAATATGTAGTTAAATTAGGTGCAGAGTGATGGGGAATAGTGGGAGATCAAGATATAAAACTTGATCATTTCTACTTTTTACATTGGAAACAAAGAGGGTTATCCTATTAGCAGTGGCACTAATAGCTTCTCTGGAGGCAATATTATTAGCCCCAATAGTAGTGTCTTTTTCTCCCAATACCCATGCTTATCAGGTGTTAATCCCTGGAAAACAGGTACCAGATAACACTTGGCTTATGTTTATATGTTTTTATGCAATAGAGGGTCCATTTTCAAAAGCCATTTTGTATTGGTAAAAAGTTTTCGGGCTAATTTGATACCCCTACATTCTCAGAACCTGAGTGTCATTAGACTGTAAGCTCAAGCAAGCATGCCCTCTTCCCCTTGTGTGCCTTTTCTTACTCACTTACTGTACGATATAATTCCTCCCTATTGCCAAATATAACACAGAACCTTTGGGTACACTTCTTATTTTGGTATTATAACTCCTGATGCAGCCATGTTGTTAAACCCTGTACTCAGGGCAATTTTTCAGCAGGCTCCATCAGGAACTGAGGCCCTTAGTCTAGTTCACTTTTTCTGACAAAATTTTTCTTAGATGGACAAAACCATGTGCACTGCAGGGGGGCAGATTTAAAATGTGCAGAAAGAAATAGATTTGGGTGAGTAATTTTGTTTCTGTGCAGGGTAAATACTGGCTGCTTTATTTTTACACTGAAATATAGATCTCACTTTGAAGTAAAACCCCACCCAAATCTAATTCTCTCTGCACAAGTAACATCTGCCCCACCTGCAGTGCAGATGGTTTTGTACATCTAAGAAAGATTTTGTCAGAAAGAGTGAACTAGAATAAGGGCCTTAGTTCCTGCTAGAGCCTGCTGAAAAATAGCCCTTCTTGTACTCAATGTTCAGCAATTTTAAGTACTGTAAGTTATTTTCTTTTTTTTTTTCTTTTTATATAAGGGCTCTGACCTGTTGTGCGATATAAAAAAGAATGCTAGCAACATAATTTCACATTTTTAAACACACCTACATTTTGCTGAAGTTGTGAACATTCAAAGGCTGGCAAGTAAATCAAATTATTTTATTGCATGTTGGCTTTGGATGATCCATTCAACTCTAATTTCTTTTTCTATAAAAATGATGTAAAAACTAGAAACTTTACACGTGCATATGGTTGTTCCAATTAGCCAAGCTACAATATAAATTAATTATTTATGTATTGTAAAACACTCACTGATATTCATTACCATAGCTCTATTTCTGGCAGAGAGATTTATTGAAAATGTAACTCAAAGGCTTTCTAATGACAGCTTTATTTGAAATTGCAAATATATTGGAGACATCTATTTAAAATGAAGGAACAACTGCATTTTAGTTTTGCTCCAATTAGTTCCTTGCTAAGTGAAGAAAATAGAATTCATTTTAAAATCTATTTGGCAGTTTAAGCATTTTCTAAGCAGCACTAAAGCTATCTTTAGGCTTTGATGCACATCCCATTTTCCCATCAGCGGGGGATGGGAACCCTGCCCGTCTCTGCTTCAGGGAGACAGGCAGGGATATGGGGTGGAGCGGGGAGGTGGGGGGTGGCGATGAGCCAGCGGGGACCTGGGGGGTGCTCCGGTTGAAGGAGATGAGCGTGCGTCTCATGCGCACGCATCCCCTTCTGGCAGCTGGCGAATCTTCTGCCAGCCCCTGCCAGAATGAGCCCGGTTCCATCTGTGCACACAATAATAAAAGCATTGAACTGATTTTTACAGATATTACTCTTGTAATTGTCACAGAATTCTCCAAGGAGATAGGACCGAAACATCACTTGTTACAAAACAAATTGCTTTTTAGTTCAAAATGACAATTAAACTCTTAAATAACAGTTTATATTAAGATAATATAAAATTAAATCTAAGCTTTTTAGATCTGTATTAGAAAGTGGACACATTATAGGCAGGGCCATCTTAACAGCAGTGTGGGCCTCTGGGCAAAGCAATGCATTGGGGCCCTTACCCATTCTCCCCTCCTAGGGGTCGGGGGTGCTATCAGCCGCAGCTTTGATGTCCCACGGGTGGCAGGGGGTGCTCTATCTTCCACTCAACATGTAGGACCTGGAGCAGTAACTTCTGCTACTTACTCCTTTACTGCACAGGTGGTGGGTGGGAGGAGCCCGGAGCTGGGTAACACTGACGTGTAGAAGTTAGCTACGGGGTAGATGATGAAGGACCAGGAGATATACAGGAAACAGGACCAGTCGTAGCAAGACCAGGATACACAGGCAACTGCAGTGGGTAGCACCCAGGTAGGGGGTGCGCAGGAGACTGTGGCAGGCTGCAGCCAGACGGAAGGTACACTGGAGACTGGTGTAGATTGTATCCAAATGGATGGTGCACAGGAGGTTGTTTGCAGAATGCACCCGGACTGAAGATACACAGGTGATAGCAGAAGTTGTACCCAAACGGAAGGTGCACAGGAGGTTGCTTGCAGATTGCACCCAGGGCAGAAGGTACACAGGTGACAGCAGGGGTTGTACCCAAACGGAAGGTGCACAGGAGGTTGTTTGCAGATTGCACCCAGGCAGAAGGTACACAGGTGAGAGCAGGGGTTGTACCCAAACGGAAGGTGCACAGGAGGTTGTTTGCAGATTGCACCCAGGCAGAAGGTACACAGGTGAGAGCAGGGGTTGTACCCAAACGGAAGGTGCACAGGAAGTTGTTTACAGATTGCACCCAGGCAGAAGGTACACAGGTGATAGCAGGGGTTGTACCCAAACGGAAGGTGCACAGGAGGTTGCTTGCAGATTGCACCCAGGCAGAAGGTACACAGGTGATGGCAGGGGTTGTACCCAAACGGAAGGTGCACAGGAGGTTGCTTGCAGTTTGCACCCAGGCAGAAGGTACACAGGTGATAGGCTTGATTGCACCTTGAAGCAGAATGCTGGAGGTGCACAGATGATCAAAGGCTGATTGCACTTGGAGCCAGACGCTGGAAGTGCACAGGTGATCCAGACTGATTGCACTTGGAGCAAGACGCTGAAAGTGCACAGGTAGTCAGGAGAGCTCAGGACGCTGGTGTTCCCTAAGGATTGACAAGCGAAGAACTGGCGCCAGCTTGGTTTAAACATGAGTCTTTTATCCCCCTTGGGATTCACTGATAGGCTGCTGACTTCAGCCTGGATTGCATTGGCTGGCTTCACCCAGATGGCGCCTGCTGTGCAGACGCTGCGGCAGAGGTAGTATGCCTTGCGTCAGTGAAGTCCCCACAGGCGGCCGGAAGCACTGCAGCTGCTGCTCCGCCGGTGCCCGCATCCAGAGCGAGGGGGCAGTGCCGGGAACCGGGACAGGGCACTCCGCACCAACACGAGACCACCAGTCAGAGCGGGCAGTGTCACCCACACATAATGGTGACTGCCCGCATCCTCCTGGCGCCCTGCTCAGACGCCCGAGACCACGCACCTGGACCAGATCCCGCCACACCACCTGGACTGGTAAGCGACACACGCGGACCGTGACAGTACCCCCCCCCCCTTGGGAGTGGACTCCGGACACTTACCAGGCTTACCAGGATTGTTTTGATGGAACTTCTTTATCAAGGCGGGAGCATCAATGTCTGTGGCATCTATCCAAGTTCTCTCTTCAGGTCCATAATCCTTCCAGTCCAGCAAATACTAAATCCGGCCGTATCGTTTTCTGGAGTCTAGAATTTTCTTTATAGCAAAGGATACTCCACGATCGGCTTGAAGCTGCTGTAGTCGAGGAACTTTGTTCTGGAAGCGATTGAGAACTAAAGGCCTTAATAATGATATGTGAAATGAGTTCGGGATTCGTAGAGACTGAGGCAAATGAAGTTTATAATCCACTGGCGAGATGACAGAGATTATTGGATAAGGACCTATAAATTTGGGCGCAAATTTCATCGATGGTACTCACAGTCTGATGTTTTTTGTTGAAAGCCAGACCCTGTCTCCAACTTGAAGTTTGGGAACTGCTTTCCGGTGACGATCTGCAATTTTTTTATAGCGCTGAGAGGCCTTGCACAGAGAGGCATGAACATTTTTCCAAATATTAGAAAAATATTGAAGAGATGACTTAACTGCAGGAACGTTGCATTCTGGGAGTCTCTGGATTTCAGGAACACGAAGATGTTTTCCATAAACAACAAGAAATGGAGACTTATCTGTAGCAGAGTGATATGAATTATTATGTGCGAATTCAGCCCATGGCAGGAGTTCAACCCAGTTATCTTGAGAAGACGACAGATAAAGACATAGAAATGTCTCTAGATCCTGGTTCACTCTCTCAGTTTGCCCGTTAGTCTGGGGATGATATGCTGTGGAGAACTTGAGTTTAATTCGAAATGCTGAACAAAGAGATCGCCAAAATCTTGCCACGAACTGTACTCCTCTATCAGAGATTATTTCCTCAGGCAGGCCATGAAGACGAAATATCTGTTTAATAAGGAGTTGAGCCAACTTGGGAGCTGCAGGTAACCCCTTGAGAGGAACAAAGTGTGCCATTTTGGATAAACGGTCTGCCACGACCCAGATGGTGTTGAATCCTTGTGACACAGGCAAATCAGTAACTAAATCCATTGAGAGATGAGTCCAGGGTTGTTCTGGAATGGACAAGGGCTGAAGGAGGCCGGATGGCTTTTGACGGGAGGTTTTGTGGCGAGCACACTCAGGACAGGAAGAAATGAAAGACGTGACATTGGCTTTCATAGAGTTCCACCAATAGGATCTTCTAATGAACTCGAGGGTTTTCTTGATTCCGGAATGACCTACAAAACGAGAAGCATGGGCCCAAAGTAGTAAGGCAGGACACAACTTTGTAGTCACAAAGGTTTTCCCTGAAGGGACAGAAACGACTTTGGTTTTGGCAAATCTGGTGGCTGGAAGCACTGGACCGGGAGACTGATCCTCAATTGAAGAAGAGAAAGATCGGGATAAGGCATCAGCCTTGCCGTTTTGAGATCCAGGCCGAAAGGTCAAAGAGAAATTGAATCTTGTAAAGAACAAAGCCCGGTGGGCTAATCTGGGGTTCAGGCATTGTGCTTTCCGCAAGTAAAGAAGGTTCTTGTGGTCTGTGATGATGGAAACTTGGAATTTAGCTCCTTCCAACAGATAGCGCCACTCTTCCAGGGCGAGTTTGATGGCCAGAAGTTCCGGTTCTCCAATAGGATAATTTCTTTCAGCTGGTAAAATTTTTTGGAGAAGAACCCACAGGGATGAACTTTACCATCAGAGGTTTTCTGTGACAGCACTGCTCCAACTCGAACAGATGAGGCGTCTACCTCCAATATGAATGGTCGAGAAGGATCAGGCTGAATAAGGATAGGAGCCTCAGTAAAGACTTGTTTAAGCCGGTGGAAAGCAGCAATGGCTTCAGTCGACCACTGGGATGCATTGACCCCTTTCTGGGTGAGGGCAGTAATTGGACTGATAATGGAAGAAAAGTCTTTGATAAATCTGCGGTAGTAATTAGAGAATCCAATAAAATGTTGAATGGATCTGAGAGTAGTAGGACGGGACCAATCAAGGACTGCTTTCACTTTAGACGGATCCATAAGGAGATCAGAACCAGAGATAATATATCCCAGGAATGCGACTGAGGGTTTTTCAAACTCACATTTGGACAATTTGCAGTACAACTGTTTTTTTTCGGAAACACTGGAGTACCTCTTTGACATGTAGGCGGTGTTCTTGGAGATTCTGAGAAAAAATTAAGATGTCATCCAGATACACTACAACTGAGTAATACAGAAGATCACGGAATATCTCATTCATGAATTCTTGAAAAACAGCAGGTGCGTTACTTAACCCGAATGGCATTACTAAATATTCATAATGACCGTCCCTTGTGTTGAATGCAGTTTTCCATTCGTCACAGCACGGATACGAATTAAATTATAGGCCCCTCTGAGGTCAAGTTTAGAAAAGACTGTAGCCCCTTTGATCCGGTCGAATAATTCTGTGACTAGGGGAAGAGGGTACCGATTTTTCACGGTGATGTCATTCAAGGCTCTATAATCAATGCAGGGTCTAAGTCCACTGTCTTTCTTTTTTACAAAAAAAACCCCCGCCCCAGCTGGAGAGGAAGATGGTCGGATAAACCCCTTCTCAAGATTTTCTTTGATGTATGAAGCCATTGCTTCAGTCTCTGGAAGAGAAAGAGGATATGTCCTACCTCTGGGAGGAGTCTTTCCAGGAATCAAGTCGATCGGACAGTCCCATCGGCGATGAGGAGGTAGTTTCTCTGCCAATTTTTCACAGAAGATGTCCGCAAATGCTTGATAGGCAGAGGGTAAGGACGGAGCTCCAGCAGTAGTGGTGGTCTGGATTTGCACGATTTTTTGAAGACAGGATTGGTGACAGTCAGGACCCCAGGATAGGATTTGCATGGTTCCCCAATCCAGATGAGGGGAGTGTCTCTGAAGCCAAGGAAATCCTTAAACAATTGGGTGACTGGCTTTCGGAATGACTAAGAATTGAAGAAACTCACGGTGCAGTAAGCCAACTTGAACTGAGAGTGGGACAGTACGGTGAGTAACTGACCCCTGAGGAAGGAAGCTGCCATCCACAGCAGAAAGACGATAGGCTTGCTCTAACAAAACAGTTCCAAGACGATGCTGCTTGACAAATTGAAAAGACATAAAATTTTCTGCTGCTCCAGAGTCCAAAAGAACTTGTACTTTGGTTGGTCCCCGAGGTAACAAGAGTTGCAAAGACAAAAGAGAATCGGACTTGAGTGGAGAAATATCTGCTTGTCCTAGCCTGGCTTCTCCAGGACCAGCTAGGACCGACGGTTTAACGGACGGCGTGGACAGGAGACGACAAGATGCCCCGACTCCCCACAGTAGAGACAAAGATTTTGACATTGCCTTCGTTGTCGTTCTTCAGGAGACAAATGGGCCCTATTTACTTGCATGGGCTCTTCAGGAGCGGGGGATGGAACTGAGGATGCTAATCTGGGAGTGATCACAGATCGAGTCCGTTCTTGCCGGGACCTCTCAACTTGTCTCTCATGAAAACGGAGGTCTAATTTACTACAGAGAGAAATGATGGCAGTGAGGGTACTGGGAAGGTCACGTGTTGCCAATTCGTCTTTGAGACGATCAGAAAGTCCTGCCAGGAAGGATGACACCAAGGCTTCCTCATTCCAGGATAATTCGGAGGATAAAGTCTGAAAATGTATAACATACTGAGCAACAGACCTGGTGCCTTGGCGTATTCACAGAATCTCATTGGCAGCTGAGGTCACCCTGCCGGGTTCATCGAAAATTTTCCAAAAAAATCAAAGCAATGAAGTTCGAGTAATTGGTGAGCACAGGATCTGAACGTTCCCAAAGGGGAGATACCCAATCTAGGGCTGACCCAGACAGTAGCGAGACTATGTAGGCAACACGGGTTAAATCTGTAGGAAAATTCGTGGGCTGGAGGGAGAAATGTACTTCGCACTGGTTGATGAATCCCCTGCAGGCCCGAGGAGTACCATCAGACCACCAGTCAGAGCGGGCAGCATCACCCACACATAATGGTGACTGCCCGCGTCCTCCTGGTGCCCTGCTCAGACGCCTGAGACCACGCACCTGGACCTGATCCCGCAGCACCACCCGGACTGGTAAGCGACACACGTGGACCGTGACACTGAGCTGAATGAAGTATCCCTTGTAAATGACTTCCATGGAGGTAGTTGGTGTTTTATATGCAGGGGAGGGTTGGATAATGGAGTAGGCTTAATATTCGTCATTTTCCGGTGGAAGGGCAGCTTGTTTGACTGCAGATATCGCCATTATCTGGATATAGATTTCTTAGCCTTCAATAGTATGAAAACCTAGAGTCCAAACTTTCAGGAGGTGCTGGGAACTTGGGGATCAGAGATCAGGAGCCAGAGCAATCTATTGACAAAAATATAAAAATCAGAATAATGCCCATTGAGCCTATACGAAAAGACGGCCCTGATTATAGGTTCTTACAGAAACTTCCATAAAGTATCTATAACCTGCTGCACAGAGACCTCCGACTCTGCCCCCTCCCTGCAGCAGGGAGTGGGAACCCATGCGATACATGCAGTCCTTCTACATTTAACATATTGCATAAAGGCCCTTATTCTGGTTGATTCGTTCTCTTACACATTCGCACGCATCCGAGCGAATGAACTGCACACGCACACGGAGAGCGAAGGCACGCCTATAAGGGCCAATGAAGCCTTTAATTCGGAACTTCACACAAAGGGGAGTGGTGTGCTAATGCATGTACGCTACCAGGTTCATAGGGATCTCAGGATGAGCACTCGGACTCTGACCGAGCAGACGGGTGTATGACCAAGGGAACAGGCTCTTCTTGTGTTTTTCACGCCACAGCAGTAATCCGTTCAGAAGAAATTTAACCATTAACCCCTTGGGTAGTGTGGCCAGAAATTTTCGGGGCTCAGCTGCACTGCCGCAGCGGGCTGTGCCGGAAAATTTCCAGGCATACCACAAATATGAAATAGGTGCGTGCCAGTGAAGTCCAGGTGTGCACCACTGGCTTGCCATCTCTTGAGCCCCCCGTCACATCCCCCAGCCCCCCCAATCACCTGTGCTCTGGCGATCGTACACTGGAGCTCTTCTAACCCCTGCCACTCCCCAGCCTCTAGCTGCCAGCCGCCTGTCATTTTGCAGCAGTGACATAGGCGGCAGGCTTGGGGATGTTCAGGGCGGCTCGGGTGGACTCGGGAGCACTCGGGCGCCCGAGTCCTCCCGAGCCATTGTGAAACATCCCCGAGCCTGCCGTCTGTGTGATCATTGACAGGCGGCATGGGCAGCAACGGCTGGGGAGCGAATGTGAGGGGGAGGGAGCTCCTAATGGTCTGTGCTGGGTTTTGCTGGGGCAGGACAAACCTGCCCTGGTAGGTTTGTCCTACCCCAGCAAAACCCACCACTCAAGGGGTTAACCAATTACCCAAAAAATGTTGAAATTTATTGCATTACATTAACAAATTGTATAACCCAATTAGCCTACAAATTAACCCATGTTACATGTTTGCAAACACAGCAGTGGTCTTTGAATACATGATGAGATAAATGTGTGTAATGTAATTACTGTACATGTTAGTTATGGTTGCATACAAGTATTAGAGTTGTAAATTGTGTGTAGTCTTGTCCGAACATGACAGGCACACTTGTGGATTAAGGTTGGAGATTAAGAACTGGAACATAATAGCAGTTATGAATCTTGCTGTACTTGGACACACAAACAATAAAGGCAATAAGAGCCAAGAATGCAGACAAGTGTAAAACATTCCCCTGGAAATGTGTGGTTAACGTGTGTGGCTTGCATTTGCTTAATTGCATAATGACAGCAAATTGACCATTGCATGGGTTAGTCTTGTGTATAGGTGTATAAGTATTTTCGCTATGGTGCGTGTTGATTGTCCGAGCGAATGTGGTGCTGTAAAGCTGGCTGGGCTGCGAGGTGGAAAACCTGCTTTTTTTTGACGAATGTTTTTCAGGTCTAGCGACCGAACACTCGCTCAGTCGAGCGAAGCCACCGCCCAGCACTTTTCGTCACCACCCATGTATACGCCCCGGTTGCTGCCCAGTTTTGCCCAGTTTTGTAATTGCGCCCTTCAATACGCCCGCATTACACCCACACTGCCCAACCGTGCTCGGGAGTGAATTTTTGTTTGCTGAGCCCCGAGCGAGCGCAGTTGCTGAACCTTGTACATGCGCATAGCATACGGTACGCATGCGCAGTACGCTAAAAAACGCGCTCCGAGCGTAGTTGTATCCGAGCGAGTCAATCTGAATAAGGGCCACAATCCTGCCACCTATGCTCTCTGCACATGTTACATTTGCCCCACATGCTGTGAAACATGGTTTTGTCCATTTGCTTTAAAATGTGCTTTGCTATCAGATCTGAGTAACCCTGTATGTCCTCAAATATTTAATTATAAGAATGTTCAATTTTATTAAAAAATAAGTTGCGAATATTTGAACACCAGTGAAATAACTATAATGTATAATGAAGTGGCTATGTAAATGTTTGATGTATTTGCAGAGGTAGATTACAATGAAACTGAATTAAAATACCAATGTGAATGTATATAATTAAAAACAGAATTGGAAAACCTTATAATGTGAATGTATAGTCAGTTTACTGTCCTATGTTACATAATACTGTATACAATGGCTGTGCATGATTAAGCTCAGAAATATTTATTAAATTCTATTGGTCCACTTTTATATAGCATTGATTGAGTTGAGATATAAACTGTATATATGAATCAGACAGAATACATAATAGAGAGTAGTATTTTTTTAGTACTTTTTATTTCACACAAAATCATGTTGTTGTTTTTTTTTTTCACTATCTATTTATATATAAAAGGCTAACTGCCATCTCTATAATACCGCTTTCACACTGCCAAAACGTTTAAATAACCAGTATTTTCAATTTATTTAAAACGGGTATGAGCCTTCACATTGCAGTAGATTACCGTTTTAAATACCGTTTAAGTACCATTCACATCAGTCAACCCGTTTAATCCCCTGAACACGTTTCAAGGCAGAATGCAGGGGACAGCCTATCACAGGTCTGTAATCTGTTGTTTTTACTAAATACCGTTTCAGAACCATTCTCACTGCATAAAAATGGCTCTGAAACGTGTAGGACATTTTAAACGTGTTGAAATACCGGTTATCTTTAACTAGTAAATAAACTCTGGTGCTTACCCACTGCAGCCTTAAATGTTTAGAAAAGAGAAAAAAATGGCAATATACCGTTTAACAGGTGCGGTGGGAAAGGGGTATAAGGTGAAGTACAGCCACTGACTACTAGAAGCCTCTCCACTGTCACAACTCAAAGTGAAAGTAAAAATTGTCACAGCTCAAAGTAAAAGTACATTGCAGAAGCCGTCATTTTGACATTACCCTTCCGGCGGGTGGCGGGGGCTGGCGGTTGGTGATCCGACCACCAGCCCCTGCTAGATGGAGTGCGCTCCATCTGTATGTACTTTAAATGCTCACCCAGCAAGATTATTGCTAAGTGTATAAGTGGATTGGGTGAATGACTGATCTGTTGTGTACCCAGCCTAAGGGCTGCAGATATACAGTATATTGGATGATAGATTCATTTAAATATTATTAATCCTGTCTACAGTACTACTGTCCTTGCTGAGGAATTAGTTGTGCTTTTGTGCAATATAGGTAATATATTAGTAACAACTCTAGGATGTTCAGAATAATTAAGTTTGCTCATAATGCAATGATTGATTCATTTTTCCAGAAATTTAAGGAAATTACTTTTGAGTTTGTTAGTAGGGTGATTCCGTTCAGGTGCTGTCTGAGAATTTCCAGCAAATTTTGCTAATTTGTAATTTTATATGTAAGGATGCAGGGCTGACTGGTCCACGGGGGCAAAGGGGACATCCTGGTGGGCCCCACTGCATGGGGCCCCCTTTCCTCTTCTAAGTATCATCATACTGCACAGGACTTTAGTGTAACGTCTATCATTAATATAATATACAGTATTATCATACATGCACTGGCAGTATTTACTATACATAGGGACCTGGACCATGCAGTCTTTAATGGTTAGCCAAAACTCCGTTGCAGGTAGACACACCCCTTCTGGGGACTGTCCACAACCCTAAACAAGGGTGCCTATAACTGCATTCCCCGTTGGGCACTTCATGCCCAAGTCCGTCACTGATCCTATTGTAAAAACAGCTATTCTCTACTTCTATCTACAGAAATTCACCCAATTTCAGTTCTTTTGGCTGGTGAACGGAAATAATTTACTGCCACAAAAATGTAAAGGTACAGTAAACTGGAGATAAAAAAAAGTACAGAAAATGTATTTTATTTACTGTAGATCATGTTTCTTAAAGTAAGATTGTAGCAGGTAACTTTTGTAAAGATTTCTTTATATGCCGATTTATTCAGGTGGATTACATATGCCTTTTAAGCATTTTTATCAACATATTGTTATAATAATATTTTATAGAGAATTTATACATACCATTATGCATGAACACTTAAGAGAACAAGATGTTGGCAAGTAAGGTAGCAGTTTTGTGTGGGCCTCAGGGTAAAAAAAATAATAAGATTTCCTGCCAAAGAGTAATGTGTAAATATTCTGAGTACTACAAACGTCTTACACTCAGTGTAGTCCCCTCATGATGAATTTATTTCTGTGTCACCGCTGTGAACCACGATGACTCTATGATGAGGTACTTAAGATCACGGTCGACCAGAGAAAAATAATCAGACCATACAAGCTGATAAATGTTCTATGATGCACTTGTCAGTAGGTACAGTTTGTATAGCCTTCTGCAAGCATTTTTTCATAGTCTAACAGGTGTGATTCTTTAAACAATAAACAAAGAATTAGTTTGTCTTTTACAAAAAGACCCTGCTGATTCAACCGTGTACTTATCTATGTTCTAGATACAGTAAGTACAAGTATAAATTCCTGCGTTAGAATACAATTATCTCAAGAACATTCCAATCTATTAAAGTTACTAAAATACAAGTTACGGTACTCTTTACCTAGCACGGCGCCCACGATCTTGATCGTGGGCATCGTGAGGTAAAAAATCGCGTCGGTCGTGTCGTATGCGGGCTAAAGATGCCCGGACGTGACGCGACCGACGCGATGTCCACGATTTCCCATTGAAAACCATGTTAAACATGGACATCGCGTCGGTCGCGTCGCGGCCGGCCATAAATGTGCACACGATGGCCGCGACGCGATGCCCACGATTTGCCATAGGAATCAATGTTAAAAGGCCCGATGGACACGATTTCCATGTTAAATGGCTGAATGGACCCGATTTTAGCATAGGAAACAATGTTAAATGGGCCTTAGAGCCCAAATACTTACCCTGAACTCTGAAATGGCCACCCCATTTGTTTACGCCACCCCACGATCAACGTCAACCCGAAGCGTGGCGAGCGCAGCGAGCCCGCGAGGGGCGGCGGTACACGTCCTCCGACCTTTTCATGCCCTACTATCCACGTCGGCGTGGAGTTGAGAATAGAATAGTGTGGCGAGCGCAGCGAGCCACCGAGCCCGAAGCGTGGCGAGCGCAGCAAGCCCCGCGAGGGGACGCGGATACCTTCACAGTTATACGCGTCCCCTCGCGGGCTTCACAGGTCTCCGTGGCGACGCGGACACCTGTGAAGCCCGCGAGGGGACGCGTATAACTGTGAAGGTATCCGCGTCCCCTCGCGGGGCTCGCTGCGCTCGCCACGCTTCGGGCTCGGTGGCTCGCTGCGCTCGCCACACTATTCTATTCTCAACTCCATGCCGACGTGGATAGTAGGGCATGAAAAGGTCGGAGGACGCGTACCGCCGCCCCTCGCGGGCTCGCTGCGCTCGCCACGCTTCGGGTTGACGTTGATCGTGGGGTGGCGGTAACAATTGGGGGGGCCATTTCCCAGTCAAGGTTGCCTATTTGGCCTCTGTGGCCCATTTAACATTGTTTCCTAAGGCCACATCGGGTCCATTGAGGCATTTAACAGTAAAATCGCGTTGGTCGGGCCATTTAACATTGATTGCTATGGGAAATCGGGTGCATCGCGTCGCGGGCATCGCGGGTACATTTATGGCCGGCCGCGACGCGACCGACACGATTTCCATGTTTAACATGGGTTTCAATGGGAAATCGCGGGCATCGCGTCGGTCGCGTCGCGGCCAGACATAAATGTACCCGCGATGCCCGCGATGGGCGCCGTGATAGGTAAAGAGTACCCAAGTTACTTTAAATGCATCTGGTAAAACATATTCCAATAAAACTTTATCTGTTCCCTTTCCCACAAGCTTATAAATATCCATTCCAGGCATATACCATTATGGCACTATGTAGTATGTATAGGTAGCCTAAAATGAACTTTATCACCCAGCAAACCCATAACTAGACTTTTTTTGCCCTGTACCAGAAATAGCACTAGTGCCCCCACTCACTCTAATATAGGGACAGTAAGCGCCAAAGGTGCATGCTCAAAAAAGGTGCATGGTATTGAAGGAAAAAACCATGGTCCCACCACCAAGCATTTGAACCACTTATTCATGTTATGCTGCAGTAGTCCCCCTTATACACAGTACAGCACACAGTAGTACACCTTATACACAGTACAGCACACATTAGTATACCTAAAACATGTTATGCCACATTAGTACACAGCATGTCAAACAGTAGTAAAACTTATACATAGTGCATCACAGCAGAGGTGCTATACACATTACAGCGGTTACTGGGTCATGGTGAATGTGATGGTGTTGGTTCTCTGCCCACAGTGCCTATGCTCTACATAGGCACTATGTGTTGAGAACACACAGCACCACCCTAGTTACAGCCCCAAGTTAACATAATGCCACACAGAAATGCTAGTGATGTAGCAATGTGTGGATATGTGAGTTGGCAACATCCCCATGTGGGAAGGCCCCTGTGCAACTATTGTACTTCTATGGTTATTGCATTCGATACTTGTTTCCATTCGGTACTTGTTTCCAAGCACGGCGCCCACTACTCCATTTACGTAATGGGCTATTCATGGTAAGGAAATCACATCGCATCGCATGCCATTACAGTGAATTTTAAATGTTGGTATTTTGTCCATGTCAGGATTTTAAATGTTGGGATTTTGACCTTGCCGGGATTTTGTCCTTGTTGGTATTATGACCCATTCGGGATTTTGACCCTGACGGAATTTTGACCGCCGGGATTTTGACTGCATCATGATATCACAGAAGATGCTGACATGCTATAAGCCATAAATATTGTGGACATTACTACATGCAGTTACTCATTGAGGTTGAGGTTCTGCAACAAGACATGTCAAACTTATCTCCTGTTGTGTAGCACATTTCCTAAAACCTGTGTATTTGTTTTGTATACATTTTCTAATTTGAGCTTAATATCTCTCCAGATCAAACTAACTACAGTATACTACAGAACTTCCTATTATAGGCTGTTGGTGGCAGGTTCCAAATCTACATATGTTCTAACTAAGCCCTTAACTATTTATATGCAAACTGTCAAGTCAAACGAATCAAAGATTTTGCAATGATTGGGCATTAAACATAAAACATTCAATTTTTATATATTAGTACAATCAAAATGTTGACACTGAGGGGTAAATTTACAAAGATGGCAATGCGCGAGTCACCCAGCTGAACAAGGAGTCAGTGGCTGGTTGCTGGAATAAAGTCAGATGGGTCAAGGCAAGTGATCCTTGAAGAAGGCCCCTACAAGGCTGAAATGCGTTGGGCACAGACATCCATCCTCCACAAACTTCAGCAAGTCTCCTCTGCCAGCAGTAGTCGAGCGCACACGGCTCCAACTGTGACTCTGCTCCGGGTACACGCCCACAAGCCGAACCCGGAAGCGGCGTTCATAGCCGTAGAAGCTGTGTGGACCTACACAGTTTACTTTCACAGCGAATATCCTTCACTTTCGGGAGAGAGACGCGGCGAGGGACTCCTTGGATAAGAGATACATGCAGATATCGAGTAAGTGGTAGATGCACCACCGGTGGTTAGGGACGCCAGCCTCCGGTGCCATTTAACACACTTGCCTTGACCCATCTGACTTTATTCCAGTAACCAGCCACTGACTCCTTGTTCAGCCGGGTGACTCTGTGCATTGCCAAAACACAGAATCCACCCACCCCCACACACCCCCATCAATTGCTCCCCCAGGTGTGCAATTGGGTGTCATCACCAGCAGCATATAGACTTATAGAGACACGCTGCATCAAACATCTAGGTTTGATCACACCCTTCTGGCACAGTGAATCAACCCCCCCCCCCCCCCCTTTTCCCCAGCACCACTAAATACCCACGGGTATTTTTTCGACATGAACCTTTTTGTGTTAAATAAACATACGTTTAATACCTACTGCATATGTCTACCCAATTTCTTTAATATAATTGGGCACACATCTTATTAGCCTCACATACTAGAGGGTGAGTGCAGAGTTATCACACAGGTTAACTTGCTTCTCTAGGAGATTGGACCACTCCAAACTCAGCAGCCCCTTCGATCATTTGTTATCTCAAGCGCTGACACACCAAGCCTACTAGAAGATGGGATGTTGTTTAAAGCAACAATCAGATTCTACTTCTTATTTATTTAGGTACTAGATTGAAGAAGGTAATAGATAGACTCAGATTGCTAGGGGCAACCATCAAATGATGTATCCAGCCATAATTCACTGGGCATTCCCATGGGCAAGTTCCGGTTTCACAACTGTCTGCTCCTTGCCCTCCCTCCCCACAGCGAATGGCCCGGGGAGTGTGTAACTCGCCAAAGCCATTAGCTGTTGGGGTTTGCACATGGGCAGAAGTTTGGACCGCTATGAGCAATCCTGAATCAGACCCTATGTGCCATACCAATCTCTGTACATGAAATACAGGGCATTTTAGATTTTCATGACATCAAATAGATACCTGCTCTGATACACCTGAGATACTTCTATTAGGTATCTGTTTAAAACAGGATTAATGCCTTTTGTAAAGTACTTTTGTTGAAGTCATCAAATCTGAGCAATGTACTGTATTTCTGTATTTCAAAGGATTGTTCTGATCTTCCCTGAGACAGTCATCAACATCACTTATTAGATCATAAAAGGATTTATCCCTGCCAGCAAATTCTTTTATGAGTTCAAAAAAATTGTCAGTCTCGGAAAGTGACAAAAAGCTACACAGGATATCGTGAAGAATCAGCCTGAGTTTTTTACTGGGTTAACAAACAATTATTATTTGTTAACGGTTATTTATATAGAACACACATATTCCGCAGCGCTTTACAGAGAATATTTGAGCATTCACATCAGTCCCTGCCCCAGTGGAGTTTACAATCTATACTCCCTACCACGTGTAGACGCATTCATTCTAGGGTTAATTTGTTGGGAGCCAAAAAACCTACCAGTATATTTTTCGGATTGTGGGAGGAAACCAGAGTACCCGGAGGATAACCCACGCAAGCACAGGGAGAATATACAAACTCGGCACAGTTAGGGCCATGGTGGGAATCAAACCCATGACCTCAGTGCTGTGAGGCAGTAATGCTAACCATTAAAACGGCCTTGCTGTCATACAATTTAAAATAGTGTTAAGATGTCCATACACGATACAATTATTGTATACAATATCACATCTCATTGCATTGCATACCTGTAGGTTTTGCAATGCGATGAGATGAAATGAGATCTAGTACAAAAAGTATGTGCAGCACTTTTTGAGCTGTGCTATGAGATGTGTGCTGGGAGCGCACATCTCCTTGCACATAAAAATTGCACCGTGTATGGGCAACTTAAGGGTGTTTAACTACCGCTCAACACATTTACCAAATAAACAGTTCATGCAAGATAGTTAATATTTTTTTCTATTACAATTTCTAACAAAATATCATCTAGGTGCAGCAGAATCCTTGTGGTGCTATATAAATAATACATGATAGTAATAATCTTCTTGTTGAGATTAGCATTCTGACTTGGAATATTGTACTTTTGCAATTACTTGAAAAAATAAAATGTGGCTTAATGATATTCACTTGGGGTGGGTTATACATGCATATTACTCATTTTTAAGTGGTCATTTTTATTTACAATTTTTATCTGTTGAATGAGGAATTGGACACTTCTGCTAAGGCTTTATGTTGTTATTGGAGGAAATTAAGTTAATAGTATTAAATCAATAAACAATTGGTATGAATTATAGAAACAATGAGTGAAATGTAATAGGGTGAGAGAAAAAAAACCTGGAGATTTCTTACCAAATCTCTCACTTTCTGATTCTCTCACCCTATTACATTTCATCCAATAATTAATTTCTCAACATTCATTGTTGCAGAAGTTTCTGCAATTAGAACTATAGGTTTTGAAGGTGAGCTATTTTGATGACAGTGTGGGTAGCAGGGCAGCTGCCCATAGCAATAGCGGCACGGTGCCACCCCCCACCTGGCGGCCCCCCAGCCAGGCACGCACAATACACAGTGCAGCCTGCATCGAGGCGGAGAAGGTGCGGGGGCGCCCCCTGGGAGCAGTGGGTAAGTACCGGGTGTGCAGTAAGTCCCCTCTGCCAAGGTCTATCTGGGACGGGGAAGAGACTAGTTACTGCTTCACTCCTGCAGGAGTGGCGCTCTGCAGGCTGCACTGTGCAGTGTGAGGGGGGAGCCCAGATTGAAGGTCCGTCCCGGGCCCCAAGATTCCTAGTGGCGGTCCTGGTGGGGAGGGTACTCTTGGGTTTCACCTTCCATCAATATTTGCAGAAATATTTTTAATCTCACCCACAAAATTAAAAATTTTCTTTCAAAACAAACTTTATCAAACCATCAAGGATCTGTCTTTTTGACACCTGTTAGCCAAGTACATCAAACAACATATTCAGAAGTCATCAATCACAGCTTGCTGCAAACCTATTTGTTATTTCCAGATGGCCTTGTATTCTAGATCACTGCTTACATTTTTTTCATCAAATCTGTAACAAGAATGTTTTCTGGACCTTCACAATTCTGAGGAACTATATTAGCTTGATGTGAGCGTAATCCCTAAATTTGATATGTTTAAAATCATTGCTAGTGATGAAAATTAAGTTTATTCATTCTGCATAAACTATGAACTGTCACTGTCAACAACAAAAATTGCATTTGGATTGAATCTTGCTTAGGTAATAGAATAATGCATTACACTCAGAATAATCATCAGTATTCAAAACTATACTGTATAATTCCTCAAATGTCACCACAAAGGAAAAATGATCATCATTACAGGTTTTATAAATGCAACTTTTTTAGCCTGTCAATCTCTTTACAAGTGAAGTATCCCTTATTAAAAATACTCAGGACTAGGAGCATTTTGTATTTGAAGATGATTTAGGTTGTTATATAATGTAAGGAGGGATCTCAAATTGAAACTTTTTTTATTCATTGATTAGATTCAATTTGTCTATGTAGAACTCATTGTATAAATGATTTATAGACCTATATTTCTTTAGTAATCTTCAATTGTTCATGAATGTTTTAAAACTATTTTTTCCTGCTCTACCCAACAGCAATTGCAGGTACTTGTTTAGTTTCATGGCGGCACTTCCCTGTGGATCGAATCGTATGCAAATCGTATATGCCAATTGTATGCAAATCACATGTAATTTACATACGATTTGCATACGATTTGCTTACAATTCGATCTGTGATGCGATTTAACACACCAACACTATCCACGTCAGCCCGAAGTGTGGCGAGCGGATGCGGTATGCATCCTCCCAACCTGCTCATACCCACACAATCCACGTCAGCGTGGAGTTGATTTTATGAACTCCACACCGACGTGGATAGTGGGGGTATGAACAGGTTGGGAGGACACATACCGATGTGCTTGCCACGCTTCGGGCTGACGTGGATAGTGTTGGTGTGTTAAATCACATCACAGATCGAATCGTAGGCAAATCGTATGCAAATCGTATAAAAATCGTATGCAAATCGCATGCGATTTTCATACGATCGACTAAAAAGTGCCGCCGTGAAACTAAACAAGTAGCCATTTGCATTTTCATTGTCTTCTGATTCTTTTCCTCCTCAATATTTAAGGGAATATTCAATTCGCCATATGGCTTGGCAGGGTATGTGGTTGATAGTGCAAGTCATGTGTGGGCTGAAAGGTGCCTGATGTTGTTGCCTGAGTTGGGTCCACAACAGTGAAATGCTCCTCCAGATCATCTTCTGTAACTACAAGAGTAGGACAGGGTGGAAATGCATAAGATGGGCCTGAAAAGAAGAAAGTGTACATATTCATTAACATCAATTACAGTATAGTATGTACCTTAGCTAAGAAAACAATATTGCTACTTACTATGACTTTAGAATACACTTGATATTTATTATAAATATAGGATTTTTTAATTATAAAATAATGATACTGTATTTATCTGGTTAAACTTGCAAACGTGACTATCCGATTTTGTACAACAAAAAAAAGATTGTTGGCTATTTAAGGTTGGAAAAAAAATAAGCGCTAGTAAAATGTCACTGTCAAAAACATTAATTTGAAAAATCCTCATCTTATAAAATAGCCTAGAAGTGTCAATCTGTGAGTGTGTGTTTAATGCTGGGAGGAGTCGCACACTCACAGAGTGAGCCTGGACCAGGGCACTAGAGAACGGGGGAAAAAATCTGGGACACACAGTACTAGTGCAGGGTGCCAAGGAAAGCTTCAGATACAGGACATACTGCCGTGACACAAGTAAAACAGGCCAGACCTTACAGGGCCCGAATGGGAGCAGTACAAGCAAAAAATACAACAAATGCACTGGCCCCCACAGTAATAAAACATACAGGCCCCCACAGTAATACAAGTTTTAAACACATTGGCACCCAAGAAATTTCACACATTGCTCCACAGTGATTCATATATTGTTGACTTGCCCCCCTCCTTCACTGTGCCACCCAGCCTGCCCCCTCCTTCACTATGCCTCCCAGCTTGCCCCCTCCTTCACTCTCTGACACCCAGCATGCCCCATCCTTCACTCACTGACACCCAGCATGCCCCTCCTTCACTATGCATTCCAGCTTGCCCCCTCCTTCACTCACTGACACCCAGCATGCCCCATACTTTACTGTGCCACCCAGCATGTCCCCTCCTTCACTATGCCTCCCAGCTTACCCTCTCCTTCATAGCTGCCCTCACCTGAATGAATGTGAGCAGGCAGATAGTAGTAGGAGACAAGAGGGGATGCATCTTCTGTAGCATAGGGGTCTCACCTGGCTGCACGGCACTGGGGGGAGGGGTATTTCTCCTGCAGGCTGCTGGCCAGGTTTGGGAGCTTCCGTTCATATGCTGGCTCCGATCTTCTTCAAGCAAACATTCTCTGTGGTCCCAGCTGTAGCTGCTCGCGGGGGCAGGGACTGAGAGCCGCGGCTGTGTGGATTTAGAGGTAAATCCATCACCATCAGCTGCCTGCAAATTCCACAAGCATCCCCAGCCTCCTCCAGATACATATAGTTTCACCTCTGCTTCCGGTTTGGTTCCATAGCTTGTAACGCAAATCCTGGAAGTGTGGCATCTGGCCAGGCAAACAGAAGAATTAGGCTGACAGGGTGGGCTGGCCACACAGTGAGCGGATGGGAACAGCCCACTGGAGATTCACCCAGCGTCCCGGCATGCCAATCCGCTGCTGGTCTGTGGCACCAGTGTTATGCCTTCGGGCAGTGCATCGCGACACACCAGACCGCCGCGGCACAGTGGTTCAGAACCGCTGCCCTACGGGTATAGGTTCTGCACTGCCTCTTATTTCACCTAATTCAGATCTTGTTTTGGCCCATTCATAATCCACCTTCTCCACTACCAATCTCAGCAGATCAAGTGAGCATTTATTCAGCACTGCGCTCCATAGTAACATAGTAAATTAGGCTGAAAAAATATGTTAGTCCATCAATTTCAACATATTTGACTTATAACTATTAACTTGGGTAAGTCATATCTATAGGATTTCCTTAGTGGCCAAAAAAGTATCCAGTTTTGATTTCAATTCATTAACAGTAGTTGCTGTAACCGCCCCCAACGGCAATGAGTTCCAGAATTTTACTGCTCTAATGGTGAAGAATCTTCTTCTTAATTCAGTACGGAATTTCTCTTTTTTGAGCCTCAGTACATGCCCGCGTGTCCCAAGTATAGGCCTGTTACTGAACAAATCATCTCCCAGTTCCATAATATTCCCAATCCTGTATTTGAACATACTAATCATATCACCTCTTATCCTCCGTTTCTCCAGTGAACACATATTCAACTTGGTTAATCTATCTTTGTATTCTTGTGATTCAAGACCTTTTACTAGCTTAGTTGCCCTTCTATGTACCTATTCCAATTAATGTATGTCCTTTTTAAGGTGTGATGCCGAGAACTGAACACAGTATGTGTGGACTCACCACTCAAATTGGCATCTCTTGAACCATTTACAGCCGAACGTTTGATTTGTCCTGCCTATCGTTGGGAAATTAGCAATGCAGATCCCCTGGGTCTCTTCCGATTTCTATAATTGTCAGATAAAATTGACCTTGCAATACTAAATCTACGTCTTTATATTTAAATGCAATAACCTACAATATGATATAAATCTAGAGGAGCTTCAGCCGGCAATCTGCCAAAGTCCTCCCATTGAAATAAAACCTTATTAGCATCCTCATCTGTTAGAGAAATCTGAAAAGTTTTGTCTAATTAAAAAAAAAAAAAATCCTTGTCCAGGCTAACAGGATTTGACATTTTAACCCCTTCCCGACATTTGACGTATATATACGTCATGGCCGGGATGTACTTCCCGACACATGACGTATATATACGTTATGACTTTAAACTGTCACCGCGTCTAGGGACGCGGTGACAGAGGGACGATGTCTGCTGTCCCTGACAGCAGACATGTCCCAGCATGCCCAGGGGGGGCGGCGATGCCTCCCCCCCGTCGGCGATCGCTGCGATTGGCTGTTCAATGTGAACAGCCAATCGCAGCGTTTTCCTGTGTTACCGGCGAATCAGACGCTCGGTAACACAAGGATCAATCACCGCCGGGTGTGAGGGGGCGTGAGGGGGTCACCGGTGATGACCACACCTCACCCCACCTCACCCCACCTGCCCCCAAGGCTGTGATTGGTCCGTCGGACCGACGGACCATTCACAGCCATGGCGCGTGATTTAAACTAACGGTGACTGCGCTGCAGACGCCATTCTGGTCTGGAATTGCGTGCAGAGCGGTCACTGTGCCAATCTGTCGTGATACTGACCTGATCCTTGCCTGATACTTACCTGATCACCGCTGGTAGCGTGCTGCCAGCAGCTGGATGCTTCCTGGATCTTGTGACTTCCTGTGTGCTGCTGCTGCAGTGTCATAGAGTGAGAGATAGTGAGAGATAGTGAGAGATAGTGACAGAGAGTGATAGAGAGTGCTATATTTTGTGTCTGCTGCCCCCCCTTTTGTGCTGATCAGTATATCTGTGCTGATCAGCAACTTTTTGGGGGTGCAGGTTTTTTTTTTTTATATATATATATATCTGTCAGTTGCACCAAAGGTTGTGCTGCCTGTGCAACTGACTGCTGCCCCCCCCCTGCTGCCCCCCCTTTTGTGCTGATCAGTATAAATTAACTGATCAGCAACTTTTTGGGGGTGCAGGTTTTTTTTTTTATATATACCCTGTCAGGTTGCACCCACAGTTGTGTGCCTGCTGCCCCTCACTGCTAATCAGTGTTGCATCACTGCATCACTGATCTGCAGTTTTTTTTTTTTTGGAGAGTGCAGTGGGGTTTTGTTTTTACACCCACGTTGCTTTTGTGGGTGTCCTGTGGCCGCTGAGCGCTGATCAGTGACGTACATCACTGAACAGCATTTTTGGCACAGGGTTGATATAATTTTTTTTCTGCAGTTTATTTTTATTGTTTTTTTTTTTGGAGAGTGCTGTGGTTTATTTTTTTTAATTTTTTTTTACACCCACGTTGCTTTTGTGGGTGTCCTGTGGCCGCTGAGCGCTGATCAGTGACGTACATCACTGAACAGCATTTTTGGCACAGGGTTGATATAATTTTTTTTCTGCAGTTTTTTTAAATTGTTTTTTTTTTGGAGAGTGCTGTGGTTTATTTTTTTTAAATTGTTTTTACACCCACGTTGCTTTTGTGGGTGTCCTGTGGCCGCTGAGCGCTGATCAGTGACGTAAATCACTGAACAGCATTTTTGGCACAGGGTTGATATAATTTTTTTTCTGCAGTTTTTTTAAATTGTTTTTTTTTTGGAGAGTGCTGTGGTTTCTTTTTTTTAAATTGTTTTTACACCCACGTTGCTTTTGTGGGTGTCCTATGGCCGCTGAGCGCTGATCAGTGACGTACATCACTGATCAGCATTTTCGGCACAGGGTTGATCTAATTTTTTTTTTTTTATTGGAACAAATTCCTGTATAAAGTATTTTTTTTTTCTGCACTACATACACACTACACACTACATACCCCCCGTGTTGAAATAAAGTTTGTACCCCCCCTACACTATACACGTGTTGAAACATTACACTTACAGAAACACAAAAATAAAAATGTCATCCCAAATGTCATCCCAAATGTCATCCCAGTCATCCAGAAGAATGTATTCAGCGGAGGAGGCATATGCCATGCTTGCCTCTGACTCTGACACAGCCAGTGATGCAAGCGGGGAATTTTTCAGGATTCGTCTTAACCTCCTCTTCCTCCTCTAGTGATGAGGGACCCCCTCAAAGACGCCCCCGTAGAGCAGCTGAGACCCCCCCCCCCCCCAATGATTGATCTCGTATGGACCCCACCACCAGACAATTTTTAGCCCCAAGTTCCTGAGTTTTTGGCCATCCCAGGAATCCAATTTGATTCAACAGGTCTCAGAGAAATTGACTTTTTCAAATTATTTTTCTCTGATGATTTTATAAATTTAATGGTGGACCAAAGTAATTTATATGCCCAGCAGTTTATTGCTCAAAACCCCACGTCATCATTTGCTAGGTGGACCCCTGTAGATGCAGTAGAGATGATAACGTTTTGGGGTCTGGTGTTACATATGGGCATAGTAAAAAAGCCAGAAATTAGGCAATATTGGAGTACAGATGTTCTGTACAGCACCCCACTTTACCGTATGGCCATGGCTCGGACTCGTTTTGAGACAATCCTTAAATTTTTACATTACACCGATAATGCACAGTGCCCACCCAGAGATGATCCCACCTTTGACCGGCTATTCAAAGTCAGGCCAGTCATTGATCATTTCAGTGCCAAATTTGCAGAGATGTACATCCCTGAAAAATTTATTTGTATCGACGAGTCCCTTATACATTTTAAAGGAAGGGTTAAATTCCGCCAGTACCTTCCCAGTAAGAGGGCAAGGTATGGCATAAAAATGTATAAACTGTGTGAAAGCACCTCAGGGTACACCCACAGGTTTAGGGTATATGAAGGGAAGGATTCAAGAATTTAACCGCCAGAATGCCCCCCCTCCCTCGTAGGTGTTAGTGGAAAAATTGTCTGGGATTTAGTGCACCCCTTCCTGGATAAAGGTTATCACCTCTATGTGGATAACTTTTATCCACATAGCACCCACCATTCATTCCACCAGAATCTGAGCTGCAAAATCCAAAAATCACTCCTTCCCTTCTGAGTCCTGCCATGCACCCAACTGGTATTTTTGGTCACATATGAGGCATTGCCATACTCGGGAGAAATTGGGGCACAGATTTTGGGGTGCTTTTTCTCCTTCGTACCTTATGAAAATAAAAAATATTGAGCCAGAACTGCATTTTTGTGTAAAAAAAATTAAATTTTTCATTTGCACAACCCAGTTGTATCAAAATTGGTGAAACCCCTGGGATTTGAAATGTACACTATACCCCTAGTTGAATTCCCTGAGGGGTGTAGTTTGCAAAATGGGGTCACTTGTGGGGGGGGTTCCACTGTATTGGTGCTTCGGGGGTCTTGCTAATGCGACATAGCACCCACCAACATTCCACCAGAATCTGTGCTGCAAAATCCAAATATCACTCCTTCCCTTCTGAGTCCTGCCATGCACCCAAATGGTATTTTTTGGTCACATGTGAGGCATTGCCGTACTCGGGAGAAATTGGGGCACAGTTTTTGGGGTGCTTTTTCTCCTTCATACCTTATGAAAATGAAAAATTTTGAGCCAGAACTGCATTTTTGTGTAAAAAATTTAATTTTTCATTTTCACTGCCCAGTTGTACCACAATTGGTGAAACCCCTGGGGGTTTGAAATGTACACTATACCCCTAGTTTAATTCCCTGAGGGGTGTAGTTTGCAAAATGGGGTCACTTGTGGGGGGGTTCCACTGTATTGGTGCTTCGGGGGTCTTGCTAATGCGACATAGCACCCACCAACATTCCACCAGAATCTGTGCTGCAAAATCCAAATATCACTCCTTCCCTTCTGAGTCCTGCCATGCACCCAAATGGTATTTTTTGGTCACATGTGAGGCATTGCCGTACTCGGGAGAAATTGGGGCACAGATTTTGGGGTGCTTTGTCTCCTTCATTCCTTGTGAAAATGAAAAACTTTGAGCCAGAACTGCATTTTTGTGTAAAAAATTTAATTTTTCATTTTCACTGCCCAGTTGTACCACAATTGGTGAAACCCCTGGGGGTTTGAAATGTACACTATACCCCTAGTTGAATTCCCTGAGGGGTGTAGTTTGCAAAATGGGGTCACTTGTGGGGGGGTTCCACTGTATTGGTGCTTCGGGGGTCTTGCTAATGTGACATAGCATAATACACTATACCCCTAGATGAATTCCCTGAGGGGTGTTGTTTGCAAAATGGGGTCACTTGTGGGGGGGTTCCTAACTTTTAGCATCTTATGGTGCCTAGAAACCTACATAGTGCCTAAAAAATAATCTCATAAAAAGGAGGCTCCAAAATCAAGTAGGTGCTCCTTCTATTATGAAGCCTGTGGTTTGGTCAACGTGCACACTAGGGCCACATATAGGATATTTATGAAAACAAAAGAATTGGGGGAATCAATTTTTAGTCACATTTCTCTAGTAAAATCTACTGTGTTCCTTAGAAAAATGTATTAATATTGAAAATCTGCAAAAAAAATGAAATTTTGAAATTTCACCTACACTTTGTTTTAATTCCTGTGAAACACCTAAAGGGTTAACAAACTTCCAAAATGCTGTTTTGAATACTGTGAGGGGTGCAGTTTTTGAAATGGCATCATTTATGGGGGTGTCTCACATACAAGTCCCTCAAAGTCACATCAGAACTGAACTGGTCCCTAAAAAAATCAGTGTTTGAAATTTTCTTGAAAATTTGAGAATTTGCTATTCATATTTTAAGCCTCCTAGTGTCCAAAAAAATTAAAAGGAGGTTGAAATAATGATGGAAACATAAAGTAGACATATGGTCTATGTTAGTTATTAATTTTAACATATTTTTTTTATTTTGCAAATAGTAAATGAGTTATACAGACAGTTGTACAACATTAAACAATGGAGGTGAACAAACATAGGGATTGTGATAATTCTGCGTTCTATAACAATTCCGAGAGGTTATATCATCCTGGTTAACATTTTAGATCAAAAATAGTGTACTATCAGGTTGTCTATTCAGTTCTCTTTTGACGTTAATCACTGAGGATTTCCCAAGAATCTATTAACCCTTGGTGGTTGTGGGTCTTGGAACTATGGGTTGGTTAGAATATTCTGAAGGTGTTCTGCCTCACCGTAACAATAACCATATGATCTTAATTATACACAGAAAAAAAGAAAAACATAGGAAATTTAACATTTAAGCTAGACGAGACAAGACAGATTGGGGGGGGGGGGGTAGGGGGGGGGAGGGAAAATAAGTAAAAGCAAGATACTATACAGGCATACTTGACTTATTGTCGTCAATATTATACTTCAATAGAAGCCATCACTTGAGCGTACTGGGGAGGATCTAGTGAGTCAATATAAGGTTTCCATTTATTAAGAAAGGGGTTTTTGGTTTGGTATAAATTAAGCATAAGTGATCTTTTGTCAAATAGTAGGATTTGGAACAGTTTACTTTTGAGTTCACATATAGTTGGGGCCGTAGAGGAGGTCCAGTGAATGAGGATAATCTTTTTCGCGATAGTCAAGATTACAGACAGAAGAGGGATATGTTTTGGGGCTTGTGCAGTTATTTCCCAGTTTCTGAAATTAAGACATAAGCAAGCTAGTGGGTCGGGTGTTAGATTAAGTAGCAATATAGAGTTGATGAAATGGAGGGTCTTTCGCCAAAATTTTAGAATCTTGGTGCAGGCCCACATGCAGTGCATAAATTTTGCATTGGCAATTCTGCATTTACCGCATTCCCCTGTGGCTTCTGGGGCCATATATTTACTTTGGGCCGGCGCGATATAGAGGCGGTGTATAGTTTTGAAGTGTACCTCTTGGAGGTAAGAGGACTGCAGTATTTTAAGCGTATTTGAATAGTTCGAAAACAATATTTCTGGTGAGGTCACATCGGGGATGTCACTCTTCCACTTGAGACATAAAGCCTCTAGTGGTTTGTCTGGGAGCGTGGAGAGCAGGGTATCATATATGAGGTATGTTTTTAATCTGGAGTGATACAATTTAGTAAATGTCTGTTCGAGGGGGTCTGGATGTAAAGGTGTAATAATGAGTGGGATTATGGAGTTCACATAGTGTCGGGTTTGGAGGTACATAAAGAATTGTGTTTTTTGGAGATTATATCTGGCTTGTAATGTTTGGAAGGAAAAAATGGTTCCGCCTGGATCGAATAGTTTGGTGGCCAAGTCTAGTCCTTTGTGGTGCCATTCTTTATATTGTGGGTTATTTAGAGATGGTGGGAAGTTGGGATTTCCCCAAAGTGGAATGAAGGGGGATATGAGAGGATTTCTGTGTAATTTTTTGTTGATAAGGGTCCATGCATTATATGTTCCTTTGAAGAGAATATGGTTTCGAATATGTTGGGGAATTTTTGAGACAGGGGAGTGTAATAGAGCACTTGGAGAGAATGGGTGGAAGATGTTTTCATCCAGGGTGAGGTCAACATATGTATTGTTATTGTACATCCAGTCTGATATGTATCTGAAGTGGATAGCACACATGTAGAATAGGAAGTTTGGGATTTTGAGGCCTCCCTGGGGTTTAAGGTGCATTAGTTTGTGTAGTGTCATTCTGGGTTTTTTCCCAGACCAAAGAAATCTAGACATCAGTTTTTCAAGTGACCTTATATCTGAAGCCGGGATGATACAGGGAATCATTTGCATTTGGTAGAATAATTTCCGGAAAATTATACTTTTTAATATAGCTGCTCTGCCTAATAGTGATATTGGAAGCTTATTCCAAACTTCCAATTGTGTTGAGATTTTATTTATTAATGGAGTGAAGTTGGCTTTGTACATAGTGAGTGGTGATTTTGTAATGGTTATTCCCAGATACTTAATGGATTCCTGTTGGGATTTAAATTGAGTGATGGTGGGATGTGCAACTAGTTCTGGTGGGAGAGAGTTCAGAGGCAAAATTTCAGTTTTGTTGACGTTTATCTTATACCCTGATATAGGTCCGAAGGAGTCTATTAGTTCCATTATAGCAGGTATGGAGGTTAATGGGTTCGAGACAAATAGTAATAGGTCATCAGCGAATAATGCCAGTTTTAATTCTTTTCGGTGGATGTGGATACCTGTATATAGTTGGGAGGATCTTAAGGCTATGGTGAGAGGTTCAATGGATATTGCAAAGAGTAGGGGGGAAAGCGGGCATCCTTGTCTTGTGCCTCTTTGTATATCGAATGGGGGGGATAGGAACCCATTGCATGCGATTTGGGAGGTGGGAGCAGTGTATAATGTTTGGAGGAATGATATGAATTGGGTAGGGATCCCAAATTTGGACATAGTGTGAAAACAATGTGGCCATTTCACCATATCAAACGCTTTTTCAGCGTCTATTGCCAAAATCATGTTTGATGTGTCAGAATCTGTTTGGGTTAGGGCGTTATGTGTGACTGCGAGTACTTTCCTTACGTTCCTAACTGAGTGACGTCCAGTTATAAACCCTGTCTGGTCAGTATGGATTAATTGCGGTAATATAGGGTTTAACCTTTCTGCTAGAATCTTTGTTAGCAGCTTGTAGTCACTATTGAGCAACGAGATCGGTCGGTAGGATCCCGGGAGCGTGAGGTCTCGTCCCGGTTTTGGGATCAATTTTATAATTGCTGAGTTAAAGTACGGGGGAATAGTATTATTGACTAAGATATAATTAAAAACTGAGGTGAGAATGGGGGCTATTCTCTCCGGATACATTTTGTAGAAGTCACCCGAAAAGCCATCTGGGCCAGGGGCTAATCGGACTAATTAGTGTCTGGGCTAACTCATCGGTCAGTTGTGGATAGGTGAGATTATCCCAAGTCTCTGTATTGGAGGAAGAAGAGGTTGAGGGATTGGATTGTTCTGGCGTAGAGGGGATTTCTTGAGGGTTCTGGTTGGAGTATATATTGGAAAACACCCAGGGATGAGCCATGCTTCCTGCCCACAACCACAACCAGCCAGGCTCCTCATAGCTCTCGCACACATTCCCTTGGTATCTGGCCTCATCAACAGCTGCCTGACATACTATATACTGTAAGTAGTGAGAAGACTCATTAGACAAAAGTCTAAACACATATTATTGTTATTACCATTAACAACTGATACAATGTTTGGCCTGGTGCATTGCAGTGGATGTAATGCATATGTATAGTCTAAAGCAGTGAAGGGAAAGGGGGGACATGATAGAAACTTTCAAATATATCAAGAGGTTTAACAAGGTACAGGTGGGAGACATTCTTTACATGAAGAGGAGCAACAGAACACGAGGACATGCACTGACACTAGAGGGAAGAAGCTTCAGGGGAAATATGAGGAAAAATTTCTTCACAGAAAGGGTAGTGGATAAGTTGGATAGCCTCACATCAGTGGTACAGTAATCAGTAGAGTTAAATACAGTAGAGCAATTTAAATATGCTTGGGATAGGCATATTTATATCCTTACAAAGAAATAAGGATCAAATATGGTATGAGGTACCATGTTTAAATAAATAGGCAAACTAGATGGGGCAAGAGGTTCTATCTGCCATCAAATTCTATGTTTCTATGTTTCTAAGGCACACTCAACCAGAGCTGTGGAGATTTCATGGCCTAGGAAGACTCAGGTTTCCAGATAGGACATTTTTGAAGCAATATCTTGGTCGGCTATTCATACATTCTCAAACATTATGCTTTAAATGTTGCCATCACCCACTTGGAGATCTTTACTTGCTAAGTAAATTATATTGTTGTTTCCCATCCTTTATTCTGCTTTGGTGTGTCCCAGTGTTATGGCTGCCATGGGGATTATAGAAGAAAGCAGCAAATTATACTCACCGATGATTACATTTGTTCTTAGAGATCCCATGGCTGCCATCAGAATGCCCTCCCCTTGTAGTGCTTTTACCGCGTCGAGTGACACCACCACCGGGCAAGGTTCATCTTCTTGCGGAACCTGCAAGTGAGTATGCAATTTATGAAAATTCCATGTTGTGGCTTTCCCTGGCATAAAACTGGATTGATCTTCATGTATTATTTTATCTATATGATGATTAAGTCTTATTGCTTAGTGCTGTCTTTCAGTGAGTACCGCTCACTCCCCACCAATGTATGGACAATGGAAAGCAGCAGCCTACTAACCCATTAGGCATAAGCCGCCTCTTTGTGCACACAACTTTAGCACTACCCTGACCCCAATTTTCATTAGCACTGTCATCTCCACTAAAAAGGATTCGGCTAGACCCTGCACTGTTCTAGTGTCAACAGGGCACCATACTCCCAGGAAGGAGACAGCAGATGCTACTGTATATCTTTAATCTATCAATTCCATACATACAGGTTAACAACACAGCTCACTCACTGTATTAACGGAGGACTAGGACTAGTCTGTTAAAACAGCAGCAGTAAATGTGCTCTTTTAACCTGTGGAGTTTTATTTCCCATATATATTATTTTATATATATATATATACCACCGTTTATATTGGCTACTGCTGTTTTTCACCTGATCTCAATACGGAGTGCTGTACTCCATAAGAAGTGATTCCACTAAGATGAATGATCATCTAGAGGAGTTAATACCATTAGACTCCAGTACACACAATACAATTTGTTCGATGTGACCGGGCAATACATTTTATATATTTCGCTAGCAGTGTTTACATTTTAGAGTGTATAATTGACTATAAGGATAATCTAAGATATCTATCTTGGACCTAAACAATACGGTCTCAATCACTTATATATTGTTACCTAATTACATTTATAATAACAATTTACACAGACATTTCCACCAGCTACAGGATGCTGGATGAACTCATCTGATTTCCCTGAGTGGTTTCAACCACCCTAATATGTTCTGTGTAGTCTGTTATGTTTGTCAAAAAGAAGTTTGTTTTAAGAAAACCATCTAAATAAAAGTTATGTTTTAAATTTGTAACCATTTCAATACTATTAAGTTCTTTTTGTCAAGTGTACCATGTTTCAATTTGTGTAATATTTTATTTTATATTTGATTTGGTTAATTTAAATTTGGTTTCTATTTTAGCAGTTTGTTTATTTTTTCTTAAGTCTATTTCTATGTGGTATAAGTACCCACATCTCTTTGCAGCTTAAAAAGAATACCCACTTTATTGCCGCTGAGTGGACTAAGAAAAATTGCGCACAGCCACCATCCCTCTATCTCCTTGTTCCAGAAAATTAAGTGTTAATTCAAGAGTCCCATATCCTATAGGTCTCTGGTCACTTTTTTAAATGTGCATTTATATTTGATAAAAATAAAATGAAAAATCATTTTCTATAAGCACTATATAAAAAGTTTTGGTACTTGGGTATTATCACAGCGCCCACTAAGCAAATGGGCTATTGTGCGTTAGAAAATCGCATCATATTGCATGCATGGTATGCGATGCAATGTGATGCGATTTTCCTATGTCATTTATTCACTGCTCTCTGTCAGTGAATACATTACAAAAATCGTATCCGATATAAAATCGGATGCAATCGGATCCGCACCCCCCCCCCCCACTATCCATACCAACCTGAATCGTGGCAAGTGCAGCTAGCCCCGTGATGGGCGGTGGAACGCGTCCTTTTCTTACAACTATCCACGTCGGCGTGGAGTAGATTTTATATAGTGTGGCGAGCGCACGCGTAATACATGTAAGGTAATCCGCAACCCCTTGATTTGCTTGCTACGCTCGCCACGCTTCGGGCTCGGTGGCTCGCTGCACTCGCCACACTATATAAAATCAACTCAACGCCGACGTGGATAGTGGGGGTATGAAAAGGTCGAGAGGACGCATTCCGCTGAACTCGTCACGCTTCGGGGTGTCGTGGATAGCAGGGGGGGGTGCGTAAATCACATTAATAAATTACATTGTATGTCATCTCATTGTACAGTACATTAAGTACCATAAAACCATGTAAAATCGGATCCGATTTTATATTAGATCCGATTTTTGTTATGTATTTACATTATACAGTACATTAAATGCCATAAAACCGTGTAAAATCGGATCCAATATTGAAACTGATATATCAGATCTGATATATCGGATCCGATATCGGATCAGATTTTTGTTATGTATTCACATTGTACAGAACATTAAATGCCGTAAAATCAGATCCGATATCGGATGCAATCGCATCCGATTTTATATCGGATACGATTTTTGTAATGTATTCACAGACAGAGAGCAGTGAATAAATTACATAGGAAAATCGCATGTCATACAATAATCGGATGCGATGCGATTTCACTACGTTAGCGTATGTAGCAAATCTGGGCGCCGTGATAATACACAAGTACCAAAGTTTTATCCTGCAAGCAGTCTATACTATTATAATCCATTCAAGGTTCAGAGAGAATAATGTAGATTTCTCTTTTAAAAAAAAAAAAAAAAAAAACAGATTTTCACACGATTATTAAATTGCCCAGTGAACTTGAACTCAGTTCACTTCCTATAGACAGATACTTTCAAGCACTCTGAGCAGGGTATACTTGTGGTACTGATAGAAATAATTTTATGTATTAAAAAGCTTTGTGCGAATTTAATAGGGAAAGTGAAGGGCACACAATGATATTCTGCTTTGTAATAGAAAAGAACAATTTTTGATGTATTGTTATAGAAGCCTATTTGTTTGGAATCATTATAAAGCATTACTCATAAACCTAATAGTAATGGTATAATTTAGCAGCACGCCTAAACAGTTTTATGAAAGCATTCAATGTAAGTTGCAAAATAAAAAAGACGAAACAAATGTAACTCACAAAACATTTTATGGAAATTGGTCATCCCTTTTCAGATGTAATTTTCTCAAACTACTATATGAGTTGTACCTACTGGTAAAATTGTTTTTCTCTGGTTTGGGATTATTTTGTGATTATCACCATCATCTTTGTTCTTTTGAAAAGATTGCAAGAGACCTCTTCCGGCAAGTTTAATCAACTGGAGAACTCAAAGACTATTTACTGGTTTTCTCATTTGGCTGATGTTATCTATTAAGACAAACATAATACACAGTACATATGAAAATGCATGTAACATTTCACCTGCCTTAAAGAAAGAAACATAAGTTAATATTTTTAGAATAATACTGTCAGCTTCTACCACTTATGGCAGCATCACTTTTAAAGGATTTCTAGACCAATAAAAAAAATCTACAAAAAAAAAAAATAACCAATTTTTTTAAATGACAAATTATTGTTTTATAATTGATGACTCATAGTGCCAAGGTTACAATTATACAAAAAAAAAGGACATAGGTCACTCAAAACCTATGAGATTGTAAAGGAGTTCATAGAACTGCCTTAAGCCATCACAGGCTCCTTTCCACCCCACCAAGCATTAACGGATTGAGTCTGACTCACATTTCCACGGCACATCACATTTGAGACCGTAGATCATTAACAAGGACCTACGGAGGTTTAAAGGTATCCTATTCAGATCACCTGAATCCCTGTCGGGAATCTCAAATTGTGACACAGCAGTGGAAATTTCCCACTCAGGGGACCCCATAAAGGTGCACCCCTCACAAAAGCACCAAGTAAAAAACGCATTATAATTCCTTCACAACATTATTCTGCAATCAATAAAATCTACAGTTTTACACAAACAAAATTTCCTTTCCTTCTTGCATCTCTCCTAGATTCCACAAGCACATGCACTTTATTAGATAGGCAGCGCCAAAGCCCAACCAATAAATACAAATACTTCAAATCAATAGGGACCGGGAAACCCTTAAGAGCTTGGCAGCGCTTTAAGAACATACTAACATATCAGTGAGCGCAGTGCATCACCCCCAAATTTTCTAAAAAAAAAAAAAAACCCTGACCAAAAATAACACAGAAAATCTAAGTAAACTATGGATGATGGGCCTTATTAAGGTCCATTCTCAGTTTTGCCTGCGTTCACATGGGAACCGATGGGTTTTTTTTAGTGCGCTTGAGCAATACAGATATTAGCTCCATAGTAGTTATCACAATACTTACATTATAGATAACAGGTGCCAAGATAGCTATGTTGTAGCTGATCTGTACTTTGTATTGTTACTTCCTGTCCGACAGTCTCAAGAAATACTGTATTTTATATTTATGAATATCTCAGTACCAGAAGACAGTCTTTATTTTCGCACTTTCTGGATATTTTCCTATTATGTTAGTTTGAAATGGCAATGACAAATGTTTTATTGTTTTTAGCATCGATGAATTACACTTTTATCAGTCTAATAGGTGTGACTCTATTAAACTATTTAACTTTAGAAACACAATTATTATCAATTCAATTGTACATTTCACTTTTTCACAGTGAGACAACCTGACTCTAAAACAAGTTCTTTTTACATTACAATTGTTTTTCCAGTTTAAAAAAAATCCAGAAGTTATCTGTCAACGCATATGAACAGTAGAGGATTTTTGGATATCCGCATATTTCTTAATTAGTACTTCAATCAAGTTGATGTAACTATGGCGTGGCGAGCGGAATATATGTAAAGTAATACCCGTCCCCTCGCGGGGCTTGCTGCGCTCGCCACGCTTCAGGCTCGGTGGCTCGCTGCACTCGCCACACTATCTAAAGTCATCTCCATGCCGACGAGGATAGTGGGGGTATGGAAAGGTCGGAGGACGCGTAGCGCCGACCCACGAGGGCTCGCTGCGCTCACTATGCTTCGGGTTGGCTTTTAACATTGTAAGCACCCATTAGGGTGCTTATACAATTAAAAATTGATTGTAAATTGATTGTAAATCTGATTTACAATCTTCTAGAAGTTTCATCTTGTTATCTGTAATAGGCATGAGTAACAATCTGCAATTATTAAGCATACAGTTCCAATCAGGTGACATTTCTTAATTGTCTCTAAAAGGGAATGACTTACATACATTTTAAGATGTTTTCTAAGCAACGATTGTTTGTAAATGGGTGTATACCCCTAAGGGATGGTGATACCTGGTCCTGCGCTTCGCCATCGCCCACACTACATATTTGTCTACATGTAATCAAAATCGAGTCAAATTACTGGCCTGTGCTGACCAAAACACTAGTTACAGAGCAAGGAAAGAGAAGATGTCCTGTTGTTGGTGCACCAAATAAAGAGAGATCTAAAATTTAACTTTTATTCACTATTTGTTTAAGAACTGCGAGATAAAATGAACACAAAATAACATATACAGGGGTAGGGTTCACACAATTTTAAAACTAAGGTGGCAGGCAGATGTTGCAAATGTATTTTGTATTATGTACTGTTTATACTTTCTGTACAGTGTGTGTTTAGGTCTATCCAGAAACCAAATCTGGCAGATTGATTGGCGTATCTGTGCGCAGGTCTGGGTGACCATTAATCGTGATCGCTACAGGCGCTCAGTATATAGCGCATATATGGGATTAATATCCTATGCAGGTCCCAAAGATACATTTAGTGGGGATCCATCAACACTGAAAGTTATGTTATTGGCAGTCGGTGAGAGGATAATTCTCATGGAGGATCCCTCCAGTCTTATAAATGCACTAGATACATAGGTTAATCACCCTGTCTGTACATCGACCCGGCATGAAAATGCTCCAAGGTCAGTGTGGGTGTCTGTGCACCTCAGGGTGTTCAAAGAAGGCTGCGATAGGTCAGGTGGAGCCGCCTCCTAGAGATTACACATATGCACCAGTCCCCACCGTTGTGGAGGCTGTCACAGTGTCTCACTCTCTCCTGAAGATAATCCCTCTGCTGCTGTATAATGCACCGGTGGTAAATCGCTCGGTGTGTACGGCCTCTAACAAGGAAAAACGTTCCAGTATGGGACCCAGGTAAGTACACCACCAAGATAGCTGTGCCTGGTCACTTGGAGCCGCCTCCAAAGTGTTTGGCATGTGCTGGGCAGTCAGCGCAAAGTAAGGGATAATCGCAGCCAGAAATAAACACACAATCTAAATACATTAATATGAAAAATAACAAATGATTGCACACATCTGCCTGCGCACCGCTAGCCGGCACGCGCTTCGCAGATGATAGCTTCCTCAGGGCCAAAACACTAGTTAGCCAGATCACCCATGCACACATTTCTACATGTGTATGAGAGCTCTAGTCGCCTGGAAGCACAAGGACGATTTACGAAGCCTGCACCACTCAGCATGCAAGCTAGGAGAAATTGTCCCATGTGTACGAGGCTTTAGGGCCATATTTTTAATTACACATTTTTGCAAGTCAACCCAATACCTTGTTTACTATATTCACTAAAACTGTTTATTTATGTTGGACATTCTTGTCACTTAGGGGATGAATACTGACATTTTCTAATAGCCTGGTGTCTACAAATCTGCTGCTCAAAACATGTAAATATATTCAAATGTATTGATAGAGGAAGCAGAAAATAATAAAGAATGGAAAACAGATGGACCCTTTGGTGCTCAGTATTGATGAATCACTGCGGCTGTGAAGAAGGTTCTGTTATTGCACCAACGTAAATGCAAACAAGCACAAAGAAGCAATAGTGAAACTAGAATGAACAAGCAACAGTGTACTAATTACAATATCATATTTTATCACATTAAAACATTTGAACAAATACCCAATTGACTAAAGAAAAAAATGAATTGTAATTTAAGGCGATTTTGAGCAGACAAATGCCATGCTTGTAATTGGAAATCAAATGTCATACAGAAGCAGCGCAGATGAAAGCTTAACATAATTAATTCAGCAAATTTACTAAACATAATATTTTCTGATTGGAACCCATGAGGCACATCTACCAGTGGAATGAAACAGCTGCGGAAGTAAATGGTGAAGTAATTTATGTATTTATTCGGTAGTGTTAGATATTTTTCCCTAATAACAAATGATAAAGTATTTTAAGTCAGAGGTATGAGTACCGAGGTCTGGGGTTCAATACCCACCACAGCCTTAACTGTGTGTAGTTTGGGGGGTCATTCTGATTGGCTCAGTAAACTGTGAAGCTCGCAGTTTACCAAGCGCCTATGACGCCTATGACGCCACCCCTCCGAATACATGAACCCCATTCCCCACTGCCCAATCCCTGCGTTAATATGCTAGGGTACATGTCCGGTCCCTGCGAATCGCTCGGTGACTGTGCAAGTCACCCAAGCCAATTGCAAAGGGGAGCTGCACATGCGCATAAAAGATTAACCCCCCAACATTGATCCGAATGTATCAAAATCACCCCCTTTGTGTATTGTCCTCATGCTTGCATAGATTTCCTCTTACATCCAAGAACATACTGGTACTATAGGTTAATTAGCTCCCTACAAAAATAAACCCAAGTTTTTGTGTTCATGTGGTATGGAATATACATTAGAAGCTTCACTGATGTGAATAGATGTAATTATTTTGCAATGCAAAGTATGCATTCACTACATAAATAGCGAATAATAAATCAATCAATCTTCAAAAGCTGGAAGCTTATGATGTTTATAAAACGATTCCATCAAAGGAATGGGTTTACTTTAATATTCCATATTTAAGCTGGAGTGTTAGTTTATTAACCCTTTAAGTACTTTTAAAGACTGGCAAAATATCCAAGATACACTCAGAGCAAAAAGATTTCACCTCATCCCCATCCTTCCAAACCCTCATTCTTCTACAGCTGGATTAAAAAGTATTTATAGGACGAAAAATAACCTTCTTTATTAAGATACCACTACAGTGATTAAATTTTGGTAGAAATGGACATTTTTACAGTTCACGTACCTAAATCAAGGTATTCAAAAAAGTGGTCCTCAGTGCACCCTAACAGTCCTGGTTCTAAGGATACCCATGCTTTTGCACAGATTATACTGTATAATCAAACTGACTGAGGTACGAAGTCACCTGTGCTTTAGAATGGATATATTTAAACTTGGACTGTTACGATACCTTGAGAGCTGGTGTGCAAATGTACTAAACCTTGGATGTGATAAAGTGTGGAGATATAAACTAAAAATAATTCTACTCATAATTGTCATTTTTTAAACTAATCCTGTATCATGGTAGTTAGGAGCAGATTATGATTTTAGGCTATAGGCAATATTTAAATAGGAATAACAAAAACATTGTCCTCACTTTCGATATTCAACCCATGGAAATTAATTTCCTCGATATAACAGTATATATAGAGGATGGGAAGTTAAAATACAAAAACTATATAAAACCCACCGATTCAGGGTCATACATCCCATATTCTAGCTGCCATCATGACCACTGGCTCAATGCGGTCCCCACTGGACAATTCAAGAGAATCAGGAGAAATTGTCTTGATGATTCGGTATACACCACTCAAGTTACCGAAATGAAAGAAAAATTCCTGTCATGTGGGTACCAAGAAAGCACTTTGACTAAAGGTTTAGAACTAGTAGACATGAGTCATGAACCAGAAAAATCGGTCAATATTCTTAAAAAACGCAAAAAAGAGAAAAATAACGATTTTGCTTTTGCATTTATCACCACCTTTACAGAGGAACATAAAAAAATGGAATATATTTTCCGCAAACATTGGAACATTATCAGAAAGGACCCTATTTTGGGTAGACTGGTGCCAGAGAAACCCAAGCATATTTATCGAAGGGCCCCCAACCTCCGCACCAGTCTAGTCACTAGCAATCTTGCATCTAACACTACAAAACCCGGTATTAAATCGAAGGGATTCTATAGATGCGGAGATTGCTTGGGTTGTAAAAATATTAAAAGTCAGGGGCATAACAAAATCCAGGAGTATACCATAAATGGGTACAATATAAAAGTGAGTGATTTTATTACATGCAGTACCAAAAACGTTATTTATATGTTAAAATGCAGCTGTAATAAACATTATATAGGACGTAATTCAAGACCTTTGAAAGTTCGTTTGGGGGAACACTTGCGGAATATCAAAAAGGGCTTAGAAACCCATGCCCTGTCCACACACTTTAAAACAGCTCATCAGTGTTCAGTTAAAGAACTCACCGAATTTGGAGGCCTTAGGGTTGTCCAGGGGAATCCCAGACAACCTGACTGCACAACAGCTTTGGCTAAGGCTGAGATGCAACTCATTTTTAATTGTAAAACCTTGCTGCCCAACGGACTCAACAGTGACTTTGAGCTGAAATGGTTCTTATAGGTGCTGTTGGGTCCGTTGGATTGTGATATTGAGTGCATTTCACCTCCTTTATACACCTGGTTTTGTCTATTTTTTGTCTGCTGCTAATTAATAATGGGGTTTAAAGCTTTTTACTGCTCCCACCTATAAGTGTATCTTTCAGGTTACTCTATACATGTAGTTACGTATGGAATCATGTAGTGAGAAAACCTTTACAGTAATCTGCCCCCGCCGATATTTTATCGTCCTGTTAAAATGCATGGGTTAATATGAGCTAATTCTTATATGTTCTCAATGACAATTTTTGTAATTTCTCTTTTGCATTTTTTGTATTTCCTCTCCTAGATAAGGTAGCGTCTGGTCGCTATGGCAACCCACACATCCGGTTTCACCAACGCTAAACTTCCTATCAGGAGTTGTCTTTCTCTCAAGACTTCCTGTGGCGTGCGTTTCATCAAGTAAAGGATGCGTTCCACCTAACACTTCCGCTTGACGCACGTCTGCATACTTATGGGAGCTGGAGTCCTGATGTGGTGTACGAGCGGAGCTTCCGCCTCCTGCTTCTCAAACACAGCGGTGACGCGGGATGTGCGTTCCAACGCGCACCAATCAGAAAGACACACTTCCGGTTTCTGCGTATCAACTATACTTCCTGGTCCCCCGCAGAAACCTTTAAACCGCGATCGCCAGCATACATCGATATCCCCCTAATGGGGCATTAATGTACACCCGCCTCTACACAATGGAGGACCTATTTCTACACTTTGTATTCCTCTGCCCCCACTCCTAAAGTCCGTGACCGGATGTTGTGTATGGGTTCCCATGGCGACGGACTATACACACGTGGACATTATTTTAGCTTTTAAAAATATATGTTCCAAATGTTTTTATTTATGGTTGTTTTTATATCAGCATACAGTAGCATTGATATATATATTTTGAGCATTATTCAGGTGAAATACGACATGTGGAATAATTGAATATGTCATTTCCTGTTTGTGCCTCATTGGCTGTTCATCACATAAATGCAGGCTTCTAACTCTGCTCTGACACATCTTGATAAAGGTCACTCCGACCGAAACGCGTAGATTTTGTCAGAGGAGAGTGAACAGCCACACTTCCGGATGTATGTATTGTTTTATTCAAGTTTTTAAATTTTTGTCTTCTTTTTGTTTTTGGAATTTTGGACTTGTTTTTTTCTTGAAAATCCTTCTGTCCCTATGTCACTTATGGGATTTTCTGTAAAACTGTTTTGTATGGATTAAAAATATTTTGGTGGAATACCATTTTATCTTAAACTGGTTCCCTGACATTTTGTGGTGGAAAGTATCCAATAGAAGCTATAAAGAAAACGCTACGGGCTTTTTCCCCCTATTACAAGGGGTGAGTAAGGTATGCCCTTCAATTGTTGGGCTCTTTAACATTTGGGTCCATATTTGAACCATCACACTGAGACATATACTTTTATATTTTATATTCACGGTGTATTGGAGTTATAAGAATCCAGTGGGACACTCCTTAAGATCTCCAAATTCACAGTCACGGAGATTAAAGAAACCTTGATAGGTTTGAAAACCACAGTTCACATCGTGAGTAGGGGTACGCCCACTTCTCTCTCAACACTAAAGAAACCCTTATATGTGTTCCCTCACTATTTCAGATGTGAGGTATGCTGCCAAAATACATTATTTTTGTCCAGCCGCCCACTGTTTGCACTTTATAAAGTTACTTCACAGTTCTAGACACCATTTTTCCTTCTTTTTTGGAATACGTGCAAGTTCACCGTGACACTCTTCTATATGTGAGAAAACCTCTATTGATGTTCAGAAGTTGATTCCCCTGAGGCCATACCAAAAGAAACCTTGATAGGAGGAGTACCATCACAGTCCAACGTGAGTTTCGGTACGCCCTGCAGAATCAAATCCATCTCACACATTAAAATAACCTCCCGATAGGGGGTCTTATAATAAGTGACACACATTAAGATTTATTGTAATTTTGTATATCTTTATTCTTTGTTTCACGTCTCATCATGGTTTACTAACCCATACCTGGCTTGAGAGAACATCTTCGCCCAGAAAAGGAAGAAGTTCGATACCCAGATCCTTAAGTATCTCCATCTTTGCGCCTTTTTTGTCTATATCCCAATTTTTTCCAAATATTATGAGCCGCCTCTGGTGGGTCTGTGTAAATGCAGCCTCACTCTTGTATTTGTTCTGTGTGCAGTTTCACCTGTCACATAATTAGGCAATTAGCACTCTGCCTTGTGTGTCAGGCTTCTCACCTGCAGTGACTTTCCTCATTAAGGGGGCTTGCCCATTATAGCTGTTCTGATTGGATATTGCTCCATCATCATCTGAAGCAAGTCATCTGGCATCATCATCTGAAGCAAGTCGTCTAAAGCAAGCAATGAGTTAGAACTGGAATGAAGTTTTCAAACCATCTCTCATCTCCTCTGTACAGGTACATGAATGCCATTTTACAAAACCTGATGCTTTTCATTTAAAAGAACAGTCTGCAATGGAAATGTGTTTTGCTACTGGGAGCCTACAACATCCCCCACCTTTAATCAGATAAGCTGAGCAATGTGTGCAAACACCAACCCCTCCCCCTGTACCAGCTGACCTAACTTTCCTTTAAAATGGGAAATTTGGAGAAGCCTGGCCAAGGCTTGCCTGGCATCATCATCTGAAGCAAGTCGTCTAAAGCAAGCAATGAGTTAGAACTGGATTTGGACATAAACCGAAACACTGCCACATTTTATTTTGCTTTTCCCAAATTACTATCTGTCTCCGCCTCTGAGCTGAGGAAAGCTATGTATTACTCTTTGTTTTACTGTTTCTTTACCATGATCTTCATCATATACCTCTACCCCCACTGTATGCAAAGCCTGTATGCTGTTCCTTCACTGATTGCACACCCTGCCAGCAACAAGCTGGCAGGGTGTGTCAGCTTTGGAAGAAAAGTGGTTCATAAATACAAATATTATTATTACTGCTGCCTTTGAGCAGCATGATCAAGATGGCGCTGCTGATGGCTGCCTAGGAGCTGTGCAGCTCAGTGAAACATATTCCCTGTGTGATAACTGTACTGTCTGCTTGTATTGTTACCTACAGTACCTGGCTGTTTCGGCGACCAGTGGCGCCGCTGATGGCTGCCTAGGCACTGTTCAGCTTGGTGGGTATGTGTTCCCTGTGTGATAACTGTACTGTCTCTGCTTAATGTTACCTACCTGGCTGTAGCAGTGACCAGTGGCGCCGCTGATGGCTGCCTAGGCGCTGTGCAACTCGGTGGGCATGTGTTCCCCACATGTAATGTCTTAATGAAATGTATGTAATGCCTTCTCCCCCCCCCCCTTCATCCCTGCTTGATGCTGCACTGTAAATCCACAAAAAATTCCTAGTGTGCGCAAGCATACATGGCCAATAAAGTTGATTCTATATTACCCAGGCTATCATAAGCTCTGTGCTGGTTGTACTGCTTGTTTATTGCTATTGCGGCAGATAATACTCAGTCCTTTCCTGTAAAACAGGCATGTCCAAACTGTGGCCCTCCAGCTGTTGTGAAACTACACATCCCAGCATGCCTTGCCATTGTTTTAACATTCCTGAATAGCAAAACTGTGGCAAGGCATGATGGGACTTGTAGTTTCACAACAGCTGGAGGGCCATAGTTTGGACATGCCTGCATTATATCCTGATCCTATCTAGCGCTGTGTTCACCTACCTGGATCCTGTTTCCCAAAGTTTGCTTAAACATTCATGTGCCTGTGCTGTGTTTTTTCCTGTTTTTCTCAGCTGGTACTTGTTCAAGAGGGGCTTCTGTTTGTTTCCTGGGATTATTCTGAAACTAGTACTTCCCCAAAGTCTGGTCTCAATGCATGTCCATCTGATTCAGTAAGTGTCTATTCTGCTTTTGAAGATTCCATAACCAGTCTGTTTGTCTGCCATTGTGTTGTCCCTTAGTACAACACTTAGACGCTATTAGCGACCAGCCATTGTGGTTCACTACTCTGCACTTACAGTATATCAACATCTACAGTACAATGTCACTAGTATGTAACATATGCAACAGTGGTCCAGTGCCATTGTAGTATAACCTTGTTTACCTTGCAACCTGGCAATCTGACCTGGGATAAAACATGGGTCGGTCCTGGTTTGCTGGGCAGTGTGAACGGGACCCGAATCGAGCAACCCGGGTCCCATTTACTTCTATGGAGGAGGCAACGTCACCTCAGTGCTGCCCCCAACCCCGTCTGACACGCCACCGTTCCACCCCAGATGAAGTCAGCAACCCGGGAAATAAGCCAGGTTGCTGCAAGAAGCTCAACACCTCAAATGCAGCTTAACACCTCATATGCTCATGGGATGGGCCCATGTCTAAATCCTGTGTGCTACCCTGCATTTGCAATTTGAAAGGGGTATTACTCAGCTGTGACAGATGTTCTTTCAGCTGCTTAATAGTTATTTCTTCATCATTCTAACAGTGCTTGGTTGGCGAGGGCGCTTGGACAGAAGCCCTGCACATGTGCATAACTGAACAAACTGCAATGAGTCAGCCAGCCACACAAAATAGCTGAGTCAGATTAATGTACTGGGGGTGTGTCAGAGTAAAGTGCTGGGGGAGTCACAGAATAATGTGCTGGGGTTTCAGTAATGTGCTGGGGGGTCAATGATTGATGTACTAAGGCTGTCAGTAATGTGCTGAGAGGGTCACCGATTAATGTACTGAGGCTGTCCATAATGTGCTGGGGGTGTCAATTATGTGCGCAAGGAGTGCATGATAGTGGCTATATTATAGTATATGCGGAGAGGGGGGATACATTATAGCTGCAATATAATGGCGTGCGCAGAGGTAAGAGTGAAGGATAGCAGCCACTTGCAGGTAGGATGAGAGTGACCATATCTGTATTTGTAGAAGGGGGCAAAATGTATAGTTTGCATGAGGGCACAAGCCATCCTAGAGCCGGTCCTGGAATTGTGATGAGCAATCTGAGCCTTGTGTATATGGGGCATAAATGAGATTAAATAAATAATCATATAATGAATGCTTTAAAGAGAATATTTAGAAAAAACAAACATGTCCAAATTCACTTTATGTAGTGGCATTTCTGTCATATACTGTAGGTGTATAACATATTAGTATAACTACAGTTGACATTAATTACTAAACCAGGATACATCATAAACAGTACTGCATATGCACTTTCTACTTAAATGTTGTTACATTTTTCTCTCAAAGCAAGTTTCCAAATACATCTACTGTATGTGCATGAAAATCTTTTATATAATTGCATAATGATAATCTTCTAGTATTTACTGTGTATATATATATATATATATATATATATATATATATATATATATATATATATATAAATATCGATGTGTGTATGTTCCCTATGGACTCCAAAATGGCGTGACCGATTTTTATGAAATTTTCAGGCAATCTTCAGATTAGTCCAATGGGTGAACCTGTGAAGTTTGGTAGTGATCAGATCAACAGAATATTTTTTTATTTTTTTTGGCAATTTTCATCAAAGTTGTGCAACGGAACCAGATTGACCATCAAAAAATTGTCACCAAATTTAATCGAGGCAACAATCATCGGTGGCAAATTAAAAGGCGAAGACGTACTGATTCCACGCATAGAGATGATTTCCTACGATTTATCATTCAAATTCAAGCGGCTCCAGTTCCCTTTCCATCTTGCCTTTGCTATTACCATTAACAAAGCACAAGGCCAATCGTTGACTATTGCTGGCTTAAATTTGGAAATTTCATGTTTTTCGCACGGCCAGTTGTATGTGGCTTGCTCCTGAGTTGGCACACCGAAAAATGTATATGTCTATCCTCTGGCCTTAAGATGAATTAATAAAAGAAATATAATTTCCCATTTGCCTTAAATAATTTTTTTTTCCTTGGGCGTAGCAAGGCACTGTTATAGATATCTGCTAAAACTTTGTCACATGACCCCCCCCCCCCCCCCCATCCATCCACCAGAAGTCATTTGGCTATAGATAATTAGTGCTTCCTGTGCGAAGTTGGGGAGGGTCACTAGTTAGATATACAGATGGAGCCATGACCCTCTTTAGCATTGGGTCGTCTTGGCGTGCAGATCGCCGGGACAGGGACGCGCGAGCGTCTCACATGATCATGTGTCCATTGCCATTAATGGGACGTGCGAGTGTCTCATACACACATGTGCCTCATTCACGCTGCGGCTCACCACTCAGCTTGCCGAGAGCCGCATAAATATGCCTGGCTGCATTTGTACAGGTCTACCTTGTCATAACTGCAAATAAAGTCCTGGTATACAGTATGATGCAAAGTAAATGTTTAAAAAATATTTTTTTTTATGTTGTCAGAGCAAGTAAAAAACATTGAAAAAAAATAACACACGGTACTTGTGTACTATCACTGCGCCCATCGCATCGCAGACCATAAGGCATGCGATGGTATGCGATGCGATGTTACGCAATGGCAGGCGATGTTATACAATTTTAAATTGTATACCATCGCATTGTATAGCATTGTATGCCATTCTATTGCATATACAATGGTATGCGATTTAAAATTGTATAAGCACCCTAATGGGTATTTCCATGTTAAAAGTGGCCCCTATAATATAATTAAACGTGATGGGTGTTTAGTATGTTAAAAGCACCCCCAACGCCACCCCACTATCAACACCAACCCGAAGTGTGGGGAGCGCAGGGAGCCTGCGAGGGGTGGCGGTACGCGTCCTACAACCTTTTCATACCCCCACTATCCACGTCGGTGTGGAGTTGATTCAATATAGTGTGGTGAGCGCAGCGAGCCACCGAGCCCGAAGCGTAGCGAGCGCAGCGGAATACATGTAAAGTAATACGCGCCCCCTCACGGGGCTCGCTGCGCTCGCCATGCTTCAGGCTCGGTTGCTCGCTGCGCTCGCCACACTATATAAAGTCAACTCCACGCCGACGTGGATAGTGGGGGTATGAAACAGTCGTAGGACACGTACCGCCGCACCTCGTGGGCTGGCTGCGCTTGCCACGATTCGGGTTGGCGTTCATAGTCGGGGTGGCGTGGGGGTGTATTTAACATTGTAAGCCCACATTAGGGTGCTTATACAATTAAACATTGTATAGTGGGCTTATACAATTTAAAATCGCATCGCTGTGCATCGGTGTATGCCATGCGATGGCATGCGATGCGATTATATGTCGTGCGACCTAATATCGTGGGTGCCATGATAATACACAAGTACCTAACACACAGTATAGTAAAATAACATCTAGAATAATAATTAGCTTTACACCAATCACTATGTGGAAATGTATTTTGTTTATTTCTAGATTTTTCTTGACTTTTTAATTGAACACATCAAATAGTAAAAGTATTTCATGGTTTGCAGAAATAAAGTTATAAAATACTTTTGTATTGGCATCATGTGGGCACCATTTATAGTGGTAAATATGATAGTCCCCAGGACGGCTTGGGAAATGTGAGAATCAGTTCCGTGACTGTTGAACATTTTGCTTAAAAAATAACTATAAGAGAGTTAGAAAGTAACAGCCTTACTAGATAAGTAAAGTGATTTTAGAGATGCAATAAAAAGGTGAATATCTTCTTTGAAACAAGTTAAATATTGACTAGGGTTCTGCATGTAATAATTCTTCAAAGGGGAAATGAAAAGGCCCCATACATTTACATTATTACTTTGTGAATTATTCTGCAAGGTATCATCTCCATCATATCTAGGTCTCCACATCTTGATTGATTTATTACAGGATGTTTTGTTGCTGCTTGAACTAAATGTGAAATTAGGAATTAATTAGGAAAAAATAAGAAATATTTAAAATTATTTAAACACTATTAAATGTCTGATGAAACACAATTAATCAACATACTGTAAGCTCCGTTAGTGTGTAATAAAGTAAAAAAATAAATAAATCAAAGTACATCAAGATACAATGAGAGTAAAAATCCAATACTCAGTTTGGTGGTTGAGCTAAGTTATAATTATTTTATGTTGCTTTAACATTCAATTCATATCAGTACACTTATGGGTTAGTAATTAAACCTTTTGTATTATATGGTTATTATTCATATTCATATTATTATATGGCACCACAAGGATCCGTAGCACCAGATTACATAAACAAATAGGTAATACAAGAACACAGTGGGTTTCAGTTCAAGACAATTTATGACAAGTCCAGGATATATAAACATCAGCAAATGATACTGAAATAAGTATCAAGGTGGCAGAACACCAGGGGATTTGATTCCTTCAGAGGGAGTATGGTGTAGAAGATAGTTCAAAAAGAGTAGGAAAAGTATACAAGGGAAGATAGCTTAACTTGTGAGAGCTTACATTCTAAGGGTGCAGGGCAGACAGGCAGGGGTGACACCGATGGGTAGACCATGAATGGGGAACTGACAGTTGGCTGGGTTTGGTAAAGAGGTGGGTCTTGAGAACCCATTTTGCAGAGTGGCGGAGAGTCCGATGTGAAGAGATTTCCAGAGACACGGAGCTGCGCATAAAAAATCTTGGAGGTAAGAGTGAGAGGAGATAATAAGTAGGCAGGAGAGGCTGTGTGCATTAGTGGGGCAAAAAGTACAGACAGGAGTGTAAAGGGAGATAAGGTCAGAGAGGTAAATGGGAGAGGAGTGGGTACAGTAAGATCTGTACGTAAGTGGGGAACCAGTGAAGGGCTTGTAAGAGAGAGAAGGTTAAAGAAGTACATTTGGAGTGGAAGAGTAGCTGGACAGCAGCATTGGTGATATATTTAAGTGGAGAGAAGACATTTTCAGAGATGTCAGATAGGAGGAGATTGCAGTAGTCCAGTCTAAAGGTGACCAGAGCGTGGATAAGGGTCTTAGTAGTTGCCTTGGTGAAAAAGGGTCTGATCGTGGAAATAAGATTGAGATAAAAATAGCAAGCTTGTGAGAGGTACTGAATGTGCGTTCTAATGAGAGGGATTGGCCAAGGATTAATTACACTTGGGAGCTAGACGAGATAGTTGTGCCATCAACAGATAATGGTTATATAAAAAAAAAATCTGTAACAACAACCCTTTAGATCTTCAGGTATTATAAGACTTTAAATGAAGGCATTTTATATAGTTGTCACATTTTAATTTAGCATCTCTATCATTACCATAACATTTTTACCAATAAAACCATTCATTACCATAAACAAATTGAACAATAAGTACTGCGGCTTTAATCTTTACCTTGTTTACATAAATGTTTGGATGTGGCTGGGATACTGGTGTCAAATGATTGCTGTTGTAGCATTAAGGTCTTAGTAGTACCAAGTCCTACTTTCCTAACAGATTCAACAGTATTGTCCCTGTAGAATTCAGACAGTTACCGGAACATTTTTAATGAGACCTATGCTGAACCCTTTAGGGGAAGATTATCTGATTTTAACAAGATGTCTGCATGAAATCCTGCTATATTCTTACTGAACAGCCTAAACCACCTCTAGCAGATTTATAGATTCCATGTTAGCACCAGTGTAAATGGTACATTCTATTTACATAAAGAGCACTGGGACTTATTAGGAGATTGTGTAAGAGAGAACATAAAGACAATATCCAATGCCCCATTTCAGCCAACAACTATGATACAGTTTCATTGATATTGAGAATGCCTCTGTTTGTATTATTATTCTAGTTTAAAACTAGCATTAAATAGTAAAAAAGCGCAATTCCTTAGGATCTATTCGTATTATGATGAAGAATTGCTAGGATACGCAGGATCTGACGGTGGTCAAAAACATTGGGGTGTATTCAATATTTATTGCTCGCTGTGACAGCAAGCAGTGCTGATTGCTCGCTGTCACAGCTCGCACGGTCAGTATTCAACTGACCCTCTGCAAACGTCGTTCCCCGTTGCTGGGTTTTTGCAGCAATGGGGAAATGGTGTGTGCAGCCGCTAAAACAGCGAGGCTCGCGGCTAAATGCAGGGGGCTCATTGCATTAGTCGCAAGCCTTGCTGTTTGGGGGAAATCTTGCCTTGATCTGAAAGTGAGGATTCCCCCTGGAACATAGAATAGGGTTAGCAGTCGGCATGGGGGTTTAACAGCAAGGGTCGCTGGTTTTCGGCGATCCCCGCCGTTTAACCTCCTCGCTGGCTGCATTGCATACTGCCCAGCAGATGATGATCTCATTGGCTCAAAAATCTGGTAATGTGTGTGAGGAAATGACATTCAACAATTTTTTTTTTACCAAACACTGGAAAATAGATGAAAACAGATGTTCAGACAAATTGGTTAAATCCATTTATTTTAACCAATTTGATAAAATGACAGCGGACACAACTTACAAAGTTGCTACATGCACATATACTAATTTAGGAGACGTTAGAACATAGAACACAGGAGTTTAATCAAGTTTTTCAGGTATAATACTAATAATTTGAATGTGCAGATTGTATTAATAGCTGATTAATATATATATATATATATATATATATATATATATATATATATATATATATATATATATATATATATAACAACAGAAGAAATCCGGCACTCCACCAAAGAATCAGCTGTACTTGCTCCGGTGCCTTCCCAGGTACTGAGACCAAATGTAGAGAAAATGGCAATAAGGCGTCACTCGGAGACTGCATAAAGTTTCAAAGCTTTGAAACTTTATGCAGTCTCCGAGTGACGCCTTATTGCCATTTTCTCTCTCTCTCTATATATATATATATATATATATATATATATATATATATATATATATATATATATATACTCACGCACTTAAGTAGTTATTTGAATACAGTGCGCTCACAGCACATTATATGCTCACAGCAAGCACTCCCCTGCACTGTGCTTAGTTTTCTTTATTATTTTTTTAAGGGAGTTGCGGCCACCTGTATGAGGCTGAGCTGCTTATGGGAGAGGAGAGTAAGTAGGCGGGTGGAGTGGATGGGGTCGCGCCGCACTGGATGGGCCCATGAGTCTGGAGGGATTGTCTGATATGGCAGTAAGACTGACAGTGAGGTCAGCCGAGGTAGGCCAGGGAGGCACAGCCACTCACAGCAGCCACCAGCCCCCTGCCAGCTCTCGCAGATACCATCCCCACCACCTACACCCACTGCGATCACCACACCTCCATCTTCGTGTGAAATTTGACAGTGGATACATTTTAATAAATATGACTTGATTAGTGTCAGAGACTGTTATACATTTGGATTGTGGTTATAAGATGGCTTCAAGATGAAATAGAGACCCAACGCGTTTTGTCGAAAAAGGACTTCTTCAGGGGTTATTGACTCCGAACAGTAGGGTTTGAAGATTTACAATTAGTTTTGAAAAAAACTTCATATGGCGGACGTTCGGTGACGTCCAACGTGATCACAGATAAATCATAAATATTGGACAATCCATATATTTTATACGTGGACCAGGTGAATAGCAATAGAACTCTCTAGTGTCTGCCTGCAGCTATATATAGGGCCCTCTAACCTCCAAGTCTGTCTGTTGTTACCCAGTTTTCTATCACTGTCTACTATTGTAAAGCGCAACGGAATCTGCTGCGGTATATAAGAAACTGTAAATAATAAGCATTGGAGGTATATGCCGGAGTGGTCAGGGATACTGGATATCAACAAAGGGAGAGACCTGGTGTCTGCAGTGGCAGTGCGATCACCGTGAGGAACATCACTCTCCCAGAAGGGTTAACTATCCGGAGTGAGAGGACACACGGAGAGTCACAGTGGCAGTGTGCCGATCCGTGTATTACCGAGAACAAAGGATAGAAAAAGACCCCACCAGCAACCGCAGCAGAAGGGTGAGAGTGCTTTTTTAAGTTTTCCCTTATACTCCAGACCTTGTAAAAGATCATGTCAATCTATTACTGAAAACTTATAGGAATAACCGGGGGAACATCTTGTCCTAAAGTCTGTTTTTAAAATAGAGAGAGATTACCTGGAAAAGGTCTGGTTTGTTACATCTGAAAAATCTTTTCCTGACTTCTTAACGGCATAGTGACATTTTTTCTTTGTGAGAGGAAATACCTTTTTATTGTGATTATATGTTGGAGTTTTTTTAAGTTTTTTTAATTTTGGAGTTTTTTCATGTTTTTTCCTTTTGGAGTTTTTCATGCTTTTTTGAATAAAATTTATGCTGACTTTTTAAGAAAAATGGATTGTGCTGCCTTTTGGATATTATCAATGAATCATATGTCAACATCCAGTTTATACTGAACCCAAGGGTCCAGCGCTGCGAGAGGTCTTTAAGAAAAACCACAACTTTTTGTCTTTTTATGGTTTACAGTTGAACCATTATTTAAAGACAATCAGCAGCAGGACATTTCATAGCGCTCAAGGTTTGCTTAGTTCATTTACCTTTTGTAATCTCTATACATGTTACATCTGCCCCACCTGCAGTGTACATGGTTTTGCCCATTTTCCGAACAAATGTGTACTGAGCTCAGATCTGAATAACGCACATTGTGATTTCTGTGTAACCTGCAAATAACCAGTGTATTTTCTGCACAATATAACTGGTGAATAAATTTTGGTCCAGATATTTTTATTATTATTATTATTATTATTATTATTATTATTATTATTATTATTATTATTATTTTTATGCTTTAGTTCCAGCCTGATGGCCACACTAATTCATACATCTTTTGGGGAGTATTCAATGTTTTTTTTCTCCATGTGCAGCGAATCCTGTTTAGGATTTGCTGCACATTCGCAGGGTTCAGGAGGGATGGAGGCAGGCAGGGAGATGTAAGCCTCCCTGCCTGCCCCAGAATTTGTGGGGGAGGGCTCCCGGGGGACACAGGCAGCAGAAGCTGCCCACCCGGAGAGCTGGCAGGGGACAGGGGTAGGGTGCCGCTTCACTGGTCCCCCTCATAAGAAGCCGGGACCAGTGTGCAGTGAATATATGAATACATAATGAGCGGCTCCCTGCTCCCTGCTGACGAATGTGTAAAAAAAAAAAAACCTTTATTTTAAAAGATCACTTTCTAGTTCACCTTAAAAAGATGTCGAATGCAAAACAGTGAATCATGGCAAAAATCAGGGAGAAAGAAGTTCGCCATCCTATCATTAGCTGTGAACCTCGCTGTTTGGGGGAAATCTTGCCTTGATCTGAAAGTGAGGATTCCCCCTGGAACATAGAATAGGGTTAGCAGTCGGCGTGGGGGCTAAACAGCAAGGGTCGCTGGGTTTCGGCGATCCCCGCCGTTTAACCTCCTCGCTGGCTGCATTGCATACTGCCCAGCAATCAGAACCAAATCCTGCCCTTTACCACATAACTGAACCTAAGAAGCACATATAAACACAATCTACTTAATTTGATATATATTTTTTGGGGCCTAGGGGTGCCTTGGAAAAATTCTGATACTCTAGGGTGCCGTGATTACAAAAAGATTGGGAACCCCTGGTTTAAGGCTTAAAATGTGGAGCCCGGAATTTAGACTCCATTCTATCTATGTTTATGTTAATTGGCCAGAGAGCTAGACAGCTGTGCTGATGAACATAGGCTTCATCCCCGATTAAAAAAATAATAATAACTGGACACACTGTGATTCAGGTTTGATTCGATTTTGACTATCCAGTTTGAAATATTTGATTTTAGTTAACTGCACATGGGTACACATGGTTCGTTGTGGAATTCGATTTCGATTCGATATGCTGTTCGATTCGATTTCTAGTATATGGCAAGACTATTTTTAAAAAAAAATCAAATAGAAAGATAGTAGAAATCTGACCGTGTTTAACCACTATTATCTTGCAATTTGGCCCTAAGCCAAATACTGTACATTCTACAGGTGGGAGAGTCAAGATAGCCTTGCCAGCACTGACTATTTTTCTATTCAATTTTAATTTAACGGGGACACGCATCTGCATCAAATCGGCATCGAATGTGGCTGAACACTGCGATTCAGACTAATTTTCTATTCAAATGCATAGTTAAAATCAATAGCCGTGTGTCCACAGCTTGGTCTTGTGTGATGTTTAATTTTTATGATATTCTATTATACTAAAATGATTTTTTTGGGATCCCAATCCCTCTTTACCAAAACTCTGCTGAGCTCTGGTGGTGCCTCATCACTTTTAAGTTTGCAAAATAATAATAATTCAACGTGCTGGTGTCAAAAAGTCACTGGGGTGTATTCATTGGGGCGGGCGAGGGTTTTTTATGGCGAGGATGGCTTGTTTTCCGGGAGGATCACCGAAATCAAGCCACTCTCGCCATTTAACCCTCACACCTGCCACTCACCCGTTTCAATGTTCCGGAGAATCCTCGCTTTTAGAGGACGACGAGGATTCCCCCAAATGACGAGGTTTGCTGCTACTGCAGGGAGCCCGCTGCATTTAGCCATAAGCCTTACCATTTTGGCGGCCGCACACGCCTTTTCCACCTCGCTTTTAAAACCCAGCAAGGTGGAAACGGCGGGTGCTGGGGGGGTCAGTTGAATCCTGACCCACGAGCTGTGACGGTGAGCAATCAGCACTGATCACTAAAGAACACTGAATATACAGCGGCGTAACTATAGCACCGCAGCCCCCGCGGGGGGGGGCGCTCTGCATGTGGGGGCGCCGGGGGCTGCAGTGCTATAGTTACACCCCCTCCCAATCCCCCGCAGACTTACCTATCTCGCTGGTCCCGGTGGCTCCGTTCTTCTGCTGAGGACCACCACAAAATGGCCGCCCACATATAGCACACAGTTCTCTGAAACTGTCTGCTGAATGGGGGCGGCCATTTTGTGGTGGTCCTCAGCAGAAGAACGGAGCCGGCGGGACCAGCGAGATAGGTAAGGCTGCAGGGGATTGGGGGGTAGTTTGCATGGGCGGCGGTGGCGGGGGGGTACTTGGCAGGGCGGCGGCGGGGGGGCGCCCCCCCCTAACGGCGGGGGGCACCCAAAACGTAGCTACGCCACTGTGAATATACCCTAATACGTTTCTTTAATAAATGTTAATAATACCTGAACACTACATTAACATGGTCACCTTCTCATGGTACAGTATCAAGAAGTTTCAAAATTACTGTCATATACAATTTAGGGCAAACCACCACTTCTCAATGAAACTGCTCATCCATTTTTTAAAACATGATTGCTGTTTAGCATGGTCAGTAAATCTGGTAAGTAAATTTGTTGCAAATTAGGGATTTTGAAACCCCCTCACTGGCATTTTACAGCTCTAAACTGCTGGATTGTGAACTGCACTCTGAAATATTTAGCATTTGATTTAACTATTACATTTTGCCAAGTGTTCTGAATGAAGTCTTCAAGTCCAACATATCTTTCATCTTCTGACCACCAAAGAGTTCCATTGTTATTTAATACAATACCATCACTTTACCTCAGCTTAAGCTTGCTGTACCAGAGAGGCTTTAGTGCTGTGATACCTTTTATTGCATTGTAAGCCTCTGCATGATCTTTTTATGAAATCATGATGGATAATCACACTATTGACCATGCTTTCCGCATTGTCTGCACGTATTGACACTTCACCGGCTATGACAAGTGTGCTTTTTCATTTGAGAGACGATAGCTCGCAAAAGAAAAATCCTCAATACAGTATGCAATTATCCATCTTGCAATTATCCATCAAGTTTATCTGTATCTGAATCTCACCTCATACGCATTTCTGAGGATATATTAACCTAATGAAGTTATTGTTGTGAATTCATTATCAATCCCTGATTTAATTAAAGTTTAGTTATTTTAACCTTTTGGTTGCCAAAGTTGCTGTAAACGCTCGTCCAAATATCCGCTAAAAATGCCACCATCGCTCACAGCGGCTGTTCTTTTAGTATAAATAATAAATACAAATGCAGCCAATTCAGTTAACCCCCACACACACACACAGACACCAAAACCAGTGATAGTGCGCGCCGTGCGGCAAAATTTACACCATAATTTACACTGTAAATCCTATTACACATGATTGCCACACACCGTAGTGCCCATAACACATTGTCACACACCATAATACCTATTACGTGTTCTAACCCGTAGTACGGATGGTGTTATAGTTAGAATTACTGCCTCACAGCGCTGAGGTCATGGGATTGATTCCCAACATGGCTCTAACTGTGCGTAGTTTGTATATTCTTCCCGTACTTGCGTGGGTTTTCTCAGGGTGCTCCGGTTTCCTCCCACAATCCAAAAATATACTGCTAGGCTGATTGGATCCCAACAAAATTAACCCTAGAATGTCTGTGTATCTGTATATATGGTAGGGAATATAGATTGTAAGCTCCACTGGGGCAGGGACTGATGTGAATGTTCAAATATGCTCTGTAAAGTGCTGCAGAATCTGTATGCGCTATATAAGAAACTGTTAATAATTAAATAATAAATAAATAAAATAAATAACCCACTGTAATGCCTATTACACATTATGCCACAACCGTAATGCCTATTACATATTATAACACATGCCATAATGCCTAATACATATTATACCACACACCGTAATGCCGGTTATATATTATGCCACATAAGTGGTGTTTACCTACATGTGCATTGCCAGGAGTTACATGCTCGTTGCCAGGGGTTTCTTGCTTAAATACAGGGGTTACATGCTCCTTACTAGGGGTTTCCTGCTTGATGCCAGGGAGTTACCATTAAATGCTTATATGGTAAAGGTAGACAGCAGTTTTGGCAGTACTGGGGCAGGGAGGGGGTTAGGGTCAGGCAATATATATAGGAGTTGTTGGGTGCCCTTCAGACTATGGTGGACAAGTTTGTATTAAGAGGTTATCCCAGAGCTGAAATGGAGGTACTCAAAAACAAGGTTCTGCTTATGCCCAGGGATCAGCTGCTAAATCCCAAGGTGGTTCCCGCTAATAACAAACTTGAGAAACGGGTATCTTGGGTTAATCGTTATGCCATCGGTTCTGAGATAAAAACTAGGAAGGTTAAAAATTTGTGGCCTATGGTGTCCTCTGATAATGATCTACCCCTTCTAAAAAATTCCAAAATACTCCCCAGCTACACCAGGGGTCGTAGTATTAAGGACAGGGTGGTTAAATATGACATCACGGGTTGGGACAAGGCTCCCCCTGTCCAGAATTTTCTTTCCCGAAAAAATGGTTGTTTTAGGTGCCTGGGCTGCACTACGTGTAGGTCCATGTCTGTGGGGGGTTTTTTCACCCATCCGCACAAAGGGAATAAAATCTTTATTAAATTTCCCCTGACATGTTCTTCCGTTTATATTATTTATACTTTGACCTGTCCTTGTGGACTGACCTATGTTGGGAAGACCCAACATTCTTTTAAAGAGCGTATGGCCCAACATAGGTCAGCCATTCAACAAGCCCTGGCTAGCGGCCACAGTGATCAACCTGTGGCCCGCCACTGTTCGATTTTAAAACACAATGTTGCGAGCATACGAACTATGATTATAGATCATGTTCCACCCCTTGTCAGAGGGGGGAATAGGAACAGGATCTTACTTCAAAAAGAGAGTCGATGGATTTTTGCATTGGGTACTATGTCCCCGGGGGGCCTAAATGAAACGCTGGGGCTCCAGTGTTTTCTTTGACTCTCCGGGAGTTTACATGGTTTTCCCCAATTAATTGTACATCTTTTCAGCTTAATTTTTCCTTTACATGTATATTGTTTATGGTACCAGCAGAGTTAAAATTTTGGTCTTGTTATAATAATAATTTTTTTCCATGTTATATGCCTTATGTGTTATGTGGGGCACAATTCCAATTCTCTGATTGCAGTGATCGTATTATGCAGTTACTGACATAAAGGTATAATCCAATATTGGATACCAAATTATATTTCCATGAACTAATTATGTTATTGTGATGCTGTGCTTTCCATTCAAACCATTTTAGATGTTTTTATATAAGCGTATTACGTTATTTTATTATTGTTGTTATGTTTCCATAGAAACCGTTTGGCTTGAGGCCCCGACTTCCTGATGCGGGGTGATGACACGCGCCTTGTCAAGCCAATCCGACGGTGGGATTGTCCGGTCACGTGGGCGGAAGCGCAGGTCAGTGTGAGAGGCTTGTGCGCTGTCCCGCTGTGTGCCGGGTGTCCTGCGTCTGATATGGTCTTGCGAACACAGGTGTGTGTGGCGCGCTCTGCACCTGGGAGGGTAAGGGATCAGCCAATCGGGGTGGACTTGGGGGGCGGGTTAATGTTGGATTGTATGGTATTTATTGCCTGTGTATTTGTACATGATTTGTGTCCCTGATGACGGAGGTGACTCCGTAACGGCGTAGGACCGTGTAATAAAGGATTTTTACTTTATCAAGAAGTCTGTGTGAGTGCCGCCTTCATCCTGTCGATATATATATATATATAAATCCAAATGCCCGGCACAACCTCCTTAATTGGTGCGTTCTGGGTGCCCGCACTAAAGATGCATACAGGATCCCAGTATCGGTGCGGCACTCCAAGTACACTCGGTGACAGTAGGTAATGTAGATATCTTTTATTAGCAACGTTTCGATGCTACGCAGGCATCGTTATCAAGCAGGATATTCTGCTTGATAACGATGCCTGCGTAGCATCGAAACGTTGCTAATAAAAGATATCTACTTTACCTACTGTCACCGAGTATACTTGGAGTGCCGCACCGATACTGGGATCCTATATATATATATATATATATATATATATATATATATATATATATATATATATATATATATATATATATATATATATATATATATATATACACAGGCAGCGCAAAGCACAGCAACATTGCAGCTGCCCCAGCGGTGTCGAGGCTATTGGTGAAAATACTGGTAACTGGGACACTCACGGTGGGGAAGACCCGACTAAGGCCCTTATTCTGGTTGGTGCGGTCAGAGCCGCACACGGGGCTCCGACCGCACAAACCAAGGGCCGCCCACCGGACGGATCGCCACGGCCGTCCGTACACGGACGGCTGGCGATCCGCACAAAAATGGTGGAGGCTACGCCTCCACCATGGTGGGAGCTGCCCCCTGCCTTCGATGGTCGACGACCATCGAAGGCAGGCCCGCACGCCGCGGCAGCTCCCGCAAGCTCAGACCACACGGACAATCGTCCGTGTGGGAGCTTGTAAGGGGGCTGAAAGCTGACATCCGGCGACGTCAGCTTTCCGCCCCCATGTCATGGTAATGAGGGCGTCATGCCCTCATTACCATGCATACGCCCCGCGTTTTCATGGGAACGCCCATGAAACGCGGGGCGTACACATAGGGAAATGAGGGGCTGAAGCCCCTCACGCCCCTATACGCCCCCTTTGCGGCGGACGAAATCCGTCTGCGGCGAAGGGGGCTGCACATGCGCAGAATGACCTCTGCGCATGTGCAGACAAAAAACATCGGCGGTACGGCCGCACGCGGGCCGTACCGCACGATTCTGAATAAGGGCCTAAGTGATAGGCGATGCGGTAGTCAGCTCTGCGTTGTTGCTGTGCTTCCGGCACCGCTGTCTGTATGACAGGCGCAGTACAGGAGGCACCATGTCCTAGCAGAAGCAGAGTGGTAGTGCAGGGAGAGGCTTGAGCGCCTCTTCAGTCCGGCGCCTCCCTGCACCGCAGGAGCCACTGAGTGGGTAGTGCCAGCTCTGCCGAGCATGCATGTACTGCCTCCAGTATGAGGTCTACTACAGTACAGTATTTTGTCTGATCATCATAGCAATGTATCGGTTCTCTTTAAATGGTAGTCACAGTGAAAGTTACAGAATATAGCGTTATGTGTATGGCAATGACATCATTGCTAAGCAGCATTAATGATTTACTGCTTTGTTCATATTTCTAGTACCTGTCTGTATATTCCTGCCATGTACTTTCTCAAAATTAATTCAGACCCCAGAATTGCTAGAGACAAACATACACATTTGGGCAATTCTAAATGAGAGACTCTGCTCATGAATATGGAATTTTTATGCCCCTGACTGAGGAGGTCATCCCACTATTATTACACACAGTATGCATCCCAATCAAACACAGGCATAACATCTGCATCCTCATACTACAAGCTTTTAAGCACACTCGGCCTAGCATTTAAGCAGTTGCAAAATGCTTTTTAACAGTACGTTGAAATTCGCTAGATCTGTCTGCATTTCCACTGGCATCCAACAAGAGTAATAGGCATATTCTAAAAAATGTTTAAAATAAATAAATAACTTCTTACATAACTTTATTAACCAACCACTTCAAGGAGACGTGCAGGGTTGGTGGGGGGGAGTTGGCAGTGACAGGTGGGGAGGCACGGGAGGCGGCGGAGAGCTCTGTCGGAATGGGGGTGTGTGAGCATCTCCTACGGTAGTCACCAGCCTCCAGCTTAACAAGTCCCTCTCCATCGGTACCAAATCATTTATGTAAGTGTGTGAGTGTTGACAGCCATTAACTGTATGGAAACATGTGGAGAGGTGATGCAGGGCTAGAGGGATAAGTTATGATTTTATGTTATATTCATTCCTGTGGTTGGGTGAGTAGGGGCCTCAGAACATTGCTTAACTGAGAGTCACTTTTTATATCATGTTTGTCTATTATTTATTTATGCACTCTCTTTTTTTCACACACTCTCTACCTCCAAACATATAGTAGGAACCTTCATACTTATAATTTTACCAATTTTCTTATCACTATTCTTTATTGTGATGCCCTGGGGGGGGGGGGGGTCCTTAGCTGGATCATGTTTCGGGTTCCCTGAGTCCCAGGTGGTGACCCCATAGTGTTAGGGACCTGCTCGACAAGAGATGACCTGGATGATTGGTGGGAAGGCCAATATCACTGGCCAATGAAATACTAACAAACTCTTTTTATATATTATATTGTAATGTAATGATCGCATAGTGCATTTGCACCCTCTCTCTCTGTTAACTGAGAGCCTACAATGCTGTTAAGACAGTCTTTTTTCTGAGACCCCAATTTTGCTCCACATTACAAGTAAATCATTAGGAGATGTTGGGATCTGGTATATTAGAGCTATTGACACAGTCTTGATACTTTAAACTGTACCGCTTTTCCATCTGGTAGATTAACTGCAACTGCAGGCAAACAGTACTCTGCTATCCAATTAAGGTGCCCATACACGCTACAATTATTGTATACAATTTAGACTAGATCACATCACATCGCATACATTTTTCAATGTAATGAGATGCAATCTAGTACAAAAAGTATGTGCAGCACATACTTTTTGAGTTGAGAGATGAGATGTATGCAGGAGTGCGCATCTCATTGCACCCTGAAATTGTACCGTGTATGGGCACCTTTACTCTGATCACATCCACTTTTGAATGTGAACATTCTCTGACCCATCTCCACATAGCACATAATGGGGCAGATGTATTAAGCCTGGAGAAGAGAGAAACTGGAGATAAAAAGGTGATTGAGTGAAAGGAGATAAAGCACCAGCCAATCAACTCCCAACTGTCATTTTCAAACACAGTTCATTGGCTGGTACTTTATCTCCTTTCACTTTATCTCCAACCTTAATACATCTGCCCCAGTCAGAGGATCTGTAGTGTTGACAGCAGGACCAGTCTGGCCATCTAGCACTTCTGGCAAATGCCAGAAGGGCCGATGGCCTTTTGGGACGATTTTGGGCATGGGTGAGGTGGATGTCCAGTCTCTCCAGCATTACCAGCAGCAGCCTGTAGCCCCTCGTGAGTCCCCTCACACATGCAGCATGTAAGGACGGGAGGAGACCTGCTTGCTGGAAAATGAGCTGTGCCTGGCAAAGCTGGCCTGCTGAAAGCCTGCTATTAAGCCCACATACCAGCTCCTCATGCTACTACAGCGTGTATACGTTGCTGCAGCCGAGGACAGGACGTTGGGCAGCCGCACTTTCACCCAAACCGAGTGTGGTGATACTGGCTTTGCCACTGGACACACAGACTGGAATCCATGCAGATGTATATTCATCAGCCTGCTTGCTCCTGACAGCCACTACAGTCTGCACCCGCTTCCCCAGTTGTTGATTACACAGGGTGGAAATTCATCCTGCTCTCTACAAGCTGAAAAACTGATTACCTGTCTGGTTATCTGAGAATACATGGCAATGATAGAGAAACTTCATTCCTGATCTGTAGATGGTGAGCCTTGAATATTAACACCATGGGGCCAACCTGCAGCTGAATACTCCTGAGCATGGAGGTGACCCCTGAGGGGATGGAGAACCCTGTTAGTTGGGGCCCACTGACAGCCCCCCTCAATAGTCAAATACAAGACTCCATTTGAGGAAAAGTAAGGTTCGACACTTGAACTATATGACCTATGCTTCCCTGACCTACTGGACCAGAACTCTCTAGATAAGTCAACGCACACACACTGTGTAATGGGCATAATGGTGTGTTCCATAATGTGTAATGGGCATAATGGTGTGTTCCATAATGTGTAATGGGCATAACGGTGTGTTCCATAATGTGTAATGGGCATAATGGTGTGTCCCATAATGTGTAATGGGCATTACAGTGTGTTCCATAATGTGTAATGGGCATTACAGTGTGTTCCATAATGTGTAATCCCTCCTTTTTGTGATGCCATGTCTCCTTTCCATGTGGCCATGCCCCCTTTTTGCCGCGAAAGGGCCCCGCCTGCTGCTAGTGGGCCTGTGTGCTTAAAAGGCCAAGGCCGATTTCTGGTCCCAGTCTGGCCCTGGTTGACAGTCATGCACCCTTACAGTTAATGCACAGAAATATCTGCCCAAGCAAGCTCAGTGAGAAATACAGCCTTGAGCTTCTGAGACCCAAGAGCTGATTATTATGCACCGCCATGCTGCTGCATTACATTGGCACAGCCATCTGGCAGTCACCTTAATAACTTTAACCCCCCCCCCATACATACACATACACATATACACACATACACACACGCAGTACATTGGGATGGGTGACAGATGGCAAGCATGGAATAAATGAGGCCTTCTTTTTATTAAATGTTCCACATAAGATACCATCCACACATCATGCATATTGAAAACCTTCATATAAAATAATGACACAGACAACTGTAATTGCAGTGAAAGGGGTCAGATTTTTATTAAAGAGGAGGGCCTATTTATATCAATAAAGGTAAAAGGTCAAATTAGCATATGTGGGGTCACAGAAGGGATGACTAGATTATGCAAGGTTAGTATGTGGGTGGCTTGGGCAAACTCTGCAAAGTCTTTTAATGCCTAGAGGGATGGGCAGTCCTTAAGTCACGGGTCCCCAGAGGTTTCCTCCACAGGGAGTTTTTCCTCTCCTGAGTGCTGATGGATGACTCTTTGTGAGTCACGAGTCTTCCGCCATCTTGTTCCACTTATAGGACAAGTGTGTAAGTATTCGGGACCAATTTTAGTCTAGAATTCCCCATTTTATAAGGCAGAGTAAAAATAGAAAAATTACAATTTAAATAAAAGCTTAAATGTATTTTTTTAATTTCACTTTGCTTGAATTGTCTTTATGTCTATTAATAAACTCTTTAAACGTTGAGGAGGCAACACTGAGGCCTGGTGGGGTAAACGAGAACAGAGTCTGTAAAGAAAAGTCAGATGATGGTCGGGAGGCTGAGAGGATAAAGGTTCAGCTTAGATATAGGCCCTTATTCAGATCTGATTGCAGTACAAATTTATTCCCAAAATGGACAAAACCATGTGCACTGCAGGTGGGGCAGATGTAACCTGTGCAGGGAGAGTTAAATGTGGGTGCGGTGTGTTGAAACTGAAATCTAAATTGCAGTGTAAAAATAATGCAGCTAGTATTTACCCTGCACAGAAACAAAATAACTCCCCCAAGTCTAAAGCTGTGTATACACGGGGGTGATTTCAGCACATATCACTGCCAATATGGTTACTGAGCGACCATTTTGCCAGTGATTTCATGTGCTGTGGGAGAAAAATCGCCAGGAGCACACTCCTGCTGCCAGCCCCTCATGGTCGCTGGTCGCAGGAGCATGCTTCTCTGATTATGGCTCAAAATTGCTGGTGCACAATGCACTGTGCATCAGCGACCTGCGATTTCTAGTCAAAATGAGGAAGAGACAGGGGGCCAGATGCACTTAGCTTCAAAGGTGATAAAATGGAAAGTGATAAACAGCCAGCCAATCATCTTCTACCTGCCATGTCACAGACTGTGTTTGAAAAATGTCAGGCAGGAGCTGATTGGTTGGTTGTTTATCACTCTCCATGTTATCATTTTCGAACCTTAGTGCATCTGGCCCAGAATGAGACAGAATAGCTTGCAATATTCAGCCAAAATTGCTGGTCACTGATGAAAACGGTACACTGAGCAATATATTGCTGAGCGATTTTAAGCCAAAATCGATTAGCGACCAAATCGCACTGTGTGTACACAGCTTAACTCTCTCTATACATGTTACATCTGCCCCACCTGCAGTGCACATGGTTTTGCCCATTTTGAGAACAAATTTGTACTGCAATCAGATGTGAATAAGGGCCATGGTATAGGAACAGGTGTGATATCTGCAGACTGAGGGCCAGATGTACTAAGACTTAAAAAGTGATAAAAAGAAGAGTGATAAACCACCAACCAATCATCTCCTACCTGTCCTTCTTGAAGCATAGTCTGTGACATGGCAGTTAGCAGCTGATTGGCTGGTGGTTAATCACTGTCCATTTTATCACTTTTCAAGCTTAATACATCTGGCCCTTAGGGCCTCATTCAGACTACATCGGTCCTGCGTGCATTCGAACGCAGTACCAATGTTGCGTGTCTGCGCATGCACAGGTGAGTATCTGCGCATGTGCAACCTTTCAGTTCGCCGGGTGCACGCACCCATGTCGGCGTGGGGGGGGGGGCGTTCCCATGAGAACGCTGGACTTCTCATGGTAATGAGGCAGTGACGCGGGTGTGGGGGGCGGGTAGCTGACATCACCGGATGTCAGCTGCTCGCCTATATCCACGCCAGCGTGCACGCAAATGTAAGTAACTAAAAAGTCACTTATATATGCATGCACGCTAAACATCATTCGATGGTCGGTGACCATCGAAAGATGTGGGCGGTTACCCGAGCCATGCGAAGGGATGTTTATGCAAAACATCCAATTCGCAGCTGTTCGGGCGAAGCCGCACTTTGAGGGGGCGGCGGGGGGGGGGGGGGGGCGGTCGTTCGCCGGGCGGGGTTGGGTGGACTCGCAAGGCTGTGAATTCGCAGCCCTGCGAATCAACCAGAATAACCCCCTTAGACCCTAAACACTGAGTTGAACATACAAATGGGAGGGGCTTATGGAGAATTATGAGATGGATCAATGCCTCTAAATAATATGTGGTCAAGGAGGGAAGGGAAATATAAAATTTTGTGTGTTGCTTGAAATTAATGCAAGTCGGTAATATGATATATACCCGTAAACAACTCCTGATAAGTAATAATAATAATAATAATAATAAATATAAAGTGATAAAAAGAAGATGAAAAAGAGAAGAAGAATTATATTTATACAGCACTGCCCATGAAGAGCGCCCCTCCCCTGATTTCAGTGCTGCAGGCACCCCGAAGAATTACCCTTGCCCTGCAGTTACCATCATACTGTATCATCAAAGATATGTGGATTTGTAATATCAATGAGTAAAAATGACACTCTAACTGCAAAATATCTTTCACAGAATTTTTCTTAGCAGGATAACATTGTCTATTATATAATTGTTACCGTTTTTATCGGTTTCTATGAATTAAGCGTTTCTGTCACTGTGTGATATTATAAGTAGTTAGGTGTTGCTATCTATGAGCTCAACCTCCTGCCTATTTTTTTCTTAAGCATTTCTTTCACTGGAATTTTCCAGCTATCAATAGCAATTTGAGCCCTTTGAGCTCTTTTGTGCGAATGGTATTTTTGGACTTTCACTTCATCTTTCACTATACTGTGGAAGACTCTCAACAGAGCTTAAAAGAATGGCTCCTTTGTTGAGATAATATCTATATGCTATCAAAAGAGGTTTTATTTTTAGAGATCAAATTCTTTTATATAATTTACTAGATATGTGGTCCTGTTTCCTTTTATTCACTCTATGATCCAACTGCCTGCCATACGGGAAATGCAATTTATTGTACTGTATTGGATCTTATATACAAACTATATGAATGGCAATACAAAGTGTAGTTCATTGTTCTATTTTATCTCAAAGTTCTCCTTTTCCCTTCCCAGTGCATTGTGCTATACCATCTTTGTTTCTATCTATTGCCAACCTATTATGGAAAATGTGTTTATTATTTCCATATGTGAATTATTGAGCACTTATTGTAGAACAACAACTACGTCTCAGGGTGTACTGATAATGTGAGTCTATTCAGCTGCCAGAGAACAATATGAAGGTGGTTCCCTTTCTCATTTCTTACACCCACTAAAAGACTGTATTTTTTCGCTATGCAGTGGAATAAAAATAGTTTCTTAATATATTTGTTGAACCATTTGGAGATTCTATGGGGTTTAGATTCTGACCCCAAAAATGCATTTCTTATTTTTTAAATAAAACCAATACCATTTGATAGCATGGAATAAATAATCACATTTATAAATGTATGCAATACAGTACATACTGTAGTTTATTTGACGTTAACCAGAAAATATTAACAAAATGAAAACAAAAAACCACAGATGCATCTGATCTTATAAAATGTTGCAATTACAGGTTAAGCATCCTTTATCCAAAATGCCCGGGACCAGAATCATTTTGGATAATGGATTATTCAGTATTTTGGAATATTTTTATATTTTAATAAGGTATCTTGAAATATATTGCATTTATGTTGTATATACACATCAAACACATGAAATACACACATATATTTTATTTGCGCATGAAACAAGGTTTTAAAACACGAAACAAAGTTTGTGTACAATCTCAGGCACTGAATTTGAATGCCAAGTAATAATTGTCTTGTACATATTCAGTGCCAGTTACCAGTGGTGTAGTTTGTCCCAGTAGCCCAGAGGCAAGATAAATATTGGTGCCCACCATATACACACACATAAGGAGCACCCTATATAAATATATGTATGCATATGTGTATGTATGTTATGTATATTATGTTTAAAATAAAGAGACTGTGTCGTCTATGTCCTGCTCAGAGGGAAGATAGCCACAGACGTGATATTGAAGGCTTTTAACCCCTTCATGACAGAGCCAGTTTGTGCCTTCATGACAGAGCCCTTTTTTTCAAATCTGACATGTCTCACTTAAGTGGGGATAACTTTTTTTTGCTTTTACTTATCCCAGTGATTTTGAGATTGTTTTCTCGTGACACATTGTACTTCAAGTTAGTGGTAAATTTTGGTCGATACAGTCTGTGTTTTTTTGTGAAAAATACCAAAATATCGTGAAAAAATGGAAAATTTAGCAATATGCAAAATGTCACATTTTCTGCTTGTGAGACAAATAATCATACCACTCAAAATAGTTAATAACTAACAAAGACCATATGTCTACTTTATGTTGCAATCATTATTTCAACTTCCTTTTAATTTTTTTGGACACTAGGAGGCTTCAGATATGACTAGCAAATTCTCAAATTTTCAAGAAAATTTCAAACACTGATTTTTTTAGGGACCAGTTCAGTTCTGATGTGACTTTGAGGGACTTGTATGTGAGACACCCCCATAAATGATGCCATTTCAAAAACTGCACCCCTCACAGTATTCAAAACAGCATTTTGGAAGTTTGTTAACCCTTTAGGTGTTTCACAGGAATTAAAACAAAGTGTAGGTGAAATTTCAAAATTTCTTTTTTTTTGCAGAGTTTCAATTTTAATACATTTTTCTAACGAATACAGTAGATTTTACTAGAGAAATGTGACTAAAAATTGATTCCCCCAATTCTTTTGTTTTCAAAAATATCCTATATGTGGCCCTAGTGTGCACGTTGACCAAACCACAGGCTTCATAATAGAAGGAGCACCTACTTGATTTTGGAGCCTCCTAGGCACCATAAGTGCTAAAAGTTAGGAACCTCCCCCACAAGTCACCCCATTTTGCAATCTACACCCCTCAGGGAATTCATCTAGGGGTATAGTGTACATTTCAAACCCCCAGGGGTTTCACCAATTTTGGTACAACTGGGATGTGAAAATGGAAAATTACATTTTTTTACACAAACATGCAGTTCTGGCTCAAAATTTTTCATTTTCACAAGGAATGAAGGAGACAAAGCACCCCAAAATCTGTGCCCCAATTTCTCCCGAGTACGGCAATGCCTCACATGTGACCAAAAAATACCAGTTGGGCGCATGGCAGGACTCAGAAGGGAAGGAGTGATTTTTGGATTTTGCAGCACAGATTTTGGTGGAATAAATGGTGGGTGCTATGTTGCACCAATACAGTGGAACCCCCCCACAAGTCACCCCATTTTGCAAAGTACACCCCTCAGGGAATTCATCTAGGGGTATAGTGTACATTTCAAACCCCCAGGGGTTTCACCAATTTTGATACAACTGGGCAGTGAAAATGAAAAATTACATTTTTTTACACAAAAATGCAGTTCTGGCTCAAAATTTTTCATTTTCACAAGGAATGAAGGAGACAAAGCACCCCAAAATCTGTGCCCCAATTTCTCCCGAGTACGGCAATGCCTCACATGTGACCAAAAAATAACAGTTGGGCGCATGGCAGGACTCAGAAGGGAAGGAGTGATTTTTGGATTTGGCAGCACAGATTTTGGTGGAATGAATGGTGGGTGCCATGTTGCATTAGCAAGACTCCCAAAGCACCAATACAGTGGAACCCCCCCACAAGTCACCCCATTTTGCAAAGTACACCCCTCAGGGAATTCATCTAGGGGTATAGTGTACATTTCAAACCCCCAGGGGTTTCACCAATTTTGATACAACTGGGCAGTGAAAATGAAAAATTACATTTTTTTTACACAAAAATGCAGTTCTGGCTCAAAATTTTTCATTTTCACAAGGAATGAAGGAGACAAAGCACCCCAAAATCTGTGCCCCAATTTCTCCCGAGTATGGCAATGCCTCACATGTGACCAAAAAATACCAGTTGGGCGCATGGCAGGACTCAGAAGGGAAGGAGTGATTTTTGGATTTGGCAGCACAGATTTTGGTGGAATGAATGGTGGGTGCCATGTTGCATTAGCAAGACTCCCAAAGCACCAATACAGTGGAACCCCCCCACAAGTCACCCCATTTTGCAAAGTACACCCCTCAGGGAATTCATCTAGGGGTATAGTGTACATTTCAAACCCCCAGGGGTTTCACCAATTTTGATACAACTGGGCAGTGAAAATGAAAAATTACATTTTTTTACACAAAAATGCAGTTCTGGCTCAAAATTTTTCATTTTCACAAGGAATGAAGGAGACAAAGCACCCCAAAATCTGTGCCCCAATTTCTCCCGAGTACGGCAATGCCTCACATGTGACCAAAAAATAACAGTTGGGCGCATGGCAGGACTCAGAAGGGAAGGAGTGATTTTTGGATTTGGCAGCACAGATTTTGGTGGAATGAATGGTGGGTGCCATGTTGCATTAGCAAGACTCCCAAAGCACCAATACAGTGGAACCCCCCCACAAGTCACCCCATTTTGCAAAGTACACCCCTCAGGGAATTCATCTAGGGGTATAGTGTACATTTCAAACCCCCAGGGGTTTCACCAATTTTGATACAACTGGGCAGTGAAAATGAAAAATTACATTTTTTTTACACAAAAATGCAGTTCTGGCTCAAAATTTTTCATTTTCACAAGGAATGAAGGAGACAAAGCACCCCAAAATCTGTGCCCCAATTTCTCCCGAGTATGGCAATGCCTCACATGTGACCAAAAAATACCAGTTGGGCGCATGGCAGGACTCAGAAGGGAAGGAGTGATTTTTGGATTTGGCAGCACAGATTTTGGTGGAATGAATGGTGGGTGCCATGTTGCATTAGCAAGACTCCCAAAGCACCAATACAGTGGAACCCCCCCACAAGTCACCCCATTTTGCAAAGTACACCCCTCAGGGAATTCATCTAGGGGTATAGTGTACATTTCAAACCCCCGGGGTTTCACCAATTTTGATACAACTGGGCAGTGAAAATGAAAAATTACATTTTTTTACACAAAAATGCAGTTCTGGCTCAAAATTTTTCATTTTCACAAGGAATGAAGGAGACAAAGCACCCCAAAATCTGTGCCCCAATTTCTCCCGAGTACGGCAATGCCTCACATGTGACCAAAAAATAACAGTTGGGCGCATGGCAGGACTCAGAAGGGAAGGAGTGATTTTTGGATTTGGCAGCACAGATTTTGGTGGAATGAATGGTGGGTGCCATGTTGCATTAGCAAGACTGCCAAAGCACCAATACAGTGGAACCCCCCCACAAGTCACCCCATTTTGCAAAGTACACCCCTCAGGGAATTCATCTAGGGGTATAGTGTACATTTCAAACCCCCAGGGGTTTCACCAATTTTTATACAACTGGGCAGTGAAAATGAAAAATTAAATTTTTTTACACAAAAATGCAGTTCTGGCTCAAAATTTTTCATTTTCACAAGGAATGAAGGAGACAAAGCACCCCAAAATCTGTGCCCCAATTTCTCCCGAGTACGGCAATGCCTCACATGTGACCAAAAAATAACAGTTGGGCGCATGGCAGGACTCAGAAGGGAAGGAGTGATTTTTGGATTTGGCAGCACAGATTTTGGTGGAATGAATGGTGGGTGCCATGTTGCATTAGCAAGACTCCCAAAGCACCAATACAGTGGAACCCCCCCACAAGTCACCCCATTTTGCAAAGTACACCCCTCAGGGAATTCATCTAGGGGTATAGTGTACATTTCAAACCCCCAGGGGTTTCACCAATTTTGATACAACTGGGCAGTGAAAATGAAAAATTACATTTTTTTACACAAAAATGCAGTTCTGGCTCAAAATTTTTCATTTTCACAAGGAATGAAGGAGACAAAGCACCCCAAAATCTGTGCCCCAATTTCTCCCGAGTACGGCAATGCCTCACATGTGACCAAAAAATAACAGTTGGGCGCATGGCAGGACTCAGAAGGGAAGGAGTGATTTTTGGATTTGGCAGCACAGATTTTGGTGGAATGAATGGTGGGTGCCATGTTGCATTAGCAAGACTCCCAAAGCACCAATACAGTGGAACCCCCCCACAAGTCACCCCATTTTGCAAAGTACACCCCTCAGGGAATTCATCTAGGGGTATAGTGTACATTTCAAACCCCCAGGGGTTTCACCAATTTTGATACAACTGGGCAGTGAAAATGAAAAATTACATTTTTTTACACAAAAATGCAGTTCTGGCTCAAAATTTTTCATTTTCACAAGGAATGAAGGAGACAAAGCACCCCAAAATCTGTGCCCCAATTTCTCCCGAGTACGGCAATGCCTCACATGTGACCAAAAAATACCAGTTGGGCGCATGGCAGGACTCAGAAGGGAAGGAGTGATTTTTGGATTTGGCAGCACAGATTTTGGTGGAATGAATGGTGGGTGCCATGTTGCATTAGCAAGACTCCCAAAGCACCAATACAGTGGAACCCCCCCACAAGTCACCCCATTTTGCAAAGTACACCCCTCAGGGAATTCATCTAGGGGTATAGTGTACATTTCAAACCCCCAGGGGTTTCACCAATTTTGATACAACTGGGCAGTGAAAATGAAAAATTACATTTTTTTACACAAAAATGCAGTTCTGGCTCAAAATTTTTCATTTTCACAAGGAATGAAGGAGACAAAGCACCCCAAAATCTGTGCCCCAATTTCTCCCGAGTACGGCAATGCCTCACATGTGACCAAAAAATACCAGTTGGGCGCATGGCAGGACTCAGAAGGGAAGGAGTGATTTTTGGATTTGGCAGCACAGATTTTGGTGGAATGAATGGTGGGTGCCATGTTGCATTAGCAATACTCCCAAAGCACCAATACAGTGGAACCCCCCCACAAGTCACCCCATTTTGCAAAGTACACCCCTCAGGGAATTCATCTAGGGGTATAGTGTACATTTCAAACCCCCAGGGGTTTCACCAATTTTGATACAACTGGGCAGTGAAAATGAAAAATTACATTTTTTTACACAAAAATGCAGTTCTGGCTCAAAATTTTTCATTTTCACAAGGAATGAAGGAGACAAAGCACCCCAAAATCTGTGCCCCAATTTCTCCCGAGTACGGCAATGCCTCACATGTGACCAAAAAATACCAGTTGGGCGCATGGCAGGACTCAGAAGGGAAGGAGTGATTTTTGGATTTTGCAGCACAGATTTTGGTGGAATAAATGGTGGGTGCTATGTTGCACCAATACAGTGGAACCCCCCCACAAGTCACCCCATTTTGCAAAGTACACCCCTCAGGGAATTCATCTAGGGGTATAGTGTACATTTCAAACCCCCAGGGGTTTCACCAATTTTGGTACAACTGGGCTGTGAAAATGAAAAATTACATTTTTTTACACAAAAATGTACTTCTAGCTCAAAATTTTTCATTTTCACAAGGAATGAAGGAGACAAAGCACCCCAAAATCTGTGCCCCCATTTCTCCAGAGTACGGCAATGCCTCACATGTGACCAAAAAATACCAGTTGGGTGCATGGCAGGACTCAGAAGGGAAGGAGTGATTTTTGGATTTTGCAGCACAGATTCTGGTGGAATGAATGGTGGGTGCTATGTTGCATTACCAATACAGTGGAACCCCCCCACAAGTGACCCCATTTTGCAAACTACACTCCTCAGGGAATTCATCTAGGGGTATAGTGTACATTTCAAACCCCCAGGGGTTTCACCAATTTTGGTACAACTGGGCTGTGAAAATGAAAAAAATACATTTTTTTACACAAAAATGTACTTCTGGCTCAAAATTTTTCATTTTCACAAGGAATGAAGGAGACAAAGCACCCCAAAATCTGTGCCCCCATTTCTCCAGAGTACGGCAATGCCTCACATGTGACCAAAAAATACCAGTTGGGTGCATGGCAGGACTCAGAAGGGAAGGAGTGTTTTTTGGATTTTGGAGCACAGATTTTGGTGGAATGAATGGTGGGTGCTATGTTGCATTACCAATACAGTGGAACCCCCCCACAAGTGACCCCATTTTGCAAACTACACCCCTCAGGGAATTTATCTAGGGGTATAGTGTACATTTCAAACCCCCAGGGGTTTCACCAATTTTGATACAACTGGGTAGTGAAAATGAAAAATTACATTTTTTACACAAAAATGCAGTTCTGGCTCAAAATTTTTCATTTTCACAAGGAATGAAGGAGACAAAGCACCCCAAAATCTGTGCCCCCATTTCTCCAGAGTACGGCAATGCCTCACATGTGACCAAAAAATACCAGTTGGGTGCATGACAGGACTCAGAAGGGAAGGAGATATTTTTGAATTTTGCAGCTCAGATTCTGGTGGAATGAATGGTGGGTGCTATGTGGCATTAGCAAGACCCCCGAAGCACGGTGAAATGATGAACCTAATAATCCATAGATGTGTGGTATATTTTGAAACACTCCTTTATACATAGGCCGGGTTTGTCGGGGCAAGTTTCACAGTGGAAAATAGTTTCCTTTCTTATTCCCTTTTTATAGCAAACTTTGCACCTTTTTTGTGTCCTGCCCTTTCTTGCAGTGGAGGGGATTTCGTTGGGAAAATGCTGCCCTGGTACAATACGGGGGCCAGTACTAGAAGTACTGGGGCCCTCTGCCTGCTGGTTCCCAAATATTAGGCCCTTTATGACTTCCTCTTGAAAGTGCATAAATGTCCCCCTCTGGCCGGTAGAACGGAATAGCACGTAAGCGTTATACAGTGCCATCTGGATGATATACACGGCCAGCTTCTTGTACCAGATATTTGTTTTCCGCAGGGCACTGTACGGCTTCAGTACCTGATCTGAAAGATCCACTCCGCCCATGTACTTATTGTAATCTAGGATACAATTTGGTTTTGAGGTGTGGGTACTGGTACCTCGTACAGGGATGGAGGTGGTACTGTCTCCATGAATTGTTGTCAGTATAAGGACATCCCTCTTGTCCTTATATTTGACCAACAACATATTTTCGGTGCATATTCCCCTGCTTTCACCCCTTCTCATTACTTGGGCAATGTGCGTTTTTGGGAGGCCTCTTTGGTTCTTACGCACAGTACCGCAAGCTGCTGTACCTCTTGAACCAAGGCCTTAAACAGGGGGATGCTGGTGTAAAAGGTTAATTAACTGATTAAAACTAGGAGGGGAGGAGAGGTGCCCCCTTGGGAGCAGTAGCCCAGTGGCAGATGACTCCTTTGCCGCCCAGGTATATGTATATATATTTATTGCAGCATTTGGCACCCATCCACCACCCCCTGATGTGATCGGCTACATCATATACTACCTGTGACGTTGGACTCCATTCATCGAACAGGACTCTTTCACGGGCAAACATCCAGGTGCATTGCTTTCCTCCGGTGGCATCCACTTCCAACATGTTGTCAGCCGCATCCCTGTGAGGTTACCCGGATTGTTGCTGGTGGTCTATTCCAGCGAATCAACAAACACCATCCAAATATCCGCATCATTGTGAGGACCTACAAATTCAGCAGCCCACTCAAGAACTCCTCCAGCAGTGAGATCCCATTACCCAGTACCACAAATATACCCATCTATTTAACACTATTACCATCAATAGAGGGATTAACTTGTGCCACATACAAAAACTGTGATATCCCTTATGCCATTGTGCTGCAAATATCAGGCTACTTTATGATATATATTTATTTGTGTCTTATTTTTATTTGAATAAAATTTCAATTTATGCATAGACAATCCCGCTATTATTTAATATAGTGGGGTCTGCATCCTGGGTTTCTGCAAGTCATGATGAAGGACCCTATATTGCTGTAGTTTACTACTGTACATTATTATTATTATTAAATATTATTATTATTATTATTAGTAGTAGTAGTAGTAGTAGTAGTAGTAGTACTTGTTTAGTTTCATGGTTTGGTCAAACATGCGATATCGTCCGATATATCGGCCGATCCGATCCGATGCATTTTTTTTTTAACAGTTCACAACCCCATTATCCAATAAGCATGGAGTTGATTTTATATAGTGTGGCGAGCGCAGCGAGCCACCAAGCCCAAAGCGTGGCGAGCGGACGTGGATTACTGCGCTCGCCACACTATATAAAATCAACTCAATGCATAGTGCATAGTGGGGTTACGAACTGGTAAAAAATTGCATTGGATCGGTCGATATATCGGCAGATATCGCATCCGATATATCGGCCGCCGTGAAACTAAACAAGTACCTAATTATTATTATTATTAACCCCTTACCGACACAGCCTGTTTTTGCCTTCCTGACAGAGCCCTTTTTTTCAAATCTGACATGTATCACTTAAGTGGGGATAACTTTTTTTTGCTTTTACTTATCCCAGTGATTTTGAGATTGTTTTCTCGTGACACACTTTCTTATTCCCTTTTTATAGCAAACTTTGCACCTTTTTTGTGTCCTGCCCTTTCTTGCAGTGGAGGGGATTTCGTTGGGAAAATGCTGCCCTGGTACAATACGGGGGCCAGTACTAGAAGTACTGGGGCCCTCTGCCTGCTGGTTCCCAAATATTAGGCCCTTTATGACTTCCTCTTGAAAGTGCATAAATGTCCCCCTCTGGCCGGTAGAACGGAATAGCACGTAAGCGTTATACAGTGCCATCTGGATGATATACACGGCCAGCTTCTTGTACCAGATATTTGTTTTCCGCAGGGCACTGTACGGCTTCAGTACCTGATCTGAAAGATCCACTCCGCCCATGTACTTATTGTAATCTAGGATACAATTTGGTTTTGAGGTGTGGGTACTGGTACCTCGTACAGGGATGGAGGTGGTACTGTCTCCATGAATTGTTGTCAGTATAAGGACATCCCTCTTGTCCTTATATTTGACCAACAACATATTTTCGGTGCATATTCCCCTGCTTTCACCCCTTCTCATTACTTGGGCAATGTGCGTTTTTGGGAGGCCTCTTTGGTTCTTACGCACAGTACCGCAAGCTGCTGTACCTCTTGAACCAAGGGCCTTAAACAGGGGGATGCTGGTGTAAAAGTTATCCACATAGAGGTGATAACCCTTATCCAGGAAGGGGTGCATTAAATCCCAGACAATTTTTCCACTAACACCTACGAGGGAGGGGGGGCATTCTGGCGGTTCAATTCTTGAATCCTTCCCTTCATATACCCTAAACTTGTGGGTGTACCCTGTGGTGCTTTCACACAGCTTATACATTTTTATGCCATACCTTGCCCTCTTACTGGGAAGGTACTGGCGGAATTTAACCCTTCCTTTAAAATGTATAAGGGACTCGTCGATGCTAATACATTTATCAGGGATGTATAGCTCTGCAAATTTGGCACTGAAATGATCAATGACCGGCCTGACTTTGAATAGCCTGTCAAAGGTGGGATCATCTCTGGGTGGGCACTGTGCATTATCGGTGTAATGTATAAATTTATGGATTGCCTCAAAACGAGTCCGAGTCATGGCCATACGGTAAAATGGGGTGCTGTACAGAACATCTGTACTCCAATATTGCCTAATTTGTGGCTTTTTTACTATGCCCATATGAAACACCAGACCCCAAAACGTCATCATCTCTACTGCATCTACAGGGGTCCACCTAGCAAATGATGACGTGGGGTTTTGAGCAATAAACTGCTGGGCATATAAATTAGTTTGGTCCACCATTAAATTTATAAAATCATCAGAGAAAAATAATTTGAAAAAGTCAATTTCTCTGAGACCTGTGGAATCAAATTGGATTCCTGGCATGGCCAAAAACTCAGGAACCTGGGGCTCAAAATTGTCTGGTGGTGGGGTCCATACGAGATCAATTATTGGGGGGGGGGGTCTCAGCTGCTCTACGGGGGCGTCTTTGAGGGGGTCCCTCATCACCAGAGGAGGAAGAGGAGCTTAAGACGAATCCTTCAAATTCCCCGCTTGCCTCACTGGCTGTGTCAGAATCAGAAGCAAGCATGGCATATGCCTCCTCCACTGAATACATTCTTCTGGATGACTGGGATGACATTTGGGATGACATTTGGGATGACATTTTTATTTTTGTGTTACTGGTAGTGAAATGTTTCAACACGTGTATAGTGTAGGGGGGGGTACAAACTTTATTTCAACCCGGGGGGTATGTAGTGTGTTGTGTGTATGTAGTGCAGAACAAAAAAAATACTTTATACAAAAAAAAAAAATTGAAGGGGTTAAAAAAAAAAAAATTGAAGGGGTTAAAAAAAAAAAATTGAAGGGGTTAAAAAAACAAAAAAAAAGGTCCTGCGCCAAAAATTGAGCACAGATGTTGGTCAGTAACGTCTGTCACTGAACAGCGCTCAAAGGCAACAGGAATTTGATAAAAAAAAAAAAAATAGATCAACCCTGTGCCGAAAAAGCTGATCAGTGATGTACGTCACTGATCAGCGCACAGTGGCCACAGGACACCCACAAAATCACAGTGTGTGTAAAAAAAAAATTAAAAAAAGACCACACAGCACCCACAAAAAAAAAAAAAGGTGATCAGTGATGCGACACTGATTACCAGTGAGGGGCAGCAGGTGCACAACCTTTGGTGCAACTGGCAGCAACTGACAGGTATATATAAAAAAAAAAAACCTCTGCGCCCCCAAAAAGTTGCTGATCACCTCAGATATAGTGATCAGCACAAAAGGCGGGGGTAGCAGACACAAAATATGCACTCTCTATCACTCTCTGTCACTATCTCTCTCTATCTCTCACTATCTATCACTATCTATCACTATCTATCACTATCTATCACACTGCAGCAGCAGCACTGACAGTTATATGTATAAAAAAAAACCTGCACCCCCAAAAAGGGGGGGTAGCAGACACAAAATATACACTCTCTATCACTCTCTGTCACTATCTCTCTCTATCTCTCTATCTCTCACTATCTATCACTATCTATCACTATGACACTGCAGCAGCAGCACTGACAGTTATATATATAAAAAAAAACCTGCACCCCCAAAAAGGGGGGTAGCAGACACAAATCTCTCTATCTCTCACTATCTATTACTATCTATCACTATCTCTCACTATCTATCACTATCTATCACTATGACACTGCAGCAGCAGCGACAGTTATTTATATATAAAAAAACCCTGCACCCCCAAAAAGGGGGGGTAGCAGACACAAAATATAGCTCTCTCTGTCACTATCTCTCTATCTCTCTCTATCTCTCTCTCTCTATCTCTCTATCTCTCTATCACACTGCAGCAGCAGCAGGAAGTCTCAGGAAGTCAGATCCAGGAAGCGTCCAGCACGCTACAAGCAGTGATCAAGTGATCAGGTAAGGTATTTGCAAGGATCAGGTAAGTATTAGCAAGGATCAGGTCAGTATCACGGCAGATAGGCACGGTGACCGCTCTGCACGCTACTCCAGACCGGAATGGCGTCTGCAGCGCAGTCACCGGTAGTTTAAATGTCGCGCCTTGGCTGTGATTGGTCCGTGGGTCCCACGGACCAATCACAGCCTTGGGGGCAGGTGGGGTGAGGGTGGGGTGAGGTGTCATCGTCACCGATGACCCCCTCATGCCCCCTGACGCCCGGCGGTGATTGACACCTGTGTTACCAAGCGTCTGATTCGCTGGTAACACAGGAAAACGCTGTGAATGGCTGTTCACACTGAACAGCCAATCACAGCGATCGCCGACGGGGGGGCGACATCGCAGCCCCCCCTGGGCATGCAGGGACATGTCTGCTGTCAGGGACAGCAGACATCGTCCCTCTGTCACTGCGTCTCGAGACGCAGTGACAGTTTAAAGTCATGACGTACATTTATGCCATGTGTCGGGAAGTACTTCCCGGCCATGACGTATATATACGTCAAATGTCGTGAAGGGGTTAATTAACTGATTAAAACTAGGAGGGGAGGAGAGGTGCCCCCTTGGGAGCAGTAGCCCAGTGGCAGATGACTCCTTTGCCGCCCAGGTATATGTATATATATTTATTGCAGCATTTGGCACCCATCCACCACCCCCTGATGTGATCGGCTACATCATATACTACCTGTGACGTTGGACTCCATTCATCGAACAGGACTCTTTCACGGGCAAACATCCAGGTGCATTGCTTTCCTCCGGTGGCATCCACTTCCAACATGTTGTCAGCCGCATCCCTGTGAGGTTACCCGGATTGTTGCTGGTGGTCTATTCCAGCGAATCAACAAACACCATCCAAATATCCGCATCATTGTGAGGACCTACAAATTCAGCAGCCCACTCAAGAACTCCTCCAGCAGTGAGATCCCATTACCCAGTACCACAAATATACCCATCTATTTAACACTATTACCATCAATAGAGGGATTAACTTGTGCCACATACAAAAACTGTGATATCCCTTATGCCATTGTGCTGCAAATATCAGGCTACTTTATGATATATATTTATTTGTGTCTTATTTTTATTTGAATAAAATTTCAATTTATGCATAGACAATCCCGCTATTATTTAATATAGTGGGGTCTGCATCCTGGGTTTCTGCAAGTCATGATGAAGGACCCTATATTGCTGTAGTTTACTACTGTACATTATTATTATTAAATATTATTATTATTATTATTAGTAGTAGTAGTAGTAGTAGTAGTAGTAGTAGTAGTAGTAGTACTTGTTTAGTTTCATGGTTTGGTCAAACATGCGATATCGTCCGATATATCGGCCGATCCGATCCGATGCATTTTTTTTTAACAGTTCACAACCCCATTATCCAATAAGCATGGAGTTGATTTTATATAGTGTGGCGAGCGCAGCGAGCCACCAAGCCCAAAGCGTGGCGAGCGGACGTGGATTACTGCGCTCGCCACACTATATAAAATCAACTCAATGCATAGTGCATAGTGGGGTTACGAACTGGTAAAAAATTGCATTGGATCGGTCGATATATCGGCAGATATCGCATCCGATATATCGGCCGCCGTGAAACTAAACAAGTACCTAATTATTATTATTATTAACCCCTTACCGACACAGCCTGTTTTTGCCTTCCTGACAGAGCCCTTTTTTTCAAATCTGACATGTATCACTTAAGTGGGGATAACTTTTTTTTGCTTTTACTTATCCCAGTGATTTTGAGATTGTTTTCTCGTGACACATTTTACTTCAAGTTAGTGGTAAATTTTGGTCGATACAGTCTGTGTTTTTTTGTGAAAAATACCAAAATGTCGTAAAAAAATGGAAAATTTTGCAATTTGCAAAATGTTAAATTTTCTGCTTGTGAGACAAATAATCATACCACTCAAAATAGTTAATAACTAACATAGACCATATGTCTACTTTATGTTTCCATCATTATTTCAACCTCCTTTTAATTTTTTTGGACACTAGGAGGCTTAAAATATGAATAGCAAATTCTCAAATTTTCAAGAAAATTTCAAACACTGATTTTTTTTAGGGACCAGTTCAGTTCTGATGTGACTTTGAGGGACTTGTATGTGAGACACCCCCATAAATGATGCCATTTCAAAGACTGCACCCCTCACAGTATTCAAAACAGCATTTTGGAAGTTTGTTAACCCTTTAGGTGTTTCACAGGAATTAAAACAAAGTGTAGGTGAAATTTGAAAATTTCATTTTTTTTGCAGATTTTCAATTTTAATACATTTTTCTAAGGAACACAGTAGATTTTACTAGAGAAATGTGACTAAAAATTGATTCCCCCAATTCTTTTGTTTTCATAAATATCCTATATGTGGCCCTAGTGTGCACGTTGACCAAACCACAGGCTTCATAATAGAAGGAGCACCTACTTGATTTTGGAGCCTCCTTTTTATGAGATTATTTTTTAGGCACCATGTAGGTTTCTAGGCACCATAAGATGCTAAAAGTTAGGAACCCCCCCCACAAGTGACCCCATTTTGCAAACTACACCCCTCAGGGAATTCATCTAGGGGTATAGTGTACATTTCAAACCCCCAGGGGTTTCACCAATTTTGGCACAACTGGGCTGTGAAAATGAAAAATTACATTTTTTACACAAAAATGCAGTTCTGGCTCAAAATTTTTCATTTTCACAAGGAATGAAGGAGACAAAGCACCCCAAAATCTGTGCCCCAATTTCTCCCGAGTACGGCAATGCCTCATATGTGACCAAAAAATACCATTTGGGTGCATGGCAGGACTCAGAAGGGAAGGAGTGATATTTGGATTTTGCCGCACAGATTCTGGTGGAATGAATGGTGGGTGCTATGTCGCATTAGCAAGACCCCCGAAGCACCAATACAGTGGAACCCCCCCACAAGTGACCCCATTTTGCAAACTACTCCCCTCAGGGAATTCATCTAGGGGTATAGTGTACATTTCAAACCCCCAGGGGTTTCACCAATTGTGGTACCACTGGGCTGTGAAAATGAAAAATTACATTTTTTACACAAAAATGCAGTTCTGGCTCAAAATTTTTCATTTTCACAAGGAATGAAGGAGACAAAGCACCACAAAATGTGTGCCCCAATTTCTCCCGAGTACGGCAATGCCTCATATGTGACCAAAAAATGGCAGGACTCATAAGGGAAGGAGTGATATTTGGATTTTGCAGCACAGATTCTGGTGGAATGAATGGTGGGTGCTATGTCGCATTAGCAAGACCCCCGAAGCACCAATACAGTGGAACCCCCCCACAAGTGACCCCATTTTGCAAACTACACCCCTCAGGGAATTCATCTAGGGATATAGTGTACATTTCAAACCCCCAGGGGTTTCACCAATTGTGGTACAACTGGGCTATGAAAATGAAAAATTAAAATTTTTACACAAAAATGCAGTTCTGGCTCAAAATTTTTCATTTTCACAAGGAATGAAGGAGACAAAGCACCCCAAAATCTGTGCCCCAATTTCTCCCGAGTACGGCAATGCCTCATATGTGACCAAAAAATACCATTTGGGTGCATGGCAGGACTCAGAAGGGAAGGAGTGATATTTGGATTTTGCCGCACAGATTCTGGTGGAATGCATGGTGGGTGCTATGTCGCATTAGCAAGACCCCCGAAGCACCAATACAGTGGAACCCCCCCACAAGTGACCCCATTTTGCAAACTACACCCCTCAGGGAATTCATCTAGGGATATAGTGTACATTTCAAACCCCCAGGGGTTTCACCAATTGTGGTACAACTGGGCTGTGAAAATGAAAAATTACATTTTTTACACAAAAATGCAGTTCTGGCTCAAAATTTTTCATTTTCACAAGGAATGAAGGAGACAAAGCACCCCAAAATCTGTGCCCCAATTTCTCCCGAGTACGGCAATGCCTCATATGTGACCAAAAAATACCATTTGGGTGCATGGCAGGACTCAGAAGGGAAGGAGTGATATTTGGATTTTGCCGCACAGATTCTGGTGGAATGAATGGTGGGTGCTATGTCGCATTAGCAAGACCCCCGAAGCACGGTGAAATGATGAACCTAATAATCCATAGATGTGTGGTATATTTTAAAGCACTCCTTCATACATAGGCCGGGTTTGTCGGGGCAAGTTTCACAGTGGAAAATAGTTTGCTTTCGTATTCCCTTTTTATAGCAAACTTTGCACCTTTTTTGTGTCCTGCCCTTTTTTCCAGTGGAGGGGATTTCGTTAGGAAAATGCTGCCCTGATACAATACGGGGGCCAGTACTAGAAGTACTGGGGCCAGTACTAGAAGTACTGGGGCCCTCTGCCTGCTGGTTCCTAAATATTAGGCCCTTTATGACTTCCTCTTGAAAGTGCATAAATGTCCCCGTCTGGCTGGTAGAACGGAATAGTACGTAAGCGTTATACAGTGCCATCTGGATGATATACACGGCCAGCTTCTTATACCAGATTTTTGTTTTCCGCAGGGCACTGTACGGCTTCAGTACCTGATCTGAAAGATCCACTCCGCCCATGTACTTATTGTAATCAAGGATACAAATAGGTTTTGAGGTGTGGGTACTGGTACCTCGTACAGGGACGGAGGTGGTACTGTCTCCGTGAATTGTTGTCAGTATAAGGACATCCCTCTTGTCCTTATATTTGACCAACAACATATTTTCGGTGCATATTCCCCTGCTTTCACCCTTTCTCAGTAATTGGGCAACGTGCGTTTTTGGGAGGCCTCTTTGGTTCTTGCGCACAGTACCGCAAGCTGCTGTTCCTCTTGAACCAAGGGCCTTAAACAGGGGGATGCTGGTGTAAAAGTTATCCACATAGAGGTGACAACCCTTATCCAGGAAGGGGTGCACTAAATCCCAGACAATCTTTCCACTAACACCTACGAGGGAGGGGGGGCATTCTGGCGGTTCAATTCTTGTGTCCTTCCCTTCATATACCCTAAACCTGTGGGTGTACCCTGAGGTACTTTCGCACAGCTTATACATTTTTATGCCATACCTTGCCCTCTTATTGGGAAGGTACTGGCGGAATTTAACCCTTCCTTTAAAATGTATAAGTGACTCGTCTACACAAATGAATTTTTGGGGGATGTACATCTCAGCAAATTTGGCGCTGAAATGATCAATGACCGGCCTGACTTTAAATAGCCGGTCAAAGGTGGGATCATCTCTGGGTGGGCACTGTGCATTATCGTTGTAATGCAAAAATTTAAGGATCGTCTCAAAACGAGTCCAGGTCATGGCCATACGATGAAGTGGGGTGCTGTACAGAATATCTGTACTCCAATATTGCCTAATTTCTGGCTTTTTAACTATGCCCATATGTAACACCAGACCCCAAAACGTCATCATCTCTACTGCATCTACAGGGGTCCACCTAGCAAATGATGACGTGGGGTTTTGGGCAATAAACTGCTGGGCATATAAATTACTTTGGTCCACCATTAAATTTATAAAATCATCAGAGAAAAAGACTTTGAAAAAGTCAATTTCTTTGAGGCCTGTACTATCAAATTGGATTCCTGTTTTGGCCAAAAACTCAGGAACCTGGGGCTCAAAATTGTCTGGTGGTGGGGTCCATACGAGATCAATCATTGGGGGGGGTCTCAGCTGCTCTACGGGGGCGTCTTTGAGGGGGTCCCTCATCACTAGAGGAGGAAGAGGAGCTTAAGACAAATGCCAATTCATCGCTTACTTCACTGGCTGTGTCAGTGTCAGAGGCAAGAAGGGCATATGCCTCCTCTGCTGAAAACAGTCTTTGCGATGATTGGGACATTTTTATTTTTTTTAAGTGTAGTGTTTAAACACGTGTATAGTGTAGGGGGGGGTACAAACTTTATTTCAACACGGGGGGTATGTAGTGTGTATGTAGTGCTTTAACACGTGTAAGTTAAAAGAAAAAAAAAACTCCCAAAAATTGAGCACAGATGTTGGTCAGTAACGTCCGTCACTGATCAGCGCTCAGCGGGCACAGGACACCCACAAAAGCACCGTGGGTGTAAAAAAAATAAAAAAAAGACTCCACAGCACCCTCCAAAAAAAAAAAAAATTTAAAAAACTTCTGATGAGTCAAAGACAACAGGAATTTGACCCCCCAAAAAAAATTAGATCAAAAATGCTGATCAGTGATGTACGTCACTGATCAGCGCTCAGCGGGCACAGGACACCCACAAAAGCACCGTGGGTGTAAAAAAATTTTAAAAAAAAAGACTCCACAGCACCGTCCAAAAAAAAAAAAAAAAAATGCTGATGAGTCAAAGGCAACAGTAATTTGATAAAAAAAAAAAAAATAGATCAACCCTGTGCCAAAAATGCTGATCAGTGATGTACGTCACTGATCAGCGCTCTGCGGCCACAGGACACCCACAAAATCACAGTGGGTGTAAAAAATTCACTGTATTGTTACCACCATGGAGTGTATGTTATATTAGTACAAGCTTAATCACGTTGTTCCTGTGAGTGCGTTATTTGAATCGCACGTCTACTAAATCTTGGCACTTAAATGGGCTTAAATATCATATGTATCCCAAGGTTAATATTTCCTTCTCAGAAGGTGATTACCACTGTTCACATGTGTACATTATATTCAAGGAGTGCCCATGGGCCAGGTGAGTATCAGATAGGAGAAAGGGTGGTGACCTGCCGTACGGCCTAGTGCACCACTTCTATCTTCAAATCCTATCAATAAAATCTTATAGTCACATCCATATGAGTAGGTGCATTCATTTACTATCAGTGCTTATTGTGTCAGTCTAATAAGTAGCTGCGCTCCTTATTGCGCGTCTCCTTGCACTAGGCCGTACGGCAGGTCACCACCCTTTCTCCTATCTGATACTCACCTGGCCCATGGGCACTCCTTGAATATAATGTACACATGTGAACAGTGGTAATCACCTTCTGAGAAGGAAATATTAACCTTGGGATACATATGATATTTAAGCCCATTTAAGTGCCAAGATTTAGTAGACGTGCGATTCAAATAACGCACTCACAGGAACAACGTGATTAAGCTTGTACTAATATAGCATACACTCCATGGTGGTAACAATACAGTGAATGTGTCACCTTAATTGATTACTCAATAAAGTAATAAAGACAAGACGAAATTAGCTGCGGAGTTGGGAATAAATACCCATTTATTATTACATTTCAATTTACATTATGTACTATACTTACCTGAATTATTAACAGGAATTATTTCAGAAATATTCTATACTAAACGGCCAACAGAGAACAATTTTAATCTTTCTACAAATTTCTTTTTCTCTATATCTATCATTCTTCTTATTTTAACATTTTCGCCATTATAATCCCTGACACAGGGAAACATATTATCGGGTCAAACATTAATTAATAAATATTAAAAATTTAAAATTACCATTTAAATAATTATGACCTGTAAGTGATACTTTTTACTATAAATTATTTAATAAAGATATATTTGAATTTAAGTCAACTTTGACATTGTGTGAATTAGGAGTGCGTCACAGTGAAACTGATTTGCTTTTTTCTTTCTACATGTATTCATATTCTCTAATCAGTAGACAGCACCCTTAACCTAGGAGGATAGTGTTTATATACTGTATAATAAACTTCCCATAGGTGGGCTCACTGCCATTCACATACACATTAAAAATCCACATAAACATCCTACGTACCGCATATGGTGCGGGTCGCTCACTCTCTCTTTACACAATGAGGGAAGATGTCTGCTGTAAGGGACAGCAGACATCGTCCCTCTGTCACCGCGTCTCTAGACGCGGTGACAGTTACAAGTCATGACGTACATTTATGCCATGTGTCGGGAAGTACATCCCGACCATGACGTAAATGTACGTCAAATGTCGGGAAGGGGTTTATAATAATTTATTGTAACAAACTGATATTTAATTGAATACTGTATGTTCATTACTTCCAACTCAATGAAAGAAAAATATATAGAGTAACTTTACTTGAATTTCTCTAGAATTCTGGCGTCTGTTATGACTCTATTCCTCAAGGGCAATATTGAAGATAAGCCACATAAACGACAGCATCAAAATGAGTTTATTTTTACTTTAGCTTGAGGAATCCCTAGCAGGAATTGAAAGAGTGAATAGGATGATGACAATGCAAAAGTTTATCCGAGGAATGTGTATAATCAGTAAATACATATAAATTGCAGTATTTACATAATTTATTTATTAAGTTTGAATTCTTAAAATGTTTCCCGATTAAAACAAATTTTGAATACTGAAATTACTCCAGGGTTCAAACTCTCAGTTTATTGTGCAACAGGAATAATTTATATAACAGGGTTTAAGGATTGAATAAGTAGATGGGAATGGGAGTTTTCAAAAATTACTGTAGAAAGCAAATAATGGGGCAGATGTATTAAGCCTTAACAAGAGATAAATGCAAGGCTGATAAAGGCCCTTATTCTGTTTCGTGCGGTACGGCCCGCGTGCGGCCGTACCGCCGATGTTTTTACTCTGCACATGCGCAGAGGTCAATCTGCGCATGTGCAGCCCCCTTCGCCGCAGACGTATTTCGTCCGCCGCAAAGGGGGCGTATAGGGGCGTGAGAGGCTTCATGCCCTCATTTCCCTATGTGTACGCCCCGCGTTTCATGGGCGTTCCCATGCAAACGCGGGGCGTATGCATGGTAATGAGGGCATGACGCAACTCATGGGGGCGGAAAGCTGACGTCGCCGGATGTCAGCTTTCAGCCCCCATACAAGCTACCACACGGACGATTGTCCGTGTGGTCTCAGCTTGCGGGAGCTGCCGGGGCGTGCGGACCTGCCTTCGATGGTCGACGACCATCGAATGCAGGGGGCAGCTCCCACCATGGTGGAGGCGTACGCCTCCACCATTTTTATGCGGATCGCCAGCCGTCCGTGTACGGACGGCCGTGGCGATCCGTAGGGTGGGCGGGGATTGGTTTGTGCGGCCGGAGCCCCGTGTGCGGCTCTGGCCGCACCAACCAGAATAAGGGCCCAAGAGAGATAATCATCCAGCCAATCAGCTCCTTACTGACTTTTTTCAAACAGCCTGTAACATGGCAGTTGAGAATGCGATTGGCTGGATGTTTATCTCTCTTTATCACCCTTGCATTTATCTCTTGTTCAAGCTTAATACATCTGCCCCATTGTATAGTATTCTTATTGTAATATTACTTCAGTCACTCCGAACAAAATATAACCACTGTGGCTGCATCATATTTGCAGGCTTTGCCTGTGTCTCTATTAAGTATGCAACTAGTTCATTAATAAGTCATTGTGTGAACTTTCCACCTCACAAAAGTGTGAGAACCCTGGAATGTGTTTAGGGTGCACACAGAATTGTCACTACTCTGTGCCTCTAGCTAAATCTACTAAAGAGGTAATTTTTCCTCCTCTTTTTCTCCTCATCTACTTGTGGTACCAGTGGCGTAGCTATAGCTCCACAGCCCCCGCAGTGGCGAGGAGGTGCAGAGAACATGTGGGCGCCGGGGGTCTGTGGGGCTATAGTTACCACTTACCCGCTGCTGTTTTGTGCCCTGCCGTCACGGTCCCGTCTCTCCCGGCGCCGGCTCCTGCTGCTATAATGAAAACGGACACTTAGAAAATGGCTGCCCCCATACTGCAGACAGTTTTCTGTCTGCAGTATGGGGGCAGCCATTTTCTAAGAGTCCGTTTTAATTATAGCAGCAGGAGCCGGCACCGGGAGAGACGGGACCGTGACAGCAGATGCGGCCGGGCAGGTACGTTGAGGGGAGGGAGGGGAGGGGGGCGCCGAAAAATCTGTGGCGGGGGGGGGGAATTAGGTAGTTACGCCACTGTGTGGTACAGTTTCCTTTATGGACACTTGCTATAGAGGATTAAGGTGCAATGAACACTGGATTTAGTGCCAGGATACATACGGGCACCAGGGAATGTTCCCTGAATCAAAAACCCAGGAAAACCAAGCCACTCTTACATGGGCACATAATGCCAATCAACAGTGGCTCATGGCCACCAGGAAGGTGATACAGATTGGGGACATAGAAAAGGGATGTTCTGGATGGCATGTAAACTTGTGTAGAGGGCATCCGTGTCTGCTGTTGCTATCTTACACGTGAGTTACCTGTAGTAGTTATTTTTCTTTGCTGTGTGTTAACTACTACTGCTACTTTAGAGCAAAGATATTCCACACAGGATTCTAAGTAAATTTCTGTGTTGTATTGTTTACTAATGAAAGTACTTACAAGTAGTTTGATTGGTTATTGCTAATGCTTTACTAACTTGTAAATCATTTTAAAACAGAAATAAATGCTGTGTGTTTGTGCCACTGCTCTGTTGCTTAGTTTAGCCAGCCAGCCTTTGGGCAATGTTCTTTACTGTGTTGTAAACTGTGAGGTGGTCAAAATTGACTGGAAATGAATGTTATCGAGTTTAATCATACGGTATGAACAAAAAAGACCCAAATTAAGTGATTTTAGCTGTGTTTATCAATTTTGGGGAAAATATCAGGATAGAATCCAATACGGAAGCCCAAACTAGCAAAAATGGTCCGTTACGCATCTCTGCTATTCAGCTACACCACCATGCACCCAGATCCCAGCTCCCAGCAGCAGTGAGCATGCAGACATCTTGTTATACTGAGTGGCACTAATACTGTTACAGTGCAGAAGTGTGACCAGGACTATACGCTTTCTCTCTCCTAGAATGCCTCGGAGTGGGTAGAAGCTTGACTTGTGGTGACCGTACACATGTTCACATTGCAGCTGAAGTTGGTTTGAAAATAAGGTAGGAAGAACAAAGAGGAATTTTTACAAGTTGCTCTGTCTTATAAAGTGTGGGGGGTTATAAATAACATTAAATATAGAGGTAGCCAAGCTCATCCATCCTGCAACGGGCATGAGTGCCATGCACAGGTGCCGATGCGATAGAGTTGGTCAAGCTTCAACTTAGTATACCTTCTATGTATTTCTATGATTGGAATCTGCTGCGCTATATAAGAAACTGTAAATAAATAAATAATAGGGCATTCACACATCCTAGTTTTGGGCACACTTGCTACCCTAAGCTTAGGGAAAAAAGATGCACTACAGGATAGATAAGTGTGGCTTCATCTGTATATCATTGTTCAAATTGGTCGGGAAATGAAAGCATTAAAACAATCTCATCTCTCAAGTAAAGGTGGAGCGGGGCACATAATTCTCATTGATAGCTATGCATGAAACAGAAATGTAATACAAACACACTAAAGAAAATCTTTGTAAAAAAATGATGAAAGATGTGCAGCATAATTATTATCCAAAATCTTCCAGGAAAATTCTATTATTTATTAAAATGGTTTTCAATTCATCAAAGCATATCTCTGCTTCTAAAGAGATCAAAGATTTTCCAAGTGTTTGTACAGTATGTGTGTCGCCATCTTGTCTACTTTTTTAAAATTACAGTACAGCTTAGATCACATGGTATCATGTGAACAGATTTATCCGCCGCCGTCGCCACCGGTCACAGCCCCGACCCCCCCCCGAACTGGGCAGCGTCACCCTGAAGCAGGGATGGGCAGGGAGATGCTGCCCAGCCGCCTTGATCCGCGCGTGTCCCAGTCTCTATTGTAGGTTAACATTAAAAGGTAGAGACGCAAAAGGTTGACACTGACATAAGGTCACATTGCAAAAGGTTGACATGATATTGATAAAAACTGTGACACAAGCATGAAATAAGTGGACACATGAAAATATCAACATGATTACTTTACTTTTTTAGTGTCCATGGCAACATTTGTTGACGTGGACCCCCAATTAATGTAGCTCGTACCCAGGCATGGCTCACTGTGCACAAAAGAATAAAAAAGGACAGTAAAAAAATCTGAAAGGCCCCATGTCAACCGTTTCATGTGCAAAAAGTTGTCTCGTCAACATTTTGCCTGGGTCAACCTTTTATCAATGCCGATATCTCCCACATCAACATTTTGTCAATGTTGACCTTTTACATATTGACCTAAAGGTACTTATGTAGTATCTGGGCTGCCGATTTCTAAATCGGGTACATTGCATCGCATCGCATGCGACCATCGGATGCGATGCGATGCGATGACCCGATTTTTCCATAGGAATCAATGTTAAAATGGACTGAGTCCATTTTAACATGGAATTCAATGGGAAAAAGGGGTCCTTTTCATACCCCTACTATCAAAGTGGGCATGGAGTTGGATATAAACCTGTGGCGAGCGTAGCGAGCCACCGAGCCCGAAGCGTGGCGAGCGTAGCGAGCCCCGCGAGGGGACACAGAATACCGTCCCCTCGCGGGGCTCGCTTCGCTCGCCACGCTTCGGGCTCGCCACAGGTTTATATCCAACTCTATGCCCACTTGGATAGTAGGGTTATGAAAAGGACCCCTTTTTTTTACATTGAATTCCATGTTAAAATGGACTCAGTCCATTTTAACATTGATTCCTATGGAAAAATCGGGTCATCGCATCCGATGGTCGCATGCGATGCGATGCGATATCGCATCGCATCGCATCTGATTGTATGCCTTAACTTAAGGCATACAATCAAAAAATCGGCAGCCCAGATACTACATAAGTACCGACCTAAACACTGTAAACCTATCAACCAAATATCAAGTTTAAAAGACCTTTAAATACTGTATAAGAGTAAGGAGCTGTATGCAGAAGCCTTCCTCTGGGTGTATATCATACAATATATCTCAAGGCAGCGTCTTAAGCATTACAGCAGAGTCGGTAAATAGGAAAACGTTTATGTGTACAGTAAACCCCTTCAGTGGTGGTGTATTTAATTTTTTTTCAAAACATACGTGATAGGGTGAGTTTTTTAATGATGTAGCAGTGGAGAAGGGGAATCTATCCATCCATCCATGTTATCATGTTATCATGTATGTTATGCATGTGCAAACTCTAGGAGCAAATAGCTTCGGCGAGTTTCCCACTCGCTGAGCTGTCCGCTCCAGAGGGGGGGGCGGGCGTGGACATTGAGGGTGGCATCAGGGGAATGCCCAGCATTTTATGGGCATCCCCATGAAAACACTGAGCGCTCCCCTGGGAATGAAGTCACATGATTGGCGATCTACGGCGGTAATAGAAGTCAGACTTTTATAACCAAAAGGGCAGAGAAATCATTCGATTAGCGGTGACCATCTAATGATTTTTGACCCTTCGGCGACTTGCGAAGGGATGTGTTTCTGTACACATCCCCTTGCATGCTAGCGAGGAGCAGTGTGGAAGAGAAGGTTAATGGCATAATGTATACAGAAACATAGAATTTGATGGCAGAAAAACAGCCATATGGCCCATCTAATCTGCTCCTTTTATAACCATTTGTTTAACTCAAACCCTATTTGATCCATATTTCTTTGTAAGGATATCCTTATGTCTATCCCATGCATGTTTAAATTGCTCTACTGTCTTAGCCACAACCACCTCTGATGGGAGGTTATTCCACTTTTTCACTACCCTTTCTTAATTTCTCAGATTTCCCCTGAACCTACCTCCCTCCAGTTTCACTGCATGTTCTTGTGTTCCTATACTGCATTTCCCTCCTGAACCTTATTAAAACCCTTGATATACTGTAGTTGAAGGTTTCTATCATGTTCCACCATTCCCTTCTCTGCTCCAAATGATATATATGTATATATATATATTCTGCAACAACACAAGAAACAAGGGGCGCCCAATAGTGCAGTATCTTTTATTAAAAACTTTTATCAATAAAAATACTTGAATCTGTACGACATGCATACCATGAACATCCTCAGTAGTGGGCTAAAAACCACTTGGTATAAATAAATCCACACTGGCAAATCAGGAACAGAGAAGGTGTTGCTGTACAGAGAACTCATGGCTCTACCCGGTATACATGCTCAAACAGCGATTCCCGGCACCGTCCGTCTCAGCTCACACTCCTCCCAATTCAGTTGTGTCAGTTAGGCCACTCCCCTATGAGTTTCATCATGGACTTCGTCAGTCTACAGCTCCCCCCTTGACTCTTCTGCATAACTAAAATTGATATTTAACAAATTGCCTTATCCTTCCCCTTTGGAATTCTTGTTCTTACCATTAGTGCATCCACAATTTTGGATTCACAGTTTAATGACAGATTTAATATCCTGTACTAACTATTCAGTTATCTGCTTTGTGGTCAATTAAAAAAAACAAAAAACTTTTTTTGATTTTTTCACCAAAGACATGTTATTCAACCTCAAGTTCATGCCTTCTGAAATCAAGTATATTCGTAAAGCACTGCAATTTTGTAGGGCATTTTTTTTTCTCATATTTAACATTGTCTTTGTGGTTATACATTTTTTTTTCCTAAATGCAGTGGTAAAATCTGAATTTAAAATGATCAATCCCATATTTTTGCATTTAGCCATCAGGACTATTGGGTAGAACATCTTCCCTTAGTAAAAGAAGGTTCCCTTCCTAACACAAAACTTTAAGAGCTGCATTCGTTTAGTCCTAATTAACCCATTAAAAACCTTGTACTACCTCATAAATCACCCCTTAACCATAATTGAGCTAATGGTTTATACCTTAAAACCCTTAACTAATACTAATGAACCTTCTAAGTTCAAACTATAAGTATACAATTGAAAAAAAATTATGGAAACAATAACAGCTTGGCTTAAAGGTCACAGCGTTTTATTCAATTATAATTAACGTACGAGGAAAAGGTGGCCAGGAGACGCTGCAATTTCGGTTCTAGCTTTGTCTGTTGGAGCAAGCCCTAGGGGATGACTTACGTGCCACCCTATTGATGTATCTAACATCATAGGAACCCACCTAACACCTCTTCGACCAGTCTGTACGCTCCCACATAAAAGTGCCCAGGTCTCAACACATAGAAAAGGACAAACTTGTCAAGTAATTTGAGGGTAGGTGCCAGGCAATGGAAACACACGAAGATGCAGTGTTCTCCCGCCATGCTGCGCCTCCAATGAACAACAAAATATACACAAAACAGGAGCGGGAGGGCGGGACTCCAAAAATACCACAATTGTCTGTAGAAAACAACCCTAATAACTTTAATCAACTACACACTCCCAAACTCCTGCATTGGCTCACAAAATGATTGACAGACCCCCCTGTCGGGCTATTCTGCCTGTTAACAATGGCTATCCCACTTAGCCAATCAGAAAAAACTGGGTGTCTTAATTATCCTTAATTATGCTTATTCAGCCTTTGTTTGCTCTTATGTTTGTAAGTTAAACCAGAAAAAAATACACCCAGGTCCTATTCACTTTCAATTACTTTATATAAAAAACTTAATTTCATTTTTCGAATGGACTGGCTTGAGACGATGAGGGAAATTTACTAAGCAGAAATGGCTAGGAATGTGCCTATTGGTAGCCATTTCTGTCCGTATACGGCAGTAAATTTGTATTTTCCAAATTTACTATGGCCTATATACGCCTTTCATATTCTATAGACAGGCCTACGTCAGGAATACGAATCCATACGCCATTGAAAGAATACTAATAGGAATCGCCATATTTATTTCCTTTACAATATTGTTTGTCATAGAATTCTTTAAGCCAGTGTGAAAAAAATTGTGGAAATGGGGAGTGTGTATGACTGATCACACACACCCAGAGAGCGCCAGACGATTGGATAAATATAAATGTAATAAATTTATTTGAATAAACGACAATAAAATATATCACATCAAATGTAACATGTAATAAAATAAATGGTATTAAAAAAGGTACATTACACTCCCATGGGATATATAGCAACAGGTGGTAGTCCCAATATTTGGATATCTCCTTTTAGGGGTAAAGTGTACGTCAGATCCAGCTCAATTATTATAGATGTTGAATTTTTTGTGTGAACAACACATCACATGAAAGGTGTAGTAGCTGATAGTTGTGGATATGCTCAGTCTATTAAGCAGACTGCTCTAGCTTATCCGCCTGCTGTCGCCGCCTGTTGACGACCAGCCAGTTTGTGTGTCGGCGGAGAGCGAGCTGTCTGCCTCTGGCAATCAGCTGAGTTGTTGCGCGCTGAATTGCCGGGAGGTTAAAGCGGTCCAATGAATGCTGCAGGTAACTCACCCAGGACTTGTGCCGATGTCCGGCTAGCATACTCAGTGCTGGCGGCACTGGGGAGACCTGATTTTTGCAGGCAATCAGCTGGAAAAGCCCTTCTGAAGAAACCGCTATATACAGTGACAGCGGAGAAACGCGTCAAGCCAAGCCACAGAGATAAGGTGCACTCCCACGGTGATTGCAGCTCCAGCATTATCGATTCAAGCTCCTGAAAACGTCTTTGCTTTTCCAGCTGATTACCTGCAAAACTCAGGTCTCCCAAGCGCCACCAGCACTGAGTACGCTAGCCGGACATCGGCACAAGTCCTGGGTGAGTTACCTGCAGCATTCATTGGACCGCTCTAACCTCCCGGCAATTCAGCGCGCAACAACTCAGCTGATTGCCGGAGGTAACTCACCCAGGACTTGTGCCGATGTCCGGCTAGCATACTCAGTGCTGGCGGCACTGGGGAGACCTGAGTTTTGCAGGCAATCAGCTGGAAAAGCCCTTCTGAAGAAACCACTATATACTGTGACAGCGGTGAAACGCGTCAAGCCAAGCCACAGAGATAAGGTGCACTCCCACGGTGATTGAAGCTCCAGCATTATCGATTCAAGCTCATGAAAACGTCTTTGCTTTTCCAGCTGATTACCTGCAAAACTCAGGTCTCCCCAGCGCCGCCAGCACTGAGTACGCTAGCCGGACATCGGCACAAGTCCTGGGTGAGTTACCTGCAGCATTCATTGGACCGCTCTAACCTCCCGGCAATTCAGCGCGCAACAACTCAGCTGATTGCCGGAGGTAACTCACCCAGGACTTGTGCCGATGTCCGGCTAGCATACTCAGTGCTGGCGGCACTGGGGAGACCTGAGTTTTGCAGGCAATCAGCTGGAAAAGCCCTTCTGAAGAAACCACTATATACTGTGACAGCGGTGAAACGCGTCAAGCCAAGCCACAGAGATAAGGTGCACTCCCACGGTGATTGCAGCTCCAGCATTATCGATTCAAGCTCCTGAAAACGTCTTTGCTTTTCCAGCTGATTACCTGCAAAACTCAGGTCTCCCCAGCGCCGCCAGCACTGAGTACGCTAGCCGGACATCGGCACAAGTCCTGGGTGAGTTACCTGCAGCATTCATTGGACCGCTCTAACCTCCCGGCAATTCAGCGCGCAACAACTCAGCTGATTGCCGGAGGCAGACAGCTCGCTCTCCGCCGACACACAAACTGGCTGGTCGTCAACAGGCGGCGACAGCAGGCGGATAACCTAGAGCAGTCTGCTTAATAGACTGAGCATATCCACAACTATCAGCTACTACACCTTTCATGTGATGTGTTGTTCACACAAAAAATTCAACATCTATGATAATTGAGCTGGATCTGACGTACACTTTACCCCTAAAAGGAGATATCCAAATATTGGGACTACCACCTGTTGCTATATATCCCATGGGAGTGTAATGTACCTTTTTTAATACCATTTATTTTATTACATGTTACATTTGATGTGATATATTTTATTGTCGTTTATTCAAATAAATTTATTACATTTATATTTATCCAATCGTCTGGCGCTCTCTGGGTGTGTGTGATCAGTCATACACACTCCCCATTTCCCCTATTGTGTCTACCTATTGCAAATCATCCAATTTGCTAATTGGGAGCAGCCATATGTAAAAATCGTTATAGATTCCCTAATTCCAAGGGTGAACTATAGTAGTGTTTGCGCCCGATGTGGTTTTTTGTTTAAAACTGGTTGTTTAGTTTTGAAAAAAATTGTACTTGTGTGTTGTAGATATCTACTTGTTAGCTATGCCAATACAAAGTAAGTGTGATTCAAGTTAGGGTAATGCAGTTTACACACTCTCTCTCTCTCTGAGGAAGCCGCCGACGCTTACAGCAGGCGGGGAAACGCGTTACAGACTTACCTCCATCTCTCCTGATCACTGAGGACTTTGGCACTCTGCACTGAGGAGACCTGCAGTTTTATTTCTACAGCCACTGGTGTCACGAACTCCGGATATAGTTGCATTTACCATGGAAATTCAGTTCTAGCAACTGGGAGGCATCAGAGACTGTTAACCTGCCATAGGTCTCTAAAGGTATATACCCAATTTTTGTACCAATCCTTTTTTCTGTCTGGCCAGGCAACGTATACAATTCATCCTGATGGCATGCTGATAACAACTTCTGCATGATATAATCCTACTAATAACATCTAAGTAAAATTACATCAGTCTGATCATGTGGACTGTCTGGATCTAACCATACAAATCTTTAAACTAATCCACTAACCTGCATTACTAACGAGCAGCGGCACTTACTAATTCATATTATTGTATGTGATTGGTGCTATCTATATATTTTATGTATATTTTATATATTCATTTTTATTCTTTTGTGGATGTATATTATGTCCTGATTTTATATCGGTTGTGGCCACATACCTTATGTATCATTATTATTGTATAGAATAAAATCTATTTAATATTAGTGTTTCCCATTGCGCAGTTTTTTTCTTTCTCTCTGTTTGTTTCTACTGGGATTATTGAGCAGTCCCATTAAACAGCAGCATTGGCGGAAACACTGGTAATATATTTAGGGTTTTTAATTGCGTCCAGATTGCTTAGCGCTGGTCTTTTTTTCTTTCCTTGTTCAAATAATAACAAGAACTGAAATATTTTATTGTTCTGGAACTGCAGGAGTCTGTTCTCAAACTGATACTTCCACTCTCCTCCAAGAACTATGGAAGTTAATTATATAAATAACCCTACCTTCTTGCTACAATGTAACCAAATTATTATATATTCACATACAATGTATCTTAACTTGCTACAATGTGAGACTATTCACAACAATTACAGTTCATATATATAAGAGATCTCTATTTCATTGGTTACCATTAATTATTATTGTGCAATAATTGGTTAAAACGACAATAGTCTTAGAATATTCCTATTATAACTGCAGTTACAGTACCTTTCAATTAAGCGCTTATTTAGAATAAATGTCTCTTTCTCTTACAGGAGAGTCAGTTCCACACCGAAAAGCTTATTTCCAGTGTATTTGTAATCCACAGGGCAAGGTTAAATTAAGGTAATTCTCGCACAAGTATGTCACTAACCCTATTACTTGCAGGTGCTAAATAGCAGGTTGTAGACAATAAAAGTTGGTAGCTGCTCAAAAGTGTCTGTGATGTCAATTCCCTGTATTCTCTCTCGAGGCTTCCCTGACGTCCTTAAAGCAGGGTTAATTGATACTTTCCTGAAGCTGACTGTGTGCACTTTTCTCCTGACAGGACTGTATCAACTTTGTGTAGCTGCTGGCAAAAGAATTTATAATTACAGTCTCTGAAGTAATTTTAACTCCCTGAAGATAGAAGTTATTCCTCACCAGTTTGGAAAATAATAGCTACAACTTCTGGATATCAACTATGAAGCCCGACTCTGTCACAGCTGCCTCCGTTGAGTATTCCAGCACCGCTTGTCACGGATGATATGCTGCGTAGCTCTGCCTTTCTGAGACTCAACCGTTTAATGGCTGTAGGCTTTCATCCTCTTTTCCTCGTGCTCGGTACAGTTACTCGCTCTCTCCACAAGCTTAAAAACGTTATTAAAGTGTCCGCTACCGGTTTCTAACGAATCTCCCTTATAGCAGGGCCGAAACTAGGGTTTTCGGCGCCCGGGGCAAGGCAGTCTTTTGGTGCCCCCCCCCCCCCCTATCGATGCTGCTGCGCGCCGTAGACGCGACGAAATTTTTCGGGGGGCGTGGCCTAATTGGGGGCGTGGCCTATAACCGCTGCTCCCCCGCGAGGCCACGCCCCCATTTTGCCGCTATGGGGGCATGACCCAGAGGCTCTGTGAGCCTCTAGCCATGCCCCCAGCCCCCTGGCTGCGGGAATAGACGCTGTGCGCATGCGCACAGTGTTTATTCCCTGCTGCTTAGTTAGCAGCTGACAGGGGGACCGACCAAACGACGCCTTGTCCCTGGCGCCGGAGACCCCCCCCCTCCCCGCACAGCCGGAGACCCCCCCCCCCCCGCACAGCCGGAGACCCCCCCCTCCCCGCACGGCTCTCACCGTCCATCTCCTTCTAGCGCGGCTGCAGGAAGCGCTGATGACTTCAAAAAGACTTGCCGGACGCTGATTGGCTGAATTCAGCCAATCAGCGTCCGGCAAGTCTTTTCGAAGTCATCAGAGCTTCCTGCAGCCGCCGCTACACTATGCCCGCAGCGTCCACACATACACCGGACCTCACAGCGCCCCTCACCTCCAGCGCCCGGTGCGCGTGACCCCCCAGCCCCCCCCTAGTTACGGCCCTGCTTATAGGCAGGGGAATGATCCCTCTTTTTAGTCTATTGGACAGTTTCTGGTTTTGAGATACCAACCATACTCAGTGGGGGAATTCAGTATATGATATTAATAATAAACATCTTGCTTTCCATGAAAGTCCCCGTTGCCTTCTGTGAAGGCCTTTTATATATGTATATCCAGCATACACTTAAGGTCCCCTACGGGGATGGCATATGTTTAAAACACAACTTAAAGTATCTTATATTAAGAGTGATTAGTACAGCATCATATGCCTATGGTTCACCATATATATATATATATATATATATATATATATATATATATATATATATATATATATATATATATATATATATATATATATATAGTTAACAGAGGATCCGGCACGGCCACTTATAGTAACAGCTTCGGCGGGTGCCCACACAGCAATATAGCAATATATATAATCCATAGGGCTGGCACTCACATCTGGTCTACATCATACATGCTGGGGTGACCATCCAGAGCAATAGGTTTTTGTCCCAGACCATATGGCTAATATACAATCCAATAGATGGGGTCACTCACCAGTCTTGTAGTCTCAATCAAATTGATTTATTCAGACAGCATGGCAATAAAGAAGGTAGTATCTATGTTTCGGTCCTCAAGATAACATCTAGGCATCAATGCCCCTCTATTTATTGCACGCATGACCCGGAAGTATTGCCTGTCATTCAGTGATAATTATGCAAACAATCCTAAAAACAAATGCATATAACACTTCAAAAGTGGCACAATTGTACATATATAATCACTGTATGTATGCGCAGTGTATTAAGCATAAACTGATAATGACTGGCTTATGGACTTACTAAAATAGCTGGATGTCTGTAGCGCCCAGGTCACTGAATCGTCACATGTTGGTGGCGTCTGGACTAAGTCGTTTGCAAACATAATGTGAAGAAGTGAAAAAAATAAAAATAACACAAAGTAAAAAAGGGTGCTCTAAAGTGATAAATTAAAAATAAACTATATATGTAGAAAAAGCTGATCTAAAGATAAAATCTATCCAAGGCACTACAGTAAAGTGCTAGTGCATGCTAGATTGGTACAGATATATAGATTGTGATTTCATATACACAACAGGTTAAATGACAATCAATATATATTAGAAAAATGGTCAGAAGCTACACCGCTCTAGATTATTATCTCATATTAGGTGTGGTCTATTGGGGGTGATAGGGCCGAAGTTATGTATCTAAAAAGATACTATATTGTATCGAGTCATTTAGGCCACAGGGCCAGATGGTATCAAGCTTGTATATCCACATAGCTTTGCGGCGCAAGAGTAACTTTGCAGAGAGATTGCAGGCGGAAGATGGAGTGGAGCCCGGGCGGGGGACGGGGATTGGACACATACTCACATGAAGACGCCGAACAGTGGCTGCCGACACCCTCTCACCGACAGACACAAGATAATGTGCCCTCGCTGTAGGCCCCGCCTCTACATTCCTGCTCTGTGTGTCCTGCTACTAATGCTCAGCCTGCTTCCGGCTGGAGGCTGCGGGCCACTTAAAGTGACATCACGGGCCGCAATTCGCCCCCGGGCCGGACTTTGGACATGCCTGGTGTAGGGTCTGCGTATTTGTGCATGTGCAGACCCCAGGAGTGAATGGCTTAGGTGACTTTCACACAGGAGCAGGGAAATGCCCAGCATATTATGGGCATCCCCATATAAAAAACTGGCTGTTCCCCTGCCTGTGGTGGGTGGCTGACATCACATGACATAAGCACCCGCCCCGTCTTCGGCAGACACCAACAAAAATAAAAATCAGTTCAGACTGACTTTTATTTCCAAAGGGGAGAGAAATAATTTGATTCACACACATCCTCTCGCATGGTACTGAGGGGAAATGGCGGCGGGTGGAGGGGGGAGGGGCAGAGCCACATATGTAAACAGAACATCGCAGAGTCTGTCCAGAGTTCCTGTGGAGCCAGAGAAGCATTGAAGACAGAGTGAGTATGATTTCTTTCCACAGGAACCCCAAATGGATTCTACATGGACAAGAGGACAGGCCAATGGTGGACACATAGGTAATGTATGTGTGTGTGTGTGGTTTTATTTTGTGTTTTTTTTTTTTTTACTATTTGTACTGTTGTGGGACTACAGGTCCTAGTGGGCCCTTTAATGCCCTGCATGCTGGGACTTGTGGTTCTCCAAGTCCCTGCACACACTGCAGGCTTGCTAGGACTTGTAGTTCCACACAATACACAATGGTTTGTTCTATTTTTCACCATTTATCAGTCTGATGCCCACCGCCCAAGGGGCATTGGGGACAGCCCCGGGCTTCAGCCTCGGCAGGTAAATTCTGGAGGGGGGGGGGGGATCCTACTTTCCCAGGATCCCTGCTCAGGGGGTAATTTGTTTGGCCAGGGGGACTTGTATAAAAAGCCTCCCCTCGGCTGTGGCATTTCCCTGCTGGCTGGTTAGGCCCAGTGCCGGTACTTGAAATATGGGGGGACCCGTATATGTTTTGTGTCCCCCCCCACATATTTTGGGAAACAGGACCAGCCCTATAGCCTGGTGCTGGTTTAAAAAAATCAATTGGGACCCTATTTCTTTTGCCCCATGATTTTTTTTTTTTTTTTATCAGGACTGGCTCTTTCAGCCTGGGGCTGGTTATGCTCTGGAGGGGGGACCCCATCCCAATTTTTTTTTTAACTTTAACTTTTACACATTTTTTTTGCACATTTTTGGTATAAAACTTTTTTATTATTTTTTAACCTTTACAGTAGTGATATTACAATTGAATAATCAGCAACATACATGTTCAATAGGCAAACAGGATAAGAGACATTTTGTCTGTTTTTCAGTACATCGCTAAATTAACAACATAGAATAAGACATTTCTCTTGTACATTTTGAACAAGGGGTTCATATATTGAAGAGAGAAAGCAAAAGACAAAAGGGATGTTCCCATAGGCAGATGGTGTTGTAATTGCTTATTATGGGACATAAAGGTCCAGACTAAAGCTAATATCTTATATATCTATTTAGCATATTAATACAATAACTCTTCTTAATAAAGAGGAACATATGAAAGTAAAGAGTATTATCTAAGTTATTTAACACATTTCAAACTTGACAAGACAAAGTTTTTTATTTTTTATTTTTAAGACCGCACCATGCACAGGTCATTGAGATCTGTCAAATTCGTCAGTCAAAACATGGTCTATTGTTTTTGCGATTTTTGGTAATGCTTACCAAAAATCGCACCCTATTAAATTTGCGAGTTGTATACTTTATAATTGGATAACATCTGGGTGCGAGTGAGAAAAAATCAAAAGGTCAAAATGTTTTTAGCGCAATTCGCATCCTATTAAATGTGCCATTTTCGGAAAATGTGCGAATTCGGCAGTTTTTTGTGAAAAAATTGCAAAAGTCTATAAATCACACACTATTAAATTTCTTGCCCTTAACTTGTTTAAAATGTGACTAACAATGCATCAGTCTTTTCTGTGCTTATGTTGACATATTCTTACACATTCGATTTGAAATTATTCAGAATAGCAATTTATGATACCAGCAACGTGGTTAGTTTGCAATGCATAATTGTATGAGTAATTAAGGACCATATAATTACGGCATGAAAGTTATGCAAAATGATTTTTTTTTACCTCCCATGGGCACAAAAAACTGTAGCTTTAGTCAAAATGTTGCCTGATTTCCCCATCTGGAGATCACTCATGTAGAAATTAGACTGAGCGAGCAAAGACATAATGATGCTATTCTAATTTTTATTTAGCTCAAAATAGGCTGCAGTTGCCAGTGACATTGTTTTCATTACAATAAATATTGCAAACATCCATCTTGTCACATCATATCAGGGGTTATTTTACAATTCAGATTTCAGAATTCATTCTTAAAATGTAATCCTAGGATTATTGCAGCCAAGCCACACGATACCCAGGTTTACCTACTTTAAATGGGTGTAAACGTGGTGAAATTTACTTTCTCTTCAATCCCGAGTCAATCCCAATATACTATAATGTACTATATACCGTAGCCTTATTTATTTAATTATTTATTTATTAACAGTTTCTTATATAGCGCACACATATACCTTAGCGCTTTACAGAGAATGTTTGACATTCACACCAGTCCCTGCCCCAGTGGAGTTTACAATCTATATTCCGTACCACATATACACGCACGCATTCTAGGGTTAATTTTGTTGGAAGTCACTTAACCTACCAGTATATTTTTGGATTGTGGGAGGAAACAAGAGTACCTGGAGGAAACCCACGCAAGTACGGGGAGAATATACAAACTCCACACAGTTAGGGCCATGGTGGGGATCAAACCTATGACCTCAGCGCTGTGAGGCAGTAATGCTAACCATTACACCGTCCATGCTGACATGCAGCCTTGCCTGCACAGTCTATTTTTCTATTTGATTCCGATGCCCTGTGGCCGCACATCAGGATCGAAATCGAACACATTTGAAATCCATTTGATTTGATTTTACAGTATGTAAGCAAAAAATCGTACAGATCGTAACATCATCAAGCCCTGCCCTCAATACTGCAAATACCTCGATTCGTGGGTCAACAAGGAGGGGGCGGGCTAAAACGATACAATTTGTATCACTTTAGCCCTGCTCCTCCATGAAAATCTATGAATCACAGGGTTTAAACGCTGATACCGGGGAGATGTGTGCATGTGGGGTGGGGTGTGTGGGTACATCCGGTTGAATGCGGGAGGCTTGCTCTCCTTTCCAGAGGGGGTGCAGGAGAGGAACCTGATTTTCATGAGCCTCCCGGCCGTTCCGGGAGGGTAGACATCCATGACCATACACCATTTTTCAACAAGATAAGTAAACTCAAAGATTAAGGTCATATCAATGCATTCTGTCAGTGCGGTATACAGTATTTAAATGGTCTCTGTAGATTGCTGCCATGTTAATCATTCCTACGCAGCTACACTGTATTACATACTTGAGTGGTTGGACATACCAACATGTTTATGTCATAAACGTCCAGTGACACGGGATTCGGGGACGGGAAGCTGATGTCAGCTTGAGGGGGGTGCCTTGAATCGCGGGAGGGGGCTGGGGTTCGCAAATCGCGGGAGGGGTCACGATGAATCGTGGGAGGGGGCGCGGCGAATCACGGGAGGGGGCATCGAGGTGCTGCGAATCGTGACTGGGGGGGTCGCGTGGCTTGCCGCGAATCGTGGGAGAGGGGGGAAGTAGCAGGGGGCACGAATCATGGGAGGTCGCGGGGGCCCACGAATCGTGGGAGGGGGGGTCGCGGGGGGCCTGTGAATCGCGCGATCGGGGGGGTCGCGGGTGTCTGGGGGGGGGGGTTTGCCGCCGCCCCTCGTGGGCTCGCTGGGCTCTCCACGCTTCAGGTTCATGTTTATAGTGGGGGGGTGGCGTGGGGGTGCATTTAACATTGTAAGAACCCATTTGGGTGCTTATACAATTTTTAATCGCATCGCATTGTATGGCATTGTATGCCATATACAATGTCATACAATTTTTAAATTGTATGCCATTGTACAACATCGCGCGATATTGCATCGCATACCATCGCATGCCTTTTGGTATGCGATGCGATGGGCGCCGCTATAATACACAAGTACCAACAAATCAATATACGTTGCTAACCTTCTCCTTGAAGTAGCCTGAATTAACTTACTGACCAAGAGGCCTGTCAACACTAGCTAATACAGTACACAATAGGTTGGATTTACTCCAATCTACTGAAAAAGCCACTCTTTACAGTAGCTTTGGCTAGATACCCTGTGCTTTATAGTCACACAGGACAACAATGTAAATTTTAGTACATTTTCCTGTTTGATTAGATCAGTGGTTCCCAACCCTGGTCCTCAAGTACCCCCAACAGTGCATGTTTTGCAGGTCTCCACACAGAATCACAAGTGCTATAATTAGCTCCACCTTTTGATCTTTTCAAATGTGCCTGAATAATGAGTGCACCTGCTGGGTGACCTGGAAAACGTGCACTGTTGGGGGTACTTGAGGACCAGGGTTGGGAACCACTGGATTAGATCATTGATGAACAAAGGCTTGGGGAGTCTTTATTTATATAAAAAGTACCTTTTCCCATCCATGTGTTTTTTTTATATACTGTCGTTTATTTTACATTGCAGAACAGTTCCCATTGGCCTTGAATGCCAGGACATACCAGCACTTGTAGTTCTGCAATTACGGGCATTCCCAAATAGTTTATGGTGACCAGGGCTTGCCAGGGACCAGCAATGTCACAAAAAATATGTTAAATAAGTGAATTACCTCACACCCACTCCAAATACTTTGGAGGTATTCTAATATTTCTTTATTTACTAGAGATCCTTCTGGACTAAAAAAAAAAAAAAGCAAACTTTTGCCCATTTAACATAACTAGACACTCAGCTGTTCCTGTCCAGTGCCTTCTGATGAATAAGTCATGGGATGTGCCTGTGCTGATAAATTGTTTGCATTACCTTAATCTATGTTCGGGATAAGTTAAGCCTTTGAATTTATTCTCCCTCATAAAAAGAGAAAACATGTAAATGTAAATCCAAAAGTATTTTATGACAGAAAAAAACAGCATCATATTACTATCTACTGACAGAATACAGTTGTTACATTTAATCTTACATGTTTTTTTCTCTTGAAGTCTGTATAGATATAAAACACTTTTTGGAGTTCCACAAAGACGACTATACTGTCAGTCTAATTCAGACCCAATCAGAAGGAACCAGAGGCGTAGCTACCGTAAGGCAGCCACCGTGGCTGCTTGGGGGAGCAAGCGCCAGCGGGGCGCCCCCGGTGCCCGGGCACTCTGGTCAGACCCCCCCTTACCCCTCCGCATGCCGCCGCCACCGCATTCAGTCCGGCACCGCAGATAGCCTCCGGGCTCCGTCTCCTGCAGTAATGAAAAATGTCACGACAAAATGGCTGCCCCCTAATAGCAGACAGTTTTTACGGATGCTAGAGGAGGCCGCCGCCTCCTCTAACATCCCTAAAAAAACTGTCTGCTGTACGGGGGCAGCCATTTTGTCGTGTCATTTTTCATTACTGCAGGAGACGGAGCCCGGAGGCTATCTGCGGTGCCGGACTGAATGCGGGGCCGGCGGCGGCAGCATGCGGAGCGGTAAGGTAATTTTTTGGCCGGGGGGCGCCACAATATTAGTTACGCCTCTGGAAGGAACCCAGAAGTCCCTACACCCATTACAGATATACCATTACAGTGATTATTTTTACTGTAAATATGTTTCATGTGGATAATTGGCTAAAATTGCAGTAAACTGCATCTGTGAGTTCCTGAATGTGTGATAATAGTGGATCCAGAAGGAACCCAGCTTTCTTGCTGTTGTCTTTATATCCCCACCATACCATCTACATAATGTCATTGAAATGTGATTCATCAGACCAGATGACCCATTTACTGTCTAATTCCTGAGCAAACTAGAAGCATTTAACCCATTTTCAGCAGATATCATAACATAGTAATATAGTAACATAGTAATTAAGGCTGAAAAAAGATGTTAGTCCATCGAGTTCAACCTATCTGACTTGTAACTATTGACTACAGTAAGTCATATCTATAGGATTCTCTTAGTGGCCAAAAGATGTATCCAGTTTTGATTTAAATTCATTAACAATAGTTGCTGTAACCACCCCCACCGGCAATGAGTTCCAGAATGTTACTGCTCTAATGGTGAAGAATCCTCTTCTTAGTTCAGTACGGAATTTATTTTCCTTGAGCCTCAGTACTTGCCCGTGTGTCCTAAGTATAGGCCTGTTAGTGAACAAATCATCTCCCAGTTCCATATGATTTCCAACCCTGTATTTGAACATACTAATCATATCACTTCTCAACCTCCGTTCTCCACTGAAAACATATTCAGCCTGGTTAACCTATCTTTGTATTCTAGTGATTCAAAACCTTTTACTAGCTTAGTCGCCCTTCTCTGTACCTGTTCAACAGGTAATTAATTAATGTCCTTTTTAAACTGCGGTGCCCAGAATTGAACACAATATGTGATCTCACCAATGCCTTGTAAAGAGGCACTATCACATTGGCATCCCTTGAATCCATGCCCCTTTTAATGCATGCCAGTGTCCGGTTTGCTTTTGCTGCTGCACTTGAGCAGTGTGCACTATTACCCAATTTTTCATCTATGAAGATCCCCAAGTCCTTCTCTACAGCAGAATTCCCTATAATAACTCCATTTAGCCTATAAGTAGCTTGTTCATTTTTGTTCCCATAATGAATTACTTTACATTTTTCAACGTTAAACTGCATTTTCCCCTTTCTGCCCACCTTTCCAGTTTATTTAAGTCACTTTGTAGTGTTTCCACATCCTCTCCTGAGTTAATTTCCTTACTCAATTTCATGTCATCCGCAAATATTGCAATTTTACTCACTATGTCACTTTCAATATCATTAATAAATATATTAAACCAGGTGGGTCCCAATATTGAACACTGCAGGACTCCACTTTGGACCATACCCCAGCTGAAATGTATGCCATTTACCACCATTCTCTGTCCTCAAATTGTGCAACCAGTTTTTAATCCAATAACAAATTTTATCCCATAACCCTAAATTACCTAATTTCATTAATAACCTTTTATGAGGCACCGTGTCAAAAGCTTTAGCGAAATCAAAGCAGTATTATATCAACAGATTTCCCTAAATCCAGCCCCTTACTGACTTCCTCATAGTAGCTAATTAAAATAGTCTGACATTAACTATTTTTGACGAACCCATGCTGAGCCTTACTTATCACTTTCTCCTGCTCTAAGAAATTTGGGATACTATCTCTTATTATTACTTCTAATATTTTCCCCACAATGGATGTAAGGCTGACTGGTCTATAATTTTCAGGGTTAGTTTTGCTACCTTTCTTCCATATTGGTACTACACTAGCTATGCGCCAGTCCCTTGGTACCATCCCCGAGTTTATTGATATCAGTGTTGTTTCAGGCCTTCTGTTGCTATAGTCCATACAATGTAAATTGTTCAGTATGATGTTCCTTGACCCTTTGAATTCCAAGTGAATTTGTGAAAATAGGTGTGAAAATTTCCAAGCAAACATTTTTCTTCTTCATAAAGCCCTGTAATGTTTTCCTAATACAGGAAAAATATTTTTTTTACACAATAATTTTTATTTGAATATATGTATAACAAATGTGAGTGAGGCTGGAAATTTTAGTGGATCTCTCATAGAGATCCGGATCTCTCACATCTCTCAGAGAGATATTGGCACTCAAAGGGGCCATCAAATAATTACAGATTCAGACTATCCATAATTTGATGCAAACTTGCCTATCTGTGGAATATAACACATTTGCCCACTCTATGATCTACTTGAGCCTTCAGTATCTGTTAACAACCAGGTGATTTCCTTGTAGACCTAATTTTTTGCTTGCTGATCCAATGTTTGCATAATTCAACAACTACTGCTCTTGAACAACTCACCAGTGCAGCGCTTTGTAATGGTTCCATTGCTACCTGGAGAATCAATAATCACTAGTTCAGTTGATTTGATTGTGCATGTTACTTATTATTTAATTTATTCCATACACTTCATTAGTCTCTGTATACCTCCGCCTTCCATTCTTATACAGATTCTGAGATTATATGAGTAATACCTACTTTGCATAAAATTGCCTTGTGGTCATCATATATTGGTTACTGTGTAGTGCTATGCTTACGCATTTTATATTTGCATATATTATTCCACACATTAAATTCACCCTTCTTTGCCACTTTATGATAATGGTACTACACAAGGTAAGATTGTACTTGGAATTGCTAGTATTAGTAAAGGTTACATGTTTTCCTGATGGGATTGTAATTACTGCTGAACAACCCTGGTACAGGACAAGATACATTTATATTCTGCATTATAAAATAGAGGGAAAGGATTAAAGAATTCGTTTTTTTTTATTTGCACTGCTCATTCCTGAAGGGATTTGCATAATTATTATATATTTTTAAACATTGCTTCCTTTTGGATTAAAAGACAATAAAAAAAGGATTTCTTAGAATATTTATGTATTATGATAAATATGTGCAGCCTCTGTCACTTGGACAGTTATTTATCAATTCTTACTGGAACTTAGCATCAGTAAGACTGAATAATATTCAGTACTTGTGTACTATCACGGCGCCCATCGCATCGCAGACCATATCGCATGCGATGCGATATTGCGCGATGTTCCACAATGTCATACAAATTAAAAATTGTATGGCATTGTATATGGCATACAATGCCATACAATACGATGGGATACGATTATAACTTGTATAAGCACCCTAATGGGTGCTTACAATGTTAAATGCACCCCCACTCCACCCCCCAAGTATAAACGTGAAGGGGATGCGCAGAACTTCACAGGTATACGCATCCGCTCGCCACGCTTCGGGCTCGGTGGCTCGCTGCGCTCGCCACACTTTATAACATCAACTCTACGCCGACGTGGATAGTGGGGGTATGAAAAGGGCGTAGGACGTGTACCGCCGCCCCGTGCGGGCTCGCTGCGCTCGCCATGCTTTGGGTCCACGTTTATACTTGGGGGGTGGTGTGGGGGTGCATTTAACATTGTAAGCACCCATTAGAGTGCTTATACAATTTAACATCGTATATGGGGCAAAATCGCATCGCATCGCATGCCATTGGGTGTATGGCATGCGATGCGATCAAAAATTATCAAATATTATCGTGGGCGCCGTGCTAGTACACAAGTACCTAATATTCTTATATGTACAGCATATGCATATGAGTGCCCTAACCAATACCTGTTTTCATTCAATACATTTACTCTGAAGTATTTAGGGGGTATTCAATCCGAGCGGATATTCCGGCAGGGGAAATATCGTCACTCACCTATTCAATGCTGCTGTTAACGAAAAAATTGAAGGGTGTCAGATCCGACTTTTTAAAAAGTCAGATCTGTTTTGTCGTTTTTTTTACCTATCCGTGGCCATTTTCCACTGACTTTCTGACACTCGTCAGCTGGAACATTGAACTCCTGCTGTCGAGTTACGGTATGAATTATTTTATGTATGATTTTAATAAATGTTATTTTTTGATATATAATCAGTATAAACATTTAAAATACCGAGCAGGACTGCGCTTCTTAACCCCTTACCGACGCAGCCTGTTTTTGCCTTCCTGACAGAGCCCTTTTTTTCAAATCTGACATGTATCACTTAAGTGGGGATAACTTTTTTTTGCTTTTACTTATCCCAGTGATTTTGAGATTGTTTTCTCGTGACACATTGTACTTCAAGTTAGTGGTAAATTTTGGTCGATACAGTCTGTGTTTTTTTGTGAAAAATACCAAAATGTCGTAAAAAAATTGAAAATTTTGCAATTTGCAAAATGTTAAATTTTCTGCTTGTGAGACAAATAATCATACCACTCAAAATAGTTGATAACTAACATAGACCATATGTATACTTTATGTTTCCATCATTATTTCAACCTCCTTTTAATTTTTTTGGACACTAGGAGGCTTAAAATATGAATAGCAAATTCTCAAATTTTCAAGAAAATTTCAAACACTGATTTTTTTAGGGACCAGTTCAGTTCTGATGTGACTTTGAGGGACTTGTATGTGAGACACCCCCATAAATAATGCCATTTCAAAAACTGCACCCCTCACAGTATTCAAAACAGCATTTTGGAAGTTTTTTAACCCTTTAGGTGTTTCACAGGAATTAAAACAAAGTGTAGGTGAAATTTCAAAATTTCATTTTTTTAGCAGATTTTCAATTTTAATACATTTTTATAAGGAACACAGTAGATTTTACTAGAGAAATGTGACTAAAAATTGATTCCCCCAATTCTTTTGTTTTCATAAATATCCTATATGTGGCCCTAGTGTGCACATTGACCAAACCACAGGCTTCATAATAGAAGGAGCACCTACTTGATTTTGGAGCCTCCTTTTTATGAGATTATTTTTTAGGCACCATGTAGGTTTCTAGGCACCATAAGATGCTAAAAGTTAGGAACCTCCCCACAAGTGACCCCATTTTGCAAACTACACCCCTCAGGGAATTCATCTAGGGGTATAGTGTACATTTCAAACCCCCAGGGGTTTCACCAATTGTGGTACAACTGGGCTGTGAAAATGAAAAATTACATTTTTTACACAAAAATGCAGTTCTGGCTCAAAAATTTTCATTTTCACAAGGAATGAAGGAGACAAAGCACCCCAAAATCTGTGCCCCAATTTCTCCCGAGTACGGCAATGCCTCACATGTGACCAAAAAATACCATTTGGGTGCATGGCAGGACTCAGAAGGGAAGGAGTGATATTTGGATTTTGCAGCACACATTCTGGTGGAATGAATGGTGGGTGCTATGTCGCATTAGCAAGACCCCCGAAGCACCAATACAGTGTAACCCCCCCACAAGTGACCCCATTTTGCAAACTACACCCCTCAGGGAATTCATCTAGGGGTATAGTGTACATTTCAAACCCCCAGGGGTTTCACCAATTGTGGTACAACTGGGCTGTGAAAATGAAAAATTACATTTTTTACACAAAAATGCAGTTCTGGCTCAAAATTTTTCATTTTCACAAGGAATGAAGGAGACAAAGCACCCCAAAATCTGTGCCCCAATTTCTCCCGAGTATGGCAATGCCTCATATGTGACCAAAAAATACCATTTGGGTGCATGGCAGTATAAGTGACTCGTCTACACAAATGAATTTTTTGGGGATGTACATCTCAGCAAATTTGGCGCTGAAATGATCTATGACCAGCCTGACTTTGAATTGCCGGTCAAAGGTGGGATCATCTCTGGGTGGGCACTGTGCATTATCTTTGTAATGCAAAAATTTAAGGATCGTCTCAAAACGAGTCCGGGTCATGGCCATACGATGAAGTGGGGTGCTGTACAGAACATCTGTACTCCAATATTGCCTAATTTCTGGCTTTTTAACTATGCCCATATGTAATACCAAACCCCAAAATGTCATCATCTCTACTGCATCTACAGGGGTCCACCTAGCAAATGATGACGTGGGGTTTTGGGCAATAAACTGCTGGGCATATAAATTACTTTGGTCCACCATTAAATTTATAAAATCATCAGAGAAAAAGACTTTGAAAAAGTCAATTTCTTTGAGGCCTGTAGTATCAAATTGGATTCCTGGGTTGGCCAACAACTCAGGAACCTGGGGCTCAAAATTGTCTGGTGGTGGGGTCCATACGAGATCAATCATTGGGGGGGGGTCTCAGCTGCTCTACGGGGGCGTCTTTGAGGGGGTCCCTCATCACTAGAGGAGGAAGAGGAGCTTAAGACGAATGCAAATTCATCGCTTTCTTCACTGGCTGTGTCAGTGTCAGAGGCAATAAGGGCATATGACTCCTCCGCTGAAAACAGTCTTTGCGATGATTGGGACATTTTTATTATTTTTGTGTAGGCGTGTATAGTGTAGGGGATGGGTACAAACTTTATTTCAACACGGAGGGTATGTAGTGTGTATGTAGTGCTTTAACACGTGTAAGTTAAAAGAAAAAAAAAAAGCTCCTGCGCCAAAAATTGAGCACAGATGTTGGTCAGTAACGTCCGTCACTGATCAGCGCTCAGCGGGCACAGGACACCCACAAAAGCACCGTGGGTGTAAAAAAAAATTTAAAAAAAGACTCCACAGCACCCTCCAAAAAAAAAAAATTAAAAAAAACTTCTGATGAGTCAAAGACAACAGGAATTTGATCCAAAAAAAAAGATTAGATCAAAAATGCTGATCAGTGATGTACGTCACTGATCAGCGCTCAGCGGGCACAGGACACCCACAAAAGCACCGTGGGTGTAAAAAAAATAAAAAAAAAGACTCCACAGCACCCTCCAAAAAAATAAAATAAAAAAAAAAATGCTGATGAGTCAAAGACAACAGGAATTTGCTCCAAAAAAAAAAATTAGATCAAAAATGCTGATCAGTGATGTACGTCACTGATCAGCGCTCAGCGGGCACAGGACACCCACAAAATCACCGTGGGTGTAAAAATTTAAAAAAAAAAAAAAAACCCACAGCACCCTCAAAAAAAAAAAAAAAACTGCTGATCAGTGATGCAACACTGATTAGCAGTGAGGGGCAGCAGGCACACAACTGTGGATGCAACCTGACAGGGTATATATAAAAAAAAAAACCCTGCACCCCAAAAAAAATGCTGATCAGTTAGTTTACACTGATCGGCACAAAAGGGGGGCAGCAGGGGGCAGCAGATACAAAATTATATCACACAATTTAAATCTCTGAAACAATGACGCTGCTGCAGCAGCAGCAGCACCAGCAACACAAGCACAGCAGGAGCTGGCAGCACGGATGGTCAGTATAGGCACAGATGGGCACGGAGACCGCTCTGCACGCTGTTCCTGACCGGAATGGCGGCTGCAGGGCTGTCTCCGTTATTTTATTTGAGGTGTAATGGCTGTGATTGGTCCGTCGGTCCGACGGACCAATCACAGCCTTTGGGGGCAGGTGGGGTGAGGTGGGGTGACCACCAGTGACACCCTTACACCCGGTGGTGATTGGTACTGTACTTAACAGCACCAATCACCACCGATCCCTGTGTCACCGGCGAACGTTATTCGCCGGTACACAGAAAACGCTGTAATTGGCTGTTCACATTGAACAGCCAATCACAGCGATCGCCGATGGGTGGGGGCATCGCTGCCCCCCCTGGGCAATGAGGGAAGATGTCTGCTGTCAGGGACAGCAGACATCGTCCCTCTGTCACCGTGTCTATAGATGCGGTGACAGTTTAATGGCATGACGTACATTTATGCCATGTGTCGGGAAGTACATCCCGACCATGACGTAAATGTACGTCAAATGTCTGGAAGGGGTTAAAGTGACAGACACCTTTTTGGATCTGTCATTATCCTCCATTTCTATTTTAAAAAAGGGCACACACCCTAGATAGGAAGCAGCAAATCTTACACAGTCAAAAAAAGGTGTAATTTGAGATTGTTTACTACATTTTTTTGTTCTGCATATATGCATAGATTATAAATTAATTATTGAAGGTTAAGATCTAGCACGATTAGCGCTTCTGAGTGACCCTAGGGCCACTACTCTTTCCAAATTAATAGACTTAACCAACTGACAAGCCCTGGAATAAGCATACAGATAATTACTGATATGTGCGGATAGTGATGTTCGGTACTTATGTACTATCTGGGCGCCCCATATAGAAATCGGGTCGGATCGGGCACATCGCATCGCATCGCATGCGACCATCGCATGCGATGCGATGCGATGACCCGATTTTTCCATAGGAATCAATGTTAAAATGGACTGAGTCCATTTTAACATGGAATTCAATGGGAAAAAGGGGTCCTTTTCATACCCCTACTATCCAAGTGGGCACGGAGTTGGATATTAACCTGTGGCGAGCGTAGCGAGCCACCGAGCCCGAAGCGTGGCGAGTGTAGCGAGCCCCGCGAGGGGACACTGAATACCGTCCCCTCGCGGGGCTCGCTTCACTCGCCACGCTTCGGGCTCGGTGGCTCGCTACGCTCGCCACAGGTTAATATCCAACTCCGTGCCCACTTGGATAGTAGGGGTATGAAAAGGACCCCTTTTTCCCATTGAATTCCATGTTAAAATGGACTCAGTCCATTTTAACATTGATTCCTATGGAAAAATCGGGTCATCGCATCGCATCGCATCCGATGGTCGCATGCGATGCGATGCGATATCGCATCGCTTCTGATTGTATGCCTTAACTTAAGGCATACAATCAAAAAATCGGGTGCCCAGATACTACATAAGTACCTGATGTTCTGATGCATAGTATTTCCAGGCTCCAAGTCATGTATCATTTACTGGTCGACACAGGTGTTGACCGTTTTCAGTAGTGCTTATCAGAGGGCCTCCCCAGGCACAGTGCTGGAGTGTAACATAACTCTCCAGCTTACAGAACCCACATTGTTTCTCTTCACTCTATACAATGTATTAAGCGCCTTTATGGTGAAGCAGAATACTAATGTGCATATATATTGTTACATTGTGTAATTCTCTGTAGCTTCATAAATAGTACTATAGAACACAGTGTATCCTTAACTGCTCACGAGTGTGCATAGTAGAAAAACTTCTGCCTACACGCACGGTTGCAGTACAAATTAATGCCACTATCACCCTTTTGGAGGGATAACTAGGGTGACCAATTTGACCCTACTGACTATCTGCGATGTCCTTATTTTACAAGACCTTAAAGGACAATAACATGCACTAGTGCCATTACACAGGACTATCTATATAGGTCATGGCACACTGCTAATATTCACCATATTGTTTGGCAGCAATACAATTAATGATATTGGAACCCACCTGTCCCATTTTGACTACAGGCGGCATCCAATTTTTTGAACCCATATATTAGGATCATCATATGGTAAAGAGACCTTATACAGTACTCTGCACCCCCAACTGAAGGCATAACCCGATTCAGACACCTTTATATAAGATATCAGATTGATTTAATACATTAGTGTCAACGGGAATTACCTGTCGACAGTGTATACCTATACAGCTAATGAATTGTGCTGAGTGAGTGAGCCGCCAATTTTTAACACACCACATTTATGTTGTTTCGTCTTGTGTGTTTTTATATTTTGTTATTTTTAAAACTATGTTAATAAAAGTTAACTTTTATTCGTAAGAGTCCATAAAGGTGCACCATGCCGTGACATACTTTTTCTTTCCTCTGTTCTTGTATTTCCCAAGACTTCCCTATTAGAAATAAAACAAAACTTGGGTGAAGGCATCCCCACAATTAACACATTTTGGGTGTAGTTTGTTTTCCAAGTCCCATTCTAAGTGTTACAATTGTTTTATTAATGACACTACTATTATAAGAAGAGTAAACAAAGACAGGAGAAAAGAGAAATTAATAAAGTGGCTAATATTTTTGGTAATTGCATATAGCAATGGTCAAAAGTATTGGGGAAACACACACATGTACATACATACACACACACACACCACCACCACCCCCCCCCCCCCCCCCCCACACACACACACACACACACACACACACACACACCACAAACACACACACACCAACAATATAAAAATTAATTTATGTTTATATAAATGCAGATTATCTGATTTGCATATACTGTACAATAGGATCGTATTGGTACAGTGATGATCGATTCCAGGACAGAAACTCTGTGCTATGGGATTGTACAGGGATGAAGCTTTGGCTCTCACGGGTGGTGGTATTGCTCCCCTTTCAAGCACTTAATTTATTTTAATTTTATTTGAAAGACACTATGAAGCTGGGTGTCATTTCCATTATAATGCTGGCCTGTAGTGGCAACCACCAGTTAATACTGTAAATGCTTTAGGAGAAATCCAGTTGTGGTAGGAAAATTAAGTCTTGTCAGTAACAAAGGTGACCAATTTGTTGCAACTTCTGTAAAGTGGATGAGGAAAGGGTTTTGGTGCAGTGCTGTCCAGCGTAGGTCACCTCTAAAGGGTGTCACCACATCCTACACTAACAAGATACACAAAGAGGGGGTAGAGGTGTCACCTCTACCTCCTCTTTGTGTAACTTCTTGAAAATGTTAAAAGGAATTCTCCCAAACAAATATATGATTTTAATTATCGAAAGAATGACAACTGCGCCTGTGCAGGGCTGGAACTAGGATTTTTGTCCTCTGGGGCAATGCAGCAATCTGTCCCCCCCCCCTTCCTCTGCATGTGTATCACACCCAGCACCCGGTTCATACAACCCCCTAGTGTGCCCCTAGTTGGGAAATATATTGTGGCCCTAGTTCTGGTTGACTCGCAAGGCTGTGAAATCAGACTCGCAAGTCCACCAAACCCTGCTTGGCGAATGCCCGGCCGCCCACCCCTTCCTTGCAACGTGGGTTCGCCTGCACCGGCTGCAAATGGATGTTTAACATAAACATCAATTTGCATGCTGCGGGGAACATCCACATCTTTCGATAGTCGCAGACCATCAAAAGATGTGGAAGGTGCGCGCATATAAAAGTGACTTTCAAGTCACTTCCATATACGTACACACTGGGAAGGAAATGGGTGGGCAGCTGCCATCCGGTGTTTTGTTTATTTACACAATTTTTTAATTTTAATTTTTATAACAAATGTGAGCGATGTTTGCATTTTTAGCAGATATTTTGTGCATCTCTCACGGAGATGTTGGCACTCAAATGGTTAACCACAATGTTTGATAGTATTGTATTTGAATGAACATCACTTATTAATTATACACAAGTCAGTTTTTTAGGTTTCATTCATAAGTTTATTTGAAAACGTAAAACTAGCCAACATTGGAAGCCCAAACGATATTGATTTTTAGCCCCCATCTCTTTCAAAAAGTCTACTCAGACTTACTGTACCTCCTGTAATAAAACAGAAAGAGTCCTGAACATTAAACACTATGATTTAAGGTTTCACTATATTTTATGATGGAAAGTCTAAAGTATATAAAGTCAAAGAAACAATGTGGAGACAACAGATTGATTTTGTAATAAAAATAGTTTTCCATGTTATCATTATTATGCACAGTTCACACTACACCTAGGACATAATGTGTATAAAACATTATTGATCCAGTTTTGTAAAAGCAAAAAAAAAAATTAAAAATCGAACTAGATAAATTACACTGTGAATTGATGCCTGATCTTCTACTGCTAAAAGTCATGTAAGCCTGATATGAAGGTAAGTATTGTCTTATACAAAAGCTGCTGCATTATTAATTTCCATTCTTTACAAAGCTTTTTAATTCAAAAAGTAGATTTCTCATTCGATACGCAACCTATAACAAACATGCACTTAGCTAGGAATGCAATTTATCAGAAGTTTTTACTGGTAATCTGGCTTCATTTCTGAATTCAGTTAATATTTACAGGAAATTAAAAACATTATTGTCTGTTGTGAATATAATAGGAAGGTGATCAAGAATTGGAATCTTGAATGAGAGATGAAAGCAGGATCATACATTCAGTAGGTTGCAAGAATTGTTTGTTGTTTAGGAACCATAAATCCCTACCCCTAGCTCTATGTCTAGTGCGTAACCCTTCATCCACCCACAGCCTAACCCTATTCACCCACAAGTGTCTAAAGGCCCCCATACACTAGCCGATTTTGGTCCGATTTCAGCCAGATCAGTCGGATCTGGCCGAAATCGGACCAAAATCGGCTAGTTTTGATGTCCCCTCAGATCCGATGCGCGGTCCTGTGCGCATCGGATCTGCGTCGGGTGGTCGGACCTGCTGCACGTCCGACCACCCAACTTGGGACCTAGTGGGGCGGCGCGGCGGTGGAGGGAGCAGGGGGGGCTGGGGACGCTGCGGGGGACACAGGCGGCATAGAGCCGGGCAGGGGGAGCCGGGAGCTGTCAGTACTGAATAAAAAAAAAAAAGCCCATACAATGAATGGGCGGCCTGTGATTGGCTGAGCGCTCTCTCAGCCAGTCAGCAATTGGCTGAGAGAGCTCTCAGCCAATCACAGGCTGCCCATTCATTGTATAGGCTTTTTTTTTCTAGCACTGACAGCTCCCGACTCCCTCTGCCCGGCTCTATGCCGCCTGTGTCCCCCGCAGCGTCCCCAGCCCCCCCTGCTCCCACCAGCAGCCCTGCGCTGTAGCCCCCCCCCCCGCTCCCCGGGTTTTTTACATGTGATAAATCGAGACGATTTATCACATGTAAAAAATGGCACATCAAGTGCCAATCTAATCAAGCTCCCCGGGGAGCAGCCGGGGAAGCTCAGGGGGAAGTCGGGGGCGACTTGTCCTAAGGACAAGTCGCCCTAGTGTATGGGGGCCTTAACTCCAAACCTTCAATTTACAGCCTAAACCTAATGCCAACTTTTTTTCAAGACATTCTGTACTAATACAGATTTAAAAAAAAAAAAACATTTTGTAAACAGATATTAAAATGAATGCAAATTACATTGAGTATGAGCGAAGTAGCCATATAACAAGTAAAATGAAAATGAAAGTAAAAAACCTTAAGGCCCATACACACTGGGCAACTTTGAGCTAAAAGCCAGGGCCGGCACTACCCACTCAGCAGCTCCTGCAAAGCAGGGAGGCGTCTTGCTGAAAAGGCGCTGTCTCCCTCCCTGCTCTGCTAAAGCTGCCTCAGCCCTCACTGTCACTGCCTGCACGCTAAGACAGCAAAGAACAGTGAGTCTTTTATTATACATGTTTATAACATTTTTTAATAATTGTATATTTTTTTATATTAATTTAGACACTTTTTAAATAATACCTACATATTACGGACACAGCACTGAGATTCGAGTGGTTTGCTACACAGTGAAACATTTGCACAGTATGGGCTGCACCCTAGCTGTGCAGCCTACAGTAGCTGTGAAGCCAGACGCAGGCCGGCCATGTTTTGGGTTGTGTGCGATGTCACCCAGCTGTCGAAGCCCTCCACCTGACATCACGGCCGTCTTAACATTAGGAAGGGCCCCTGGGCAACCTAGTTCACTGGACCCCCCCCCCCCAAATTAGTTTGCCCAGGAGCCCACAGTCACCTCCCCAACCCTCAACCCTCTCTGGCTCCGTGCGGCAGCCAGTCAGCTTCCGGCGTAATGTCCCTTACACATAATTCCCCTCGTAGTGCCCCTTAAACATTGCCCATATTACTGCCCCTTACAGAATTCCCATACTGATTCCATATAAGAGGAGAGACCTCATTGCCACGTCCCTCTATCCCCACCACAAACACCCTGTCCCCCAACATACACCCCATAACCCTCTATCCCCACCACAAACACCCTGTTCCACCCACAGACCCCCTATAAAGCTTTACTCACATATATACCCTAGTCCCCCTGTTTGTGCCACATTCACTCCCTATTCCTCTACACCACTCCCAATTACACACCCTACTCTTTCACTGTCCCCAACATACCCATACCATCCAACACCAGGGTGGTGAGTCTGGACCTCTTTTAGGTTTGTTATACTGGAGCTCGAGCATGGTCTCCCTTCTGATGGCCACAACTTACCAGCACATTGGGAGCCGGGTGGGCGGGATGATGATGTTAGCTGCGGCGGCTGATGGCTGTCACGAGAGGGGAGCAGTGCCGCGGATCGCCCCTGCGCGCGACATCTGACAGTGGGGACCCCCCAGCTGTCCGCTGCCCAGGCGCTCCCAGTCCCCGCTGTAACAGTGCACTAGTGTGTGCTGCTGCGCCTGCTATTTAAGATTCACATATCCCGCTGGACCGCGCTAGCCAATAGGCGCTCGCGGTCCAGCAGCCACCAGTTGATTGGCTGCTGGACCGCAAGCGCCTATTGGCTGGCGGTCCAGAGGGAGACGTGAATTTTAAATAGCATCACGTCTCCCGCACACAGCGAGCCGCGGTGGGAGCTAGCGGGGGAGATGGAGCGGGCGAGCTGGCGGTGCTGGGACGGCTCCGGCGCCAGGATAGCTTCCATCGCCCGGAGCTGGTGCTCCACCGGCACCGCCCTCGCTACGCCTCTGCCGCCACCGCCCTGATCCCCCTGCCCGGATCCCCCAGCGAGGGTGAGCGGATTCCCGGACCCCGGCCACCATCTTTCCCATTGGGCTTGGCCCGGGGGCCCCTAGGTCCTAGGGCCCCCGGGCAACTGCCCATCGTGCCCAATGGGAAAGATGGCACTGCCTGACATGCCTGCATTGTCTCGACCACTCGCATGAAATGCTGAAGCAATGCCCCCACAACAGGCCATCGACTGCAGGGAAGGTGGGTGTTGACGGAGGCTTGCATGAAATGCTGAAGTGATGTCCCCGCAACAGGCTGTAGGCAGCGGGGATGGTGGACGGTGCATACGCTCCACAAACGGGCTGCAGCTTGTTGCAATGGCAATGTGAAAGGGCGCAAAATTTATGGTTTGCAGGAGGGCACTGGACACCCTAGCACCGGCCCTGCTAAAAGCCACTCAAAACAGCAGGTTCGAGTGGCTTTCAAAGCCGTCCAGTGTGTATGGCCCGGCGATGAGCGGTTAAGTGCGCTCTTGCATCATCGCTAGGAAAGCCGCTTATCTGCTGGTATAGCCAACCAGGGCTGCAATAACAAATTGTGGGGCCCAGGACTGACAAAATGGCAGGGCCACTTAGGAGAAAAGTGGGGTACACAGCTAGGCGGAGCTACAGCAAAGGTGGTGTGTATATATATATATATATATATATATATATATATATATATATATATATATATATATATATATATATACAGAATATATATATATATATATACGTATATATATATACAGAATATATATTTCTACCTATCACCATTCCCAAAAAAAAGAGAATCAGCAGACGAAAAAAAAAAAAAGTGAAAATCAGGGGGAGGTTACCTTTTATCTAATGCTCTAAAGTAGGAGTCCCGGTAGTCTTCCTGTCTGCTCCGTCAGAGCAGCCTTGTACGGTGTGGAGCAAGGTGCAATCTCATTACCTGACTCCTACTGCAGCCCTACAGACCAGCGTCAGTGCTGCGTGTTCCACGCAGCCTGATATGGCAGGGAGCAAGGAGCGTTTCTCTGCTTCCTGCTGCAGCCCGACGTGCACATGGACTGGCGCTGAAAACTGACAGCTTGTACCCCCTTGTCCTGTTCTCTCACTTGCAGCTCAGGCTGATGCCGGCAAATTACAGGGAGCGTCTTCCGACTTCTCTGCTGCTGAGGGGGGATGCAAAGCAGGGTTTAATGGGGCCTCCAGGGACCTTGTAATAGTGGTAATGCTGTGTACCATGTGCTAGCCACTTTTTCTTGGGAAAGTCATACACTGGCATCCCGATAGTTGTCGCATAGCTGCCACCTGGACCTCATTTCTGTCAGGGCCCAGGACTCTAGTACCCCCAGATCCCCCCTGTTGGTGGCTGTGTTGCCAGCAGATGAGTGGCTTCGAGGACAGCTTTGCATAGTGCTGCGCTATGCAAAGCTGTCCTCCCCCCGCTGACTGCGCCCGGCAGGAGGAAAGTCGATCCGTGTGTATGCACGGAGAGGATTTCCCCCCAGTGATGACAGCGGTCATCACTGTCCATACATGTGGGGCATAATCGACCTTTAGGGAAGTAAGAAAGGAAAGCAAAAATAAAGATATTAGAAGTAGGTGTGAGAAATGGTGACAATTTCATAGCATGAAAACCCATCTCAAATGAATCAGTAAATTTTTGTCTATTTTGCATTCTCATGTAGCCAAAGGGAGAATTTTCTCTCATAACATAATATTTTTTATGAATTGTCTTGTATTTGTACATTCGCTTGTTGTTAGGTATTGCACATGTAAGTTATGCAGTTAAATACAATATTGAATTTCAGAGCACATCACAAAACCCAGAGGTAGGGTTTATAGAATGAGGAATGTGACATGGTATTTGCATAACTGTATGTAGAAGAAGCATTAGAACAAACCATCTCTAGAGACATATTCTTTTTAAATTGCACATTGGTATTAAGTGTACTGAGCCAGCAAGGCATTTGTTTATAAAGCGCATTTCCGTATGTTTGCAAATGTTTTGTATTTGCTAAGAAATAAAGAAAAATATTTAAACGATTTAAAAACAAGCAGCCAATTTCTCCAAAGATTTACATACGTTATTTTTCAACCTTCAAATTCGATCTCAAAATACTTCAAGCAAAACTTATGAAATAAAAGCCTGGTTGATGTATTAACTATTTCTACATTTTTAGAGAAAATTTGTGTAAATTAATCTTTACATAATTTTTTTTAACGTAATTTGCAATAGTAAATAAATTACTGAAATGTAAATAAAATCTGAATCAAGTCTTTAGCAAGCACCGCAAAAATGGTGCTTAGCATCCACATTACCAAAGCAGTAGGTAGTATTATTAATAGAGTGGAGTCTCTGTGCAAGGATGCTGTAAAATAATTGTAGGTTTTAGTGATATACAGCTTCAGCTCAGATGGTTAAATCAACTCAAGTACTAATTAAGTCACCTGTGCTCAAGCATGGACAGCACTTAAACACTGTTAGTGTGTCTTGAGGACTGAGGTTGGGAATGCTTGCTCAAGTGCCTAAATCTAACCCTAATGCCTAAAGGCCCCCATACATTAGGCCGACACAAACGATCTGGCACTTGATGTGCCAAGTTTTGCATGTGATGAATCGCATGCGATTCATCACATGCAGTCCCCGGGGAGCTGCTGTCAGAGGGAGCCGGGTGCTGAGCTGAGCAGAGCGGGGCGGCGGGGGGGCTGCAAACGCAGAGCCAGTTTACTCACTGGCTGCTAGGGGACCACATTGCTGGGTAGCGTAGGGGAAGCCGGGCAGCAGCGGGTGCACATAGAAAAAACACACAGAAATGAATGGCCAGCCAGTGATTGGCTGAGAGCTCTCTGACAGAGAGCTCTCAGCCAATCACTGACTGGCCATTCATTTCTATGTGCGCCGCTGCTGTCCGGCTTCCCCCAGGCGCCAGGGTGCCCATCACTGCGTTCACCGCCCCGGATCACCGGCTCCCTGCTTGCAGCGATCACCTCCCAGGTCAGTGCGCCTCCCCTGCCCCTTGAATCAGCTGAGCTCCCCATACGCCACGTCCCCTGCACGCCTCCAGGCTGCACATAAGATTTACCAAATCTTATGTGCAGCCCGTCCGACCTCCCGACCCCGACCCGATGCGCATCGGGTCGGATGGCATGTCTAAACATACGATTTGGGCCGATTTCACTGCCCGATCCTTCTGAATCGGGTGGAATCGGCCCCAAATCGCACAGTTTAAACCACAATGTCAACAGGTGGAATGGCAGAATGTTGACATTATGATTAAGGTTAGGGTTTAGCTGAAAATTAGAGGGTCTTACATTTAAGGCCCCTATACACTGTGCGATTTGGGCGGATTTCACCCGATTCGGGAGGATCGGGCAGTGAAATCGGCCCAAATCGTATGTTTAGACATGCCATCCAACCCGATGCGCGGTCCCGTGTGCATCGGGTCGGGAGGTCGGATCCTCTTGAACAAGACTGATCGGTACTTGTGGATTATCACGGCTCCCATCGCATGCCATCGCATGCCATATATAGTGGCATGCGATGGCATGCGATAGGATGCGATTTTTGCCGTTTTTAACGTTGTTTTTTTTACAAAATCGCATGCAATCGCATCGCATGCGACACGTGGAATTGCTGCTGCACTGCAATGGCAATAAACAGATGGGTCAAGCAAACACCCATTCTTGCTAACTTCTGGTTCTCTTGCAGATGCTTGGGCACCCATTATACACAAACTTTACCATAACCAAGCATGTTGTGGACTATGTGATGCACAGTTCCCGTGCAGCAGCAATTTCACATGTGGTGAGCCAACAATACTGATGAATGAGATCCTTCTCAGCTGAAATTGTGTGGATACACTGCTCTCAGTACACCGCCTTCCTCCTGCAATACATTTCTGAAGCATACTCACTTTCTGTGCGAAGAAATTGGATAACCGCTCTTTGCGCTATCTGGAGGAATCCATCATGCAACCGACCACGCAAAACATGTGCAACTGGAAAAATGGGACACCATCTATCGGCCAACACATTACCCCACCGTGATTAGAAACAATGCCCCAACAGCAAAAGTCTCCTTTTAATTTGACCACACCTTATAGATAGAATATGAGAGGTTACTATTGACAACATGCCATCTTCAATAGAACTCCAAAGTTGTTTTGCTTCAACTCTGGATTTTGTATCCTGGGTGAAGACTGGCTGGTGGCTAAACAGATGCATGAAGTTATTCCACCGGAACGGTGTGTTACTGTGTGGTGGTAAACTTGGGCATGATTTATCAATAAGTTTTAAAACTCATTGCTAATGATAACAAGTGCTACTAATTGCCAAATGTTTGAAAAATGATAGTTGGGAGTGTATTGGCTAGATCACCATCTATCATATGCAACACGTTTTAAAATGCATTGTGTATGATAAAAAATGTTGATAAATCAGCTACTTGGAAGTTTAATCATTTACATTCTGCAGATGAAACTCAAATTTCAAAGATTTGCACTTCTGCAACTCAAAGTGGGCATGTCTGTACACAAGGGAGTTATTGTGGTCCACTCACAAAGCAGTGTTGCATGTGGACTAAACGCCGCCCGCTGCTTGCAGGTCCATCTCGACCATCGAACGATGTGGAAAGTACACATATATCTAAGTGACTCTCAGGTCCCATAGATATGCGTGCACCCTTGACTGAAACATGGCAGGCTGTCTGCTCCCTACACCTGCATCACCGTCGATTTGCATTGAATCGCCCAGCATTTTCATGGGAATGCCCATGAAACGCTGGGAATTCCCATGGGCGAATGCAACGGCCCACCAACCCCTCAGTCTTGTGTGCATGCGCCGGTCGAATATTCTGTTCGCATGTGCAGAAATGTGCATGCACACAAACAAAACATCAGTCCTTATACTTCCCCTTTATGCCTTATATGAATGGCATAAAGGGGTTCAACAATCCCCAACCCCTTTATGCCATTCATTCCAACCAGGATTGATTGCCACCTGTCACTGATCCCCGTGCGGAGAATTCATCTTTTTTTCAATCTGATCCAGCGGCACCCACAGTTATCGGCTCCTGCTCTGTTTGAGCTCAATCTGCAACTCTGTCCATTTACAGCACGGCTCGCTCCCCACTAAAAATCTCCAAACAGCTGTTTGTCAATGGACAACAGCATAGGGCGGGTAGAGCGAAAGCCGGAGGGACGTTCTGCACTCACAACCTTGCCGGTTATCAATCCGGTTCTCAACTGGATCGGCTCGCTCCCTGCCTAATTCAACAAATAGCCGCCTGTCATCTGACATGTATGTATGTATATGTATACATTTTTTATTGCTTTTTATTATAACCTGTTTCTATATAAATCATAACAATAAAATAAATAATCGGTAGTTCTAATTGTGTGGCGCTCTCTCATAATTCTACATATATTCAGATAAAGGCATATAGTCAATTCTCCATTTTTGTAACTAAGCAATTATTGTATTGTGAATGGGAGCAGCCTTAAGTAAATTAGCTTGGTGATTCATATACTAATGAAAATATGTCTATTGACTATTTACTTTGGTGGAATATCAGTATCACATAAAACTTTTTGCGCCTGATCGTGTTCTTCATAGTTTTTTTTTTTTTAACAACAGACCTGAGATTCTTTATTGTACATTTGTGTTACTATTTTATTGTGTTATGTCTTGTTTTGCTTGATCCCAATGGACATATTTTAATACATTCTATTATAGTTATTTACTATACTATTTAAAGCGCAACGTAATCTACTGTGCTATATAAGAAACTGTAAATAAATACATAAATAGTTATATAATAGTAGGCTGAGTGCCACAAAAAGAGAGTACTGTCTTTCATTGTTTGTTCCAAGACTATAGCATTACTCTCATGGGTGAACCTCCACAGTTTTATATTTCACACCTATGTCAGGGACTAAATATGGAATTGCCATATTCCCCTCCACATTACCTCTTTGTCTATACCGTGACAATACTTGTGATACCGTGATGATATTTATTCTCTATACCCCATATAAATATTATCACGGTATCACAAGCTGCACCATGAATTCTCTTTTATTTTGTTTTTTTTGCGGTTCATACTGTGAAGTAAACAAGGAAGAATCTACATCAAAGTGCCCAATCAGATCATTCAGCCTACTCATTTACCATAATACTATCTTAGAATTCCATTCAATAATTTTGAGTTTATTTAGCAGTTTTTGATGTGGGACAGTACCTTCCTACAGTCTAGGTAAGATATATATAAATATGTCCTCTTTATCTTTTGCTTTAGTCACCTAGTCAAAAACTCAATAAAGTTTATTTGTCATGATCCCCCCTGAGTAAATCCATGCTTTTTGGGATCCTGTAAATAGCTGGATTTGATATAATATTATTAATTATATATTGTTTTAATTTTTTTTAGATTTTTATAAATAAGGAGTGCCCTGGAAGCCCAATTAAAATGTTACTCCTAAATTTTCAATATCCCCGATTAAAAAAGCCTTAGTAGAGGGAGGTAAAAAGAAAGGGGTATCGAGACTATATAACCAACTGGTAGAAGTAATATATGAAGATGGGTTGCAAGATCTTAAAATTAAATGGTCAGAAGACGTGGGGATAATAACAGAAATAGAATGGAACACGGCCCTAAAGGTAGTACCACTAGCAACCAATTCAATAAAAATACAACAGATACAATTGTTTATCCTTCATAGATGCTACTTAACATCATCAAGATTGGCAAAAATGGGGGGGGGGCAACTTATCATCAATATGTCCTAAATGTCAAAATGGGACAGGCACACTGTGGCACCTATTGTGGGAATGCATATGCCTTAAACAGTACTGGACAAAGGTGATCCAAATATTAAACAAAACAGGAATACCTGGAACAGCACTAGGGCCAAAAAGTTGCATATTGGGGATCTGTGAAGATAGTAATTTGAACAAATATGACAAAATGTATGTAAACAATATGTGTGTGTTGGCTAAAACACTTATAGCAAGGACATGGATGGCAAAGGAGGGGCCTGAATTTGCAGCATGGATAAATCTGGTCAATCTCACGGTTGTACAAGAAAAATATGTGTATTTGAATATAAATTGTATTAACACATACACAAAGGTGTGGCACAGATGGTATAAGTCTGGGTACATGTTGGCGAATACCTAGAAACACAGACTAAACATAAAAACACACGATTTAAAATATGAAATGATTAAATATATAAGATAAAAACACACAATGGAGTGTAGAAAGTGAAGGGAAGCTAATGTAAACGTAGTTAAAAGGATATCACATTTGAGAAACACGATTATTAGATTAATAACACAACGAAGAAGGAATATGTAGACATTAACAAATAAAAACTATAAGATAAAAAATAAAAAAGGGGGGATACGATAATTTAGGATACACTAGTGAGTTAAAAACAGAATAAGGGTTGATGAACCTGAATCCAATATGGTAAGCAAAAATACATAATAAGAAGAAGGAGAAAGTATTGTAGGCTCCTCCACAATAAACACAATAGGGTATTGCATATGTTTGAATGCACTGTAGTAAAAATGTGTAAAAGGTACTGCGACCAAAAGTAACGTAAAAATACAGTGTAAAAGGGATAAGACATAACGGATAACGCAGTTGGGATTGACCAGAGTAAAAACCAGCTGTGAGGAAATGTATGCATGTAAAATTGATATGAACGCTGGGTTTATTTCTAAAAAGGTGCAAAGCGGAATCTAAACCCCAAAAAGAGAAAGTAAGTAAAGGAGAGAGGATAAGATAGCTTCTCTGTGTTGTACGCTATAGCCATGATAAACTGTATGGTGTCGATGGTGCCTTGGTGTCCATAAAATAGAAGTGTCCAAATGTACTGTATGTAATGTAATGTAATGATTTGTTTTGTAGTGTTAATGTGTACCGTAAGCCCAAGAGAAAATGTATGATAAAGTGGAGCAGCAGCTCCATAGCGTGACTTGTAATGGCGTAAGGGCTTTACAGTGCAACGTTTTGTATTGTTATGTATTTTTTGCAAAATAAAATAAATTCAAATAAAAAAAAAGAGTGTTTTAATCAATTTTCCTACTACTGATGTAAGGCTCACTGGTCAGGAGTTGTATACAACTTCCTTGCTTCCACTTTTGTGAACTGGCAGCACTTTTGCTCTTTTCCAGTCATCTGGAATTACTCCTGTAGCTAGGGACTGGTTGAGTATGTTTTTTATTGGTGTTACCAGCACCTTTTTAAGCTCTTTATGTATCCCATCTGACCCCAGTGTTTTATTTACTTTTAGTTTAGAAAATTCTGTTAGGACCTTCTCCTCTATAAATGTGTTTATTTCATTTTTCTGAATATCCCTGCAACTTAATGAGCATCCTTCCCCTCTCTTTCACTAGTAAATACTAACCAAAAATAATTATTCAGATGATCTGCCTTTACATTGTCTCCCTCAACAAGACTCCCTGTCTGTGTATTTAATCCCATTATTTCAACTTTTTCTCCTTTCACTTATACTGTATAACTAAAATTTTGCCTCCTTTAACCACTGACTGGGACATTTTCTCCTCTACATGTGCCTTTTCACATCTGATTACCTTCTTATGCTGGCCACACATCAGACCAACTTTCCTCCAACCATCCAACTAGTTGCTTGGATGGAATACAAATATGGTACTGGATGGGAGCAAAGGACAATAAGAAATGTGCTCACAAACCCAGGAAAATGGACAAAAACATTCAATCAAATTGTTTAACCCCTTCCTGACAGAGCCAGTTTTTGCGTTCCTGACAGAGCCCTTTTTTTCAAATCTGACATGTCTCACTTAAGTGGGGATAACTTTTTTTTGCTTTTACTTATCCCAGTGATTTTGAGATTGTTTTTTCGTGACACATTGTACTTCAAATTAGTGGTAAATTTGGGTCGATACAGTCTGTGTTTTTTTGTGAAAAATACCAAAATGTCGTGAAAAAATGGAAAATTTAGCAATTTGCAAAATGTTAAATTTTCTGCTTGTGAGACAAATAATCATACCACTCAAAATAGTTAATAACTAACATAGACCATATGTCTACTTTATGTTGACATCATTATTTCAACTTCCTTTTCATTTTTTTGGACACTAGGAGGCTTACAATATGAATAGCAAATTCTCAAATTTTCAAGAAAATTTCAAACACTGATTTTTTTAGGGACCAGTTCAGATCTGATGTGACTTTGAGGGACTTGTATGTGAGACACCCCCATAAATGATACCATTTCAAAAACTGCACCCCTCACAGTATTCAAAACAGCATTTTGGAAGTTTGTTAACCCTTTAGGTGTTTCACAGGAATTAAAACAAAGTGTAGGTGAAATTTCAAAATTTCATTTTTTTTGCAGATTTGCAATTTTAATACATTTTTCTAAGGAACACAGTACATTTTACTAGAGAAATGTGACTAAAAATTGATTCACCCAATTCTTTTGTTTTCATAAATATCCTATATGTGGCCCTAGTGTGCACGTTGACCGAACCACAGGCTTCATAATAGAAGGAGCACCTACTTGATTTTGGAGCCTCCTTTTTATGAGATTATTTTTTAGGCACCATGTAGGTTTCTAGGCACCATAAGATGCTAAAAGTTAGGAACCCCCCCACAAGTGACCCCATTTTGCAAACTACACCCCTCAGGGAATTCATCTAGGGGTATAGTGTACATTTCACACCCCCAGGGGTTTCACCAATTGTGGTACAACTGGGCAGTGAAAATGAAAAATTAAATTTTTTTACACAAAAATGCAGTTCTGGCTCAAAATTTTTCATTTTCAGAAGGTATGAAGGAGAAAAAGCACCCCAAAATCTGTGCCCCAATTTCTCCCGAGTACGGCAATGCCTCACATGTGACCAAAAAATACCATTTGGGTGCATGGCAGGACTCAGAAAGGAAGGAGTGATTTTTGGATTTTGCAGCTCAGATTCTGGTGGAATGTTGGTGGGTGCTATGTTGCATTAGCAAGACCCCCCAAGCACCAATACAGTGGAACCCCCCCACAAGTGACCCCATTTTGCAAACTACACCCCTCAGGGAATTCATCTAGGGGTATAGTGTACATTTCAAACCCCCAGGGGTTTCACCAATTTTGATACAACTGGGCAGTGAAAATGAAAAATTACATTTTTTTACACAAAAATGCAGTTCTGGCTCAAAATTTTTCATTTTCAAAAGGTATGAAGGAGAAAAAGCACCCCAATATCTGTGCCCCAATTTCTCCCGAGTACGGCAATGCCTCACATGTGACCAAAAAATACCAGTTGGGTGCATGGCAGGACTCAGAAGGGAAGGAGTGATTTTTGGATTTTGCAGCTCAGATTCTGGTGGAATTTTGGTGGGTGCTATGTCGCATTAGCAAGACCCCCCAAGCACCAATACAGTGGAACCCCCCCACAAGTGACCCCATTTTGCAAACTACACCCCTCAGGGAATTCATCTAGGGGTATAGTGTACATTTCAAACCCCCAGGGGTTTCACCAATTTTGATACAAGTGGGCAGTGAAAATGAAAAATTACATTTTTTTTACACAAAAATGCAGTTCTGGCTCAAAATTTTTCATTTTCAGAAGGTATGAAGGAGAAAAAGCACCCCAAAATCTGTGCCCCAATTTCTCCCGAGTACGGCAATGCCTCACATGTGACCAAAAAATACCAGTTGGGTGCATGGCAGGACTCAGAAGGGAAGGAGTGATTTTTGGATTTTGCAGCTCAGATTCTGGTGGAATTTTGGTGGGTGCTATGTCGCATTAGCAAGACCCCCCAAGCACCAATACAGTGGAACCCCCCCACAAGTGACCCCATTTTGCAAACTACACCCCTCAGGGAATTCATCTAGGGGTATAGTGTACATTTCAAACCCCCAGGGGTTTCACCAATTTTGATACAAGTGGGCAGTGAAAATGAAAAATTACATTTTTTTTACACAAAAATGCAGTTCTGGCTCAAAATTTTTCATTTTCAGAAGGTATGAAGGAGAAAAAGCACCCCAAAATCTGTGCCCCAATTTCTCCCGAGTACGGCAATGCCTCATGTGTGACCAAAAAGTGGCAGGACTCAGAAGGGAAGGAGTGATATTTGGATTTTGCAGCACAAATTCTGGTGGAATGATGGTGGGTGCTATGTCGCATTAGCAAGACCCCCAAAGCACCAATACAGTGGAACCCCCCCACAAGTGACCCCATTTTGCAAACTACACCCCTCAGGGAATTCATCTAGGGGTATAGTGTACATTTCAAACCCCCAGGGGTTTCACCAATTTTGATACAAGTGGGCAGTGAAAATGAAAAATTACATTTTTTTACACAAAAATGCAGTTCTGGCTCAAAATTTTTCATTTTCAGAAGGAATGAAGGAGACAAAGCACCCCAAAATCTGTGCCCCAATTTCTCCCGAGTACGGAAATGCCTCACATGTGACCAAAAAATACCAGTTGGGTGCATGGCAGGACTCAGAAGGGAAGGAGTGATTTTTGGATTTTGCGGCTCAGATTCTGGTGGAATGAATGGTGGGTGCTATGTGGCATTAGCAAGACCCCCGAAGCACGGTGAAATGATGAACCTAAAAATCCATAGATGTGTGGTATATTTTAAAACACTCCTTTATACATAGGCCGGGTTTGTCGGGGCAAGTGTCACACTGGAAAATAGTTTGCTTTCTTATTCCCTTTTTATAGCAAACTTTGCACCTTTTTTGTGTCCTGCCCTTTTTTCCAGTGGAGGGGATTTCATCAGGAAAATGCTGCCCTGGTACAATACGGGGGCCAGTACTAGAAGTACTGGGGCCCTCTGCCTGCTGGTTCCCAAATACTAGGCCCTTTATGACTTCCTCTTGAAAGTGCATAAATGTCCCCCTCTGGCCGGTAGAACGGAATAGCACGTAAGCGTTATACAGTGCCATCTGGATGATATACACGGCCAGCTTCTTGTACCAGATTTTTGTTTTCCGCAGGGCACTGTACGGCTTCAGTACCTGATCTGAAAGATCCACTCCGCCCATGTACCTATTGTAATCCAGGATACAATTAGGTTTGGAGGTGTGGGTACTGGTACCTCGTACAGGGACGGAGGTGGTGCTGTCTCCGTGAATTGTTGTCAGTATAAGGACATCCCTCTTGTCCTTATATTTGACCAACAACATATTTTCGGTGCATATTCCCCTGCTTTCACCCCTTCTCATTACTTGGGCAATGTGCGTTTTTGGGAGGCCTCTTTGGTTCTTGCGCACAGTACCGCAAGCTGCTGTACCTCTTGAACCAAGGGCCTTAAACAGGGGGATGCTGGTGTAAAAGTTATCCACATAGAGGTGATAACCTTTATCCAGGAAGGGGTGCACTAAATCCCAGACAATTTTTCCACTAACACCTACGAGGGAGGGGGGGCATTCTGGCGGTTCAATTCTTGAATCCTTCCCTTCATATACCCTAAACCTGTGAGTGTACCCTGAGGTGCTTTCACACAGCTTATACATTTTTATGCCATACCTTGCCCTCTTACTGGGAAGGTACTGGCGGAATTTAACCCTTCCTTTAAAATGTATAAGGGACTCGTCTATGCAAATGAATTTATCTGGGATGTACATGTCTTCAAATTTGGCACTGAAATGATCAATGACCGGCCTGACTTTGAATAGCCGGTCAAAGGTGGGATCATCTCTGGGTGGGCACTGTGCATTATCGTTGTAATGCAAAAATTTAAGGATCGTCTCAAATCGAGCCCGGGGCATGGCCATACGGTAAAATGGGGTGCTGTACAGAACATCTGTACTCCAATATTGCCTAATTTCTGGCTTTTTTACTATGCCCATATGAAACACCAGACCCCAAAACGTCATCATCTCTACTGCATCTACAGGGGTCCACCTAGCAAATGATGACGTGGGGTTTTGAGCAATAAACTGCTGGGCATATAAATTAGTTTGGTCCACCATTAAATTTATAAAATCATCAGAGAAAAATAATTTGAAAAAGTCAATTTCTCTGAGACCTGTGGAATCAAATTGGATTCCTGGCATGGCCAAAAACTCAGGAACCTGGGGCTCAAAATTGTCTGGTGGTGGGGTCCATACGAGATCAATTATTGGGGGGGGGGGTCTCAGCTGCTCTACGGGGACGTCTTTGAGGGGGTCCCTCATCACTAGAGGAGGAAGATGAGGTTAAGATGAATCCTTCAAATTCCCCGCTTGCCTCACTGGCTGTGTCAGAATCAGAGGCAAGCATGGCATATGCCTCCTCCGCTGAATACATTCTTCTGGATGACTGGGATGACATTTGGGATGACATTTGGGATGCTATTTTTATTTTTGTGTTACTGGTAGTGAAATGTTTCAACACGTGTATAGTGTAGGGGGGGGTACAAACTTTATTTCAACCCGGGGGGTATGTAGTGTGTAGTGTGTAGTGTGTATGTAGTGCAGAAAAAAAAAATACTTTATACAGGAATTTGAACCCAATTAAAAAAAAAAAAAATTGAAGGGGTTAAAAAAAAAAAAAAAAGGTCCTGCGCCAAAAATTGAGCACAGATGTTGGTCAGTAACGTCCGTCACTGAACAGCGCTGAAAGGCAACAGGAATTTGATCAAAAAAAAAAAAAAAAATAGATCAACCCTGTGCCGAAAAAGCTGATCAGTGATGTACGTCACTGATCAGCGCACAGTGGCCACAGGACACCCACAAAATCACAGTGTGTGTAAAAAAAAAAATTAAAAAAAGACCCACAGCAGCCTCAAAAAAAAAAAAAGGTGATCAGTGATGCAACACTGATTACCAGTGAGGGGCAGCAGGTGCACAACCTTTGGTGCAACTGACAGTGCAACTGGCAGCAACTGACAGGTATATATAAAAAAAAAAACCTCTGCGCCCCCAAAAAGTTGCTGATCACCTCAGATATAGTGATCAGCACAAAAGGCGGGGGTAGCAGACACAAAATATACACTCTCTATCACTCTCTGTCACTATCTCTCTCTATCTCTCACTATCTATCACTATCTATCACTATCTATCACTATCTATCACTATCTATCACACTGCAGCAGCAGCACTGACAGTTATATGTATAAAAAAAAACCTGCACCCCCAAAAAGGGGGGGTAGCAGACACAAAATATACACTCTCTATCACTCTCTGTCACTATCTCTCTCTATCTCTCTATCTCTCACTATCTATCACTATCTATCACTATGACACTGCAGCAGCAGCACTGACAGTTATATATATATAAAAAAAAAACCTGCACCCCCAAAAAGGGGGGGTAGCAGACACAAATCTCTCTATCTCTCACTATCTATCACTATCTATCACTATCTCTCACTATCTATCACTATCTATCACTATGACACTGCAGCAGCAGCAGTGACAGTTATTTATATATAAAAAACCCCTGCACCCCCAAAAAGGGGGGGTAGCAGACACAAAATATAGCTCTCTCTGTCACTATCTCTCTATCTCTCTCTATCTCTCTCTCTATCTCTCTATCACACTGCAGCAGCAGCAGGAAGTCCCAAGAAGTCAGATCCAGGAAGCGTCCAGCACGCTACAAGCAGTGATCAAGTGATCAGGTAAGGTATTTGCAAGGATCAGGTAAGTATTAGCAAGGATCAGGTCAGTATCACGGCAGATAGGCACGGTGACCGCTCTGCACGCTATTCCAGACCGGAATGGCGTCTGCAGCGCAGTCACCGGTAGTTTAAATGTCGCGCCTTGGCTGTGATTGGTCCGTGGGTCCCACGGACCAATCACAGCCTTGGGGGCAGGTGGGGTGAGGGTGGGGTGAGGTGTCATCGTCACCGATGACCCCCTCATGCCCCCTGACGCCCGGCGGTGATTGACACCTGTGTTACCGAGCGTCCGATTCGCTGGTAACACAGGAAAACGCTGTGAATGGCTGTTCACACTGAACAGCCAATCACAGCGATCGCCGACGGGGGGGCGACATCGCAGCCCCCCCTGGGCATGCAGGGACATGTCTGCGGTCAGGGACAGCAGACATCGTCCCTCTGTCACTGCGTCTCGAGACGCAGTGACAGTTTAAAGTCATGACGTACATTTATGCCATGTGTCGGGAAGTACATCCCGGCCATGACGTAAATGTACGTCAAATGTCGGGAAGGGGTTAAATAAAACAGGTTCAATTACAGTACCGTGTCTGAGCGACAGTTTTTGTCCTTTTCCAGATTCTGGTAGCAAATTTCTGAAGTAAATATTACATTTGCTCCCATCCAGTACCATATTTTGATTCCATCCAAGCAACTAGTTGGATGGTTGGAAGAAAGTTGGTCTGATTTGTGGCCAGCATTAGTCTCCTTCTGTATAACAATATACAGTACATTTTTTTGTATTCATCATATTGCATCTGTTTATATTTCCTAAAAGCCATATTTTTTGCTTTCACAATACCTGATATTTCTTTTGCAAACCACACTGGCTTTCTTTTCCTTGTATTTTTCCTAACCCTTTAAATACAAAGTTCTGTTGCCTTAATTATTGTACTTTTTTCCGACCTCTCCGGCATGCCTTCCAGGTTCCTCTACTCTTCAGTCCTCTGCCAAAGACTTGCTTACACATTTGCCTAAACCTACAAAATAAGCCATCCTAAAATGTAAGACCTTTGTTCCTGTATTGGATGAGTCATTCTATGTCTTGTTTCTGAACCATACTGCTTGATGATCACAGGATCCCAGGTGTTCACCAAATTCTTACAAATCATGTCACCTTTTGTAAGTATTAGGTCTAATATTGCATCTTTGTGAGCAGGCTCCCTCACCAACACTGCTGGAACTAGAAAAGGACACCTCCTATTTTACATCAGGAATTTATTTATTTATTATAATTTTCTTATATAGCGCATACATATTACGCAGCACTTTACAGAGAATATTTGAACATTCACATCAGTCCCTGCCCCAGTGGAGATTACAATCTATATTACCTACCACATGTAAACGCACACACAGACATTCTAGGGTTAATTTTGTTAGGAGCCAATTAACCTACCAGTATAATTTTTTGGATTGTGGGAGGAAACCAGAGTACCCGGAGAAAACCCACGCAAGTATGGGGAGAATATACAAACTCCACACAGTTAGGGCCATGGTGGGATTCGAACCCATGACTTCAGTGCTGTGAGGCAGTAATGCTAACCATTACACCATCCGTACTGCCCCATAGTCTACCATGATTATTACCTCTCTTTTAATACCATTTTGATGATATCCTGGAATAGGTTCTTGCCAACTTCATCTTGCTGACCTCATGGTCTATAGATTACCCCAATACGATGCCTGTTGTTTCAACCAAAGGGCTTCAGGTTTTTTTTTTTTACTTTGTATTAAGATAAGATTTTTATTACATGCACTGCTACCTCTTCTCTGATTCTTCCCATTCTCTCATTCCTAAATAAATTATATCCTGGTATAGCTATGTCTCAGTCACGATATTCACTGCATCAGTAGTTTGAATTCTCAGTAAAAAAAATAAGTACAGGTCGAGTATCCCGTATCCGAATATCCGTTATCCGAATTATTCCGAAATACGGACATTCCAGAAAGTGAAAAAAAAAAATTTTTTTGATAAAAACTCACTGGGGACATTTGTAACAGCACTACTGAGGACATGATATGTAACTGGCACTATATATGTGCAAGAAAATGATTGCTTGGCATTCAAATTCAGTGCTGAGATAGTACACACATTTTGTTTCACGTTTTGAAACCTTGTTTTTTGAACAATTAAAATATATTTGTGTGTATTTTATGTGGTAATAAAATATATTTGTGTGTATATTATGTGTTTATACAGCATAAATGCAAGATACTTCAAAATACATCATTGAAATATTAAAATATTCCGAAATACGGAATAATCCGTTATCCAAAATTCTCCTGGTCCCGAGCATTTTGGATAAGGGATACTCAACCTGTATTCAAATAAAATAGATTTAAATGGAAAAAAAGAGAACTTGAGTGAACCATATTTTAGTAGTTTACATGCTGTTGAAATATTTGGCAGGTGAAGCATTAAATGTCAATTTTAAAACGTGTTAAAACTATAAATACACTCTGTGGAATGAAGCCGGCCATGAAATCAAACAAAGACAGTTGTGTTTAGCAATGCAATGTGTAGACATTTCTGAGCCCATTGAAAATATAAAGGTTATACAGTTTTAAACATGCATGTGATTTAACAAAGAGAATAATAATAATAAGACCTCCTACAGAGAACAATTGCATGTTACTATGGGTGTTACCCAACTTGAGCTTGAGCTAATTGGTAAATTTATTAAGACGTGTATTCTACTTCCCATGTGATGTTGCTATGGGAAATCAATCAGATCCCTACTATCTTCTAGAGGGTGCTAAACAAATAATAAGTAGATTTTGATTAGTTGCCCATAGCAACATCTCATGTGAAGTAGAATATACATTTTAGTAAATTTCCCCCGTAGAGTTTGCAAAGTAGCCGTGGCTGTAAATAACTGGCCTGAAGACCACAGGTTGACTACCCCTCAAGTAGCCTATCACAACCAAATTTCTTAGTTCATCTCAGCACCACCTAGGACTGTCTCAGCTAAATCAAGACAGTTGAACGGTACAGTATGAAAATATGTTTTTCCATCAGACTTAAGCAGCAATCCATTACGCCATTAAGATGTGTGCATTTTAGGTTATTCATTCATGCTTGCTTTTATTGTAACAATTTCTTGCTACACTTCAATACAGAAAGTTAAAGCAAATTCCCTTTTGATGTACTTTGCATATCAAACCTCTTTAAACATGGACTCTTTTATCTTAATTCCAATTCCAATTAATAGGAACAATCAAAACATTGCTGTAAAGAAAAAAAAAAAAGAATGGTGTCACATGAAACTATATTTTTAAATACATAAAATACAGCTAGAGCATACTTATTTGGGGAAGTATTAATTCTCTAAATCTTGAAAGAAAAATTCAACCAGCAAGGCATTTAATGAACCAGCATCGGGACACTGACTGTCAATCAATTTCTGCTGTATGATGCCAAGCTGCCAATCTCCAAGCAACAGGAAAGTAATTAACTTTACTACTTGCTGAGTAGTTCTGCAACTACTGTCTTTCAACTGCATACGTCCTTCCCAATCTTCCGCTTGTTCTGAGTTAGCTGAGTTGTATCACTAGACCAAGTGAGCTGGTAGCCTATTATTTTGGACAAGAAGAACAGAATATATCCTATCTATAAAGGAATGTTGCTGAAATAAACACATAGCACAATAGATTTTCAGATATCACATTGGGAAAGGAGACAAGAGATATAATACATGTTCTGTAATAGTGGAACATTCATGGGAGATATTGGATTGTGAAAGTACTTTATGTACTTTGGTTATACCGTACATTCATTTTGAGAGGTTCCTTATACACTGTTCTCCTTGTGTACAGACAGTATGGCTATTTTTAGCCGCTGAAGTGTTAAACTTACCTTGTATGGCTTAATCTAAAAATGTCTTGTTAGATAAACATTGGAACACTATCAGTCGGAAAATATGTGCCCAGCATTCGACTGTGCATTACTAAATAGCTACCACTTCAGGTAACAGCCAATTAACACAAGCAGAAAAAAGAACTCTTTAGAAAATGAACCGTAAAGTGACAAGTGGAATCTACATTCATCAGTTCAGCTTAATAGACAGTTTTTTAAACCCATTTTTTGGTAATAAAAATAGCTCATATTTCATATCTGCAAAAACTCAATGCAGTCAAGTTCATTTGATCACATGTAGCTGTCTGCAGGGCTGGCTTTACCACAAGGCAATTTAGGCGCCTGCCTAAGGCCCTGCGGGTCCCAAAGGGGTATGTACAGTAGCTGTGCCCCACGAAATCCAGCCGTTCCATTTTGTAGAGAGGAATTTTGTTTCCTGTTACCAAAACCTGCCAGCGCCATCCAGGGCAGGCGACAGGGGGGGTCAAGGGGGACAAGTGTGACGGGCCCCAGCAATCTCAAGGGCCCCAGAGCTTCCATGCCCCATCATAGGCTGCTGGCACTGTAGCCTCAGTCTCTGGCTCCTGTACTATATAGCACATGCACGGGTCGTCTGTTCCATGCCTGCTTGTAGTGCTCACGTTCTTTTGTGAAAGTGACAGGCTAGCAGAAGGCAGCAGCCAGGAGCCAGGCCAACAGGACTGAGAACGAGAGAAGTCTGCACCTGAAAGCAGGTTCTGGAGCAGCGAAAGGTTAAATGAGGCTAGTACAGAAGAGGGTTGTGTGGATTTGGGATTAGGTGGGGGCCCCAGAAATATAATTGTACAGGGCCCCAAGATTTCTATTGCCAGCCCTGGCGCCATCCAACTGTATATTTAGCCTTTTTACACTCTTTCTACATTCTTTTGAGAAAAACAACCTTGATAAATAGGCTTCTGTGTGTCTGAGCATAGGCAGACTTTTTTTTCTTTTGAAAATGTTTAATACAAAAACATAGTGGCCATGAAGTAAGTTTGTGTATGGGTTTACTCATAATTACAAGCACATTTATAGAGAAATGTGTTTGTAATTATGAGTACTGGGGCTTCAGCCATGATTGGCTCCTGTCATCTAACTTAGGGTTGACTAACCTCCCGTAATGGCTGGGAGAGTCCCGAGAGTCCCCCTACGCCCCCCCCCCCCCCCCCCGGAAAGGTGGGCAACCCTCCTGGATACCAGTGGACCCCTGCATTTCCCCAGTGGCAGAGTATTGAATTGCCGAGATTTGCAGCTTTTCGGCAGATGGGGTGGTGCTAACTATGCAAATCACATATATTTAGCCCCTCCCCCTCCTCGGAGACCCACAAACTGCTGGATTTGCATAACTGGGGCAGGGACTAATGATGTCTCCATCAGCCTCATCCCCAAAAGTGGTGATGACATTAAAGATGGGCAAAGTGACTCACTAAAGAGAGCGGGGATCAATTGATCACTCAGTGAAAAGATCCGGTACTTTTGGACAGCTAACTACAGTAGCTCACTTTGAAAAAAAGAATTGTTATTTATGGTTTGAGTGTAGTAAGTGTACTATCTGTTCGTTTTATTTACATTTAAATTGATTCTAGTAATGTAAAGCAAATTTCATATATAATTCTCACAGGTGGTTATTTTCACTTATATATTTATCTGAACACCGATAAGATCCCATATGCCGCCAAACCTGATTGTCCGATAAAGTCACTAAAATTATTATACCCACAGCGTCGGGCCTCAATGTGTTCAACGCCACACACACAAGTGTGTAAATGAAACCAGACAGGGGGGACCGTTTGACACCAGACAATGATGTAGCACACGGCTGTTAGTGGTCCACTGGTGTAATAGAGGTCTGATACACCAGGAAGTAAAGCAAGTGAGAGAAACAGATGGAGTCCAGCTCACTCGATCTTTACTACATGAATCTGTTGCTGTAAAAAGAAAGTTAAAAGTAATACACAGCCCAGCAAACACAGATCTAATAAAAAAAACATGTGCACTGCCTAGCCAAAGTCTGTGTGTCTGTGAGTGAGAATGTGTGGGCATGCTACTCACCTTTCTGTTATACTATACTGCTTCTGGTACTGGGTACACTCCTGTGAGCAGCATACAGCTGTATCAAATCCTCTGCTGGGACCTGTGGTGCTTCAAGTTCTGCAGCAGCCCTGTTATTCAGCACTCAGCAGCTCCAATGCAATATTCTCTGGAGTTAGTACATCTCAGCTGCCACAGATGGCAGTGTGGAACTCAGACATGGGGGGTTATTCTAGTTCATTCTTTCTGACAAAATCCTTCTTAGATGGACAAAACCATGTGCACTGCGGGTGGGGCAGATGTAACTTGTGCAGAGAGAATTAGATTTGGGTGGGGTTTTTCTTCAAAGTGAGATCTATATTGCAGTGTAAAATAAAGCAGTCAGTAATTTCCCTGCACAGAAACAAAATAACTCACCCAAATCTAATTCTATCTGCACATGTTACATCTGCCCCCCTGCAGTGCACATGGTTTTGTCCATCTAAGAAGGATTTTGTCAGAAAGAATGAACTAGAATAAACCCCATGATGTGAATTGGAGAACAAAATGTGTGGTGCGCTATCAACAGCAGCTGGCACAGGGTTGTCAGGCCCCAATAATATATAGGTAATAAATAAAAAAACATGTGCCAGCGCTGGCTGTGAAGAGAGTAAAAGAACACGGTTCTCAAAATATGATAACAATTTATTAGCATTTTAGCATTTTATGATTGTGTCATGGACATTTGTTCTAAAGTGATTCACTTTTTATTCATCCTTTATTTTTTATATTAATAAATTGTTATCATATTTTGAGAACCGTGTTCTTTTACTCTCTTCACAGCCAGCGCTGGCACATGTTTTTTATTTATGATGTGAATTGGACTCTGCAGAGCTGGATGAACTACAGCCCTAATGAATCAGTCAATACAGTTCCTGTAAGCTACCATGTGTGGCACTGCTGTGCTCAGGCAAATGCATTGTATGAAACTGAACTGAAGAACGACCATTCACCTTTTAGTGTGCAACAGCTCACTGTCTCTTTTAAAGGAACCATTCAAAAGATCCGTTTCACTCGACCGACCCATCTCTAGCTGATAGTCTCCTCTCCAGGGTTCTCCCAGAGAGGAGACTGTAAAAGTTGGCAACCCTGATCTAACTGCAACTGGCCCATACCCCAACGGATATGATGCTCCAGAGGCTAAGCAGTGACCTTGCTGCAGCAAGACCCTGGGCTTCCACGGCCTACCTGCACCTTCTTGCTATCTATGTAGCCTGCACATGTCCCCTCCTGTATCAGCTACCAACTCCTATAGCTGCACCAGTACAGGGATCAGACAACCTCCACTTCATGCAAGGTTTCCCCGGGCCCCTTGTCTTTAGTACTTTGGGCCCCCGGACCTTAATTCGGCTCTGACCCACACTGCACATGGTTGAGCCTAGCACTGGCCGCTTTTATCTGCAAAGGCTGTGTTAGGAAACACAGTCAGACTTACAGCTTTTTCTGCAGATATTTTATTTTACTTATAATGTCCCAACCGCTCCTTCTCCACCTCTACACAAACTTTTATAATGTTAAACCGTTATGTTTTGTACTGCTGGCCTTATTTGTATACTGCCCCAACTACTTCTTTAGTTTTGCTAATCTGTCCTATTACCCATGGCCATTTATGTTTTCCTATATATGCATTATGCCCAATATGGCATTTTGTGCCAAATGTTGCTGCATAATCTGGTGCACCCACGGGTGAAAAATACTTGGATCTGACTATTATATTTGGACCCTATTTCTAGTATTAGGGTTCTGCAAACACCCATTTTGTGCTATCTCTTCTAAGCATGACCTATTTCCCCTAGAGTAATCCCACGTAGTGCACCCATGAAAGTTGTTACCCAAAATGGCTGCTCCAACACTGCATTTTGAATCTTATGCTCTCTACAGGTAGGTCTCATTTTATGTTCTTGCTGTAATACTACACCCTTTATACCAGTGGTTCTCAACCTCAGTCCCCAACAGTGCAAGTTTTCCAGGTCTCCACACAGAATCACAGGTGAAATAATTAACTCTACCTGTGGATCTTTTAAAATGTGTCAGTGAGTAAGGAATGCACCTGTGCACCTGCAGGGTGATCTGGAAACGTGCACTGTTGAGGGTCCTTGAGGATCGAGGTTGAGAATCACTGCTTTACACCATATATTATTTATTTGATGCCTGTAAAGTGCATAGGTGAAAGCGCTATACAGGTATGTGCTATATGAATACAATAATAATAATTATTATTATTATTATTATTATTCTTTCAAAAAAGTAGGATTTTTTTTCACTACAGGATATATTTACAATATCTCCTGTATTAACTATTTGATAAATGTAGCTGAGACTAAAATAAAAAGAGCAGAAAAGCATTTGGAAAACACTATTTCTACATTCTTTTGCGAAAAACAACCTTGGTAAATAGGCTTCGGTGTGTCTGAGCACAGGCAGACTTTTTTGCTTTAGAAAATGTTTGGTACAAAAACATAGTGGCCAAGAAGTAAATATGTGTATGAGTTTACACTATAAAATCCTGATTTATATTGTACCTCCTTCCGTGCCTTGCATCTGTAGTCCTTCATCCCTTTTGGTCTGATTTGTTTTTCTTTATCCCCTTTTTCTTACACACAGAGGCATAGCTAGTGATGACTGTCACATGTCACATGTGACAGTATGTTCAGTGATGGTGACTAGCCCTGTAAGAATTTACAGTATAGAGCATATATTTATAAGTTGGTCCATTGCTATGGGTCAAGGTATTAGAGTGGAGAACAGAACACAGGTGCAGCTGCTGGTGGTGTTCCTAATTCAGGGCTCCACCTTCCTATGCTAAAAAAAAGATTATCTGCACCTGAATTCCTTGCTATGGGATTTGTCTCAAGTTCCTCTGATAGTGTTAGTGCCAATATCTGTTTTTCTAAAGGTGCCCGTTAACTTATCCGATTTGGGACAATTTCACCCAATCCCAACGGAAAGGGCCATTATTCGTCCCAAATCGGATGAGTTTCACATCCATCCGACCCGATGCGCTACAGATTGAACCTGCTGCCGCGATGTGTTGGGTCCGATCCATAGGTGTGTGCCAGCGATGAAGCACCAGCAGCGGGTCCGAGCAGCAGCTGGGAGCTGGTAGCAGCGTTTGGCAGAGCGAGAAGCGGCTACTGGATTTTAAAAAATATTTTGAAAAGACTGGCCAGACGCTGATTGGCTGAGAGAATTCTCAGCCAATAACCGGCCGGCAAGTCTATTCAAAATATTTTTTCAAATTCAGTAGCCGCTTCCCGCTCCGCCACTCAGCAAATGCCACTACGTGCTCCACGCCGCCACTCGAACCCCACTGCCCGCCACTTCTAGCTTCCTGAGAGTTCTATACATGCAGTAAATGGTGCTTAATCGGAAGTGAGCCTCCCGGTCATTAGGACAAGTAGGGCTAGCGTATGGGGGCCTTTAGATTCTACCCCGCTCAAAATTTTCAGTAAATTCCTATTTGCTACTCTGGCTAGAACTTTTCTGATTTAATCTCTGCTAAATATGACATCTGTCAGATAACCTGTTACAGGGCTGGTGCAAAGTGTAATGGTGTCCTAGGCAAATGTCTTGCCTACCAACCCTGAAATACCCTCACAAGTGACTGTAGATATTACCGTAGAGGGAAAGGGCTAGTCATTGCTGCTAACTGCTCATGACATGTGAGGCTGTGACAGTTCTGCACAGCAGTGTCTTCCAGACAGCAACTGTTAAGTGTGGAACAGCAGCCACAGCATGTAGGAATTGCCATCACAATCACGCATAAGTAAAACATACCTTCCAACTGTCCCAATTTAACGAAACAGTCCTGTATTTTGGGGACTGTACTGTGTCCCCCCCCAGGGCCGGCAGTGTCCCACAGTAGGGAAAGGGGCAGTTGGGAGTCCCCCTGCTTGTCACTGCTCTGCTTAGCAGAGGGACAGGGGGCATGTCCAGCAACTCACAGAACACTGGCCATGCCACTAGTGTCAAAACAGGGGCTTGGCCTCGCGATCATGGACGTTCTCATAAAGCCATGCCGCCTTTTCCCAAGGCCAAACCATTTTTTGGGATTGCATGGTGGGGCTGCGCGCAGCAGTCCCAAAAAGTTGTGAGGTATGAGTAAAATAATAATAAAATATGTGAAGTATGGTTAAAATAATAATAAAATTATTATGCCAATTATTATGCCAGCAGCATCAGTGCTGTACCCGCAGGACCTGGCACCCTTAGGAAGTTGCTCTAAGCTGTCTAATGGTATCCCTGTATAACAGACTTTTAGATTTCCTAAATGGGGCTAACGCTGCTTTTCCCCTTGCCTTGCTGCTGGTTAATCTGTGCAACAGATCCTTGGATTCATTAATCAGATTTATTAGTATGTTATTTTTATCTGGTCTCTGTAAAGGCATTTGTGTACAGTGTCCGTCCAGCTCTGATGACAACTAAGGGAATCCTTTATTCATATGAACATAACATTTTTCTCTGCAATTGGAGTCTTATATCAGAAATTGGTGAAATGTACACATATTATCATGTAATGCCAATGCATGTTTAACTAGAACATGTTTACTTTGCTATTTGAGCTTTTTTATATATCCCAGATCTCTTCCTTTTAATGACTGGACAATTACTTTTTATCATGTTACTTTTTATGGCTTGGACGGTACTTGTACAGTACTTCCCAACACTTCTGATTTAACAAAGACTAAACGGGCATGCTGTAAACTATTCACCAGAGAGAGATTATTTGCTAGCATTGCCGAAAATTGGCAATTTTCCTTAAACCAAAGCACATAGACTTTTAAAAACTATCAATATGAAAAAGTATGTTTAAACAGTTTAAATATAAAAATGTGGCATGTACGTCATTAAGGTCCAACAATAACAGTAGCATATGTTATTCATAAATTAAATATCTCAATATAAAAAAGTCACGGATAACTCCAATGTGAGAGTCCTCTGAGAAAGAGATTAGCATGAAAAGTGAAAAGAATAATACACAAATAAGAGTTAATATGATAATCTTTTTTTTTTTTTTTTACAGTGGTTCAAATGAAAATAGCATTTTACAATACTTGGCATAAAAAATATTTGGAACATCACTTCCTGTATGGTGAAACATTCAAGCATGTAACTACACATGGTAGTCGATATTGCATACAGTATGTCTATTGTGCGACTATTTTATCCTTTTATCCATTAGTCTTCCTCCCATGTGTCCTTTTTGGAACCTGGATTCCCAGTAATATTTCTTTCTAAATTGTTCCTTTTTAGATTTGATCTATATGATTTACATACTCTTTTGGCTTCCAACAGTGTCTGTTTGGGTCTTACATTTATTTCTGTGTCCATCCTATAAAATAGTACAGTACATGTTAAAGAACTTTATGGTCTAAGTAGCTGTATTTGTGAAAGAAATCTACTGTATCTCTATTTCTTTAACCCATGACCGAGTATACTACAGTAAAATGGGGGAAAAGTAATGCAGTTTCACAATGAATTAAGAAAGTTTGCAACTGGCACATAGAATTACATTTTATAACCAGTTCTATAGGCAAAAAGCTCAAGCCACAGGCATATCATTTGCACTGATATCTTATATAATTACATGTGAATACTTTTCAATATACAGTATATATTTCATTTTCATTGATTTTGTAGATTGACATAACATTTTCTGCAAAGCATTCTGGAAACTCAGGATGCAGAAGACTGGACACTTGGAAAGGGCCAGATATAAAGAGTGTTCGTTAGTGTTTTCCTTCATTGGGTCATAGTGTGACAATGGTAAACCCTAAACGTGACAAACACCATGCAAGACAGATTTTATATTTATATTCTTATTTTTTGGCTTGGGCTTCTTTCGATTCATTCTTTATTTACACTTTTGTTACCATAACGCTTTGCTGGCATTGCTCTCCATGTTGTGTTGATCACAACATTTCCAAGAAAGATGAAGGTGACCACTATGAGAGATACAAAACACATAGTTTGTTATGTAGTTTCTAATATTCCAAGGGAAGGAACGGGTTCCCTGATTCCAAGTAAGTTGAAGCAAATGACAGCTTTCTTCTATTGCAAATATCAGATTAAGGAATGACAATGTCTTTGGTGAGACTGCAATGACATCCAAATAAGTGCTAATGACTTCATTTTGTTGTCCTTAATGGCTGACTCCAACACCGTTTCTTTTTCTTGAAGCTCTTGCAGTTATGAAGGCAAAGTCTAGTAGTCTTAAGGCTCATCGTAACACTTTCGAGAACTAAGTTGGCAATAGTATAAATTGGGTCCACAACACAATTCAGTGCCATCATTGGTGAAGACTCTTTGTTGGTCTCCAGAATCAGAATTAGTTTCACGTTCTCACTCACCAAGCCCAGACATGTATAATGCATGGCTGATACTGGAGCATTTGAGAGTGAAATGATGTCTCCCATCTAGAATAAAACGGAGGTCTCATCCCCAGAATTCACTGGTTTTCATATTTCTACAATTGCTGCTCATGTGAAACTGTCCAACATTCCATTAGCAGTGAAGTATTTTAATGAAGGCCTTTCTGAATTCCACATTAAATGTGGTGTAAATAATAGGATTGACTGCGCTGTTGACATAACCAAGCCAAGTGAATGCACTGTACAAGATTGGTGGTATTATGCAGTTACAATGCATATTTAGGATGTGCGTAATGAAGAAAGGAAACCAACAAACAATGAAGACACCTGGGTAAAAGACAAAACAATAAGTTACATTTTTGAATATTGGTCATATAAATCATATATAATTGATATAAAAGTAAAAAAAAATATCCAAATTTAATTTTGAACTGCTTTGTATAAGACTTCACATTTGAAAGTTCAAAGGAAGATACTGTAGATAGGCTTTCCTAAGCTGATAACAGTGTACAGTGGAATACTATGAGGCCTTGCACCTTGGTAAACCTATATTGCACTGCAATAGGGCAGATATAATTGGGAGGAATGTGTCTAAAATCAAATTTAAATGGAAGTTTAATAATAAAGTTGTCCTGCATTAATGGGCTACATGGAATAGTAGACAGTATTTACCATGCATGCAAAAATAATAACTGCATATGCATCATTTGCTTTGAAGCATGGATTGTTCAGGTGTACAGTTTTTTTTTTCTTTTAGCTTTGCTCATACAATAGCTCAGCATCATGATGTCATATTAACCTTCCATATAACATATAAATCTTAATAAAATATGTCTTTTCTTATTAGATTAACTTTTATATTAAACTAGTTAAAAGCCCGTCAAAAGGAAGGCTTCTTAAATTCTCCACCCCACTCTTAGTCCCTATCTGCCCCTACCTCCAGTCTCTGTCTTCACAGATCCTTCTTTGACACAGATCAATGTACCTGCAAAAATTGCTTTTACTTCAGTAATTTGGTCCGTCGAGTGGCACCTAGTGGTCACTGGCGGTACTTCACCTCATAGAGAAGAAGAGAGAGAGAGAGGGGGGGTGGGGAGATTCTCTAAACTAAAAATGCGTTAAAAACCCCATTATCGGGTTTTTACCACATTTTGGGATGCTCTAAGCATCCTCCACCGGGTTACCGCGATGCCCCATAGAAGCATATGGGCTTTTAACATGACCCCCGCCGCCCGCACCAACCCCCGCTGCCCAACACCGACCCCCCCTCACCTGTGTCCGGGCAGCACAGAGTTGTGCTGCCCAGACCTGTGACCTACTCCCTGCACTGTACATCCTCATCCGAGTGCAGGGAAGAGGAGGAGAACCAGCCCCCCCTGCAGCAGCAGCATCCAGGCCGGGTAAGAGAGGGAGGGGGAGCCGCCGGGACCCTCCGCTCATCGCCGGGTCAACGCAAAACACAGCTCTTAACGCAAGAGCTGTCTTTTCTCATAATTATTGCATATGTTAGGTCATATGTGACAATTATGTTTGTGGTAGCCGGCGATGGGAGGCAGTACGGGGGCGCGGATGTTAGAGCATCCCCCCCAGAGAGAGAGAGAGAGATAGAGAGAGGATTGTGGCATTGCATCTATTGTCTGAGTCGTTTCTTGAAGTTCCGAGTGCCGCCGCCACAACCCACTACATAACGATGCTGTAAGTTTACAGTGTGCACCTCGAAAGGCACTGAGCAAGTCACCCTTCACCTGGAGTGCCTGGGCCACGCTACCTATATATAAATATAATCAGGACAGACTATTACTGTACTTGAAAAGTGCATGCACTGAAGAAAAGGCTTTGGGTCTTGAAACATAGTCAAAATGACTATATTTTGAACATGTCTTTGTTGTAAATACTAAAATTACTTCCAAAAGACCAGAGAGTGACGCTTTTCCTTTTGGGGTCATTGGTTTCTGAAAGACATTGCTGCTATTACCATAGCTGAGGGTGCCCCAGCATTTTTCAACATTGTGATTAACAATCATTCTCGATTTTATTTATATATGTGTGTGTGTGTGTGTATGTGTGTATATATATATATATATATATATATATATATATATAGTGGTAGAGATGTGACCCACTCGGGGTGAAGCATCACACGGCACTCCAAGGATTTTCAAGTGAATTCAAAATGGTATTTATTGCAATAAATACCATTTTGAATTCACTTGAAAATCCTTGGAGTGCCGTGTGATGCTTCACCCCGAGTGGGTCACATCTCTACCACTATCTACTGCCTACAAAGGCACCCAGGTTTTTGATTCCAGGACAGCGGAGTGCCGGGTCGACACCACTTTACTGTATTAAAGAGATCTTTTATTTGCAAAATATTTAATGACCATTTCAACTATATATGTACTGTATCTGCATATACTGCTGTGTATATATATATATATATATATATATATACACAGTATATGCAGATACAGTACATATATAGTTGAAATGGTCATTGAATATTTTGCAAATAAAAGATCTCTTTAATACAGTACTGTGAATAATCCCAAGCATGTGAGTCAGTCAACCAACCTATGGTCCTCATTAGTCTCACTTCATTAAGTTAGGAATATTTGGGCAGAGCTGGTTAAAAAAAAATCAATTAATATCTTCTTAAAGGCCATATCTGCAAAGACAACACATCATGTTTCTTTTTTGGTTCAATTCTCTCTCTCTCATATATATATATATATATATATATATATATATATATATATATATATATATATATATATATACAGTATCTATATATACAGTATCTATATCTATAAATCTATATCTATCTATATATGTATGTATGTATATATACAGATGCTGCCACTCTCTGTCTATCCTCCAGGGATGTGTGCGCATGAGCATCTCAAACGCTCGTGTGTCCATACCCGAGAATGGAACACGCAAGCATCTCCGACATGCCCGCGCCCCAATCTGGGGGATGGCGAGGGCTGGCGGGCGGCGATCAGAGCGATGAGAGTCTCCATCTGTATGTGTAAAGAATATTGACCCTTCCTGATGCGCTATATAAATAGCAGAACTTCTAATTTACCTCGCTGTTAGTAGAAGAAACAAAAGTAGATATGAATGTAAAAAATAGAAGTGCGCATGAAATTCACCATCAATCTGCAAGAGAGTTTAAAATATGACAAGAAAATCAATAGTTTGATTGGGATACAATTAATATATGGTAGTCTTCATTAATTTCACAGAAAATTTTCACAGGTAATTATACACAGTTCATAAATCATGTTTATAATGTACAGCATGTGGAAAAAAAAATACAGAAATCCTATGCATTTCATCCATTAGGCCTTCATCAGGGGTAATGTCAAAATATAGAAAGATAAATACAGTAGGGGTAAAAAGGGATCAATAATCCAACATCTACACAGCCTGGTCTGATGTTGGATGCACACAGTGGTTTTTTCTAGTGGATTGACCCTTTGTTTGAAGCCTTTGTTAATTTATTGCCTATTCTTTCCATGAAATTAGTGTGAAAATATTGTATACTGTTACAACATATTTCAGTGATCCTTTTAGCATCCCAAAAATCGATTATCTTATTTGGGCCCATTTATACCCTTATTTATCTTTCAATATGGAAATATCACACAGTCAGTTTTGAGTATATTTTGCTGTAATTCGACATTACCCCTGATTAAGTATTAACGAGCAAAACGCATAGGGTTTTGGTGTTTCTTTTACACATTATAAACATGAAGAATTACCTGTGAAAAATGTCTGTGAAATTGGTGAAGAAGACCATATTTTATTGTATCCCAATAAAACTATTGTTTTTATTGTCAGATTTTGAACAGTCTTGTAGATTGATGGTGAATTTTATGCACACCTCTATTTTTTGCACATAGATAGATAGATAGATAGATAGATAGATAGATAGATAGACAGACAGACAGACAGACAGACAGACAGACAGATAGATAGATAGATAGATAGATAGATAGATAGATAGAAAATTACCCAGCATTTTGGTCTCATTCCAATACTTTGTGGTATATTGTACTTACCAAGAACAATGGCTAACATTTGTGTAGCTTTCTTCTCCTTTTGTTGTGAAATCTTGCGTTTACTCAAAGTTTTAAGCGAGGTCTGTATTTTCCCATTGGGCATTGGCTGATTTTCAAATGTTTTTAGTGGCTTTTCACTGTCATTTGGCAGCCCATTCTTTTCAGCCTTGCAGGGAGTGTCCGCTGGAGAAGGGACAGAAGTATTGTTGAACTGATTTGATGTGGCTGGCACAGCCAGTTGCTGGTGGTTTGGGGAGGCTGATTTGTGTTTGGTCTTTTCTGGGGGTGATGTACTTGACACCATCTCCATCTCCATTTCTTCTTGGTGGTTCCCAGCCTCCTGCACAAGAATCAAAAATATAAAAAGCAAAAAAAGTAAATTCACAAACAAATACTGTACACACTGCTTGTCCTAGGATTGTGTGTTATATTAATAAGGGTCTCACTTGGGGAAGGAGAAAATGTATCAAACCTTGGAGAGAAGAAAAGTACAAGCCAATCAGGTTTCAAACATAAGCTGTAACATAACAGTTAGATGTTGTTTGGCAGATACAGTATCTATCTCCACTTTATTAGTCTCCAAAGATTAGTCAATCTCCTTCTGTTTAAAAAGTGACAGTTTAGAGCTGATTTGTTTATACTTTATATTTTTTTCCACTGTATTCATGTACAGTATTTCCACTCTTGGGTGTGTTATATAAGGAACTTTATTCTTTTATTTTTTGTTTCTACTTAAAGAAGATTTTTTTTACATGAATTTTGGACTATTGGTTTATTTGGATGATTATAATCTCCAAGTAATGATAGAAAAAGCAATGTGCCTGGAAGATCACTTTGTTCACTACGTGCACTGTGGAAGGTTAAGACAAAACTGACCTATATGCGATAAAACATCATTAGATAAGTGGAAGCTACACTGCCAAGGGCGCTTTTTGACTAGGAAGAGAAGGGGCGGGAAAATTGTGAGAGCTGTGCCTATTAGATCAGTTGCATCTGACCGAAGGTTAAAAAGGAGACTCACTTTGGTAACAACTTTTGTTGACTAATTTGTCATCCTATGCACCATATAATATAGTGAAGATGTATTTTACACACACATGTTTTTTTATGGGCTGTATGATATAATATAATGAAGTACAAATTCTTATATAGTTGCTAGATTCAATGAATACTCAAAAACCAAAACAATTTAATATAGCTCCGGTGTGGAGACAGCTCATATGAAGATCTACTGTTAGAGAGCCAAACAAGAACAGAAGGATCTCTGTGGATCCCTCTTCACAACCAAGGCCTCCCTCACATAGAATTTGTGGATGACAGATATGCAAAAGGTTTAATGGACTAATTCCACGTTAACTGTTTAAGCATTGAGGCCAGTAATTAAGCTTTACAAAAGTAGATACTTTTACTGTTTAGATAGGAAAAGAAAATCCAAAGTAGGACAAAACTGTTCAAATAAAATTAAACTAATTACATCAATGATCGCAATACAGCAAAACAGATTTAAGAACATCAAACTATTTTTAATGTTATCAAACATTGAACCATTGCCAATGATTTGAGCATCTCTATGAACCATCCCAAGCAATACACCTTGTAAATTCTTAGTTTACAGCAGTGGTTCCTAATCTTTTTAAAATCATGACTCCTTAGAGTATCAGACATTTATTTTTTCTTGTGGCATCCCTAGGCCAAACATTTCCTATTGAGTTTTTCTATGTCATCCTTAGGGTCAGCTATGTGGTGAAGGACAGGATTTTCTTCCAATTGTGCACATGCTTTATGATTGGCAGTCAATAGCACTGCTTTTGCCTGTAACATTGACCATACTGTAAATAAGTGGAATTGTTTATGGACCGCCAACCTAAGGCACCCCTGAAAGTGTCCTGAGGCACCCCAGGGTGCATAGGCACACGGGGACTTATTCTAGTTCACTCTTTCTGACAAAATCCTTCTTAGATGGACAAAACCAAAAACACTGCAGGGGGGCAGATGTAAAATGTGCAGAGACAATTTAGGTATAAGTAAAAGGTAATTTATTTACTAAGATACAATAATATACAAAAAAAAATAATTATATATATATAAAAACAATTATATAAAAAAACAATTTGACAGATGGGATGGGGAATGCAAGGGAATAATCACAAATTAATAAAATTCAATCTAGCATACAAGAAAATTATTATCAGGATAGTAAGATTGCCAGATAATTTACAGTACTTAGCTCTCTAAAAACGTTTTTTAGTCCTTTCCCAAGTGGGAAAATATGGGAACAGGATATCAGTCCAGCAGCTCAATGGCATAGAGGACTATTAATATCCCGGACCTTTTGGGGACTAATCACGTGCTCCCGCCGATCCTGGGGTTGGCCACTATATCCAGATTAGGGAGGGGGTGATGCGGTCCCCACATACTAAAGAAACCAGCACTGGGCTCTTGGGATGTCCTGGTTCCAAAAATAAAGGGGAAAAAGACTGGGGGTTCCCATATTTTGGAACCAGCTCTGGGTTCCAACAGCCAGTGGTGTCATGCTACAGCCAGGGGACACTTTTTACGCCAGGTTGCCCAGAAGAAACATGAACCCTCTTTCTAGTCAAGATGTGGTAACTGGGGCAGTGTGCCCCCCCCTAATAAAGGGGTCCCCCAGGCTTAACCCTTCCAGGGCTAAATCCTGGGCTGTCTCTGGCATCACTAGGCTGATAATTTTGTTATAAAAATAGAATAAACAGGCGTCCCCCGGGACTTAGAGAACCACTGCATAACCAATGTTACAATAATTACACACATACACCCAGAACAGTAGAGCTTTATTATATAAATGCAAACATTCACAGATGCTTACCTTGCCAGGCTCCCTCGCAGGTCTGTCCTTTTCTCCAGTAGGAACAAGGTGGTTAAAAAAAAGCTAAACCCAAACTGGAGAGCTGACTATTAACAGACACCTCTCATCCTGCTAGTCAATGAATCAGTGACATTAGTCACTGGGTATCCCCTCAACCAAGCAGGCCTTGGTTCTTACTGTTCCGGCTAGACCAGGAGTGGCCAAACTGGTCCTTGAGATCTACCAATGCTTCACATTTTCCAAATTGCCTAGCTGGTGCACAGCTATAGTCATTACTAACTGTCACATATTCAAATATGCTGCATTCATTCCTACTATAGATCAACATGAACCATTGGTAGATCTTTGGGACAGGTTTGGCCATCCCTGAGCTAGACAATAAGGCTCCAAACTGATCATTCACACACATACACATACACATACACACACACACACACGCACACACACACACACACACACACTAGTTAAAATAGAAGATTGCAGCTAATAAAAACATTACACTGATATGAATCTAAAAATCAAGATGGGCACTAACAGGTAGATAACACTGCATAAATAAATGTGCCTAACAATTCTAGGCTGAAGGTGGCATGTATAAAAAAAAAATGTGCAAAGTAGTAGAAATTTGCTCCTGAAACAAACCATAAAGCCATAGAAGGGTTGCAAATACATACTTTTTGGGGGGATGGAAAATGGTGGCAGCTTTTACTCAGCAGAATTGTTTTTACACTGAAATTTAGGGCACATTCCTTCCTATCTATAAATCTCTACTCTAGGGGTTCTCAAACTTTTTTGAATTATGGTGACAGTATCAGAATATTATTCACTGCAGCCCTAGATCAAAAGTTTCTTATTGAGAATTTTTTTAAAAATTTAAATTGATTTTTTTTTTAACAATTAATGTTTATATGTAATTATTAGGGTTGCTTTATGGGGTGAGGGGCAGGATTTACCTCAGTTTGTCCAAATATTCTAAAATTGGAACCCACCAGCACTGGTTTTGTCTATCACAGTGACCATAAATAATTTGAATTGGTTCTGAGCCACCAATCCAAAGCACCCCTGCAAGAGTCATGAGGCACCCCTTTCTTAGAACCACTGCCCTACACATTTTATATCTACCAAACCTGGAGGTCATTTTACCATTTATGAATAAGTTTAATGGAATAGATTTTTTTGTTCTATAAAGTTTTATGGTCCAAACTCCTATGGTTGTAAATAATATGTGAGCTGTTACACACATAGGAGGTTATTCTAATCTATTCACACCCCCCCCCCATATGTTTGCATGGGGGAGCAATGTTTGATGCAGACACCTGGTGCAAGCGGGAACGGCGAACTGCCTGTTCGTCGTCATGTTTGCACATTACAGTGCGGTTGGAAGACACCTATGAGAAGGCGCTCATGGGAACACCCAGCGTTTCATGGGCGTTCCCATGAAAATGCTGGGCATTTCTATGGTAATTTGGCAATGACGTGGGTGCGAGGTCAGCGGATGTCAGATGCCCACCCGCTTCCCGCACAGGGCGCCCGCAGTCCTAGAGGTGTCTTAGGTCTACAAGCACTGTAGAACTCATTTGATGGTCATTGCTCATCGAGTGATTTCCTCCCCACATGGTAAACATCCATTCGCAGGCATGTGGGGGAATTGGCTGCGCACGGGGGAACGGGGGGGGGGGGGGGAAGCATTTGGTGGACTCGCAAGGCTGCAAAGTCAACCAGAATAAGGTCCATAGTGTAAGGTTTGTATTAACTGTGGACAGTTGTCCTTATTGTACATTCCATGCATAAGGTTTGTAATATACTTGTTAAAATTATAGTAGTACTGATTAAATCTCCAAATCTTTTCCCAGAGGCAGAATTTTTCACTGCTGATTTAAAATATGTTTAACCTATTAAGAAATAAAATAAAATAATAGAGAATATGATATGAAGCAGTCTCCCTAAGGAAAGTACATCAAATATACTATTCCAAGGACGATGAATTAAATTCCAATATTCACAGTTGAAATGAATGACACTTGGTCAAGCATCATTATGTTCTAAGGTGAATATAAATAAATGGAAAATGGGTAGCAAATTCTACTGTTTGGATAAATTGTGTGTTATAAATAGAAAGTGAAACATGTTTTGCAGACTATAAATTATACAGTGCATGAACATCAAAACTCTATACAATCTGACTATAATTGATGTACAGTATGTCTCAAAACTGACAAAACCACTGCTTCATTGAGTCCATTCTTTCAACCTCAACACACCATCTTGTGAAACTTAATTAACACAGTCTATGTAGATTTTGGAATTATTAAAGGGAAATGTAATCATAATTGAATCTATAATGACAGCATTTATATTGTTATTTTGTTATTTTTAACATTTCGGCATCTGCTGAATGTTGCCATGTTCACAATGTCTACATACAGTATGAAATCTCTACTTATTATTATTATTATTATCCATAATTTAAATGGCACCACAAGGGTTCTCCAGTGCCTAATGATCATCTGTTTTAGACATATTAAATATAAGATAGCCCTGGGTCATCCAGGAAGAGATAACAGAGAGAAATTTGGAGTTATGAGTGAGGAGAGAGGGGGAGAGGGTAAGGAAGAGAAGTCTAAATATCATTAGCATAGAGATGATATTGGAGGTCGAAATAACTAATGAACAAACCTAAAGAGGGTGTATAGAGAAAGAAAAAGAGAGGTCCAAGTACAGAAACTTTGGCAACGCCTACTGTTTGTGAAATGGAGAGAGAGTAGTATCACAAGGGGAATAAGCAGAAGAGAGTGGTAAATTGTAGACCAATCAAATTAATTATTTGCTGTAAAAAGGGGTAGTCCATGGTGTCAAAACAGAGATCAAGTACAGTACAGAGATCAAGGAGTATATGGCCCTTTACATCAAGGAGAGGTTGGAAGCCAGAATACAATTGCTCAATCAAGCAGTGGGAGGAAATAATGTCAGTAAGGCATTTGTAGATACTACGTGCAAGGAGTTTGGAGGCAAAAAGGAGAGAGATGGATTGGTATCTTGAAAGTGTTAGGATGAAGCATAGTTCTTTTTAAGAATGGGGGAGACAAAGGAATGCATGAAAGCAAAAGGCACAGTGCGAGGGAGGGTATAAATAGGTGGGAAATATGGGAACAGGTAGAAGGAGAAAAGAATCAGAGGAGCCAGGAAGTTTGGATCAAATGGGTAGTTGGAAAGGGAGAGGTCTGATTGAGGACATTGATTTCAACTACACCTACATGGGAAAAACAAGTCAGAGTTGGTAAGATGGATTGTATGGGATGGTCAGGGTAAGAAGGGGGTGGGTTGCTAAGAGTCTGGAAAGATGTGGTGTCAAAGGCAGAGAGTAAGCATGGGAGTCAAAGTGAGGGTGATCAGAGGAGGGAGTTAAAAATGGCAAAGAGAAGCCATGGGTTTTAAGACTGGAAGGAGATGAGGTTCTTGGAATGACTGTTTACACAGGGAAACGCCAGGACTGTAGGATGAGAGCATACAGTACATCTAAAATGAAGGAAGTCTGCCTTTGATCATGATTTCCTCCTGTGTAACTTGGTGGTTCATGACGACATTTGCAGATATGGTGAATTTGGAATTTGGCTTGTTCAGGGCAGGAGAACGAGAGATTGAGAGAGAGAAGTGGGTGGATAGGGAAACTGCATCAATAGCTTCAATATGCTTAGTTGTGTACCCCTAGGAGGCATAGATGGAGAAGTAAAGAGAGATAAATTAAAATAGAGAAGCTGATAATCATAAAGAGGGAATAAGTTGGATGAGTAAAACATTTCACAAAGGTGAGTGAAGATCAGATCATGTGAGTTACAGTAATATGAATACAGGAGAAGTAATCAGCATGTAAATAGACATATAGCAGCTCTACACTTATCCAATCTTGTACAATAAATATTGAAAAAAGAGTTGGATAATGTTTATAGAGTGCTGGATGTTGGATTACTTATGAGGTCTTTTACTCATGATATTTTGTTTCCTTCTGATCCTCTTATCGTGGGATGATCATACACAGAAAGAGGAGAGAAAGGAATCAATTCCAGAAGGATTGTGGGGTCGATTCGGGTTCACTCATAGTGAACCGAATTCGGTTCCTGCCCCGATGGTCAGGGTTTGCGCATGCACATTTTTGTGCATGTGTAAACTCCTAACTGCGAGCGGCATCTGCGATTTACAATGTTGCCGGGTCATTCACAGAGGGGAGAAAGGGACGGGGATGGATAAAGTCCACTGGGCAGGCCTGGGAGCTGCATCGCATAAAGAAGAGAGCCACGAGTTGCTTCTTTATGTGGTTCAACTTGCATTAGTTTGACATGGTCATTTGGTCGAAACAAGCAAACTTCAAAAAAGGTTTTTCATACTTTACTATACAAGTGGGCATAGAGGGAGAATATAATAGTCGAGCATAGCAAGACAAAAGCATGGCAAGCGAAGCGAGCCATGCAAGATGTGAACATAGACACAAAAAGAACATGAAGAACTCATGTGGACCATTTTTATGACCACCTTTTCCATATTGATCTAATGATTGTGTCGAACTAATGACCATGTCGACCAAATGCATATCGACTAATTACATGTGTTGTCCTAGTGACTGTGGACCTACAGTGGTCAACATAATTACTGTCGACCCTATGACCCATACCCACTACCAGGGCCGGCAACAGAAATCTTGGGGCCCTGTACAATGATATTTCTGGGGCCCCCACCTAATCCCAAATCCACACAACCCTCTTCTGCATGAGTCTCATTTAACGTTTTGCTGCTCCAGATCCTGCTTTCAGGTGCGGACTTCTCTCGTTCTCAGTCCTGCTGGCCTGGCTCCTGGCTGCAGCTTCATGCTGGCTCCTGGCTGCTGCTGGCCTGTCACTTCACAAAAGAATGCCAAGCACTATGAGCAGGCAGGGCAGGTCATTCACAGAGTGCGGAACAGGCGACCCGCGCATGCGCAGTAAAAGTACAGGAGCCAGAGACCGAGGCCACGGCGGGTATGGCTGTGGGCCTGTGGCCACAGGCCTTGCGCACACACAGAGTAGATGGCTCTAAACACCGAGTAGCAGTACGCACACACAGTAGACTGCAGTGGCACACAGTGAGTCAGTCTGACTCACTGGTGCACAGTAGACGGCCGGGTCGCAAGGGTCACTGACAGGCCAACTGGTACAGGTGGTGGCCATGCTGGGGCATGGAAGCTCTGGGGCCCTTCAAATTGCAGGGGCCTGTCACTCTTGTCCCCTTTGACTCCCCCTGTCACCGGCCCTTCCTACTACGAACATGTAAAGAGTTTTATAGATACTGTATGTACATTTTTTAGTCTTTTCTGTACTATAGGCCCACTCTAAAGTTGCCCCTAAATGATTAGCGGGTACAATGCATTTGGGCGCTCACATCGCACAGCACATAAAGAATGTGCAGCCCGTTCTTTTTGTACTGTACTAGATTGCATTGTATCTAGTAGAAAAAGCACACTGCTGTAGCACATTGTATGCTTTTTATTTACTAGCTACAATGCAATCTAGTACAAAAAATATGGCATTCATCACTCCGTGTACGGGCACCTTTAGTGTATACCTTAGGCAGACAATCTTTTCCCCAAATCTTTTGCTTTACATTGTTATACTTGCATAACACAAAATAACCTTTTCATTCCTTTATTGGTTCTAACAACCAGTTGCATTACTTTTCAGTTACGATATAGTCATTGACACGTTGAAAAGACTTTATTCTCTACATAGTTCCGTGTTATAATCATACTCACCACTTTCTTTTTATTAGCTTGGAAATTCCCGTTGGATTTAACAAAGACAGCACACAGCTTCACATCTTCTGGATGAGTGCATTTGTCCTAAGAAACAAAACACAAGTGCTTGACGTGAAAGGAACAGTGTCTTGCTCCCTTGACAGCGTAGTTGTTTAAGAACTGTTTATCAGCGAAATTATTATTATTACTTCAAAGACAAAAGAATAAGGAGCTTATTGAGGAACGTATATTGCTGAACATAATTTTGTTGTGGGTGTACATTAAATATATATTAACACTAGTTTAACAATAGTAGTTCACTAATTGTGGCTTTGTATGTAAAGGCTGCACTGCTTAATCAGTTCCTGATTTTTCTGTTCTTTTAAGACATCTACCACTTAAACCCATCTTCTCCCACACTATCCCTGGCAAACCCACTAAGGCCTTTTGCAGTGACAATCAAAAAGTGCATGTACTGGGGCACATATTATGTCAAAAACTATAAGGGAAAATGTATTGCAAAGTTAAAATACCATACCTCCCAACATTGGTAGCAGTGGAGGATGGACATTTGTGCCCGACAAAGGCCAAAAATAAGGGGGGGTGGCCTTGTGGTTACGGTGGCTACAATCTTAGAGCCCACGCATGGGCATGCTCCCATTTTTCCTGCTATGGGGGTCATGGCCACGTCCCCAGCTCTTCTGTCTCTAGAAACAAACACTGTGCACATGCGCATAGCATCTTTTCCCAGCTGTTCAGCTAGGCAGAACAGCGGTTAGCAGGGGGGACTCCTAATTGCCCCCCTACCCCATGAGACACTTCCGACTACGGTCGAGATCCAAAAAAACTCGCACAGCTGGGAGGTATGCAATTGGGTGTGTTTGCCCAAAATATTTCCAGCACAGCAACTGTAGCATATGCTCCAGGTTTAGGCCAGGAGAAAACAGTAGCATATACAATTGGTTTACATCATGAGCAGCAATTGGGTAATGATCCAGATTGCCATGATACATTCACATTACAGGCTGCATACTGCGGCCCAGCCACTTGCAGAGTGGCTGGGGGAGCTGGTGGAGGTACTGCAGTTGGGAGCAATGCTTCCACATCCTATAATGTAGGGTGGTGGGTGTATGCAGAGGTACTGTAGTGGGGAGCTAGGCTCCCCTTGCCCAGAGCTGTGAATAGGAGAGCCAGCAGAGCGGTGAAGTTACATATGCACACACTACTGCTACCCATAGCTTTGAATAAAGAAGCTGGCAGCTACAGATGGCTGCTGGTAGGCCGTTTAACCAGTCCAATTTTTTTTTTTGCAATTTAAACAGTCTGGTTTAAATTAGTTGTCATTTTTTTAAAATGAGAAAATGGTCTACATTGAATGTTGAACGATGTTACTGTTCTTATTTTAAAGTGGTTCACCGTTGGATCTGCTACTAGCGCTAGGGCAGTTGAGCATGACTAGACGTTGGAGCTGAAAGGGTTAAGGCTAGGTTATGCTGCCTCCCGCAGGTCGCAGCTGCAATGTATAGGGACACATCCGTACTGTATAGCTTGAGAGTTTTTATAGTAAAAGTCAATATACACAATATTTACATTATATAATCCTGTCATGGAGTGGCCCATATATACAATAAATTAGTGTCTGGGTAGTGTTTTAATGAATGTATAAAATTAATTTATTGTACAAAATATAAACAAATACAACACAAGTACAAAGCAAAAAGTAATAATTTACTCTGTTTGAACTAATTACAAACATTCATTGTCTTCCCCTTTAAAAATAAACATTGGTCCAAAGTCAAATATCAGTTAAGCAATATAAATAGATGTGATTTCATATAGTAAGTTATACACCAGTGGGATGGATCTAGAAGCAATAAGCCAATCAGAAGTGCTAGCTACCATAATATGGGTGAAATTTAATAGGATGAGAGATTCAGAAAGTGAGTGATTTGGTAAGAAAGCTCCAGTTTTTTAAAGCGGCAATCATTTACACTGCAAAATCAAATTGGTGTAGCAGTGTAAATGATTGCCACTTAAAAAAAAAAAAAACCTGGAGCATTCTTACCAAATCTCTCACTTTCTTAATCTCTCATCCTATTAAATGTCCCCCTATATTTCAGTGCATATATAAGGGGTTTAGAATCTGCATGAAATACAGTATCCTCCTCTGTCTGTTTCCAGAAAAGAACACACTCTTACTGTACTTAGCATATGCTTGACTACCATTGTCCACCCACATTCCATCTCTTTAAGAAATGGATTCAAAGTGTACGATGCAACACAATGTTCCATGCAGCTGCCAATATACAATAAGCCTTTTTCTGTATTCCTATATGACACATCTTAAGCAAAAAAAAAAAAAAAAACCTCCATGTATCTATGACCACCATTCTCTGTTCATTTCAATCATTGAGCAGCAATGATTTGCTTTTTTATATTTCTTTTCCTATGTGTGCTAAAATATGTCATGACAAAAAGTGAAAGCAATTTTTGCATGGACACTGATTTGTTTCAAACATGCTGAATATGGAGAGAGGGCAATGTGAAGACAGAGATTTGAGGAAATAGCAGATAGGCTCTGGGGGGGTTGTGTTCTAAAAACTGTCACAGTTTAAAGTGAATGTAAAAACTGCCACAGCTCAAAGTGAACGTACGCTCTTTAAGGTAAATGAGCGTGTGATTGGAATTCCAAGACTGAATCATATGGGGCAAAACTAAATATTTGGATGTTTTCCAACAAGAGGTGCAGGTACTTTGATACAGGTCCACCAATTTATAAAAACTGAAGCATTGATCTGAAGTCTTGCAACAACTTTTGATTAGTCATAGATGTTCAGTGCTTGATTAACAGAGTGGCAGATGGAACTCAGGACTTTTATATAAATAAATCATCATCATGATAGTATAACGATGACCAGCCACCAGCTGACCACACATCGGCCATGGGGCTGGCAATGTGAAGTTATACACATAGCACTGGCCACTCCCACACAGCACTGGCCACAGCTTCTCCGCTTTTCACAATAAGCCCTAGAATATTTTCAACTGCAGGTCCATGTGGCCCTTAGTCCAGAACTGGATTTCTTAACCATGCTTTTTTCTGTATGCAACATATTCTGTAATTCCTCTTTCTACTTAGTTACAAATAATGAAGTATGGATTAATGTCTGTGTCCAATTTTTTGGGAGTCAGATGATACATCTAATGTAATATTAGTTTTGTTCTCTTTTTTTTTTTTTAAATTTGTTTATTTGCAATTTTTGACATATAAAAAATAAGGACAACAAAGTCCGTACATTTTATACACGACAATACAAACATACAACACATACACATTACTTATTTGACAAGAGTTTTTTTTCCTTAAGTGTTGGATTTCTGGGGCAAATAGACATCGGTGTGTATTACAACTCTTCTCTGGCTTTTTGCCAATCTCTCCACAGTTTAACCCTTTTGTTATTATATTTCTTCCCCAACGTTTCCATCTTATAGTTATATTCTATTTGGCTCACTACCTTCTGCAGTGTAGGGCTCTGCTCCTGTTTCCACAGTTGCGCAATTGATGCTCTCACTGCAGAAATTATTTGATTTAATAAGTACTTTTGTGTGTTATTTAGTTCCGTAGGAAGTATGTGCAAAAGGAACATTTGTGGCGACAATTGTACTGCTGAGCCGACACACTGCCGAATGAGGTTTCCTATCTCTACCCAGAGATCTGTCAGTCTATCACAGGACCAGAATATGTGTTTTATATCTCCTTTTTTTTTCACATCTCCAGCATCTATCTGGTTGTTCTGGGAAAAATCTATTGATTTTGACCGGGGTGTAATATGTCTGGTAGAATACCCTAAAAAAATTCTCTATCTGTGTTGTGGAGTTAGACATCTGGTTTACGGAAGTAAACAATTGTGCCCACTGTGTCTTATCCCAGGAAAAATTCAGCTCCCCTTCCCATTTCAGCTGCCATCTTGTTTTATTTTCTTCTCCCTCTCTCTCTTGTTGGAGTCTTTTATACCAGAAAGTTATTCCCCCTTTCTTTTTAACTCCATCTATTTGGCTTATCCAGTCTTTTGGGGGTGTTTTTAAATCTGTTATTTCAAACATGTTGGATTGGAGCCAGTGTCTAATCTGGAGATATTTAAAAAACTCAGAGTTAGGGAGACCATATTTTTTTTTTATCTGCTCAAAAGAGATTAATTGCTTATTTTCATATATATCATCTAGGGTTTTTATTGCCTGGTTTCCCCATCGCTCCAAGTCTAGGTTTGGGATTATTTTTGATAGGGCCTTCAAGGGGAGGCACGCTATCGGGGCACCTACTAGCTCACTCCTTCTCAGGAGATCCTGCCATTTTTGTAAGATCAGTTTGGTAGCTTCCGCTAAACCTTTACAGTTTTTACTTATTTTATGGGGGAGCCATATTAGATCTTTAGGGGTCAGTCCCAGTGTATTATTTAGTTCCGGGTTTACCCAGCCATTATTTTTCATGGGGCAGCTCCAGTTCTTAATTTGATCTAGTAACGCTGCAGATTGGTATAATTCCAAATTTGGAAGGGCCAGTCCCCCTCTCTCTTTAGGGAACATAAGGTATGTTTTGGCTATTTTTGGTCGTTTATTTCTCCATATATATTTATTGAACAAAGAGTTGAATCTCCGGATCCAGTACTTAGGTAACATTTTTGGGATGGCTCTAAAGAGGTACAAAATCTTTGGTAGAATAAACATCTTTAGAGTCACCACTCTACCTATTAAGGATGTCTCTATGTTCATCCATTTATTAATTTTTATATTTAGCTGGTGTAACAGAGGGGCATAGTTAAATTCTACTATGTCCCTTTGTTTGGCGGCCAATTGTATCCCTAGGTATTGTAGGGAATTTTTTTTCCAGTTAAATTTATAACGTTCTTTCAAATGCTTCTGTTCAATTGGATCTAGGTTCATTGGGAGAGCTTCGGTTTTATTCTCAGTTTTGTTCTCTTTTTTAAGATTTAGTAGTAGAATATAAATCATATTGCACATGTAAGCAGAGCAGTAAGGAGCCTGTGCGGGCCCATGTACTTTTCAGGGGGCGTGGCATAATTGGCAGGCATAACCATGCCCCCTTAGAACAAAAAAAAAAGGTACTTGTTTCCTATCTGGGCGCCCAGGTTTTCTACGTACGGCACCGTACTGAAATCGGATCGCATCGCATCGTACACATACACGATATTGAACGATGCGATGCGATGCGATGCGATCCGATTTCCCATAGGAAACAATGTTAAATGGCTCAATTTAGCCAAATTATCATAGGAACAATAGTAAATGGGCCAAAAACACCCCAGAACATTGAAATGTCCCCCCAAAAGTAGTTGACGCCACCCCGCCATCAACGTGAACCCGAAGCGTGGCGAGCGCAGCGAGCCCGCGAGGGGCGGCGGTACGCGTCCTCCGACCTTTTCATGCCCTACTATCCACTAGGGCGTGGAGTGAGAATAGAATAGTGTGGCGAGCGCAGCGAGCCACCGAGCCCGAAGCGTGGCGAGCGCAGCGAGCCCCGCGAGGGGACGCGGATACCTTCACAGTTATACGCGTCCCCTCGCGGGCTTCCCAGGTGTCCATGGCGACGCGGACACCTGGGAAGCCCGCAAAGGGACGCGTTTACCTGTGAAGGTATCCGCGTCCCCTCGCGGGGCTCGCTGCGCTCGCCACGCTTCGGGCTCGGTGGCTCGCTGCGCTCGCCACACTATTCTATTCTCACTCCACGCCCTAGTGGATAGTAGGGCATGAAAAGGTCGGAGGACGCGTACCGCCGCCCCTCGCGGGCTCGCTGCGCTCGCCACGCTTCGGGTTCACGTTGATGGCGGGGTGGCGTCAACTACTTTTGGGGGGACATTTCAATGTTCAGGGGTGTTTTTGGCCCATTTACTATTGTTCCTATGAGAATTTGGCTAAATTGAGCCATTTAACATTGTTTCCTATGGGAAATCGAATCGGATCGCATCGCATCGCATCGCATCGTTCAATATCGTGTATGTGTACGATGCGATGCGATCAGATTTCACTACGGAGAATAGCATGGTGCTCAATTAACTTAGTGGGCGCCCAGATAGGAAACAAGTACCAAAAAAAATAAAGAAAAGTACTTTAAGCACCTCCAGTCCCTGGCCACACTGCAGCCCAGCACACAGAAGCAGGTGCTGGGCTGAGAAGAGCTGCTCCAACTGTTGCTGCCCCAAAAAATGGGGTCCCTCTCTGGGCATCTCCATGAGACCTGGGCCTTAGTAATTAGTACCTGTTCCCCCCTTTCTCTGCCTGTAAGCCTTTCCTTCTGGATTGTGGTAACCGCATTTTTCCATATTTTAGAGTTTCCAATAGAAGACTGTACTAGAAAGAAGTACAAATTTTAAATCTTTAGTGGAAATACATTGATGAAAACTGGGATTATGATCAATCCTGATCACTATATGTGTAATATGGGACAGGTATATTTATTTTTTGTCATACTGTATGGTATCCATGTTAATGTAAATTCGTATAACAAATGTTTTACTAAATCTTCCACAGGTAAATGTGTGAGGTTAAAAAAATTTAAAAAGCTAATTTTCTTTCAATGACAAAAACATCATTCTTTATAACTTTTTTTTCTCTTACTCTTTAACACCAGAAATGTTCCTGTGCTTCAATCCCATAACTGAATAATATCTGGTTAATTATTGAATTAATTACAATAGATATTTTTCCAGTTTATCTACACAGAATGGACAGCTCATCCTGTCAATAAGCACTGGACTTTTAAAGGCCTTGATTCTATAATTTTACAATAACTAGCCTATTAAATCCCAGCCGAATTTCCTGGCCAGGTGAAAAATTGGCAATAATTTGCTGATCATTGCGCCCGTTTTCAGTCCATTTTTGTCGATGCAGGATGGGCAAACTGGGATGGGTCAAAAAGGATGTAAAATTGATCAAAAATGCCCACAAATTCACAAAAACCACATGAATTTGCAGCAATTTCCCAGATCCAGGTGAAAAATCAGCACTGGGACTGAATAGATTGTAAAAGGCAGGGCCCTCCTACCTTTGACTGTCTGTAAATACCCAGTTTGTTGTATCACTGTCTCCTTTTGTAAAGTGCAACAGAATATGCTGCACTATATAAGAAACTGTTAATAAATAAAATAAATAAATAGGTCGAATTCACCCAAAAAAATTGGATTGAGTACCCTCATAAGTCTTGCAATTTGATGAATCATGAAATAATTATAAGATTATATCATTATAATAGACAGATGTCCAATTAAATCATTTAGCTATGAATGTAGAGACAATTTTGCTCAAAAGAAGAAGAGTAATTATTTTCAGTAAATGTTGTTAAACTAAAGTAATAAGCTCAAAATTTCTGTACAGATACAAGACTGTAGATCTAACATCCCTAAAGAAGATTGAGTTTTGCTGATGAAACGCATTGGAAACCTACATCCTCCCCTGAATAAGTTGGGGCTTTAATGATGAAACGCTTTGGAAAAACATAGCTTCCAGTAAGGGAAATTAGCACCTTACCCATGAAACACATTGTACAGACATTGAAGCCATTGAAGAAGTCAAGATTTTTACCAAGGAAACACCTGAGTATTTTTATTAAGGGTAGATTTTCATCTCTTTTCTCTGAAAACCTACCTAAATTGATGTTGTGTTTCTGAGGCTAACACACACACACACACACACACACACACACACACACACACACACACACACACACACACACGTGCTGTAGTAACATTTAAAAATGACTATTCAAAAAACATATTTTAGTACATGACTTGATTTTTCATTGATCAGCCATGAAATAAATTTACAAGGTATGTTCATGTTCAGAATAGTCATGTTAGCAGATGAGCTAGGGAGCTAGGGACCAAGTACAGTGGGTTACTTAGCCCTTGGACTACCCCACATTCCACATCACATAGGAATTACATAGGAGTTCTGTGCTTTATTGACTTATAATAATGACTTATAATAACAGTATACAGCCTAGAACATGCTGACTTATGCCTACAACAAGACTTATTTCTCCATCAGTACTGTCCATCAGTCTGATTGTATTTTAGTTATTTTATTTTAATTCTTGTGAATTGCATATAATTCAGTTGAAGAGACAAATGGATGAAGGTGTTATGGTTCGAAGAATCTGAGCTATTTACAGATAAATCTGAGCTTTATCTGTATCAGTAAATAGACCTTTAAAATAGAATTGTTGCTATAGCCAGTGGGTCGTAAGACATTTAACTGTGGCAAAAAAATCTATTTTTTTTTTTAGACAATTGTCATGTAACGCCTTTTATCTACTTGCCTCTTCAATTAGTATAACTCTAGCTCTGGACAAATATGTATACTGTACAACACTATTTTGTACCATTGTTTATTAAATACTACTGCAGTCGCCACTATGTACTATACGTAGTTGGCGCTACAGGAAGCAGTTTTTGAGGTTGGCGCTACAGGTAGCAGTTTTTGAGGTTGACCCATTTGCCTATACCTATGAGCATACTTGAGTCAGTAAAAAATTACATAGGTCAGACTCACAGGGGTATATTTACTAAGGTGGGAGTTCTATTTCAAATGAGATGTTGCTATAGGCAACCAATTAAAATCTGCTTTATTTTGCACCTTATAAAAGTTAATAGTTACAAACTAATTGGTTTCCCATAGCCACATCCCATCTGAAATAGAAAATCTTCATAATTTTAGGTACTTGTGTATTATCACGGTGCCCAGTTTTGCTACGTACGGCACCGTAGGGAAATCGCATCGCATGGGCCATTTAAGTGTCATGCGATGCGATTTTTTACTGTGTAATTTATTCACTGCTCTCTCAGCCCCGGGGCATCGCATCACATGACCCGCAAAATCGCATGCCATTGCATGCGATTTTATAGGGTGTGCGATGCCATGACATTAGCTGTACCATAATATGATTGTATGACATACAATGATGTTTTAGACCCCCCCTCCCCACTATCAACGCCACCCCTAAGGGGGGTATTCAATCTTCGGGTCACGGTAGATTCAGCAGTACGAGAAGGGGGCGTGGCCGTGAGTTGCGGCCGGGAAGTGACGAGATGCAGCCGGCAGCTCATCACTTCCCGGCTGTTCTCGGCAGAACGAGCCCGACAGCTAGAGATGTCGGGATCGTTCTGCCAGGAAACCCTGTTCAATGCTGTCGGGGAAGACAGCATTGAATAGGGCCCGTCGAGCATCTCCCCCACGACGCAGCGGAAAGCGTCCTACGACCTTTTCATTCCCCCACTATCCACGTCGGCGTGGAGCTGATTATATATAGTGTGGCGAGTGCAGCGAGCCACCGAGCCTGAAGCGTGACAAATATGTGAGTATGTCATACAATAATTTTATGGTATAGGTCATGTCAAGGCATCGCACACCCTATAAAATCGCATGCGATTGCATGCCATTTTGCGGGAGGTGCAATGCCATGCGATGCAATCCCCTGGGGCTGAGAGAGCAGTGAGTAAATTACATAGGAAAATCGCATCGCATCGCACATCGCATGGCACTAAAATGGCCCATGCGATGCAATGCGATGCAATTTTCTTACGCAGAATAGCCCACAAAATTGCTTAGTGGGCGCCATGCTAATACACAAGTACCTAATTTTATCCCACAGAGTTAGATTACCAGTTCAGCTCAGACTTCTTAGGTTCTGTGAAGTATAGATCTATATACCTGTAGGCTTTAATTATAATTAACATTTCCCTTTACAATCAAACCTGCATGTCATACATTAGGATTTACAGGTAGATATGTGATGTTTGCAGTATTTCTATGACAACTTGAACTGGACCGGAATAATCATTTACCTTGTGGGCTTCCAAGCCTCGGCTGTTGCGTTTGGTGTTTACCCTCTTCCTCCGCTTACGCAGAACTATATAAATCTGGACATACACCAGGAGTGTGACAATAAAAGGGACATAGAAGGACACAACAGAGGAGTAGATCACAAATGCAGGGTTTTCAATGAGGCACTCATTGGAAGCTGGAAAAAAGGATCAGGACAGAATAATTCTATACATGTTTGTGATACAAGACTCAATAGGCAAATATACATTAAGTATTAAAGCTAGATAAAATATAAGACTATAAGAAGCTGCAGAACTACTCTGGTAGCAAAGCCTGTGTTTGGTATGGAGCCTGAAACTCTTCTCTAAAAACCCTGTTTAGCAGTGATGGGGCCGCTATTAATTTCTCACCATCTCCAGATTACTGAAGCTTGATAGAGATGGCCATCATTGCCATTGCCATCAATGGTTGCCATCGATGGCAATAGTGCCACTGGCCATCGATAGTGGCATACTATGCAATGGATGACTATCAATGATCATCCATTTTCTTTGACTTAATCCAAGGGCAACTCAAATCATGGGGGCAGGGCTTTACGGGGGTCAGAGCCGGAGCTATGCTCCATGTCCCAACCCCTTGGGGAAAAAAAATATTCGTTTATCCTTGACATTGGTGGAGGGAAACCATCCTACAAAACTGGCAAAACTATTCTACATAGACCAAAAACCATCAATGATTTCCAATCATCGATGGTCAATGGCCTTCCCTAGCTTGCCATGGAAATCTGGCAGTGTCAACTGATCAGCAACCATGGATAGGTGGAAGACAAATAAGGTGAGATATTGCAAGATATTTTTTTTCGAGGTGCACTCTTCAAATTATATCTACCAAATATCTCTGTAGTTCCCTAAAAATAATTGAGTATGTCTCCACACTAGTCCTCAAGAACCCTCAGAGCCGGCCCTAGCCTAAATGACACCCTAGGCAAGATTTTGGCTTGCGCCCCTTAGCACCGCCACTAGTTCTGCCTCTGACCCTGCTCCCCTTTCCCAGCACCATCAACCCTCATCATAGCAGTCATCATTTTGGTGCTCCTACCCGCAATATTTTAAATAGAAACAGTGCACACATTCTGTGCACAGCCCAAACAGGGGTGTGTTCTTGCTGGGAAGGGGAATGGACTCACTCACACACATAATATAGGCATGCTGCATATCATTTTAATCAGCAGAAGCTGCTGATGCCCCTAGGCATTCCAAATGCCCTAGGCAATTGCCTAGTTGGCCTATGCCTAAGGCCCGCCCTGAGAACCCTAACAGATCACATGTTACAGACTGCCTAGTAGAGACAAAAGTTACCAACTCTTACATTGTATAGATCCACAGGTGACCTGGAAAACAAACTATTTTCACTCCGAGGGACGAGTTTGAAAACATTGTGTCAGAATGCTTCTACAGGTGTGGATCATAAATAATTAGATTGACAGTCAATATGTATTGCTTAATAGGCAATAGGTTGACACATGAAAAAGGATGACAGGTTTTAGGATGACAATGATAAAAAGTTGACACAAGCAAAATGTCAACATGAAATTGGTCACCACAGGAAAAGGTAGACATGAGTTGTCACTTTATTGGTGTCTATCTATGTAGATATCTGCTCCCATGGACACCGTCTAAGGGCAGTATTCAATGAGAAAAATTTGCCATGTTTTATGGCGAGTTTGTGCTTTTCTTGCGTTGCACGGAGACTTTTGCTCTCAAAAAGCGAGCAACCCTATTCAATGTGCACTTCTCGCCGTCTTTCTGAGTGATTTTCGCCGTGTCTCTCCGTGTAGCAATTCTCCATCTTTTCATGGAGAAGTGGAATGTGAACTTTTTAAATAAAAGTTTTTTTGTTTTAATTTTGGTGTAAAAAAATCAGGAATTTTATTCTGTGAAAGGGCATGCTATTTTTATTCATGTGCTTATAGCACATGAATATATATTTTAATAAAAAAAAAAAATATATATATATATATGTATTTTTACACAGAGCAGCCAGCAGGGGGCCGGGAGCCGAGCCGCTCATTAGATATTCATATATTCACTGCACCCGATCATTACATATGCATGATCGGGAGCAGTGACTATACCCGGTCCCCTGCTGGCTCTGGGGGGGGGCAGCTTGTGCTGCCTGGGTCCCGGGGAGCCCTCCTCCCCTCCACAAAAGTTCTGGGGCAGGCAGGGAGATTTCAATCTCCCTGTCTACCACCGTCCCACGGCTCCCTGCCACGGACGCTCATCCGCTGCAGGGGTTAAGATTCGCAGCGAGGGGCAACTCGCCCCTCCAACATTAAATACAGGTAGAGCGAGTGGCAGCAAGCCCTCCGGAACACAGCGAGTGTGCAGCGAATCCTACACAGGATTCGCTGCACACGGCAATATTTTATATTGACTACTGCCCTAAGTCTGGGGTCAGGGAGCTTTTTTACCTTTTACCCCAAAATATATTTAGATAAGCCGACATTACCCCCTTGAATTAAAAGGAAGGAAATTAGATAATTGTAATACACACTGTGTACCCCAGAAATTGATGATATATCCTGCTAGTACAGTACAAGGCCTGGCAGCAATTGATGATGATGAAGATGATGATGATTACCATGTATGGCTGTGTGTGGTACAAACTTGTTACTACATGGTAATCATCATTATCATCAATGGCTGCCAGGCTGTGTGTGGTATAGCCATTGATAATGTGACGTCCAGGCAACTATTAGTGTCAGTATTACAAGATGATATAGTGACAGTCTGTACATTTTTTCCCCTAGACTAGAGATGAGTATACTTTGACAGGAGCCTATAACAAGGCAAAGAAACTTGGCGCGGCATCAACAGTACAGACTGTGCGCTGAGATGTCGCATCATCTAGTCAACTCTACTGAAGAAGCGGGCAGACTTGGAGGCGGGGCCTGGGCATCACGCAGCAAAGCATGTTATACAGATGGAGCGCCTCTCCACCAGCTCAGGGAATCTTCAAGATTTTGGCAGGCTCCGAAAGAACAGTCTCGTGCATGTGCGCCCCCTTCTGGCGGATGGCGCACAGCGGAGATTGGTGATAGTATTGCCAGGAACAGCTCTATTGAGAGCTGCTCCATCTGTACACAAGGGCCTAACACAGCACTGCATCAAAACCTTGTACACTACAATACCGTAACACACAGCCGGGCATGCATATATAATTTATATTTAGATTCTATATGCAATTAAATAAAATTCCTGAGCGTAATGGACAGTCACACTGCCGAGACACAGCCGGGCATGCATATAGATTTGTATGCATGCCCGGCTATGTTTCGGCAGCGTGACCATCCATTACCCCCAGGAATTTTATTTTTACCCCATTTGGGGTAATTTATCCCTGTTCTCTGACCACTGGTCTTAGGTTAGGATTGGTCATGGGATAAGGTTAGGCAATATGAGAAGCACAGCTTTTCCACAAATACAAATTGGATTTGGCATTAACAAATAACATAGATCTAGTTTCAAACACAAAAGTAATTGAACATCTAGGGAACAGTGACCACAATATGGTTTCACTGGAAATCAACTTCAGTAATTTACATCATAAAGGATTGGCAAAAATACTAAACTTCAGAAAAGCGAACTTCGAATTATTCACAGAAGCCCAAAAAATAATTGTGTGGGAAACGGTTTTTGAGGGGAAAAATGCTGAGGAAATGTGGGATACTCTATAAAATGTACTTGAATCATTTACTATTAAATACATTCCTAAAGTAAATAAGGGTAAATTGAATTTAACAAAGCCACCATGGTTGGACAAAAAAGTTAGGTCAGCAATCAACAATAAAACAAGAGCATTTAAATTCTATAGAAATAACTTAAATGAGGAGGCGTTCACCAATTACAAAGAATCAAACAGAATTTGCAAAGAGGCAATCAAAGTAGCTAAAAGGGATTATGAAGAGCGCATATCCACTGAAAGCAAAACTAACCCCAATAAGTTTTTCGAATACATAAATAGTAAACGTATAATTAAGGACAACATAGGCCCACTAACCGATATCACTGGAAAAAGTTTTACGGAGAATAAGGGAAAAGCAGAACTGTTAAATTAGTTATTCTCATCAATGTTTACTAAGGGAGAGCAGACTGTGGAACGCACACATACCACAAATGGGATGAACAAGCCGGACCTCAATATTAAATTCTCTAGCGAGGAAATAATATTGAGGCTCAGCAAAATCAAAACAAATAAATCACCTGGGCCAGATGGGATTCATCCTAGGGTACTAATGGAATTAAGGGAGGAATTATCTTTGCCTCTAAATTATATCTTTGATAATTCATTATCATCAGGAAAGACACCAAAAGACTGGAGAATAGCAGAGGTAGTGCCATTATTCAAAAAAGGAAAAAAGGAGGATCCCGCTGATTACAGACCTGTTCGTTTAACATCAATATTGGGTAAATTATTTGAAAGATTTTTAAGAGATGGTATCCAGGAATATTTAGACCTTCATAGTTTACTCAGTAATAACCAGCATGGGTTCGTGAATAATTGTTCATGCCAAACTAATCTACTTGGTTTCTATGAAGAGGTTAGCAAAAACCTTGATAATGGAAATGATGTAGATGTGATTTTCCTAGATTTTGCTAAAGCCTTCGACACCGTACCACACAAGAGGTTGATAAATAAAATGGAGGACCTGGGATTAGGGGCAAATATCTGTAGATGGGTAGGGAACTGGCTGTGTAATAGAGATCAAATAGTGGTAATGAACAATGCCGTTTCAAATATGATACCAGCACTAAGTGGAGTGCCACAGGGTTCGGTTCTAGGGCCCATTTTATTTAACATTTTTATTAACGATATTGGGATGGGGTTAATCAGCAATGTATCCATCTTTGCGGACAATACAAAACTGAGCAGAGTTATTAAATCATCAAAAGATGTCACCACGCTTCAAAATGATCTTGACAATCTAGATGAGTGGGCAAAAAAGTGGAAGATGAGGTTCAGTGTGGACAAATGCAAGGTCATGCACCTTGGGAGACATAACCAGTGTGCTAGTTATAACCTAAGCGGGGATGAATTGGGTAATTCTGTACTTGAAAAGGATCTAGGAGTCCAAATAGACAACAAACTAGGGTGTAGTGCTCAATGTAATATAGCAACAAAAAAGGACAACAAAACTCTAGCATGTATTAAAAAGGGGCATGGAAACTAGGGACTCAAAAGTAATTATGCCTCTGTATTAAATCATTGGTTTAACCGCACCTTGAATATGGAGTACAATTCTGGGCCCCACACTATAAAAAGGACATCATAGAATTATAAGAAATCCAAAGAAGAGCAACAAAGCTTATTAGGGGAATGGAGAATTTAAGCTACGAGGAAAGATTAAGCAATCTGGGACTATTTACACTAGATAAGAGATGTTTAAGGGGGGACATGCTCAATATGTATAAATACATTAGGGGCCAATATAAGGAACTGTCAAACACCCTTTTTTCTGCTAGACCGGAATCTAGGATGCAAGGGTACGAGTTTAGATTAGAAGAAAAAAGATTTTGTTCATCTAGAAGAAAACATTTCTATACAGTCAGAACAGTCAAACTTTGGAACTCTCTTCCTGAAGAAGTGGTGTTGGCAGACACTATAAATACGTTTAAAATAAGGTTGGATAAACATTTATTGGTTAAAAACATCCACGGGTACGAATAAGTTACATAATCTGTCTTTAAAATATCAGAACATACTATACAACAAGGGATAAACTATTATAAACATAGGTTGAACTATATGGACGCAAGTATTTATTCAGCCTCACCTAGTATGTAACTATGCAACTATGTAACCTTCAATAAACCACTCTACTGGTTAAGAATCTGGACTGTTTGTTGTCTCAGGACATTCACTGATATGTTCAATAAGTCTTCACTATCGTCATCCTGTATACACATATTTCCAACAGCTTATGGACCAAAGCATACAAGTTGCCAATACTGTAGGCCCAAAGCTACTATACTGCTACAGAACACAGAAAGCACAGATGGCCAAATGTAATAGCCTCCGAGTTCGACAGCCGTGCAGGATGCAGGCCGAACTCTGCAATCATTTGCAAGGCATGGTTTTGCCTTGGAAATGAGGCCGGCATCCCGCACGGTCACCGAATTTGATAGCATTACATTTGGCCAAGACTTTTTCCAGCACAGTCAGCAGAGACACCACTTACAGTCAGGGGCTGGCTGGCAACTTTTAGCCTAGGCGGCAAGTTCAGAGCACTGGCCCATAAGTAACAGCGCATCAGCGATTCCTGGATACCCAACCCCCGCCCCCGAAAAAATAAAATTATGCCGCAAATGGGTGGAGAATAATTCAGTAAGAGAGCGGAGCCGCGATTGCGACCCACATTCAGACGAATGTGGGGGGTATAAAGGCTGGGATAACCAGTACACCACAGGCTGCTCCCCCTGCATAACAACCAGGACACCACAGGATGCTCCCTCGCATAATAACCAGGACACCACAGGCTGCTCCCCCTGCATAACAACCAGGACACCACAGGCTGCTCCCTCGCATAATAACCAGGACACCACAGGCTGCTCCCCCTGCATACACAACCAGGACACCACAGGCTGCTCCCCCTGCATAATAACCAGGACACCACAGGCTGCTCCCCCTGCATAACAACCAGGACACCACAGGCTGCTCCCCCTGCATAATAACCAGGACACCACAGGCTGCTCCCCCTGCATAACAACCAGGACACCACAGGCTGCTCCCCCTGCATAACAACCAGGACACCACAGGCTGCTCCCCCTGCATAACAACCAGGACACCACAGGCTGCTCCCCCTGCATAATAACCAGGACACCACAGGCTGCTCCCCCTGCATAATAACCAGGACACCACAGGCTGCTCCCCCTGCATAATAACCAGGACACCACAGGCTGCTCCCACTGAATAACCAGGACAAACAGGCTGAAAACAGTGCTTAAAGTGCCCGCTGCATTTTATATATATATATATATATATATATATATATATATATATATATAATGAATAGGAGGCGGCAGCACTCAAATAAAGGCAATATACTGTACTGACATACAGTATAAATACGGTACATACCAGGTACCTGGGAGCCGGGCCTGGGACACTGCAGGGAGGAAGAGAGGCTACTGCTCACCGGATGGTGGGGGGTAGATAAAGAGCGCGGATTTCAACGGCCGCGACAGAGAGAGGGAGCCGCTCTGCAAGCTGCCGCCTGTGCTGTCATACAATATGACAAGCGCGGCAGCAGCAGTTTAAGGAGCATAGCAGGGAGAGCGTCCTGGCCTCCTGAGCGGGTAGCGCCAGAGGCCATGTTCCTGTAGCCGCGCAGCCATGTTTTGAAAGCCGGCTACAGGAACATGGCCGTCGGCGTGGAGGAGGAGGTAAAGCGGCCCATAACAGCAACTATAGAGCGGCCTGGGGGCCACATGGCACTCTGCCCCCCGGCCCAGCCCGCCCCTGCTTACAGTATTGAGGTTGCATAATTCTATCTGTAAGAAGCCTGCTTAAGGAGCAGGACAGGGTGTACCCAATTGGTCCTTTAACTCTCTAAACATTTGAAAAATGTTTAGACAGTTAACTGTTTATCTTATTTTTTTTAATAGAAATGAGGTTTGGTTTTACAAAAACTGAACAAAACCAAATTTAGTAGATCTAAGTTTTTTGCTAAGGTACAGATGGAGCCAGCCTAAACTTTCAGGCCTAAACTTTGCAGGGGCTGCCGATACTTTCGCCAGCCCCACCAGCCGCCGGCTCCCACCACGTGCACACGAGATGCTTGCTTGCCCAGTGGCAATGGAGCTTCCCCCGGGTCCCCGCCGCCTCCCCCAACGCCGGTCCCCCTCGCTGCCCCAACCCCCCCTAACCCCGCCCGTCTCCCTGAAGTGAAGATGGGCAGGATGCCACTGCTCCACCAAAGGAGGATTGGGGCACACATGCGCGTGAGACACACGCGCGTCCCATTCAGTTTAGCCCCTGTCCATCGGCGCTCACCAGAGGGGAGACTCTGGCGAGCCCTGGCCAAAGATGACAGGGGCTACATCTGTAGGTTCAATTTAATCTGTGTCGATATTTCCCTACAGGGAAAATATTGGTACTCACCTATTCAATGCTGCCTTTAACCAGAGCATTGAAGGGTGTCAGATCCAATTTTCTAAAAATTTGGATCTGTTTTGTCAGAAACATCCTCGGTTGGTGAATTCACGTCCTTTTTTCGACAATCTGCGGCCATTTTTGCAGATCCAGGGCATTTAAAAGTCCCTCCCTCATGATGAGGCACTGTTTGACACAGAACAGCAGGTGAACAGTGTGTGGGACTGGGCTGGGGCACTATTTAAAAAAACAAAAAACTTTAAAAATGCCATTAGTATGTACCAGGGCACCATTTCTGTACCATTAGGACTACATACCTTAGTTACTGGTATTGTTTTAGAGTGTAATTACAGTAGTACAGTATGTAGCTGGAGACAGAAGTAGATGCACTGAAAGGATGACTTTGCTAGTCAGTGTATAAGTGTTTGTCACACACACACACACACATTGCACACCTAGGGTGAAATGTAAAAGGGTGCAATTTTATGACACTTTCCGAAATCGCACCATATCGCGCATTTTAAAATTGCATTTTTTTACGTGAATTCGCATATGTAATAAGATGCAAATTTGCGGCAAAAAAGTGCGATAATGTGCAATTTTTAGTCATGAAAATGTGTGATTTTTACTCCTGAAAATGTGCGAATTTGAAGAAATGTGCGATTTTGTGTTAAAAAAAATAGGAAAATAAATGGCGTGATATCCCCCCTGGTGCATAACCAGCCTGGGATCATTGAGCCGGACCTGGTTCCAAAAATACAGGGGACAAACAATCTGGGGGTCCAGCACCAGGCTCCAACAGCCCGCGTTGTCATGCCACAGCTGGGGGACACTTTTTACATGTGGCTATCAGCCTTGGAAAGGGTACCTGGGGGAGTGGGGACCCCCCCAATAAAGGGATCCCCCCCAGGCTTCATCCATCCAGGGCTGAAGCCCGGGGCTGTCACCGGTGTCCGTGGGCTGTGGACACCGGCCTAATAGGGTTAAAACATCCATACCAAACATTGCTTTATACAGGTGAATTACAAGTGCCAGCAGGCCTCTACCGCATGCTGGGACTTGGTGAACCACAAGTCCCAGCATGTGGGGCATTAATGGGCCCTCTGGGACTTGTAGTCCACCTGTAAAAAGAATGTTAAAATAAAACAACCACACACACACACACACACAGAAAAGTACAACTATATTACACCCCCCCCCCCCCCTCAATTTTACACCAATATCCTTACAGAACAAGAGTCTAGCGCTGACCTCCTCCACTGCTGGCTAACCCCACTGGCAGCCTCCTCCGTTGCTGCTAACAGCTTCTATAGCGCTGTCACAGCGCTATAGAGGCTGCTAGTGTCGTTGGCTCTGGGCTGAGCTGTGCGTCTCTGTGGATCCAACGACATTCTGTCAAATTTGTCTGTTTTTTGGTGATTTTTGGTAACGTTTACCAAACATTGCACCCTATTACAACATTTACAAGTTGTATACTTTATAATGTGAAAAATATACTTTATAATGTGAAAAAATGATTTTGACGTTTGAAAACCACTGCCATAGTTGCTTAAAAAATTAGCAAACAAAAAAATCTATATCTGTAAGTACAGGGTGTTTCCACAACTGTTCAAGGTTGTGGAATGTCGGGCACTCGCCTCATAAAGAATCCAGTACAATATATGTAAAAGTCCGGTACTTATGTAGTAACTGGGCTGCCGATTTTTTGATTGTATGCCTTAAGTTAAGGCATACAATCAGATGCGATGCGATGCGATATCGCATCGCATCGCATCGCATCCGATATCGGATGCGATGACCCGATTTTTCCATAGGAATCAATGTTAAAATGATTCCTATGGAAAAATGGGTCCTTTTCATACCCCTACTATCCAAGTGGGTATGGAGTTGGATATAAACCTGTGGCGAGCGTAGCGAGCCACCGAGCATGAAGCGTGGCGAGCGAAGCGAGCCCCGCGAGGGGACGGTATTCGTCCCCTCGCGGGGCTCGCTTCGCTCGCCACGCTTCGGGCTCGGTGGCTCGCTACGCTCGCCACAGGTTTATATCCAACTCCATGCCCACTTGGATAGTAGGGGTATGAAAAGGACCCATTTTTCCCATTGAATTCCATGTTAAAATGGACTCAGTCCATTTTAACATTGATTCCTATGGAAAAATCGGGTCATCGCATCGCATCGCATCGCATCGAATCGCATGGTCGCATGCGATGCGATGCGATCTCCCGATCCGACCCGATTTAGAAATCGGCAGCCCAGTTACTACATAAGTACCAAAAGTCCAAAGTAACGGAATTTTATCTTCAATGACGTTTCGGTCCTATGCGGATCTTTTTCAAGGAGCTTTCTTAATGAAGTAAAATACAATCAACGTAGTAGGGAAGAAAAAACCCACTTCCCTACTACGTTGATTGTATTGAACTTCATTAAGAAAGCTCCTTGAAAAAGGTCCGCATAGGACCGAAACGTCATTGAAGATAAAATTCCGTTACTTTGGACTTTTACATATATTGTACTGGATTCTTTATGAGGCGAGTGCCCGACATTCCACAACCTTGAACAGTTGTGGAAACACCCTGGACTATAATTGGCTGCATGTTTATTATGTGCAACCTTTGTCTGGCACCCCGTGCTGTACCATATTCAGTGTGAGTGCGGTCTATACATAGACTATATCTGTAAGTACTATATTTTTCTAATACACCAAAATATTAAGTACAAATACTGGAGCAACAATGACATCTTGGGGACCCACAGATTATCTCTCCTCTGCATTCAGTGCAGGCTGGGAGTGGAAGAGAGTTCTGGGCAGCATCTTATCCAGAATATGAGCCCAGTGTGGCCCAAGCCAGAGGATCAGCTGGTGGCTGGGCTAGGGTGCAGGCCTGTGTTGGTGCCTTTAAAGCTTTGGTGCATTTGCTTTAAGCCGTCCCTCCATGAAATGGTGGTGCGGTGGCTACTGAGTACATTTCATTCATTATAGCCACCCACTGCAGACCACTTAATAGCAGGGGATGGCATGTGGCTTTGTCTCCTCCCACCACTGCTGAACCCACCTATGGTAGCATGTGTTGGAATGTGGTAACAATGTTGGACAGAGCAGTGAGGTTGGGTGATTTTGCATGTGTGAGAGCGATGCATCTAGATGTAATCCTGTTGTAAAAGGAGCAAGAATAGTTAATGGGAAAGAGGCAAAGGGGGCAGGAGCTGTGGAAAGTGAGTCAGGCAGCAGGTTTGAGGATAGGCTTATGAGGATACGAGAATTGAGCAAATTATGGTCATCAGCAATGGAAAATGATAAGACATGAATGGGGATTGTTCTGTATTAGCTTCTTTGTGAGGGAAGGCCTGACTCCAGAAACATTATGGAATGTAAATGGTGGGATTTAAAAAAAAAAAACACTGCATGTGTGACACCTAGACGTTGGACTTAAAGTATCAAGAATTGCAAAATGCTGTCAAAAGAGAGAAACATAGTTGTCACTAGGGCCAGTGACACCCAGTGCACTGACTGCTATTTTTCAGCAGGAACTCAGTTTTAAATATGACATCATATGGAACTGGGTTCCTGAACCCGTTCTAGGCCAACATTTACTTTCCATGGTACTTATGTAGTATCTGGGCTGCCGATTTTTTGATTGTATGCCTTAAGTTAAGGCATACAATCAGATGCGATGCGATGCGATATCGCATCGCATCGCATACGATGCGATGCGATGCGATGACCCGATTTTTCCATAGGATTCAATGTTAAAATGGACTGAGTCCATTTTAACATGGAATTCAATGGGAAAAAGGGGTCCTTTTCATACCCCTACTATCCAAGTGGGCATGGAGTTGCATATAAACCTGTGGCGAGCGTAGCGAGCCACCGAGCCCGAAGCGTGGCGAGCGAAGCGAGCCCCGCGAGGGGACGGTATTCTGTGTCTCCTCGCGGGGCTCGCTACGCTCGCCACGCTTCGGGCTCGGTGGCTCGCTACGCTCGCCACAGGTTTATATTCAACTCCATGCCCACTTGGATAGTAGGGGTATGAAAAGGACCCCTTTTTCCCATTGAATTCCATGTTAAAATGGACTCCATTTTAACATTGAATCCTATGGAAAAATCGGGTCCATCGCATCGCATCGCATCGCATGCCATTTGGTCGGGTGCGATGCGATGCGATGGACCCGATTTCAAAATCGGCAGCCCAGTTACTACATAAGTACTACATAAGTACCCTTTCCATAATATAAGTTTTACTTAGAAGTCCTTTGTGAGTGCCTTTGTTTCTAAATACAATATATATATCTCTCTCTCCCTCTCTCTCTCTCTCTATTTATATATATATATATTTATTTCATCGACCCACCCCCAGACCTGGAGTTCCTGGACCTGGATAGTCACGCCCATGGAAACGGACAGCGTTCCCATGGAAATAGCCCGGTGATGTGGGCGCCGGGGGGCGGACAGCTGACATCACCGGATGTCAGCTGCCCACCCACTTCCTGTCGAATGTCCAGGCAGATCTAAGGTTACCTCATAGTAACCTTAGATGTGCAAGGGCCTTCCACATCATTCGGTGACCATCAAATAATGTGGGTGTTCCCCGACAGCCTGCCAATGGGATCGGGATTGGCAGGATCCCGGGATTTGGCCCCTAAAATGCCAGGATTTCATTCCAGGGATTGGAGTTTCCAATCCCTTGATTTCGGGATTAGACTGCGCATGCGCAGTCTAATGCCGGGCAGCATCTGAGCGGGTGCTCATCAGCTGCCCGGCTTCTCCCGTCACGGGCAGCGTGGCTCTGCGCAGCGTGCCAACGTCAGAGGTCATGCTGTGCAGGCCACACAGGTTGCCTCCATGCTGTTCCCGATCCGAACACCCGCCCAGCAACAGACCAGACCGCCAGCGGCCACCTGCCCACCAGCGGACCAGACTGACCAGCAGACCAGCCCGCTCACCATCAACCCAGCTCGTCCTCACACCCTGGCTCCATCTCCCCGGCTCGCCCACCCACCCAACCGGGTCCCTGTAAGTAAATATGCGGGGCGGCCAAGGTGGGGTTTTTATATTAGGGAAGCCAATCCCGGAATCCCGGGATTGGGCATTTTTCAATCCCGAATTCCGGGATTGAAAAAATGCCCCGGGATTGGAATCCCTACATACGCTGCGTGCGAAGGGGGGGTGGGGGGGTGGCATGTGTATCGGCATTCACAGGGCTGACTCAGGAATCCGCATCAATGATCTGAATTTTTTTAAATAATCTTTTTTATTTTATTCAATTATAACATTTACCATATGCTAATCACAATTCTCTTATTCTTGTATATAAACTAAGCAGGCAGGTAGTGCAAACATTAGATCATTTATAATCATAATGGATAAGTGACAAAATAGTTTTTATATATGGAAATGTTGTTAAGGGCCCCCATTAACCTGTACTATATCTGACTTTACAGGATGTTTAAACACATGTAACGTAATAACTTTACATCTTTAGCTATAAGAGATAAGACACACTCAAATATAAAAACATACAGTATGTACAGTATAGTATTTTGGACCACTAACCATTTTCCAATCACTACATACAGGGCCAGATGCACTAAGCTTCAAAAGTGATAAAATGGAGAGTGATAAACAGCCAGCCAATCAGCTCCTACCTGCCATGACTGTGTTTGAAAAATGTCAGACAGGAGCTGATTGGTTGGTTGTTTATCACTCTCCATTGGATCACTTGTGCATCTGGCCCACAATCTGTACAGATAAAAAAATTTAAACAATTGTTAAAATGAGAACTTTTAAAACTGTACATTGGTTACGTACAGAGGAGCTGTGAGATTAGAGAAGATACCTACACCCTCATATCAGCTGTACCATTAAAGTCAGAGCTACAGTATACCACAGAACCATTCTTTTCTTATGAGCCTAATACTTATAGATCAAGATAGTAATATCCCAAAGCCATCTATTTTATCTTGAGACAAACTTTTTGGAATCACTGCACCCTGGAGTATCAGAATTTTTTTTCGTGGCACCCCTAGGCCAAAAGTTTCTTATTGAGTACTTCCTTAGGTCCAGTTATGTTGTGAGGGACAGTATTCACTTCAGTTTGTCCACATATTGTATTATGGAAGCCACATGCACTGATTTTCCCTATTACATTGACCATAAATTAAATTAATCGGTCCTGGACCACCATCTCAGGGCACCCCTGCAAGTGCTCTGAGGCACCCAGTTTGGGAACCACTGACTTAACCCATGGATTAATTCATTTATTATCTGTTGTTTTTTTTTTTATTGAAATGTTGGTAATGTTTGACAGTGGCTACATCTGTATATAGTAGTCTATGTACATTACTGTGGGAAAAACCAACGCTCACCTCATACGGGTTGGGATCGTTGGGTCTACCACAACTAGGTCGACATGCAGCAAGGTCAACATGGGTTAAGGTCGACATGGGTCAAGGTCGACATGGATCAATGTCGACATGGGTCTAGATCAACATGACATTAGGTCGACAAGCATTAGGTCGACATGGGCTAGGTCGACAGTCAATAGGTCGACATGGTGTTTTTCACTGTTTTTTGACCCAAAGGTTGACATGGACACAGTTTGAAGTACACCGCATCCCCTCGCATCGCTCGCTTCGCTCGCAATGCTTCGGGCACACTAATTTATTCTCCCATCACGCCCTAGTGGATGGTAAGGTATGAAATACCTCCTGTCGGCACATGTCGGCTCAAAAAACAGTGAAAAACCCCATGTCCACCTTTTGACCGCCAACCTAGCCCATGTGGACCTAATGCATGTGTCGACCTAATGTCATGTCGACCTAGACTCATGTGGACCTAGATCCATGTCGACCTTGACCCATGTCGACCTTGCTGCATGTCCACCTAGTGGTGTCGACCCAATGCTTGTGACCTAGTTGTTGTAGACCTTATGACCGTATCCCCCTCATGCATCTCATCTATCTATGTTATAACTTCAAATTCAAAGCTGTTATTCTGGTCAATGGTTACAGATGATGATGACCCTGTACAATGTCTCCAATCTGTGCAATCACTGGTCTGATTCTGAGTTAGATGGATGTCTCAGGTTTATGCATTGTTCTATACTTCAGCTTGGATAGGCTGTAAATGGGCTGAAATTGTGTATCAACTGGGTGGCAATACGCAACACTATGGTGTACAGTCAGACCATCAACAATCATAATGTACACAGCAGATCAATATTGATGATGTCAACTTGGTTAAAATATTAAAATCATTAATGTCCACAATTGCAAATGTTGACATTGATAGAATGCTGGCATGGAAAATTATGACTTGCTTAGGGTAAGTGTAAGAATTTTGGTTATTGTAATAGTTATGGATATGGAAAGTATAAGCCTAACAGCACATTGGCCCTCATTCAGTTTGGATTGTATATGCTAAGCTGGCCGCAAATGTTTAGTATATGCAATCTTTAGCAATGCAAATACAGGAGGATGTGCTTACCACCCCCTGACTGCATACCACACCCTGTCTGCATACCACTTCCTGCCTGCGTACTGCTCCCTGCCTGCGTACCGCTCCCTGCCTGCATACCACCCCCTGCCTGCTTACCACCCCCTGCCTGCTTACCACCCCCTGCCTGCTTACCACCCCCATGCCTGCAAACCCCTCCCTGCCTGCGTACCACTCCCTGCCTGCGTACCACTCACTGCCTGCATACCACCCCCTGACTGCATACCACCCCCTGCCTGCTTACCACCCCCTGCCTGCTTACCACTCCCTGCCTGCGTACCACTCACTGCCTGCATACCACCCCCTGCCTGCATACCACTCCCTGCCTGCATACCACTCCCTGCCTGCATACCACCCCCTGCCTGCTTACCACCCCCTGCCTGCATACCACCCCCTGCCTGCATACCACTCCCTGCCTGCATACCACCCCCTGCCTGCATACCACCCCCTACCTGCATTCCACTCCCTGCCTGCATACCACTCCCTGCCTGCTTACCACCCCCTGCCTGCTTACCACCCCCTGCCTGCATACCACTCCCTGCCTGCACACCACACCCTGCCTGCACACCACTCCCTGCCTGCTTACCACCCCCTGCCTGCATACCACTCCCTGCCTGCATACCACTCCCTGACTGCATACCAGCCCCTGCTTGCATTCCAGCCCCTGCCTGCTTACCACCCCGTGTCTGCATACCACACCCTGCGTGCATACCACCCCCTGCCTGCTTACCACCCCCTGCCTGCATACCACTCCCTGCCTGCTTACCACTCCCTGCCTGCTTAACACCCCCTGCCTGCATACCACACCCTGCCTGCATACCACTCCCTGCCTTCTTACCACCCCTGACTGCATACCAGCCCCTGCTTGCATTTCAGCCCCTGCCTGCTTACCACCCCCTGCCTGCTTACCACCCCCTGTCTGCATACCACACCCTGCCTGCTTACCAACCCCTGACTGCATAACAGCCCCTGCTTACATTCCAGCCCCTGCCTGCATTCCACACCCTGCCTGCATACCACCCCTTATCTTCATTGCTTAAAACTGCAAACATATTGTAGTTTTAGAGAAACGTTAGGGATGTGATTGCAGCATGAGTAAGTCTGACCTTGCTCAGGCTGCCTGTTGCAGAGCAACTTACAAGGAAACTATGCCTCACAGTGCAGACTGTGGCCGTGTCCCTCCCAGAAAATGAGGGCAATGCGCTCCCATTTCTGGCAATGCTAGCTGACCCTGCCCTTGTTCCTATCCCTCCCCCTGAACACCTCTGCCTGTTAATCTGGTAAGGCGTTCACAAAATTACAATGAAAGCGTAGGACCTGTCCAGCACATGCATAGAACAGGTCCTGCATGTGCACAGTTTACCAATCATTGGGAAACTGTAGGACGAATCGCACAATCGATCAATACTGGGATTGGGGTGATTACAAGGCGCTCCGAGAGGGCAACCCTTAGCTGCCTGTACTGGTGGGGGGCAGTCCTATTACCCCCTGGATAAGTAGTATCAGAAAGAGGGTAGTACTGGCACTCAGGGGTTGGGGTAGTCAATGGTGAATGTCTAAAGGTTCCAACTGGAACTTGGTTTAATGTTATTGGTATCTGGAACAATAACTGTGGGCTGGGTGTTGTGGTTAAATGTCCATTGCAGTACTGTAATTGATGCAATGGACATTTAACCACAACACCCAGCTCACAGTTATTGTTCCAGATACCAATAACATTAAACCAAGTTCCAGTTGGAACCTTTAGACATTCACCCATTGACTACCCCAACACGTGAGCGCCAGTACTACCCTCTTTCTGATAGCACAATCGATCAAACCTGAGTGAGGGCCATTGTCAACATTTAAACAAAGTCAACATACCATCAGTGTCGACATGATGAATTTTGACATGATAATGTTAATATTACAACCATGTCAACAAGCTCATGTGATGCAGTCAATACTGTAAATACCAAAGCCCTCAAAGCCTTATCCCCAGCCTGGGTAAGTAAACCATTTCCCTCTCTGAAGAAATAAAACATCTATTAGGTACTTGCCAATTAAATTACTTTCTAAATATATATCTGTCTTGTCCACTAGGAAATACTTTTATTGATATGTTCTTTCTATCACCCTTTAACTGTTTTTTTGTTTTTGTTTTATTTGCCTGTTTTAAACCATTTTCCAGGTTAAAATGATAAAAAATAAATACTTAAATGATGAAACTTACCAGTATTGTTGAGTCCAAACAGTAAGGGACAAGAGATTGCAAAGGACAGGAACCAGACTACAGAAATCATGACAGTCACTCTGCGCTTGGAACTGTAGCGTGTGTTGTATAGCATCGGCATTGCTACTGCTGTGTACCTGAAACAATGAGACATTATAGATGTGCATATCATACACAGGTAATGATTTCTAGCATGACAGTCAATATCAGATAATATATATATAATAATTATTCACTGTTACCATTATACAGAAGCACACATCATATGAATTAATTCTGGGGTTTTCTTTTGACCCACTGAAAAGTTTATTTTAAATCATTGTAATAGAATTGTAACCAACTGTTCCTCTGTTAACTGCTTTTCCATGTAACCTTCATAACTGCTACTATCATTTGTATAATTTGGGAGTCTGTGTTTACAGTACTTGCATAAGTAAGAATCAGTCAAGATCACTTTGTAAAGGTATAAAACACACAATTCAAATTCATAACGCTAAAACTTGATGCCCCATGTGTAATCCAATATAATAATTACACTCACTGCAATGTGAATACAGTATTTAGCTTTCTATCTTTTAAATTAAATATAACTATAATCAGTACCCCCTTTTATCTCCAATGCCCTCATTTCACAGCTTACAGTAACTCTCCAGGAATGTATAGAATGACAATTTTACACAACTGGCATCGTAGCCTTCCTGTGACCTGATTACAATAAATGTTGAGGTAATAATATTCCAGTAACATAATAACATACTTGCCTATTTTTGAAAACTAGTTTCAGGGAGAATGTAGTTGGAAATCGAATTTTGCACAGTGCCCCATTGCGGGGGCGTGTCATGCTCCACTTAAAGGGCGTGTCTAGTTCCATATATGGAGAGATTGTGAAAAGAGATTGTGAACGTGGCACCTAGAAGCGTGGGTGTGTACTGCTACATCTGAGAGGAATCTTTTAAAATGACTTATATCCAAATGTAGATGAGCCCCAAAGCAGTTAGTAAGAGATACTATACTTGGTAAAGTGCTGGAAAATTGTGCTGATGATTCAATGTAAATGCATCTGTCTCTCATTCCCAGTGGCGGCTCGTACCTTATTGTGGGAGGGGGGCTGCCTCTGGCTGCAGTGGGGGTACCACGATTCAGGCACCCCCCTCCCCCTGTTGCCGGCGCTGCCTCTTCTACTCCCATCCCTGGCACCTGTGCTGTGATGACAGGCGCCGGGACTGGCACATGCACGGTACTAACATGTGTACTGCGCATGTGGCCAGCTTCTATGGGCTGCTTGGGCAACAGTCCATAGAAGCAATCTTGGTCCTGGCGCCTGTTCAATACAAATTACAGGCACCGGGTCCAGCGGGTGCGCAGTACCGATATAGGTACTACACATGCTCAATCTCCGTTTTTGCACGGCAGCCCGCACAAAGGAGCCCCGGAGGGAGGGAACACCTCCCAATGGGACTGCCTTTGTGACTGGCAGGTAGGACTTCCAATTGGAAGTCACTGCCAGTCACAGTGAAGCCAGTGCAGTCCCACATACTGCATCTGGCTTCATTACAGTGGCAGGTTTTAACTGGGGGGCTGCAGCACTGTAGCCCATAGGTAAAAACCGCCACTGCTCATTCCTTTTTTACCCAAAAATGTAACAGTGTAATGTGGGCTAGGTGAAATGAGGGAGATTGCTAGACTAATGAGGGAGAGAGGGAGACTACTGCTCTTTCAGGGAGTCTCCTGCAGAATGCAGGATGGTAGGCAACTATGCATATTAACACGTTCAAATAATTTTACTAATAGATATCAGATAGGAATCAAGTTACTAATAGATAAAGAAATAAATAAATAACAGAAAATATGGCACACAAGAAACATCTACTAAATAAAAAGGCAGCCTTACACATGCATTTAATTTCAGATTTCAACAGTCACAAATGTCACAGTCAACAAACCCCGTCCCAAGCAAGGTGTTACAAAGATAGAATGAAAGCAAAACTTTTTTTAGTGACTAAACATGCAGCAGTGTTTTTTCTTTTACATACGCAGATGTGTCCTTACACAGCATTACTGAAAATATAGTCCCATTAATGTGTCACGGACTTTGGGGGTTATTCTTATTGATTCGGTCCCCTTTTAGTTTTAAGAAACATCTGTTCTTTTTTTTAAGTAGACATTATTTAAGAGGGATCTCTTACAACTTGTTTGATTAACACCAACAAAGCTTAATGGTGCAGTGCACATGGTTTTGTCTGTTTGAGAAGGAATTTGCCTTTGTGAGTGAACCAGAGGCATCAACTAAATATTTAATATATCATTTCAATATTGTGATACAGTATATTTGATTACGAGTACTGCATTGTGTTTTATGTCTGTATGTCTGTAATAAGACTTTTTTTATTGTTAATGGGTTTAAAGTTTACCTTTAGTGCCCCACGCTCCCCACTGTATCTAGAAATATTACATTATTGCAGTAGTGCCGAGGTCAAATTAAATGAATAGCCACTAGTGCTAGTTTGCCCCGTTCAGATATAAACAAACTGTACCTCTATGCTCCCCGCAATGGGTAGCCAGCAATACACAGGTCACAGATACCGTGACATGCAAATTCCTGTCCGGGAGAATATTTTCACCATAATCATACCGACAGTCAGGTGTTAGACAGTGCTACGCCAGGATCCAGGTGTATGCAGCAGAAGAGGCTTTGGCAGTGAAGTCACATACGCAGAGAGGATGATCAGTGGGACAAGGAATACAAGTCCGGCATAAGTGCTCACAATGTAGGATCAAAGGAAGGTAACTTCAATTGGAACTTCCTTAACGCGTTTCTCCGCTACTTAATGTTGGCCGTTTCATCAGATCTCTTCCCGACCCCAATGTTTGTCTCACCTCTCTCTCTCTCTCTCTCTCTCTCTCTCTCTCTCTCCCTCCCCCTCCCTATGACTGTATCCCTCTCACTGTCTCCTCTCTCTCTCTCAATGCCTCTCCCTCTCTCATCTCTTTCTCCCGATGCCCCTCTCACTCCCCTCCATCTCCCTTAACTCTCTCTCCCTCCCCCTCCCTATGACTGTATCCCTCTCCCTGTCTCCTCTCTCTCTCTCCCTCAATTCCTCTCCCTCTCTCATCTCTTTCTTCCGATGCCCCTCTCACTCCCCTCCATCTCCCTTAACTCTCTCTCCCTCCCCCTCCCTCTCCTTATCTCATTTCTCTCTCCCGATGCCTCTCTCACTCACTCTCCCCATCTTCTCATATCTCTTCTCTATCTTTATGACTCCCGCACTCTCCCTCACCCTCCCTGGACCCCCACGAGAGAGAATGGGGCAGATGTATTAAGCCTTAACAAGAGATAAATGCAAGGGTGATAAGGAGAGATAAACGTCCAGCCAATCAGCTCCTTACTGACTTTTTTCAAACACAGCCTGTAACATGGCAGTTAGCAGCTGATTGGCTGGGCGTTTATCTCTCCTTATCACCCTTGGATTTATCTCTTGTTAAAGCTTAATACATCTGCCCCAATATTCCTGTCAGTTGGGATCCCGACTGTTGGGCATCGACACAGTTGGGATACCGATGTATAAGTATCACTGTATAAGTGATAATTGGCTTTCACTTATAAAACCCACTGTATTGTCTAAGCCTTGATTATGATTTCATAGGCATATACTTCACACTGTGCATGCACCTGTCTAATAGCAATGTTGCATTCAGCCCTTACTTCCACACACAATGAGTGATACGCACTGTTTGTCGGTGTTGAACAGGGGGGAGGGGAGTGGTGGCAACAGTTGAAACATGTCATGGTTGTTTTTGTGGCATGTTGCAGGCTGTGCTTGTGAATGTGTGCTTAAGTTGGCAATTATTGAATGACATGCATGTGCGCAGTGAATGTGTATGCAGTCACTGTGCCTTAGCAATGGCTCCGGTGGACATCTCTGCGCTTGAGGTGGACGGCTGACCTCACATGACATCAGAGCTCGCCCCCTTTTCGGGCCATCTCCAGATGAAATAAATGTCAGTTTTCACCGATTTTTATTTCCGAAGGGAAGAGAAGTCATTCGATAGTCGGGGCCATCAAATGATTTATTTTCCGTTTGGCCGAATGCGAGGGAATGTGTTCTCGGACACATCCCCTCGGATGGTACCGAGGGGATGCAGGTGGCGCTGGGGGTGGGTGTTCTTTGTCTAGCAAGCGAGTCTGAATCAGGCCCTTCATTTGTAAGTGTGTACATTAATGGGTGATTGTTTTCATTTAGAATATATGTGTGAACTGGAAATTTAGTGGGTTATTCAGACCTAATAATCAAATGACTCGTATTACACATGCGCAAGGCCAATACTGCAATAAAATCCGCCTACCTTTTTTTATCACTGACCATACGCAAGTTTACTGACAGGAAGTCAGCATTTAGGGGTGGTGACTGGCCATTATCTGAGAGTGTCAGGGAAAATGCAGGCATGGCCAGGCCTTATGAGGCAGGGGGTGTGACAATAGCTCCGGCCTCGATAAGCTGATTCTAATGCACTATCGGGGGGGGGGGGGGGGGCTGTTGCATTTAAGACAGTGGGGTTTGAGTATATTAGATGTATGTAGATTTCATGTGCATATATCTCAACAGGACTTCTTATTAGAGACAAAGTGTTCTCTATCAGGACTTCCATCTTTATATATGATTGGCACCACCTGTGTTGAACTTTTTCATTTATAATAAAGGAATTCATCACAAGTGATTGCAATCATACAGTAAGAGGGAAGACCGATAGAGGGGATTCTGTCCCTCCTGGAATGGTTTATGTTGGGAGATATGGATTCGGTATATAAGATTTAAACCAATAGTATATTAATGTCTGGTTACTGTTAATAGCTACACAGTTTTCTTGCGACGCTACAAAGACGTTTTAAACAACTTTAAAATACACATAGAAAACTGAAATCTACTGTATCATCTATCTTGTCTCATGCAAGTATAGCAGCAGCCTCAACACTACTTACACACTGGGACAGGAATCAGGTGAGCTACAGATGTCAATATGATCTCATACATACCGCGGGAATGTCCCAGTATTCAGGGATGTTCCTGCGTCCCGCCCGGGGCCGCCATTGTCCCGCGGGGGGGGGGGAGTTGGGAGTCCCCCCAGCCTGACAAGAACAGACGCTGTGAGCATGCGCACAGCGTCTATTCAGCGCGGCAGAGAGCAGTGAAAAACGGGGGCGCGGCCGGAGGACGTGTCATCCTACAAGGCCACGCCCATTTATGAAGACCACACCCACTTTGCGGGAGCACGCTTGGCTTCGTTGCACAGGAGTCCCGACCCCCACCATCAAAAAGTGTGGGGGGGTATGTGATCTGACAAAGGTGGTGGTGGTGGTGGTGGGGGGGGGGGGGGGGCTGGCTAACAGGGACGTGGTACAGTACTGCATTCCCCTTTAATCTGGTTATGATCGCAGTGCTTTGCAAATTAGCAGCCATGTGATCACGTCTGAATAAACCCCTTTATTTGGGATGAACATAACAGATGGAAAATAAGTGTCCCACGCAGAAAGTGAATATTCCACTGACTTATCCTAAATTTTATGTTCTTCTCTACTTTTAAAGTAGTTTGTTGCTATTCTTTTGGCAAAGATGAGTTCCTGGCTGGTTTGGGGGATTACATTATACTGGGAATCCACAGCCCCTGTACAAAGTTTGGTCCCCAGAGTTAAATATAAGTTGTCATTGTGAATATGTCTTGTGCTTACTGATCTCCTCAATTCTACTGTGCTATTTTCATAATAAAACAGATTATTATATTTAACTTATTTATTATAATTCACAAACTGAAAAGCACAATGTCTTATATGTGACATTTCAAAGTATTAGAAGTTCCACTAGGGAAATCACATTCAAGCAGCCGCAAGCAGAAAATCAATGTTATCAGAAAGCATTATAAGACGGCGCAGGCTCATAAATATTTCCGTCTTAACAGGACTGAGTCTTTCCAAGTGTACAAAAGTGCTAACGCACATATATAAAGGGTAGAAAGGGCCTACACTAGTTACAGTAAAAATCCGCATTTACTACAGTATGTCATTATTCTCTCCCTTTAATAGTGCACTCCATGCACTTTGTCTACTCAGTGGGGACATTGGTTCGCAGTATTTCTTGTTGAGAAGCCAGAAGTTTCATGCTGGAGAGTCATATTGTTCAAAATGCATTGTGATGTGTTAAATGGCTTTTCCTGCAGTTTCTATGGTCACAAAATCTATTGGTGTACATCTGTAAAAAAAAAAAAAAGCTGACTACATCCCAGAGCAGGAAATTTTATATGGAGGTGAAGTGCAATTAAAAGTGTAGAAAGAAAGGGGCTTTTATTACAAAGGGGGCAGGAATGGTATTGGAGATACATACCTGCCAACTGTTGAGATTTTTACGGGACCTTTCTGTTGTTTTGGGATGTCCCATATCCCAGCTGGAGCCTGCAGTGTCAGGCGGTGGTAGGGGCAGATGGGAGTACCCCTGCTTCCCATTGCTCTGCTTGGCACACAGAGCTGGCCATGCCAGAGCTGGCCATACCCCCACAGCGTGAAGACTTTGTGACCTCGGACATCCCACAAAGCCACACACCCTCTGCCTGAAGCCACACCCATTTATAAGCCCGCACCAGCATCCCGACTGGAGACCTCTCAAAGCTGTTCCTTTCCAAATACAATCTACTGCATAAGAGGTAATTACAAAATCTCCTGAGTTAAGCTGCGTACACATCAGACAACAGTGCAAATGATGCGATGTAGTCAACAATTTCTCTTGAACTGCTTGGAACTTACTGACAAACGATATGGAGCCTGATTCAGAGTTGATCGCTCATCTGCAAAGTTGCAGATGACTGTGAGTAGCAGCCATCACCCAGACAGAAAGAAAACCTGCCGTCTGCAAATCTGCAAGTGAATCGCAACAATATCGCTATCCGGTATCCTGTCACACATCCATCGGCAATTCCCGAACTATCAATTGATTTTTCCAGTCTGTGCAAATGTGAGTCAGTCCAATCCTACCACACTCCCAGAAAATGGCTAGTTACAATCTCCGAATGCCGGCTTCCTGTCAGTCAAATTGTAGAGGGATTGTGATTAGAGCCTTTCACTATATGTGTCGCTATCTTGGCTCCCAATCCAAATACATGCACAGTCATTCAACAGTCAAAAGGATTGCCAGTTCTCACATCAGCAATCAACTCTGAATCAGGCCCACAGTACGTACACACTAAACAATTTGACATCCCTCTCCTTAGTGGGCACATTCCAGTAGTATGATGCCATTGACAATATGCTTAGATTTAGCAACATATACAGACAACAAAGTAAAGTGATAATGACCCGTGGGAGCGTGCATTGCATACAAATTAGTGTGTGCACACTAGACAATAAACACAACAATGTTGTTACAACACGTTGTTATTGTGCATATAATTAAAAAAAATGTCTATTGTGAACTATTATACTGTGTACACACGGTGTGATTTGCACTATTGATTTTAACTATGTAGTCAGAATCGCATAGCATGTAGTGCAAATCATATCGTGTTTTGCAGCACCCGATCCCGATTTGTGGTTCCGCGACATTTTGGAATCGAACATAGAAATAAACTGTGCAACACATTCTATTTTTATTATCTTGGCAGGAGATCCATGCTGCTCATGGACGCTCAGACGCTGCCCACCATTGGACGGCACATGCGCAGTCTAATCTCAAAATCCCAGGATTGGATATTCCATTCCCAGGATTGAAATCCTGAACATTTTGGGGCTAAATCCCGGGATCCAGCCAATCACAATCCTGGATTTGGCCATCCTAGAACACACATTAGACTGCTACACTCACATACTTGGTGACAATCCAGTGAAAGCCATTCACACCATACTTCTACAGTATTTGATGTTCTGGAACCCAGATGGTTGTAACCAGGGCTGCAGTGCACATGGTTTTGTCCATCTAAGAAATATTGTTCAGAAAGAGTGAACTAGAATAAGGGCCTCAGTTCCTGCTGGAGCCTGCTGAAAAATAGCCCTGGTTGTAACTAATAAAAAGAACAGTCTGATGCGCAACTTCTAATGAGGTCAGGTGTTTACCAGAAAATACAATAAGGAATTTTGGTCTTTGATGATGACTTACCACAGGCCATGGTCTCCTGGAGAAACAGTAACTGTGCTTAGATGTCACTAACAAAGAAACAGTGAAAAAAGAGTATTCTGGAAGCCAGTTCAACTATGCAAACTGTAGTCAGGGGAAATCTGTTGCCCTGCAAGTTGTCAGGGCAGATAACATACAGACTACACAAGAACAATCAGGTTTGTGGCAGGTAGCAAACAAGGGATATCCAGGAAACACACCAAGGTCAGGAAAGGGCGACACAATCCAAGTTACCAGCTAGAATCCGTTCAAGAATCATGGAAAATCAGTTTTCCAGAGGATCCGGTAATATCACCAAACACGGCAGTAGTTTCTTTTGCAGGACCAGCAACAGCTTGATTCTAACATTGCTCACTATAACGCATCTTTTGTGTCAGCAGCTTCCCTGACACAATGAGCAGTGAAATCTCCAAAATATAGGGTGCCATATATTCTGAGCCATTGCTGGCGATCATTATAATATGGAGTGATAAACATAGCTGAGCCACATCTGATGGTGAGTCTCTTATGCATAGTGATTTTTCATGCCAAGTCTTATTGTATAAAGTTGTGGTTCCCAATTTTAGGGGCCTCCAAGCTGGGGTAGATTGGGTCTTGGGCATCTGCCTTCTTAGCTTCTTGGGAGGCAGCAGCGAATGCTTGATTCACACACAAAGCATTCTCTTCCTGCTTCCCAGCCTGCAGCCAGACAGTGAATGGCTGTTAGAATGCTGATTGGTGGATGATGGCTGGAGCTATCCACCAGTCAGAGCCCTCACAGCCAGTCACTGTATGAAAGCAAGTAGAGAGATGGCGCAGGACCACACCAGGGGCATGTTATTATTGTTTGTTTACATTTTTCCCATAAATGGGTGTGGTAGGGGCCCCAAATGCATTGCTTTGCCTGGGGCCTACAATATTGTTAAGTTGGCCCTGTGTGAACCACCGATATACAACTACAGCTGGTGCCAAATGTTCTGCCCAGAGCTAAATCCTTTATCATGTCTTATACTGTATGAATAGATAAATACATTGTCAAGTTTAGAATATAGTCATGCACACCACAGTACATGAATTAGATGATATTGTTACAAGATAATGGGCATTATTTATTCTGTCCTTGTTCCTGACGAGATAATCAGTCCTGCATTCATATGTATGTTATTTGGTTTGTTTGTTACGACTGATTCAATTGCATGATACAATCATAGCCTGTAATTGATTCTGACACTGTTGCAGCTTCTAAAACATCTGTATTAAATGCACCGTAGCCTGTAAGTGATAGGATTGATCTAGTATTTGTCTCTAAATATGTATGAGTCTCTTAAGCATTAAAAATATCATAAATAGCCGGGAATAAATAACCATTTTTACCACTTCAAATGAAGAAATGAGAAAAGACGCCTCCCCAGTAGGAGATTGGGAGAAACAATACCCTAAAAAAGAAACCACAATACTATGGCCCTTATTCTGATCGGTGCATACTTTTCCGAATTCTTTCGGATGGCGGTTTTTAGCCGTCTGCGCATGCGTGGGGAACACTACGCGCATGTGCCACGCATGGTCTCCGTACTTGTTCTCACTAATACCGTACAGAAATGTGCACCGCAATCACTCGGGCAATATGGGTGTGTTATGGGCGTCATGCGGAATGACACAGGGGCGTAGTTTCAAAGTGGGCTAAACTGGGCGGAAACATGGGCGGACACGGGGGAGTACACATATTTTGGTAGGCGTGCATTCGGACAGCATGCCGAATGCACGCGAACAAAAAGGGTAGAAATGTGCGGTGTCCAAAAGGCTACTATTGCTTTGCGGACACCACTCGGTCATGCGCTAGGCAATCGGAACGCCTAATCAGGACGGACGCACCTCAACCAATGTCAGCTGAACACAATACAATCACCTAATTTACTCATTACTTGTTAATGACACGCTTCTCACTGCTACAATTGGAAGCATTGCAGCTTAAAGGGAACATTACATGCTGCACTTGTCACACACTTTTACACTGCAAATAATGAACACAACTTAATATTAATAATACTAATACACATGTCACTTCTGCATGTATCAATTAATACAGACATTTGTGGGGCCAAAATAACATTTATTAAAGAAACTTTGCCAAAAATTTCAAAAACATCACAAAACAAATTGTACCATAACAGGACTAAAAGTAAATAATATAGAATAAATAGCCACAGCAGAATCATTAGGAACACATCAGGTGGCTTCACAACAAAAGTACAGCACCAACACTTCAAGTACAGCACACAGTAATGCTAGCTGAAACAGGGCAACAGGGGAACCAAACATGACATTTGAACCGCGGGCAAATGTGGTGACCCTGGGCACGGATTTTGACACAGGATGCTGACACACACAGCTCAATGGAAGATTTGGGAAGACATAACGGTGGAGATTAATGGGGACACAAGTTCATTTGCGGGCACGTTTGCCCCTGGCAGGCTCCTTGCCACGTGCAGCAGCTCTTCGGCCTCGCCCACGGCCAGAGTCAGATGGTGGCTCACGTGGAGCACATGCTGGGGAGGGGGTGGATCTTCTTCCCCCTCTGGCAGCAGGGAGTGATGGTGTTGGTAATGCAGCAGAAGCGGGTGACATTAGGACCCTATTGGTGGTAACTAGCTCCACCATAAGTTCATTATGGCGGAGGAGGAGTTCATTTTGCCGCAGGGCTTGATCAGCCAGCACCTGCAGGCTAGCAGCAATAGCTTGCTGGCTGGCACTCATAGCCTGCAGGTTCGCAGCAATACTCTGCTGGCTGGTGGTCAAACCCTGCAGCACCTCCTCGGCCCTACGCACCCGCTCGAATGCCGAGTCTCCCTGCTGCACAATACTGTCTAGCACACGGCCCCACGTGGACAATTCAGCCGCGGACATTTCCGGCTGCTGCTGCATGGGCCTGCTACTGGGGCCAGGTGGCACAGACTCCACAACCTCCTCAAGAGAATCTGGACCAAGCGGTGGGGATGCTGTTGAACGAGAAATTACCAATTAACACACATTCCATGGCAATTTTAAAACATCTACTTATGGCCTGGCAAATAATTACCTTCAAGCGTAGAAGCCATCACTTCCGCTGGGGACTCGCTGTCTATGGTGCTCACCCCCCGGACCTCCTCCATTGCAATGCAGCACTGGGCCATCTCTTCCAGGGGGGTGAGCTGCAGCTTTGATGGCATGGGGCCAGCCCCAGAGGTGTGGCTGTGTTCCCACCGCTGGGTCAATTTCTTCTTGAGGTTGCCTTTGAAGTCGTGCCACCTGCAATCAAAGTGTACATATTAATACATGTCACTCCTCATGTTTGCTGTAGCACCCATTGCAATCTGAAACATAATACAACATGTGCCTCCTGACAACAAACTTACATTATATTCATTTTTAAAACCAACCCTTAGAAGATACAACAACAGTCACCCTCCAATAACTATCAATTCAATGTCATGGCCAACATTTCTGTGCCTCCAAGCAACGTGAACACCCATTGACCAACTCCATCTAATATTGAATGTAAACATTACTGGACTTGTACTACTCAAATGTAACACACATGTACTTGCCTCTTCTTAACGTGCTCCGTCTCACGAACTTGTGGAGCCACTGCATTAATCTCCGCCGTTATCTCCTCCCAGATCTTCCATCTCCTTGTGTGTGTCAACTTTACCGCTGGGCACTCTATTAAATCACGTGCCCGGGTCACCAGGATGTCAAGCTCCTGCGGTTCATATGCCATGTTTCTTGTGGTTGGTTCCTCTGTTGCCCGGCTGCGGCCATGGGCACGGCCACTGGCATGGCCACTGCCACGGCCACGGGCACGGCCACCGGTTGCTGTACTTGAAGTGCTGGCCTGGCTACTCTGTTGGGAAGCCACCTGCTGTGTTGCCAATGATTCTGCTGATGCTGAGGATGGGCCAGCTGCCGATTGGCCTGATGTTGATGGCCCATCTGGCTGCTCTGGGTTGAGGGGGACATAGGTGGTGTTGGCCTCCATGCGGGCCAAGAGGTTCTGCACCACCTGTTCTTCCTCTGACTCTGAGCCAGCCATGTTAGCAACAACTGTGTGCCTTTGTAGGCCAACTTTAAATAAGTTTGGAGTAATTGGCGGTAATCAGCTACAAGCTGCGTTCCGTGCGGCAGCGTCATGCACGGCTGCGTACGCCGTGGTGTGTGTGCGGCGCATAGGCCACGCCCATAGTAGCTGTAAGTCGCTTGTACAAAACATGGAGAAACATCAAACTAATATGTAGGTGACCTGTTTAAAGATTTGTTGTCATGGACACATGTAACGTTATGCAATCCTAAATGCTATCTGTCAAATGTTCAGTAGTACTGTGTTTGTGTGACAATTGACCATAAAAAGGAATTTCCACAATCCATGTTCAAATCCGGGCCAGAAGTCATGCAATACTGATCACTGATGTCATGCACAACACATGTGCTAGGCCTATAAATAGTGCATAGCAGCTAGGTGCATTTGTCTCCAGAGCTGTATTGGGCCAGGTTATAAGGTAAGCATTCTGCTGCTCCTGATTGTTGGAACAGCAAAGTCTTGTTAGCATTACAGAAACATGTTAGCTGGCCACCATTTAACTGACAGATGTCAAACGTGTGTGGCACCATATAATGGTGAACTACATGTCCCAGCATTATGGGATTTGTTTGTATTTAGTTATTGAGCAGGTGAGCACACCTGTAATACTTACTTTGTGTTTAGTTGTTACATGTTTAAAATAAATGTGTCTTTAACAAGGTGTGTAGTGTGGTAAGATTATTGAAACTTCTTTCTAGAGTACTATGGATCTGTGGGACTACACTGGGCGCCCCTGTATTGTACGTATAGTTGCATCAAATGTGTCAAATTTTGAAGTATCACCAATCTTGCCATAGGTGTATCCTTATTTTGTAACCTTTTGTTGTAGCTTGCTGAAGCGGTCATGCGCTACATGGCAGAGAGGCTAAGGTCACTTGCGGCTCACCCCACTCGTCGCCCAAGGAGGCCAGGACGTGCTAGAATCTTCCGCACATGGGTGACACTCTTTGGGATGCCCGATGATGAGGTACTTACTAGGTACAGGTTACCCCCACATGTTATTCTAGATATACTCTCTTTAATTGAGAGTGATCTAGAACCTCTTCATGGGATCACGACAGCAATTCCGCCTCACACACAGCTGCTGGCGGTGTTGCATTTCTGCGCCTCAGGATCTTTCCAACAAGTAGTGGCAGTACTTGCTGGAATATCTCAGCCGGCTTTCTGCCGAATCCTAAAGCGTTTGATGTCAGCCATGTATAGGCGCAAGGGGCACTTCGTGGCCATGTCTTTTGCCCAAGAAACCCTTCACGGAAGCCAGCAGGCATTCCATCAAATTGCTGGCTTCCCTAATGTGATAGGGGCTGTGGATGGCACCCATGTACCATTTGTGCCTCCATCTCGAAGTGAGAAGATATATAGGAACCGAAAATTGTTCCACTCACTGAACGTGATGGTGGTATGTGGCCCATCCATGGAAATTCTCTTCTTCAACTCGAAGTTTCCTGGAAGTGCCCATGACTCGCATGTTATCCGACAAACCGGGATTTGGCAAAGACTCCAAGAGCTTGAAGGCCGTGATGCGTGGGTTCTGGGTGACTCCGGTTACCCATGTACGCCCTGGCTACTTATGCCGTACAGCTCCCCAGAACCAGGTCCACAGGAGGCATTCAATAGGGCGCATGTTGCCACCAGGCAAGTGGTGGAGCGCTCAATTGGCCTGTTGAAGGGTCGATTTAGAGTGCTCCACCGCACTGGTGGTGACTTACAGTATGCGCCTGAAATGGTGTCGAGGATTGTGGGCCTGTGTGTTTTTTTCCACAACATAGCTGTGCGGCGTGAGATACCCTTTAATGAGTGGGAGGTTCCATCTGAGCCGCAAGACCCGCCCATGCGCCCATCCCGCTCCCCGGAAAGCCGACGAGGATACCAGCTGCGGGACTCTGTGGCCCTGAGATACTTCAGGTACATTTCTGAATGTTGTCCAGACCAAACATGTATTTGATCTATTATCCCCATCAAGGTTGACAATGACTTTAATTTTGTGTCCTCCCATTTAAACATTAGGCAGCATGGCCTCTTAATGGCAATAGCAATAGCACTACGTATTGTGTTTGAGGTGTATTGGTTTAAGGCCAATATTGCACGTATTGTCCATAGATTTCAAATAATATTTTATGTATTCATTTTTTTAGTTGAGCTTATCATCCAAGTCTGGTGAGTACATTGCATTTCTTACATTTTACACTATGTATGTGTGGGATGTGGATGTGAATATTTTTGGTTCTGATGTTTTTGGGATGATCACATATATATATGTAGATTTTGGGTGGTTAGTTAAAAATATCTAAGCAGTAGGAGGCAGGCAGCCAGGCAACCAGGCAGGTGTCCAATGTAATGGGCAAGTGCTAGTATGTGTATGTGTTTTTTTTTCATAAATGTACGCATACACATAAATGCATACAGTAAGTAATGCGAAGTACAGCTAAGCGATGGCAACCTATAGCACGCGTTGCTTGGCGGTGCGATGTTATCGCAGATGTTTGGGCGCATACACAACATCCATGTCAATTTGGATAATAAAGTTTATACCAAATAGTGAAGTTACTAACCAATCACACGACAGGATGTATTTTCATGTGCCATTGCTAAAATGGCTGCCTACCAGCGTGCAGAACCCTTCTCCACTGCGGAGCTACTGGCGCTGGTGGGAGTGATGGAGCGGAGACTGGGGCAGGCAGGCCCCTTCATCACAAACAGGGACAAGCGCCGGGCATATGTTGCGGCCCGGCGCCGCATATTCGCCCGCACTCATGTGCGGAGGACCATCGCCCAACTGGAGAGGCGATGGTCCGACCTGCGGAGGCGGGAGCCGGAGCGTCTGCAGGCTCTGAGGCGGCGTCTGCAACGCTGTAAGTATTTTCGCCAAATACATATAATTGACAGTGGCCAGGATTCGGTCTGCTTCAAAAGTGATAAAATGGAGAGTAATAAACAGGCAGCCAATCAGCTCCTACCTGGCATTTTACAACTACAGTCTGTGACATGACAGGAAGGATCTGATTGGCTGCGTGTTTATCACTCTACATTGTATCACTTTTGAAGGCTAGTGCATCTAGGCCAGTGAGTGTTTGCATTTTCACATTATTTAATATTAATATTACATGAGGTCAATTGAGTGTCGATGACATAGAAAAGCCATATACTATATGTGTGATATATAACACATATATAATGTGGTTATGATATGTACTTGTTAGAGTGATTTCAATGTCAAATGACACTCACCCATTTTGTTTGTTTAACCCACAGCGCGGGAGAGAGCCAGACAGGCCCGTCAGGAGGCCACACAGGAGGCCCAGGAGGTGGCCAGTGAGGAGGCCACACAGGAGGTCGAGGAGGTTGCCACTGAGGAGGCCACACAGGAGGTCGAGGAGGTGGCCACTGAGGAGGCCACACAGGAGGCCCAGGAGGTGGTCACGGAGGAGGACACAGAGGAGGCCCAGGAAGTGTCCCAGGAGGTCGAAGTGGAGGAGGAGGAGGTGCCCCTACCCCTCCACGATTTGCCACCACCTCCCAATGTGGAGGATGAAGACATGGTGGAGCTGCCTGGCAGGGGTAAGTAGACATAATGCTTCATTACTGAGTTAGGTACAGTTTGTTATGTCGCACAGCTGATTAAATTTTGCTATAATATAGTAAAGAGTAGTCCCAAAAAATGGGAAACAACAGACACACTTTGGCCTTATAGGGCCATGCTGCAAACGTGCAATCTGGATGCTCATGTAGGTGATGAGTGTTTATTTATGGAGGCTCTTTGTATAGAAGCAACAATAAAACATCAATGGAATATGGGCAGGCCTGATTTATACTGGAGTCCCACGTGGCCAGTTTGCCTGGGCACCCCTCTAGCCAGTGTGCCTGTGTTGTTGTCATGTATTTTTGAAAGGTATTATGTATGATGGATTGACCTTAGAAATTGTTTGGTGTATGGAAGCGGATTAGTGCTGCACTTTCACCTATCTGGCAAATGTGACAAGGAATCATGAAGTAATGGGAAGAGGGAGTAGCCTAGCATTTTCATGTGGTATCTATTCTATCTATTCTATCTATTCTATCTATCTATCATGCAGTTTAGCTATTAAGCAGTAACATGCAGGTATATATGTATGGGTAAATGTGGCATGTTGTAGTGGGTGTATGTTTTCAGTTGAGTGAGGAGTCTTTGGCCAGGACAAGTGTGAGTGATCCTCAAGTGTGGTTGTGTTTTTGATATATAGATTGTTAAATGTATATGTCACACAAGTGTGTGTGTGTGGTGGCAGCATCATGATCATATATTTGATGCCATTACATACAAGATTGGCTAAGTATTTGTTTGTATGTATGATTTCTCATGGTGTAGGTACTTAGGATTGACTGTACAAGGTGTACGTGAGTAGCATAATTAATGTTGTACCCCCTTTCTCATGCACACAGATTACCAGGAGCCAGCCCAGGGAGTTAGAGGGGCCCTCATGAGCTTGCGGGAGGACCTCAGGAGGATGACCGCACATGTCGAGGACCTGTGTGTCCTGCTCCTGGACTAATTTTCGTCCATTTTGTTTATTTTGGAATAAAAGTTACCCGTTATTTAAGAAGTTGTCTGTGTGTTATTTTAGTATTTCACATTAAAAGTATAAATAGCATTTAAAACACAAACATGTGGATGTTTAGATATGTACGCAGCAAAAGGGTAGATCAAATTTTTATCCCCATAGGGAATGTTAGGGTTAATGTATAGTGCTTGTAAGTGTTTAAGGATCAATTAGCTAAATAACAGATGACCAGGAGCAACAATCTGTTCTCAAAGTGGTTTGATAATTGCCTAAGTGTGTCATGTGATCTATTTGGGAACTCAGATAACAGTAGTCTGGTTTTTTGCGTAAGTACACCGCATCTGTGCGTAGTGGCCGCCTCGCGTGTTTTCTGACACGGGAAGGCCGTGCATACGCGGTCACACCGTGAAGAATCTGACTGTTTCCCCCACACACGCATGGTTTGTATGTCGTCCGTAAACACGCCCTGTTCTTAAAGAGTGAGTCCGTCCGAATGCGGAGGACACGTGGGCGTTTCTACGGACGATGCCCGCACGCCGCCGCACAGCGTGGCGTGCGGACCGCACCGTAAGAATTCGGGAATATCCGCACCGATCAGAATAAGGGCCTATATGAATAAATCAAATGTTTCTTATAATTAGAGATGAGCGGCAGGGCCGAAGATTTGGATTTGGATTTATCACCGGTATTTGGATTTGGCTTTGTCAAACAGCAGTGAAAGGCTTTGGATTTGGATTTTTTTCAAAAATGGTCAAAAAGCGCCCAAATCAGGTAATTTTTGTGTTTTTATGCTCCTAGAGTAATATTAACCTCAATAACATTCATTTCCAGCCCTTTCCAGACAATTTTGACCACTTTACAGCTCACAATATTGTTTTCATTCAATTTAGGCCAAGGTCTGCAGCAAGCTGGCTGGTTATTAACACACGGAACTTCTGTGTATTGGGGTGCAGTACACACAGACAATAAAGAAAAGCTAAATTTTTATTTTATTTTTTAATGTGCAGCTTGTTTTTCACTGCGTGGAGGCCAAACAATCACGCACTGACCTTCTGACAGTATATTATGGGTGCAGTACACACAAACAATGAATAAAGAGGAGAAAAATTGATTTTGATTCTTTTAATTTCATTGATTTAATTTTTTTTTAATGTGCAGCTTGTATAATGCTACGTGAAGGCCGAACAATCACACACGGACCTTCTGACAGTATACTATGGGTGCAGTACACACAAACAATGAATAAAGAAGAGAAAAATTGATTTTGCTTATTTTACTTTAATTATTTTTAATGTGCACCTTGTACAACGCTGCGTGGATGCAGAACAATCACACACTGAACTTGTGGTGTATACTATTGGGGTGCAGTATACAGCAAAAGAATAACGAACAGCAAAATTTATTTTTATATTGTATTTTTTTTTTATGGACAGGGTTTGGATAACACTGCGTGGACCGTGGAGGCAGAACAATCACACATAGAACTTGTTCTGCTTCTACCAGTAGTATATGGTGTATTGGATTGCAGTGCAGCACACCACAGTGACCACACATCACAATCAAAAAAAATGAACAATGAAAATCTGACTGACAGCCTGCCTGTGTACTACTGTACCCCACTACACTGACTGACAGCCTGCCTAACACACAACCAGTACAATTACTACAATATAATTAAGTATATTATATATATAATATAAAACCCAGCAAACAAACCCCTCTGCAGTCTGCACAGCACAAACCCCTCTGCACAGCACAAACCCCTCTGCACTGCACAACACCCCTCTGAGTCTGCACAGCACAATCCCCTCTAAAGTCTGTAGTCTGCACTGCACAACACCCCTCTGTCTGCACTGCACAGCACCCCTCTGCACTGACAGCACTGCACCCCTCAGCACAACACCCCTCTGCACACTATCGATGAAAAGTTCGACACCCCTCTAGCCTGCACAGCGCCCAGACCTGTGCGCAGCTGGAAGCGTGACTGTGAAATGGCGGACAAAGCCGGAAACTCGCAAGCGTGGCTTGCGGAACATGGGCCCGGCTATGTTCGGAACGGTTCAGATTCCACGGAACACAAACCACTCATCTCTACTTATAATAAGTCATAATATAGTGAACATTGGTCTGCCATCTAATTTTTTCTTATCTTCTACCATCTGCAGTCCTATTGTATATTCTGGTCAGTTCAGGTTGAGAATACAGTCAAATATGAATGCAAGAAAACAGGAATACGAATCTAATACATAATGGAGATTATTCAGACCTGATCGTAGCATTGCGATCTCGCAATGCAGATGATTATCGATTGAGTACTGATTGCAGCGCATATGCACGAGCCCAAACCAAAAAAATCCAGCATATTTTTGGATCGCAAGTTTTTCACAAGTAGATTCACAGGAAGCCAGCATTTAAGGGTTGGTAGCCAGCTGTCATGTGGTAATGTCAGGGAAAAGGTAGACCTGCCCAGATGTCAGCTCCAGGCTCGATCAGACTGTTTCGTACAGACTGCACACAATAGGAAAATCATCATATGCGGTCCTTTTACATATACCTGGACCACACACAGAACAATAAATCAGACCCGAGAGGGACATCAAACACATCCGAATTGGGTTGATTTCACTCGAGATCATGTGAAATCGGCCGGACAAGTGTATAGGCACCTTGAGATGCATTTTTGCAATGAAAGACAGAGTTGTACAGGACCTTGTGGCTCACTCATGACCGGCACCTTGCACTGCATGGTATATTGAGGCTAGATATATGAGGACACATTTGTTGCGAGCTGTATACAGTATGCTGGAGTTGTAAAACAATATCTGGACTTTCCCAATGACTTATATTGGTCACGTAAGAGAATATAAAGTCTGAGACATGTCCATTGTTATAGACTGCACTGGAGTAACTTGTTATTGTAACAAAAACAAGATTTACATATACTCATACAAATTACTAATAAATTAATAAGCGGTTTGATGTGGTACCTTTTCAATGATTATTAGAAACAGCTTGGTCAGGTAGGGGCAAATACAGATGTATCTTTATACACCTTTCCCTATTTACTCCATTTGCCATGACATACTAAGAAAGCTAAAACGGATTCGGTATGAAATGCTGGCAGTCGGAATCCCGACCGCTGAAATGCAGACAAGGGGGGGCCATGGATCGCCCCCACCCCCCCCCCCCACCCCCTGCGGGCCCACACTATTTTATTTGTCGTGGGTGTCGTGGACACCCATAGAGGGACAAATTGCCTTAACTGCGGTGGTCGGGATTCCCGCAACGGTATTTCATCCGTCGTGATTCCGACCACCGGCATATTGACCGCATCCCGCTAAAACGCTCCACCAGGAGTAGCAATTGGATGGATTTACAATTTTTTTGGCAACAAAAAAATTAGCATAAAGTAGCAAATTCTTTAAAGTGGCATTTCCTACAAGAAATCACAAGACATGGCGACAGTATGTTACAGGTTCCGTAGCCAATTTGGCCATATGGATTAAACTGGGAAAGGTTTATGTGTATTGTATTCAAATTGTTTTACTTACATTGTGTGTCTATTGATATGTGTTTTCTGTATTTTTTCTTAATCATTTTACACATTTTACTTTTTTTTTGCAAATTTTGCTGTGCAGAGTCGGATATCTCATTTCTCATTTCAATAAAAGGCTACTGTAAGTATTCTAGGCAATTGTGCTTGTGTGTCTATCTAAAGTAGTGCCCTGTGTTCTTTCCCAGAAAACTCTTCCACAACTCTGCAAAACAAAATGTCCGATCGAGGTTGGCGTTAAAGTCACAGACCCTCCCCTTTAAAAATGCTTGGGCACACCTGCTTTTTTTCAGACACTCCCTGAAAACATCTGACTTCCTGTAAGTCAAATTGCAAGGGGATAATGAGATACTCTCACTATGTCTGACGCTATTTTGGCTCATGCGTGCATGCTACAATCCAGCCCATTGCATGCTCTTTCAATAATCAAATGGATTGAAAATTCGTACAACAGTGATCAGTTCTGAATCAGGCAATAAGGAGGTTATTCTGATTGACTCGCAAAGTTGTGTATTTCGCAACGAAACTAAACGCCCACACGCAGATTTCACCCACACGCATGTCAGTGGATGTTTTGCATGAACATCCATTCGCAGCTTGGATCTTATTTTCTGTTAAAAAGAAACACCACCTGACAGTCTGTACTCTTTATTGTTTTTCTTTTTCATATATGGAGAGAAAATACATATCAAAGGAGTAACATCAGACAAAGAACCACAGTGAAAATCCAGACCGAAATTGTCTTTTCACTTATGAGAGGAGAAGCAGCGCAGTGATCTATATATTTTTCCTTGTATATCCATTCGCAGCTTGCATGTGGATATAATACCATTCAATGGTTGCCGATCATGAAATGATTTCCTATGCGCTCACAAATCTAAGTCACTCTCTGGTGACTTAGCTTTGTGGTGCCCTTCTACGGAAACAGGGAAGGCAGCTGACATCCAGTGACGCTCCCCACCCCTGACACCCGCGTCACAGTGCAAATTAAATGGGAATGCCTAGCATTGTCATGGGAACACCCATGTTCCCATGGGTGCCATCCGTGGCCGCCACCCCATGCCCACGTCCACAATGCTATGCACGAGCGGGCTGGCGAATAATAAATTTTCCGCGCCCACACAAAACGGATGCACATGCGCATAAATGTTTATATGCAACATCGCTCCCCTGTGCCAATGTGCAGGGGAGCTAACCAATTAGAATGATCTCCCAAGTCCGATAAGACTAAATTAGATTAGCAACATTCATCTTGCTATTACAGGAATGTTTTTTATTAATATAACACCACTCCCAGGCCCTCAAGAGGATGATTATACAGCCTATATAAAGCGGCTCAGTGTGACACACATTTTTTATATTCTCTGAGGAATCTGCTGAACCACTATAGGTGGAGAAAAGCATTAAGGTGGCCATACACCTACAGATTTATCTTCAGATCTGGCTGGTTGGAACAAAAACATGGTTATGGATGAGAGCAAATGACAGTAGACCATTTGCTTGGAAATGCTGGAAAACTGACAAACTGTCATTCAGATATTACCAGCTTTTTGTTCCAACCAGACAGATCGGAAGATAAATTCGTAGGTGTATGGGCAACTTTACTTATCTATTGCTTTCTGGTACCAGTTATCCCTGTGGTCAGCAGTGACTTTCCTGTGGGCAGATCCAGATAGGGCAAGACTGGAAGTGCTAACCAGGCCGGGAACCGCACACATTACTGTCATCCAAGTGACCACCTGATTATACACAAACATGTTTGACTTAAAGCTAGCAATTACAGCTGCTGTGTGTAAAAGGAGTGGTACCTACTCCGGTCCCGGAGTAGGTACCGGGGACTGCCGAAAAATCTCGGGGGGGGGGGGGGCTATACTCACCCGCGAGGCCACGCCTCTAGCCATGCCCCAAGCCCCCTGGCTGCGGGTATAGACCACTGCTCACCAGCCGACAGGGGGGACTCCCATCAGCCTCCCCTCGCCGCGGGACACTGCTGGCCGCGGGAGGAACGCGGGAATGTCCCCAAAAACCGGGACATTCCCGCAGTTTACGGGACTGTTGGGAGGTATGTCATTATCACATTACTAATAACCAAATATTTGTTGCTATGATACTCCATTAATGTGCTCTGACGGACTACCAAATACTAACCTGCATGGTCACAAGAAAATCCTCTCTTCTTATATACTAACAACCTACCATATATACTCGAGTATAAGCCTACTTTTTCAGAACATTTTTTATGCTGAAAAAGCCCCCCTCGGCTTATACAGGTTGAGTATCCCGTATCCAAAATGCTCGGGACCAGGAGAATTTTGGATAACGGATTATTCCGTATTTCGGAATATTTTAATATTTCAATGATGTATTTTGAGGTATCTTGCATTTATGCTGTATAAACACATAATATACACACAAATATATTTTATTACCACATAAAATACACACAAACATATTTTAATTGTTCAAAAAACAAGGTTTCAAAACGTGAAACAAAATGTGTGTACTATCTCAGCACTGAATTTGAATGCCAAGCAATCATTGTCTTGCACATATATAGTGCCAGTTACATATCATGTCCCCAGTGATGCTGTTACATATGTCCCCAGTGAGTTTTTAGCAAAAAAAAATATTTTTTTCACTTTCTGGAATGTCCGTATTTCGGAATAATTCGGATAACGGATATTCGGATACGGGATACTCGACCTGTACTCGAGTGAGGGTTCCACTTGAGTCAATAAGTTTTGCCAGTTTTTTCTGTTGTGAAATTAGGTGTATAGACACTTTCCTCTTGGAATTGGCTCACTAACATTGTTATTATTAATGCTAATCAGAGCCGCCTCTAACTGAGCCTTGTTTTTATTTATATGATTTATGTATTATTGATTTTTCCATTTTCAGAATTTCTGTATGATTAATTTATCGATTTTTATGATTTACTGTAGAATTAAATATATTTTCTATTTTAGCGCAGTGTATAAAAGTTAATAAATGTACATAATAAATTGTAAAATTCCTCAGTAATTATCCCCTCTGTTACTATGAAAAAAAATCCTCAAAACATGGCCTGCTGAGAACACTTGAGTATTGAGGTTGAGAATTGCTCTGAAGTAATCTGATGTGGTAGGTATTGTGTGTTTAGTACAAAGTAATTAGTGAAAGAATAAAGTCTTATTAATGAGGAGATATCTCCTGCTTTCAATTTACCAGCCATCACATGAATCCTCGCAATTAGTTTCTGTGGGAATTGGGTTAAGGAGAAATGTAACAAGCTATAAAAAAAGTTAATCTGATCATAAAATATTAGCTAACTCCATCATCAAATGGGATAAGCCCAGGCCCGGAGAGTGTTAAACAGCCAACCAATGAGCTCCTACCTGACATTTTTCAAACACAGCCTGTAACATGGCAGGTAGGAGCTGATTGGTTGGTTGTTGATCACTCTCTATTTTATCACTTTTGAAGCTTAGTGCATCTTGCCCTCTGAGCCTAATGGGCTTGGAACTGTAAATGTTCAAGGGTCTATTATGAAAATAAGTGGAGGTGAGGCCTATTTCATGTGGATATTATACTCCTATGTCTCCCTAAATATATAAAAGTACAACAAATGCATAAATGTGTAAAAGAAAAATGTAATTTTACTACTTGGGATTTAAGGCCAGCTGGGGTCTGTCTGATGATCATCATGCTTTCATGGTGATGGGCCTATTTCTATGTGGTGGCCTGGACCTGCATCTCCATCCACCCCATTGTTAATCTGGCCCTCGGTAAGCCTTCTAAAAACAATGGAGTGGTCCTGTTTGCATATCATAAGTGTTCTACAATGTGCATACCCATCCCTACTTCATTTGACACCCGGTGTAGGAGTGTATTATATGGGCCACATGCCAGTAAAAAGGGTATGGCCTCATTGGAAGGGGGCGTGGCCTCATTGCTAGAGGGTGTGTCCTAATGACCAGGACTCCTGTTTTATCATTCTGGGGTTCCTGGAGACACTGTTGCTGTAACTGAGACGATGTTACAGCGCATCATCTGGATCCTGTTACACACCCAGTTGCAGTCCGCACTCCCCTAGTGATGTCACTGCGCATACATTGACTACATATTCACACACTGATTTAGTACGGCTGGGTCTGAATCCAGGATTTAGATGATTGTGACATGATTACTTTTTCAACTTATATCAAGAGAGTCCATGTCCTGGTGACAGTAACTTAACCCTTTGAGTGCCAAGTGAATTTATCAAAATAGGTGTGAAAATTGCCAAGCAAACATTTGTATTCATTATAATGCCCTGCAGTGTTTACCTTATATAGGAAATATAATCTTTTTAATAAAAAAATTTGTATTTGAATTTATATAACAATTTTGAGCAGCACTGGCATTTTTAGCGAGCCAGATGTGCTTAGCTTAATAAGTGATAAAATGGAGAGTGGTAAAACAGCAGCCAATCAGCTCCTACCTGCCATGCCACAGACTGTGTTTATAAAAGGACACGTAGGAGCTGATTGGTTGGGGGTTTATCACTCTCCATTGTATCACTTTTCTTGGCTTAGTAAATCTCGCCCATAGAGATGTTGGCACTCAAATACTGACCCTCAAAAATGATTCTTGATGGAGTGTTCATTGGCAATACAAATTCTCATGCCAGTATCCAACTAAATAGGGTATATTAATAACTAAATGTTAGTATTTATTACTTTAATCTCCATGGTGTTGTACTACTTGCATGAAAATAATCTGCTTTATAATGGAAGATTAGTACATGTATCCTGGAAGATTGAATATTTGAAACTATATTGTAAACTATATTTGGGCTAATTGTGTACTAAATAGGGAAAATTCGCATGGATACAGGGCCGACGCCACCACTAGGCAAATCTAGGTATTTGCCTAGGGCGCTGGCCACTGGAGGGCGGCATTTTGCCCCTGTGCCGCGGGGGTACCTGTCCTGCGGCGCTGTGTATTTAAAGCTGGCGGCGGAGGCAGCGAGGGGTCCCTGCAGTCAATAAGAAATAACGAGCGCTATCCGCCGGGCTATGCGGAAGCTCTTCTGTTGTGAAAACACTGTCCGCACGCTGATTGGCTGAGATTCAGCCAATCAGCGTGCGCCGTGCGGCCAGTGTTTTCACAACAGAAGCACTTCCGCATAGCCCGGCGGATAGCGCTCATTGACTGCAGGGACCCCTCTCTGCTACCGCCGCCAGCTTTAAATAAACAGCGCCACAGGACAGGTACCCCCCCTCCACCGGCACCGGGGCGCCCCCACCCCGACTCGCCTGGGGCGCTCCGGTGCCTTGCACCGGCCCTGCCTGGATACCATATTTTGGGTTCAACCAACACATGCGAAAACATTGTTATTAAAAAAAAAAAACAACATCGAAACGGTTAAAATTATTTAACAGTACAGTACAGTACAAAAAAACATTTCTTATAATGCACAGTACAGTACAAAAAACATTTCTCATAATGCACTAATCAAGCTTTGCCATGGTTACACCTACATGTAACAATAATAGATGGTTTCAAAGAAATCTTCTGAGGGTTGGTCAATTTCACACACCATTATCTTCTTACCGTATGCTATATAACTCCAACACTGAACGGTGCTGGCACTGACAATCCCAAGATATAAAGCACCAATTACTGTATAGGAATCTAAATGTATATTACAGTAGCTTGTTAAGCTGTGTCAGGGAACTCAGTCCCAGTGCTCTGGTGTATTTCTTTTATAGGCAATGTTCACATGTCTGAATTGATAGTGCTGTATACTGTATGTCAGCAGCAGCCTGGGCAACTTTAATTAGTGCTGTGATATAAAACATTGTCACTCTGAATTTTTACTTATATTACAGTGAATAAAAGCACTCAGGGTCTAATTCAGACCTGTTCACTATGCTGCGTATACTCACAGCCTAGCAAACCGGTCAGCGCCGCTCACGCTGCCCGCATCCCTAGCTAGCGTGCAAGGGGATGTGTACAAGAACACAAGCCATCGCATGCGGCCAAAGGGGAGAGAATCATTCGAGGGTCACCGACCATCCCTCTGCACAACACCCCGAATGATTTCTCTCTCCTTCGGAAATTAAAATGAGTCTGAACTGACTTTTATATCCGCCGCTGATTGCCAAAGGCGGGGCAGGTGGTGAGTTTTAATGTGATGTAATCCACCCAAGCCGAGCAGGCAACATCACTCCAGCATTCCCAGGGCAGGCAGCATTCCCAGTGTTTTCTTGGGGACGCCCATAAAATGTTGGGTGTTCCCCTAATGCCAACCCCTGCCTGTGCGAACACCTCGGCGAGTGTGATACTTGCCGAAGGCTTCACACAAAGTGCCGCAGGTTGTATACAAGATATTTCAAAACTTTTCCTGGTGATTATAAATAATTATCAGAGAACCACATCCCATATGCTGAATTCTTAGCTCTTCTTTGATAATTATTTATAATCACCCGAAAAAGTTTTGAAATATCTTGTATACAACCTGCGGCACGGCAACTCAATAACCTTTGCTGTACAAATTGGTGTCTGGCAACGTGCTCCCTAAACTTGTTGAGGAATTGTTGTACACACCCATTCCGTTGTACATCAAATTGGTTGGCGATCTGCCAATAACTACAATCCATTGACAAGAACCGCTAAGCAGTATATCTTTTGAATATTTGAATATATGATTGATTACCTTTGTTTTTGGAAAGTAGTAACCTGATTGTTAGTGCTATTTACTGCAAATGTATTTTACAGCGTATGGAAGGTGATTTTTTGACAATTGGTCATAACTACAAACGAATGCGGATATGTTCTGAACACAATTCATGGTATAGCAATCAAATAACCCTTGCTATATAATCTGTGACATACGAAATTGCTCCTTAAATCCAAACATATCGACAAAACGCTATTCATTGTTCTAAATTTGTATATATCTAGCAGTCTAAACAGGGAATTTTTCTCCTCTAATTGTTCTAATTCCCTTCAGACAATCCCTAGCTAATATAGCAATAAGCTTTGCTAGGCACATCCACACTATTTGTTCTACTATACAGAACTTACTTTCAATTGCATAGCATATAATTACCAAGATCACTGCAATTTAAATGTTGTTAGTCCTTTCTTGTTTGTTTGTTTGTTTGTTTGTGTATGTCCACTTTATCTTAACCAAATAAAAATTAAAATTTACGTTTTATAACTGATTCAGATACAAGAGTGCCCCACAAAAATAGTCCACTTTCCCCTCTTCCAAATCTTGTATTTACATCGGACTCACGGGAGCACCACCAACACACATAGACCCTCTACCCAATTTTAGGGACATTACGCTTATAACAGTTGGTACCAGGCTACTCAGGCCAAACCCCACCTAGGGCTGAAAGGGGTCTCTTTTGACCCATTTCACACAAGGTGGGCACAACCTTGTGCGGTTCCCAAAAACCCTGCTCTCCCCATTTTTCAAACCAAGCCTGTAACTTCACAGGAGCTGATTGGCCGGTGTTAAAAACCAGACACTTTATCACTTCATCCAACTTTATAAATCTGCTCCAAAGTGCAATAATGCTGTTCAAGATGGCAGTGGCAAACTGGTGGGCCTCCAATTCCTTACGCGTTTCCCTGTCTATAGGAGAGCTTTTTCAAAGCCTTTGAAAAAACTGTCCTATAGACAGGGATATAAATAGGAACGGATGAATTTTAGCTATCAGTACCTACAGATGCCAGTGGCCTCATATTGTTGTTCTCAACCAGTTATATTTTTATTATTATCAGAATTATTATTTTTATCATACTTCATGTGCACAATAAAATGTCTATTATTTAATGCTCATTGGTATACTAGCGCTACAGTACTTGTCTTTTTCTTCATCAGAGGAAGCCGTAACATAGTGAACTCTACAGCAATTGGTAAATAAGGATTGCAGTCTGGAAGATCATAAAAGGAACATTACATCTAAGAAATCTTATATACTATAGTTTCACCATTGAAGTTTTTAATAACCACTTCTTATATCTCCTTTGAATGTTGTCAAACTGTATGAGTTCTATGATATGAATACTTTTTATTCATTTTTATATTTGGTAATTGTTTTTTCTGCTGAACTCAGACCTGTTTATGTGCCATTTTATTGTAGTCTGTTCTTAATATCTTATTTGTCACAAGAAAAACTTACCCATCAACGCTTCAGTAGCATATTAGGCATAGCATAATAGTTATCATTGCTGCCTCACAGCACTGAGATCATGGGTTCATTCCTCATCACTGCCAAGACTGTGCGGAGTTTATGAATTCTCCCTGTATTTATGTGACTTTCCTCCAATTTCCTCCCACAATTCAAAAACATACTGATTGGTTAATTGACTCCCAACAAAAAATAACCCTCATGTGGGCATGTACATGGGCAGACAAAATGAGCCTAGTGGTTCTACTTCTATGTTTCTATGTTAACTTATGTAGAAGACTTTCACTGTAAATACACTAATTGATGTTGGTACTTCACACAGACAAATGTTTTTATTTTTTAATAATTTAATGTTTTAATTGTACACAGGTGAACTACTTTCCATGAAATATGAACCCTGCGATGATTGACAACTAATTGCATCATAATATAGTGTACTTACTTTGTCAATACTCTCTTGGGGTTTATCGGAATCGCAGAGATTATTTCAGAAATATATTGTACAATTGGAAATCTTGTCATCAGATTTCAAACCAAAATAGTATTTTCTTCTGCATTATACAATTTGCATAAAATGATAGAAGCTGTCTTCTGAGCTACAATCAAAAATTCATGATTATCCGTGACACTGTGCACCGCATGTATTGGCAGACAGCTTGGATGTGATCCTGAGCTTTAACAATATCAAACTGGAAGGAATATTATAGTACAGTAATGGAACAACATTAATTGCATTGACTGGCACACTAGTTTAAAATGACTTTTGTACATAAATTAAATATTCTAGAATATAAACAGCTAAACTAATCAGCTATCACTTAACAGCATTAGTGTATGGTGCCAATTTACAACAATATTTACTGATTGGCTTTATGTGATCATGAAAAATTAGTGTGCACGGGGTAATTCAAATCTGTCACAGTTACTCGTGAAAATTCAAATATCTGTTTTTTAAAGGTACATATGGAATAGTTAATAGAGAATTATTCCCTGATCAGTAGAGTATCACAATGTAATAAATGGGTGGTTATTTATTTTGACTTCACTGAATTATTTCAATAGTTTACATTATCTAGTGGTACATTTCACTATGAATATGTCACACCTAGCTTTCAATATATATTGTTTTTATTTATTAAAGCTTCATACTTGCACTGTCAACTATACTTAGGTTGGACACTGTGAATATTACTGACTGCCATTCTACAGTATACATCTTATTGACCTTCAATAAGTACATAGGGCCTTACTCAAGTTGGTTCGCTAGGCAGCATAACGAAGGCATGCAACCGAAGGGGAGAGAAATCATTCAATGGTGGATGACCATTGAATGAATTCTCTCCCCTTCGATAATAAAAGTCAGTCTGTACTGAATTTTATTTCCATCTCTGTTTGTCAAAGACTGGGCAGGGGCTGACATCATGTGAAGTCAGCCACTCGCCTCAAGGAGGCATCGCCCCGCCTGCATCTACAGGGGAACGCGCAGTGTTTTTTTATGGCGATGCCCATAAAATGCTGGACGTTTCCCTACTGTCACCCACAGCATGCTCCCGGTACCCCTTTCCCACAGGGAATGGCCCAGCGAGTGTGTAACTCGCCTAAGCCATTCGCTGCAAGAGTTTGCACATGCGCAAAACCCGACCTTCGAGGCTGGGGCTGAATTAGGATTTCAATGAGTGTTCTCCATAGTGCATTCCAACGACTGTCATACAGTACAGAGAGTATTCCAGTGATAATAATGCAATACAGAGAGCAGTCACATGACAGGCATGTATTCAGGGCCGTTTCTACAGGCGGACAAGCCGTGCAGCAGCCCGGGGCGCCGCACGGCTTGTCCACCTGTTACACAGCCGGGGCGCCCGGCTGTGTTGGGGAAGAACAGTCTGTATCAGTGACGCTGTCCCGTGCGGCGCGCACCCACCCCTCATCAGCGGCAAGGTTCACCAATCAGGAAGCCAGTTCCTGATGATCATCACTACACTACCTCTCATCTAACTGATGCTGCCAGGGCTAGACGTCACATTCCAGCTAGTGACTAGCCCCGGTGCTAAAGTCGCTATCCCTGTGCTGCTGGTGTTTGGGAGTCTGAGCTGCATGCAAAAGACCATCTCCGGGAGCCAGGCTGCCGCTGCTGTGACTCACTCAGAGGAACAGTCGGAGAGGAGCCTGTCAACCAGAGATGGTCTTTTGCACACAGCTCGGTCTCCCACATAGTGACAGCATTAATGGCCAGCGGCACAACATGAGAGGAGCAGTTGGAGACCCGGCACTGATGAGGTGGACCTCCCCATATGCTGGAGGTACTGTACATAATTATATCTGCCCTGCTCTCTGTCTCCTTTCCTCCCTCCCCAGACCCTTTCTCACTCCTCCCTCCACCTTCTCTCTTTTTCTCCCCCACCTCACCATGTATCTTCTCTCTGACTGTCTCTCTCCTGCTCCCTTCCCACCTGCCTCTCACCTTTTTCTATCTCCATCCCTCTTTCTCTCCTGCTCTTCCCCTCCACACACACTTCCATCCCCTTCCCCTGCGTCTAATCACTCTCTTTCTCCTGTCTGAGGGGTATTGTAGTGACGATTGGGAAGGGGGGGGGAGTTAAGATTTTGCTATGGGGCCCAGAAGTTGCTAGTTACGCCCCTGGATAGTGAGTTGTGCTGCTGGCACTTTGGGGGAATGTGTGGCACTGTGGGGGCATATTTGGCACTGTGGGGGCATATCTGTGGCACTGGGGGCATATTTGGCACTGTGGGGGCATATATATGTGGCATTGTGGGGGCATATCTGGCACTGTATGGGCATATGTGTGTCACTATGGGGGCATATGTGTGTCACTGGGGGCATATGTGTGTCACTGTGGGGGCATATCTGGCACTGGGGACATATCTGTGGCACTGTGGGGGCATAGCTGTCACTGTGGGGGCATATGTGTGGCACTGTGGTGGCACTATGTGGGAAATATATATATGTGGCACTGTGGGGGCATATATATGTGGCACTGTGGGGGCATAGCTGTCACTGTGGGGGCATATATGTGTGGCACTGTGGGGGCATATGTGTGGCACTGTGGGGGCATATTAGTAAACGGCATGAGTTGTGCGGCAGCGGCGTGTGGGGCATAATGTGTAATAGGCATTACGGTGTGTAGAGTATTGTGTAATTGTCATCACGGTGTGCGACATAATGTGTAATTGTCATCACGGTGTGCGACATAATGTGTAATTGTCATCACGGTGTGCGACATAATGTGTAATTGTCATCACTGTGTGCGGCATCATGTGTAATTGGCATCACGGATAAATAGTGTATAATGATTTAAGTAGCCTGTCATTGTTTGGCCTTGATCTGTGAGGCGTACTAGGTCACTGTGTGGCCTTTATATTTTTATGTCACTGTGTGGCCTTCAGCCGGCCAACTAAAGTGCGGGAGGACAATGACAATTCCTGCGGTAACCAATGTCTGGACATGCAGGTTGCAAAGGTGAGATGTAAGGGAATTGTTTTCCTGCTAGACCACGTACTTGTATTAAGCCACACCCCTTCTAAAAATAAACCACGCCCCTATTTCGTGCAATTTATTCTATGTCATGTTAACTTTTTTTTGGGGGGGGGGGGCGCAATTTTATTCCTTTGCCCTGGGAGCTAAATTGTCTAGAAACGGCCCTGCATGTATTATACTGCGCTTTCTATAAAATAAAGACGTCATTCCAGACACAGAATTGTGACTGCGACGTAATATTATCCCCATATCGCAGATTAACACCTCCTCAAACATCATTATCTCCTTTAGCATCAAAACCCTACTCAACATTAATATCTTCCTATATAATCATTAAATGTCCTATCCACACTTTTAAACAACCCCATATATAATTAGATATTCCAATCATTAACGCTCTAATTACGTTGCTCAATCTCATCATAATACTTACATTATTAATTATACTGTATTTAATTACATTAACACTGATCCATTCATTATTATAATAAAACTCAGAACTTTCTAAACCCTTATTTGTATGATTATATTCCTTTAACTGTACATATTCCTATCTCCATGCTAATTTATTTTACTGAATAGCTCTCATGCAGCACAGACAAAAAATGGAAAAAGTAGATCCAGCTGTGATCTGAAAAAAGGAGGGGCCACCAAGGAGGATGCAGGGGTCATGTATTTTAGCAGTAGGCTACACGGGTGCCGGACGGGGTCCCAACAGTTGGGATCCTGACAGGCATTTACCCGACATCGGGATCCCGACGTCGGAAACCCGGCTGTCAAAACACCGACAGCCGGGTTCCCGAAGGCCGTCATCTATTTTCCCTCGTAGGGGTCCACGACCCCCATAGAGGAAGAATAGAATGTGCCCGCAGTGTGGCGAGTGCAGTGAGCCCACAAGGGGCTTAGTTGTGCTCACCACGCTGTCTGGGTCTGGCCAGTCAGGATCCCGACGTCGGGCTAATGACTGTTGGACCCCTGTACCACACCCGGCTACACAACCCCTGCAAGAGTGTGGTATATCAATAAAATGTAAATCGGGAGTCTGAACATTTTTGTTCATTCTCACATATGTTAGTCATATGAAAAGTTAATATACTGTTTTGTAGATGCAATTAGGGAATTGATTTCACAAGGCCCATAGTGCATAATATTCCTTGAGAAAAATGTGTGAACTCATATGGTAAATATGGATCTTTAACTTAAAGAAATTACTTTGAGCAGAACACTCGGACATTATGCGTTACTCAAAAAATAATTATTACACTAATTTCTTTGCTAAAACGCGTGTGAATAAAAAGCTTAACCCTTTAAATGCCAACATCTCTGTGTGAGATGCGCAAAATATCGGCAAACATAAGGGCCGTTATTTTTACTTAGCTTCCTGGTCAATTTTTTACAGAAATCTGAAAGAGAGAGCTATATTAAGAGAAAGTAAGGGTCAAGGACGAGTATTTTAATGATAGAAGAGACCAAGGCATGCTTGAATGCAGAAGAGATGGTGTCTAATGAGAGACACTTGTTGACGAGGATTTCCAGTAAGTTCCTAGCAGATGACCAATTTGAAGTATGCTCTAGTAAAATTCACAACTGTATCATTTACTTTGTAATGGTCTAAAATAAATGTCAACACACAGGAATGCTGCAGTCCAAATGAGTGGCAAGAAGAGGTTGACTTGCAGAAGCATTAAATGCAGGAACAGGTGGACAAAGTAGCAGAATTACCAAGAGCCTTCACCAGTAGTGCAAACATGAAGAAATGGAGAACAGGCAATGCTACAGAGACAGGAAAGAGTTGAAATAAACTGCCCAATCATAGGTGTAAATCTGACTAGTCAGTAATGCTAATGTGTTTATTCTCCCTAAAAAAGAGGGAGAATAAAGATGGTAATATCTACTAACCCCCATGGATTAACGAGACTGCTGCTACTGCTTGGGCCAGGCCAGAGGAAGCGACAACCAAATGAACTGTGCAGGAACCGGAAAATGAAGACTGCAATCTGGCTGATCATAAAAGGAACATTACATCTTCGAAACCTTATATGGTTTCACCATTGATATTTTTAATAACTACCTCCAAGACCTCCTTTGAATGTTGTTTAAACTGTATGAGTTTTATGAGCTGAAAACTCTTATTTTTTGTATTTTTTTTCTGCAGAACTTGTTTATGTTCCATTTCATTGTAGTCTGTCCTAATATTTCATTTGTCACAAGAATAAGTTGCCCATCAACACTTCTGTTGATATAAAATGTAAAATACAGAGGCTTAGGGATATCTGTGTAGACTGACAAATACCCAGAAGTTTTCTAGAATAGGGTAAAGGGCACAATAGGGCAGCATGCATGGACTAATAGTTTGCTTTGCTGCCTCACAGCACTAAGATCATGGGTTATTATTTATTTAATTACAGTTTCTTATATAGAGCACACATATTCTGCGCTTTACAGAGAATATTTGAACATACACCCATCAGTCCCTGCCCCAGTGGAGTTTACAATCTATATTCCCTATCACATGTACATGCACACACATTTATTCTAGGGTTAATTTTGTTAGGAGCCAAATAACCTACCAGTATATTTTTGGATTGTGGGAGGAAACTGGAGTACCCGGAGGAAACCCACGCAAGTACGGGGAGAATATACAAACTCTGCACAGTTAGAGCCATGGTGGTGCTGCGAGGCAGTAATGCTAGCCATTACACCGTCCGTACTGTGCCATTCCTCATCTGGATTTATTCGTCATCACTGCCCTGATTGTGTGGAGTTTATGAATTCTCTCCGTACTTATGTGACTTTCCTCCAGTTTCCTCCCACAATCCAAAAACATACTGGTTGGTTATTTGAATCGCAACGAAAAAATAACCACATGTGGGCATGTATATGGGCAGACTAAATCAGCCTAGTGGTTCTACTCTGTCATCAAATTCTATGTAAACTTAATGTATGTAGAAGACTTTCACTGTAAATACACTAATTGATGTTGGTACATCACACAGACAACTGTTTTTATATTTTAATTATTTAATGCTTTAATTGTACACAGGTGAACTACTTTCCATGAAATATGAACCCTACAATGTCAACTAATTGCATCATAATATAGTGTAGTTTACAAGGGGTGAATAGTCATTACTCTCTTGGGGTTTATCGGAATCGCAGAGATTATTTCAGAAATATATTGTACAATTGCAAACCTTGTAATCAGATTTGAAACCAAAATAGTATTTTCTTCTGCATTATACAATTTGCATAAAGTGATAGAAGCTGTCTTCTGGGCTACAATCAAAAATGCATGATTATCCGTGACACTGTGCACCGCCTGTATTGGCAGACAGCTTGGATGTGATCCTGAGCTTTTAGAATATCAAACTGGAAGGAATATTTTAGTACAGTAATAGAACAATAATAATTGAATTGACTGGCACACTAGTTAAAAATAATTTTGGTACATAAATTAAATATTCAAGTATATGAACAGCTAAATTAATCAGCTATCACTTAACAACATAAATGTACAGTGCCAATTTACAACAATATTTACTGATTGGCTTCATGTGATCATGGAAAATTACTGCACACCGGTTAATTCATATCTGCCATAGTTACTCAAGAAAATTCAAAGTATCTGTTTTTAAACAGTTACACAAGGTCTAGATAGTGGATACTTGTTCCCTGATCAGTAGAGTATCACAATGTGCTAAACGGGTGATTATTTATGTTGACTTCATTGAATTATTTCAATAGCTTACATTATCTAGTGCAGGGCTGGGCAACACCAGCCCTCCAGATGTTGATGAACTACACATCCCAGCATGCCTTGCATCACTTTCAGCATAGCCACATAGCAAAACTAATGCAAAGCATCCTGGAAAGTGTAGTTCATTAACATCTGGAGGGCCGGTGTTGCCCAGCCCTGATCTAGTGGTACATTTGACTATGAATATCTCACACCTAGCTTCCAATATTTTTGTGTTTTATTTATTAAAGCTTTATACTTGCACTTTCAACTATACTTTGATAGGTTGGACACTAAAAATATTAGTGACGGCCATTCTAAACTATACAGAAAACATCTTATTGATCACCAATAAGAACACATGACTGGCATACAGTACAGAGAGTATTCCAGTTTAATCATGCAATACAGAGAGCAGTCACATGACTGGCATGAATTATAATGCGCTTTATATAAAATAAAGACCTCATCCCAGACACAGTTTTGTGACCGCAACGTAATATTATCCCCATATCACAGATTAACACCTCATCAAAAATCATTATCTCCTTCAGCATCAAAAACCCTACTCAACCTTAATAACTTCCTATATAATCATTAATTGTCCTATCCACACTTTTAAACAACCCCATACATAATTAGTTATTACATTCATTAATGCCCTAATTACCTTGCTCAATCTCATCAGAAGAATCAAAGTAATTATACAGTATTTAACTACATTAACACTGATAAAATTCATTATAATAATACAACTCATAACTATCTATCCCTTATTCCTATTTCCATGCTAATTTATATTTCTGTATAGCTCTCGCAGCGCAGACAAAAAATGGAAAAAGTAGGTCCAGCTGTGATCTGTAAAGAGGAGGGGCCACCAAGGAGGAAGTAGGGGTTATGTTTTTTAGCAATATGTTTCACAACCCCTGCAAGAGTGTGTTACAGATGAAGCCTTCCTCAACTAGCCTTCTCTGGTGAGCCATGGCTTATTATCATCTATAGTTCTCAGCTGTAAAACAATACATAGAACAATACAGTAGGGGATTAGTAGAGGATTAAATCCGACAGCTCTGGCTCACTTAATCCTATTAAGGGAAAAATGAGGATGGCTCCATCTGTATATCAACAAAATATAAATCGTGAGTCTGAAAAGGTTTGTTCTTGAAGTGATATGAAAAGTCAATAAACGGGGTTTTTTTTAGATGCAATTAAGGATTTGATTTCACAAGGTATATAGGGGTGATTCAAGTTTACTTGGAAGGGGACAAATTCATCCCTGTTCCGATGGCGGGTGGTCTGCACATGCACGTATTTGTGCAGGTGCAGATCGATTGCACCTAGTATGTAGATAGTGCAAGTGAGCACTGATAATGATAATGGCAGGACCACCAAGTTCTGGGTGGCTTTGATAGTGGGCTGGTCTATGCCTCCTCTTTCAACAAGTATCTAAGGCAAGTACAGCCATGAAATGTGACATCATTTGCAGTCATGGTATCACATGGACATGATTATACCTCCTCTGCTTTCATGGGCCTCTACAAGGGTCAAGGTCTGCGTAATCTTACTCTCCCACTACCCTTCTCCATTTCCCTGGGAGATGGCTATTAATCCAAATATGTGTATGGGAATTCCATATACATGTGTATTGGTGTGCATTTGTTAAATGAATTCTTTTAGTTTCATACATAATTTGCTGAAAAAATAACAGGTGTACAGGAGTCACATGTGTAGGAGTCACGTGCAGTCCAGGCAGCAAACATAACAGTCAGGATCACAGGCAAAGATTTGAAATAGGCACAGATAGTATAGAGGACAGTACAATGGCAGGAGCACATTGTGCTATAACTCTTCTGGACTATCAGAAACTATCAGTTGAGGTGCATACTGTACATGGTGCGATTTGAGCTTGAGACGCATGCGAGTCCCAGTCTCTATCGCCGGCGCTTGCCAGTGAAAGGGATCTGGTGAGCGCCGGCCAAGGATGAGAGGATGCTACATCTGTAGTTACATATAGTGAAATAATATTAAAGAAAGAGCATAGACAAAAATATAACAAGTAATGTAATATTCTCATAAAAAATATGAAATATAATAAATACTATCTATACTATCTCCTACGTTTTTTTAGCTCTAGCAGTGGATGACATTTAACTGCGACTGAGCCCTAAAAAAACAGAGGTCCTTATATTAGGTCATAGGACAAGAATACAGAAGGAAAACCTTTTTAACGAGGACATGTATAGTACATGACCTATTGTATTTTGAGATATAAATTTTTTTTGTATTTTTAAGCTAGAAATAATTTAAAAAATGTTTATTTTTAACCAATGTGCTGCATTTGTGTATTTGTTATTGATTCACAAAATTGTAGAATACAACTCAACATACGAAGCTGTGTTTACAGTATGTCCGACTTTATAGAGCTGTTGTGTGAGTGTTGCATGTGTAAGATTGGGAAAATATCTGGATCCGACTTTTTACCATGCTCTCTTGGGAACATTTGGACTTTCATGAACTCGCACGCTATTATATTGACTTTGTGAAATGTAGAACTTTTGCGTGAAAATTGGACTTTTCACAAAATCTGTCCAGACTCGCAGCCAGGAGTCTGTTACCTGGTATGTTTGAGTCACATATGGCTTGCAAGTGTCCCGCTGCCCCCCCCCCCCCCCCCCCCCGCAACATGAAGAAAATATCCCAGCGGCCCCCTGGGGGCGAAACAGGGCTCTCTGGCCACAATCTCTCATGAAATCACACCCCTGAATGTTTTTCAGATGGCATTTCTGGGTGCATGCGCTTCCCCAGTATGTCTGTGCTGATGTATAGAAATCAGCTGCATCAGGGGGGCTGATGTTCATTTCCCAAGGTTAGGGGATAGGGCAATATGTAGATGTTCCACATGATGATAGCAGTGAGGGAGAGCGCAGCTTTTTATGTCATGCAGCCAACTACCAAATTCACTCCCCAACAGACTTTTTTTTTAAACGTGGTACTAGAAGGTTCATCCAGACACACCCTTACACGTTTCTCAGCCAATCCTCTCAGCCCCCTCTCAACTGTTATTTTATAAGCAGCTGACACAATGAGCATCAGGAGAGAGCCATCCCCCAAGAGCCATCATCCAGGGGAGCCAACAAGAGAAGTGGGTATAAATCACGCAGACCCTGGCCCTTGTAGCACATTCATCTCAGAGAAGCAGTGCAGAATAACACCAGTACTTGGCAGACACCGGCATGAGTGCTTTTAGGAAGTTCACTTAAGATAAATGGTGAGAGATCATCACAATGAGTCAGCGGGTAATGGTTTAGACAAAGACATCAATACACCTAGTGTTTCTGGGAATATATCAATGGACAATTAAGAGTATGTTTTCATAAAACGGCAATTAATTGGTAATTATTTTGCTTTTCTAGTTCAATCCTGCTTGATTGCAAAACAGCCTTTACTGTGTACTGTATTCTGCTTAGGTAATACAAAGTCTCAATGATAACATTGTAACTCAGCTATGTATTAACTTGGAACAGTGTATCAATGAATATAAACTCTCTGTGGGACTGTAATGTACAATGTGCCAGATATGTGGATTGGGTAAGATCTACAGTCTAAGGGGGGAATTTACTAAGATGGGAGTTCTATTTCACATGCAGTGAGCATGTGAAATAGACAACCAATGGGCAACCAATCAAAATTGACTTCTTTATTTAGCACATGCTAATAGATAATAGATAGTGCATGATTGGTTGACCATGGCAACATCGCATCTTCAATAGAACTCCCATCTTTGTAAATAAACACCCAACTCTCTCTCCAACGTATTGCTCTTCACGGTTCACCAGTACGTCTTGCCCTCTATGTGTCACCAAACTTTGATACATCTCCAATAATGAGCTTTCCCAATAAGTCATGATGGGTCAGCCGGGTGAACTGTGACACAAGCGATATGTACTGCTTACGCAGCCTCGGAACCAGAGTAAATCAAGTTACTGCTGCCGCTGTCCCATGTTGTTGTTTAATGGACAGATTGGTTGCCCTGGACAGGTTGACTCCTCGCTGTCTTATTTATAGTATGCAACCGTATGGATACAAGAGCAGCAATCTGTACTGCACACCAAAGAGCTGTGTGTCCTGTTGCTTGACAGGGGCAAAGGTTTGAAAGGGCTATAAAACTGATTAATCTGTCTGTTTTTACTTGTTCATGCACTGATGACTCTCCTGGGAAAAGATAGCCATTATACTGTATCTCAGTGCAGGGGTTGCTGTAATTTACTATAGTGCTTTCCTAGCAAAACAATGTTATCTCCATCTCTCTGTCCAGACTGATCATACAACTATCTTACTCTCCTTTCTATTCACCCTGCCACAGTGACCATCAAGAACCAATAGACCAAGGTCTGCTTGCTTGTCTGCTATTAACCCGTGGAGAATATTTATTAGCCCAAAGAGTCACATAACATGTTAAAGATGTTACTGTGTATTTTAATATTACCCAGAAGTATCCTGATCTCATTTGATAAATCCGGGGTGGTATCTCACTTTTTCTGAGCTCATCTGTACACATGCTCCTTATAGTCATTTAGACTTTTGCAAGTGACCCTTGTATGTGCTATCAAACTCCTCCATAGGCCCATAATATGCCATCAGTCCCCTCCACGAGCTGCATTATATCACCTGGCTTTTAATATTGCCCTGATATGGGTGACAGTCTGAGCATTATTATGAACATGGTCATCCTAATAGCCTTATGGGCCCCAGGACATAACAGTACAGTGGGGCCCCTACCTACATAACCACTCCCATTTTTCACTCTGTGCCCTCCATCATGCAGTTGTTGTTGTCCTTCACTTACCTTTCTATTGCCTTCTTTCTTCTAATTTTCTCTGTTCTGTCCTGCCTGTAATGGTGGTGGCTACTCTATCAGTGCTCCTCACTGATAACGTCGGGCATGATGATGTCACTCCCAAAAATTAAGTGCAAACACTGGAGGAGGTGGGCAGGCCAGCACTCATGGTATTGCCGTAATGAACATTTTACTTTTATTTTGCCCTATCTTAGGCTGCTAATGGGGCCCCTATGATTGTGTGGCCCCAGGGCAGTTGCCCACCCAGCCCAGTGGGAATAATGGATAGATTTATGAATAGATAGATAGATAGATAGATAGATAGATCACTAGTTCATTCTGAATATTCGATATACTGTATGACAATATTTTCTAGACTATATTCTATAGATTTTATATATATATACAAAAGACTTTTGCTTTAAAAGACATCAGTTAATCTAGTTGTAGCTATTGTAAAACTGTGCATTTATTCTGGATACATCTTAAGTGATAAAATACTTGAATTGTTATCTAGCTAAACCTTTGATAAGTAACACAGCAAAAATACGCTTACTTCTTACATGGCATGCAGAGACAATAACGTCACCACAGTCAGAAGAACATTCCCACCAATGTCTTACCTGTCAATGCTGATGGCACACAGATTAAGTATACTTGCTGTACACATCATAACATCAAGAGTGACAAAGATATCACAGTGGATCCGACTAAATCTCCACTCGCCAACCACCTAAGAAGTAGAACAGAAAATCAATAGGGTAGATGTGTATCTTAAGAAAGGGAATTAACTTGGCCAGAGACTGGAAACAAGAAAAATTGTAAGATTCTTATAAAATATATTCACACCAGTAACAGATGTGCGTTACGATAAAAAAAGATATAGCTTGCTATAAACCGACATTTTTTTATTATGTACAAGTAAAAACAAATTACTGTGTGCCGTGAGGTGACTGCGATGAGGAGTGTTAGGATGAAATGTTCAACAGAGACAAGACAGATAGAATTTTCTCAATGAAAACTGGAATACAGTACTGTACTTCAGTTTTCTAAACCACAGAATTATTTAAAGGAGATACTGTAATTAAAAAAAAATCTCAAGAACTTTTAGCAATTATTTATTATGTAACTTTAATAAATTACAGGGGGGCAATAGCAAAGGATTAAAGGTGGTATTCAATCTTGGCCGCTATTTCCAACAGCATTGAAGGTGGATTCTGACAAAACAATTTGACTTTAAAACAAGTTGGATTTGTTTTCTCATAAATAACGTCCACTTTTCGACACTCGACAGGTGGAATTCAATGACCAGCGGAGCAAAAATTGCCCAGAATTCTGACTGTTGGGACGGTCCAACAGTCAGAATCCGGAATTGAATACTGCCCTAATACTGCATTGTCATAAAAAATAATTTTGGTGATGCTGGTTCCTTTCCAAGTTCCCCAACAGCTTTTAACACATACAAAATTAAGTACTTACAGTTCTAGTGCTCTTAAGGCCAGATTCAGAAATATATGTATCAACAATGGTGGGGAGGGATGCTGCGTATGTGTAGGAGCCATTCTGCACATGAGCAAAACAGGTCCTGCAGCCTGATGGCAGGCTGTCAGTATCTGGGAACAGGGGATGGACAGACATTATATGAAATGGTGGACCCCATTTTCTTGGAGTGGCTAAGCTAGTGGCTGCATAATGGGACACATATATACTAGTCCCATCATCATGAACAACCCAGCCTCCATCATAACCTGAGAATTACTCAGCTAAGGCAGATGCACCAGCAAGTGCTGCAGAAGATCACAAAATCATGTAGAAGGCGTCTATTTAATGAAGATGCCTCCTGATGTTTTTAATTTTTTATACAACAACTGTGTCCAAAGAAGCAGCTGTTTTATGAACTGCGTCCATTGCTGAATCAAGCCCTCAGGGGTAAATTTGCTAATATGGGAGTTCTGTTGAAGATTCCCATATCAGATTATATCTATTATCTTCTAGAAGGGGAAAAATATATTCAAGAATTCAAATCTGATCGGTTTCCATGGCCAACATCCCATCTTCAATAAACCTCCAACTTTGGTAAATACAAAAGGAAAATACAGAAGAAGCACAAGGGGTCAGTATCTTCACCTCAAACTTCACTAAAGAGGTAGGCTCAAATGCCTACCTACATTATAAAAGCGCACACCACCAGCCCTGGATAAAGGGCATTGTTATTAATTGACTAATTGTTTTGCCAAGTAACCGCCCCCTCATAAATAGAGAAGGGTATTTAAACCCTCTGAATGCAGCCATGCACACACCTTGAAAAAGCTCTACCATAGAGCGAAACGCATTGGTGAACCCTTAAAGTGACTGACTTCTACTACAGGACCACAAGCTTTTACCACCTGAGAGACCGGACCAGCCTCCAGACCTTACTCTGGCATCTATTTGGGGAGAACATTCATAACCAGGTTAATTCCCTGGCATCTGAGGAACAGCAGGAGTTCCACTCACTCCTTAAACATCAAGCTGCTTATCCCTCCCCCAGCCATCCAGGTCCTCTAAACGTGAGGCAAAATAGGAACGGATCCAAGTGGGCTCAACAATCTTTGCCCCCCATCCAGCGGGACTCTTTCATAAATATACGGTACCGTATGGACAAAATTTTCAGTCACTTTAAGAATTTTAAAACTCCCTCATCATTTTTTTCATTCCCAAATATTTTTTTATCTTATTTTTATATGTGCACAATATATGTAAAACTGATGATTTTAACCTGAGCTGCTATTTATCTTTATTTACATTTATATTATCATTAAATCATGTTAAACTTTCAGGTTACTGGCATTTCTTCAATACCCTCTTTCATTAATTAGCGCAGTCTATTGTATTTTCCTTTTGTATCTTCTTGTAGGGGAGTGACAACCCCCTTTTTTGGTACTGCAGCTTGCATTTCTTGTCTTATCAGCTCTTTTTCTACCACACATAGTCTTATTGGGGCAGCAATCATGAGCTGTTTTGCAAACTTTAATGATCGTATGAGCAGGAGACAGAATTTCTTTTCTAAATGGGAGTTACCCAATACAGATACAGAAACCCCATATCCAGAATTAAGAGATGATTTTTTTATGTTGGAAAACTTGCTTAAATGTGAGCTAAAACACTGGATGGATAGTGTGAACCTACAAAAATATATTGATAAAAATATGATACCCAGAGGGTTACGGCTATTTAAACCATCCATTTTCCTACCAGAGTCAGTGGAACAAACTGAATGGGAGAGAACACTTGACAAGTGCTCAATGGAGCTAATGAATATAGTCATTAAGTACAGGACTACACAAGCAGAGAAGACAGAAAAGGAAATAGAACAACTCAAACAGAAATTAGACACTCATAAACAGACCAGAGAATATAAAGAGAGAGACGAAATAGTTAATGATAAAATTTCTAAATTCGAAGTGTCACTCATAGAGATGAAAGGGAAGAAATTCAGAAGAGACCTCAAGGACTATAGGGGAGGAGAAGTTAGATCTTATAGGGAAAAAAATAAGATGAGAAACAACAGAGTATACCCAGAGAATAATGGCAGAAATGATCGCCTGAGAAGGAACAGGGACAGATTAAGTACCAACCAGGATGGGTCCACCAATAGAAGGGATAGATTTGAGGGAAGAAAATATGGACAAACTGGAACACGGAGGGTCCACTCCGGTCCCCGCACGCCCATCAAATCCCTCAAACCCGCCTCACCTAAACCACAGAGAGAACCCAATAGATGGAATGACCCAAGAGACACAGAAAATGTCCAATTAGGAGCACGCCCTAAAGAAAGTAGCCGCACCACCAAAGAAAGAGAAAGGGAATCAGAGGAGGTTTTTTTAGAGAAAAGAATACAACGAGGAGAAGAACCCAGATTAAATCGAACAAAATACCTAGGGACACCAAAAAGAGGGAGAAGTTTAGATTCAGAGGAAGAAGAGGAGGAAAGAAGACGAAACAAAAGAATATAAGAACTAAAAACTTTAAACAAGCTAAACAGACAGTATTTAATCTATCTAGTAAAAGCCTCTCCCCCTCTGACCTTTCCCTCTTGGGAAAAGGTCTAAAATACTCCCCGGTTACCCCACCAAATATGTTTACCCTCTTTGTCGAGCTAAATAGGTTTATACGAAGCTTATGTCGCAAACGTTACTTTGCGAGACAAGTGCTTAATAAAAATAGAGACCAAGCAGCGGCAATCATTCTAGACGAAGGCGATCAGCCAGCCTTGGCTGCCTTAAACGAATTGTTGGAGGAATTAGGGCCCGGTTCACCAGAACCGATGAAATTATTTGATATCTCAAAAGAAAAATTTCGATTAAAATCAGACTTTTTCCCTACTAAATCTAAGGGGTCAAGCGTGGAGAGCTTCTATAAGACCACGCTTGACGATTTTAAAAATATGTGTACAACTGCGAGTTCTAAGACGCATACAATGAAGTCCAACCTTAGCAAAAACGAAAAGAAGGCCCTCAAAAAGTTAACTAAAGATACTTCCCTAACAATTCGGGAGGCAGACAAGGGAGGCGGACTGGTAGTTCAAAACAGATCAGACTATATCGCAGAAGCTTTTAGGCAACTTAAGAACAAAGAATTTTACACCCCATTAGCCGCCGACCCCACTGAGGAATTCAAACTAACATTATTTAACCTTCTGCGATCGGCATTAGATGATGGGGTCATTTCCAGGGAAGAGTTCCGCTTCCTTTTCTGTGAACACCCCTTGACACCAATTTACTATCACCTTCCTAAAATACACAAGACCCTCACAGCACCTCCCGGGCGTCCTATAATTTCTGGCATCAATTCACTTTCATCCAACCTTTCTTTTTATGTTAATACCTATCTCCAACCACGAGTCACCACCCTCAGGTCTCACGTCAAAGACACTATACATTTTTTACAGCTGGTAAAAGGGATTGAGTGGAAGGACTCTTACTCCTTTCTCACCCTGGATGTAACCATTCTTTACTCCAATATTCCCCATGACAAGGGAACAGAGACCATCGCAAAACGTCTACAGTCTGACGGGGACCTGGGGGTGAGGCACCAAAAATTCCTCACAGATTCCATTTCATATATTTTGCAGCACAATTATTTTCTTTTTGAAAACACTTTTTACTTACAAACTATGGGGACGGCCATGGGGACCAGATTCGCGCCGAGCTACGCGAACCTATATATGGGGGAGGTGGAGCAACAACTTATTTGGGATGGCGAGTTCCGCGCGAATCTGGTCCTCTATGGCCGCTACATAGATGATTTGTTTATTATTTGGGATGGGGAACACTCCCGTGCACTCGATTTTGTTGAGCACCTTAATACCAATATTTTTAATTTACACTTCACTCACAATATTCACTCGAAGCGGACCTCTTTCCTGGACCTGACCCTAAAAGCACAAGGGGTCAGTATCTTCACCTCAAACTTCACTAAAGAGGTAGGCTCAAATGCCTACCTACATTATAAAAGCGCACACCACCAGCCCTGGAAAAAGGGCATACCCAAAGGGCAACTATTGAGACTCTTTAGGAACTGCACTAACAAAGAAGTGTTTGAAAAACAAGCCTCAGAAATTATTGAATCATTTGAGCAGAGAGGGTATCCCTCCCATCTCTTGAAAAAAGCCTACGAAGAGGTTATCACTCTAAATAGAGAAACCTTATTAGACCAATCAAACAACAAAAAAATTAGACAGACCGGAACATCTAAAGAGAAAAACAATCTAGATGTCACCTTCATCTCTAAATATAATAGCCATTCTAGTCAGATCAAACAAATAGTCTGGAAAAATTATAACATTTTAAAACAGGACAACCTTCTAGCCGAAGTCATCCCCAGTAAACCTCTCTTTGTGTTAAAAAAAAACAGAACGCTTAAAAATCTCCTAGCACCTAGCATGTTAAAACCTATTGTGACACAGCCACAATTACCCCTAACCTCCACTTGGCTGAACCCCAAACCTAAGGTTTTTTTTAAATGTGGGTCAAACAGATGCACAACATGTGCTTATGTACTAACTAAAACCGATTACCCAATTAAGGATAAAGAAGGGAACACAATTACTGCAGAGACATTTTTAAATTGCAATTCTGATTATCTGATATACGTACTCAGCTGTCCATGCCACCTTAAATATGTGGGTCGCACCACTAGAAAAATTAAGACACGTTTCCTTGAACATCGACGGAACATCCTGAAACATGTCCTTACCCACAGCATTTCCAGATACTTTCATGAAGCCCACTCAGGAAACCCAATGGGATTAAAACTAATGGGCTTAGAACATATTAAAAAGACCACAAGAGGAGGAGACCGCTTTGGTCAACTCTGCAGACAAGAAATCTACTGGATGTTCCGCCTACAAACCATCTTCCCTGAAGGGTTAAATGAGGCTGTAGAACTAAATTCCGTTTTATAAAGCTCTACCTACAAATCTTTATTATCTTCTCTTAAATCTCCTCCCACTCCCCTTCCTCTTTTCCTTCCCTCCCCCCCCCCCCCGCCCTTCCCATTTTTTTTTTCTGTTTGCTTGTTTTATATTCATACACACATACAAAATAATATAATATGTTGTATCTATATATTATATATTATATGCAATAAGGAAAACAATATATAAATTAAATAATTGTATTTATATTCCCCACAAATCCTATTTACTTACTACGGATATACTATAGGGCTACATAGGATAAACCTTACCAAATGTCTAAAAACATCTGTTTTTTAATAATAATAAAAAAATAAAAAAATCTTTTGAAAGTGCAACAAAAGAACTATCTGAGGAATGTTGGTTAATGTGTTTTGTTGACCATCTTTTTAGACTATCCAACGTATTGTTCATGATGATCTAGAATTATCTATTGTGATAGATACATCACATGCATCACTATTACCCATATTAGTATCGCTACTTCAATTCATTATTTTATTATGTATGTATGGTATATTATTTATCATCACTTTGTATATATATATCTCTATTATTTATTATTGTTTAGTATTATTTACTATAATTTAGCAGTGTCTAATACTGTCAGAATGAGTATAAATACTGCGTCTAACCAATAAAATGGCCGCCGCCATCTAAGTCCCCTTAAATAAAGCGATCCCATATGGTGAAATCCCCCTTCTCAAACCAGAAACATGGCCGACTCTATATACGCTCACGTCACTATTCAAACCATTAAGATGGCCGCCGAGACCATCTATAATAAACGTAGGGATGGCAAATGTGTATTGGAGGACACGCTCCGCATTTCCGGAAGCGCGCCCCACACTAACAGACCGGACACTCCCACTCAGCTGACCGCTGGACTCACCCGCTTGCGGTCCAGCGCTATGGATACCGGAAGTGACGTGCGTTCCAAATACCGGAAGTACGTCACTCCCGGACATCCGGAAACGATAGCACTATGTAAACTATGATAGATCCTTTTTGAAGGTTAAAAACGTATTTATAAAACTCGTTTTTTACTAATTTACACCCTATATGAATACTCCTGTCTCCTGCTCACGATAGGTAATATTAGGTATGTATTTTTTACATGTGTTGTTATTAATTGACTAATTGTTTTGCCAAGTAACCGCCCCCTCATAAATAGAGAAGGGTATTTAAACCCTCTGAATGCAGCCATGCACACACCTTGAAAAAGCTCTACTATAGAGCGAAACGCGTTGGTGAACCCTTAAAGTGACTGACTTCTACTACAGGACCACAAGCTTTTACCACCTGAGAGACCGGACCAGCCTCCAGACCTTACTCTGGCATCTATTTGGGGAGAACATTCATAACCAGGTTAATTCCCTGGCATCTGAGGAACAGCAGGAGTTCCACTCACTCCTTAAACATCAAGCTGCTTATCCCTCCCCCAGCCATCCAGGTCCTCTAAACGTGAGGCAAAATAGGAACGGATCCAAGTGGGCTCAACAATCTTTGCCCCCCATCCAGCGGGACTCTTTCATAAATATACGGTACCGTATGGACACAATTTTCAGTCACTTTAAGAATTTTAAAACTCCCTCATCATTTTTTTCATTCCCAAATATTTTTTTATCTTATTTTTATATGTGCACAATATATGTAAAACTGTTGATTTTAACCTGAGCTGCTATTTATCTTTATTTACATTTATATTATCATTAAATCATGTTCAACTTTCAGGTTACTGGCATTTCTTCAATACCTTCCTTTCATTAATTAGCGCAGTCTATTGTATTTTCCTTTTGTATCTTCTTGCAGGGGAGTGACAACCCCCTTTTTTGGTACTGCAGCTTGCATTTCTTGCAAACCAGGTCTAGTTAATTGCGCCCCTACCTGATATCTTTTTATCAGCTCTTTTTCTACCAACTTTGGTAAATGTAATAATAATAATAATAATAATAATAATAATAATATATATATATATTTTTTACAGTATATACAGATGGAGCCCCTCTCATTCACTTCCTGCGCTCGCCAGAACGTCCCTGCTGGCGGACAGAGACTCCATCAGACTGGGATGCGCAAGCGTTTCACACGCACGCGCATCTTAGTCACTCGGCGGCTGGGCGGCGTGACCCTGCCCATCTCCACTTCAGGTAGACAGGCAGGGTTAGTGGGGGTTTGGGGCAGCGGTGGAGACCAGCGATGGGGACCGGGGAGGTGGCAGACAGCTTGTGCATGCATACCCCCTTTCGATGGCTGGCAGGGCCTGCCGGCTGGTGGGAGGTGGAAATGACAAGCACTCCATCTGTTGCATTCTTTCTCCAATAAGTCTATTTTTGAAGAATTCTAGTGTGGTGGTCTCTCGTACTGTGCAAGAAAGTGAGTTCCATAGAGTCTGAGCAGCATGGCTAAAACCTCATCCCCCAGATGAATTACAGGAGATTATATGTACTGCTAAAAGTCAATTATCGACAGATATTCCCTTTGTCTAGCTTTCAGTTCCCTTCATTATCTCACTCCCTACAGCAATGTTGGTTCCACCACTGGGTAAAGGAATATACTATATTATTTTAACACCAGTAGCCATGCTGTCAATAGTTTACCAGTCCTATGATCTCATCTACAATTTTGTTATCACCTTTAAGTAATGCTTTGAGAAGAGCAAACATTCAATTAATGACTATAAATTAATTAATAGACAAGAAATTATCAATAAAATAGTGGAGAAGTTTTAACTCAATCCAAACCATAAACTTTCTGATGGCATTCCAGGACGAGTATTTAGGGCATGTGCAAAATAGCTGTCTGGGGTCTTTACCGACATTTTTAACTTGTCTTTATCTCAAGCAGTTTTACCAATGTGCCTCAAGAACACCTCTATCATTCCTGTGCCAAAACATTCTAGTCCAACTGGCCTGAATGATTATCGTCCCGTGGCACTTACACCCATTATTATGAAGTGTTTCGAACGGCTGGTCTTGGCATATTTGAAGAAAAATCTTCCATCTAATCTGGATCCTTGCCAATTTGCTTATCGCAGAAATAGAAGTACAGATGATGCAATTTCTATGTTGTTGCACTCTGTGCTTATGCATTTGGACAAAAATAACACCTATGCAAGAGTGTTGTTTATTGATTTTAGTTCTGCATTCAGTACTGTAATCCCCGCAAAACTAATCAATAAGCTCAGAGATTTGGGCATAAATGGCCGTATTTGCAACTGGACTGCAGATTTTCTAACTAATCGACCTCAGTATGTTAGGTCTAGCCAGACCTGTTCATCTTCTATTATACTTAATACAGGAGTACCACAGGGCTGTGTATTAACTCAATTTTTATATTCAGTTTTCACTCATGACTGTAAACCTGTTTTGCCATCAAATTCCATCATCAAATTTGCAGATGACGCAACCTTGATTGGACATATCAGCAATAATGATGAATCAGCCTACAAAGAGGAGGTACAAAATCTCATTGATTGGTGTGCCACCAATAACCTACTCCTTAATACCAGCAAAACTAAAGAACTTATAATTGATTTCAGAAGGGAGAGGCAAAGTCAGTATGAGCCTATCCGAATTAATGGCATAGAGGTGGAACATGTCTCAAGTTTTAAATTTCTGGGCAATCATATTATGGAGGACCTTTCTTGGTCCACAAATGTCTGTTATTTGGCAAAGAAGGCTCATCAACGCCTTTTTTTCCTAAGGATACTAAAGAGACATCAACTGTCTATGGATATACTAAATGACTTTTACCATTGTGCAATAGAGAGCCTACTGACTAACTGTGTAACAGTATGGTGTGAAAGCAGTACTGTTGCATAGCATATTATGATACAGAGAATGGTGAAGACTGCTCCCAGTATTATAGGGATTCCCCTTCCGGCCATTGAGGATGTTCAAAGGAGGCGCAGCACTCGCCATATTACAAACGATCCCTCTCATCCGGCACAAGAACTTTTCACACTGTTGCCATCTGGAAGACGCTTTAGGTGTCTTAAGATTAGAACTAGTAGAATGAGGAATAGTTTATTTCCTAGGACTGTTTCAATGCAGAATTCTGCACCTTGTAAATGTTAATATTTCTTTTTTTTCCTCTTCATGTACAATAATGCTATATTGTTACATTTTGTGTCTTGATTGGAAGCAAAACTAAATTGTGTTTCCCTGTACTTACCCTGTGCTTGGGCAATGACAATAAAGTGAATCTAATCTAATCTAAACTTTCAGTATATTTTTAAAGCATTGCAAAATGGAACAATTTATTATTGTTATAATTAGACAAACTCTACACAGTCCAATTAAAACATGTGGAACCATTGCAAATAGGATCTGAGAAAAGTAATATGATTGTGTTGATTTTAATTACCAATAGTGTATAAATAAATCCACATGATGATATATTCTACAAAGTATAATGCTTCTAGGTATTATTTATTTATTTATGCAGTCAGAGCACATCAGATGACCATCCATATGTCTCTGAAAAATGGAAAAATGGAAATCTAATCTTGGGAGACCTCAATATAATATTGCCCATTAATAGTCAGCATATATTTACAGTATTATATTTATAGTTGAAGCACATTCCATTGTGCATAAATTAGTATATGTGTTCACCAAACCATTATATAGGTGCACTGCCTAAAAAACATGATTTGCAGAACCAAAGAATAGTGAAAAATGTACAAATGTAATTTCAAAGTCCACTCTCATTGTAGGAATGATTCAGATTAGCACACAAAGGAGTTTTGTTACTTGGAGTGTGTGAAAATCTCTTAAAACACCTACTGCGCATGTGTTACATAGAGTGTATGCATAAAGGCCCTGCTGCAGTTGAGGTGCAGTTGTCTCGATAAAGTGCTCTGGGTGATTACCTGGTTGTGGCTAAACATCCACACAAAGATGGTTCATATTGGGGTTGTGTTAAAGTCTCACAGGCACACAGGTGCTCAATTGTTCAGTGAAGAGGACATCTTCTGCCAATGCTGTCATCCTGATGGAGTGAATTCCTGCCTCCCTAACCCTAATGCTACCTTCTAGCAGCTTGCCCCTAAACCTTCCCGCTATTGCCTAAAAACAGACCCTGCATCGCACCACTTAAACCTAACCCCCCCCCCCCCCCCCTTGTGGCCAAACCCAAAGTCTCCCCACTGGTGCCTAAACCAAACCTGCCCTTCCCCACACTAGCTAGCCTAGTATACTCATCGATCGGCTTCCTGATGGTATTCTGGCATCAGTATCCTGATGGATTCAGAGTTTCGGCACCTGTGTATATACTGACCACAAGCATCTTGACCACCAGAATGTTAACTGCAGAAGAAGAAGGCAATCTAATGTGATTTTTGTCTTAACACAAATTTCTGGCAGTGGGCCTGATTTAGATTGGTCAGGGCTGATCTTCTCTGAAACTAATGAGGCTTAATCTTTTTTAATAAGTGAGTTTTTCAAGAAAATCCCATCCAGGGCTGAAGCCAGGGACTGTTCCCGGCATCCCAGGGTGGTGGATGCCAGGCTGATGAGTGTAAAGAAAAATAAAAAAAACACATTCCTTTTTTCAGGAGAACTACAAGACCTAGAATGTGGGGCATTAATATGCAGGGTGCACTTCCGGACTGCATCCCTGCCATTTACCACCCCTTGCTGGCTCCAAATACCCTTAGGGGTAAGGATTCATCTCATTCTTTTAAAACATTGTTTTTTAGAAGTATATTTTATCAACAAATTAATTGTTTTTTATAAATAATTTGGAATTCACTTTTTAACCTATTCTCTGGCGCCTGATTAAATTATCACACCCATCTACTCTTGAGTTTCTGTTGGTTTATAATTATCCATTTGATCACTTTTCAAGCTTAGTATATATGGCCTAAGGTGTGATAGGCTCTACGTTTTTGGAAAGGAGGTGTCAGCTGCAGCAGCTTCTCATTGGATTAGCAGTTAGCTAGCGGAAAGCAGGCAGACTGTTTGGATATGTTGGATATTGCTACTGAAGATCCCACAGGAATTTTTTTTTTAAGACTCAGTTATGATAGAGAAGCTATAGAGTCCCTGTTAGAGATCAGTAAACACCAGAGGCGGATTTACTGCTAGGCAACCAAGGCAGGTGCTAGGGTCCCGGCGGGTCTCAGAGGACCCAGGCCACTAATGCAGAGCTACCAAATACTCATTGTTGACCAGGCCTTTGCAAGCTGTCAGTGCCTGTTCACCTTCCAAATGTCTCATCCTCACCTACATTAATTAGGTGAATGTGACACATTGAGAGTAAAGAGACAGGAACGGATAAAACCTGTTATGCCGTTCAGCACTAAATTCAAAGTGCGTGCTAGGCAAATATGTTGGGTTGCAGACTTTGAATTGGGAGAAGCCTGGAGAGTAGACCAAATGCTGCAGGCCAGGGGGTGGGTAGAAGGCTGACGTCACTAAGCCCCTAAAATGAAGCAAAATTACTTTATTTGTATCATTTTAGTCCCATCTCCTCCCCAAATTGCCGCAGATTGATGGCCTGTATGATGGTGTGCTCTTATGTAGACCTGGAGGGGGGAGGGGTCAGTGGCAGCGGTATGTGCTGCAGGAACCTTTGTACTGCTCGCAGGGGGGGGGGGGGGGTTGCAGGAGACCAGCCACTAACAGAGATGGTGCAGGAGCAGAGGATGTGTAACATGCTAAGATCCTGATGCAGGTGGTGGTGGTCTTGGGGGGGGGGGGGTGCGGAAGCATGGAAATATCCTGATGCGGAGATGGGGGCTCAGCTAATGTGTTTTATCATTCCAGAGTGGGTGGGGGGCCAGGCTAATATCCTGATGCTAACGTTCTGTCCTTTCTGAATAATTGTGTGGGAGCAGAAGGCCACTAATGTCCTGATCTGGGAAGGGTATTGCAGCTAATGTCCAATCCTGATCTGGAGGGTGAGGGAGCCCACGTATGCCCTCATCCGGGGGGGAAGGGGGGGTTGCGTGAGATGGAAACCCACTAATGTCTTCATCTGGGGGATGTACAGCTAACATCCTGTCCTGCTCTGAGGGAAGGCTTATCTACTTTGGAGTAAGGACTGCAAATCGGTGTCTTGTTTAGGGCCTAAAGAGGTCTAAATCCTCCTTTGGTAAGCACTGATCTACAGTATATCATCAGATCACACTTAGACTACAATTTTCTCTAAAGTCCATAGAGACACCTTGACAGATCATTAGAATAATCTAATTAATACTCCGGACTGTAATTAGACAATACATTTTGGCAATGATGAAGTCTGCTTTATAAAACTGACAAAATAATTCAGAACACATATCTGTTCTGTGGAGCTAGAGCATGAACAACTGACCTGGGGTTCATTAATTCTGCAGCAGAACAAATTCTAACGTGTATGTAAATATTACATATGTGACAGGGAAGTCTTGAAATTTAAGTGCTTTTTCCAGAAGCTATATATTGGGAACCCGATGATTAAATACTTCACATTATACAAATCTACTAGGAATAATTTATTAAAATGGCATCAAATTTTCATTTAGCGTCAGGTCTCCTGATGACATGCAATAAATTCATTAATAGGATAATTGCTAACAGTTAAAGCGCAACAATAAAAATTAGACATTAATGTATGTTTTTTTATAGACCAAGGGATAGATTTATCAATTGGCACAAAAGTAATGTTGCTGTTATGACCCACCTCTGGCGGGTCGGTGTTATTCATATTCTGTTTGTAGTTTATATGTTTCCCCTGGATAAGTACCCCGGCTTTTGCTGATCCACCTTGCCAGGGTTTGATGCACACCTTGGTCTTTGGGTGTGGCTGACTGCTAGGCCTCCCAGTATTGAGACCCAATCTGCCAGCATTGAGACCCTGCCGGTTATAGTTTTGTTTAAGCCTTGTCTGAGTCTGGTTATAGTCTTGTCAGAGTCTTTTTATATTGTAGTCCTGTGTATTCCAGGAGGCACTTCTGCCGGGTGTCCTTTGAAGTCCTGTCTGTATCTGTGAACCATTGCTGCAGTCTGAGAGACCCTGTATGAACACAGACCCATTCTGACAGAGATAAGTGCTGGTTTTTCCACATTCAGTATTTCAGCTGAACCATGTTAGAGTGTAGCTGTGTGGAGTAAATGTCCTCTCTGAGTTGGGGTTTTTCCATCCATCTCCTCACAGGTTATATATTGTTTATTATTAACATCTTCATGCATTGTTGCCTTTATGCCATTAGCCAGGACATACTGTGTTCACATACTGCTGTGTTTCTGTAGCTGTGGGTGTGATGAATTACTTATTTGCATAACATATTCTTGCATTGTTGCATTCCTGGGAGTTCAGTGGAGGATTGCTCCCATATTCATCCACTCAATTCCCTGGTGTTTCTGACCACTTATTATAATATGTTCTACAATTGGGGCATCGGGGTTGGAGCGGGCTTAACTCGCTCCTTCGGATGCAATCGCTATAGGTAAAGTCTAGCACTGCATGCATCAATCGACCATTGGGAGAGACAACAGAGTCAGGTGTGGTGTGTGGTCAGTCTCCTTCCATATTTGCACACAGGGACTCCCCAGAGTCCTTACAGTTGCCCACAGCAACCAATCAGCTCCTGTCATTTGCTTAAACAGGCTTTAAAATGACATTTAGAAGCTCATTGGTTGGCACTCTCTCTCCTTTATCTCAAGTATTTGATAAATGTCTCGTTAAATCACAGAATATTGCGGGAATGTGATTTTAAAAAGAACAACAACAAAACAATTTATCAGTTTTGAACTTATCTTGGAATTGTGGTGAAATTTATGTTCTTTCAAAGAGGTGGTGTCACCATCTGATCATTTGATGGATCAAATAAATCATGTCTCCTGTTATTAAGTTTGAGATCAATGTATTTCTTGTATTCTGCTTGTGAAATCATGTCTCCTGTTATTATTATGCATGCTATCAATGTATTTCTTCTGTACTGGTGAACTGTTAACCCAAAGGGAGGATGCTATGAGAATGGTTCTGGATTCCCTCAGAGTGACCATCTGTAGAGTTCTCTGAAGTTAAGGTCTGAGACCCCTCATAAATCAGCTTGGGGGTTAGATCAACATGGTCCAGAAGAGAGGTCAGAGATGTTCTCTCCCCTCCAGTAAAGATCTCTTATCAGACTTGGCCTGTCTGTTGCATCCCACTGGATAAGGAATATGTACAAATCACTTAAAAGCAGCAAACTAATCCTTAATGTTAGAGGATCAATTATTGAGGGGGATTCATTAGTGTACAGCAGGGAAATGGTCACAATCCTAAAGGTGGGAGAGATGAGGAATCTGCAGGTATAATTGAATGCTTCTCCCTATAGCTGTTGGTACTTCTTTGGGGATCAGCACGCTGGCTGGAAGTGACCCAATGTTTCATGTGAAATCCCCTCACTACAAAATCAGCACTTGTGTGTAAGCTACAGTTCTGTCATTTTTCAACTTTTTTTATTTTGTTTGAGTTGTATTTCTTCTGTGTGTGCTTTTAAAATCTTTGTAATCATCTTTGTAACCATTTTTATCACTAAGCTCTGAAGTATTTCTTGGAATAAATAATACATAATTCCAGTTCTGAATTTTGTGTTCTTAGGACTTAAGCCGAAAGGGCGGTTTACGCTATAACCTTTTTATATATTGTATTGTGTATCCGGATTTATGCAAGCGTCCTTTCAAACTTGCATTGGTGGTGGCCTAATTTATATAGGGGACCCGTGTGTCCAAAGTGAACCATAGTCACGGCCGGAGCTGTTCAGGTTGACGTATCTGGAAGGAGTGACCGGTGGGTCCGTGACAGGTGGTTCATCTTATTTATTGGTCTAGAGCAGGGTACACACTATACAATTTTTTTTATTACCAGTTAATTCTATAGCGCACACATATTCCTCAGCACTGTACAGAGAATATTTGAACATCAGCCCCCTATCAGCACACACATTCATTCTAGGGTTAAATTTGTTGAGAGACATTTAACTTACCAGTGTATTTTTGGACTGTTTGAGGAAACCTGAGTATCCACGCAAGTATGGGGAGGAAATACATACTCCGCACAGTTAGGGTCATGGTGGGAATCGAACCCATGACCTCAGCGCATTGAAGCAGTAATGTAAACCATTAACCCACAATTTGTACCCAGTGTGATATTGCCTGCTTGGGGAGCTGATAGGGGAGCCAAACCCAGCATCAGCAAGTGCATACACTCTTGCCAATACCAGCGCTGGCAGCTGCATTCAAGGCCTATGCAGGATGTCTCTGACTAATGGTGATAGCACACATCGCAAATGACATAGCAGAGACACACTAGACAGTGTGCTCCATATGTTGCTCTGATCTGCTGGATTCAACAACATATTGTCTAGTGTGTACGAGCGTAACCAATCTCCGGAATGGTAGGATCCCGGGATTTGGTACCAAAATTGCCGGGATTTCATTTCAGGATTAGACTGCACAGTCTAATGCTGGCTTCTCCTGTCCACGGCTGTACAGTGGGACGTGTCAGAGGTCACTCTGCGCAAGCCACTCATCCCCCCCAGCAGCACCGTCTGCCCTACTCCTTGCTGTCAGCCGCACTCAACCCCCCGGCTGCACCCCCTCCCAGGTGCACCACCCATATAAGTAAATATGTGGGGTGGCTTGGGCATTTTTTAATTAGGAAAGCCAATCCTGGGATCCAGAATGCCAGGATTGCAAAAAAAGTCCCGGCATTGGCTTCCCAAGTGTGTACCCCACTAGACTCATAAAAAACCCTGACAATTTCTGCACTTTTCCTTAAATTGGCAATGGATTCATTAGTACCGATACGCATGCGATGATTGATACAGATCCTGTGTCCTTTTACGTGCTTGCCACCATGTGCATATAATGCACAGTGTAGCTGAGAGTTTGCATAACATATTTTGCCATATGCATTAATTTCTTTGGGATCTGCGTATGCCCCACTGAAGCAAAGAGGAGATGGTGAGTGAGGTGTACGCAGCAGCATCCCAAGATAATGCTACAGTACGCTGCATTACGCATTAACTCTGTAGCAGGACATATCTGTACATCTTGTTGACAGACACTAATCCTTTATATCAATGATACCTAACAATTAGGTTGCCATAGTTTACAGAAATTAATACTGAACAAAATGCTGAATGAACTGAAGTCAATTCATTAAAGTTTAGATAAATATTGCACCCAAAAAGAAAAATCATCACTGTGAGCGAGGCTGGGATTTTTGCACATTTGGCACCCAAAGGGTTAACATCAGGATAAACTGATTTTTTGTTTAGATTGTGAATGCCCTTTTCTGTCATATATTTATTTATAAAGAAGTTGCCCATAGCAACCATTCAAATGCTAGCTACCATTTAACTAGCTGTCTATAAAAGGCCAGTTGGAGCTGATATGGTACCGGACAACTTTTCCACTTTTTCTCTTTAAAAGTTTTTATAATCTCTCCAAAGAGTGAGAAAGTGGGTTTACGCCTGTTTTGGGGTACCGTAGGTTATTGTGTACTCAGTATTTACTTTGGCATGTTTTGAGTTGGTGGAACCCGGGTCCATCTGTTTCTGGTGTCTGTGACTATGTCACACTCCCTGTCTTTGGCCTCGTGCCATCAGGCAGGGTGTTCATCCCAGAAAGTGCCTGTTAGCTAGATATCCTTTTGGCACTACCTCTGATGATTGCCATAGTTTTGTTACCTCTTAAGACCTGGTTGCATCGGGGTTGGAGCTGGCCTAACTTACTCCTTCTAACGCAGGACTATGGTCATCTACCTGAGGAGGTCAACAGAGCCAGTGTAGGGTGCGCCATGGCCATTCTAAACAACGATCCCGGCTAAGGTCTCTGCCCACCACCACATGCATGTACCCACCTCGTTACATTATAACCGGCCAAACATTTTATATAAATTCCATTTATATAATTAACCTGTTTTGTCCGCGGGTGCTGGTGGTCATACTGTCTTGTCCTGTCTGTGCCAAGCATAAGGTTGCTCATTTTAGGCCTTTTGGGGAACTTATGCCCTTGTCTGTTCCATCAATGCCATGGTCCCCCATTGCGATGGACTTCACCAGCTGTCAGACCATATGGGTGGTCATTGACAGGTTTTCTAGGATGGGGAAATTTGTGGCCATGAGGCAGGTACCATTCGCTAAGGAACTGGTTACTTTGTTCCTGCGGCATGTGTTCAGGCTGCATGGATTACCTGTGGACATTGTTTCTGACATGGGTGCAGAATTTGTCCCACAATTTTGGAGACTGTTTTGTGCTTCCTTAAAGATCAAGTTCAGTCTGACTTCGGCCTTCCATCCTCAGTCTAATGGGCAGACTGAGCAGCTGAATCAGTCTCTGAAACAATAACTGCGATGCTTCATTTCCAAATTGTAGAATGACTGGGTGGATTGTCTGTGCATTCTGCCTCTAAGATTTCACCCTTCTTTGCAGTTTATAGTTACCATCCCCAGGCTTATTCCTTTTCCCAAGCTTCCACCTCTATTCTGTCTAGGGCCTTTTGTTTCAAGGCTACGTGGAGGAAGATTCGTGATGCTCTGACGGAGATAGCTTCCAGAGAAAAGGTGTTCGCAGATAAGTCCAGATGTCCTTGTCTGTTCAAGGTTGGTGATTGTGTCTGGTTGTCGAGGTGGAATATTAGACTGCACCAACCTTTGACAAGGTTTGGGCCAAGGTTTTTTGGTCTGTACAGAATCATTAAGATAGTTAATCCAGTGGCATTTTGTCTTCTGCTTCCTAAGTCTCTCAAGATTGCAAACATCATTCACGCTTCTCTTCTAAAGCCAGTCTTCTTTTCCCACAAGTTTCCTCATAAGGTCATCAGAGGAATTCCTTCCATGTTCAGCGACAACCAGAGTTCCTGGTGGAAAAGATTCTGGACTCTAAGTTTGTTTGTGGTTCCATTCATTTCTTGGTTCACTGGGAGGGGTTCAGGCCAGAAGAGAGATTGTGGGTTCCTGACAGAGATGTTAATGATCCTAGTCTCAAGAGGAGGTTCTTTCAGGAGTTCCCTCATAAGCGTGAGGGTAGAGGTTTCAAAACCTCTCCTCAAGTGGGGAGGGTACTGTCAGCAGTGCGGATGCAGCTCTGGTGTCTGCTGCTGCTGGTGTGGTGCAGCCGCAACAGAGTCCCGGCACCTGGAGTAGGGCTGCCAGGGTACTTCCGCCCGGTACTGCAGGCTCCAGGGACATCACTTCTGCCTGGCCAAGGGACGCTGTTACTGCTCAGGCCGCATCACCCGGCAGTTGCCTAGCAATGGGGGGATGCCGGGCAGTGCACACTCAGACACCTGAATATAATACCAATTACAGGGGGCCGGTCTCGCGGTGGGGGCTGATTGGCCATACAAACCAAGCTTGGTATATACCACTATACACCACTAGATGTCACCCTATCCTTTATTCTCAGTTTTACGATTATGTTTATCATTATTTTTAATTTGTATGTATTGTTTATGCATTTATTTTCAGTATAGTAAATAAATATATTTTTTTATTGGAACCATCTGAATCATACTTCATCCAGTGCTGGCAATTCTCTTTTATATACTTCTTGTTGTTAGGGGAGTGACTTCCCCTTGCCAGCCACTGATAATTGCGCACCACACAATTACTCTATATTATGGTCTTGTCCTAGTCTTGTTTTGGTCCTGTCCTGGTTCTGCCCTGTTCAGCATTACTGTCTTGCCCAGTACCTGCCCGCACTCCTCCATCTTGTGCTGCTGGGTCGCAGTCCGGTCGCTGTGTTCTGTTCTGGTCACGTAAGTGCTCCAGTAGAGCTTGGTTCTGTTACTTTCTTTATTACGGTGGGCAATCTGCTCTTTGTCCTTGGTTCTTATTTGCTTAGTTTTAGCTCTCCCAGGTGCGGAAAGGCCCATGGTTGTGGGATTACGCCTGTTTTGGAGTACTGTAGGTATTTGTGTACCCAGTATTTACTTTGACATGTTTTCAGTTGGTGGAACCCTGGTCCATCTGTGTCTGGTGTCTGTGACTGGGTAACACTCTCCATCCTTGGCCAGGTGCCGTCAGGCAGGGTGTTCCTCCCAGATAGCACCTGTTAGCTAGATATCCTTTTGGCACTACATCTGACGATCGCCATAGACCTGGTTGCATCGGGGTTGGAGCGGGCCTAACTTGCTCCTTCAAACACAGCGATTAAAGGTGAAGTCTAACTAACTGCAGACTGTGGTCATCTGCCTGAGGAGGTCAACAGAGCAAGTGTAGGGTGTGCCGTGGCCGTTCTAAACAGTGGTCCCAGCTGAGGGCTCTGCCCACCACCACATGGACATACCCGCCTTGTTACACTAGGGGTCCTCAGAGACTGTTTAGTTTAATATTGCACCCCAAAAAAGAACTGGGTGAAATGTACAGTAATAGGATGAGAGAATCAGAAAGTGAGAGATTTAGTAAGAAATCTCCATTTTGTTTGAAGCGGCAATCATTTACACTGCAAAACCAGTTTGATTTTGCAGTGTAAATGATTGGCGCTTTAAAACAACTGTAGATTTCTTACCAAATCTCTCACTTTCTGATTCTCTCATCCTATTACATTTCACCCAGTTCTTTTTTGGGGTGCAATATTAAACTAAACTTCAATTAATTGAATTGGCTGTATTTGTATTTATTTATAATAAAGGAGCAGTTGCTGTGAGCGATGCTGGCATTTTTAGCGGGTATTTTCAGGATTGCTCACAGCAACATTACCACGCAAAGGGTTAATAACATAATTTTACAGATGACATGTGCCTAGTCATACATACTGTATAGCTAAGGCTAACTTCGAGATATACTGCTTTGGGTAGAGGAATAAGTAATACTGTATGTTTACATTTCCAAGGATGATCCTAAAACCAAATGACCTACAGTATGTACAGTAGTCATTAAGGACATTAGGGACATAATATTAATTAAAAAAAAAGATATTGTACTCAATACATCCTGAAGTTTATCCACAAGGATATTTTTTACCTTTTTTATTTCCCTTTAAGAATAAAAACATAAGACAGAAAGGGGGAAACTTACTAAGATGTGAGTTCTATTTCACATGAGATGTTGCTTTGGGCAACCAGCAACAATCTATTTCTTATTTATTTAGCACCTTCTAGAACAGTGGTTTCCAACCTGGGGAACTAGTACCCCTGGGGGTACTCTGCAGACCAGATGGGGGTACTTGAAAATAATATTGGTAATGGCAGAAGATGAAAAAAAGTCTTTTGATGGCAGAAGAAGAAGACCCGATGCTATGGAGAAGAACCATGTTGTGTCACTTATGGTTCTGTCTGTGCTTTTGCCTGACCAGCAATCCAAAGGGAGCTACCCGTGATGCCCTCAGACATCAGCAATCATCTGCCCTGCACTGACATGGGTGGAAGAAGCAGCGGCATTAATCCTACAGGTGTAAGTGGGAACCCTGGAGACAATACACAACCAGCGGTCAGACACGGAAGGGCACGATTCCTGTCCGCTATTCCTTAATATAAGGCCATGCATAAGGATACGCACAGCGGCGTAACTATAGCACCGCAGGGGGGGGGGCACGCTGTGCATGTGGGGGCGCCGGTGGCTGCGGTGCTATAGTTAAACCCCCCCTCAATCCCCCGCAGACTTACCTATCACGCTGGTCCCGGCGGCTCCGTTCTTCTGCTGAGGACCACCACAAAATGGCCGCCCCCATATAGCACACAGTTCTCTGAAACTGTCTGCTGTATGGGGGCGGCTATTTTCTGGTGGTCCTCAGCAGAAGAACGAAGCCGCCGGGACCAGCGCGATAGGTAAGTCTGCAGGGGATTGAGGGGGGGTTTGCATGGGCGGCGCGGTAGGGGTGCTTGGCGGGGCGGTAAACGTAGTTACGCCACTGGATACGCATACCGCTCACTTCCACTCCACTCATAAGTACTGTCTATATTTTAAATTGAGAGGAGGGGTACTCATCAATGAAAAACCTAATCAAGGGGTACAGGAGAGAAAAAAGGTTGGGAACCACTGTTCGAGAAGATAATAAGTTGTTAGTCCATAGTAACATCCCATGTTAAATAGAATTCCCATCTTAGTAAATTTCCCACAAAGTGTTAACCAGTGATAGCGATGGCATACAGGAAAGCCTAAGATTTTGAAATTACTGGAGATGTAGCTGGTACAGAGAAGGTTCCCTGCTATTAAAATTGAGTATAATTGCCTTAATAAGAGCATGTGCTTTAAAAATAGAGTTCACTTTTCAATTTTTTTTCTAGGAAAAGTAGCTGTAAATCTAAGTATGAAAAAAATAAAATAACATTAATTAAATCAATTATTTCATTTTCTGACATTTGCTATTACATTTTTTTCTAAATCGTTATAACATTGTTTTAATTAATCAAACCCTGTCTTCAGTTTATTTGAAATAATTAATGTACCCCTCTTATCTAGCAACCTGTATTAAAGTTAATTGCAGGAGCCGTCAGATGTGTCTCTTTGAAAAAGTCGAAAATATACTACATTTATTTCTAGTTTCCAGCAGTTATCTAGAATGAAGAACATACGGCTCTACAGCTGTTTACTGGTAAAATTAATATACGGATTAATGGAAATTCATCACTGAAAAGATAAACTATGTTTCATGTTTATGTTAGTAAAGTTATTTGTGCATAATTTAACTGAAGATTTAAAAAAAAAATCAAGCCAATTACTATTAAAGGAAAAGAGATAATTATTTACCTCCAGCGCAATAAAGTAAAGTACAGTATCAGCAATAATGTAGAGTTCTGAGGGAAAATTTTCTTTTTCTTGTTTAGAATAGCCGCCCCCTTTCATGCCCCTGTGGGCTCGATTCAATATTGATCGATGGGGCGGATCTGCGCATGCGTGTAGTTACATATGTGCAGGGCTAGTGTACTAACGCCTTTGGCGACTTTCACAGTCGCCGAGGCACTCATAAGGGAGGGGGGCAGTCTGGGCGCATCTGGAGGGGAACACCCCTGGGTGCATCTGGAGGGGAGGAATCGACCTGCCCAAAATGCAGGCAGATTCCTGCCAGGGGCGGGCAGCTGACATCAGAGGACATCAGTGCCTGTCTCCTCTACGGTGGACACTGAAGGAAATAAAAGGGTACATATGTATTATCTGGGCGCCCGATTTTTTGATCGGGTCGTAAAAATCGGGTCGATCGCATCACATGCAACTAAATCGCATGCAATGCGATGGACGCGATTTTTACATTGGATTCAATGTTAAATAGTCCCTGAGACCCAATTTGACATTGGGTCCAATGTTAAATGCCCCCCAGACCCAGGGCCGGTGCAAGGCACCGGAGCGCCCCAGGCGAGTCGGGGTGGGGGCGCCCCGGTGCTGGGGGGGGAAGGTTGGTACCTGTGTAAAAAAACTTCCGTCCCCGGCGTCCCTGCTGAGTGCTGGTGCGTGCAGGGGTGTCCGTGCCGCCGGGGGAGCCTGCGGCGCTGTTATTGTGTATAAGCTTGTCGCGCCCGGCGGGGTCCCTACAGTGAATAGAAAATAACTAGCGCTTCCCACGCCGCCGCGCGCATAGCCCTAGTTATTTTCTATTCACTGTAGGGACCCGGGGACGGAAGTTTTTTTTACACAGGTACCACAGTGCTGGGGGGTGAGGGGCGAACTGCCGCCCTCCAGGTGCCGGCGCCCTAGGCAAATGCCTAGAGCTGCCTAGTGGTGGCGCCGGCCCTGCCCAGACCCCATTTTTTATTGTATACCCACCCTGTTCATACCCCCACTATCCAAGTGGGCATGGAGTTGATTTTATATAGCGTAGCGAGCGTAGCGAGCCACCGAGCCCAAAGTGCGGCGAGCGCAGCCAGCCCTGAGGGGACGCGGATTACTTAAAATGTATTCCGCGTCCCCTCGCGGTGCTCGGTGGCTCGCTTCGCTCGCCACACTATATAGAATCAACTCCATGCCCACTTGGATAGTGGGGGTATGAACAGGGTGGGTATACAATAAAAAATGGGATCTGGGGGGCATTTAACATTGGACCCAATGTAAAATCGGGTCTCAGGGACCATTTAACATTAAAACCAATGTAAAAATCGCGTCGATCGCATTGCATCGCATCGCATGCGATTTGGTTGCATGCGATGCGATCGACCCGATTTTTCCGAAAAAATCCGTGCCATCGCATCTGATTGTATGCCTTAACTTAAGGCATACAATCAAAAAATCTACTACATAAGTACCAATAAAAGTCATGGTCGCCAAAATCAATCGATCGCCGGCGACCATGAATGATTTTTTCCTCTTCAGCCGTATGTGAGGGTATGTATTCATGTACATCCCCTTGCATGTTAGCGGAGGGCGTTTGTCCAGGTGGCGGCTGATTTACAGTAAGAGTAATGTTAAGAGTAATGTTGATGGTGATGACCTCAAATGATTGGTTGTAAATGGTCAAAAAACAAATATTTATGCAAAACCTCTAAAACTGATGTACAGTAGCAGTGTTTTAAAAATAATTTCACGGTGCAATACAGACTAATTTCACACAAATAAATAATCTTTCACACTCAGTTGTGTCTGAAAACCATATTTCACCATTAAAAAATAAAATTATTTATTTGCATCCACTTTGCTCAAATCCATAAAAAAATCATGTGAGTAGTTATTATCTGCTCTATTGGTACTTGGGTATTAGTCGGGGCACCCGGTACGTAGTTAGCGTAACGGCGCTGTCAGAATCAGCGTAGTGTTCCCGTGGCCAGCGTAGTTAGCGTAGTCAGTCAGAAGTAGCGTAGTGTTCCCACGAGCATCCCTGTCAGAATTAGTGTAGTCAGACAGTCATTGTCCCTGTCATAGCTGAAGGTGAAGTGACAGTGTAATGGCGGCAGAACCGGTGACAATTTTCATTACGGTTTCAGATGTATGATATGGCAGGTGTGAATGTGTTCCTGAAAAGCCACAACTATCCACGCCAGCCCGAAGCTTGGCGAGTGCATGTGTTACGCGTCCTCCCGACCTGTTTAAACCCCCACTATCCACGTTGGCGTGGAGTTGATATTATAAAGTGTGGTGAGTGCAGCGAGCCACCGAGCCCGAAGCGTGGCGAGTGGCCGCGGATTACTTCATATGTGTTCCGCATCCCCACGCGGGGCTCGCTTCGCTCACCACGCTTCGGGCTCGGTGGCTTGCTACGCTCGCCACACTTTATAATATCAACTCGTGGATAGTGGGGCTATGAACAGGTTGGGAGGACACGTAGTGAGACCCCTCGTGGGGCACGCTGCGCACGCCACACTTCGGGCTGGCGTGGATAGTGGGGGTTTGAAAATGCCTCCTTTATTGTGCATAGGACGCCCTTGCGCCAGCATACCCCCTTTATGCATGAGGCACACGTGCTAATAATTACTGAGACGCTGGAGCGTCTGAGATGCACCTGCATCTCAGACAGCTGGAGCGCCTCTCCACCGGCACCTGCATGATCCCCTCTCTGCCGGCGTCTGCCAGTGCAGGGGATCTGGCGGTTACTGGCGCTGTGTGAGAGGCACTCACTAGGCCTGGCATGGATGCCAGGGACAGAGCCATGAACGCTGGGGACAGAGCCAGGCTGCCGTGGAGTCACTACACTAACTAGCTAGGCAGCCGGTGGGCTGCTGCGGCGTCATTACGCTAACTACACTAGGCAGCCATTGGATTACGCAGACAGCGTAGCTTACCCTACGCCTGCGTACGTATGCTAATTGGGCACCCGGCTAATACACAAGTACCGCTCTATCCAGCTAACTACAAACTGTTTCCATTTTGATGTGAAGCTTGGACACAATTTTTACAGTAAACACTTATTGGTCGGCAGAGGCCTCAGGAGCCTTTTTTTTTTTACTTGAAGTGGGATTTTCTCCCTTTAATCCTGCTATAGTATCTTCACGCATTTCTTCCAGTGATCCTCCACATGTAAAATAATTCCTTGTACTTTATTTTGTGATAACCTTCTGCTGACTCAGAGAAATGATATCACCAGTAAGAATAAGTGTACATAATAGAATTAGGTATTCCACTTTCCAACATCGGTGTAAACTGATCACAGAAAATCTATTGTATTGCAATAATGAACCAAAATATTATACCCTACTGAAGAACTGAAGATTTTGAAACTATACAAAATAAGCCATACTTGATTGTATTTCCAATGTATACCTACAGTACATTTTCTGCACAGGAACACTTTTGTATTGTGTAGGTTATGTAAGAGACTGCAGCAATGGTCTCATTTCTCATGGGCATGTGCGAGTCTGAAATACCTTGTACTGTACATTGCTTTCAGAGGCCAGTATTCAATGAGGAAAATTCTCTGTGCATGGCGAGAGATTTTTTCTCTCGCCATGCACTCTCCATGTTCCGGAGCCTCCTGCTCCCACTATTCAACGTATTTAAGACTCGCCGCCACTCGCGGCGAGTCTTAACCCCTGCAGCGGACGAGCTTCCGCGGCAGGGAGCTGACAGGGAGCCGTGGGACGGTGGCATCCAGGGAGATTAAAGTCTCCCTGGATGCCCCAGAACATATGTGGAGGGTAGGGGGCCCCCCCGGGACCCAGGCAGCACAGGCTGCCCCCCCCTATAGCCAGCGGGGGACCCAGTATTCACTGCACCCGTTCGTGCATATTAACGATCGGGTGCAGTGAATATATGAATATCTAATGTGCGGCTCGAGCGCTCCGGCCCCCTGCTGGCTGCACTGTGTAAAAAAAATATATATATATTTTTTTTTTTAATTAAATATATATTTATGTGCTATAAGCACATAAATAAAAATAACATGCCCCTTCACAGAAAAAAAAAACCTGATTTTTTTACACCAAAATTAAAAAAAAAAACCTTTTAGTTTAAAAGTTCACATTCCAGCTCTCCATCAAAAGATGGAGTATTTCTACACGGAGAGAGACGGCGAAAATCACTTAGAAAGACGGCGAATATTTCACATTGAATAGGGTGGTTCACTTTTGGAGAGCAAAATGCTCCGTCCAAGGCGAAAAAAGCAAAATTCTCCATAAAACACGGAGAATTTTTCTCATTGAATACTGCCCAGAGAATATTGATGGCACTTTGTCCTTCGGGATTTTAATTATTTTGCGGTGGCATGTTCAGTTTGTGCCCTATATAAAGTTTTCAGACATGTATCTCTCAGACAGTTCCTTACATCTTTTAGCCATCCTAGAGAAATATTGACACATTGCCATCCATTAATAGGCAGATAGGGTATTAGACCTTACTCAGAATCTAGGAAATTGAAGACCAAGGCAACTATGTAGATATTTTGCCAAGGATGGCAGCTCATTCATAGCAAGTATTTTGAACATCACTCAAATCCACAGTCTGCTTCAAGTCATGTAAAATCTAAAAAAAAACCATGTTCTGCTTGCTACAAAACCTTTGTGGGTTTAAATTGCTGTGTAGTGTTAACTTTGAAAGTAGGGGATAAAAATTGACTGTCAATTTTTAAATCTATACTTACAATTACTCAGCATTGAATCTGCTCCAAGAAACATTATATTATGTGATTTTATTTAAAACTAGTAAGCCTGCTCAATGCAAATACTTTGAAAGCTAGTAAGGTAGGAAATGTGAGAAAGAGAAAGAGATGTAGGGTGAGATTTAATAGGATGAGAGATTCAGAAAGAGAGAGATTTGGGAGGAAATCTCCAGTTTTTTTAAAGCGGCAATCATTTACACTGCAAGACCAGTTTGGTTTTGCAGTGTAAATGATTGCCGCTTTAAAAAAACTGGAGATTTCTTCCCAAATCTCTCACTTTCTGAATCTCTCATCCTATTAAATCTCACCCGTAGTTTCACTTGCTACCAACAGATGGCAGTTTTTCGGGGACACACAAACCACTAGGCATTTCCTGAACAGAATAATATATAAAATATACATACAACAGCACATGGCTGGCACTCAAACTTGAGACTTGCATCCAAATCAAGTACTGACCATACACTGTATACAGATTATTTTGCTTAAGATCAACCCAGAAGCCTATAAACTACATTAACTTCTTCTCACATTCCCAAATTCTTCTATATATAAAGAGTGACCATGTTCAAAAAAGTCAAATTTCGGGGCTGCCTGCCGAACTTTTACTTCATTATATCTTTGAGAAAACCTTAGCTGGGAATTGGATGTTGGTTATCTTTGGTGAGATTCAAATTGCAGACAAGACTACTGTATATAAAAAATAAGTCTTCTTTATGACAGCACAACACCATAAGATGCTCACATGGTACAGGATAATTGGTAGCATAGATCCTCCAGCAGTCTCTTGTAGTCAGCACCCTGAAATAAGAATTTCAGTAATCTGCAGCCTTACCCCTACCATTAGGTAGACATTCCTGTGACATTCCTGCCTTGGTAGGGTTTATGTTGATGTATCAAGTACACACATCACTAAAGTCCATCATGAATGCAGCTGCAAGGCTAATCGGTACTTCTTTACTTTCACGGCGCCAGCATGGCGCCGCGCGTACTTCCGGGTTACGCTCGCCACTAATTAAGTAAAATAAACTAAGTTAACGCCATGCCAACATGGATAGTTCATACCTCCACTATCCATGTTGGCATGGAGTTGATTTTAATTAGCGTGGCGAGCGTAGCGAGCCACCGAGCCCGCAGCGTGGGCGAGCGAAGCGAGCCCCGCAAGGGGACTCTGACGCGCGGCGCCATGCTGGCGCCGTGAAAGTAAAGAAGTACCGGCTAATCTTCCTAGCCAGACGTTCATCGTCTGCAAACCTACTCTGTCAGTCACTTAATTGGTTACCTGTATTCTACCGTGTTCAATACAAAATTATTTTACTTACACACAAAGCCATTATCTAAAGTACACCAACATACATATCATCTCTTATCTCGAAATATCTTCCAACACGACCTCTACGCTCCTCCCAAGATCTGCGTCTCTCATCCACACTCATTACTCGTTCCCATTGCCGACTGCAGGACTTTCTTCGGGCTGCACCCACTCTGTGGAATGCCCTCCCAAGCACAATAAGACTCTCCTCCAGTCTCCAAACCTATAAGCGTTCCCTGAAAACTCATCTCTTCAGGCAAGCTTATCAAATTCCAGAACCAGTCACAGAACCTTGCATTCTGGTGGAATTAATGCAATAAAGAATACAGTATCTATCCTTATGTATCAATGCCAATTTCCCTATAGTTTATAAGCTGAAAGTAGTTCTCGGTAAGAGGAGATCACGGTGCACTGCCTGTGCTGTTGAGGGTAGGACCCAACAAGTGACAGATATCCAAAGCAAACACTGCAGCAAGGATCTCCCTGTCAGCCCGCCACCACAGTGAGTACAGTACTTGTATTATATATTATTGTTCAGGCTGATATCTCTATTGCTCCCCCTCCCCTCTCTCCAGGGCCGGCGCCACCACTAGGCAGCTTTAGGCATTTGCCTAGGGCGCCGGCACCTGGAGGGCGGCAGTTCGCCCCTCACCCCCAGCATGGAGGGTTAGGGCACTGTTCATATAGCTGTCGGCGTCCATGCAGGTGCTGGAGCGGGCAGGGGTGTCGTCCGTGCCGCGGGGGTACCTGCGGCGCTGTCACTGGGTATAAAGCTGCTGGCGGCGGGGTCGGGTCCCTGCAGTGAATAGAGAATAACAAGCGCTATGCGCGGCGGCGCGGGAAGCGCTTCTGGGTTTGAAAACACTTGCCGCACGCTGATTGACTGAGATTCAGCCTTTCAGCGTGCGGCAAGTGTTTTCAAAATCAGAAGCGCTTCCTGCGCCGCCGCGCGTGCATATCGCTTGTTATTCTCTATTCACTGCAGGGACCCGACCTCGCCGCCAGCAGCTTTATACCCAGTGACAGAGCCGCAGGTACCCCCGCGGCACGGACGACACCCCTGCCCGCTCCAGCACCTGCATGGACGCCAACAGCTATATGAAAAGTGCCAGCCGCCAGCTTTATAACACAGGTACCCCCCCCCCGGGCACCGGGGCGCCCCCACCCCGACTCGCCTGGGGCGCTCGGGTGCCTCGCACCGGCCCTGCCTCTCTCTCTCTCTCTCTGTGTCTCTCTCTCTCTCAATTTCTTCTTTCCCTCTCTCTCTTCTGTTTCTCACTCTGTCACACACTCACCAATTTCCCCTATTCATTCTCTCTCACCCTCCCTCTTCAATTTCCACCTATTCCCTTCTCTCTCTCTCTCTCTCTCTCTCTCTCTCTCTCTCTCTCTCTCTCTCTCACACTCACACACACATATACATACATTCATAAATACATACATAAACATATATACAGGCCCTGACTTTTTTGACAGTCCCGGGCCCCATCATGTCTGATGGCAGCCCTGCTCCTGCCTTTTGGCAGTCTGTAAATACCTTGTTTTTTATATCACTGTCTGCTTTTGTAAAGTGCAACGGAACATGCTGTGCTATATAAGAAACTGTCAATAAATAAATAAAATAAGTAGCGATAAGAGTGGAGAAATAGACCAATAAAATTAACTCAATTTACGTCTCCTCAAAGCTAATTGGTTGCTATAGGAAGCTTCTCAACTGGTCCAATTCTACACTGCTTGAAATATCAATCCTATATATATATATAGATTTTTCTTTTTATGTTACTTTTTTTAAAAAGAAAGAACCAATACTGTACATATGCAATATTTTTATATACACTGCTTAACAATAAAAGCTTGGGGAACACAGTGAGCAGTATTTTGATAAAGTCAATCCCTTGGTCACAATAACAGCATACTTGACTTAAAAGATAACACCACACAAGAGGTTTACCTGAAGAATTGTATAACGAAGCCGCTGAAATACTTCATGTTTATGTATTTCTTTGTGTCTGTAATCTTTACAGAACTACATTTTGAGCCAACGTCTGTTTATATCTTTTCAGCTGAAGTATGAACGTTTTTTTTGCTTGATACAATCTTCTGTTGACTTCTGAATTGCCTTTCTGTTATTTGGTATACAGTATATTATTTGAGAATAAACCACTTTTATCTGAAGTTTTATAATCTGAGTAAAGGTGCCCAAACACAGAGCGGCGTGCGCTGTACTTTTTGTACTAGATCACATGGCATCTATTACATCAAGCATACAATTTACTACAGCAGCATGCTTTTTGCACTAGGGGTGGTCATGCTCGTTGATTCATTCCCCGGGGTGTTCAAACGAGTAAATGATGTTTAAGTTCTGCGCATGCGCATATTCACATATGCGCATGTGCAGGGATTCTGTGCGGGCACCTTCGCTGATCTGCATAGTCGGCGTAACACTTGCACAGGGGGGAGGTGGGAGTGGAGGCGAGCTGGGGGTTTTTACATGCCCAGTTCTCAGACCCAGATGCCGCAAGTCTAAGTCGTCCAAGACTGACTTAGATTAGCAAACAGGGTAGAAATCATTTAATGGTCACCGGCCACCGGCCAATGGTCACCGGCCATGGTCACTGGCCACCGCATGCTACTCTGGAAATGGATGTTTGTGCAAAACATCCAATCGCAATGCGGCAGGGATTTTCGCTGGTCAACGGGGTTGGGCATTCACACGCCCGGCGGGCTGTGTTAGAAGGGTCACTCAGCAGTGAAATACCGTTGCTTAGCGAGTCAACCAGAATGACCTCCTCGATGCAATGCAATCTGGTTCAAAAAGTATGGGCTGCACATACTTTTTGTGCTGTGCGATGTGATTTGCATGGGAGCAAAACGCACTGTGTATAGGCACCTTATGGCTCAAAATAGACTCATTATCATGATGTACAGGGATTAATTCTACATCAAAGCATTGTCTTGTTTTATGAGAAACATCTAATTACATACTATACAGCTTTTCATTTTTTCAGAGGCATTTTAGCCAATGCTACAGAGATTATTTTAAATCATTTTTCCATAATAGAATTATGAAAAAAAAATGTATCTAGCTTTGAGAATTTGTACGACCTTTGATATTGGGAACAACACCAGCACCTTGGAATCCTTTTCAATGGCTTTCTGATAAACAGTATAATAATCCTGTAATCATGCCAACAAAATATTATACTCAACTAGAGTGCAGTAAAACAGATATCTTGAGGACCAGCAATACCACCAGAGGCTTATTTAATTACTTACTCACATCATAATATATTATTCATTATATAAAAAAGTTCATTAACTATTTAAACAGTATCATTAAGGGGTCGTTAAAACACTTACAAAAAAATGAACAAATGTAGCGGGTTTATCCATCTAATGTATACACAGTGGTGTGCCCACACTCCATCTGCTCTTAGAAAAAGCATTAATTGATTGCTGTAATATTACTTGTTTTGAAGTCATTCCAAATCTCTAAAACCAACCAATCCTAACTTGAAGCTTTCCCTTTTATCCCTAACATGCTGCTTGGTTCACTTATTTGTAAATTACATAAATATTGAGACACCAATGCCCCCTTCAGACCACTGGGAAGGTTAATATGACTATCAGATAAGACATGGGACACTCTTATACTGTTTTGAGTTGTAAGGGTGAAGGAACACAGATTTCAAGAAACAGGTTTGATGAAGTACCATTAATTGCTCAACTGTGTTCTTTGTGTCCTACTCCTAATCCTACCATCCGGTAAACCTGCAGCCTAACTGAAATCTTCCCTTATCGCAGCCTAACCCCCCTTCCCCCAAAGCCTGACCCTAATCTCACCAATTTTTAGCCTAATCACAACCTCCCTCAAGTGCCAAACCCTAGCCCCAAGGTCAGTACTTACCTTCAGGATCCGCCAGGAATCTCACTTTCAGGATCTTGCTGTCAGTATTCCGACTACCAGGATCCTGATCCCATCCAGTTCTCGATGATTAAACCATCGTTCTTCAAAGAAATGTAAGTTATTTGTATAGAGGTTTTTTTTTTATTGTTCTACACTGAACAAAATAAGGGTGCCTGAAGTGAATAAAAGTAAATTCTAAAAGTAGGAATATTAAAGAAACTGAACCTTGAGTCCCTACAGCATATGATATACACTGCTTCTGTAATATGCACAACATAATACTGAACTAAATAATTAAAAAATAAATTGGGGGGGGGGGGGGATTACAAAAAGTAGGAATGCCATTTTATTACTTATGGCCAACCAGTTGGCCAGCTGTTATCTTTCTGGTGATCATCATTCTGGAGTTATGATGAGGAGACCCAGAGCTGCATCTTCATCCGTACCATTGTAAATCTGGACCTATAGTAGCTGTCCCAATAGTATTGCATTCAGACCAAATTCATCAAACTCTGAATTTACAAATTTTTAGAGCCTAGAACCTACCTTAAGTTTAGATGCTCTTGCTAATTGGATTCCTACTTTGCATTGTTTGGTTCCTTCTAATGGTTGCATGGTTCTTTCTGCACATGTGTGAACCTAACTTCAAGCATGCTTATTAGCACTGTGAGTCTGACTTGGCAGAACTGTACAAAGTTGTACTGCTACAAATAGTAGCAGTGATAGCGATTACGGGGGATCGCTGATCTACAGATTAGTATTTTAACAGATTAAAAAAAGTGCTGATGGAATTATGCTGTTGATAATGTACTTTGATACTATCTGCCCAGCCCACTTCTAGTATTAAAAAGCTAAACCGAGTAAATATTAAGGATTTATTTATTATTATTACCAGTTATTTATATAGCGCACACATATTCTGCAGCACTTTACAGAGAATATTTGTACACTCACATCAGTGCCTGCCCCAATGGAGCTTACAATCTATATTCCCTACCACATGTAGACGCACACACAGACATTCTAGGGTTAATTTGTTGGGAGCCAATTAACCTACCAGTATATTTTTGGAATGTGGGAGGAAACCGGAGTACCCGTGGGAAACCCACGCAAGCATGGGGATATTATATAAACTCCGCACAGTTAGGGACATGGTGGGAATCAATCCCATGACCTCAGCACTGAGAGGCAGTAATGCTAACCATTACACCATCCGTACTGTTTCCTAATTAATTTAAGAGATCCAAGATACTGAGTCCCCATTTTATAAACAAGGTTTTCAGTCTTCTGCAATTTTTCAAGATACTAAAACTTTTTTTTTTCAATTTGATTCCCTGATAGCTAATGGGAACTTAGCCATTGCAGCCTAAGGGGGGGGGGGGGGGGACTCTTGTTGACATGCAGCGCTGTGAAGTTTGTAGCGCTGGTGTCATTTTTAGCCCGCCTGCAACTCGTAGATGCAGCCGCCCCCTTTAAAGGGTGAATTCACCCGCACAGCTGCGAATGGATATTTTGCATAAACATCCATTTGCAGTCTATGGGGTGACACCCACATCTTTCGATGGTCGCCGACCATCGAATGTTATGGTGCACACACGCAAATCTAAGACACTCTCCAGTGTCTTAGTCTTGTGTGGGTCCGGCCTGAGGACAGGGCAGGCAGCTGACATTTGGTGATGTCAGCTGCCTGCACCTGGCACCCACGTCACTGGGTCATTACCATGGGAATACCCATGAAACACTGGGCGTTCCCATGGGCACTGGTGGATGCGAGCGCCTGGTGAACACAATGTTCACCATGGCCACTCGCACCCGGCGCATGCACAGGCGCAGAAATGTGCATGTACTGTAAGAAAACATTGCGCACCGTTGCAAATTTGCAACGGTGCGCATGGAACAGAATAAGGTCCTCAATGTCAACTTTTGCTTACTTTTAAGCAGGAGAGGATATTTATTATAAAGAATGATCATTTTCCAGGTAACCCTCACTAATAATATATATTCCCTTGAATGCAGTTCAGCTCATGCTGTACAGAATTTCATCCGACAAGAGGAGTAACACAAAAACTACACTGTGAGAGAGATCAGTCTGTCATTTCCATAACGCTACCCAAAGCACGCTAATGTGCTATTCTTTTCTAAGTCATAAATCATGGCCTTTATAGATTTTCAAAAAAGATTAATAAGTTTAATCACTTACTGTTTTAATTCAGCAATAAACAAATCCACTTGGGATAAATAACTATTTGCCGACCATATTGCAAGTAATAAATATTCAATCGCTGAGCTGGAAATTGTTACAATGCTGACATACTTAAGCTAAAATGAACTGCATTCAATCTTGCTATGAAAATTTAAGCTATCAAAAAAGCAACAATCGCTAATAAGAACCATCTCCAAAAAGTTATTAAAACCCACTGTGCAATACACTGTTGTTATTTCCGGTAATTAATATGTCATTGCTTAGATTGTATGTTTATATATATAAATGCTATGCATTATGCTACACATAGTAGCCCTTTCATGTTCCCAGCATAGGGGATGCAAACTGTTTTTCAGACGGTTTTTCAAACAAATAAACTACAAAGACAATGAACAGAAGTGTTTTAAATCCTGCACCTAAAGCACAGAGTGTAATGCATTGTTACTGAACTTATCCTGATGATAGTGCATAAATAAAGCACTGAAACTTTGACACGACACGTCGACATGGTCCTGTCGTCTTTTCTTCTTGTATGAGAGAGCTGAGTGCCGCACCTACCCACCATATATATATATATATATATATATATATATATATATATATATACTGGGAAAGACCGCACTCTCACCAAAACACACAGCAGTGGGGTGCCCAACCAAAAGTGCAAACCCAAAAAGGGAATGCACTCAAAAATAATCCAAGTATCTGCACACTGGGGAGCAGAACGGCGAGCACTCGCCAGTCACAAAACAAATTTTGTGAAATCCAAAGAATAGATAATCAAATCAATAAAGAATCACCAGAGTCCAGCATAGACAAAAGAGTATATTTAGTGTGACAGCCCCGACGTTTCGGTCCAAATCATGGACCATTATCAAGGAGCCTAAGGCACACAAAAGAAAACATATAGCATAAATACACTTGGAATGAAACAGACAGTGTATAGAAACAGCGAGGTACAGGTTACAGCTTACATAGTCATCATTGAAGTCTGGTAGTCAGCGACGGAAGTAATCTCTGCCTGGTAGGATCAGAGTCAGCTACCACCATAGTGCAGTCCAGGTCCCGCTATTTATGTGTTAAAAGGGGGCGGAGGTGTGCAGCGAGCGCGCCGAATTAGCCTGCGTGTCAGGCTGCTGGAACGCACGCTGATATCCGGTGAAACCGGAAGTGACGCGGCCCGTGGACCGCAGAATGGAACGCACAGCTTCCGGGTAGTCCGGAGCTGTGTGTCCAATGGACGGTTCAGAGGGGAAGAATATTGCGCTGGGATACCAAGGCACTAATAGTAAACATAACAGTGACGGTGTCACTGTGTTCAAATACATCTGGGTACATACAGTAATCGGAGCGCGCAATATAAATATGGTATATGCACTAAATAGCGGGGGCTGGTGTTAGATAAGAGCAGTATAGGAGTGAGCCAAGGGAGAGAGATATATGTGAATAGAGAGATAAAGTTAGAGTGATAAAGTATAGATGCCAGGTTTATTAAGCAAAGTGTGGGTTAAACCATGTGTTGGGGATTTGGTAGGAAATGGGGGGGATATGTACCAGGATAGACGTGAACGCAATGGGGATATATTCCAGAGGGGTCAGAGAAGAGAGAAGTCACCATGGTGGTGAATGGATAATCAAGACCATATCTACACAATCACCATAAAGGTTTCAGAATATACAATAAGTAGGAATATAGAGGTGCAGTATCATGGTGGAATAGTGACTATAGTATGGGATATACTGCATAACTTTTGAATGACATAAAGAGATACAAATACGCCAAAGGCGAAATTAGATTAAAGCAACAGAGGCTTCATGTTGTTATCCAAAGGGGTAATGGTCCACCGATAGTATGACATGCAAAATAACAAGGATAAAGAATAAAGAAAAAAATAAAAGATAAAGAATAATGACAAATATAACACATTAGACCAAATATATTGGCCGCGGGCATAAGAAGCATACAAACAAGAATAAATGATATTATGACTGTCTCAGAAAGATGGATAGAGGATTGTTCTCATTGAGTCCACGGGGGGCAATCGTGTCCAATCGATGAATCCAGCGACTCTCAAGTTTACGCAATTGAAGTCCCCTGTCGCCACCGCGGGGTGAAGGTGGTACCCAGTCAATGAGTCGGCAGCGTAGGTTGGAGTTCTGATGGCCCGCTGCGAGAAAGTGGCGTGGTATGGGTAAGTCTGCTTTCTTGGTCTCAAGTGCAGAGCGGATGGAGTTCCTATGATTTGCCATCCTTTCTCGGAATTTCCTAGTAGTCATTCCTACATATGCCAATCCACATGGGCAATTTAGGAGATAGATGATATGATCCATTTGGCAGTGGAGGCGATATCTGATCTTGATGGGCTTGCCGGAGTGGGGATGTGGGAAGGAGATGCCTGGAGTCATGCTACTGCAAGTTGTGCATCCAGTGCAACGAAAGCACCCGGGTCGTTTGGAATGGAGCCAAGTCAAATTGCTCTCTGAAGAGGGGCTCATCATAGGGCGCATGAGGAGTTGTTTTAGATTTGGTCCACGTTTGTGGGCAATCATAGGTGGACCGAATTGTTGTAATCTTAGAGCTTTATCAGAAGAGATGATGGGCCAGTGTTTCTTGAGGCTCTTCTGGACAATGGAAGAGACGTGGTCGTACTGATTCACAAAGACCATCCTTGATGGACTTTTGGTGGTAGTGGAAGAGTTCAGACGTGGACGCCTCATATTGGTTCTGGCCTTTGCAAGGCATCGATTCAGAGTAGTTGCCGAATAGCCCCGTTGGGCAAATCTGTCGGTCATTTCCTTAAGTTGGATCTCCATGGTGTCACGGTTTGAGTTATTTCGGATAACCCGCATGTATTGAGAAATCGGTAAATGCTCCTTTAGTGCAGGAGGGTGATATAGGAACCAACATGTGTGAATTGTGCCACTACTATAGGCCAATACCACGGTTAGTGGTGCGCTCAAGAGTCAAAACAAGTTTGAGCAGGAAACCATAGAAAGAAATAGACTCTGGTGCTGGGGCACTCTTAACTGTAATTTACAATATAACTTTTATGGTATGCATTTAAAAAAAAAACATTTCTCAATACATTTCAGACAAAGATAAAAGGAAAATGATAGGTCTAAGTAAATATCAAAAACAAAATAATATGTTTGCTGAGAAAAGTATGTAACAGCTAGGATTCATACGGTCACAATTGTGTGGATGATATATGCTTTCTGTTTTTTTAATTTTTGCAGAACATAATCAATTCTCCCCAATCTGTGTCTTGAAGTAAGAATTAAAAAGGAGGATATCCCCTAATAATACAGTATCAATATATTGCCAGGCAACCTGCTTGGTACAGAGGAGACAGGCTGGTAGAAGAAGAGAAAGAAACTGTCAGAATGTGGCAGATCACATTCTCATGCAACATCTAATTCCAGTTTGGAGTGCGTGTAGCTGACCAATGGAATGACTGAGCTGTGCAGGTGCCCTTACTTGCTGGGAAAGTTCCACATTTTTTTGACTGCTACTATTAACCCAATGATTCCACATAAAAATAGGCCCATTATCAGCTTGCTGATGACCAGACTCCAAGCTGGCCACATGGTTTGCGATACTGTAAATCATAAGTAAGAAAACAGTATTCTATTCTATTCTCCTCACAAAATATCCCAATTTTATGTCAATGAAGACACCGTGGCTGATAGTATAGGGATGTATTTGAAAGCACAATTTCTATTTTTGGGGGCCCCCAGAAATTGGTTGCACAGGTGACCCACATTTGGCCTATTTTCCATCATGTAAAACATTGCATCTGTTTGTCAATAGGTGACTATTATATCATTCACATTCTGAAGGCATTTTATAGTATCTACAGTATAGGTTCAGTCAGGGGCGTTACTTGAATTTTGTGGACCCCATAGCAAACTCTGGAAACTACAATGTCACTGCAATGCAAGATAAAGAAGGGAGGAAACAAGCGGGAGTGAGAGTGTTAGAGAGGGAGAGAGAAAGAGGGGAGCAAGAGAGAGAGAGTGAAGAGATTTTTGGGAAGAGAAAGAGGGAGACACAGGTGGAAAATGAGGGTGTAGAGAAGGAGAGAGAGAGTAAGAGAGAGAGAGAGAGAGAGAGAGACAGACAGTGCCAAATGGAGGGACAGAGAGAGAAAAAAAACTATATCAGGGAGAGAGAGGGAAGAGGTGATAAGTAGGAGGGACACTACCTGACTGCAACACAGGATAAGGAGGCATATATGGTCAGAGCACCATATGGTTGCACATATCGGCACACAGATGGACAGACAGATGGACAGACAGATGGTCTGAGCAGTGTATGGGTGCATAGTTGGGTAGACAGATAGATAGGTGGATAAACAGAGCACCATATGAGTACATAGACCGGCAGATAGTGGGGCATAAACAGATGGACAGAGACATAGAACGGTAAGCTAGGCAGACTGACAGGCATTACATTAGACACATGAGGGGGCATAGACAGACAGGCAGACAGACAGTTGGATGCTGGCATGATGGGGAGTGGGGTAGACACACACATACACACACACGCACACACACACACTGTAGTGCACAATGTACAAGTGCCCTGACAAATGGATGCACCCTCCTTTAAGACTAACAGTACCTGTTAGTGAGTCCCTCTTAGGACACCCTGCCATGCACAGTGCATAATGCCACCTGCATGCACAGCATGCACCCCCTGTTGCACACGCTTAGCAGGCACCTACTGTCACACACACACATACACACACACACACACAGAAACACACACACATACATACAAACAATGCACACAGTGCTCACTGTGGGTTCCGGTATTATATTCAGACATCTCCTTCCATAGGCCATCCCATCCAGACCCAACAGCAGCTGTCAACCAAGGGAGTCCATGTCTACAGCTCTCCTCCGCTCGCTGTGTGTGGCTCCCATCCGCTTATGTTGTATTAATTTAAAATATATTTTATATAATTATCTCTAAGTCTCTTAGTCTTCTTTAGTATTCATTTACACATCTCTCCTTCAGATTCATAATTTGACCAATGTTCTTTCTATCTGATATCCCACAGGTAGAAGATAATTGAAAGCAAATCGTCAGGACAATTTATCATCTTTGTAAAGTTGGAGTTTCCTCTGCACAGACGGATGGATATTTATGCAAGTACAGTAGCTGCATTTTCAGTCAATTCTGTCTTTTAAAGAAAATCTTTAAACAAATAATGGATTATTTATTGGAAAGTTTACTTAATGAGCCTATTGACTTGAATAAAAATACTGTATTGAACAATCTGTGTAAGGCCCATACACATTAGGCATTTTTGTCTTATTTTCTAAGTGATTTGCCTAGATCGCTTAAAAATTAAGCACATATCGCCCCATATGTATGCCCCATAACGATGGAGATGCACAGTCCCTTGCATCATCCTGTTAGATCTTTAGCACATGCTGTCAAGATCTAGATAGATCACCTGCATGTGCCTAAAGAACAATGTGTTAGCACAGATCGCCCATTCACACATCACTGTGTGTGTATGGGCAATCTAGCCACTGGGGAAATTGCCTTGTCTACATCTCGTAGCACACAACACCAAGGAGTATTGTCCCGTGTGTGTATAGGGCTTAAGTGTCATTTCTAAAACAAGCTGAGCACCCACATCCCTGACACCATTAACTCCGGTTTTCTGCACTTACATCACAGGATTAAATGGACCAAGCCTTCTCCAGTTTGGACATTTGCCATTAACAATTACTCAGAGACTCTCTCGGGGCTCTTCAAACCACCCAGGTATACCGACTATTCCCATTGAAAGATTTTGTGGACATTCAATGACCACATTTTAGACTAATACGGCCAGCTGGTAATATATTGTGCTGCTTATACATAACCAATTGGAGTCATATCTCTGCGGTCCGTGATATAGGGGTTAGAAGTAAGCATAGGATGTTTTTAATGTTTTTATGCATTGTTTAACTAATTGTGTATTAAATATATATATATATATATATATATATATAACAGAATATAAACAGCGCGCTGAACCTCTATTAAACCAGGGACAAAATTAAAGTCCACAATCCGAAGAGAAAGTCCAATGCCTTAGAAGTATAACACTCAGGATCCTTTAACCTGGCCGCTCCGTATCTCACAAACAAAGGTTTAACCTGTATCCAACAGGTGGGGATTTTCTAGAGAAAGAAGAGAACGGGCGCTGATAGTGCATGAATCAGTTTTAAAAAACGAATTTTTATTGTTCAGCACAAGGTAAAAGCAAGTGTGGATAAAACATACCGACGTTGGCGGTTCTCATTCACCGCAGTCAGACAGCATGAGAGTGGTGCGATGCACCTGATGGAGCCGGTTACACTCGTCTGGTCTCCAACGTGTAGCAGCAATAGTGGGATTGATCACGATGCTAGGCCACGCCCCTACGCGTTTCATATCAACTTCGTCAGAGGGCCCTCTGACGAAGTTGATACGAAACGCGTAGGGGCGTGGCCTAGCGTCGTGATCAATCCCACTATTGCTGCTACACGTTGGAGACCAGACGATTGTAACCGGCTCCATCAGGTGCATCGCACCACTCTCATGCTGTCTGACTGCGGTGAATGAGAACCGCCAACGTCGGTACGTTTTATCCACACTTGCTTTTACCTTGTGCTGAACAATAAAAATTCGTTTTTTCAAACTGATTCATGCACTATCAGCGCCCGTTCTCTTCTTTCTCTAGAATATATATATATATATATATATATATATATATATATATATATATATATATACAGTATATACTGTATATTTTTTACTTTGAAGTTAACCATCTTTTTCGATTGTTCTTTAATTATATTGGCACAGCCAGCGCTGGTTAATTTTCTTTCTTTTCATTTATAATACAAATCTGTTGATTTTTTTAGGGTGTTGAATACTTTGCTGCCAATGCATGTGCTTTAGTTGTCAAGCAGTAAAGCAGTTGTGGAGTGTAATCATTCTGTCACAAAAACAAAAGCATACTTAATCTAGTTAAATTGATTCTGTTAATGAATTAGAATTAGCTTTACAATAGATTTATTATAAAACATAAGTAATAATAGATGTCACAATTATGCAGTTGACGAGTCTCACTTTGCTAACTCCTACACAGACTGACACAGAACTGATTTTCATGCTGAATTCACAAGACAAACTTCACTCACCCAATTCCTTAAATAACCCAATCTTATTGAGCTAAACTGTCACTTACTCAATTAACATAGGCACATCTACTGTCACCCAACTAATTCTATGCTATCGCTTGACAAAATCTGTCTGACTTTATGTCTACTGCACTTCCACACACTAATGTAGTCCCTATTGATAGACAAATCAATGTTCTCCATTGCAATAGAAGTACAGTAGCTCCTGTGGCTGGAAAATCATGTTGCATGTGATTGTATTTTAATGGTAGACTTATATTTTGGTACTCTTTACCTAGAAGGGCGCCCATCGCGGGCATTGAATGCACTAAAAAATCGGGTGCGGTGCGACCGACGCGATGCCCGCGATTTCCCATAGGGAACAATGTTAAATGTCTCAATTGACCCGATTTTCCTGTTCAATGCCTCAATTGACCCGATTTTTCCATAGGAAACAATGTTAAATGGCCCATAGAGGCCAAATATGCACCCTGAAGTGTGAAATGGGCACCCCAATTGTTAACGCCACCCCACGATCAATGTGAACCCGAAGCGTGGCGAGCGCAGCGAGCCCCGCGAGGTAGGTAAAGAGTACCTATATTTTTATGTTAGCTTTATGCTTTACTGTATGTATACTTTTGTATTTGATTTTGAAAAAAAAAACTTGTATTACTTTTTGTTAGAATAACTGATTATGCCTTTTTATAGTTTTTTTTTTATCATGTGTGAATATTTTACTGATAGTAGTAGTACGTTTATTTATAAGGTGCCACAAAGTGTCCGCAGCGCCGTACATAGCAAACAAAAAACAAATTACAAGGTAACGTACAGGGTGTGTTGATAAAATACAGCATAAATAGGGGTATAGTTGGTAGAACTAAAATCAGCATCAGTTCTGAAGTAGGTGTTGAAATTGTCGAGGAGACTGAACATGAAGTAGAGGAAGGGAAGAACAGGGCAGGAGCGCTGGTGAGGTAAAGAGGTAGGGTGAGTACGTGAGGAAGGAGGGCCCTACTCATAAGAGTTAACATACTAAAAAGGAGGTGGGTGGACGAACGAAAAACAATAGGATAAGTAGGAACGGATGGGAACGGAAGCAGGATAGGAGGATGAAAAGAGGTTAGGAGGAGGGATAGGCTAGTCAATGGTGTGTATATACAATGTACAACGTCACTTATATGTTCCCCAAAGAATATTGAATATTGAAATGCACTATCTATCAAGTACCATTTCTCCAGGACAAAGCACTGTAATTTTCTTGGAAATAAGATACCCTTTATTGTGAATTTTTGAATTGAAGGAATATTTTTACCAAAATATGGCACAATTATTAATGAGTAATAATTGTTTTTTCCCTTTTTGATCAAGATTACTTTTTGAACCTTGTTTAACCCACAGTAGTATGGCCACGCTCAGGGCTTAAAGTGGTCATGTTGAGGTGGGGGAACTAATTTCTCTATGCCACCTAATTACCCCCTCCCCCCATTAGGCAGAGACAGGGCCAGGGGTAGGGTTTTTGGCATCCCCCAGCTAACTAGAATGCTTTTCTGTGAGAATCACTGTGTAGGGCCAATGTAAAGGTTAAAATGTTCCACCTCACCGTTAGAGGTGGTGGAACCCACCCAATTCCCCCTCACTTTAACCCCTGGCCACGCCTACCTTTGTCACCTATGCTCTGTTCCGAGTATTCAGATTTAAATGCAGAAAACATTCCATGCATACAAAATACAATATATAAACTATTCACTGCCTGGGGAAGCATTCAGGCACTCAGAAATACACTTCAGAAATACAATGAGTCCATTTATTTTTTTAATGGTGTCTTATTTATGTTTAATGTATATCATCCCAATATGTTTTATCATGTTAAACTAATTCAAAAATGTCTCATATTTATTTTTATCATTCGTTATTTTTTTATATAAAGTAATTGGGTTTATATGCGTTTCTGTTTAAATTAAAGAGACAAGAGTTTTAGAATGTTTAATATGTGTCTCTAAAACCTCAATGAAAGTGCATTTTATTACATTACAAGAAATATATATATTTTTTTTAACATCAGTTGTTGTTGGTCTTTTCCTGTTTACAAACAGCTCACCCTACCAGTAGGTAAAGGGAGTGGTTCCACAAAATGTTCACCTGTAAACTAATTGTTGGTCAGTGTTGACCAGTCATCATTTACATAACTCATCAAATTGGCATGAGATCAAAGACAAATTTCCCAGACCTGCAGGTGAACACTGAACAATATCGCTAATGATATTGGCCTGTATTCTGGTTCACTCGTAAGGGAAAATTCCTTATCAAATGGACAAAACCATGTGCACTGCAGGGGGGGGGGGGGGGGGGCAGATGTATCTTGTACAGAGAGAATTAGTTGTGAGTGAGATGCTAATCAAAATAAAAAGGGAGAGTTACACAGTCAACCCATACAGTAAATACAAAGAAAACAGTAAAGGATATTTCAAAACCTGTCTAAGAACACTATCGTTCTAATGCCAAACTGGTACATTATTAACTGGCAAGAAAAACAAAATTATATTTAAAATATTTTATTGTAGCTACTTATGTGTATTACAAATGTAACTTGAAAAACTACTGGATAACCTTTAGCCAAGTTTTGTAAATGTACTGTATACATAAAAAAGAAAACTGAGCGAATTTAATGACATACTGTAACATACTGAAACTAAAAAAAAAAAAAATTGCATCCGAGCGTCTCACGCGTGCTCGCCCCCTTCCTATGCAGCCCCTGCAAGCATGAGAGGGGCTCCAGCTGTAGGTAAAGTAGTCTGTTCACCAGGATAGCGAGGCAGCAACCACTCCAGGAGAATGGGGATTGTCACAACCTAAACAAAGAGGGTTATTCAGACCTGGTCACTGGGCTGTGAATTGGCAGGCTGGCCGAATATGAAATGACTGTGCATACATACGAATGTACGAATGTGTGAGGCCATCCAATGCTAAAATCCATTGATAATCGTGAGCCATTTATAAGTTGATTGGCCCCAATCAGCCTGTTTCTATCACACTGGCCAAGTACTGTAGGATTACACACAGACAGCACACACTGGAAAAATCTTTCGATGGTGAGTGAGTTGAAAGGATTTGCAGCTATTTGCCAATCTGCAATATTTTTACAAGCCTTTTGCGGTGTTGAACAGGGCGGGATTTCACTCTGGTGGGGCGGCGGCTTTCTGATCACAGAGCTCTGCAAATTAGCACATAACCAATCAAGTCTGCAGAACCCCCAAAGTGCGGTTATTTTTCTACATGGTGTGAGGGGAGTGAGCATATACGTGACTACGGCATGCTTACACTTTTTATTACATTTTTAAAGTAGCCTAAAAATGTGCTTTAATTTTTTATTTAATGCGGAAAGTTTATATAGTGGTGCACTGAAATTAGAGGCCAAGATTTTGCTTACAGCTCATCTGACTGAAATTAAAAATCAGTATCCTTTCCCCACTAATCATGGGAGCTTCACTACATGTATGTTTTCTCTTTTATCAATCATGGACGCTAAAACCAAATCTTGGGGGTGATTCAGACACGCTTGTAGCGGGCCAACGTTGCTCCCCGTTTGACTTTATAGGTTTGCACATGTGCGATATGTGAAACCCCTCATTCGCTCCAGGTGGGGCGGGCAGGGGCCAGACGCAGGATGCCGCACAGCATATCATGGGCGTGCACACAAAAATGGTGGGCGTGCCCATAGAAACACTGGGCCTATCCCTGTGAACGCAGTTGTGTCGATGCCTTCTTTGGGTGGGCAGCTGACATCACATGACATTAGCTCCCGCCGTGAATTCTGCTATCTGCGGCCACAATAAAAGTCAGTCTAGGTGAGCAACCATTGACTTTTCACATGTTCGGCCTCATTGAAGCGGATGTGTTTGTACTGTAAATGCATCCGCTCGCATGCTAGTGAGCGGATTCAGGCAGCAGGAGGGGCAGATGTTCGGCAGGGTGGCAGGCAGCGTTTACCTGCCAATATACGCACCCTAGCAAACAGGTATAAATCAGGCCCCTTGTTTGTAGATTTTGGAACATGACAGAGTACATCTCTGCCACCTCCTGTTCCATCTGGATACTCCCACCACAACATAAATGCCCTTTCTATCTTCATCTATATTATAGATAAAATCCATGGATGTTGTATACAATTGACACATTTACACAATTTGCACAATACACATGCCAACATTATATCCCGCTGTAAATGCAATTGTGCTAATTTTACATGACCTTTTCCACAGAATCTATTATATAAACACCATAATGTGCAAGAAAGCTTCTACATTAAAATGTTTCCCTGAATGAGACCTTCTGAGCATTTCTTACCCAACATCTCTCATGCAGATCGTGTATTATTTCATAAAACAATTATGTTGCCTTGAAGATTGAGACTCACGGGGAAAAAAACAAATCAACATTTTTATAGTTTTTCTCTTTTTTCTCCATTTTCTGTTCTCATGCGTGTTCATGTGGGGCCTCTTTCATAAGCACAATGTAAAAAAAAAATCACATTTCAGTTAAGTAAGAGAGTGATAGACAGCTTGGAACTTTATAATTGTATAAATAAGCTGACATAAGACGCCACACAATGAGTATACATTCAATACCTCATATGCAATAGAATGCTATAATGTTCACTGGAGAAAATTTCAGCAAATAGATTTGATTCTCTGAAAATGAAACAAAGTTGTTTAAAAATCCCACAACAAAGTACAATGTGAAACCATGAGGATCCAAGATGAAATATTTAGGGGAGCTGGTCCAAGTGGGATATAGGGTACAAAGTCCAACAACAGGTGCAAACGAACGCGTTTCGTTGTTCTCTGACAACGTTTCCATACCTTACGAAATGCGTTAGTGGCACCTGTTGTTGGACATTGGACTTTCTTTCCTATATCCCACTTGGACCAGCTCCCCTAAATATTACTTGGACCAGCTCCCCTAAACATTTCATCTTGGATCCCCAGAATTGGTTTACATCCTCCAACTGGACATTTCAATCCGGGACATCACCACCTGCTCATATATTGGAGATCCACCTGTTTGATGACAGGGTAACCTGATCCTTACATCATCAGGAATAAGATCCCGGGCCTCCAGTCAGGTTTATGGATACCCACAATACCAGTTTCCATATGGAGTACAAAATGGGAGACCAAGTTTGATTATCAGGAGGGAGCATTAATAGGAACAAGCGGGACTAACACTAAGTATAACCTTCCACTGTCCTTCTAACATCAAGTTTAGTTGTGCATAATATATTTTACTTGTTCTTCAATTAGGATAATATTTTACCTTATATAATTTATTACATGTTTTATTAGATGTTGCTTTTGAATTAAATTTATATTTTATTATATTATTTAATTGATCATTTTGTGGTGATTTTTTAGATAAGCGCTCCACCACCATCTTTTCTTCTTGTCTACATTTCATTATGTTTGGGGACTGACCCTCCCCTGGGTGTGAGCAGCTAGCTCAACATTCCATCCCACTAGCGCCTGTATAGTTCACACTGGGGAATTTATTTATTCCTATAAGAGGGGATTTGTACGAGAACAAATCCCCTCGCATGCGGCCAAAGGGTACAGAAATCAATCGATGGTAGCCTTGTGAACAGGTCTAAATAAGGCCCCTTGTTACAATACCTGAAATCTCTGGATCTCAACAATATAGGAGCTGATTTTCAGTTGCAGTAAAAGTGACCACAGATTTGTGCAGAATTGTGAGTCGGATTTATTATATTATGGAAATGCAATTATCTTTTCAAATAATGGGCAAGATAAAATGCAGTGCATGCCTCGCCGCTGTGGGGGATGCCAGCCAACCTCCAAGGTTTTTTTTAAGGGGCAGTCATTTACAAGGCATACTCCCCCAATATGGGGGATCATGTGTTTGCAAGTGCAAACCCGTCCTGCCCACTGATTTTATACCCCATTCTATGTGCAGGAAATATATCTGACACAGGCTTCCCTTCTTCATACGCGGGATTTACATGGATCATTTAATACACGTTTACAAAACTCCATCACGTCAGAAAGAATCAGTGGTTGATACAGTTAATTAAAAAAAGGCTAAACTTTGGATTCCTATGCTCATGGGTAAATCAATTTTGCCAGCTCACATATGGACACTGCCCTGGAAGGAGACTTTTGCTTTCAGTAGCAGATTGATTATAAAAAAAGTGAATAAAAAAAACTAAAAAAGTAATACAAATATTTGAATATATTATCTAAAGCAAAAATGCTCTACTTATATAATAAAGCACATTGGGCCAGATGTATCAAGCTGTAAAAAGTGATAAAGTGGACAGTGATAAACAACCAGCCAATCAGCTCCTACTTCTTATTTTTCAGACCCAGCCTGTAACATGGCTGTAAAGAGCTGATTGGCTGGCTCTTGATCACTCTCCATTTTATCACATTTTGAAGCTTGATACATCTGGCCCATTATTAGTAGCGGTCCATTGTAATAGCCTTTCTAAGATGATGGCAGCTATATCCATAGGTACATGAGTTTGGAGACATTCCACCCAAAGAGAAATAGCACAGTTTAAATGTGTCCTTAAATTTGGTGAGGTTATTAGCACCTTCATGTTGACAGAACAAAGGCCAGCATAGTCATAATGGTAGCAGGCATAATGTTGACAGAGCATGGGTTGGGGGTCACAGTTAATGTTATGGTTAGAGCTATAATTCCAGGCAGTGCTCAAAGTGGAAATTTTAAAGTCGGGGTATGGAGAAATAAAGGAAGTAGTTATGCGCGCGTGCTCCGGAAAAGGGGGTGTGGCCCATTGAAAGGGGTGTGTCTAAGTGTAGTGTACCACACCACAAACCCCTTATACACATTATGTGTGATTCCCACATAATGGGGACAAGCTGGCTCCCTGGTTGTGGCGTATAATTAATAGTAAGACTAGCAGGCTCCCCGCACTGCCTTCAGCTCCAGGCTGTCATTAATGAGAGGGAGGCAGGTGATGCTGTCCCTGGAGATAGCTTGTAGTGCTGGGAGGATCACACAGACTGGATGTCTCGTGGCCACCATGTGTATGGGACAGGTGTAGGGGACCCTGTCTGGGTTTTATGGGGCCACAGTGTTATGAACTGTGTACCTGCTCGGTGACTAGCTCCTGCTGGGTGTTTCCAATCCCATGGCCGTCTGGCATGACACTTTGCAGGGACACCCCCTGCTGCCGTCATCGTGCTGCCGCTCTCCTGTTGCTGGCTCTCTCCTCCTGGGGGCCTCTGTACCACTGACTCGGCTCCCCCTCCTCGTAGTGCTGCCAGCTCTCTGCAGGGAGCAGATGGACCTCCGGCTGTCGTGTTCACTCATCCTTCCCCCCATTGCTGCCTGCTCTCTCCTCTGCTCTGCAGGCTGCCTGGGGTATGTGCTGTAGGAAGCCGTGCTCTCTGCTGCGCCTCACACCGCCTGTCCTCTACACACTGGCTCCCGCTGCTTCCGCCGACGATCCTTCTTCATGCCATACACTCGCCAAAAAAAAAAGCAGTGCCGGTATGCCATACCAGTGTATACTGGCCCACTTTGAGCACTGGTTCCAGGTCCAGTTAGGTTGCTGTGTAATGTAATTCCTTTATGCCAACAATTACTGCTAATTCCATTGTTGTGGGCATGTCAAGTTTTGTCAAAGGGGCATGACTACCGCTGTCTATCATTTAATGCTCTTGAGTCTCTTTCTCATTTAAACATTCAATCATCATCATCATCAAAATCATGATAATCTTCTTCCATCATACTCAGTACAAAATAATGCATAGTTTAATATTTCATTCAGTCACTGTTTCTCAACCTTTACCCTCAAGTACAGCATGTCCACCAGGAGAAGTTTTGATGGGATATTTATTGACCAGATTGATTAACTTACTTGTGCATGATTCAACAAAACATGACTATTGGGGGTACATTAGGACTAGGGTTGAGAACCCCTGTTCTAAGCCATAGAAACTACACTATTTCGGTGCATATTTAATATGTTTATGACTGATGTTTAACTTCTGTCCCAAGCACCTTCCAAAAGGATATATATTATTTGTAATTAATGTAATTGAAGAAACAGCTATGCATAGCAGTAGGCATTAATACAAGTTTTATCATTTATAATGAATCAACTTAAAAATCTGGGTGAAGCTGGAGCTTGCACATGAAGGCTCCAGTGGTTGCATGCTGTCCTAGGCCTGGCGTTCGCCAATTACTTCAATATGACTGACTTTTTACAATGCAGGAAACAAAAGGTACTGATTTTCTTTTGCATTGATTAGCTGGATACAGCAGTAGATTGATCACGAGATATCATCAAGCAAAACCTTTATTTTGCCCCTTTAAATAATAATACCCACGTTATATATTTCTCAATATAAAAAAGGTACTTACAGTATGTAGTAGACAGGCGCCCATTACGTAGTTTGCGTAGTGGTGTATTGAGAATACCAATACACCACTATGCTGGCTACGTAAACTGTATAAGTTATGCAAATGACGTTATTTACGCAAATGACGTAATTTACGCAAATTACATAACTTCCGTAACTTGACCTGTGCTTATACATAAAGGATCATATCCCCACTATCCATTTCATACCCACAGTGTTCACGTGGGTGTGGAATTAATTTTAGAAAGTGTGGCGAGCGCAGCTAGCCCTGCGAGGGGACGCGGTTATGCGGCCCCTCGCGGGGCTCGCTACACTCGCCACGCTTCGGGCTTGGTGGCTCGCTGCGGTCTCCACACTTTCTAAAATTAACTCCACACCCATGTGGACACTGGGGGTAGGACGTGGATGGTGTGGATAGGGTTGTGTTAGTGGGTGTTGTGTGTCTGTGTGTGTATGTATGTGTGTAGTGTGTGTGTGTGTGTGGTGTGCATTATACTTACCATCCACGATGTCCCCGGCGCCTCCGGATCACCGGTTGAATAAGTCTGGTCAGATGTAATTGAATTGAAGCAGGCTACGATGTGGATGTGGATCTTAAAACATTCATACTGTATAATGTAGGTGATCACAATAGCGGCTGCACAGTACTAGGTGGGATGAGCAACTAATTCACCTCTCCTATGGATCTGACTATCAGTTGAGTTTATTGGAATTGGGCTCTGGATGTAGGCCCCTAACCATCTTGGGCCAAAATAGCAACAATACCCCCTTCACCCACTATTACCTGCTTTTCTTTCTATGGAGCTGTACATCAATATCTATAAAAGATAACATGAAATCACGTTTGCTCTGATATATAAATCTAGTTTAACAAGACTGAATGAGTTAATTGATGCAAGAATTGGTTTTATTTGTTGATGACATGTATTTATACAGAGAAGCAAAATTTAATTTCATTACGCAGAGCAAAATATTTTAATAATTACAATTCCTTGGAGGTTGCATTAATCGGAATATGGTGACTTTCACAGCGGATGAATCCACCACAGTCTAGGCACATTTTATGCTCATAAGTCAATTTAATTTATGTTAATATATTGAAAGCGAATATTTATATTTAGAATAAACGTTACACATTGGCACTGTTACAAATTATATCATTTATAAGTGCATAATTAATTCATAGAAAATGTAGGGAAGCTTTCAAATGAATTTAAATTGGCTGTCTAAAATAGTTTATAGATTCTTTGAAGGGAGGAAATATTTTTCAGGAAAGTTGAAGATGGAGGGTTGGACGCAGAATTGGACTTGACTCAGTTTGGATAATGCAATGTACAGTAATGTGAATAATTTAGATCTTTGCATGTTGAGTGTGCAAAAATACAGGTGATGCAGACCTACAGAAAAAGCAAGTGCATCTCCACTTATGGCTGAAGGGGAATAGCTAAGTGGTAATGATACATTTTAACATAGGCAATGTTCATATCTCACTGAAGGAGATGGACTGTCGCTAGCTACGCTTCCAGGACACCCCCTTTTCTCCAACCATCACTGCTTCCAGTCCCCACCGCCATTCATAGTGACAGCTCCAAGCTCCTGTACAATGCAGATTACAGGATTCTGGGGCGAGAGCATATGTAGCATCAGCAACGTTACTGAGCATGGGCATATCCACAGCTTGTATTGGCTGCATCGGCTGCAGCCCATGGAAACCAAATTGGGCCACACAGCAAGGCATAGCTCTCTGCTTATCACAGCTTGGACTGACAGTCACGGAGGAAGGGAATACTTCCTGATGGGACTGCCTGTTATGTTGTTGACTGGCAGGTAGGACTTCCAATAGGAAGTCAATGCCAAATAACAGTGAAGCCAGTGCAGTCTCTACTGTGGCGGGTGATACTGCCGGGCTGAAATCCCCCCAGCGGGGAGCAGCCGGCGCGGGGGGCAGCGTTGATTAACGGGCGGGATGGGGTCGGGAAGGGGAGAGGGAGGATTACAGACTCACCTGCTCCCCGCTCGCTGCTTTCTGGTACCTCTCTAAGGTGCCTCGGCGGCTCAGTACCGCCCTCCAGTGGCCGGTGCCCTAGTCCTGCCTAGTGGTGGTGCCGGCCCTGAGTTTATCCTATACAGACTATCCAATTTGAAATTGAATTTATTTTGTTTTCCGATGAGCTGACAGTCCACTGTTTAGAATGAAATTTCTGATATATTACATAGACTACCATTTTTTAACCACTATGATGCAGTGATAAAGCAGTTTGGCATTATTAAACTCATAAACACACAAAGATCAGACAGATTTACTGTAACTGAAGTATTTTGATCTCCCTGTACATATTCTTCATTAGAAATTTACAATATAAGCCATATATTTAACAAAAACACACAGAAAACAATGTATTTTTTTACTTTATTTTTGTTTTATCTTTGCTCACCAAGACATATAAGTCTAGATCATTCGTTCTCAAACTCGGTCCTTGGGACCCCACAAAGTTCATGTTTTCGAGGTCACCAAACAGGTTCACTCATTACTGACTGACACATTTTAAAAGATCTACAGGTGGAGCTAATTATTTCCCTTGACTCTGTGAGGAGACCTGCAAAACATGCAGTGGACTAGATCAGGGGTCCTCAAACTATTTTGCTCTGGGTCCCCATCAGACAATAAAAATAATGACAGGACCCCAGAAAGTTACTGCAGAAGATCATCACATCACATGTGTAGTAAGTAAACAGCACACACATGGCAGCATTGTGGAGGCACAGAGTGATGGGAGGAGTCTAACATAACAGACAACTCAACAGATTTTCCAAACTCCTTGAATCAATGACTGGGATTAGAAAAGTCATCAGCCTGATGGTCAGCAGTATGGAGTCGCGACCCCATGCTAAGAAGGCCGGGAGCCACTTTGAGGTAAGGACCCACAGCTGCTGGTCTAGATCATAATCATCTAAATCATCATTATCATTTTTAGTTTTTTGAGGCATTTCTTAGTAACACTGGATGGACCAGTGGTGTATATAATGGTGTTTGGTGGTGCACATCAGATGTGATTAGTAAATGACCCCTCGCAACACAAAGAAACATTCAGGTTGTTCAAAACAATACTATAATTAAATTGTAAATATTGTTTATATGTTAAATAATATTTAATATAAATAAACCTAAATGTTGGGTTCTAGCCTAAAATCACACAAGTAATACACATCAATGATATTTTAGAACTACATAATAGGTTAATAGCACACCATCAAGCTTTGAAACTACTGTATTTTAATGCAACACAGCTCAATTTTGTATAAGAAATGTAAAAGTAAAAATACATACTTTTTAAAAACATAGTTCAGTTGTAGGTGAGCTCACTATGAGACAGTAACAGTAAACTCAACAAGGTTGGGGCACCAGATAATGAAATTATATTTGGCACTTTTTTGTGAATCAGATTATGTCACTTACAATTTCTCTGTTTGATACAAATCATCTGAAATTCAGCACACAAGTTGTTTTTCAAAGTTTTATATACTAATGGGTTTTAAAAGTTATAGTAGATCTGTAAAGTTTTGGATTCTTTTTTTTTTACAAAAATAGAACTCTATTAAGTACAGGAGCTGCAAAATCACTACTTGTCAAGGTACTGTAGACGGAAATTCAATCTTATCTTATACACGACAGTGCCAGTGACTGCTATCAGCAATTCTGTTGTGTAACCTGCTGTATTGTAGCTGAATGTTTGTCCATAGCAGGGACAGTATCGCCCCAACTATTTCTTCACATAAATAAAGTCAAAGAACACCACTTAAAGGCCAATACACACTGGAGAATTTGGAGCTGAAAGCAGCTTAGTCTTTTAACAGGTAGCTGAAAAGCCGTGTACGGACCGGCGATGAGTGGTGAGTGCTGAGGCACGCTCCCGAATCATTGCAGGCCGCCGCTGTTCATCTGATGGTATTACCAGCAGATGAGCGATGGGGTGAACAGCTTTCCATAGCATCCTGCTATGGAATGTCATCCAGCCCCATGAAGATTGCTTGGATGGGCAAAAATTGCTGAGTGTATGCACCGAGCGATTTTCAGCCCATCGATTTTCCCCATCATCGCTCTGCATACACGTTGGGCGAAATAATGGCAAATCTACCACTTTTCTTTATGTTTTGAAGCTGGGTCTATGTGTTCTGGAAGTGGAATTCAAGAGTATGTACTGTATATCTCTGGGCTTTCAACTGTCCATTCACTTGCCTTTTACCAGGATAAGTTTGCAATCCCTGCTGTTCCTTCCAGCACCTACAGTACATTTACATAATGACTTTATTTCTTGCTTATCTGATATATCTTAGGAGCCATGTGACTTCTCAGAGTAATGATTGTCTATACTATTGCAGCAGTAAAGATGTACAGGATTGGTAGATTGACATGCAGCCATTTTCTAGGTTATAATAACATCATTACTAATCAGAGGGCTCAAGGACATTACTATCAACTGCTTCACTGTTACCCTAATGTACAGTCAACCACTGCAATGAGAGTAACTTTCTCCACTTAATGTAAAGCATGTGGACAAACATGAGCAGCAAACTAAAAGAAAAGAGATCCAAAAGCTAAGCACAATATTAATTCATAATGATATAACATTGGGCAGCACGGATGGTGTAATGTTTAGCATTACTGCCTCACAGCGCTGTGGTCATGGGTTCTATTCTCACCATGGCTCTGTGTGGAGTTTCTTTATTCTCCCCGTGCTTGTGTGGGTTTCCTCCGGGTACTCCGGTTTCCTCCCACATTCCAAAAATATACTGGTAGGTTAATTGGCCCCCAACAAATTAACCCTAAAATGCCTGTGTGTGTGTGTATATGTGGAAGGGAATATAGAGTGTAAGCTCCACTGGGGCATATGTGTGCGCTATATAAGAAACTGTTAATAAATAAATAGTAAATAAGCTGAATAGAGGTTTTTCATAGGAAAGATTCATATCCTAATATGAAGTATTAGATCACTTGCAAAATTGACAGTCATCCTAAAGCTACTCGGTTGCTGGATAATGCTCCAACAGTCAGAATTCTAATGTCATTAGTCCGAAATTGGAATCCCGACTGTTAAAGGTCCAACAGTCGGGATCTCGACTGACAGGGGCTATTGTCCCTTATTGGGTCCATGATCAAGCTTGCATTGTGGCAAGCAAAGTGAGCCCGCAAGGGTCTTTGTAGCACTACCCCCTGATGGAGTCCCGGAAGTCGGGATTCCAAAATTGTATTAAGGACCATCGAAATCCAACTGTAAGAGGGTCATACCACACCCAAGATATTCACATTAGCAGTCACAGCTCAGTTAAATATAACCTAAACTCACAGAACCTGGCCTTGGCGGAAAACAAAGATGTAACTCCCTAATTTCTTTGAATGCTGGCTCTCCCCACCCCTGGCACATCCTCAAATAGCCATAACCTGTGATAAAGGCTTAGGCTTTGTGGAACTGAGAGTGACCTTTCCGTAGAAGGCCATTGGGTTTGTGTACTACTCTGAATCAAGCCCTAAGTTTAATTATATGCCAGTATAGTTTATGTACTGGACTTTCCTTGTTCCCTTTTATTTCCTCTCTAGCAAGTAAACTCCTCATTGTATACAAAATCCATTACACTCAAAGGTTCTCTTCCTTTTAATAATTACAAAGATGCTGGGCCACCTTGAACTCTGGCTTAATAATTATTTACGCATACTGTACCTCAAGGTTTTGGATGCTTATGGTGTTAGGATTGACACATTAATCCTTCTTTTCCAGCAAAAAAATGATTGATTGGTATGCTGGGAAAACTGTGAACAAAATTACATTTCTGGCCCCCAACGGTTAAATAAATTAGTCTACCAAGTTGGCAGAAATTCCAATGATCGTTTTATTGGGAGAATGTTTAAGTTGAAACATTGCAGTTGTTTGAATAAGAGTAACATAATATGAGCAGGTTTGGAATTCAGACCAGTCTCTCTAGTGGCCTAAGAGGAAAATTCAATTAATTGATGTTTGAGTGAAGGAGTCTATTGAATACGAATACACTACCCATAGTTTTATCTATTGTGAGAGTAGCATTGATATTAGAACCTTTGCATAAATATTCCCCATGGCCAAGCTTACCTCACCTTTCTATATACTGAGATTTAGCCTGCTGTAATAATAATCACACATAGCTTATTGTATTTTCAGACTATATGGACATATTACATTCTAGGCTATTTTCAAGGTCAGTGATAAGAAAATTAATACTATTAACTCTGGTGCACCATTAATAAACTTAGGCCAATTGGATTATGCTACATTTATAACTATGCTGTCTCTTTTATCCTTCAAGCAGTTCTCTACCCATGTTCTTTTTCTGAAGGAATAGTCCATTCATTTTCACATAGGGGGAATTACAACCAATCCAATACCCAAGATGCAGATTTTAAAGCTGATTTCCAAACCATAGGGTCCAAACTGGGACTCTGTCTAGCTCAAGAAACTGCACATCTCTTGCATTTTCTTTCATTTACAAATACAGATGAGCCAGCACCAGGGTTACCAGCTTGCCCCCGCTGGCGAGATGGCGCTCCATCTGAGTGGGACACATGTTCCAGTTTCCGGGCAGCGGGGTACGTGAACCCTGCCCGTCTCCGCTTCAGGGAGATGGGGAACAGGGAGGTGGGAACTGCCAGCGAAGCGGCGGGGACCGGTGGGGAGCTCCGTAGTAAGGGGATGCATGCGATTCCCCTTCTGGCGGCTAGTGGGGGCTGGCGGGGGCTGGCGGAGGCTGGCGGATGGCGATCCAACCGCCAACCCCTGCAAGATCCACTAGCGCTCCATCTGTAATAGCAATATAAATTATCCCCAGGGTAGATATAAGCTGTGTAGCTCTGGTAGGTTATGATTCTGTGTATTGCCATTAAACGTTTATATTTCTATGACACATTTAACATATTGATAATTTGCACACCCATAGATCTTAACCCTTTGAGTGCCAACTTAGTTGTGAGAGATCCTCAAAATATCCGCTAAAAAAATGTCAGCATCACTCACAGCGACTGTTCTTTTTTTGGGTGCGATATTTAACTAAACTTCAATGAATGGACTTGGCTGTATTTATATTTATTTATACTAAAATCACAGTCGCTGTGAGCGGCGCTGGCATTTTTAGTGGATATTTTGAGGATGTATCACAGCAACATCGCCACTCAAAGGGTTAAATTTTACTTAGTAATGCAGGTATAGCATACACATATAAAGGTAACATTATTAACGTGTAGTTCAACTGATCAAATGATTAGTAATATAGGAAACATACCTCCAGATATACCACCCAAGGCATCACTAATGTTGCCACTAAAAGATCTGCAACAGCCAAGCTGACAATTAGGTAATTGGTGGTGGTTTGTAGAGCCTTTTCCCTAGAAACTGCCATGCACACCAAAACATTGCCAAAGACGATGACAAATATGAGAAGGGTAAGAAGCATGGCATAATAATTGTAGTGAGTCTTTTGTTCGATGTCCGTACCATTGGTGCCATTATTAAATTCATCGTTATACATAGACAGATTCTTTAGATCCATGAAGTTGAGAAGATCCCTCTTCAAATTATTCCTGCAAAGAATGTAAGACACGTGTTAGAGATATCCAGTACTAATACAATGGATTATTTAATAAATAATCAAATTTATATTATGACCTGAAATAAATTTGTACATGTAGACGAACTCTTAGCATACTTTGTGAAAATTAAAGATGAAAACTTATATTAATGTAGCAAATGTTTATTTTTTCTCATGGCATTTTATCAGCTTCAATAGATTCTTACTGAAGCACTGGTGTGACATACTAACATACTTGTCTTCTGGCTCCTTTTTAACTAAATAATACAAATTTTCAAAGGTGTATCAGCAAGCAGGGACGGCCTCTACCATTTTGGTTGGGGGCAAGATCGAATTTTAATTTTGGCGTCCCTACAGATGGATGGGTGTGGTATAGGGTTCAAACAGTTGGGATCCCGACAGTCATTAGCACGACATTGGGATCCCAACTGGCCGGACTCAGACAGCATGGCGAGCGCAACAAAGCCCATTGCGGGCTCGCTGCGCTCGCCACGCTGCGGGCACGGTGGCTCACTACGCTTGCCACGTACTCTATTCTCCCTCTGTGGGGGTCGTGGATCCCCATGAGGGAGAATAGCCGGTGGCCGTCCGGAACCCATCTGTCTGTGTTTTAACAGTCGGGATCCCGACTGTCGGGACCCCGTCCAGCACCCAGATTGATCAACTCTCAGCCAGTGCCGGGTATAGCAAGACTGTCCCCTCTGGCGATCGCCGGTGGAGAGGTGCTCCATCTGACTGGGTTGCACATCCCAGTTTTCTGGCAGCGGAGGACGGGAACCCTGCTCGTCTCCGCTTCAGGGAGACGTGCAGGGTTAGGGGGGGGGGGTGCGGGGAGGCGTCGGCGACTGATGTACAGTGACGAAGTGGCGGTGGTGACCGACGGGGAGCTCCATTAGAAGGGGATCGCGCAAGCGTCTTGTTCGCCCGTCCCCTTTCACTAAACAAGAGCTGCTCCATCTGTACATCACTGAACTCCAGGGACAGCTTGACCCACCACAATACCTACCTGATGACAGAGATATCTATCTGTATTTATACATACACACTTAGACACACACATTTATGTAGAAAACAGAATTGAGAACATTATAGGGAATCCATATAAGAATGTATTAATGTTGTAAAAATACAACATTAGGGGGCCCATTTACTGTTTGTTGAGACCCAATCAATGAAATTTCTTATTAATGCTATTCAGGCAATAAGAAAGCATTTTCCGCCAAGATGTAAAAACCCTTCCATGGTTAGTCTATCTGATTGGAAGAAAACAAGGGGGGGGGTGTCCTGCACCACAATTTCAGTAATCACTTTGATTAGTAATATAATATGGCACCATAATGGACGTGTTCCTTGCGCAATACACATATGGTACGCCATCACTGCCTGTGGGTAAGTGCAGATTCAGCACTCTAACAGAGTGAGATTGCTGTCACTCACACAATGGTGGAGCTGCTAATTCACAGATTTGTGCGCTCATTGGAACACACACATGCAGTCTAGCAACTAAAAGGTACTGTAACCCTACCCACCCTACACCGTGACTATCACACTTGCGCCAGTCCCGGGTCCTGTCATCATAGGACAGGCACCGGGGATGGGAAGAGGCGGCAGTGACAAGGGAGGGGGCTGCCTGCGGCCAGAGGCAGCCCCCTCCCCGAAAGAGGTAGGAGCCGCCACTGATTTATAGTCTATCTAACCACTGACTTATCTATGCTGTCTTAGCAGCTTCTATATGAGAATCCTGGAATATTCTGCAAATTTCTAAACAATCCAGTCAAATGACTAATAAAGTACACTTCAATTAAATTGATTTTAGTTATATTGCACATTCATATAATGATAGTAAACATCAAGTAACAGCACAGATGAAAATCAAATAATAATAAAAAGATTATATATGTAATATAAGATGGCTGTAATTTATGTAATAAAAATTCACATAATAAAATTTGTCAGTAACTATTTTTATGTGAATTTTTATCACATAAATTAAAGCCATTTTATATTACATATATACATATATTTTATTTTTATTATTATTTGCTTTTTATCTGTGCTATTACTTGTTTACTCTCATTATATGAATCTGCAATATCATTAAAATAACTTTCAAGGGATATTTACATTTTAATGGTCTCCTGCTCTTTCATGTGCTTTCCCAAATATTATAAATATGCCCCCAAAATATCACTGTGACATGTGAGTGACTTTATGTAGAAGGTGACAGGATCCACTTATACAGTAGCTCACACCCTGGCTGAGGTTGTGCATTGAAGGTAATGAGACTTTGCAGGGTATAGGGCTGGTCCTAGGGGGGTGGCCAGCCAACAGCACACTAGAGGGCCTGGAGCTGGATGCAGGGAAGAGTAAGGCGCTGGAGGCAGGTGTAGAAGAGCTGTGGAGCGGGAGGATAAAGAGCAGCCTGAAAGGGGATTATTTCCATCTTGTCACAGGGGGTGTTTGTTGTGGAACTTCTTTATTAGATGGAGCTGGATATGTGGAAGAAGGTGCAACAGAGAATTTAGCCAGATGGCTATAGCTCTCTAATGATTATCATGGGAGTTGGCTAGACTCCAAAGCAGGGGCGCGGAGTCTAACTGCCCACGGTGTTCACCGGTGACCCCAGCAAGGGGGTCAATGGTGACAGAATCCAAGGATACTGGAATATAGCTGTGTGATAGCAATGGATAAGGAAGCAACTGGTTATTGGTAGCATCTTGATAGCTCAAGAAGAACAGATAGCAACAACATGATATGCATGATAAGTTGTCCCAGTGGGGAGGTGATCCAGAGCAGGGTACTGTATTTATTCCCTTGGAGGGACTGGGATTGGACAGCGATTGATTAGCAGAGGTTAGAAAGCCTAGTCATTGAACATCATGTGACCAATGAAGATGGCAGTACCCAAATAGCAACTACCTCTCGTCGGGCCTCACCAGCCTTAACCCGATCAGATACATGGACCAGTGTAGCAGATTCCTGGGCAAAACTCATGCTGAATCATGACACATCTGAAACTGCCCATATTAACTATAGATGGTGGGCGCACCATGCCCCACAATTACCACTTTGACTGGTGTCTCTAAAATATTTGGGTGATACGGGCTGGCTGCTTGCCCTCCCTGTTCCAGTGGTATCTGGACGATAGGTTAACAGTGTCCAGATAGATAATCAATAGTTCAATACCAAAAGGTCAACATTGACAAAAGGTCAAAATTGACAAAATTCATAGACAAGTATCTACACATGAAAAGAGGACATCATTTTTTTTTACTTTTTCATTCGTTAACATCCATTTGGATTGGGAATGGTATAGTGTGCCAAGCACAGCTGTAGCAGAGTGAGGCACCTGGCTTGAAGCATGCGAGCAAAACGTACGCACTACACTACTTGTCCATGTGCTCTGGTGTTGACATTGCCACATTGTGCTTGTCAACCTTTTGGTGTTGACCGATTGATTGTCTATCTAGATGCTGTAGATCCTTTTATCCAGAACAGCTCCTGCATCTACTTCAGCAAGTCATAAAGTGGCTTACCTGCATACTTGACTTTGGAGAGCTGCAGTATGAATAAAGTGTCTGCTAGGCTCCAGAATTAAGATTAATTCAACTGCGCATAAAGTGTACTAAACTATATGTACTGTATATTACTATGATCCATTAAAGAAGGACTTCTAACACTACATAGAATCTCCCTGAATTCATCTGGGGGTCGAGCATTCAACTTTGTTGCTCCAACTCTATGGAACTCTCTTCCCCGCACAGTGCGAGAAGCCCCCACTGTAGAATCCTTAATCCATTCTACTTACTGTAGAATCATTTACTCAATCATTTCACTGACATCTACTGTTAAGCTTGTTTTGTATTTCGAGCTGAAAAGACAATGGTGAAGCACTTTGAGTCCTATTGGGAGAAAAGTGCTATATAAATATCATTATTATTATTATAAATCACAAAAAGATTGGCAACAACCTGCGCTCACACGGAACAGCTGCTAGAGAATCACACCAATTAGGGCTACCAAACCCAAAAATTACATGCAATACACAACAAGGAGTGGATCCCCACAGCACTATTCACAGGATTTTTCTCAATTATTTTCTTATTCGGCCTTTAACATCCAGGGTATTCAGGCCACAGAGAAAAGAAAGAGAAGTCTCTTGGTTACCATCAGCATATAATACTTTGTGTTAATGAATGGTCAACCACCACTACAAATCACCTAGACTGGCTAGGAGAGGTACACATCAAGGTTACTTTTATATGGCATCAAATTAGGCACATATGGAAATTAACTCACCTAGGGTCAATGCCCTATGTACATCAAAAGGTTTATTTTATTGATTGAAGTATACACCGGGACACTTGCAACTCATCCAAAGTAAAATGTTCACAATTTATTGATAAAACAGGAGACTCCAAAACACCATTACAGCCACGTCCTAAACCCTCACCCGGAATGGGGGCTAGTCAGGGGCAGTAGATCCACAGATGTTTCAAGGATGGGTGGTCAGAGTCCTGAATAAAATCCTTTAAGAACACCAACGCATTTCAAACTGTATCAGTCCTTCCTCAGGGTGTAGTATAATTCTAAAATTATCCTGGGGGGGGTTTATACCCTAAAACCTCCAGGTCATATCTAAAACCCGGCAGCATCCACATTAACACATAATTCATCTAAACCTATTTCCATAATACATATGATCCTAGCTACTCTTCTTCTATTTCCTTGAAAAAGCCGCTGAGACCGTTACCGGAGGCGGGGAAACGCGTTGGGTAGCCACAATTCTTTTTGCACCAGAGGGGAAACCATACAGGTTAACTACCAGACCACCAGCCCAAAGGTGACTCCAGATATAGTTGGACCAAGAAAGGTGATTCAGCACCATCCACTGGGAGACCGGAGGAATTACAGGTGGCAGCTGTAAGGTACCCCGAATACAAATTGTCTGGCCAGACATAAAAACCTGGACAGTTTATTCCACTAATCCATAAACAAGACTGTTACTAAACCAGCATTCTAATCAACTAATACACTAATATGGCTGTGACTAATCCAAGGGAAGCAAAACGTATATGTTTTTAAACTTGCATACTAATCAGACACGACCGGTTGTGCTAAAAAAAATTATGTACCCCCCCTTTTTTTATTAATTTTCATAATTGTATCTTAAATCTGTGTATGTTTTATATGTTTTCATATTAGTACATAAATAAATTGCATGTGTTATTTCCCCCTTTATTGCGCAGTTCTATTCTTTTCTTTTTCTCTGGTAATTAAATTGGGGAACTGAGCTACCCCTTATAGAACAGCAGCAATTAACGGGGTGTGATAGTTTATGCTATAATAACTGTTTTCAACGGATTAGTAGGGTCAACCCACTCACAGCGCAGGACTTGCTAACATATGTAAAAGCATACAAAAAGGAGATATTAGACATAGTATAGACACAACGTTCCTTTACAAAGTTTTTTACAAATGCCACAGAATGCTTTTATCTGGCTGGAAGTCACTTCAGGGCATTAAAAGTGCATCTCGCAGAACATGTGAGAAATATTAGGAAGGGGGTGGAGACACATAATGTGTCACAGCATTTTAAAAACCATCACGGGAGTGATCCCAGCCAGATAAAAGCATTCTGTGGCATAAGGGTTATAAGTCCGAATTGGAGAAAGGATGACAGAGATGTAAGACTATCTCAGATGGAAATGCGTCTTATTTATAATTTGAAAACTCTGGCTCCCCGTGGCTTAAATGGCGATTTTGAATTGAAGTGCTTTCTTTTGTAAAAAACTTTGTAAAGGAACGTTGTGTCTATACTATGTCTATCATCTCCCTTTTGTATGCTTTTACATATGTACATGATGGCCGTTTCATAATTGCTATCTGGCTGCGGTGGCAATCATTGAATTGACGATTTCCGCTCCATAGATACCAGAAGTCATCGATAGTATCTAGGAAACAAGAGTGTTTGCGGTCCATTCACAGCAAAATACATCAACCGGAAGTGACGGAAGTCATGGTTGACCCGCATATGCGTTACACAGTACGGAAGTGACGCCCGCCCCCGGAAGCGGAAGCCCGGGGAACGGACGCCAGAATAAAGAATAAGGCCTGGACTTGTGGAATAGAGTGTTTATAATCAGAACGGCTGGATTTATGGACATTACGCCGTAGCGATTTTAACCTCTGCTATAGGTATATGTATAATAACGTGTTTTAGAAGTTTTTAGGATCATATGTATTATGGAAATAGGTTTAGATGAATTATGTGTTAATGTGGATGCTGCCGGGTTTTAGATATGACCTGGAGGTTTTAGGGTATAACCCCCCCCCCAGGATCATTTTAGAATTATACTACACCCTGAGGAAGGACTGATACAGTTTGAAACGCGTTGGTGTTCTTAAAGGTTTTTATTCAGGACTCTGACCACCCATCCTTGAAACATCTGTGGATCTACTGCTCCTGACTAGCCCCCATTCCGGGTGAGGGTTTAGGACATGGCTGTAATGGTGTTTTGGAGTCTCCTGTTTTATCAATAAATTGTTAACTTTTTACTTTGGATGAGTTGCAAGTGTCCCGGTGTATACTTCAATCAATAAAAGAAACCTTTTGATGTACATAGGGCATTGACCCTAGGTGAGTTAATTTCTATATGTGCCTAATTTGATGCCGTATAAAAGAAACCTTGATGTGTACCTCTCCTAGCCAGTCTAGGTGAGTTGTAGTGGTGGTTGACCATTCATTAACACAAAGTATTATATGCTGATGGTAACCAATAGACTTCTCTTTCTTTTCTCTGTGGCCTGAATACCCTGGATGTTAAAGGCCGAATAAGAAAATTATTGAGAAAAATCCTGTGAATAGCGCTGTGGGGATCCACTCCTTGTTGTGTATTATTATTATTATTATTATTATTATTATTATTATTATTCTATATGACTCATCAATAATTTAATTACTGGTGGTATCTCAGCATGGCTCTCTGTTGTGCAAGAAGTCTTTTTAACTGTGTTTATTAAGCATACCATAAGAATGCAATTTTGTTCATTGGTACTTATTAACAGAGACCATTCTGGGAGTGTTCTATTATGAAAATGGTCATAAAGGCAAATCAAACTGTGGAAGAGATTATCAAATACAATCATTCTGGTTGATTAAAAATGTGCATCTACAAGTACAATAATAGAAAGGTAGGAGCCTGATAAACAAATCCATTATTACTTACAGATGCATTTTAATTTTCAATTGTATCTATGCAACTTCATTTTAATAACTGAAGAGTAAAGGTATTAACTTGCCACAAAACATAGCTACAATTATAGGGCTCAGCATCAGGACAAGGAGGAATAGTAATGGAGGATGCTTGTACAATAATGCTACCAATACAAGATCATATATATATATATATATATATATATATATATATATATATATATATATATATATATAAATAAAGCAGGAATCCTCTGGGGATAAGCACGTCACTGCAGCCAGTATCATTGAAGCAAAAAATTCAGTTTATTAGCCTCGACGGGCCGTTTCGAGGCTCAACCCCTTTGTCAAGAGACTTTGCAACAAACATGTACAAAGTTGTTGCAAAGTCTCTTGACAAAGGGGTTGAGCCCCGAAACGGCCCGTCGAGGCTAATAAACTGAATTTTTTGCTTCAATGATACTGGCTGAAGTGACGTGCTTATCCCCAGAGGATTCCTGCTTTCTATGATATACAGCAAAGACACGCAGCTTTGATTGAATTATCGTGGGGAGTGCCGGTCCTTCACCCTGTATATATATATATATATATATATATATATATATATATATATATATATATGTATATATATATATATATATATATATATATATAAATATATGTATATATATATATATATATATATATATATATATATATATATATACTGTGTATATATACAAAATCCAAACAATTGCTCTCAGAGGTTGCAACAAACACATTTTTTTCATTTAATTGCAGAAGTAACATTTTTGGATCTATCATGATCCTTCTTATATACCGCTTGTTACAAAATATCGCTTCTGCAACTAAATAAACAAATATGATTATTGTAATCTCCTGGAGTGTTGTCTATTCCTTTGATTACATCTTTTTTGCTTTTTAAGGTGATCAATCCAAATAAGGAGAATAGACATAACCATTTATTGATATAAACATTTTGCATTAGTTAGGAAAACATAGCCACATAATGCGACAATTAACCATGTCAGCCAAGAAAAAGGGTTATTGTTATCGAAAGAAGCACTCAATCCATTGTTTAAATGGGAACGGAAATATCCAATTACTGGAATGACATTTAACGTAGTGTTCCAGCTGCTTCTGAAAACAATGTCCCCTGATAAATATTGACAATAATCACCTTTGTAACTTGCAGAACAAATGCATTGAGCCTCACATATCCAGACAATGTTGTCTTTCTTTTATAGTGTCTTGTTATCTTGTGCACCCTGCACATAGCTGATCGAATTTGTTACAACTCATATGAACATATTTTTCCAAAGATACACATCCTTCTATTCTATGTACAGAAGCAAGCATATTTTCAAATAAACAAACATAGAATATTAAATATCATGGGTGAGGTGGCGTAACTAATATTTTTGCGCCCCCCCACCGAAATTGACATCGCCCCCCCCCCATAGCGCCCGCCCACCCAAGTAAAGTTAAGCGCCCACCCCTTACCCCTCCGCATGCTGCCGCCGCCGCATTCCTGGTCCAGCACCGCAGATATCCTCCTGCCTCCGTCTCCTGCAGTTATGAAAAATTACACAGCAAAATGGCTGCCCCCTAATAGCAGACAGTTTTTAAGGATGCTAGAGGAGGCCGCCACCTCCTCTAACATTCCTAAAAAACTGTCTGCTGTATGGGGCAGCCATTTTGCCGTGTAATTTTTCATTACACGACAGGAGAATATCTGCGGTGCCGGACCAGGCAGGAATGCGGTGGCGGCATGCGGAGGGGTAAGGGGGTGGCACTGAGCAGTGTGCCCTGATGAGCCCCAGCGGTACCACGCTATCACTTGCTACCCCAAGCAGCCGCGGTGACTGCCGTACGGTAGCAACGCCACTGCATGGGTACTAGATTTATTAGGTAGCTGACCAAGAGGCAAGGCCAAGCATACAGAGCCGTGGTTCCCAAACTGTGTGCTTTGGTACACTGAAATGCTGAAAGGCTCTTGCAGGGGCGACTTGGGTTGGTGATCCAAGACCAAATCCAATTATAGATGGTCAAAGTGATATGCAAAACCAGTGCTAGTGGCTGCCAATCATAAAACATGTAGACAATCCGGAGCACAATTGTCACCACCATATAAAGAAAAGAAAGTATTTACAAGAATAAATATATTACCTAGTTATATATTTATTTCCAAACATATCAGTAATAAAATGTTATCTTAGGGGTGCCATAAAAAATCCTGATACTCTAGGGCATCATGTTTTAAGAATGTTTGGAAACCACTGAAGTATGGGCATGATCATGCCCAGTTATGAAAATCAGAGCAGGCCCATATGCTGAGATTCTCTCTGAAGATGGTGTGGTCCCACTGTATTGGGGGTATGGCGGTATTACAACATAGTTCCATGTGTGCACCATGTGAGAGGTCTACTCTGAGTTCCAGTGCCATGACAGTGGGCATCACCAATGATCAACATGGAGAAGCAATGGTGTGAGATAATTTGAGCAAGACAATAACCTTACTGCACTAGACATATTAGCAGAGAAGGAATGTTCTGTTAGTGGTGATGTTGGAAGGCACAAATGAAGAGTTGACAAGTTGAGAATGGAGGTGACGCATATGAGGATCTAGAAGTCCAAATAGACAGCAAACTGGGATGTAGTGCCCATTGTAATGTAGCTACAAAAAAGGCCAACAAAATTCTGGCATGTATTAAGAGGGGAATGGAAACTAGGGACTCAAGGGTAATTATGCCACTATATAAAGCATTGGTGAGACCTAACCTCGAGTACGGAGTATAGTTCTGGGCCTCACACTATAAAAAGGACATCATAGAATTAGAAAAAATCCAAAGGCGAGCAACAAAGCTTATTAGGTGAATGGAGAATTTAAGCTACGGGGAGAGATTAAGCAATTTGGGACTATTTACATTAAAAAAGAGACGTTTAAGGGGGGACATGCTCAACATGTACAAGTATATCAAGGGCCAATATAAGGAACTGTCACACACCCTCTTTTCTACTAGAAAGGAATCTAGGACATGAGGGCATGAGTATAGATTAGAAGAAAAAAGATTTCATTCAGCTAGTAGAAAGAATTTCTTTACGGTCAGAACAGTCAAACTCTGGAACTCTCTTCCCAGAGAGGTGTTAACGGCTGGCTCATTAAATGCGTTCAAGGCAAAGTTGGACAAACATTTACTGGAGAAAAACATCCATGGGTACAAATAAGAAATATAATTTGTCTGTAAAATACCAGAACCTACCAAATCAGCAATGGATATCTATACCAGGTTGAACTAGATGGACGCAAGTCTTTTTTCAGCCTTACGTACTATGTAACTATATATGTAATAATGGAAGGGTGGCTGGGGTTTGTTTATGGAAGAGTATGAGGAGCATAAATCACAAAGGTAAAGAATGAGCATTCAACTGGAAGAAGGATAGGGGTATATTTGACAAGGGTAAAGTAGGAGGTATAGGTGCCAAGAGGATGGTGTGAAGTAGAGTACAATGTCCTGACTTTGGTAATAGGACAGTTTATTTCCTAACACACATGACCATGAGATATAACCACATTAGAAATCTATTGTATTTTAATAATCACCTTAATTAAAGCTTTACATATAAATGAACTAAGCACAGTTCTTAAAAATGGTAATAATGAGCAACCACCAAGCTTTACCATACTATCCCAAGCAATCAACTAAAAATAAACCCTGCAATTTTGTTACAGCTCTGGGAGATAACCAAGCAAAGGTTAAAAGGTTAATGATGAGGACAGGCCATAATCCCAACCCTGACCTTGTTAATCCCTCCAGAGATTATAGGCACCTGCAGAGCTAAGACTTCACCTATAATAGTCATGTTTGGAGGGACAAATTAGGTCTGTCCCAACTCCAGTGCCACCATGAAGACAAGGTGCCCAACACCTCCAGAGCGGACAAGAGGAGGATTAACTAAAACCCATAAAAATGGGAACTAAACAAAATGTGGTACAGCTTTCCCCCACGGGAAAGTATCCTCCAGTAGTCCAAAATACAAATATCACTAGACAGGTGACCCCTAAGCAGATCTACTAACAAAGGTCATGAAGTTGGAAACAGTGATACAATTTCCTATCAAACTACTGTAATGCAACAATGCATGAAGGAGTTAAACATATCAATAATTCATTTAAGATAGGCACATGTATGCAACAATGCATGAAGATATTCAGAATCAGGAAAATAACCCACAAAGTGCTGTTGGAAGGATTCTTCATGAAAGAGAGAGAATATAACTCCACACAGATGATGCTGCACATGCGACCGTGGAAGAATCAAAAAATAGCAGATCTCCATGTCTGGAAAGAGGGGATCTACTAGACCAGGACCAAGACTCTGAACTCCGGCAGGACAAGAAATAATGGCTCTCTGACACAGGCAGGATTGCCTTGCAGGACTCCTCAGACACAGGCTGGAATAGGACCAAGACTCTGAGTTCCGGAGTATATACAGACAGTTGTTTGCTAGGAATCTGAGAATGCCTATACGTCAGATGAGGAATGTTTTGTTCAGTTTGGTTCTTTCATTGGGATTATTTGTTTTCACCATAATTAGAGAAGTGTTGAAGTGTTGTATATTAGTGCTTTGCCTCACTCTATTTCAGCAGAGATGTGTGTAAATTATTTATCTTAATAAGACGTCCAAGAGCCTGTTGGCCTCATGGATATTCTGAATATTAGAATTTGTTCTTCTCACCGTAGTGCTTCATTTTGGTACTCGTGAAAAGGAAATAAATCAGTGCTCGCATAAGCTTCACTAATAACTTTTTCTAATTGTACAGTTGAGGACTATTGGATTTCAATTAAGTTTAAAGAACATCATCAGAAAGCTTGCATTTAATGAGTAAAAGTAATCCCTTTTTAATACAACAGAGAGGACAAGTAAATGTTAATAAATTTATTTTAGTCATGAAGAAAGGCTATGGTGTATATACTGCTCACCCTGGTCACAAATGGCCTCCGCATTGTATACTTGTTGGCAGTCTTTGCCTTTTATATTGGTGACCTACATAAATCCTGCCTTGCTTACTGGTCATTAGAATTCCTTCTTGATTCTATAGTAGACATTACGTGGGACTAGTGTGTCGGGATACCGGCATTGGTCCCTAAATTCAATTAGCTTCCAATCCAGTTATTCCAGTATTTGCCTGCGCATGTGCAATCTAATATTTATTTATTAACAGTTTCTTATATAGCACACACATATTCCGCAGCGCTTTACAGAGAATATTTGAACATTCACATCAGTCCCTGCCCCAGTTGAGCTTACAATCTATATTCCCTACCACATATACACGCACACAGACATTCTGTGTGTGTTCATTTTGTTGGGAGCCAATTAGCCTACCAGTAAATTATTGGATTGTGGGAGGAAACCGGAGTACCCGGAGGAAACCTACGCAAGTACGGGGAGAATATACAAACTCCGCACAGTTAGAGCCATGTGGGGATAGAACCCATGACCTCAGCACTGTGAGGCAGTAATGCTAACCATTACACCATCTGTACTGCCTTAATACCAGGCAGCACACGCTCAGATGCTGCCTGACTAATCCTGCCCCTGGCTGTGCAGGTCTGACCAAAGCAACATGGTCAGAGGTAGTGCTGCACAGCCTGCCAGCCACACTGCATCCTCCCGCCACACCAGTTCCGGGTGCCGCAGCACCTGCCTCCCTCCTTCCACAAGTATCTCCTCCCACCAGTGGGTCCTGCTGCTACTGCCTGTCACCTCTGGCTACCCCCATATAAGTAATACTGTAGGCAGGTAGGTGGGATTTACTGCACAGATACTATGGTGGCTCAATCCCAGGTATCCTGGAAATCCTGGGATTGAGCATTTTTCAATCCCGGAATTGAAAAAATGCTTTGGGATTGGCTACGCTACGTGGTACTCTTCTTTGTATACTAACTATATAAAATGGGCTTTGTTTTGCTCAATCACCAAACCCCCAAACCATAGATTGTTTATTGCCTAATGGTTTCAGTGTGATCTGTGCATTGTATACTGACCAACTGGATGGACCGTTTCATCAATATGCATTGTTATTCATATTCCATATTTTACATTAATCGGTATGTGTATCTCTGCATCATATACTCATACTGTAGAATTTTATAAGTTTCACTCGCTCTGCAAAGCCAACTAAAATTTTACAGTACGTCTATTATTTTTTTAATGCTATACGCACCACATTTCCCTTATTTATTTTAGGTTGTGCCTCTGTAGTCAACACAAAGCGAGACCAATATACAGTAGATCTACCATCAATCTAACAATGGAGACTTTTTTATAATACGAAACTAGCTGAAACACCCGAGTATAACAGAGCAGCGCAGGACATTTCACTTGCGATGGAATTTATTTTGTCAGGAACACTATTGGATTTTTGTGTAGGTCTTGCCCTCAGTATTCAGTAAGGAAACAGATTGTTCTACAAAAACTTTGAAGTGCATTCTGTATTGTGGAAAAGAATGGAATGACAGCAGGGAACTGCTGTACAAAAATATCATATGATGCTTAAAAATTAAATAAATTGGATTAGACCTCATTGACAAAGTCAGAAAAATAACATGCACTCCTTGCAGCATTGGCAAAGAAATTATGTCTAAAATCTAAAAATAAAAGTATTGGAATTACATTTCATAAAATAACGAGTAGTATGGCTGTAAATGATAACATCAACATTTTAAATAGTACGTACGGTAATCAGGTTATTTGGTAAATCAAAAATATTTGGCAATTCTAATAAAGATATGTTTGAAACTGTTTAAATATTCCAAACATAATGCTTCTGAACACAGGGCAAGAGCAAACCCTATTTTTCATTCTAGATTTTTTTTTTTTTTTAAAAATGCTATGTCAAGTTCTTAGTGTATTTTATTGATTTATTGATAATATAATTGATGAATCAATGTTACAAACAGCATGCAGTTTATAGCAAAGCAAACCAATTTTACAAAAGACGCTAGGGTAGTGGTTCCCAAACTGTGTGCCTAGGCACCCTGGGGTGCCTCAGGACACTTGCAGGGGTGCCTTGGGTTGGTGGACCAAGATCAATTCATATTATTTATGGTCAATGTACCAGGCAAAAACCAGTGATGGTGGCTGCCAATCATAATATATGTGGACAAACAGAAGCAAATCCTGTCCCTCACCAGATAACTATGACATATAAACACAATGCACTTAATTTAATATTTTTTTTTCTGAATTTCTCGATAAGAAGCATTTGGCCTAGGGGTGCCTTGAAAATATTTTGATGCTCTAGGGTGCCGTGATTCAAAAAAGTTTGGGAACCACTGATCTATTGGAAAAGGTACTAATCCTTGGAGAGTAATAAATGGGAGAAAGATAAACTACCAACCAATCAGCTCCTGTCAATTTTTAAAAACGGCCTGTAACATGGCAGTTAAAAGCTGATTTACGTAAACAAGTAAAGCAACCATACTGATGCATGGATCATTACGATTTTTGGGGGGACATTTTTTTGCAAAATGCGCCCAAACTATCTGATTTGTATGTAAACCATATTGCAAACAAATCCAAATCCAATCATGGAAGAGTTAAATTATGTATTTTAGCAGACACAAAGGCCGGTACATGGTCATAGTCGCAAATAATCACATCATTGACACATCTTTTCTTTTATACATTCCTATATACCTTGATGAGAAAAAGGAAAAGAGAAATCAATATCCCCATTATTATGTCTCGGGGTCCAGAAGAAAAGTTGATGTATTAATCAATCAGATGCATTTTCCTGTAGTTTTCCCATGACTATTGTTAAGCATGTGTCTACAGCCGTTAATCACATTGTCTAAGAAGTGGTTAGAAAAGTCAAAGCAAGACTTGTCATATTGCACTGTACTAAGCAAGTGAGACTGGCTCCCTTCATATCTCCACTTCGTTCTATGGGGCAGAAGTATCAATGTGCCCATAATGATCGTAAAATAAGGGGTCCCACTTCTCCTGCTTAGCATGGAGAAGCGGGCACCCATTATGTCATCCTCCCCCCCCCCCCCAGGATAAGGAGAGCCATTATGCCCAGCGATAACAGCTCTCCTTATCGGCTCCAAGGCTGCCCTGCACTTGCGCGATGCGCTCCCCCCCCCCCCCCCCATCCATCGGTCTTGGCATGCGCGGGATCTCGCTAAAACCACAGGATCTCCAGTGCAGCCTGAGCCAGAAGCAGGGCTAACGTTGTCCCCGCAGTGGGGGGACAACACAAAAGCATACGGGGGCGATTTAACACCTGGGTGGCTGTTAATACATCACCGCCGCCGCTAAACACTGGAGGGATTGCAGGGGCAGCCCCACTGAGCGTAATTACCAAAAACGTAATCCCCACCAGTTAACCACCATTAAGTACATTTCTGCACTTATCGCTGGTTCATACATCTGCCCATTAATTGGCAGCAATGAAAAAAGACTGGTTTGGGCACTGCCCCATACACCTGCACACATTCCAGTGATAATCTCCTAATATTATAATTAAAGGTGTCAGTTTTAGAAAATCAGATACACAAACACGCTGGGCAAATTTACTTACTAAAACCCTTTAACTATACCAAAATATATTACATTGAGTAAGAACTGTTTTGTGGCCCCCATACCTGTATTAAGCAGTCTGATATTATTCAGTGTGCTAGGGGAAACTATCTAATGATTTGCTGCTTATTGCAGTAAGATAAAAATACATTGTTTCCCCTAGCACACTGAATGGTATCAGTAACCAGATTTTGGTGTATTTTCCACAGTGCATTGTTGCTATTGTCCTTATCATGCATTTACTTGCAGCATTTGCTATACTTTATTATACTATATCTCTGTAATGGTTAAAGAAACCTCTGTATCAGCTGGCCTCACCCCCTCTGGAGTCTAGGCAAGGGAGTTAATGTGAGTGAGGAGTGAAGGATAATGCCAAGTCAACGTGTTTTACAGCCCAGGTGCAATAAAGGCTAATACACTCCATAAGATATAATATAAAAGCTAAAGATTTTTTAGCACATAGAACTGATACATACAAAATAATACAACATACGTTATTCATAATTTATTTTGTTGAAGCGATCTCTTTCAGAACTTGCCTGCCCATGGCAGTCCATGGCATTTAGTGTCTCAAGGTGATATGCTTTTAATATATGTTATGGTGGTGCTACTGGAATGGTGGTAATGTTTGTGCAAAATGATTTGCTTAATCTACATACCGGTAATTTTTAATTATTTACTGTAATTTGAAAGAGAGTTCTGGAGGGCATAATTTCAGTTTATCTCAGATGTGTCTAATTCTATCCTGAGTCCATTTCTTTCCTTTCATCTAAAATTTAGCAAAAGAAAAATGTATTCTGAAAGGATTATTCTAAATAACAGTCATAATAAAGTATTTTTTTAACTCTTAAGAGTGTCCCCAGCAGAGGCAGAACTCTGGGAGGCAATGGAGTCATCTGCCGCCGGGCTCCTGCTCCCAAGGGGGCACCTCTATCACTGCCAGTTTAAATCCATTAATTGAAAGCCATCAAAATCACTTCTGTGGCTGAGATCTGAAATATATATGGGTTCTCTCTCTCTCTCTCTCTCTCTCTATATATATATATATATATATTTATATATATATATATACTGTATATATATATATATATATATATATATATATATATATATGTATATGTATATACAGTATATAATATATATTTCATAACAGACAATATATGTTTTGAATAACGTTGTGTGTGTAGGCGTGGCACCAATATTCATCTTGCCTTCAGGCAACTGGGACAAACTTATGCCACTGGTCCCCAGATCAATTTCTATTTTTGTTCTGAGAGGACAAAAAAAGCTGTTGTGGGAGAGATCTTCCTTAAACCAAGGTGTGGGTTTCATAAATAAGAGATACATCTCTTTGGCTATGTGGACAATAAAGCTTACATTTCTTACATATAATATTTATAGTTCTATAGTTCTATAAACTTACAGTATATATTCTGGTGGAAATATTGACATATTTGGTCTTTTCAAATTATGTCCAATACATTAAAAATGTGTGTAAAACATAATAACACTTGACAATGTACTGTAACCTAACCACCACTCTACTGATCAATCTTTTACATTGTCTATGGCAGTGTTTTTAACACATATGTCCACATTAATTTACAGCCACCACCACCAGTTCAACTGTTATTGACTGGTCTCATGAGAGGGCCAATGTTTTTTATTTTTGTTATCTGTGGAGACCAGTGTAATTATTTTTTCATATGGGGCCAATGGGTTTGTATTAATTACTGTGGGGGCCAATGTATTTTTCCCTGTGGTGGTCTGATGTTGTTCCTTGGCAATTTAAAAATCTTGTTTGGTGGGCTGTGAGTTGAAATATAGTGATATTAACTGGTCTAAGGTGTATTTTACTGAAAGATGAAATGTATATCGGCAACATTTGTATATAAGAATTGTAAGATAACTTGACAATTGCATTATTAAAGTAAAAATAATTAGAAAATTGTGTTTGGTGCTTCTTGTACAATATCAAATATATGAAATCACCTAAGTCTGAACCTCCGCTCAGGTCTGCCACATAACTGCTGTTCCTCCCCCTCTTTGAACCACCTGTACTGCTCCATCCCACCACCCCACTCTGGCAACTAAAACACATAACTATCTCATTCCATCCTGCCCAAAATTTGAATCTGTTTCCACCAACACTGTGGTTCCTCCTTTTCACTGGTGCTTGGTCTGTTCTCAAATACTGAAAGCAGTTGGGAAGCCTGCCTGGGCTCTCACTAGAAAAGCATGTTGAGGAATATACAGATGCTACATAATTTTTTTATAGATTGTGGCAACATAAAGGTAAACTGCATTACTGACGCATGTATTCACATGTATTCAGAGTGTGGCTAAAAGGATCTGCTCACATAGAGAAGAACAGACAGGTGTGAAAAAGGGATTGGTACTAAATCCCGGCGGTTGGAATCCTGGCGGTCAAAATCCAGATGCCAAAATCCCGACAAGGGGGGACGTGGATCAACCCCCTTGTGGGCCCGGTGCCTCGCTGCACTCGGCACACTCATTTATTCTCCCTCTATGGGTGTCGTGGACACCCACAGAGGGACAAAGTGCCGGGATTTCGGTGGTCGGGAATTTGTCCGCCTGGATTCCGACCGCCGGGATTTCAACTGCATCCAGTGAAAACACCTAATGGTTGCAGTTAAGAATCAGTGTGTATGACGCTGCAGTCAGGACAAGCAGTGCCCTTTTGAGACAGTCAGAGCGTTGCCAGCGTCAGACTAGAAGGATATAGGTAGATCCATAATTCTGTGACATTGTCCTTGTGAAACTGTGGAACCCAAGTCATGCTGGAGCCTGTGTTATTAAAAGGGCTGGAGCTACTGGGTAGCTGTATGGGCGCTGGCAAGGGATGTCTTGTAGAGCAGCTACCACTGGGACTGAGTAGCTCCCCAAAAAACAGAGAGGAAAAATAGAGAAAAAGATAGCGCTAGAACCAATGAGGAAAATAAAATAACATTTATTGGTACACATACATATGAATTCATATAAAATAAAAGGTACTTGTTTCCTAGCACGGCCACAACGATTTAGATCGTTGTGGTCGTAAGATAAAAAATCGGATCGATCGCATCGCATGCGATTTGGTCGCATGCGATGCGACCGATCCGACCGACCGATTTTTCACCCGAATTTTTTTTTTTTTTCACCTGATTATTTTCAATTGCCCCCCCAAATGTTACTAAGTGGGCTAGACCCCACGATAGACGTCAACCCGAAGCGTGGCGAGCGCAGCGAGCCCGCGAGGGGCGGCGGTGCGCGTCCTCCGACCTTTTCATTCCCCTACTATCCACTAGGGCGTGGAGTGAGAATAGAATAGTGTGGCGAGCGCAGCGAGCCACCGAGCCCGAAGCGTGGCGAGCGCAGCGAGCCCCGCGAGGGGACGCGTATAACTTCACAGGTATACGCGTCCCCTCGCGGGGCTCGCTGCGCTCGCCACGCTTCGGGCTCGGTGGCTCGCTGCGCTCGCCACACTATTCTATTCTCACTCCACGCCCTAGTGGATAGTAGGGGAATGAAAAGGTCGGAGGACGCGCACCGCCGCCCCTCGCGGGCTCGCTGCGCTCGCCACGCTTCGGGTTGACGTCTATCGTGGGGTCATGGCGGGCACATAAAAAATGTGAAATGGGTCATATTGGCCCATTTCACCTTTTTTATCATTTTTCCCTATGTGAGATGGACTTAATCAAGTCCATCTCATCTTGTGCCATTATAATGGCACAAGACCGACAAGATCCTCCCGATTTCAATGTTAAAAGATTTTTTAACATTGAAGTCTATGGAAAAATCGGGTCAATCGGTCGGTCGCATCGCGGCCGATTTTAATTGGTCGCGACCGACCGATTGACCCGATTTCTGTCAATCAAAGGGAAAAAATTGTAAAAAATCGGCCACATCGTGAGGATCGTGTCCCTTAATTAAGAGCCACGATCACTCACGATTGTGGCCGTTCTAGGAAACAAGTACCAAATAAAATTATTAAAAACACATGCTCACTGCCCACAGGGCCACTTTTTTGAAGGGGGGATCCGCTCCTATTAATGCCACCAGAGAGTGAAGCGGAGGACCAGTTAATGTGGCCAGGAATTGTAAATTTCCTCAATCCAACAGATATTAGATGGTGTGGATATAGTTACCAGTGCCGATCCTTGGTGGGTTCCTCTGGGAGATCTTTAAATCATTTTAGGATAGCATGGAAGCTGTGTTATCCCTTTTTGTTGGAACATGAGGAAAATGTCCACTGAGAAGCTGGAATTGCAGGCACGGTCCACTGATGAGGCGGCTGGTTGGATCCCAGGATAAAGTGCAAATGCGTAAAGTAGCAGTTGGGGGAAAGCGAGTAGAGCAGTGACTGTCGCATTTCGCTGTCACCCAAGGACAGCTTTTTCAAGCCATCTCAAGCCATTACTCCTAGCCATCTGAATTCAAATACACAGAAATATGTACAGGCAAGAACTAGACTTTTTGGTGCCCTGTACCAGAAAGAGAAATGGTGCAACCCCCCCCCCCCCCCCCCCACACACACACACACACACAAAACGAGCTTTAAATAACTTGAAATATCAATAGGTCAATGAAGATAGGTCAATGAATATAGTGTCTAACTGAAATGCCACAGGCGATGGGTTTGTATTCCAGGTAGGTCAGAATCTTGATATGTAATAAAGACAGTGTGACTGAATAACAAGAGCTCTCAAATTATGTTCAGGAATATTGTATAGGTAATAGCAACAGAAGGGGTAGGGGAAGGAGACAGAGACAGTTAGTAGATGCTGGGCCTCAAAATAGAGGAAAGCTTGCAAGTGAAAGTAATTAAAACAGATAATTTAAAAACACTGCACACCCTGTGTACAGTATAAGCTACAAATATAAAAAAAGTTGTTTAATGATTGTTGTTGGGTGGAACCATATTTCACTACAATTCATTTTGTGTACTCTAATCCTCAGTCATCTACTTTTTGTGTTTCTTGACATGAAAACTATATATTTGGAGATTTATCAAAGCTTGGAGGTAAATAAAGTACAGTAAATTACCAATAAATCAGCTTCTGTCCCTTTAAAACAATGTCAAACTACATTAGCAAGAATTAAGATCCTATATTAACCCAATTTTCTATAGTATATGTATTACCAAGTATTATGCCACGAAGCTTTTTAAAAAAAAAACGAATGACAGAAATAATCACAGATTATCCCTATTATGCCACATAACTTTCCCACGGGCACATTCGGCCTTAATTATCGCTATCATGTTGTTGTCAGGGTCAGGGATCACAGGCATTAATATAATGCTGTAGAGAGCATAACAAGCAAGATTAATGTCTGACGCTTTGCTAGATGAAAGCTACAAGAAGCCTCCTGATTATGTAAATATTTAAGTTTTATTTTTATCCATGAATCACAGTCCAACCACAGATCCTGTGTTGCCATAAGTTTAATTGCAGATTATTCTGAAGATGAAAGGGTATGAGACACCAGGGTTCCAAAGAAGACAACAGACATTCACTTTAAAACATATATTGGTCGCTGTTGACACTCAGTCCCCTACTAGTTGGAACTGAAAAATACTTCAACCCACCCACAGTAGTGTCTTCAGCGCCCACTAGCTGTAATGTTCATACAATATGTAAAATAGTAAACATAAACTCCAGGTAATTCTCATGAAGAAAGTTTTTATTTTATTTTATTTATATGATGATCTTCACAATTTGATCAATCCAGCTTTAATACAATTTACTCTAGTATACCGAATAAGAGTCCAAATAATTTCATAAATGTATTTAAAATAATCTCTTAATAAACACAGTGGCAGCAATTTATCCAGATCTTTATGGTATTCATTGAGACAATTCAAACACTTGATAACAGCAGAAGAAACCCAACGCGTTCCATTCCTTAATAGGACTTCACCAGGGGTTAACAGATCATAAGGGATTTAATAAGGCAGTCTTTTTCAAGAGGAGTTAATTCCTATTGGGTGGTAAGCAAGTCCTTGGAAAAATATAACACCTATTGATGTTTTCTGTGGATAAACCCACCGGCTGGGTGGCGGATGGCCTTCCTCTTGATTATGCTGCTAATAAATTTGCAGTCTGATGTTAAGTTGGTGGATAAGGTTTCTCTTTAATAGCATTACCAGTATAAGGTTATAAAGGAGAAGACTACTCCAATTGGTCTGGGGAAGTACCGATGTGTAATTCACACTGGACCTAGGTTCAATCCCTGCTGGATCCAACTGATAAAGCTCAGAAATTGGAATAAAACAGTAAACTCAGTACAGTTCTGGAGTTAATTCAAAGGCGGTTCCTGCCTTCAGTGAGTGTGCTCTGGTCACAGGTTCTGTCTGTTCAGTCTGTTCAATCTGTATGATGTGTAAGCAGTTGCCAGGTTCCCATGAAAACCAGTTGTTAGTGTAGGACTTGCAGTGAAATGGGGTCAATTGGCGATGGGCTGCAAGCTTAAATGCATTGATCAATTCATGAACTAAAACCCCATTATTTATTTGATTGTTTGAATGTTGAAGTGAGTTAGTCAGAAACAGCAGAAAGGCACTCTGGAGGATTTTTCAATAGCTGCACGGCGGCAGTGACATAGGTAAGAAGGAGCAAGACATCAGTCTAGTGCATCAACATTTCGGGCATGTGGCCCTTTATCAAGAAATGTCTTGATAAAGGGCCACATGCCCGAAATGTTGATGCACTAGACTTTTGTATTGCTCATTCTTACCTATGTCACTGCCGCAGTGCAGCTGTTTAAAAATCCTCCAGAGTGCCTTTCTAATGTTTCTGCTATTGATTTCCCTGCTGGGATTGATAGGCACCGGAGTCGTTGTTTTGTTAGATTAGAGTGCCAGGTCCCCCCTTGCTGTATATATATATATATATTATCATTTTCACTTACTGTACCTAATGGTCAGCCACAGAATTCAATGTTTCAACCCATTAACTAAAAATATGTTAAACTAAAATGTTGTTTATTACATAAAAGGTCTTGACTTATGCAGGGTTGCTTACTTTTAGACTGTCCTCTCTGGGAGAGGACAGCCAGTTAGAGGAGGCATGGGGTGGGGCTTGCGGGAGTGCTGTGAAAGGGGTGGGAGCTCAACTACTGAGCCTTGTGTGGGGGCGTGATCATTTTGATTGCATCATCATGAAATGCCGGTATTACAGCCATTGCACAATGCGGGACCACAATGACACAATTCACATCATCAGGTGCCCACAAAGCCGCCCCCCCCCCCCCCTCACTACCATAGGGGAATTTCAGGAGGCTGGGGGGATTGCTGGGGACTTGCCCACCTTCAGCGGGGCTGGGAGACAGACCCGATTTTCAGGAGCTTCCCAGCCATTCTGGGTGGGCAGGCAACTATGCACTTATTATACAGAGAAAACAGTGGCCAATAATAAGCAGAAGTTGTCCCACGCATGTGATTTCAGAAGTTTGTTTCCTGGCTCTCTACAGCCTATCACCAGTTGGCTGCTAGACAGTACCCTAGTGTTTAATGCATAATCATTTCTGAAAGATAAGATAAGATAAGAATACTTTATTGTTATTAACAATACATCACAACAATGCACCGTCAACAAAACTTAAACACAAAAACCTACACAAAGGAAAAACATTTAGGGCAATTCCCATGTCACTTAACAGCATTTAGCATACGAACAGCAGTGGGAAAGAAACTATTTGTCATACGCTTTGTACGTGCCGAAATACTGCGATATCGTTTTTGTGATGGCAAAACTTCAAAAGCCTTGTATTCTGGATGGCTAGGATCTGCTAAAATACAATTTGCCTTCTTTAGCAATCTATTTTTATATAAATCATGGGCGCATGGTAAAGACACCCCTATAATTTTGCCTGCAATTTTAATCACACGATCTAACGCGGTCCTCTCAGCCACGGTGCAGCTCCCGAACCAAACCATGATTCCATAAGTTAAGACACTCTCCACAATGCCTCTATAGAATCTAGTTAGTGTGTTAATGTCGGAGCATACAGCTTTAAGTTTTCTCAAAAAGAAAAGCCGTTGCTGAGCTTTCTTAACCACCGTGGTAGAGTTTAGCGACCACGTAAGATCATTTGAAATGAGTAGCCCCAAAAATTTAAAAACCTGCACCTCCTCAATAGGCTTATTCTCAATAAAAATGGGAAGTATTGGCCTACCACAACCTCGCCTAAAATCTATTCTCATCTCCTTGGTCTTATATGCCAAATTTCTCTTAAGTACAATATCTAATTTTAGTCATAATTGTATGTGCATTTATAATGAATGTGATTTTAAACTATAAACTATAAAATATCTGTACAAAATATCTGCAGCATTACTGTGGACCATGGACAGTTTTATACTATCCCCCATGCTTTTTGCAGTGTACATGCTGCCAGCTGGTGAAATAATGAGGCACTATGGCCTAGTCTTCCACTGTGATGCAGATGATACACAACTGTACTTGTCCTTTGCTCCAGGCACTGAAAACCCAATAACAACTCTAAAAGGCTGTCTAGCTGAGCTCCAGAATGGATGAGTGCCATTTGCCTGAGCCTAAATCCTGATAAAAAAGTGTTTCTTATGATAGGGCCTCAACATCAAATGACAAGACTGCAGCATAACCACCCAACTGGACTGACACCCAAGGGTACAGAATTATAAAACTGTGATCATGTGCAGCATCTTAGTGTGGGGCTGGATGGTCAAGAAAAAATAGTTTTATTCACCACCAGGTGAAAAAAAGCGCTAGAGAGATGGGGTGTGATGTTAGGGCTGCTCTCACGTAGGTCCCCTAGAGGTGGATACAAGAGGAAAACAAAAAATGTGTAGAGCGCCAAAGTAATATCTTATACTAAATCTTAAACTTAAATAAGCCTAAGAAATAAATATTGATCAATTGGGTATCACAAAATAAAAATACATTTAATTACCACATAGTTTAAAATCACATTCATTATAAATGCACATACAATTATGACTAAAATTAGATATTGTACTTAAGAGAAATTTGGCATACAGTAAACCACTTGTCTATATATATAGTAAGTGTAGGATACTTAAGTGAGTCCCGCTTGTTCCAGACTTTGCTACCTTCTTGTTATGGATTTTGCAGTCCCCAATTGGAAGGGGGACGGGGAAAGGGCAGGGATAGGGAATCCGGATGCAACTTTCTCAAAGGTACCTTTGAGAAAGTTGCCAGAGCGCAACGAAACGCGTCAGGTTAACCCTTGTCTGCACCATTGTGACAACAACTTTGGATACCTTCCATACCCCTTGGACCAGCTACCACTCTGTTCCCCACGGATTCAGCTACCCCAACCGTTTCCAACTTGGATGTACAAAATGGGACTAAACACCTGCTAACTTCCTGGAGCCTCTTATCTGAGCAGTGAGGTATAAACATCTTGCCCACCAGTGGAAAACAAGACCAAGGCCTCCAGCAGGACAAACCGATCCCTATCAGTACAAGCTGCATTCCCTATCCCTGCCCTTTCCCCGTCCCCCTTCCAATTGGGGACTGCAAAATCCATAACAAGAAGGTAGCAAAGTCTGGAACAAGCGGGACTCACTTAAGAATCCTACACTTACTATATATATAGACAAGTGGTTTACTGTATGCCAAATTTTTCTCAAGTGCAATATCTAATTTTAGTCATAATTGTATGTGCATTTATAATGAATGTGATTTTAAACTATGTGGTAATTAAATGTATTTTTATTTTGTGATACCCAATTGATCAATATTTATTTATTTCTTAGGCTTATTTAAGTTTAAGATTTAGTATAAGATATTACTTTGGCGCTCTACACATTTTTTGTTTTCCTGGTGCTGGATGGTGGCTTGACACTTAAACATCAGATATCAGCCACAATCAAATTATCATTCTTTCTCTAAGGAACATAACCAGAATCAAACAATGAATCTGCCCAAAAGTCATACATGCATTCGTATCATCTAGTTAGGATTACGGCAATGCCCTCTACCTTGGTCTCCCAGCAAAAGAAGGTTGTTAACCAACCAGCCCTGTTCTAGCTACATAACTCCCATTCTTTACTCCGTTCACTGGCTGTCCATAAAGTGGCAAATCATTTTCAATATCAATTTACTGAGTTTCAAAGCACTACACGACCAAGGCCCAAGGTACCTGAAGCAGCTTCTGATTCCATACTGTTCCACCCTATTACTGTGATCTGAAGATGAAGGACTTTTAGCAGTACCTAAAATCTCCCGTAATTCATCTGGGGTTCAAGCCTTTAGCCATGGGGTTTAGATTTGATGGAACTCACTTTCCCTCATAGTTCAAGTCACCCCGCTCTAGAATCCTTCAAAAACATCACGTGAAACTGAGGGAAAGAAAGGTTTTTCAAGGTGTTGTGCAACAGAAAGGATTTATGAATTGTAACTTTTATTATAATTCAATAAAAGGTCTATGAAATATTAAAGTATACACAAGCATCTTATTCTTCTGTGTTTTATATCTATATATTTTGTGAGTATATTATTCAACAGTACAGATCTTGTCCATTAATGTGATATGAATTGCATACCCTCCGACTGTTCCTTTTTGGCTGCTACAGTGACGTTTTTCGGCCTGTACCGACCAAAAAGTGCTTCGTACTGGTTCTCTGGGTCCCCAGCTATCCATTAAAAGTATAGAAAAGGGGGGGTGACCACATCCACTTTACACATGGCCACACACCCTTACTGAATTTGTGCCGGTTTTTGCCATTCAGATGTTGAAGGTGTATGGAATTGCTTCCCAGCTAAATCATGTTGGGCTGAAAGAAATCTCAGGAAATGTCAATTTGTCTATATAAATGATACAGCTTAGATGTAATTATAAATGTATCTCAGAGAGTGAGATACATTGTAGCATAAAATGAGTCTCTAAGTCAGTTAGAACAGATTTATACCTTATGTAACATTCTGCCTTGAATTTCTCAAAGTTTTGCGACCCTCGGGCAGCCCCCCGGCTCCCTCCGTGCCCTCCCTCCCTGCATTGAAGAGATGGCATGCTCTTGTGCATGGCATCTCTTTAGTGAGCACAGCTGCTCTGCAGAGCAGCAGTGATCTCTGTCTCCCACCAACTACCCTCCCACCTGCAGGATATTTCCAGCCGCGGGAGGAGCCGCGGTACATTCTCCAAATAGCAGGACGGTTCCCCTGTAAACGGGACAGTTGGGAGGTATGTTATATTGGTGAAAAGATAGTTATTTAGGAGGTAGGTTGCACAGCTGATCTAATGTTCATACACATGCCATTAAATTGTTAGTCATGATTTAGCAAATTACTATTTACTCTCTAGTGGTATAACATAATAGAATCAGCTTGTATTATCTTCCCTGTGTTATTTTCCAGCTGCTGTAGATGATATACTTTAGTGACAAAGTTTTCAATACAAAGAAAATGGTAATGACTGCAAGGTGCAAATAGAATAATCCTTATATAAATTAATCTTTATAAACTTGCTGTACATATCAGTATTGGCTCATAGGCCCTTATTCTAGTTGAATCGGATGGATGCGTATTTTCGGAAGGCCACCGAGTGTTCTTAGCCTGCCTACCGTACGGATCACTCACACCGTCCGAATGCGGTAAGATGCCGAGCAAACGGACCGCGAGGTCGCGGGGCATAGGCATATGGTAATGAGCCCAAACAGCCCTTCACGCCCCTCTCCACCCCCTGATCGGATGGTTCCGTATGAACATTTTCTGTACGGAACTCACGCCGTGTTCATACGTGTGAGGCATTCGCACATGCACAGATACAGATGAATCCGGCCTTACTGTTGCTGGCGAATCGCCAGCAGCACGGCGCTCCAACTGACTGAGACGCGCGTGCGTCCCCCACGCACGCGCGTCTCAGTATCCGGGCGGCGGGGCGCGAAGTGGACGCAATACTGTCCGCCTCCTGCTCGAGGGGGCTGGGGGGGACTCGAGGGCACTGCGGGGGGGTGCGGTCGCCCAGTGTGGGCACCGGGCGACCGAGGGCAGCACCGTCGGAAGGGGACGCGCGCACACCTCGTGCGCGCGCGTCACCTTCCGGCATAAAGATGGCGCGGGGCAGGGGATGGCGGCTGGCATCGCCATCGCCATCCCCTGCAAAGATGAATCCCGCTACATCTGTACGCCTCCGCACATGCGCAAACACCAACCATCGGCCATCCATCCGCATTCGGAGCCATCCGACTCAACCAGAATAAGCAAAAATGTTCAAAACCAATCGCAACAGGTTCACCATCAAATGATTTTTGTACTGGGCTCAAAACTTCCAGAGACTTACTCAGCAGTGTGAAGGAAAAAGGTATATCCAAACTGGAACCAACATTTCACACCCTTCCCTAAAATGCTCAAGCATACAGTACATAGCGTTTTTCTGGACACTCCTAGATGCCTATTTCCTGTCAATAACCCCCAGATGCCTACTTCCTGTCAATCACATTGCTAACAGCTTGTGAATAGAAAAAAAATAGCAGGATTTCATAGCAGGATGGTCTGTGCATACGCACTTTGGGCCATACACATGTGGAGTGTATCGTTAATTCAATGCTGTGCGATACCGTCTAAATTTCCCCCAAAGACAGTAGCATTAGTGGGAAAATGAAAGAAGGAGGATTTGGGGCACAAAGTATCCCAGAAGGGCGCCTAGGGAAGAGCTGAGTTGCTAGAGCTGCAGTTAAGAAAGAAAAGGAAGGTTAAACTGTGCTACACCTAAAAACATGCAACCGGTTTTAAAAATTGACTTTGAAAAAAAAAAAGCAATAATTGGTTGCTATAAATTGAAAAGGTACTGCTGGTATCAAGCAAGTTCCAGTGATAAAAGTGTATAGTCACCCACAGTCCAAAACGATTTCCTGTCCAGTGTTCGTTCCTAGTATGCTTCCCTTAGTGTCCCAATTGTGTGATGCCAATATTTCCAATGCAGGGATTTTTAGGAGAGACTGCGCTCTCCTATCGGTGGTTTGCTGGCTGTTTGGAGTCCCAATATGGAAAACGGCTACCGGGATGGTATGGGAGCTGGTCCGGTCACAATGCAGAAAGACAGGTGTGGATATCAATTGGTGGGTTAGCGTGCTGTAAGTCACAGACGCGTTTCAATTTGCCATTTTATCAAGGTTAGAAAGCGGCAAAGCGAAATGCGTCGGAAACTTACAGCACTTTACAACTTGCTTGATACCAGCAGTACCTTTTCAATTTATAGCAACCAATTATTGCTTTTTAAGTAACTAACTTTTTGTTTTTAATAAACGACATTGTAATTTTTTCACACCTGTTGCATGTTTTTAGGTGTAGCGCAGTTTAACCTTACTTTTCTTTCATTAGTGGGAGCATGACTGAATCGGCCCCTTTGTTATAACCAAGAACAGCCGTATCTACAGCAATACACTGGTTTGAACCAAACACAAGGAAATTATTTTTGCATAACTTGATACCAATGAAAATCTTTTTGATAGACTAGCATGTAATGCCAGGCATGGCCTAAGTCAAGAAATGTAACAGTACACGGACCCCTGTCCATTCACTGTCTCCAATACATAGCCACTTTACACTGACTGCCCTAAATACACAGTTCAACCAGGCTCCCTAGTACACAGCCCCCTCTTCACATAAGGCCCCCATACACTTGTCTGATCTGGGCCCGATTTCTCCCGATTCTTACGGATCCGGCCGAGATCGGGCCCAAATTGAATGTATCCATCATCCGATCCAAGGGGTGCTCCCATGTGCGTCAGATCCAAACTGGAGATCATCGAATGAACTCAGTGTCAGACCTACTCTCGGCAGCAGGGAGCAGGGATCGCCTGCAATACATCTCATGCAGAAGGGCCGTATTCTGGAGAAGTCGCATAGTGTATGGGCACCTTTAGCCTTCCATATATATAGCCCCATCTTCACTGTGGGGGAGATTCTCTAAACTAAAAATGCAGTAAAAACCACATTCTCTGGGTTTTTACCGCATTTTGGGATGCTCTAAGCATCCCCCGCCGGGTTATCGCGACGGGGGGCATCGCCAGAAAAATCTGGTGATGCCCCATAGAAGCCTATGGGCTTTTACTGTGACCCACTGCTGCCCCGCACCCCCCCCCCTCTCCTGTGTTCATAGTGCAGGAAGGAGGAGGTCACAGGTCCAGGCAGCACAGCTCTGTGCTGCCTGGACCTGTGGCCTCCTCCTTCCTGTACTATGATCCTCTTCCGGGTGCAGGGAGGAGGAGAGCCCAGAGCAGCAGCAGCAGCGCCGGGTAAGGGAGGGAGGGGAGCCACCGGGACCCGATGGGACCCGCTGACTCACCGCAAAGGACAGCTCTTAACGCAAGAGCTGTTCTTTGCCATAATTATCGCATATGTCAGAGCATATGCAATAATTATATATGCGATGGGTGGCGAAGGGGGGTGGAGCTGGGCTGCGGATGTTAGAACAGCCAGCCCTCAGTCTCCCAAATAAGTGGCATTCACCCGGGGCAATTGTAGCTTTATTTCCAAGACTTGATTGCTTAGAAATTAAGAACACATCGCTCCGTGTGCAAGCACCCCAGCATCTTGCCTTGATAAAGAGATATACATCTCAGAACGCGTCGGGAGGAGGACTTGCTATTCCATGTTGTGACACTCTATGCTGGAGGCTTTGGATTTAGCGACACCCTTCTGGGATTAAGGTAGGATTGAAGCTTTGTACACGGTAACTGTGATACCGGTCCGCGGCCCCGTTGTACCCTGCCTTATCCACGAAGGACGGAGCAGTCACTCAACCAACAGACAGCCTATGAAATTTTATATTGATTTTTGAAAAGATTTTTATAATAAAATACAAATTTTAAGGAAGCATTTTAGAGTGGAGAAAGAAACCTTTATGAATGTGACACTGCACACTTTATCGTGAGTACCGGTACGCATTCTCGCATGTGAGATACCCCCATAAGAAGTATCTTCACATATGAGGAAGATATCTATACATGATATTCATTCACCAAAAGAAACCCAGATGAGTTTACTCTCACTACATGTCTATGTAAGTGAGGTATGAACATCTAGACACTGGGACATCTTTTCTTTCCCTAGGGACGTTTACAGTGAAGTTCCCTCATCACTAAACAATTGTTTTCTCTTCTATCCATATATTAAACAACAACGAGGATCATTCTTATATAAGAAGAAGCACAGGAGACGAAAATTGATCACCACCAACCATAAGAAGCTAAGTATTCAAACTATCTATGATTAATCTGATGTACAGATGGGTCTGGTCCCATCATGGCAGGGGATGGCGCTGGCATCGCCAGCCGCCATCCCCCGCCAGCGCTTTGGCGATGGTGAGAAGGGGACGCGCGCACACGAGAGGCGCGCGCGTCCTCTTCCGACGGCGCTTCCATCCGTTCCCCCGGTCTCAGTGTATTCGCTGGCGTGGCTGCTGGCGGGTCGCCAGCGCGGACGTTCTGGCGACCCGCCAGCAAGGATGGGACCTGACCCATCTGTAGCGCCTTATCCCTTACCAAACAAAAACCTATTTGCAATGATAGAAAACATACTAAATGGGGATATTCACCAGCTAAAAGCAATATTACACATTTTGTTGTCCAATATTGTCTATTACATTCACTAAAAAGATCACTATAAAATTAGAAAAAATAATAGTCGTTTTTTTAAGTTATTTATAGCATTGATTCTAATAATTTGAATGTATAGTTTGTGAGAAATAAACAATACAAGTGACATACTGTAGTTTTGGGAAAAAAAATAAAAGACCAACTGTCAGTAAATTATTAAATTATGTTATTCCCTTTAACCTAAACTCACATGATCTTAACTCGTACATCTTATATAATGCACACTTGCAATATGTGCAAATTTAGCCGTTTGTTTTACAAGATGTATAATCATGTGTGTAGTGTTTTTGTGTAAAAATCCAATCTACAACAATAATTGGATCAATAATAATAATAATAATAATAATAATAAAAATAATAATAATAATTGTAATAATATTAAACTACGTGGACTAAAAGGTATCAGCTACATAGCTACAGTATGACAAATGATCAATTTTAATTTTAATTAAAACTATTGATGGGTGAAACTTTAAGGTAACTAAATGCTATTTTTTCAATTAATTAATTAATAAATTACAGTAAATACTTACTCTTTAATTTTTCTGGCATTTAGGTATCTCCTTATGACTAACGATGCATATTATTTCGTGTTTGTCAGTCCTTCCATATAAGTGTACCCAGAGATCAGGGAGCTTGCATGTACAGTGCGTGAGAATTTGGAAGTGTTCCTGGTTAGGGTAGTTGAGAAAATAAATTGAGTTGCATTGAGTTTTTTTTTCCTGAAGGAAATATTAGAGGGTAGCAAGCTGGAAAGACAGATATCATCCAGCAGTATGAGTGAGATTTACTTTTTTTTTGGAGATTAATTATGTGTGAAGTTCAGTACTTCCAGAATTAGATTGTTTTTCTTTTACTCTAGAGCAAAGGTGAGGATTTATTTCTATCATGTGTATGCAGTTACTGTTAATGGCAGACAGCAGGTGACCGAGGGCTTGTAAAAGAAAGAGGAGAGTAAGGAGAGAAAAGAATAAAGCAAATATAATGGAAACAGGACAAACGTGGTCACTGGTTTTTGCTGGACAACAGTAATGACTGAAATTAAAAAATAGATATTAAAATGATGTGGAGCTTGTAAGATAAGATAATTTATATGCAGTGTTGGATTGGGAATGAAGGGCCCATGGTGGGAATGCATAGTGGAGGCCAATGTGTAAGGGTGAAGTTAGCCAGCAGATTGGATGTGGCCAGCAACACACTTGGCTAGCCATTAGTGGACTTTTGATATAGTTTCTATAGAGGCATGGTCAGATCAGGAGCTCAGATTTGATGACTGATGATCAGTGGGAGATACAGGGGGATGGCACCCAGGCATTAGCCCCCCATGTAATTCCTGGCATAGCATATTTTGGAACTGAGGGCCAGGGCTTTCCAATGAGCAAAGCCCCACATCACTAGCCCCACGGGAACCAGATATACTGCCCAGGACACCTGGAACATTTTCCCCATAGGATAACATGGGACCCGTTAATTCCAATCCCCACATGGTTCTGATGGCTGCTGGTCCCCCCCCCCCAGCATCACAGAAGCTCGGATATGCAGAATTTATCTGCTAGTGTTTACACAATAGCAGGATTTACCCTATACCCTATATACATGAGGCGCTATCATACTGGGACTTGTGGTTCTGCAAATAAAACACATGGTGCAGATGCACACTCCACATTATTAAAACAATAATAGAGGTTCTTGGTATATTCACTGGAAAACCAGCTTCACGGTGACCTTGTAGCTCTAATGGGTCCCTAATACTAAGTTTGAATTGGGGGCATGGAACCCCAAAAAAGCCAGCATAAGCCAGTCACCCCAGAGCAGCACACGGGTGCAAAAACTAAGCTATACGTGTGTTAATAAGAAAGAAGCAGAAGCTAGAGATTAAAAGGTGTAGTGCTAGAAGGTATAATATTAGTGGAAAATAGTGCTAAATAAATGTTAGGGTGTGCCACCCTGAAGGCTGAGTTGCCTTCGGGGTGGCACACCCTAACATTTATTTATCTTCTAGTAGTCTTCTTGGTCTCCTTCTGGGATGAAGATCCACCCGCAACAGCAGTAGCAGCAGTAGGCCTAGCGCTAAAGGATTCTTCTGAATCTGAGCAATCCTGTATATGGAAGGATTTACTTAGCCTTATCCTGGATGAGGGACTTCCTTTAATCAGTGAAGACATTGATAATGAAGGTCTTGGTGATGGAGATTGCAGATGCTGGCATTTATCTCATAGAAAGGAAGTATTGCTCACTGCATGTTGTTTTTATTTTAACAGAAATTTGGGATTTTCCCCAAAACTTTTCAAGAACTTGCTGCAAAGGACTCAACATGGAGGAGGTTCCGAGATGGTTAAATTCCCCACCTCTACTTACTGGAGCTTTACTAATGCTACAGATGGCTCGACAAGTGTTGTCAGGATTTGGGTAAATATAATTTCATACATGAGGTGGATTTTTTTGGTCTAATGCCCAAGCATGGAAATGGTATTCCTAACACAAGCAATAACTGCTTACACTGGTGCCTGACAACATCCTCATTATCAACATCATCATTAGTACTGGAGTCAGCTACACAAATAGCCATTCTCTTGCACTTCCACAGCAGAATCCTCAATTCTGCTGTGGCTTTCGGACTTCCCAACTGCTCATCCCAACATTTGCATAGGGTACAGAAATGGTGGAGGGATGCTTCTTTATGTGTACAGACTCAGGATGGTCAGGCTCCCATATAGCACTTGTGGACATATTTAGACTCTCCTCAGGGATTCATGACATTTTTGATCATACATTTTACTCTTCTGTTTTTAGAGGTTTTCAGCACTTTGACACCTCTTTTAGACTCTCATCGCCATGAAAGACAGAAGAAGATTTTTTCCTGATAGTTGCAGAAATACCACATTTTCGTTTATTAGAGATAACTTATATATACACGTTTAGATGCCTGTGGGCATTGGCATTAGTACACTATTTTGAAGGACTAGTATTGCCATGACTGGTGGTTTCATTAACTTTTTTAAATGTTGTTCGCAAATGACACTGGCCGTCTCTTTTCATTTATGGGGGCAGCTTCTGATATCAGCAGTTGTAAAGCTGCAGTTGCATTGGCATTCATCTTTGAATCAGGCCCACAGTACAGTTATGTTTTTACACATACCTAAACTACTATGCTTGTTAGAGAGAGGATTTGGGTGGTGGTGGGGGCGTTCGGCCAGGCGGTGGGTGGTGTTTCCTGTTTGCTAGGCTGCGAGCAGGTCTGAATCGGGTGCTTTATTCCAAAAGCAGAATCAGGTTCAATGCCTATTATTACCTGGAAAACACAATGTGAGGCCTATTAACGGACTGAGCATGACATGGGTATGATATGAAAAAATGCCTTATTGGTATTTTAATTAATGCACCTATAGTCAGAACTAGGGATTAGAGCTAGAGCGCCGGGGCCGAAGATTTGGATTTGAATTTGTCTCCGAGATTTGGATTTGGCTTTGTCGAAAAGCGGTGAAAAGCTTTGGATTTTTTTTTTAAATGGTAAAAAAATGCCCAAATCATGTAATTTTTGGTGTTTTTATGTTCCTATATAATAATAACCTCAATAACATTAATTTCCAGCCCCTTTCAGACAATGTTGACCACTTTACACCTCACAGGATGGCAGATTGAAAAACTAGGCCCCAAAAAAACCCTATCTGGCTTGATTGTGTTTACGATGTGCAGCCAAGGAGCAGTGAGCGTTTAGTGCAGCACTGCAAGTGTGCATCTGTTTTTGTCAGTTTAATACCCAATAAGCCCCCTATAAAAAAAAAAAAAAAAAACTAGGCCCCAAACAGCAAGCACATAATGGCAAAAAAGAGGTGCAGGTGGAATAGCCTCTGGGCCCACCCACAATAAAAGAAGCAATGATCCAAAAAAATAGAGCATCATTCATATAATAATTTCAGTGATCCATATAATAATCTTATTGCTCAATTCTGTGATTATTACCACTCACCTCTCAATACATTGCCTAATGGGTGGAGGGAAGGGGGGTAATTAGGTGGCAGATGGAAAAGAGTTCCCCCACCTCTCTAGGACCACTATTAACCCTGGGTTGCAGCTGTATACCTGTTCAAAATCCGTGGGCTTCTTTTCTATTATTGGGATGCAGTTATATACAGCAAAAAAAATAAAGAACAGAACATTTATTTTTATAATATTGTATTTTTTTTATGGACGGGCCTTGGATAACACTGCATGGAATGTGGAGGCAGAACAATCACACACTGAACTTGTTCTGCTTCTGACAGTAGTATATGGTGTATTGGATTGTAGTGCAGCACACCACAGTGACCACACACCACAATTGAATTTTGTTTAACAAAAGTTGGTTGACAGCCTGCCTGTGTACTACTGTACCCCACTACACTGACTGACAGCCTGCCTAACACACGACCAGTACAATTACAATATAGTTAAATATGTTTTATTACATATATAATATTAATATATGTAACCCAGCACACAAACCTCTACAGTCTGCACAGCACAAACCCCTCTGCTGAGTCTGCCCTGACTGCACTGCCACAAACTCCTCTGCACAGCACAAACTCCTCTGCACTTCACAACACCCCTCTAGTCTACACTGCACAAAATCACCTCTAGTCTGCACTGCACAACACCCCTCTGCACTGCACAACAACCCTCTGAGTTTGCACAGCACAAACCCCTCTGCAGTCTGCACTGCACAAACTCCTCTGCAGTCTGCACTGCACAGCACCCCTCGGCACTGACTGCACCCCTTTGCTGCACAACACCCCTCTGCACACTAATATGAGTAATGCACAAGTTTACAACACCCCTCTAGCCTGCACAATGCCCCCAGACCCCACTGTTATGCAGAGCTGTGCGCAGCAGGAAGCGTGACTGTGAAATGGCGCCAAATTCTCGGGACGCCAAGCTTTTATAGACTGAGCATCTCACGAGAATCAGACGCCAGATTCCCGTGTTTGGCCGCGCTCGGGTTTCCGAACAAACCGGAGACTCGCAAGCATGGCTCTCGGGACATCAGGCCGGCTATGTTCGGAGCAGTTTGGATTCCACAGAATCCGAACCGCTCATCTCTAGTCAGAACAAAGGAGCTTTAACACATGCAGTAATGCCACAATATTCATAACATCCACATGTTAGAATTATAGAGGCATTATGAACCGTTCTTCATTGTGAAACCATGCACTACAAATAAGTGCATACAGTATGCTGACCTTTCAAAGGAGCTCCATCTTTTTTCATTTAAACTAACAGTTTATTTTCTACGGCATTATATCAGTCTAACACCTGAGTCATCATTACTCTGTACGCAGCAAGGTACTGTATATTAAAAAAATACAGATTACAGCTGCTAGTTTGATTTCCCGAGGGAAGACATATATGTTGAATCAAATCTGAGTTTATTTCAACAGAAAGTTTAACTTCACAACCGAAATGAGGAAATGCCGAACATATCCTTAAGTTACAACTGGTCCTTGTTTGATAAGGAGAATCAGTTATGTGTTTTTAAGAGCTGAGCACTAAAGGGGTGTTTTGACCTTCAAAAAAATATAAGTAATTGGTGTGTACAAGACTTATTAAACTTTTACTTCGTGATTCCCAATCTGTTTTCATGTTGTGAAACCTGTCTTAAAATTTGCGCTCCCTTGTTGTTTATTAAATATCCTGGAATTATTAATTTAACTATACTCCCTACACAGCTAAATTCTTGTGACTATTTTTGCCCCCTGCTTATTTTCTCGACTTAAAGAAATGTACCAAAGAGGAGGCGCAGTTGCCGCTCTGCGGGCAATACAGTGCAAATCGCATAAACTGATCACCCACTCGATATGAAAAGAATGGAATCATGCATGGGGGAGGGGCGATAATGGTTCCAAATTGGTGAGAACTGCATCATCACATCCTTGTCCCATCTATTCTATTAACCCTTTCAGGTCAAATGTCCGGACAGGCTCAACAGCCCTAGCGCTAGTAGCGGATCCAATGGTGAGCCACTTTAAAATAAAAACATTAACATCGTTCAACGCAATGTAGACCATTTTTAAATACAAATACAATTAATTTAAACATTTAAACCAGACTGTTTGAATTGCAAAAAAAAAAAAAAAATTGGATGGCAAAGGGTTAAACAATGGGCGGTATTCAATGAGGCTGATTCGCCAGGTTTTTATGGCGATTTTGTGCTGTAAGGTGAATTTTTGACAAAAACGGTGAATCACCCTATTCAATGGCCAGATGGCGAATACATTTCAAGGTTTTTTTTCGCCATGATTCACAGAGTAGCAATCGCTATTTTTTTATGGTGAAGTGGAATGTGAACTTTTAAAATAAAGTGTTTTGTTTTTTTACATTTGGTGTCAAAAAATCAGGAAATTTATTCTGAGGAGGGGCATGCTATTTTTATTCATGTGCTGTAAGCACATGAATATATATTTAATTTAAAATTTTTTTTTTTTTTTACACTGACCAGCCAGCAGGGGGCGCCGGAGCCGAGCCGCTCATTAGATATTCATATATTTACTGCACCCGATCGTTACATATGCATGATCGGGTGTAGTGAATATACCCGGTCCCCTGCTGGCACCCCCGGGGGGCAGCCTGTGCTGCCTGGCGCCCGGGGAGCCCACCTCCCCCCCACATACGCTCTGGGGCAGGCAGGGAGACTTCCATCTCCCTGCCTGCCACCGTCCTCAGGCTCCCTGCAGCGTTTAACGCAGGAGCTCTTATTCGCCGGTCAGGGGCAGCGAGCCCCTGACTCGTTGAATACCGGAGCCGGCGAGGCTCCGGAACGCAGCGAGCAGTGGCGAATGTGCAGCGAATCCTAAACAGGATTCGCTGCACGTCGCCGGTATTCACATTGAATACCGCCCAATATTTGTTTTAGGAGGGGATACAGTCGCTTAGTCGACACTGCGAATGGATTCATTGTCACTATTACTATTTACGGAATAGATTAAGAAGATGGGACTTGCAAATAGAAATCTTATATGGAAATATAATGATTACTAAATAGACCCCATGTATTATTATAACCTGAACTGTTTACAATGATTGAATTAAACACAAAATCAACTTGCAAATGTATTATTCAAGGAGATTTTAACCTGTTATGCAGGTTAAAGGTTAAAGATTAACCTGGAGATCCCAGTAATAACCTCACACCGCTGCTTTTAGGCGGTGGTTCACGTTAATTCGCATTTAGGCAAATTTGGTCCCATTCCGATGGTTTGGGGACTGCGCTTGTGCAGACTCCCTGTGCAAATGAATGCCTTTGGTGACTATCACAGCCTCCGAGGCGTTCCCAGACATTGGGTCAGGCGGGGAAAGGACAGGGGGATGTCCCGTGGGGACGCCCAGCATTCATTGGCATGCCCACAAAAATAGTGGGTGCACTCAGAAAAATGCTGGGTGCCTCCATGCGAATGCAGGCCTGACAAAGCCTACACTGGGTGGATGGCTGATGTCACATGACATCAATGCCCGCTCCGTTCTCCTACATTTCCGAGCCAAATAAAAGTCATTATAGACTGACTTTTATTTGCGAACGGGGGAAAATCATTCAATGGTCAGCGACGGAGGAGTGATTTCCCCTCTCCCCATACACCAGGGGCGTAACTATGAATTGGGCGCCCCCCGCCATTAATGGGGGGTGCCCCCCGCAGCACCCCCCAATGCGAATGTACGCATTTGAGCGAAGACATCCATTCACATGTTTCCAAGGGGATTCTCTGGGCAGTGGGCGTTCATTTGCCCGGAAGGTGGTGTTATAGCGCTCGCTAAGCAACGAAAGACCACTGCTTAGCAAATTAACCAGAATCAGGCCCTTAGTTTATTAGGCCTTAGCCCTTAGTTTATTAGGCTTCTTTAAGGTTGGCAATCATTGCACTGGAGCACAAACCTGAACTTGAGAAAATAATTAGTTCAAGGTCTACCTAATATACATGTAACATTAATGGAGCATTGTGGCCAAGAAATGTTTGACTATGAGATACATTAATTAATATCACTCATTAGAAGCCCACTGGCTCAAATACAGCAGCCTCTCTCAGCATCTGTTAGTTGATTGCGGGCAGCAAACTTTGTTAATGTATAGTGTAAGCAGAACACTGACTACAGCACCTACATTGAATTCCCTTGGATCAGATAATAGAAATGAATAATACATTACCCAGTGCTTGTATAATTAAAATAGGAATGAATTAGATCAAATATGTAACATTACTTGAACTTTTAACATGAATTTTAGGGTTAATGTATAACATTGATTTACAGGAAACATATTAGTTCAAAATCATTTTATAAATTACATAATATATGTGTCTGTATTTCATGTGTTTTATGTGTTTAGCAACATAAGTGCAAAATACCTGAAAAGAATTAATTAAAAAATAAAAAATATTCAAATAATTCCAAATTCTTCTGGTCCCGAGCTTTTTGGATAAGGGATGAGGGATAAGGGACCTGTACCAGCAACCCCTGCTCGAAGGCCCGGAGAATTGTGGGGCCCAAGGGTAGCTGCCCAGTAAGCTTATGTGTTAAGATGGCCCTGTCTTGGGGCCTTATTCTAGTTCACTCTTTCTTACAAAATCCTTCTTAGATGGACAAAACCATGTGCACTGCAGGTGGGGCAGATGTAACTTGTGCAGAGAGAATTAGATGTGGGTGGGGATTTACTTCAAAGTGAGATCTATATTGCAGTGTAAAAATAAAGCAGCCAGTATTTACCCTGCACAGAAACAAAATAACTCACCCAAATCTAATTCTCTCTGCACATTTTACATCTGCCCCCTCTGCAGTGCACATGGTTTTGTCCATCTAAGAAGGATATATATATAGTCAGGTATGGGTACCGGCACTCACAATAATCCAATATCTTTGCTTGTTGCCATCCGAATAATCAACATCACTTGCATGTGTCGACACACAAACCAGCAGAAAGCGGAGGCACTCAAGGCAAAATGAAATAAAGACTCAGAGACCAGCCTGTTAGTCTACGTTTCAATGGTCCTCAGCCAATGGTCCTGATGAAAAAGGCAGAGGACCATTGAAATGTAGACTAACAGGCTGGTCTCTGAGTCTTTATTTCATTTTGCCTTGAGTGCCTCCGCTTTCTGCTGGTATATATATATATATATATATATATATATATATATATATATATATATATATATATATATATCAGCAGAAAGCGGAGGCACTCAAGGCAAAATGAAATAAAATTATATATATAATATATATATATATATATATATATATATGGATAGGGGTCCCGGCACTCCAGCAGTAATTGTGCAACAACTTAGGTGCTCTTCAGTCCCGAGAGGGAAATGTACCAAAGCAAGTAATGAAGTCACTCTAAGATTTTTAAACGTCTTGATAAAGGGCTACCCGCCCGAAACGTCGATTTGCACTACTCTTGTGTCTATTTGCCTCTTCATTGATTACTGCCGCCGTGCAGTTTAAAAATCTTAGAGTGACTTCATTACTTGCTTTGGTATATATATATATATATATATATATATATATATATATATATATATATATATATATATATATGTATATATATATATATATATATATATATATATATATATATTCAGTATTTCTGTCATATTGTAGACTATGCTACAAAAATGAATGCTACAAAAAAGCTGATTGGTTCCTGTTTCTTTATTTCTCTTGAGTATCAAGTTCTCAAAGTCTGATGATGATGACACTGGTATTCTGCAACCATCATGATCTCACTGACAATTAAAGAAGGATCTGATGCTTTTTCCCCCCACATAAATCAATTGCAAGGTACAGTTTAGCATTGGCTACCATTGCATTCATTCAAGGATTATATAGATTACCCCACAAGGAAATAAATAGATTATACATTGAGAAGGCAATGAATTGTAATATTGACTACCAAAAGTGCATGCCAGTCAATGTTATTAATAGGCAGCAAGTCTGAGCACTGCTACATGCACAGCAAATGGCTTATATCAATTACTTAGGTCTATAACCCTTCCCTTTTGGTGGACACCTTCTGGCCTGTTGTAGAAACATACTCCTAATAGTACAGACAAATGAGTTATGGTATAGAAGATTGGCTATGTCTAGATCGACAATGACTTAGTCAGCTATTACTGGTTGACCGCGACTAGTTAGATGCCTAAAAATAGACAGGGTCTAGATCAATAGTAACAGTAAATTGACTCAAGCAAAAGGTAGACACTAAAGTGGTCTAAAGTGAAAAGGTTGACACAAGTTTTTTTTTTAATTTTTGTTGTCTACAGGAAAATATGGACATTGTTTAAGTGTATCGCGTCCCCTCCTTTGGCTCGCTATGCTTGGCACACTATTTTATTCTCCCTCTATGTCCACTGGGATGGTAAAGTAAAATCATGAAAAACTCGTCGATCTGATCATTCTTCTGTTTATGTTGATCTAGTGTATGCCGACCATTTTTAGGCTTCTAACTCATCAAAATTGTCCATTAGTGGTCGACCAAGTCATTTGCGATCTACTGTAGACATCATCGATCTGTTGAACGAATACATTAAATGGCAGCATTGCTCGGTCTAATATTTATAAAAGTATATTGTGAGTGCAGATCAAAAAAAAAATGGACATTGTGTTGTGTTTCATTTCATTTTCGATCAAATAAACTTTATTGAAAGGTTCTTTATTTTAATAAAGTTTTAGCTGTTGCAATATCTATATAATAAGATGAAGACTGTGTGTGCGCATCTGTCGCATTGCGGAGACACCGTGGACCTCAGACTCGCCAAATTAAGCAACAAGGTACCTCTGGACCCGGTGGTGTGCACCTCAAAGCCAATTTTGTGAAATGTCACTTAGAAATAATAAAAAAAAAAACACCAAGGTTATTTTTGACTCGATTCATGATCTGGAAAAAAGACGATCTGGGAAACAGATGATGAACGAACAACACCACATCTGATTTTAATTGCTGTCATTGAGTATGAATGACAAATTCTAACATAATGGTGGAGGCTTTAAACAATTAGGAATAATTGGGGATATACATATACCACTCATCACACACACGTACACATTGTACACACACATCACACACACAGTACACCACATATGCACACACAGCACACTACACACATATATGTAGTGCACCTCAAACACTAAAGCTGCCCATACACGTTACAATAATTGTATACAATTTTGTATATATTATCACATCTCATCGCATCTCGGTTTTGCTATGAGATGAGATCTAGTACAAAAAGTATGTGCAGCACATACTTTTTGTACTAGATCTTATCTCATCGCAAAACCGAGATGCGATGAGATGTGATATTGTATACAATATTGTATACAATAATTGTAATGTGTATGGGCACCTTTACCCATTGGACAGATACACACAACACACATATACAGATGTAGCGCCTCTCAGCCAGCTCAGGGAATCACCAGATTCCCATAGCTGGAACAGGCTGGCAGAGAGGCGCTGCATCTCACACGCACGCACATCCCCTTCATGCGGCGGCGGGGAGGCGGATTCTCTGCCCGTCTCCGCTTCAGTAAATTGGGAAGGGTTAATGCGGGGTGCGGGAAGCAGCAGGGAGGCGGCGGACAGTGGTGATGGACTCCATCAGAACAGGGAGCGTGAGTGTCTCGTGCATCCGTGCCCCTTTCTGGAGGATGGCGAAAGGCGGTGATGGGTAATAGAATCGCCAGGAGCAGCTCTAATGAGAGCTGCTCCATCTGTACATAACACACCACATGCAGTACAATGCACAACCACATACACTACAACACACACCTTAAAACAGTGCAACACGCACACACGCACAAACACACTTAAACATTGCACAGATACAGAAACATATAGAACACACACACTTAAACATTGCACAGATACACACAGCACACTACACACACATACTGTATATACGTAGTGCACCTCACACACTTGGACAGATACACACAACACACACGCACAACACACCACTCATAGTAAAACACACACCCACATTCACTACAACATACACCCAAAAACAGTACAACACACACAAACATATATATGTAGCACATGTCACACACTTACACATTGCACAGATACACATAGCTCACTACACACATATGCATATATATATGTAGCACATGTCACACACTTACACATTGGACAGATACACACAACACAACACATACATACATAACACACCACACACAGTACATCGCACACACAAGAAAACAGTACAACACACACAAACACACAGAACACATACAAAAATAAATGCATCATAGGTGCTAAATCTCAGGAGTGGATGTGGAATTCATCAACACAGACACGTTACCAAGTCAGGAGCAATGTGTTTGAAACAAAAACACCACACCTGATTTCATTGCTGTCATTGAGTATCAATGCAAACACATTCTAACATTATGGTGGAGGTTTTAACAAATTACAATCTTGGGCCTTTGGCACAGCAAAAGACAACATTTTACAGAATTTTTGGAATTTAAAAAACCCCAGGAATTTTGCGGGCAACGCCGGCCAGGTTTCTTTTATTCAGGTTTCAATTAAAATGAAAGGTAAGTAATATGCTCTCTTCTAACCGAAACTATGTCAACAGTAACAGAAATTATGAAAATATTATAATTAAAAGTAAAATGTCAGTGTTACCAAGTGACAGAAATAATGGAAATATGCTAAAACTGTTACCGTATATACTCGAGTATAAGCCGACCCGAATATAAGCCGAGGCCCCTAATTTTGCCCCAAAAATCTGGGAAAACTTATTGACTCGAGTATAAGCCGGGACACACACACATACGGTATTACTGGTAGTATACATACAAACAGCGAAGAACTCACAACGTATACAAACAATGCTGACAAAAACACACAAATGGTATACACACAGTTGACACAGTCTGTGTCAACTGTGTGTATACCATTTGTGTGTTTTTGTCAGCATTATTTGTATACGTTGTGAGTTCTTCGCTGACAGGCATACACACACTTGCACAGTATACATACACACACAAACATGCTGTACTACACATACACACACACAGACATGCATAGTACACGTGTGTAAAAAAAACAACATAAAGGTACAGTAATTTATTACAGCACATACTGTACCCAGAGCCCCCTCAGTGTTCCCCCCCCCCCACACCAGAATTTATTTTACTTTATTTAATACCTTTATTCAGGGTACCAGTTAATACTGGTACTTAATATGCAGGACGGAGCAGAGCAGAGGGAGCGGAGCACCAGGCAGGAAGTGTCAACCTCTGACACTCCTGCGTGTGTCCGGCCCCTGCTCTGTCCTGCTGCAGCACAGCGCCGACGGGAGAATGGCAAGGTAGGGAAGCCGGGGGAACGGGCGGCAGAGCGGGCGGGGGAGCCAGCGGGGGAGCCGGCAGCAGCAGTGCACAGCTCCGGCGCTTTGTGGTATGTCTGCGCCGGAGCTAGTGTTCCGCCGGCTCAGCGGAATGGGGCTAAATGCTATGGGCAGGCACTTGACTCGAGTATAAGCCGAGTAGGGTGTTTTCTGCCCATTAAATTGGGCAGAAAAACTCGGCTTATACTCGAGTATATACGGTATATAGGGAAATTATGAATAATTAATTCCATTGTTGATAGAAGTCATTCACTCAATCAAAATCAGGCAGTGTAAACTCACTGGTAAGTGCTAGATAAGTGTTTATTGTGCAGCACTAATATATTCCCCTGTAATTGTATTTGTTACTAGCTGGGATACATTGATGGGGCTGAAGAATGGATCTTGAAGTAGATCTGAAACCTTCAGGTTTTTACATTGTCCTCAAGTAAAACTCCATTCCATTTATCCGGAAAAGGATCCCACTGTTTATTATCATGGTATTAGCCATTATATGACCTATCTAACCACTTCTACAGAGTATTTAGACACTGTTATCTCAACACTGAAGTATAATACTGTTTTTCTACCAAAATCCCAAGTCACACACCCGGGCTTTTGGTGGAACCCCTTCCATGGTCCCCTATTCCAGTGCCCTGTTTTCTTGGGTTTTCCCCGAGTTGATTCCTTTTCCACTGAAAAGGGAAATCCAGGAAATTATGACAGGGGGTTGGGGCAGCGACTGGCGTGGTGGACATTGGTGGGATCATCGACGGGTGAGAGGGCAGCGGTGGGGATGGGGCCAGCGGTGGGAGGGCACTGGCAGGGGGTTGGGTGGGCTGGTCAATGACAGGTGGGAAGCCTGTTAGCAACAAAAGGACTGGCAGCGACAGGCGTCTGCACAATGGCAGCCAAAAAAAACACTTAAGAGCTGTTTCCCTGGCTCATTACCTGTGGATAACCCACTAAAAACCCTGCTTGATTCCCAGGTGAGAATCCCAGGTCATTAGACCCAGGATTGTTCCCTGGTCACCATTTTCACTGACAAAAATCTCAGATCGCTGCACGTTAATGAGCAAAATCCTGGGATATATAAAGGGCCCTACATACGCAGAGATGTGTGCCAGAGATACATAACGGTAGATTCAGCACAAGAGATTTCACTCTTGTGGCTCATTTCAGACAATGAGCCACATACAGAAAGATTTGTGTCAGAGATTCAAATTGGGAGTTTCAGCACGGGAGATTTCAAATCTGTCACAGAAAGTGAAGTAAAACACTGCACTTCATCACAAAAATGTTATTATTACTGAACACATCTAGCACATAACTAATGTCTTCTTTAATAAGTATTCTTTCACCTCCCCTTAATATTGCCCCCCCCCCCCAAAAAAAAAGTTAATCATTGGTGGTGGCTAGTGGACACCCCCCCCCCCCCCCCCCAAAAAAAAAATGTAAGCATGGTGGCTAGTGGTCCCCTCCCCCCTTTTGCAAACTTTTAAACGTTGGTGGTACAGTGGGAACGGACATAAAAAAAATACTTACCAAATCCGGGGTCCAGCGTCTCGTCCTGTCATACAGACAATAATTTAGTAAAATAAAAAAAATGGCATGGGGTCCACCCCCCCAGGCATGACCAGCCCCGGGCTTTTTGAGTGGTCCTGGTTCCCAAAATCCAGAGGACAAAGTGAGTGGGGTCCCCGGATTTTGGGGACCAGCACCAGGCTCTTGAGCTGGCCCTGGTTTCCAAAATACGGGGGACAAAATGAATAGGGGTCCCCTGTATTTTGGAGACCAGCACCAGGCTCCACTAGCAGCGGGTGTAATGCCATAGCCAGGGGACACGCTTGATGGTGTCCCGTGGCCAAAGCATTACCCACCCTAACTAGTCAGCCCAGGCCAGGAGTTTTTGGGGAGGTGGGACCCCCCCAAATAAGGGAGTCCCCCCTCTCCAGGGCACCCCAGGCCTGGGCTGCAGCCCGGGGCTATCCCCTGCACCCCTGGGCGGTGGGTGCAAGGTTGATAGCTTGTTTAACAGTAATATTGTCTTTTACAGTAGGACTACAGGTCCCAGCAAGCCTGCCCCACATGCTGGCACTTGGGAGAACCACAGGTATCAGCATGTGGGGCATTAAAGGCCCATTGGTACCTATAGCCCCCCTGTAAAGGAAATCTTAAAATAAAACACAAACACAGATGTTTTAGTATTTTATTAACTGCATCTGGTCTTCACCCAGGGGGGCTCCTGTCCCCCCCCCCCCAGGGCTTCTGCGGTGTCTTCACCTGGGGGCAGCGGCCCCCTAAGCTCTTTTGCATGGCCGCCACCTCCCAGGGCTTCTGCCTCTTCATCTGTGTTTTTCACCTGGGGGCGGCGGCCTTTTAAGCTCTTTTGCATTGGCCGCGCCTCCCAGGACTTCAGGAGCTCTTCTCTCCTCCTCCGCCGTCGGACTGACTGCCTGTCTCGAGCTGGCTAATATAGCCAGCTCTAGGGGGCGGGGCAATGACGCAGCGAGCCGTGATTGGCTGGCCGCGGCCATTTTGAAATTTGAAAAAAAAAATTTTTTAAACATTTCCGTCCCGATGCCGCCGCGCTGCCGCCCCGCTGCCGCCGAGAGGAGAGGTGAGGTGGGGGTGGCGATGGGTGCTACTGCTGGTGGGGGAGGGGGTTCAGGGGTGGCGGCGGCGGCGGGTTCTGCGGCGCAGTCTGCGGCGTCTGCAGTCGCTCGCCCTGCTCATCTGCCCGCAGCCACACATGCGGGAGATGAGCAGGAGCTTTCTGAGCGACTGCTCTGAATTGTACAGCCCGTCCGTTCTGAATCTTGGACAGATTCAGAACGGCGGGGGCGCGCATGTAAATCGCTGTGTGGGCTATATACACAGCGATTTGCATGCATTTTCTGAGCGATTTGTTAGAATCGCTCAGAAAATGTCTGAATATCGTGCTGTGTGTGGGGCCCATAAGTCAGTGGAATAGTGGTATACTATAGGGGTGGAGTCAGTGAATAAATCCACTGATACCTGTATGAGGCACAGTTTTGCTTAGTATATTGATCACATCAATAGTATATAATCACAGTTTTGTTTTGATAGAAAATAATATCAATAAAAGATTATTGGAACAATATTCTTTGAAGTGCACTTCTAACATAAAATAATGGGCATACTAGACTTACAACATATAACATATAGTAACTGGCTTATAGTTATTGTATATGAGGCTAACAAGAGACTTAGTGGATTTTTAATTTCAAGATTTATGTTGGTTATTGAGGCAGTAAATTTCCATAGTTACTTGTCTCATATCATGTAGTTGCACCTCCAATGGCCATAAGTTGATATTTATCTTTTTCTGGTGTTTAGGGGCAGTCTCTTATATGGGGTATGATGCGCCCCCTTGCATTCAGATGGACTCCTGGCACCGTTTGGAATAATGAATACAGTGGCCAATAATGTTGGAGATAAGGACCCTGCAGATGAAAGCAAGTCCCAACAGCAATAGGCAACTCAGTGGTGACCGGTCCTGGCAGGGCTCACAATACGCATTGCTCCGCCTGCAATGCGGATCAGCGGCTTCCTCAGATGACATAGTGGTATAAGCAATATTGTTTGTTTTTCGATTAGGCACCAGAATAGAAAGGAATCTGAAGCCCCCATTCTTGAACACGCCACATATAACTGTCCATAACAAAAGCATGGAGTTTGCAGGTCAATACCTGCTACCCTCATAGAGTGCAGGCAGACATATTCTCTGACTGCTTGGAATGGGGTATATCAGGAGCATAAAGACAGAACAGGAATCAGTGTAGCTTTCAAAATTGCTGCGGCTTCAGAGATTGCTCCAGAACAAAATGGAGACCATGGGCCAAATGTATTAAGCCTTAACAAGTGGTAAAGTGGAGAGTGCTAAGGAGTGATAAAGGACCAGTCAATCAGCTCCCAATTGTCATTTCTCAAACACATCCTTTAATGTGGCAGCTAGGTGCTGATTAGCTGGTCCTTTATCACTCTTTAGCACTGTCCACTTTATCACCTGTTAAGGCTTAATACATTTGGCCCTAAATACCATATACCCCATCATGCCAAATTTGATGGAGATAGGTACAAAATTATGGGCATGCATAAAGGACAAACAGACAAAGGGTAGATGTATGAAGCAGTGATAAGGGAGGAGAAGTGATAAAGTGCCTGGTACTTTATCACCGGCCAATCAGCTCTTAACTTTTTATACCCAGCCTGTAACTTAACAGCCAGGAGCTGATTGTCCGGTGATAAAGTGCCAGGCACTTTATCACTTCTCCTCCCTTATCACTGCTTCATACCTCTACCCCACACTTTGTTGCCTGTGTGTACAAAAGACATTGGGATTTGGACCTGAGCGAAAAGGTCTGAATCGGACCCAGTCCACGTTGAATTACCCCCCTGAGCAAATGTTTCACTCTAGCATGACTAGAATGGAAACTTGTAATCCTGCCATAAAAACTTCGCATACTGAACCTAGAGATTCTTCCTTAGAAAAATACACAATGTTCCAATGTTCCAATGTAGTATTATATATATTGTGGAATTAACAGTAAAGCTTAGTCTGCAAAGCACTACATATCCTTTGGGACGGATATCTGTGCTTTGTTTCTCTGACAATGCAACCTACGTGCCGAAAGCATATACTCAAGGGTTCAGCCATAAGTCTGCGCATTTTGTGTACAATGCTGACTTCGTACCCTTTACCAGAATGCATTTAGTTAGAAACAGCAGCAGCCACAAAGGTTTAACTCGACGGAGAGGCTTCCTTTATCTCTGTCCTACACTGCTGGCAATTAGGTAGTCACTGCTTTCCCATAGACACTACTCTGTAACATTCAACTAACTACAAAGGGCATTCCTTATCTGATGTGTCAGTCTTCTGTCAAACTGAGGATTTACCTTCAGCAGCAAATGTATAAAAAAACTCCAAAAGACTATAGGGAATAGGGCTGGATATTAGTTGTACGGCATAAATGCATTTTCTGCTCACTGTTCCACAAATGGATTAATATCAAGTAATATCACAATAGGCACAATAATCTGATTCTATCTGTAACACACAGTACAGTATGAAGGATATAGTTAGTGAGGGTTTTAAGGTTGATAAGTAAAAAATACAGGAACGCTTCATTTAGAATTGTTTATTGGAACTATTGTACTTCATGATGTTTAATGCTGACACTATAGGTTTGCGCAATACGAGATTACTATACGTTACAAGAAGCAATGATGAAGTGTCTAAGAACATTTTAAGTTTAATTATGGAATAAAAGCCTATACAAATGCAAACAGGGGTTCCAGCTGCCCAGAATGCCCCCGTCCCCCTTCCCACATATACTCCCACCCAGGGCTTAAAGTGGTCATGCAGAGGTGGGGGAACTAATTTCTCTATGCCACATTATTACTCCCCCTCCCCATCCCCCATTAGGCAGAGACAGGGCCAGTGGTAGGGTTTTTGGCATCTCCCTGCAAACTAGAATGTTTTTCTGTGAAAATTACTGAGCAGGGCCAATGTGGAGGTTACAATGTTCCACCTCACCATTAGAGGTGGTGGAACTCAGTTCCACCCCGTTCCCTCTCACTTTAACCCCTGCTCCCACCTCTGCACCCCTGAACCACAGCTATAACATGACCCCAGTAGCCGTGGTGTATAATGTGGCATAATCATATTTGCCTACCTCCTGGAATGGCCAGGTGACTCCAAAAAGGGGTGTCTCCTGCCCTGCCTGAAGAGTGGGCAAGCCTCCCACATTTACCTGGACCCCTCACAGCCCCCTCTTTCCACCAGTCCAATACCGGTATTGGTAGCATACTGAGGAGTGGGTGGGGTTAAAAGGACACAAATTGCATAATTTTTTGACGATGTGCAGTTTATCCTAACAAGATTGATGCATGTGTGGATCTGAGAGCTTAATCAATGCAACTCAGGGCCAGTGCTAGGGTGTTTGGCGCCTCCCTGCAAACTATAAATTTGCGCCCTCCCATACTTTGCGCACACTGAAAACAAAGGGTTTATCATGCCCCCAGAAGTAGTGCCTCTCATACACATGTTCCCAGTCGCAGCAGCGACATTTTAGTGCCCTGTACTAGAAATGGAATTGGTGCTTTACCCCCCCCCCCCCCTCTCTCAGACAAACAGCAAAGACAGGGGCAGTACGCCCAAAAGGCGTGCTGTATAAAATGTAGAGTGTGGCTTCATGGAGAAGGGGCATGGCCCTGTGGGGAAGGGACGTGGCCACATGATAGTACCAATTCACATTACACCACACAGTAGTTTCCATGATTCACATTAAACCACAGTCATGCCACTTATACACATTGTACCAGCTAGAGCTCCTTAGGCACACTGTGCCAGGATTACGCACATCCTAATGCCCATTACAAATTATGCTGCACACCGAAATGCACATTACGCATTTTGACACACATTGTAATGCGCATTACACATTATGTCACACAACCTATTGTCCATTACACATTAAGCCACACAGCATAATTCCCATTACACATTATGACACAGAATGCAATGCTTATCACATATTATGCCAAATAAGTGCAGCTCACCTATATGCTGTTACCAGTAGTTACATTCTCATTGCCAGGTGGTTTCTTGTTCGAATGCAGGTTTGTCATGCTCCTTGCCACAGGGGTTTCATGCTCTTGACACAGGGGGTTACATTACATGATGGTTGCCACAGGGGGTTACATGCTTGTTGCCAAGGGGAATTACGTGCTTGTTGCCATGGAGAGTTACAAGCTTGGGCCCAGGGGGAAAACATGTTCTTGGCCCTAGGCCCCCCACTAACACCCATACTGTACCTCCTGCATACCCATCACACATCTCTCCTGTGCCAGTACCTCACAATCATACACAGGTGTAAGTGGTGTGGGAGTATTTGACCTGACACAGGAGTGTCCATACCTCCAAACATGACCCTCTCCCGGAGGGACAACATGCTCTGTTCCTGGACTTTCCTCCTAATTTATGTTCACCATCACCTTTGTTCAAATAACTTTCATGTCAATTATCCTGTTCAACACAGGTGCTGACAATCATACCTTAAAAGGGAAGTCCAGACACAGAGCATTGTGTCCCTCCTGGAGAGGGTCATGTTGGGAGGTATGAGTGTCAGTGGCACCATTCTACCCCTACAGATGTGTCTTTTGTGGTTTGAGTAGAGTAACATAGCGCCTCTACTGGGGATCTGCCTGGTCTATACCTTAAGGGGTTTCCCAAAGTATACCCCAGGGATTAGCTACATTAATCCCTAATAACGAATATAAAGTCACTTCCGGTCCGCGGCACCCGCAACCGGAAGTAGATGGGAGTATATAAGGAGCTCAGTATTCACACTAGCCTGGCATCCTGAGGAAGAGAGTATACCTCTCGAAACATGTTGATCCAGGCATAAGTGTGTGACATACGGAGAGAGGTAGGCAAAGTTACCAGTTACCCTGTGTTGACCTTGGTGGGTGATATCCGGATTTGATCCCTCCTAAGGATCACAGTGATGTCTAAGAACTAACCACTCTCATCCGCTTTTTTAATTCACTTCTGTATGACATTTTTTATTGGAATTTTTTTTATTGGAAATAAATTGCACAAGAAAAGATACCTTGATGAGAGTGACCTTGTCTGACCCACTGTGAGTACGGGTACGAATCCCAATTTTTTCCTGTTAAAGAAACCCAGATGTGTTTGATACTAACTCCACATTCTGTGAGTTTGGTACGCCTTCCAGCTCACGCATATCACAATTCAGCACTGTACCTCTAGGTACATTTATACAAAAGCTTAACAGCTCTTCACATTGCCATATTTTTCTTTATTTCATATTCCAACGTCTGGAGAGTTATACAAATCTGAAGAGAGACGTGGAATAGAGGACGTGAAATATAGAACAAAATCAGGGAAGTAGACACCATTTTCCTATACCATATACCAATACGCCTAACTGTCCAAAATAAAAGGGAGCGCCCAGTTATCTATACCACCCATCCTACCCCTACAGATGGCCAGCAGCTAACCAGTGAGCCCTGGCAAAAGTTCTTCTCGGTGCTTTGCTCAGCACTCAGCTAATTCAGTCTGTGACAGTCTTTATAATCAATCTAAAAGCCTCCTGGCAATGTAAGCAGCGTTTTGCTGTGAGGATAGTAGATTGATTATAACGGCTGCCACAGACTGGATGTGTAGAGAGAGGACAGAGGACGGAGCGAGTCTGTGCTCGGGCTGCAGTGGGAGGAACAGACTCTGCTCACTCTTCATGATGCCAGCGCCGCTGCTTGTGTCATAGTCAGACAGGCACAGGCTGCGGAGGCTGGCAGCAGCAGTCCATCTCAATAATGTAGCATAGTGGGGATAGCGCCTACCAAACTCGGCGCCTCCCTGCTGTGCAGGGTTTGCTGAGCGGGTAGCGCCGGCCCTGATGCAACTTATATTATTTATGTGAGTGAAATATGTTTGATACAGAAATAGTAATTTTACTAAGATGGCAACTCTATTGAAGATGGTCTATTGCCGATAACAACTAATCAGATTATTTTTATTATCTTCTAGAAGGTACCAAATAAATATGAAGTAAAATCTGATGCTTAATGCTTAGGGTTAAATTGAACTGGATGAGAGATTCAGAAAGTGAAAGATTTGGTAAGAAATCTCCAGTATTTCTTTAAAGCGGCAATTATTTACACTGCAAAACCATTTTGTTCTTGAAGTGTAAATGATTGCCGCTTTAAAAAAAATTCTTACCAAATCTCTCACTTTCTGAATCTATCATCCTATTGCATTTCACCCTTGTTACACTCTTTTTACACTCGCTTACACTTTTACACTGTGTTCTTGAGCAGGTGCTGGTTCCCAAAATACAGGATACAAAATGACTAGGGGATCCCTGTATTTTAGGAACCAGCCCCGGGCTCTTGGAGCAGGTGCTGGTTCCCAAAACATGGGGGACAAAATGACTAGGGGTCCCCTGTATTTTAGGAACCAGCACCGGGCTCTTGGAGCAGGTGCTGGTTCCCAAAATACGGGGGGGACAAAATGACTAGGGGTCCCCCAGTATTTTAGGAACCAGCACCAGGCTCCACTAGCCAAGGAGGTAATGCCACAGTCAGGGGACATGTCATTGGTCCCGTGACCAAAGCATTCAGCCACCCTAGCTAGTCAGCCTATGCCGGGGATTCCTGGGGAGGTGGGGACCCCCTCAAATAGAGAGGTCTCCCACCTCCAGTGTACCCCAGGCATGTGCTGAAGCCTGGGGCTATCCCCCGCACCCCTGAGTGGTGGGTGCAGGGTTGACAGCTAAAATAATATTGTTGATTACAGGAGTATAACAAGTCCTAGCAGTTTAGTCCGAGCATGGTGGCATTTGGAGCACCACGACCTTGCCAGGACTTTAAATTCCTGCAGGAACTATAATCCCCCTGTATTGAAATAAATATTTTATATTTATATTTTATATTTAAAATAATACACGGTACTTGTTTCCTAGAACGGCCACAATCGTGAGTGATCGTGGCTCTTAATTAAGGGACACGATCCTCACGATGTGGCCGATTTTTTACAATTTTTTCACTTTGATTGACAGAAATCGGGTCAATCGGTCGGTCGCGACCAATTAAAATCGGCCGCGATGCGACCGACCGATTGACCCGATTTTTCCATAGACTTCAATGTTAAAAAAAATTTTAACATTGAAATCGGGAGGATCGCGTCGGTCTTGTGCCATTATAATGGCACAAGATGAGATGGACTTGATTAAGTCCATCTCACATAGGGTAAAATGATAAAAAAGGTGAAATGGCCCAATATGCCCCATTTCACATTTTTTATGTGCCCGCCATGACCCCACGATAGACGTCAACCCGAAGCGTGGCGAGCGCAGCGAGCCCGCGAGGGGCGGCGGTGCGCGTCCTCCGACCTTTTCATTCCCCTACTATCCACTAGGGCGTGGAGTGAGAATAGAATAGTGTGGCGAGCGCAGCGAGCCACCGAGCCCGAAGCGTGGCGAGCGCAGCGAGCCCCGCGAGGGGACGCGTATACCTGTGAAGTTAGACGCGTCCCCTCGCGGGGCTCGCTGCGCTCGCCACGCTTCGGGCTCGGTGGCTCGCTGCGCTCGCCACACTATTCTATTCTCACTCCACGCCCTAGTGGATAGTAGGGGAATGAAAAGGTCGGAGGACGCGCACCGCCGCCCCTCGCGGGCTCGCTGCGCTCGCCACGCTTCGGGTTGACGTCTATCGTGGGGTCTAGCCCACTTAGTAACATTTGGGGGGGCAATTGAAACAAATCTGGGGAAAAAAAAAAAAATCGGGTGAAAAATCGGTCGGTCGGATCGGTCGCATCGTATGCGACCAAATCGCATGCGATGCGATCGATCCGATTTTTTATCTTACGACCACAACGATCTAAATCGTTGTGGCCGTGCTAGGAAACAAGTACCTAATACACACAATACATGTTTTAAATCATTTTATTAAACAGCAGTTTCTCTTCACCTAGGGGAGCAGCGGCCTTTTAGCTCTTTTGCATGGCTGCCATCCTCTACTAGGACTTTTGTAGTCTTCATCCAGGTGTCTTCACCCAGGGGGCGGCAGCCAGCTAAGCTCTTTAGCATTGGCCTGCCACCCACCTGAGATACTGGACTTCAAGTTGACTTGACAGCTCCTCTCCTGCCGAAATGTCCGCCCAGGTCTTGCACTGATTTATTTATATATCAGCCTGGGGGTGTGGTTATGACGGGGCAAGATCCTATTGGCTTTGTACAGATGGAGCCGGCTTTAACTTTGCCCAGCGCTCCTCTCTGGTGTGCACCGGCGATAGGAAATGGGGTGCATGTGCATCTCATGCGCACGCGCGTCCCAGTATCATGGCGGTTGGGCAGCATCTCCCAGCCCGTCTCCGCTTCAGCGAGACGCTGCCAAGTTCAAGGGGGGTCGGAGTGGCAAGGGGGACCAGCAGTGACGGCGGGGGAGGCAGCGGAGACCCCCAGCAGGCTCCATTGCCACATGGCGCGCCATTGACGGTAGCCGGCACTTGATAGAATCGCTAGCCCCTGCAAAGTTAAAGCCGGCTCCATCTGACATAAAATGCCACAATGGACATAGAAAATGTCAGATCCCCGCCGCCGCACACCCTCGCCATGGATGGGGCAGATGGGGCAGATGGGGCAAATGGAGGACCCCTTCAGAGCCCCAACAGACTGCAGGCCACCCAGAGCCTTGCTGCCACCTCCATTGGGGGAAAAGAGGTGCCACCTGCCCACTCCAAAAACATTTAAATAAACAGAGAGTCCTGGAGCCCAGCCACCGCACCCTCCCCTCACTGACCACAGGCCACCCTGAGCCACGCAGCCGCCGATGGGGGGAATTAGGAGCACAGGAGACACGCCACGTGTTCTGTGCTCCTGAGCCCAGCCGCCGACCCCACTCATGAATGCAGCAGATCACAGGCCACCCGAAGCCCTGCCACCGCACATCCCCCTGCCAAAGGATGACAGGTAAGCACAATTTACTTAGGGAATGCCCACACATACAAAAATGAAACTCCAACAAAACCAGAATTTTAAACATGTTTAAAAATCTGATTTAGCAATCGATTGGTGATCCCAATCAATTTTTATTCTGGATCGCCAAAAGGGGGAGCCCACACATTAAAGATTAATTGGAACAATAATCTCCAAAACGAGGGATTGTCACAATTAATTGGTGATGTATGGGGCCCATTATACTATAAACAGTACTGTGCAAAAGTTTAAGCAAGGACTATATGGAAAAATTACTGCAAAAAGTATGAATACTGATGGCTATGCTGGACAGCTTCCAATTTCAAAGAGAAGTACAGTAAGCATGATGTGTCTTCCATTAGATGCACTCAGTTTCCTTGGCTGATCACTGTGTTTATGATCATCAATGGTGCCCATTTCGTTGTTCTCTACAAAAGAGCTTGAACATCACATGAACAGCACATCTTCAAACCCTAGTCTGCTTTGAAATCTTTGCCTGGGAGAGACCTTGCTAACTCAGTAAAACTACATTGTGTCTTGTTGCTGTGCTCAGATTTCCCATGGTGTATGACCTGTGACATGAAATATCTTCTACTCTTCACTTTGTATTATTTATTCATTTTTTATTATTAACAGTTTCTTATATAGCGCATACATATTCCGCAGCACTTTACAGAGTATCATTGAACATTCACATCAGTCCCTGCCCCAGTGGAGCCTAAAATCTATATTCCCTTCCACATGTACATGCGCACACCGACATTCTAGGGTTAATTTTTGTTGGACGCTGATTAGCCTACCAGTATATTTTTGGATTGTGGGAGGAAACCGGAGTACCCGGAGGAAACCCACGCAAGTACGGGGAGAATATACAAACTCCACACAGTTAAAACCATGGTGGGAATAGAACCCATGATCTCAGCACTGTGAGGCAGTAAACATTACACCATCCGTACTGCCCATAACATCCGTTACTGCCCCGTAACTTTGTAGCAATGTTTAGCTGCTCCTTATCCAGTTTTAAGCCTCCTACACAGCTGTTTCTGTTGCAGTTAATTTATGTGTTTCAACCTACGTATGAAAAATGTTGATTATAATCACCTGTTTGGTATGATTTGTTAATTGTACACCTGATTATAATCCTACAAAGCCCTGAATTTGTAGAAGTGTACCGAGAAGAACTGATGATGTTTCGAAGGCAAAGGATGTTCACTCCAAACATTGATTTAGTTTAAATCCCTCTTCTGCCCATTCACTTTGCTTTTAACTGATACATGCAATCTCTTAACACCTCTATTTTGGAAAGCATTCTTACTTTGTGGCATTTACCACACCTGCCTCAAACTTTTAAACAGATGTTGTATTTGGCCATTTAGATGAATTATTTACCACGCACTGTACCCCTTTTAGTATACCAATTGATTATGCTCAGGGCCCTCGGTTCAGGTGGTAAACAGGGCTGAATAATAATAATACAACTAATATTAATAATTATTATAATAATTGACAAATTGTATATGGCACAAAGGCGCAGCAGTATATACTGTTGGAAATGATTTTGCGTTATGGATGTGGTTATAGCGCTCCAATCCTATATGTAACGGGAGCCGCTCAAATTGAGTGGTCAATGCTCATAAACAGGGATAATTAACAGATAGTTATTGAGCGCTAACCTAGTGTGGTGGTTACATGTACTGTAACCGATGTGACACACTGACATGAATTGTGAAGAAGAAATTTTATTACAGTAATAAAGTGAAATGCAGTTTTACAGCAAGAACCCACCCAGACATTTACAGCCTCAAAACCTGCTATGAGACATAAACCTACATGGTTTATGGTTTAAAGGGTTCTGCAGATACCCTCATACCCCAAGGGGCTCATTTAAGGCCACACTGCTTATGCAGAAGGAGTGGACACCATCTCACTCTCATTGACATTAGTGCAACTTGCACTCCCATTATTGACTTGATACAAAGGTACCTGGTATGAGACATAAACCCTCAGTGTTTTATGGTTTAAAGGGGTCCATTGATTCCCTCATTCCCCTAGGGGCTCATCTCAGGTCAGACTGACTATTCATACCTGCTGATACGTCCAGGTCATCACTTGCTGTAAAACTGCATAACTATAATAAAATTTCTTCTTCTTCACAATCCATCTCAGTGTTTCACATCAGTTACAGTACATTGAACTACCCACACTAGGGGGGTTATTTAACTTTTTTGGTTCACTCTTTCTGACAAATTCCTTCTTAGATGGACAAAACCATGTGCACTGCAGGTGGGGCAGATGTTACTTGTGCAGAGAGAATACGATTTGGGTGGGGTTTTACTTCAAAGTGAGATCTATATTGCAGTGTAAAAATAAAGCAGCCAGTATTTACCCTCCACGGAAACAAAATAATTCACCCAAATCTAATTCTCTCTGCACAAGTAACATCTGCCTCCCTGCAGTGCACATGGTTTTGTCTATCTAAGAAGGATTTTGTCAGAAAGAATGAACTAGAATAAGTCCCTAGGTGAGCGCTCAATAAGAACAGGTACACCACCGATTTTCCAGCATGATTGGTTCCAATGCCATGCCGGATTATCGATTTTGCCGGATTACAGAAGGATTTCTAGTTTTTACTAATTTTGCACCTTCAGTACATTTCTAAAGCAATAAATAGTCAAACAGGTATCAGGTATATTTTGAACAAACATTAACAGTAAGTGCAGTATTAATGAAAGTCTTGCTGGGACCTTGGATGCCATATCAGCCCCACTGCTGCCTGCTGTGTCACCTGCAGTGTCCTTGGAAGCTGTACCCAGTGGCACCTGTTTATGCTGTCTTTATGTGCGGCACTTGCTGGGACCTTGGACGCCATATCAGCCCCACTGCTGCCTGCTGTGTCACCTGCAGTGTCCTTGGAAGCTGTACCCAGTGGCACCTGTTTATGCTGTCTTTATGTGCGGCACTTGCTGGGACCTTGGACGCCATATCAGCCCCACTGCTGCCTGCTGTGTCACCTGCGGGATCCTTGGAAGCTGTACCCAGTGGCACTTGCTCATGCTGTGTGTTCCGCCAATGTGTGGTACTTGCTTTGACCTCAGACATCATGATGCTTCCTGTGTCACCTGCAGTGTCAGCGGAAGCTGTACTCATTGACACTTGCGCCTATTGCGTGTTACGCCCATGCGCAGAAAGTGTTACGGATTAAAAGAGTTCATCAACCTCTTTTAATCCAGACAATTTACAATTTTACTTTGTCCGGATTAAAGGAGGTCCCTAAACTTCTTTAATCCGGAAAAATCTAAATTGTCCTGATTAAAAGAGGTTCCGGACCAACGGTTGCCGGAAAATCGGTGGTGTACCTGTATCTGTTAATTACTGCTGGAAATGAGGTGAGCTTTGGACAGAGATTTGCAGACAAGGTGAGGCAGTGCCTTTGTACGCCAAAGTGTTGACTGCGAAAATTATTCATATAATACAAAGAAGATAGTTATAATTTTTTTTTTTCTTATTTTTATTGTCAAAACTTTCAGTTCTTCACCTCACTGCGCATCACTGCACTGTCCAAAATTAAAAATCAAGTATTTGGAACTCCCATCTTTAAGTCATACTTTTATCCCTTAAGAGCATGAAGGAAGACAGTCCCTATAGATTCCCAGTAGCTGAGTGACACATTGTTGACAGAGAACTTGGAACGTCTTTTTTTTTAATCTGGAAGGACAGTGTGGCCTGGATTCTATGTCATGCAAATTCTTGCAGTTTTACAAATGCTTCTCTATTCTTAATGCCATAGATATGTTGCCAATCAGGGCTGCCATCAGAAATTGTGGGGCCTGGGACTTCCAAATTTGACAGGGCCCGTTCTCTCTTCTCAAACCCCCAATATGGCTGGTGAGACCTCCGGTGTCCATAGCACTGACACACTACTCTACCTCTACATTGCTTCAAGGGAAATGCAAACTGGTTTATGAAAAATGAGACTGATACACTATATAAAATCAACTCCATGCGTAGTTGGGTTATGAACTGGTCAAAAATCACTTCGGATCGCATCGATATATCGGCCGATATTGCATCCGATATATCGCCAATATCACATCCGATATATCGGGCGCCGTGAAACTACACAAGTACCAACACAAATTTCTCTCTCATGTATTCATAGTAATTTTACTCTGAATCAAGCCTCATACTGCTTCAGGAAAGTACATTGGAATATATCCATGCCTATTATTATAGAGTGCAGTTGTGCTATTTGTCGCTCACAACACGTTCCCAGCAGCATCAGTAGCAGTGTTTTATGACCTACCTAATAAAGTAGACACAGGGATCAATGAAAACTTAGCTGCTGAGTTAAATCAGTGTGTAGTAATATTGCAATAGCTGCCATAGTGGATAAAATGCTTTATACCCTTGCAAGTTCAATATCATTATCATTTCCTTCATTACACACAGCCAGACTTGAGAAAAACCTCTCGGCATGGTTCATCATTTTTCGAACTTTGCTCATGTAATGGTCTTGAAAATATGTCATATAAAATGAAATAAACCAGATTGTAAAGAGGTTCTGAGCCTTTTCAGGAATAGGAAAAACTCTCTGATCATAGATTTAGCAAACCTTCTAAAGAGGATATTGTAAGTGGAAGAGTTGTGAAGAGCAACCTAGCAGATAGGAGTTATTATTCGTGTAGTACAGTCTATAAAAATAACTAGGAATCTAGAATCTAATTGGTTGCAATGGACAACTGTGTGAGTGACTGGGTGAGTCATATTGGGTGAAGTCACAACCAATTGTGGACACATCAGTGGAGCACTAAAAGATGGACTGTATGCACAGAGTGTGATGGGAAGTATGCACATGGACTGTATGCAGGGGTGGATTGACCCGCCGGGAAACCGGGCCATTTCCTGGTGGGTTTGTCCAGATTGCCACCTGGCCGGGCCGCCGACCCAGCTATCAGAGCTGGTGCTGGTGTCATCCTATGCGGCTATGCTGTGGCCACATAGGATGACGTCACCCGACTCCTGCATCAGCGGGGACCTGGAGCTGGCCGGGACAAGGAGACCCTTTTTTGGAGGACTCGGCATAGGTGAGTAGTGCCGTCCCTCCTGCCCCCGGCAGCAGCGTCCGCCCTCCCACCCCCCAGCAGCAGCGGTGGCGGGCCGCCCATCCACCCACCGGCAGTAGCGGTGGCGAACCGCTCTCCCAGCCCCCCGGCAGCAGCGTCCGCTCTCCCCCCCCCCCCCGGCAGTAGGCGAGCACCCCCCGGCCCGGTAACAATTTGCAAGCAGCACCCAACTCCCCGAGCACCCCCCAGCAGCGCAAGCACACCCCCCCCCCCCGGCTGCATACAGATTGTTCCCGAGCCGGATCGCTTTACCAATCCGCCCCTGACTGTATGCTCATGAGTCAGTGGTATGTGGTTGACAATGGAAATGTATCTGTTAATGTTCTTTAATGTGATTCTGCAGGTAGATATTATAATATAATGTGGCTACATATGGCATCCAAGTGTTTACGATGTCGGTGGTCAATATCCTCGCCCCTAAACCCTTACCCTAACCCTCCCTTCTAACAGCCTAACCCTACCCCCACACAGCTTTACTCTAATCCTCCCTGCTAGTGCGTAACCCTAACCCCCACACCACACTGTCTATACCTAACCCCCTCTACCATAGTCTGACCCTAAGTCCCCAACACTAGTGTTTAAAGTTACCCCCACCTTTCCCAGGGTGCCCACTAACTAGCCCAACATACTTATCAATCATTATCACACCTGTTGGTATCGGTGCTGGGATGTTGAATTCGGAGTGATGCTGATGTCAGAGAAATCTCTTGGAAAACGGCTTGGTGGAGATTTGTTTCTCGGAACATGGCAAGCAGCATGTTTTTGAAGAATCAAGCATACATGCTAGATATTAGTCTCGGGGAACATGGCAGGAGTCTACAGAGCCACATAGATTAATGGGCCCACAAAGTCTGCACATGGTTCCCCTCTTCCCTTAACACACCTTTGGGTGAAATTGTCCTATCCAGAGATCAGATTGCCTAAATTACTTTCTATGGTATCCAAAACATGATGAATAATTAATACTGTGAAGACCCTTACATGTATGCTTATTTGCATAAAACTGTAAAAATAAATATAAAGGTTTCTTTATAGCTTTATGTACTCTATCAAATTAGTACAGTAGTTCCCAAACTGTGTGCCTAGGCACCATGGGGTGCCTCCGGATGTTTGCAAGGGTGCCTCCACGAACAAAACAAATTATTTATGCTCAAAGTGATAGGAAAAATCAGTGCTGGTGGCTGCCAAATCATAAAATGTATAGACAAGTAGAACCACAGCTATGTAGCCCACCACATAACTGAACATGAGGGGGTCAGTTAAGCACAATTTACTTGATTTTTTTTATTTATCCATAAGAACCTTTTTTGACTAGGGAGGCCTTGAACAAATGCTGATATTTTAGGGAGCCCTGTCAAGAAATTTTGGGAACCACTGAATTAGTATATTATAAAAACAAAAACAGGCTATATTGTAGCATGAATAATTTATCACATTAGTTTGTTCTTTTACTGGTTTTATTACATACTTATTGGGCAAAGAGCAAGTATTGTACTATTACATATATAGTACTATTCTTCAGGATAAAATTAAGCTATAAAGAAACCTTTATGTGTGTGTTACCACTTTTATGCAAGTAAGCAGTGATGTAAAATTCTTCACAGTGTGAATTATCTATCATGTTTTTGGTGCCAAGAATGGAATTTTGGGCAATCTGATATCTTGGTGGAATATTTGAACTCTTGTCTACATGTGAGGAGGCATTATCCATCAGTATTACACTATTGTATGTTCCTTCCATTGATTATATGCATGGACTGCACCATTAGAAGCGACTGGAAATTGTGACATTATCATGCAAGAATTACATACTGTACAGTATGTGGCTGAAAAATGTAGAGTCCAAGTGAGATTGGTCTCTGTTTTTATTTTGTCTAGACATGTGGACTGCCGTCCTTTCTAAGTCAGCAGGACAAATTTGGAACTAGAGCATACTTTCCACATGTTTAATGTGATGGGCCATATCACAACTGGTATGAAATCCACTCTATCCATAGAAGAACAGCATGTGCTACAAAGGACTTGCAATGGCATCTGCAGTGAGGACATGCAGTGATTGTATGGGGGAGGTAATGTGTAGTACCACAACCCATTTGGGTGCATGTTTGCTATCCCGTATGCATCTACAATAGCTCTGGTGTCTTAATACTTGTGTAATAATCAACAGATCTGAGCCTTTGTATGCAGCCGCTGGGATTTGCAATAGAGCTGGTTGGCATTTCAATACAAATCCAGGCAGTAGTGACAGTAGTATGTTTTTGCACCACCACTTCATACACATTTGCAGCTGCGATTGCATTTTGTTTCATTTCTCAATCAGGCCCTTAAGCCCCCCCCCCCCATACACTACTGCAACTACTTTCCTGGGAAGTCACGGATGATCCCCCTTGAGTCACCCTGAAGCTTCCCGGGCAGCAGGATTACATGAGATATATATCAGGATAACGCCAAAATGGTCATGGAAGTCACATGTGATGATGAGCATGGCTACGTTTGTATTTATTTACTATTAGTCACTGTTCAGATCACACTGATCTATGCAGCCTTCTCAGAGCATGCTGTTCACAGACTGAATTTTAGAATTTGACCACAAACTCAACTGAGCACTCAAACTTTTATACACAGGTAAACACACACGCGGTAAGTTGTATACATTTTCAGAAAACATGCTTCGGTCAAACATGATTCTTAGTAAATTGGCCACCTAGAGTGGTATTCAATGCTGCTGGCGAGGGGGTCTGTATGGCGAGGATGGCTTTTCCACACAGAAAATAAGCCATCCTCGCCGTATTCAATGTTGGGGCCGAATCCTCACCTTGAGGGGCCGGCGAGGATCCTCTTACATGGTGAGGTTCGCCGCAAATGCAACGAGTTCATAGCATTTTGTGGTGAGCAGTGTCATTTTAATGGCCACACATGCCACTTCTACCTCGCCTCAGTGAACAGGCAAGGAGGCAGGTGGCGAGTAAATTGATTGAATTCACCGACGACGAGTTATCGGCACTTCTTGCCGATGATAACTCCCCGCCAGGGCATTGACTATCCCTACTAGTCTGGATTGGACTGATCTAGTAGTGCATGGGTTATGGTAGGTGTGCTTTAGTATTGCCTGATGTTTTGTTAGCTATGGATGTGAAAGGGGTATTCTGTTTTAGATTTCTAGGGGCATACTGTATGTAATAGTGAGGCAGATGTAGTAACCCCCCTTAGCGCTTGGGAAATAATAGGTCCCGCTTCTCCTGCACCCGTTACTGCCAGAGGTATTAATCTACCCCCAGCCGTTAAGGCGAGCAATTCTGCCCAATGGCTCTTCTTATCAGCAGCCCTGGTGGCCATGCGCATGCGCGAACCCTCTCTCCCCCCGGCCGGCTCTAATGAGCATGAGTGACAGCACAGCCCTGAGCCACATCAGGGCTACCGTTGTTCCCACAGTGGGGATAGAACAATGCTAGCCCTAAACTTGCATTGCGTCCTGGACGATTTAACACCTGGGAGGCTGTTAATACATTGCCCCAGCCGCTAAATACTAGGGGGGATTACAGGGGACAGCCCATGCCCATCGTTGCTTGGTGGGTTGTCCTTTGCGCACATTAGGTGCTCTAGTAATACATTAAGAAATGGTACCACAATACCACACAAAGGCAAGCCGAGAATACATTTTTATTTTTATTAGCGCAGCGAGGCACCGTGCCCGAAGCGACTGGCTGCGGTTCACCTCCAACTGTGTCCATGTCAACTTTGTCGACATTCGGGTAAAAAAATGTGAAAAAACCCATGTCGACCTCGCGACCTGTCAACCCAAAGTCATTTTGCCAGTTTCACCTGCACATTGTATTTGTCAGTATTTTGACCATGTCGGGATTTTGACCCTGTCGGGATTTTGACCGTCGGGATTTCATACCGAATCCAAATGAGAATCCTGATGCGCAATAACTGATGGACACCATGTCATCTTCTAGGGTGAATAAATGATAAATATTTTATACACTCCATATACGCATTCTCCATATTACTGAAGGCATAGAAATATAAACCCCTTGTGCATCTTCAGCTTTTGCTGCCTGATTAATTCTGCATCATCCCACCCTTTGTCTGATTTGCCGGGAGACACAAGGTTCACTTGTATATGGAGCTCATTAGCTCGCTTTTCTCCTCCTGCTCAATGGCTTGTGAGTCAACTAATCAAGGTTCTTGTAACCCTAGCTTGCATGTCTACATGCACTGAGATTTTTTCACTGTACTGGCAATCCCTAGTGCCGGGATACCGGTGTTCGACCTTTCTTTTATAGCTCTGACATCCATCTCAGTGTGTAGCAACGAGCTTCGATTTTGTTTCTTCTGAAAGTCAGGATTGCAAGCACACTAGACAAAAATCAACCCATGGGATCTAGAAATAAGTCTAGTATGTCTCAGCAGCTGGCTCAACCTCTGCGTGTTTTACAGAAACAGAGAACTAGTAAAAATAAATAATGAAGAAGGGCACCAGAGTGATTAATGAACAGTAAGGCAGATAGTCAAGGCTTGTAAGTCCATTTAATGTAAACAAAACTGCCCAATTATAAATATCATATATATAATATCTCAAACACATATTGAAAAATATTGTTTTCGTTCAATGGAATAAGTCTTGTTAAGTGACTATTGATTCTAAAATTCAGCAGTACGATACCAAAGTTATTACTGCTTATCTATTTTTAAACTTTCTTCAGTTCTTAAATAGTTTTGTATTGTTAATAATAATGATAAAGTACTTTTAGTCCAGAAAGATTTATTTTAATCATGCCCTTGGTACTGTAGCTTCTTGCATGCTCTTATAGTGTTCTCTAATAAGAATCACTACAGTAACTTACTGTAATATTCCTGCTCCCTCATTTGTTTTTAGTTTATAGATGATTTACTGTAGAAAGTTCCCATTAGAGCCGGATCAAGGCTGTTGTAGGCCCAAGGGCAAGGATGTTATAAGGACCCGACCTAGACCTTCTGTTCTCCATCCGATATTAACCAGTCCCCAGACTCATGTGAAACTGAATCATTTTTGTTGCTTCTAAGTGCAACTAATAGGCAAGTCCCTGTGAAAAATATGTGAAAATGATGCTCGGTGCAAACTGAGTCATAAAGGACCTGACTGGCTGACTGCTCACTCACTTTGGAGGAAGGGTTTCTAGCTCTACATAGTGTTTTGAGGCTAAGTCTATGACACATCTCAGGGCCGAAACTAGGGTTTCTGGTGCCCGGGGCAAGACATTCATTTAGTGCCCCCCCCCCCCCCAAAAAAAAATATATATATACAGGTTGAGTATCCCTTATCCAAAATGCTTGGGACCAGGAGAATTTTGGATAACGGATTATTCCGTATTTCGGAATATTTTAATATTTCAATGATGTATTTTGAAGTATCTTGCATTTATGCTGTATAAACACATAATATACACACAAATATATTTTATTACCACATAAAATACACACAAATATATTTTAATTGTTCAAAAAACAAGGTTTCAAAACGTGAAACAAAATGTGTGTACTATCTCAGCACTGAATTTAAATGCCAAGCAATCATTGATGCCAAGCAATCATTGTCTTGCACATATATAGTGCCAGTTACATATCATGTCCCCAGTAATGCTTTTACAAATGTCCCCAGTGAGTTTTTAGCCAAAAAAATATTTTTTTTCACTTTCTGGAATGTCCGTATTTCGGAATAATTCGGATAACGGATATTCGGATACGGGATACTCGACCTGTATATATATATGCTTACAGACAACAGAAGGGTGGTATTAAACCAACAAACAAGACAATATATCATATATTATATATACACTGTATTCTGAAATGAAATATATATTTATAAATGATCCCTCTAGAAACTATATGAACCTGAAAACAGGGACAGTGCGCGCCGAAGGCGCGCCCTAAAAATTTAGGGCATGTTTTTTTTTTTTTGGGGGGGGGGGGGAGAAGTGGTGTGGTCACATAGTAGTATCAATTCACATTATAGCACACACCGTAATACCCAGTACACATTACAGCACACACCGTTATGCCCAGTACACATTCCAGCACACACCGTAATGCCCAGTACACATTCCAGCACACACCGTAATGCCCAGAGCACATTACACCACAAACCGTAATGCCCCCCAGTACACATTATAAGCAATGGTTAATTGCTGCTGCCACTGGATAGAACACTGTCCCTGAATGATACACAATGTGCCACACACTGCAATGTCCAATATGTCACAAACATACCTCCCAACACTGAAGGCAGACGAGAGGAGGCAGAGTAGAAGAGACATCTGCGCGTGCCGAAGGCACGCGCCCAAAATTAGAGCGTTCACCTACTACCGTGGTACTCCTGCGAGACTACATCCCCCATTTTTTCCGCTATGAGGGCATGGGTCAGCTCTCTAAGAGCTGTAGCCACATGGGGTGCGGCCATGGAAAATGGAGGTGTGATACACATATGCCCACAATAGTGCAGTGCCAGATACACATGACCCCAAAAGTGCAGTCCGTGATGCCCAATATACCTATGCCGCATACTGTGATGCCCATTATAAATATGATCTGCACCGTGATGCTCCATTATACATATGCCCCACAACGTGATGCTCCATTATACATATGCCACACACATGATGTCCATTATACATATGCCCCACAGCGTGATGCTCCATTATACATATGCCGCACACCGTGATGCCCATTATACATATGCCGCACACCGTGAAGCCCATTATACATATGCCGCACACTGTGATGCCCATTATACATGACACACACCGTGATGCTCCATTATACATATGACGCACACTGTGATGCCCATTATACATATGACGCACACTGTGATGCCCATTATACATGACACACACCGTGATGCTCCATTAAACTTATGCCACACACATGATGCCCATTATACATATGCCCCACAGCGTTATGCTCCATTAAACATATATGTGACACACATGATGCCCATTATACATATGCCCCACACCTTGATGCTCCTTATTAAGGAGCATCAAGGTGTGGGGCATATGTATAATGGGCATCATGTGTGTGGCATATGACATGTTTAATGACTCATTAAACTTTAATGAGTCATTAAACATTTGCCACAGTGCACACATGATATATCCATTATACATCAGTAGGTATGCAGGCTGGAGTCAGACACAGTTTAAAAATTAAACATCGATTACCAGATGCAGGGAGATGATTGGGAGGAGCAGCGGCGTTGACGGCATGTCATGAGGCATGAGGGAAGGAGGAGGAATAAAAGCGCGATTTCTAGCGCTGGGGATGGGAAGGCAAGTGCTGCTGTGCTGTGTGCTGTTCCCTCACTTGGCGGCAGGAGGTCAAATAGTGACCTCCTGCCTCTCCGCCGTCGGGAAGCGCGTCATCGCTTGGCGGCAGGAGGTCACTATTTGACCTCCTGCCGCCAAGCGAGGAACAGCTACACAGCGGCAGCCCGGCAGGAGGTAAACTTTACCCTAAAGCAGGGGTAGGCAAGTAATTTTTAACGGAGTCCGTATATTTTTAAATATTTTGATCGAGGTCCAGAACAAAAAAAAAAAAAAACACACACACACATAACAAATGTCAGCGGCACTCTCCAGACTTGAATAGCAGAACAACTTTATTACAACATGTTTCGGGGTAGGTACCCCGTCATCAGGGTACCTACTCCGAAACATGTTGTAATAAAGTTGTTCTGCTATTCAAGTCTGGAGAGTGCCGCTGACATTTGTTGTTCTTCTATTTGGGGTACATTTACCCACGGATGGCACCAGAGCATTATACTACACCTGGAGGGATCATTTGGAGTGCTGGGACATACCTGCTTTTGTGTGTGTGTGTTTGTGTGTAATATATATGCACAAAACTCTATCCCATTCCCCTGAGACGCCCCTCCCCATTCCCCTCCGACTGCATAGCATCAGTTAAAAAAAATCAATACTCCCATCCTATATTAAATCTTACTGGGAGTTGGCTATCACGATCCCGGCTGTTCCCTGCTGCCACAACTACTCCGAACAGGTGCTCATGCTGTCACAGCTCCCGCTGGGACTTCCAGTGCCACCGCTTGTAGACTCAGAGCTGGCGCCGATCGTTCTCCTCCTATCTGTGCGCGTCAGCCCCTGCTCATATGAGGCGCGGCGTGAGCCCCTGCTCACGTGGGGCGCCACGTCAGCTCGTCAGGGGAAGGGGACGTCATGACGTCTCACTTCCCCTGCCATTTCTACAATCAGTGAGCGGTCCGGACATCTGGCTTCTGCGGTCCGGAGATGGACCGCGGTCCGCCAGTTGCCGGTCACTCTCCTGGACCTGACAGCGCCCCCCCCCCTCCAGCGCCCGGTGCGCGTGACCCCCCAGCCCCCCCCTAGTTACGGCCCTGCACATCTACACCCATGTGTCATACACTCATGCCACAGGGGAGCATTCTGAAAATATGTTAGTGTACATATCACAACTTTTATAACTGCTAGATAAGTGAGATAGAGCTTTAAGACCATCACAGAGATAACTGTTTCAGGGGTAAATTGGGGAATGTTGATGTGCTCTCCCCTTCATTACAAGTCTTAAGGTGGCCATACATATCTTCAGATCTGTCTGGATGGAACAAACACATGGTTATGGATGAGAGCAAATGACAGTTGACCATTTGCTTGGAAATGCTGGAAAACTGACAAACTGTCACTCATCCATAACCATGTTTTTGTTCCAACCAGCCAGATCTGAAGATAAATCTTATTAGTGTATGCGCACCATTAGGCTGATCCTATAATTGGGGTCAGCAGCACCACTGGTCCAGGGGAGTCTCATTTTTTGTGTCACTGGGGTGTGAGGAAGATAACGAGTGAAATTTTGGGCTGGTTTGCCTTTCATTAGGTTTGCAGTTCTCAAACTCAAACCCCACACAGTTATTCAGGTCACCGAGCAGAGGCACAGGTGCATTAATTACTCATTGACACATTTTCAAAGATTCAAAGATGGAGCTAATTATTTTACTTGTGATACTATGAGGAGTCCTCCGAACATGCACTTGGGAGGCCCAGGTTTAGAACCTGTGCATTAGATGATTGGTTTGGGTATGCAGATGGTGATATTGCAATGTTGGCCATCCTTTTAGTGCCACCATGCTTTATAGGCCTTTTTTGCTTCCTCTTTTAGTTATCCTAGTTAGATATCCTGGTTAAATATTTAAAATATTGTAATTAGCTTAATTATAATGAAATAATTACAATTAAAGTTGACCTTCCATTCCCCTTATTTAATGTCATGATTGCTTTATGCTTATGGTTTTAAGTGTTTACCTTGATTTGGGGGAGTAGGCTTCATCAGACGATGGAGAGTTTAAAAAAAAAAACATAACATGAAAATGATTTTCTCTAGCCTCTTTGAAAAAATGTTTACTCATTTTGAAATACACTTTCCTTGACATTAAAGAAGCAATTTACTTAATAACCTTCCTTTGGAGGATGGGAAACTGATTACAATACTTGTAATTGTGCTGTACTGAGCCTTAATGAGAAAAGAGTTTGATTTACAATTAGCACTAATTATGTTAAGATTGAAGCTTCGAAAATGCCATTTACAGTATGTTCTATCAACCTGGTTTTAAGTTTCCTATGTACAGTTATTGTCCAACAATTGCCCTGGGCTAAGGCTACTATTAAGCAGCTTTAGGTACCTTTCTAGGATGACAGTATCTGGTGGTGGCGACACCGAGGCCACCTACAGTAGAACAAAAACATATTGGGCAAATCAAATATGATAGCATTTTAAGCAATATCAGATTAATTCCTTCTTAGACTGTAACAAGCTGGAATATCGCATTCACATTGAAAAGATACATTATCCACAGGGGACACACAAAAAAAGATGGAGAATAGCATTTCTGGCAAGTGGGGTGAGGGGTAGCTTGGAGCTTTTTCCTTGGGTGCTGAGAAGTCTCGCACCTGCCCTGCATACTGGATCTCAAACTAGAAGGACACTTATGAATATATACACCTTTTACATTGCATTGCATACTGTATGTTAATAGAATTTCCCTTTGACTTGATCAAATTGGGTGCCGGATGGCGTCCCGATAGTCGGGATCCTGACAGGCATTTACCCGACGTGGGGATCCTGACTGTCAAAACACCGACAGCCGGGTTCCCAACGGCACCTGCTATTTTCCCTCATGGGGGTCCACGAGGGAGGGAGAATAGTATAGGTGGCTCGCATAGCGAGCCAACATGCCCGCAGCGTGGCGAGTGCAGCGAGCCCGCAAGGGGCTTAGTTGCACTCACCATGCTGTCTGGGTCCGGCCAGTCGGGATCCCGACGTCGAGCTAATGACTGTTGGGATCCCGACTGTCTGACCCCTGTACCACATCCATCAAATTAATGTCTGCTTCATAGTGTAGAAATGCTTTAAAATCTGTCAAAAACAGACAGATCACTTGGCTATGTTGCTCTCTTACAGGCTATTCTATGTAATTTTTAAAGCAACAACCAAATGAGGGGGAACGGGGTCGAACTGTAATTGTAGGTGGAATTAGTTCCACCTTCACCATGGCCCTGCACCCCCTCCTCAGGACCTGGTGACTTCACGGTTTTCCTCCACCTGTGGTATGCCCCTTCTTGTACTCAAGGGATTATGTACTTCACCACCTCTCCAGGACCATTTTTTCCCAGCATCTTTATTACATTGTTAGTACATGTTTCCATATACACACCAACAAAATCATACATAAATGTAAAAAAAAGGAGAGAAAAATAAATAAACAAAAATAATAAATAGGGGGAAGATGAAAGGGAAAAAACTATAAAGGGGAGGGGAATACATTCCAGGGGTACATAATTCACATCTAATACATGATATATACCACTTAGCCTTTGGCATTTTTCCATCCATGTTACCTCTTTTTTTTCCCTTTTTTTTTTTTTCTCCAGGACCATTTTAAGCCCTGGCAACAACTAAGGGTCTATATCCGTGGTTTGGACAATGACCTGGAATAGATGTTTCTCTAAATGCAGCTGCTAGAAAAGACTGTATCCGTCACAAATAAATAATAATAATAATAATTATTATTATTATTATTATTATTATTATTATTAAAAACATGTATAAACCAGTCAATAATAACACACTGCAAAAATAATAAACCACAAATTAGACCATAAAAAACACTAATAAACCCACATGAAAGGAAAAGGGATGGAAATAAGAGTAAGTAATGGACTTTATTGCTAATGCTCTAATATACTCTATATACCAGGCATGTCCTATGTTGGCCCTCCAGATGTTGTGAAACTACACATCCCAGCATGCTTTGCCACAGTTTTGCTATTAAAGAATGCTAAAACTATTGCAAAGCATGCTGGGATGTGTAGTTTCAAAACATCTGGAGGTCCAACGTTGGACATGCCTGCTATATACAATATATAATAACCACACGACTGCATTAGTATTTTGTTATTAGGAACATCGGTACTTGTTTCCTAGCACGGCCACAATCGCGGCCATTGGTTGTCATTTTTAGTGGTATACGACGCGACCGACGCGATGCCCCCGATTTTCCCATTGAAATGCATTAAAAACAGTCAAAATCGGGTCGGTCGCGTCGTATGCGGCTAAAAAAGGCTTAAATGGTGCAGACGCGATGCCCCTGATTTCCCCATAGGAAACAATGTTAAATGGGTCAATGTACCCGCGATGCCCCCGATTTCCCATAGTAAACAATGTTAAATGCCTCAATTTCACCAAATCATCATAGGGAACAATGGTAAATGGGCCAGAAAGCCCCCAAAACACCCAAGAACAGTGAAATGTCCCCCCAAAATTAGTTTACGACACCCCACGATCAACGCGAACCCGAAGCGTGGCGAGCGCAGCGAGCCCGCGAGGGGCGGCGGTACGCGTCCTCCGACCTTTTCATACCCCCACTATCCACGTCGGCGTGGAGTTGAGAATAGAATAGTGTGGAGAGCGCAGCGAGCCACCGAGCCCGAAGCGTGGCGAGCGGATGCAGATACCTTCACAGGTAAACGCTTCCCTTCGTGGGCTTCACAGGTATCCGCGTCCGCTCGCCACGCTTCGGGCTCGGTGGCTCGCTGCGCTCGCCACACTATTATATTCTCAACTCCACGCCGACGTGGATAGTGGGGGTATGAAAAGGTCGGAGGACGCGTACCGCCGCCCCTCGCGGGCTCGCTGCGCTCGCCACGCTTCGGGTTCGCGTTGATCGTGGGGTGGCGTCAAATACTTTTGGGGGGACATTTCACTGTTCAGGGGTGTTTTGGGGGGTTTCTGGCCCATTTAGCATTGTTCCCTATGATGATTTGGGTAAATTGACCCATTTAACATTGTTTCCTATGGGAAATCGGGGGCATCGCGGCTAAATTGAGGCATTTAACATTGTTCCCTATAGGGAAATCGCGGGCATCGCGTCGCGGCCATCGCACCCGATTTTTTAGTGCATGCGATGGCCGCGATGACCCCGATTTTACCTCACGATGCCCACGATCATGATCTTTGTGGCCGTGCTAGGAAACAAGTACCGGAACATCTCTGCATTAGTAACTTTGGATGAAATGAAATAGGGTGAGAGAATCAGAAATGAGAGATTTGGTAAGAAATCTCCAGGTTCTAAAGCGGCAATCATTCACACTGCTCATACCAAGAATAAAAACACTATGGGCTGGCTGCGAGCATCACAGGTCACGCCCTAACACGTTTCTTCAGGAGCATTCAGCACCTGGCGAAACGTGAATAAATTACTCATTGCATGCACCAGGAAGCGCCCCTCCCTATCTAATCTGATGTAATCTCCAAGCACCAGGCCAGGACCTGCCTCCGCTGACGCTCCTGTCGGCACATGTCGGCACATGTCGGGTCAAAAAACAACCCATGTCGACCTTGCGACCGAAAGTCATGTTGACTTTTTCACCTGTCTACATTCTATATGTCGGTATTTTGACCTTGTTGGGATTTTGACCTTGTCAGGATTTTAATTGTCGTTATTTTGACCTTGTTGGGATTTTGACCGTGTCAGGATTTTGACCTTGTCGGGATTTTGACCGTCAGTCAATGGTTGTCGGTATTTTGACCGCCGGGATTTTGACCATCAGGATGTTGACTGCATACCTTGAGGAGAGAATCCTTGATGACAGCTTTGGGGCTTATTCATATATTTACAAGTATATGTAACCAAGATTGAATTGTATTATAATGTAGTATTCAAATCTGGTTACGGATTTCTTTCAGTGTGCTGGGGAAACAATGTATTTTTCTCTTACAGAGTATAAGTTGGCTGGTTCTCTAAAACCTAAGTCATTTCTTTGCATATTCATTTATTACTTATCAGAATTATTCAACTACATATTTTCCACTTCAACTGTAAACATGTTACTAAATGTCGAATGCTGAACAGTTTCTCTTAGCCATATTCTTTTTGCAGCTAGTGAGATATACAATATAGTCAGGGCCTAAAGTGGTACTGGAAAGGCGGTGGAACTCATTTAACTCTGCCAGCTAATTTCCTCCTTTCTCCTCCGACAATTAGGCACAGTCAGGGCCATTGGTAAGGTTTTTGACACCCCCCTATAATGCTTTTCTGTTAGTACTGTGCAGGGTGGAGGTACTGTATAACTAGTTCCACCTCACCACTACAGGTGGTGGAACCCCTGAATTTAGTATTAGTTTAAGATGTGTGGGGATTGCATATGCTAACTCCAAAAAAAGAAAAAAATATAGATTATTTACTAATACAGTTGGCTTCAGTTATATCATCTGAGACTATAATACAGTGATAGCAAATAACTAAAGCTGTACTACAGTATATAACAACATGTGCAGAAGAAAGGTTAATAAAAAGGAAGCAGTGAAACGTCTGTAGTTTGCTGATATTTAGCTTTGGCTGACAAATTTGTATTGGATGACCAAAGCTGGAACAGCAATTACTGTTTGTAGCAGAAGATTGTAGATATAAGGATATAAGAACCCATGATCAGATTTCAGAGGTTGCTCGAGGAGAACAGAAGCATACGTATAATCTGCTGGCACACTTTAATTTCTCACCTCTTAGACTACTCGCATAATACTGTCTATCTTGATTACTGTCTTGACCAATCATAACTGCACAGATAATTTTGTACTTTCTAGCTAACCTAACACCCAAATATTGACCTCAATGGGGTCAATGTTGTGTGTCAATCAATTAAAAATGAGTATACTGCTATTGAAAGCATTAACCAATGAAAAAAATGTCAAATTACATTTATCTTGTTGCCATGGCTACCGCCAAGGAACCTTTTCGCTGAAATAATATGACAGCTATAACACCTTTTATCTTAAACCCTCTTTAAATATCACAAGCATAGTGCAATATTCCTTTCCTTGCTTCTAAAAAAATTCTGTTTGTACTATTCAATATTGGTATATATTATTTTGCAAAACTTATGGGTAAAACCATGTTTACTGTTATTGAGCCTATTGTTAAATTATTGTCACTGTTAATGTCCTCTTTTATAATGATACTTTATGTACTGTATTATTTGGGTGGAGGGTATAACAAGTGCTCTCATCAAGGTGTGTAGAAATGCAGAACGAATAAAAATTAGCGAAGTAAAGAATGGTAGAATTGACAGTAGTGTTCGTGTGATTAAGGGGGTTATTTTGGTTCACTCTTTCTGTCAAATTCCTTCTTAGATGGACAAAACCATGTGCACTGCAGGTGGGGCAGATGTAACGTGCAGAGAGAGTTAGATTTGGGTGAGGTGTGTTGAAACTGAAATCTAAATTGCAGTGTAAAAATAATGCAGCCAGTATTTACCCTTCAGAGAAACAAAACAACTCACCCATTCTAACTCTCTCTGCACATGTTACATCTGCCCCACCTGCAGTGCACATGGTTTTGCCCATTTTCCAAACAAATTTGTACTGCAATCCGATCTGAATAAAGGCCAATGTCACATTCAAGTCTGATCGACATCATTTCTTACACCACAATACTAGTATTTAACAAATGTAGTGCACTAATGGTTTGCACTGGTAGAACGTCAAAGTTTTTTCAAATAAAAGTGAGACCAGAAACATGTGGACCCCCTACTATAGTTAAAACTAGCCCCAATTTCTCTCTGGCTCACAGAAATCTTATAACATTGCTGAAAAGTGCTAGGTGTGAGAGAAAGAAGACTCTTTTTCTGGAGCACTCGTTTTAAGTTTAATGGTATAAATGAAACTTTACTTTTAATGGAGTAGATAAAAATGTGCTCATGTACGTTTCAAGTGTATATAAAATTTTTATTTGACCCATTTATGTACCCATTCCAGCAGGCAAAATGCTCTCTGCATAGGGTTCCCTCTTTATGATATCAATCACCTGTGCTAAAAATCCTTTATTATAAATGAAATAGTTTAACACAGGTGATACCACTCATATATTGAGATGGTAAAGAAAAAGAGAGTAAAGATAAAGCACTCTTTGTTCCTTCTGTAATGGGTCAGGTTGGATATTATGCAGAGGCCTAACTCGGGGAGGCAGTGAAGTCATCTGCTGCCAGGCTCCTGTTCCCAAGGGGGCACCTCTCCTCCCCTGTGAGTTTGAATCAGTTCATTGAAAGTTGTTGATATTATTTTAGTGGCGGGCTCCCCCTCCTAACATCATTTTTGCAAGTAACATATCCTGTATAAGAACCCATGACCTGTCTTTCTGAACACAGACACCTTACTGATTGAGCTATTTGTGGGGCAACTGGGACGTACTAACGTCACTGATAGTATGCACAGTGAAAATATACAACTGCCTCCTTTTATCCAGACTCCCCTGTCTAAAGTGCTACAGGTACCCCCAAGACTTGGGCCCTTATTCTGATCGATGCGGTAATATCCGCGTGCGTTCGTGCCGCCGATGTTTTGTGTCTGCGCATGTGCAGAGGTGTCTCTGCGCATGTGCGAGCGGGGCGTACGGCCAAATCCCGCATGAAATGTGAACACTCCGAACAGGGGGTGGAGAGGGGCGTGAAGGGCTATTTGGGCTCATTACCATATGCATACGCCCCGCGTTTCATGGGCGTTCCCATGCAAACGCTGGGCGTACGTATGGTAATGCGGCCGTGACGCACGTTTAGGGGGCGGACATATGACATCGCCGGATGTCAGCTGCCCGCCCAGATCCCTGTTTTTGCACGGAAAAATGTCCGTGTGGTCTGAGGTTGCGGGAGCTGGTGGACCACTCGGTCCTGCATTCGATGGTCTGCGACCATCGAATGATTGGGGAGGTTCCCTGAGATGGAGGAGGCGTATTCCGTGAAAAATACACGTGCGGTCCGTTCGGCCAGCTTCTTACTGCGTACGGACGGAGTTGGCGATCCGTATGGAAGGTGGGGTTTCGCACGCACGGTCCTGGCCACATATTCGGATCCGGCCGCACCGATCAGAATAAGGGCCTTGATCCATCCATGTGTTAGGAGAGGGATTGAAATCTTTATGATATATACTGTACAGAATTTTTGCGTAGACATGCACAGTGTACATTTCCTAATATTATGCTAAGTAAATGGACATGCATCAAATCCGTATGAGCCCTAAAGTGTTTCTTAAATGTATTGAACAACACTGGAATTATTAAGTAAACACACACACACACACAGTTTACCAAAATAATACCTATTTTTGTTGTCCTGTATTTATGTAGGATTAAGGCGCCATAAACTTCTCTGTTTAAAATTCCCATGACATTTGAAAGTCAGCAAGAATTCTTTCAACACCGCTGAGATCAATGGGGAAGATTAAGATTAAATGGTTTACATGAACCATCATTTCGGACTGCCTATGTGGCTGTCTTGTATCCCCCACTAGAGAACATACACATACTGTCTCTTGAAGCTGTAACTGCATGCTGAGTCTCTTCTCTTGATGTTCATGAATTTTTAATCAATGAAGCAAGGAACAAATTTAAACAGATTCCAAATCTCTATGTCTCTACTTTCGTATCTCAGATCAGTTAGGCTACATGCTATGTACGGCTGTTCAGAAGATAACAGCTTCATCACTTTATGTCTCCTTGGCTGCACTTACATGTCAACGTACAGTTTGGTATATGTTTTTTATTTTAATCTACATCATAGAAACACAGAAACATAGAATTTGATGGCAGATAAGAACCATTTAGCTCATATAGGGCCTTATTCTGGTTGGTGCGGCCAGAGCCGCACACGGGGCTCCGGCCGCACAAACCAATCCCCGCCCACGATACGGATCGCCACGGCCGTCCGTACACGGACGGCTGGCGATCCGCAAGAAAATGGTGGGGCGTACGCCTCCACCATGGTGGGAGCTGCCCCCTGCATTCGATGGTCGTCGACCATCGAAGGCAGGGCCGCACGCCCCACCAGGTCCCGCAAGCTGAGACCACACGGACAATCGTCCGTGTGATAGCTTGTATGGGGCCGGAGAACTGACATCCGGCGACGTCAGCTTTCCGCCCCCATCACTGGCGTCATACCCTCATTAGCATGCATACGCCCCGCGTTTGCATGGGAACGCCCATGAAACGCGGGGCGTATGCATAGGGAAATGAGGGTATGAAGCCCCTCACGCCCCTATACGCCCCCTTTGCGGCGGACGAACTACGTCTGCGGCGAATTGGGCTGCACATGCGCAGATTGACCTCTGCGCATGTGCAGACTGAAAACATCGGCGGTACGGCCGCACGCGGGCCGTACCGCACGATGCAGAATAAGGGCCATAGGGCCTTATTTTGGTTCATTCTTTCTGACAAAATCCTTCTTAGATGGGCAAACCCATGTGCACTGCAGGTGGGGCAGATGTAACATGTGCAGAGAGAATTAGATTTGGGTGGGGTTTTACTTCAAAGTGAGATCTATATTGCAGTGTAAAAATAAAGCAGTCAGTATTTTCCCTGCACAGAAACAAAATTACTCACCCAAATCTAATTCTCTCTGCACATGTTACATCTGCCCCCCTGCAGTGCACATGGTTTTGTCCATCTAAGAAGGATTTTGTCAGAAAGAATGAACCAAAATAATGCCCATAGTCAGCCCTTTTTTTTTAACCATACTGTTACCTCAAACCTTTTTGATCCTTATTTCTTTGTAAATATAGCCTTATGTCTATCCCCATGAGTGTCTAGATTGCTCTACTGTCTTACAGGTTTATTTATTTATATGGGCATTCTATTTCAGATGGAAGGGGAGATTTACTAAGATGGGAGTTCTATTTCACATTGGATGTTGCTATGGACAACCAATTAGAATCTACTTCTTGTTTATTTTGCACCGTCTAGAAGATAATAGATTGTATTTGATTGGTTATCAACATCCCATGTGAAATAAAACTTGCATCTTAGTAAATATCCCCTTTGATCAAAATCAACTTCTTTTTTATTTTGTACCTTTTAGAACAGCGGTGGGTAACCTCCGGCCCGTGGGCCGTATACGGCGCCGGTATACCGGAGCCGGTCTTTGTGGCCCTCCCACCCGCACGATGGCTGTACAGTGAGTCAAGTACAGGCGAAATCTCGCAAGAGCTAGCGACCTCTCACGAGATTTCCCCTGTATGAGACTCCCTGCACAGCCGCCAGACCACACAGACCAGTGACTCGTAACCTGCGGCAGCCGCCAGAGCGTGGGACGGCTTCCGCAGGATAAGTTGTACTTTTTTTTTTTAATGGCCCCCGAGGCATTATGCCTCAATGCAAATGGCCCTCGGACCTCAAAAGGTTCCCCACCCCTGTTTTAGAAGGTAATAGAATCTGATTGGTTGCCAATAGCAACATCCTATCTGAAATAGAATTCCCATCTAAACCCCTTTGTCTCTACCACCTGTGATGGGAGGATAATCTACTTGTCCACTACCCTTTCTTTAATTTGTCCTCAGATTTCCCCACCTCCCTCCATTGTCAGTGCATGTGTTCTAATACTACTCTTCATTTGAAAAATATTTCCCTCCTGGACCATATGCTAAGATGACAGAATACCAACACAACAATTGTCTACAGATAATACAAATAATCTTAGGATCATATTAAAACTAATTATATAAATCATTGGGAAATTGATTGACAAAAATGACTGCAGAAATATAAATTGGAATGAAATACATTTTTAGATATTGGCTACTACTTTGGGCTTCCACAGACTACAGTTTCCAGACTATTAATGTAGCCAATAGATCAAAATAAATTGTTATAATTCTGCATTATAATGATGACTGTGTTAGAAAATCAGCAAAATAGAACATGTTGGAGGTCCTTAAAATTGAAAATTTTGACCCAAACTGATGGAAATCATGAAATTGGCAATTGTAGACATTTATTTTTATTCTGTGATCACCGATCTTCCATCTGGGATTTGCCCGGTTAATGTACAAGCATCCTAGTCTCAAATAACAATTAGCAATCGGATCTGCAATGTGTAGGGATAGAGTAATTTTAAGGTTTTGCAAGTTAACCCTTTTAGGTCCAATGTCTAGTTAGACTCAACAGCCCCAGCGCTAGTAGTAGATCCAGTGGTGAGCCAATTAAAATAAGAACATTAACATCATTCAACATTCAATGTAGACCATTTTTGAATGAAAACAAAATTACAAATAATTTAAACCAAACTGATTGAATTGCAATAAAATATTTGGACTGCAAAAAGGTTCAATTTGTAAAAATTCTGTTGGAATCCTTGGTGCTATCAACACGTTAGCTGAAAAATTATATAATTTGAGTGCCAAGTGAATTTGCCAAAATTGGTGTAAAAAATTGCCAAGCAAACATTTTTATTAATCATAATGATGAATACCATTATACAACCAGAGCACAATATGGACACAATTTGCTCACTGTAGATATTAGGACATAGCAAGAAAAATGTGGCAAGAAACTGTATGATTTTTTTTTTATTCAGCTTATATCTCTACCCATATAAAAATATAGACATGTCAATTACATTCAAAGGGACCAGAGTTAAAGCAAGAAGGATCAAAAGCTTTGAAATATATTCCATTGAAATGTAAATTTTTTTCACGTATCCTATGTACAGGGGAAAAATGTTATATGTAGGCTGTAATAAGTAAATACGAAGGAACTGTTTATACCAGAACACATATCTTCTTCCTTTGGCTTGGCAGATTGTTTGCAGGAAACAAACAAAAAAGGCAACTTGACATTTATCGGATAAAAAATGTGATTTGGGATAGCCAATAAGATCCTGTTTTGTAATCAGAATAAATAAGAACCTGCACATCTCTAGTTTCATCTCAAAACTGTAGATCCGGGATACAGTATATTGCCACTGATGATTTTCCAGGCAGAGTTTAAGTGACCTTCATCAAACTTGGCCATCATGTTACCTCCCCAAATCACCTAAGCCTTCTCTGCTCTCAAGTCAGCTGATGGACACCCAGTGCACAGAAACTTAGCAGTCTATCCATAGTCACCGGCCCAGCAAATTCACAGCCATGCTGTCAGGTCTGAATGGCCAGCCACCATTCGCAAGGTGGGGTTTGGTTGAGTCGCAAGGGTGCGAATTCGCATCGGAACGAGTCAACCAGAATAACCCCCATAATCCCGACACCCAAAGACTGACAGCCAAATTAGTCAACATGTTTATGTGGGTTTTTTGTGTGTCTTTGTCGACATACTGTCTAAGCGTACACTGCACTCGCCATGCCTCGGGTATGGTGTCTCCCTGTGCTCGGAACACTATTATATTCTCCCTCCATGTCCACTGGGATGGTAACATATGAACGAGTCTATTTAAGGGCTCAAATTAATTTAAACATCATGTCAACATTTTAAACATGGAATAATGAATGGCTGTCGGGATTATGACTACACCTTAACCCCTTCCCGACATTTGACGTACATTTACGTCATGGTCGGGAAGTACTTCCCGACACATGGCGTAAATGTACGTCATGGCATTTAACTGTCACCGCGTCTATAGACGCGGTGACAGTTTCAACATGTCTGCTGTCCCTGACAGCAGACATGTCCGTGCATGCCCCGGGGGGGCTGCGATGCCGCCCCCCCGTCGGCGATCGCTGTGATTGGCTGTTCAGTGTGAACAGCCAATTACAGCGTTTTCCTGTGTCACCGGCGAATAACGTTCGCCGGTGACACGGGATCAGAGGTGATTGGTGCTGTAAAGTACAGCACCAATCACCGCGGGGTGTAAGGGTGACACTGGTGTCACCCCACCGCACTCCGCCCGCCCCCAAAGGCCGTGATTGGTTCGTCGGACCGACGGACCAATCACAGCCAAGGAGGGGGATTTAAACTAACGGTGACTGCACTGCAGACGCCATTCCGGTCTGGAATAGCGTGCAGTGCGGTCACCGTACCTCCCTGCCGCCATACTGACCAGAACCTTGCTCCATAGCTTGCTCCATACTTACCTGATCGCTGCTTCATCACTGCTTCCTGGATCCTGTTACTACTTGTGCCTTCCTGTGAAATTGTGCTACATAGAATTTGACGGCAGATAAGAACCACTTGGCCCATCTAGTCTGCCCCTTTTTTTAAACATGTTACATCAAACCATATTTGATCCTTATTTTTTGTAAGGATATCAATATGCTTATCCCAAGCATGTTTAAATTGTACTACTGTATTTGCGTCTACCACCTCTGTTGGGAGGCTATTCCACTTATCTACTACTCTTTCTGTGAAAAAATTCTTCCTCGCATTTCCCCTGAATCTTCCTCCCTCTAGTTTCAGTGCATGTCCTCGTGTTCTGTTGCTCCTCTTCCTGTGAAGAATGTCTCCCACCTGTACCTTGTTAAAGCCCTTGATATATTTGAAAGTTTCTATCATGTCCCCCCTTTCCCTTCTCTGCTCTAAAGTATACATATTAAGATCTTTTAGTCTTTCCTGGTACGTTTTGTGATGTAGGCCATGCACCATTTTAGTTGCTCTTCTTTGTACAGTCTCTAATGTATTTATATCCTTCTGGAGATATGGCCTCCAGAACTGAACACAATACTCTAGGTGAGGTCGTACCAATGACCTATACAGTGGCATTATTACTTCTTTCTTTCTACTGCTGATACCTCTCCCTATGCAACCAAGCATCTGACTTGCCTTCTTCATTGCTTTGTTACATTGCCTACCTGCTTTTAAGTCCCCTGAAATGGTGACACCTAGATCCCTCTCTTCCTCAGTAGTTTCCATTATAGTGCCATTTATACTATATTGAGTCTTTGGATTTCTGAGACCCAAGTGCATGATTTTGCATTTTTTGGCATTAAACTGTAGTTGCCATTCTCTTGACCATTTCTCTAATCTGCCTAGATCCTCAATCATTTGTTTTACCCCTCCTGGTGTGTCTACCCTGTTGCATACCTTTGTGTCATCTGCAAAAAGGCACATTTTACCCTCAATTCCATTAGCAATATCACCAATAAAGATATTAAAAAGCACCGGTCCAAGTACAGATCCCTGGGGTACTCCACTTGTAACCTTTCCCTCCTTTGACTGTACTCCATTTACTACAACTCTCTGTTTTCTGTCCTGCAACCACGCTCTTATCCATTCAACTATCTTAGAATCCAATCCCAAGCTTTCAAGTTTATTTAACAGTCTGCGATGTGGGACAGTGTCAAAAGCTTTACTAAAGTCTAGATAAGCTACATCTACAGCCCCACCTTGATCTATTACTTTAGTCACCCAGTCAAAAAAGTCAATAAGATTTGTTTGACATGATCTTCCCCCAGTAAACCCATGCTGTTTTGGATCCTGTAAATTGCTGGTTTTGAGATATTCTACAACTCTTTGTTTTAAGAGTGTTTCCATCAATTTCCCTACTACTGATGTAAGGCTCACTGGTCGATAGTTGCTTACCTCTTCCTTGCTTCCACTTTTGTGCAGTGGGACTACATTCGCTGTTTTCCAGTCCTCTGGGATTACTCCAGTAGCTAGTGACTGGTTGAATAATTCTGTTATTGGTTTTACCAGCTCCCCTTTAAGCTCTTTTAGTATCCTTGGATGTATCCCATCTGGCCCCATTGATTTATCCACTTTCAGTTTTGAGAGTTCTGTGAGGACTTTCTCCTCTGTAAATGTACTTGTCTCTCCCTCAGTTTTCTGACTATACTTGCAACTTAACTGTGGCCCCTTCCCCTCTCTTTCAGCAGTGAATACTGAGCAGAAATAATTATTAATATTATCTGCTATTACATTGTCCCCCTCAAGAAAACTTCCACTCTCTGTCTTCAGTCTAATTATTCCACTTTTTGTTTTTCTCCTTTCACTTATATACCTAAAAAAAGTTTTCCCCCCTTTACCCACTGACTGGGCCATTTTCTCTTCAGCCTGTGCTTTTGCACATCTGATTACCTTCTTAGCCTCCTTCTGTCTAACAAGATACACCTCTTTGTCCTCATTCTTCTGCGTCTGCTTAAATTTCTTAAAGGCCAACTTTTTTGCTTTCACAATACTTGCTACTTCTTTTGCAAACCACAATGGCTTTCTTTTTCTTGTGTTTTTCCTAACTCTTTTGACACAAAGTTCTGTTGCTTTTAGAATTGCACTTTTTAATTTTTCCCACTTATCCTGCACTCCTTCCACGTTCTCCCACTCTGCCAAAGAATCCCTTACAGAGTTTCCCATCTCTACAAAATCAGCCTTCCTAAAATCTAACACCTTTGTTTTTGTGTGCGATGAGTCAGTCTCTGTCTTTATTTTGAACCATACTGCTTGATGGTCACTGGATCCCAGATTTTCACCCACATTTATGTCAGATATTCTGTCACCATTTGTAAGTATTAAGTCTAATATTGCATCCTTACGAGTGGGCTCCCTCACCAATTGCTGGAGGGATGCTCCTTGCAAGGAATTCAGCATGTCCCTACTTCTGGTGGAACTTGCAACAGGCAGCTCCCAGTTTACATCAGGTAGATTAAAGTCTCCCATGATTATCACCTCTCCTTTTAATGCCATTTTATTGATGTCCTGCAATAGGCTCTTGTCTAGTTCCTCTTCCTGACCTGGTGGTCTGTAGATCACCCCTATACGAAGAATCGCCTTCTCCCCTGTTTCTATGGTCACCCAAAGGGCCTCCGTTTTTTCTTCAATACTTTGTATTAAGGTAGTCTTTATATATTTTTTCACATATATTGCAACCCCTCCTCCAATTTTTCCCATTCTGTCCTTCCTAAATAAAGTATATCCTGGTATAGCTATGTCCCAGTCATGATTTTCATTGCACCATGTCTCTGTAATAGCCACAATATCCAGTTCATCCCTTGTCATTATTGCAATTAGTTCTGGGATTTTATTTCCTAAGCTCCTAGCATTTGCACACATAGCTCTTAAAGTTGTGTTTGTGCTTCTCCTGCTGCTAGCTATGTTCATCTTTCTGCCTATATCTATTCGGTTTTGATCGGCATTATCTTCTGTTGCAGTGGATAGGCTTTCTGTTCCATTTGCCTGCAGAGACAATACCTCTAGGTTGGGGGAGCAGATTTCTTCATTCTTATTTGGTTCACTGCCCCCCTCTGCTAGTTTAAATAGTTGCTTATGAAGCTTCCAAACTTCTCACTTAATATTCTCGTTCCCCTTGAAGATGGGTGCAGGCCATCACTTTTATATAAGGCTCTGTCTTGCCAGGTAGCTTGACCTGCTGCAGTGTACTAGCTAGATAGAGAGAGATAGATAGAGAGAGATAGATAGAGAGATAGAGAGAGATAGAGAGAGATAGAGAGAGATAGAGAGAGATAGAGAGAGATAGAGAGAGAGATAGTGTCAGAGAGTGCTATATTTTGTGCTGCTGCAGTGTGATCTAGTTATAGATAGAGAGAGAGAGATAGAGAGAGAGAGATAGATAGAGAGGCCTAGTGACAGAGTGCTATATTTTGTGCTGCTGCAGTGTGATAGTTATAGAGAGATAGAGAGAGATAGAGAGAGATAGAGAGAGAGATAGTGTCAGAGAGTGCTATATTTTCTGCTGCTGCAGTGTGATATAGGCCCTTATTCTGATCGGTGCGGATATTCCCGCATTCTTACGGTGCGGTCCGCACGCCACGGTGTTTTGCCGCGTGCGGCCATCGTCCGTAGAAACGCCCACGTGTCCTCCGCATTCGGACGGACTCACTCTTTAAGAACAGGGCGTGTTTACGGACGACATACAAACCATGCGTGTGCGGGAGAAACACTCCGATTCGGCACGGTATTACAGAGTATTACAGAGTATGCTCGGGAATACCGCATCCGAACGGGAGCCAAGCGGTGCTACCGCACGTAAGCGGAGGATTTCCGCCAAACAACCCACTATGAAGTATCTTCTGCAATACATCACATGACCCACTTATTATACATGTCTAATACACATGTGTATTGCTAGTATTAATATTCTGTCATGTCCATTGTTAGCAGTTTGAAAGTGTCTGACAAGTACAGCATATGTGGGTGTTTAGTACGGGTTCCTTGAAGCAGCAATGGTTTCAATTAAAGCACTGACAAGCGTCCTATTAGTGAGTAATGAGTAAAGGAGTAGATTCTATTGGGTTCAGGTGTTAATGGTTGTAGTCATTAGGCGTACGTTCGCCTACCGCATGAACGAGTGGTGTACGCAAAGCAATAGTACACTTGTGGACACCGCACATTTCTGGCCTTTTTGATCGCGTGCATTCGGAGTGGTTTCCGAATGTACGCCCCCCAACATAAGTGTACTCCCCCGTGTCCGCCCATGTTTCCGCCCCGTTTTGCCCACTTTGAAACTACACCCATGTGCCATTCCGCATGACGCCCATAATACGCCCATATTTCCCGACTGATTGCGGCCAACAGTTTTGGACGGGATTTTGCCGAACTGGTACGGAGTCTAGGCGTGGCACATGCGCGTTGCGTTCTCCACGCATGCGCAGACGGCGAAAAGACGCGATCCGTAAGAATGCGGTAAAGTCCGCGTCAATCAGAATAAGGGCCATAGTTATAGATAGAGAGAGAGAGATAGAGAGAGAGAGATAGATAGAGAGGCCTAGTGACAGAGTGCTATATTTTGTGCTGCTGCAGTGTGATAGTTATAGAGAGATAGAGAGAGATAGAGAGAGAGAGATAGAGAGAGATAGTGACAGATTGTGCTATATATTTTTGATATAACTGACTGCTGCCCCCTCCTTTTGTGCTGATCAGTATAAATTAACTGATCAGCAACTTTTTGGGGGCGCAGGTTTTTTTTTATATATAGATATACCTGTCAGTGCTGCTGCTACAGTGTCATAGAGTGATAGATAGTGAGAGATAGAGAGATAGAGAGAGATAGTGACAGAGAGTGATAGAGAGTGCTAAATTTTTTGGCTGCTGCCCCCGCCTTTTGTGCTGATCACTATATCTGAGGTGATCAGCAACTTTTTTGGGGGTACAGAGGTTTTTTTTTTTTTATATATACCTGTCAGTTGCACCAAAGGTTGTGCACCTGCTGCACCTCACTGGTAATCAGTGTCGCATCACTGATCACCTTTTTTTTTTGTGTGTGTGCTGTGGGGTCTTTTTTTAATTTTTTTTTTACACACACTGTGATTTTGTGGGTGTCCTGTGGCCGCTGTGCGCTGATCAGTGACGTACATCACTGATCATCTTTTTCGGCACAGGGTTGATCTATATATTTTTTTTTTTGATCAAATTCCTGTTGCCTTTGAGCGCTGTTCAGTGACAGACGTTACTGACCAACATCTGTGCTCAATTTTTGGCGCAGGACTTTTTTTTTTTTTTTTTTAACCCCTTCAATTTTTTTTTTTTAACCCCTTCAATTTTTTTTTTTTAACCCCTTCAATTTTTTTTTTTTTTTAACCCCTCCATTTTTTTTTTTTGTATAAAGTATTTTTTTTTCCTGCACACTACATACACACTACAACCTACATACCCCCCGGGTTGAAATAAAGTTTGTACCCCCCCCTACACTATACACGTGTTGAAACATTTCACTACCTGTAACACAAAAATAAAAATGGCATCCCAAATGTCCTCCCAAATGTCCTCCCAAATGTCCTCCCAGTCATCCAGGAGAATGTATTCAGCGGAGGAGGCATATGCCCTGCTTGCTTCTGACTCTGACACAGCCAGTGATGCAAGCGGGGAATTTGAAGGATTCGCCTTAAGCTCCTCTTCCTCCTCTGGTGATGAGGGACCCCCTCAAAGACGCCCCCGTAGATCAGCTGAGACCCCCCCCCCCCCAATAATTGATCTCGTATGGACCCCACCACCAGACAATTTTGAGCCCCAGGTTCCTGAGTTTTTGGCCATGCCAGGAATCCAATTTGATTCCACAGGTCTCAGAGAAATTGACTTTTTCAAATTATTTTTCTCTGATGATTTTATAAATTTAATGGTGGACCAAACTAATTTATATGCCCAGCAGTTTATTGCTCAAAACCCCACGTCATCATTTGCTAGGTGGACCCCTGTAGATGCAGTAGAGATGATGACGTTTTGGGGTCTGGTGTTTCATATGGGCATAGTAAAAAAGCCAGAAATTAGGCAATATTGGAGTACAGATGTTCTGTACAGTACTCCATTTTACCGTATGGCCATGCCCCGGACTCGATTTGAGACAATTCTTAAATTTATACATTACACCGATAATGCACAGTGCCCACCCAGAGATGATCCCACCTTTGACCGGCTATTCAAAGTCAGGCCGGTCATTGATCATTTCAGTGCCAAATTTGAAGAGGTGTACATCCCAGAAAAATTTATTTGTATCGACGAGTCCCTTATACATTTTAAAGGAAGGGTTAAATTCCGCCAGTACCTTCCCAGTAAGAGGGCAAGGTATGGCATAAAAATGTATAAACTGTGTGAAAGCACCTCAGGGTACACCCACAGGTTTAGGGTTTATGAAGGGAAGGATTCAAGAATTCAACCGCCAGAATGCCCCCCCTCCCTCGTAGGTGTTAGTGGGAAAATTGTCTGGGATTTAGTGCACCCCTTCCTGGATAAAGGTTATCACCTCTATGTGGATAACTTTTACACCAGCATCCCCCTGTTTAAGGCCCTTGGTTCAAGAGGTACAGCAGCTTGCGGTACTGTGCGCAAGAACCAAAGAGGCCTCCCAAAAACGCACATTGCCCAAGTAATGAGAAGGGGTGAAAGCAGGGGAATATGCACCGAAAATATGTTGTTGGTCAAATATAAGGACAAGAGGGATGTCCTTATACTGACAACAATTCACGGAGACAGTACCACCTCCGTCCCTGTACGAGGTACCAGTACCCACACCTCAAAACCTAATTGTATCCTGGATTACAATAGGTACATGGGCGGAGTGGATCTTTCAGATCAGGTACTGAAGCCGTACAGTGCCCTGCGGAAAACAAAAATCTGGTACAAGAAGGTGGCCGTGTATATCATCCAGATGGCACTGTATAACGCTTACGTGCTATTCCGTTCTACCGGCCAGAGGGGGACATTTATGCACTTTCAAGAGGAAGTCATAAAGGGCCTAATATTTGGGAACCAGCAGGCAGAGGGCCCCAGTACTTCTAGTACTGGCCCCCGTATTGTACCAGGGCAGCATTTTCCTGATGAAATCCCCTCCACTGGAAAAAAGGGCAGGACACAAAAAAGGTGCAAAGTTTGCTATAAAAAGGGAATAAGAAAGCAAACTATTTTCCAGTGTGACACTTGCCCCGACAAACCCGGCCTATGTATAAAGGAGTGTTTTAAAATATACCACACATCTATGGAATATTAGGTTCATAATTTCACCGTGCTTCGGGGGTCTTGCTAATGCCACATAGCACCCACCATTCATTCCACCAGAATCTGAGCCGCAAAATCCAAAAATCACTCCTTCCCTTCTGAGTCCTGCCATGCACCCAACTGGTATTTTTTGGTCACATGTGAGGCATTGCCGTACTCGGGAGAAATTGGGGCACAGATTTTGGGGTGCTCTGTCTCCTTCATTCCTTGTGAAAATGAAAAATTTTGAGCCAGAACTGCATTTTTGTGTAAAAAAATGTAATTTTTCATGTTCACTGCCCACTTGTATCAAAATTGGTGAAACCCCTGGGGGTTTGAAATGTACACTATACCCCTAGATGAATTCCCTGAGGGGTGTACTTTGCAAAATGGGGTCACTTGTGGGGGGGTTCCACTGTATTGGTGCTTTGGGGGTCTTGCTAATGCGACATAGCACCCACCATCATTCCACCAGAATTTGTGCTGCAAAATCCAAATATCACTCCTTCCCTTCTGAGTCCTGCCACTTTTTGGTCACACATGAGGCATTGCCGTACTCGGGAGAAATTGGGGCACAGATTTTGGGGTGCTTTGTCTCCTTCATTCCTTCTGAAAATGAAAAATTTTGAGCCAGAACTGCATTTTTGTGTAAAAAAATGTAATTTTTCATTTTCACTGCCCACTTGTATCAAAATTGGTGAAACCCCTGGGGGTTTGAAATGTACACTATACCCCTAGATGAATTCCCTGAGGGGTGTACTTTGCAAAATGGGGTGACTTGTGGGGGGGTTCCACTGTATTGGTGCAACATAGCACCCACCATTCATTCCACCAGAATCTGTGCTGCAAAATCCAAAAATCACTCCTTCCCTTCTGAGTCCTGCCATGCACCCAACTGGTATTTTTTGGTCACATGTGAGGCATTGCCGTACTCGGGAGAAATTGGGGCACAGATTTTGGGGTGCTTTTTCTCCTTCATACCTTCTGAAAATGAAAAATTTTGAGCCAGAACTGCATTTTTGTGTAAAAAATGTAATTTTTCTTTTTCACTGCCCACTTGTATCAAAATTGGTGAAACCCCTGGGGGTTTTAAATGTACACTATACCCCTAGATGAATTCCCTGAGGGGTGTAGTTTGCAAAATGGGGTGACTTGTGGGGGGGTTCCACTGTATTGGTGCAACATAGCACCCACCATTCATTCCACCAGAATCTGTGCTGCAAAATCCAAAAATCACTCCTTCCCTTCTGAGTCCTGCCATGCACCCAACTGGTATTTTTTGGTCACATGTGAGGCATTGCCGTACTCGGGAGAAATTGGGGCACAGATTTTGGGGTGCTTTTTCTCCTTCATACCTTCTGAAAATGAAAAATTTTGAGCCAGAACTGCATTTTTGTGTAAAAAATGTAATTTTTCTTTTTCACTGCCCACTTGTATCAAAATTGGTGAAACCCCTGGGGGTTTTAAATGTACACTATACCCCTAGATGAATTCCCTGAGGGGTGTAGTTTGCAAAATGGGGTCACTTGTGGGGGGGTTCCACTGTATTGGTGCTTGGGGGGTCTTGCTAATGCGACATAGCACCCACCAAAATTCCACCAGAATCTGAGCTGCAAAATCCAAAAATCACTCCTTCCCTTTTGAGTCCTGCCATGCACCCAACTGGTATTTTTTGGTCACATGTGAGGCATTGCCGTACTCGGGAGAAATTGGGGCACAGATTTTGGGGTGCTTTTTCTCCTTCATACCTTCTGAAAATGAAAAATTTTGAGCCAGAACTGCATTTTTGTGTAAAAAATGTAATTTTTCATGTTCACTGCCCACTTGTATCAAAATTGGTGAAACCCCTGGGGGTTTGAAATGTACACTATACCCCTAGATGAATTCCCTGAGGGGTGTAGTTTGCAAAATGGGGTCACTTGTGGGGGGGTTCCACTGTATTGGTGCTTGGGGGGTCTTGCTAATGCGACATAGCACCCACCAAAATTCCACCAGAATCTGAGCTGCAAAATCCAAAAATCACTCCTTCCCTTTTGAGTCCTGCCATGCACCCAACTGGTATTTTTTGGTCACATGTGAGGCATTGCCGTACTCGGGAGAAATTGGGGCACAGATTTTGGGGTGCTTTTTCTCCTTCATACCTTCTGAAAATGAAAAATTTTGAGCCAGAACTGCATTTTTGTGTAAAAAATGTAATTTTTCATGTTCACTGCCCACTTGTATCAAAATTGGTGAAACCCCTGGGGGTTTGAAATGTACACTATACCCCTAGATGAATTCCCTGAGGGGTGTAGTTTGCAAAATGGGGTCACTTGTGGGGGGGTTCCACTGTATTGGTGCTTGGGGGGTCTTGCTAATGCAACATAGCACCCACCAAAATTCCACCAGAATCTGAGCTGCAAAATCCAAAAATCACTCCTTCCCTTCTGAGTCCTGCCATGCACCCAACTGGTATTTTTTGGTCACATGTGAGGCATTGCCGTACTCGGGAGAAATTGGGGCACAGATTTTGGGGTGCTTTTTCTCCTTCATACCTTCTGAAAATGAAAAATTTTGAGCCAGAACTGCATTTTTGTGTAAAAAAATGTAATTTTTCATTTTCACTGCCCACTTGTATCAAAATTGGTGAAACCCCTGGGGGTTTGAAATGTACACTATACCCCTAGATGAATTCCCTGAGGGGTGTACTTTGCAAAATGGGGTGACTTGTGGGGGGGTTCCACTGTATTGGTGCAACATAGCACCCACCATTCATTCCACCAAAATCTGTGCTGCAAAATCCAAAAATCACTCCTTCCGTTCTGAGTCCTGCCATGCACCCAACTGGTATTTTTTGGTCACATGTGAGGCATTGCCGTACTCGGGAGAAATTGGGGCACAGATTTTGGGGTGCTTTTTCTCCTTCATACCTTCTGAAAATGAAAAATTTTGAGCCAGAACTGCATTTTTGTGTAAAAAAATGTAATTTTTCATTTTCACTGCCCACTTGTATCAAAATTGGTGAAACCCCTGGGGGTTTGAAATGTACACTATACCCCTAGATGAATTCCCTGAGGGGTGTAGTTTTCAAAATGGGGTGACTTGTGGGGGGGTTCCACTGTATTGGTGCTTGGGGGGTCTTGCTAATGCGACATAGCACCCACCAAAATTCCACCAGAATCTGAGCTGCAAAATCCAAAAATCACTCCTTCCGTTCTGAGTCCTGCCATGCACCCAACTGGTATTTTTTGGTCACATGTGAGGCATTGCCGTACTCGGGAGAAATTGGGGCACAGATTTTGGGGTGCTTTTTCTCCTTCATACCTTCTGAAAATGAAAAATTTCGAGCCAGAACTGCATTTTTGTGTAAAAAATGTAATTTTTCATTTTCACTGCCCACTTGTATCAAAATTGGTGAAACCCCTGGGGGTTTGAAATGTACACTATACCCCTAGATGAATTCCCTGAGGGGTGTAGTTTTCAAAATGGGGTGACTTGTGGGGGGGTTCCACTGTATTGGTGCTTGGGGGGTCTTGCTAATGCGACATAGCACCCACCAAAATTCCACCAGAATCTGAGCCGCAAAATCCAAAAATCACTCCTTCCGTTCTGAGTCCTGCCATGCACCCAACTGGTATTTTTTGGTCACACGTGAGGCATTTCCGTACTCGGGAGAAATTGGGGCACATATTTTGGGGTGCTTTTTCTCCTTCATACCTTCTGAAAATGAAAAATTTTGAGCCAGAACTGCATTTTTGTGTAAAAAAATGTAATTTTTCATTTTCACTGCCCACTTGTATCAAAATTGGTGAAACCCCTGGGGGTTTGAAATGTACACTATACCCCTAGATGAATTCCCTGAGGGGTGTACTTTGCAAAATGGGGTGACTTGTGGGGGGGTTCCACTGTATTGGTGCAACATAGCACCCACCATTCATTCCACCAGAATCTGTGCTGCAAAATCCAAAAATCACTCCTTCCCTTCTGAGTCCTGCCATGCACCCAACTGGTATTTTTTGGTCACATGTGAGGCATTGCCGTACTCGGGAGAAATTGGGGCACAGATTTTGGGGTGCTTTTTCTCCTTCATACCTTCTGAAAATGAAAAATTTTGAGCCAGAACTGCATTTTTGTGTAAAAAAATGTAATTTTTCATTTTCACTGCCCACTTCTATCAAAATTGGTGAAACCCCTGGGGGTTTGAAATGTACACTATACCCCTAGATGAATTCCCTGAGGGGTGTAGTTTGCAAAATGGGGTCACTTGTGGGGGGGTTCCACTGTATTGGTGCTTGGGGGGTCTTGCTAATGCGACATAGCACCCACCAAAATTCCACCAGAATCTGAGCTGCAAAATCCAAAAATCACTCCTTCCCTTCTGAGTCCTGCCATGCACCCAACTGGTATTTTTTGGTCACATGTGAGGCATTGCCGTACTCGGGAGAAATTGGGGCACAGATTTTGGGGTGCTTTGTCTCCTTCATACCTTCTGAAAATGACAAATTTGGAGCCAGAACTGCATTTTTGTGTAAAAAAAATAATTTTTCATTTTCACTGCCCAGTTGTACCACAATTGGTGAAACCCCTGGGGGTTTGAAATGTACACTATACCCCTAGATGAATTCCCTGAGGGGTGTAGTTTGCAAAATGGGGTCACTTGTGGGGGGGTTCCTAACTTTTAGCATCTTATGGTGCCTTGAAACCTACATGGTGCCTAAAAAATAATCTCATAAAAAGGAGGCTCCAAAATCAAGTAGGTGCTCCCTCTATTATGAAGCCTGTGGTTTGGTCACCGTGCACACTAGGGCCACATATAGGATATTTATGAAAACAAAAGAATTGGGGGAATCAATTTTTAGTCACATTTCTCTAGTAAAATGTACTGTGTTCCTTATAAAAATGTATTAAAATTGCAAATCTGCAAAAAAAAAGAAATTTTGAAATTTCACCTACACTTTGTTTTAATTCCTGTGAAACACCTAAAGGGTTAACAAACTTCCAAAATGCTGTTTTGAATACTGTGAGGGGTGCAGTTTTTGAAATGGCATCATTTATGGGGGTGTCTCACATACAAGTCCCTCAAAGTCACATCAGAACTGAACTGGTCCCTAAAAAAATCAGTGTTTGAAATTTTCTTGAAAATTTGAGAATTTGCTATTCATATTGTAAGCCTCCTAGTGTCCCAAAAAATTAAAAGGAAGTTGAAATAATGATGTCAACATAAAGTAGACATATGGTCTATGTTAGTTATTCACTATTTTGAGTGGTAAGATTATTTGTCTCACAAGCAGAAAATTTAACATTTTGCAAATCGCTAAATTTTCCATTTTTTCACGATATTTTGGTATTTTTCACAAAAAAACACAGACTGTATCGACCCAAATTTACCACTAATTTGAAGTACAATGTGTCACGAAAAAACAATCTCAAAACCACTGGGATAAGTAAAAGCAAAAAAAAGTTATCCCCACTTAAGTGAGACATGTCAGATTTGAAAAAAAGGGCTCTGTCAGGAACGCAAAAACTGGCTCTGTCAGGAAGGGGTTAATGACGTTTGTGAATTCCTTTATTTAATCTCTGTAACATTTTGTTTAGACGTATGCTCCAATTAGCTTTCAAGTGAAGTCTCCCAGCACATGTTACATTTGCAAAACCTGCAGTGCACATGGGGGCCAATTCAGACCTGCTTGTTAAACAGCAAATTCTGCCCCATGGCCAATGATGGGGGACTGCGCATGTGCTTGGCGCTAATGTGCAACTAGCACCTTTGGCAACATTTTCATTTGCCAGGACGCTTTCTGTGATTGACAAGCAGGGGGTATTCTGAGGAGGACACAAAAAAAAAATGTGGGTGCTCCCATAGAAATGCTGGGCAGACCCCAGAAGGCACCAAATATACGCAATCTAGCAAGCAAATCTGAATAAGGCCCATGGTTTTGCCCATTTTGAGAACAAATTTATCCTGCGATCTGGTCCGAATTAGGCCCTAGGTTTCTGTGCACAAAACATACAGGGCCAGATGCACTAAGCTTTAAAAGTGATACAATGGAGAGCGATAAACAACCAACCAATCAGCTCCTGCCTGACATTTGTCAAACACACTCTGTGACATGGAAGGTAGGAGCGGATTGGCTGTCTGTCTATCACTCTCCATTTTATCACTTTTGAGACTTAGTGCATCTGGCCCACAGTATGTAGAAGTACGCACATTTATAACGGAAAACAAAGCTAAAATATTTCATACATTTGGACCTGATGGGAACTTATTACAGAGCGTTATATGAAAAATATATGAGGGTCAAACTAAGTTAGATGGAAAATATTAGAATAAATGAGGGGCAGACTAAATGTGGTGCTAGGACATTAAAGAACCTGTATATTTATTGCATAGAAGCACTTTGACTTTGTCATTTAGCAGGAACAAATGAAAGCTTTGACCTGTAAACATATTAAGGAACCTTGATAATTAAACTGAATAGACTTCCAGTTCCAGGCATCATTCAATCTAATATTTGGCCTTTTGAAGCTGCCTGTACTATACAGTATACCATTTCATTATAAATACTATCATAGTAATGTGATATTGCTTACAAAGATTATATACTGATCTCAAACAGGTCTAAGACATATAAATAAAATAAATAATTCTGTAATATACCCACCAGAGTGCCGCAGGAGGGGTGAGGTGGGGGTGCCCTGGTGCTCAATCACTTATCCGCTCCAGGGGGGGTAGAGCCGTGCGATGCTTGCCACCGTGACACTCCCCAGGGAAGGGGGCGGGGGTTTGCCGGGTCCAGCGATGCGGCTTGCGGCGCCGTGATGTTCCAGGGTGGAAGCTTGCCGTGCGATGCGGCACTGGCCGCCGCGAAGCTCCCCAGGGAGGGGAGGGGGTGGCTTGCCGAGTCCGGCGACTTGACGTTTCAGGGGGGGGGGACTTGCGGAGTGATGAGGGTCGCTGCACCACGACTCTCCCCTTGGGATGGGGCTGCTTGCTGGGTGATGCGGCGAGGGGGGGGGGGGTGACCAGCTCCAAACTGCCACCCTCCAGCTCCAAACTGCCACCCTCCAGCGGCCGGCGCCCTAGGCAAATGCCTAAGGCTGCCTATTGGTGGCACCGGCCCTGAATATACCTCCTTTATTTGACTAGGGGCCAGATGAACTAAGCTTCAAAAGTAATAAAATGGAGGGTGATAAACAGCCAGCCAATCAGCTCCTACCTGCCAATTCACAGACTGTGTTTGAAAAATGTCAGGCGGCAGCTGAGGCTTAGTGCATTTGGCCCTAGGTGAGCAGAGCTGGATTAAAGCTCTAAGGGGCCCTGGGTTCTTAATACAGGGGCGCCCAGAGGTCTAAACTTAAAGTCATAATACAAATACTGTACATTATATATAAATATATATACACACAAACAATGTGTCGCTGTCCTTACATTGGTCAACTCTCTACAGTACATGCCCTTTCTACACTGCACAATCTGCTGAGGGCCAGGAATGAATCCAGTCCATGCACGGCACTGCAGCGTTGGACAATTATATGAAATTAAATCTGTGTCACACAGAACCCTGTCCTCAGGATGCAGAGACAGGGTCCTGCGTGACCTATAAATGTTGCTAATATGCTGTCTGATTCATTTAATATAATCGTTCAATGCTGCAGTGCTGTGCGAGGACTGGATTCATTCCTGACCCTCACCGAAGAGATGCGATGGGATGCCAGCAGTCAGAATACCAATGCCAACATCCTGATCATATGTATGTGGGGCATGTCAGCGTTTTCAGCAGGATGAATATTTTGATGATGAAATTGAAACATTGATGATTTGAGCTCAGTAATTATCATTACTAGTATTTAGCTGTGAGTGTCTTTTGATGGGTGAGTGCCGAGTCTGAGACTTTTGTGTGTGTGTGTATATATATATATATATATATATATATATATATATATATATATATATATATATATATATATATATATATATATATATATATATATATATATGAACAAAGAGAGGGTACAGAGTGCGCTTATGATATACCAATATGCTTAGCATATAAAATATATTTATTTATAACAGGTTTTACCTTTATAATATGTTGTATACAAAAGATAAAAACAAACAAATACAATTCAGTTCGAATCCTGTATGTGGTTCATTCACAACATATGAATCTGACCCAATGCGTTTTGTCAGCTAGGTGACTTCATCAGGGGCGAATAGTAGTTTCAAAATGAATGATACTAGTAAGATGTCAATATGGATATACCCATAGGGGTAGGTGGGAGCATCTCCTTCTTAGGAGTTAGTTAAACAAGAATCCAATATGAAATTCAAAACAGATCGATGATCATCAAAACAGTGAATTCCTTCATACAATCAGGAACAGATGAAACAGCCCAGCGGTAGGTTCTTAAAGGTTCAGTTCAGACAACCACAAGGGAATTTGCAGTGGTCCTAAGTAGGTGTGTTAGCTCTGAAATCCAAAGCTGGCTTTGGGGTACCCCCCTTGTTTTTATATATATATATATATATATATATATATATATATATATATATATATATATATATATATATAGTGAGGGTCACAAGGTGGCACACATCCACAATGGCTTTGGTGAGTGGTGCTATGGCACATAAGGGATAAATAGAGACACTTGCCTCCCTCCAGCCGAGGGAAGAAACGAGCCAGCACACACAGGTAGTGAAAATGAAAGAACTGTATTAAGGATATACGTTACATATCACAGCAGGTGGTAAACAGCGGCTGACCCAACAGCCGTTTCAACTGGCAGCCAGCCAGTCTTTATCAGGGGTACCAAGTGTGGCTTGCCGATCCCCCAACTGGTGCAGGGCATTGTGCTAAACGATCTGTACTTACTGTAACTAGATTGCTCAGTACATTGCTCCAGTGACCCCGTGTGTACAGGGCATATGCCCCCTTAGTTTGAAAAGGGTAGTAACACAGCTATTTATTTATTTACGGCTTCTTATATAGCGCTAAATAAAGTGCACGTTTCCACTTGCATGGCTCGTTGTGCTCACCATGCTTCGGGCTCAGTGTCTCACTATGCTCGGCTCACTATACTATTCTACCACCACGCCCATGTGGATGGTAGGGCTTGAAATACCACCTGTCGGCACATGTCGGCTAAAAAAAGGTGAAAAACCCCATGTCGACCTTTTGACTGTCAACCTAATGCTTGTGTTGACCTAATGACATATCGACCTAAGCCCATGTTGACCTTACCATGTTTCGACCTTGGTGCATGTCGACTTCTAGTGGTCAACCCAATGCATGTGGACCTTAGTGCTGTCGATCTTATGACCCATACCATCTTGATACCACCACTTCACTGCCATAGAAATAGAATGTACAGGGACAATTGATTGTATTGTAACAAGATTCCGGGGGAGATTCTCTAAACTAAAAATGTGGTAAAAACCCAGTTATTGGAGGTTTTACCGCATTTTGGGTTGCTCTAAGCATCCCCTGCCGGGTTACCGCGGCGGGGGGCATTGCCAGAAAAATCTGGCGATGCCTCATAGAAGCCTATGGGTTTCTAACGCGATCCCCCGCCGCCCCGCACCGAACCCCCGCCGCCCCGCACCCCCCTCTTACCTCCTCACCTGTGTCCGGGCAGCACAGATCTGTGCTGCCCGGACCTGTGACCTCCTCCTCCCTGCACTTTACATCCTCTTCTGGGTGCAAGGAGGAGGAGAGCCAGCCCCTCCCCCTGCAGCAGCAGCTTCTGAGGCCGGGTAAGAGAGGGAGGGGAGGAGCCGCTGGGAACCGCCGCTCATCGCCGGGTCAACGCAAAAGACAGCTCTTAACGCAAGAGCTGTCTTTTGTGATAACTATTGCATATGTTAGATCAAATGCGATAATATGTAAGAGCATCCCCCCTCCATCCTCAAACTACACAAAGCTCACTCCATCTGTAAATGGCCTTTGCCCCAGTGATGCAATACTGTACCTTGGGGTCTACAGAGGCCTTTTGTGTTTACAACTAAACTTGAAGAAATGTAAAATATGAGACACAAATGTCTATTTAAAATTCAGATATAACATATTGTTTTACTGTCTCCTCTCCTCATCAATGAATATTTGCATTAAAAGAGGACATTGCAATTCATTACTTATGAGCCATAATAGCAGCTAATTGAAAAGAATCCTGACAGGCCTGTGAAGTGTCGTTGATTATTCTATGTATTTTTGCTTGCTAGCTGTCAAGTTGTCACAATTTAATTAAATGTTAGGAGCGAATGACTCAAAGCTGAGCCTAAGAGTGGAGGAGGAGGAGGACTTAATGCTAAACAAAGAAACATTTTATTTTATTTTTTTTACTCATTTTATCCATTTTTTTGTAATGCAGACAGACACTGAAAAACATACCCAAGGTGTTTACACTTTGCCAAAGGTGGCTGCAATAACAATATCAAATAAAGTCTGAATTACAGATGTAGCGCCACTCATTCAGCCTAAATATGGCGTTTATACGACCAGCTCGCCATGGCGGCCCATGGCGAAGGCGTTGCAATACATGGTAACAGCTTGGCAATTAGCGGTGGCATTCCCGGATGAGTGCATTAACAGTGATCATCCACCAGATGTCACTTTTTGAAATCTTCACTGCGCATGCGTGAAATGTGTGCTGCAGCGTGTGCATGAAGTGACTACAGTATTAAAAAGCTCTGCAGCGCAGGAACTACTTTGCTACTACTGTACTGTCCAGTAAGCTACAGTACTGTAAATAGACACTAATAAATACAATTACATTGACGTGTGTATCATTACACTATTTTATAACTTACTATGGGCAGAGATGCTAATGCATTTCATTGGTTTGGTCGAAAGGCGCTAGAATGAATCTGAGTGGAAGCTTTGCCCGCTCTTATCAGGTGTGTAGGCTAGTGGATAAGCGCTGCGCTCTACATGTTATACATTACAGTACAGTATGCCTGAGTTTGATTAAAGGGAACTTATTTTTTTCCAACAAATTTACAGTAACTCAGTTACTGTATATTTAACACACAAAAAATCCTGCCTCCCTATAAAGCTTTCTGTGCATCTGCACGGGCACAGACGATAGTGCGTCTGCACGGGCACAAACAGCTTTTATTGTATTGTACTGTAATGGCTAAAGCTATAAGTGATATCTCTATAAATATTATAGGCCCTTATTCTGATCGGTGCGGATATTCCCGCATTCTTACGGTGCGGTCCGCACGCCACGGTGTTCTGCCGCGTGCGGCCATCGTCCGTAGAAACGCCCACGGGTCCTCCGCATTCGGACGGACTCACTCTTTAAGAACAGGGCGTGTTTACGGACGACATACAAACCATGCGTGTGCGGGAGAAACACTCCGATTCTGCACGGTATTACAGAGTATTACAGAGTATGCTCGGGAATACCGCATCCGAACGGGAGCCAAGCGGTGCTACCGCACGTAAGCGGAGTATTTACGCCAAACAACCCACTATTATGTATCTTCTGCAAGACATCACATGACCCACTTATTCAAATACCTATCCTCATAAAAAACTTCTTATTTGGAATTGGAATCAATTAGATGCCAATATATCCTTACAAGCATGCCTAACACATGCATTGCACACATTAACCCTTACAGCAATTGAAGTGCAATGGTTTCAATTAAAGCACTGACAAGCGTCCTATTAGTGAGTAATGAGTAAAGGAGTCGATTCTATTGGGTTCAGGTGTTAATGCTTGTAGTCATTAGGCGTACGTTCGCCTACCGCATGAACGAGTGGTGTCCGCTAAGCAATAGTACACTTGTGGACACCGCACATTTCTGCCCTTTTTGATCGCGTGCATTCGGAGTGCTATCCGAATGTACGCCCCCCAACATAAGTGTACTCCCCCGTATCCGCCCATGTTTCCGCCCCGTTTTGCCCACTTTGAAACTACGCCCATGTGTCATTCCGCATGACGCCCATAATACGCCCATATTTCCCGACTGATTGCGGGGAACAGTTTTGGACGGGATTTGGCCGAACTGGTACGGAGTCAAGGCGTGGCACATGCGCGTTGCGTTCTCCACGCATGCGCAGACGCCGAAAACACGCGATCCGAAAGTATGCGGTAAAGTCCGCGTCAATCAGAATAAGGGCCATAGGGAGGCATACAAGCTACTCCCTGGATGTCAAAACACTGTGTTTACCCTCTTTATACGGTATTTCCTATTTGCGGTACTCAGTAGTAATGTGCTAGTTGGACAGAACCATTTGTGCATTATGTCCTGAAGACGGGGCCACCAAGCCCCTAAATGTTGAGTTTAGCACATTGGATTAAAAATAGTCCATTTGTCTTCACCCATAACAAAGTCTCTGAGTGCCACTTTATTTTCCTGCTTATAATTAGGAGGACTGATCCCCTCTTATTGAGGGCACCAGAGCAAGATCAGAAGCTTACAACATAAGCCCTGAGTGATGGGTCCACCTCCCCCAGATATATACTGTGTATATATATATATATATATATATATATATATATATATATATATATATATATATATATACACAGTCGTGCTCATAGGTTTACATACCCTAGCAGAATTTGTGATTTTCTGGCCATCTGTCAGAGAATATGAATGATAACTCACAAACGTTTCTTTCACTCATGGTTAGTGGTTGGGTGAAGCCATTTTTGTCAAATAACTGTGTTTACTCCTTTTAATTCATGACAACAGAAACTACTCAAATTACCCTGATCAAAAGTTTACATACCCTGGAGATTTTGGCCTGATAACATGCACACAAGTTGACACAAACAGGTTTGAATGGCTACAGGGCCGTAACTAGGGGGGGGCTGGGGGGTCACGCGCACCGGGCGCTGGAGGTGAGGGGCGCTGTGAGGTCCGGTGTATGTGTGGATGCTGCGGGCATAGTGTAGCGGCGGCTGCAGGATGCTCTGATGACTTTGAAAAGACTTGCCGGACGCTGATTGGCTGAATTCAGCCAATCAGCGTCCGGCAAGTCTTTTTGAAGTCATCAGCGCTTCCTGCAGCCGCGCTAGAAGGAGATGGACGGTGAGAGCCGTGCGGGGAGGGGGGGGTCTCCGGCTGTGCGGGGAGGGGGGGGGTCTCCGGCTGTGCGGGGAGGGGGGGGTCTCCGGCGCCAGGGACAAGGCGTCGTTTGGTCGGTCCCCCTGTCAGCTGCTAACTAAGCAGCAGGGAATAAACACTGTGCGCATGCGCACAGCGTCTATTCCCGCAGCCAGGGGGCTGGGGGCATGGCTAGAGGCTCACAGAGCCTCTGGGTCATGCCCCCATAGCGGCAAAATGGGGGCGTGGCCTCGCGGGGAGCAGCGATTATAGGCCACGCCCCCCAATTAGGCCACGCCCCCGAAAAATTTCAGCATCGATAGGGGGGGGGGGGGGGGCACCAAAAGACTGCCTTGCCCCGGGCGCCGAAAACCCTAGTTTCGGCCCTGCTAAAGGTAACCACCCTCACCTATGATCTGTTTGCTTGTAAACAGTGTGTGTATATAAGGTCAGTGAGTTTCTGGTCTCCTGAAAGACCCTTGCCTCTTTAATCCAGTGCTTCACTGACGTGTCTAGATTCTGATTCATGGGGAAAGCAAAAGAATTGTCAAAGGATCTATGGGAAAATTTAATTGAACTGTATAAAACAGGAAAGGGATATAAAAAGATATCCAAGCAATTGAGAATGCCAATCAGCAGTGTTCAAACTCTAATTAAGAAGTGGAAAAATGAGGGATTCTGTGGATACTAAATCACATTCAGGTAGACCAACAAAAATTCAGCCACAACTGCCAGGAAAATTGTTCGGGATGCAAAGAAAAATCCACAAATAACTTCAGCTGAAATACAGGACTCTGAAAAAAAGTGGTGTGGTTGTTTCAAGATGCACAATAAGGAGGCATTTCAAGAAAAATGTGCTGCATGGTCGAGTCGCCAGAAGAAAGCCATTACTACGCAAATGCCACAACTCATGCCGCTTACAATACTCCAAACAGCACAGAGACAAGCCTCAAAACTTCTGGAAAAAAGTCATTTTGAGTGATGAGACCAAAATTTACCTTTTTGGCCACAACCATAAATGTTACATTTGGAGAGGAGTCAACAAGGCCTATGATGGACATCATTCCTACTGTGAAACACAGAGGTGGATCGCTGATGTTTTGGGGATGTGTGAGCTACAAAGGCACTGGAAACTTGGTCAAAATTGATGGCAAGATGAATGCTGCATATTATCCGGGCACTCATCAGCCCGGAAGCTGCGCATGGGAAGTACTTGGACGTTCCAACATGACAATGATCCAAAACACATGACCAAGTCGACCTGTCATTGGCTACAGCAGAATAAAGTGAATGTTCTGGAGTGGCCATCTAAATTCCTTATCAATAGTCAGCCCTTTTGGTGCCAGCAAATACATGTTAGCTACTGTATATACATCAGTTCTTCTTTGTTTATGTGTTTAATACTCTATCTCTCTCTCTCTCTCTCTCTCTCTGTTCAGTTGGTTTTGACTTTTCTGAATCCAGTGAATTGTAATAGGGCAGAATTGCTGTTATAGAATTGCTTAAAATGTGCGGACAGTGGCTTTTCCTCTGAGCTGATCCCTTTCTGATGTTGCGTTCATGTTCTACCACCCTTACGCTCAGTTGTCTGATTGCCCTTCTTTTATATTGCTTAGAGCATGGGAACTAATTGCAGCTACACACACACGGCACTGCAGAGTCATCCTAAGACACACTACCCTACAGTTGTCCCATTAGGCAATGCTCAGATTTGTTAGCTGTGGGAGCGGGAGGTGAGGGTTTAGCCATGAGAGAGGTCTTAGGCAGCTTTTGCATATGTCCATATGTATGCAGGGGTTTGCTCTTGCTAGGGTTGATGATTCTGGCAGCCCCGTGCATCACAATGTACAGTATGTTGGCAGCCCTGTACACAACAAGTAATGATGCAATTTAGTTATTGGACTTACTAAGTGATTAGTTCTTGACAATTAATACTAACAATAAAAGCTAACACTGATTTAATGGTTGTGTGTGAAAAGTTTTCACATTAGACCTCAGGTTCATATTGTTGCTCGGCGCAATCTCCTCATATCTTCCAGGTTTCCATAGTAACCGTGGAATTCTGATGTCACTTGCGCGATCTCTAACCCAATGTGCTTTTGTGCATGCACACAATTACCATGTATCTTTCTTTTTGTGATCTGGACTGTAAGGATTTCCCCTTGAGTGTCCCCAGAGAGAGGCTAAATATGACAGAGACTTGATGGTGCCACATACGAGATGTACCCTGTACACCACCACTAGTTACACTGTATATTCTAATGGTACCACTTCATATATCTGCATATGCGTAGTGATGCAGACATCAAACGCCACCTTCATTAACCAGCTCCTGTCTGGATCTGCTCATCCTTTGTCTTCTTACATTCTGCGTGCTACCTGATCAATCCCAAATGAATCAATCCATCACGTGGACTGACTCCATCACACACCACTGAAACCTATCAACATACATTCTTTGAATAAGTACAGTGGGGATTCTATTGAAGTTATAATAATACAGGAGGTTTTCTTTTACCTGTTTCAGAAATGTATTTCATAGTGAAGCATTGTCTATGCTCCCAGCTGAGAACAATGGCTCTGCAATTAAGACCACCATTCGGGAGATGAATAAAACACAACAGAAGAACTAGGTCAGCTTCCATATACTTTGTCAGATGTAGGCTACTGTAAAACTTCAGCAGTTCTAATTAGAGGTATATTGGGGGTTGTCTAAGTTTTGACAGTTACAATTAGTCTACTGTAGATTTCTTTCATAATAAATTAATGATTAGTGATTCTACTAGGAAAGACTTACTATCAATGACATTATATTCTGTGGGATTATTTATTTACTGTAGTTCAGGGGCAGACAGAGGGTTATCTGTTAATGGTGATTTACATGGATAGTTTTGGGAGGTACAGTAGGTAGTACGGATGTTCCTTAGCTACTCTGTGATACAACATAATGAGGTATGTGCAATCATTACATTAATTAATTACACTAGTAAGATTTATCTTCAGATCTGGCTGGTTGGAACAGAAACATGGTTATGGATGATTGACAGTTTGTCAGTTTTCCAGCATTTCCAAGCAAATGGTCAACTGTCATTGGCTCTCATCCATAACCATGTTTTTGTTCCAAACAGCCAGATCTGAAGACAAATCTGCATGTGTATAGCCACCTTAAGAGTCTGTTCCTGGACAACCTATTCTGCACTACAGGGGATGCCTAAAAATAATTTCATGTGGGGTAAATACTGGCTGCTTTTGCATGTATCCCACAAATGCAGCATAACCTTATTCTACACTAAAATGTATATTCCTATTGTACACTTTTTAAATCTTTCCCTGGAATACATCAAGGGGTTACTAAATCTTACAGTTACTGTACTTGTTCTTTCTTACATTATCCCCAATGCACAGATTCTATATCAATTCAGGAAAGGCTTACATGAGACACTGCATGGGGGCAAGAAATCTGCCTTAAGACACCACACAAGAGCAAGCTTGGAACACAACAGACCCAATCAAAGTAAAGAAGGTAAGTTTGATTGTGCTGGAGGGGGAATAATGGTTCTACAAGGTGATTATTGAAAGTGCCAGGGAGTGTTGTGAGGTGCATAATGAAGGTGGAAGGAGGGATGCTGTAAGATCTGGATATAATAGGGGTCTTTGGGGTCCCTGCAGACTCTCTCACAATCTCATACACCAAATCTGTCCCAACAGACTCTCTCACCCTGTATTACACCATATCTCTCCCAGTGTTATATGGATGGAATTGGAAGAAAGAGAGAGAGAGCTATGGACCGGGCAGTAGAGAGCCTGGCCAGGCTCAGGGATTTTGCTGTGGGCGTGACCATGCACCCTTACCAGGTAATGGGTGGACGACCGGAGCCCCCACTGGGCCACTCCACAAGACCTGGGCCCTAGTAGTTAGCACCCCCCCCCCCCTCTTGGCACCCCTGGCTATGGATCAATTTAAAAAACAATATATATGGATCAATTTTAAAGCCAAGCACTAAAAAGTAATTGCTCAACTAACAAACGACCTTCTGCAGTATGTGTTGTCGTATCTAGATGTTGTCCCTTGCACTAACTGTGTATTTTTCCTGTCTCTTTCTCTCGCTTTTTCTCCGTCATTTTCCCTTTTATTCCTCTTCTCTCTCCAAATTATTGCATTTCTCTCTTTTTTCCCGTCTTCAATAAAACCTCTCCACTGGTTAGGTAACTGACGTAGGGCTCCACTGAAATTATCCAACACCCTTAAGCCTGTACACACATATTTCCAAGGGGATTGGTACTAAATCCGGTGGCCGGAATCCCGATCACGACATCCCGACAGGGGGGGACGTGGATCCCCCCCCCTTGCGGGCTTGCTGCGCTTGCCACGCAGTGGGCCCGGTGCCTCGCTATGCTCGTCACACTAATTTTTTCTCCCTCTATGGGTGTCGTGGACACTCATAGAGGGCGAAAGCGTCGGGATTTCGGCGGTCGGGATTCCGGCATCGGGATTTTGACCGCCGGGATTGTAACTGCATCCCTTTCGAAGAGATGTGTTTTATGCTGGTACTACATATCTGGAAGCTACATCACAGACTCTGGTTGGATTACAAGGCACATAGTTCAGATCAATTGTCATTAACTGCCATCTTGGTGGCATTTTTAAAAGAGGTTGTTTTTTTATATATAGATTATGTGGCCAATTTATCAACAAGTGATACAACTTGTTGCGATTACTTAAAATGATTGGACGAATCAGCATTTATCATAAACAATCAGCACCCAACTATCATTTTTCAAACATGACAAGAGAAGATTGTCTGGAGCATCATTTATCATATACAAAATGAGTTTTACCATTCACAATGTGTTTTTTAAATTGTTGATAAATGTTTTCCTTTGTATTGAGTCTTATGCCGTGTTCTCACTGCGAGTGAGAAAGACACGGCTTTTACCCGGCATTAAAATGCCAGGGACTGACGCGCTGGACCCCCGTTCTCACTGCAAGGCAAATTCCCATGTGAAGAAGTTCTACCCGGGTTTTTCGGCAGTGTGAACGGGTCAACCCGTGTCTGCATATCCGGATCTCAGACACGGGTTAAAAGAAGGGTTTTACCCGTGTATGAAATCCGGATATGCAACCCGTTCACACTGCCAAAAATCCCGTGTTAAAAGGAAAATTCCTGGGTCTACATGCTAGACCCGGGAATTTGGCTGCAGTGCGAATGAGGTATTACACAACAAAATACCTATTTTTTATCACCCATATGACATGTTATACCAGTTCACAACCATACATATCTACGGTTCCACGTCAGTTAGGGCATCTTATGTATCACAATACTGTAAATCATCTCATGTATCACTATACTGTAAATCGTTTTAGTTTAATGCAATACATAGCTTTCTCAATTAGCAATTCTAGTATACTTACCTTTCCCAGGATGCAGTCCAGTATCCAGAGCTCCAGCGATTCCCTCTTCAGCTGCAGTCCATTAAAAGAACTGTGGAGGCAAAGGAAGTTCCATCTTGCACATACGCAATGACTGAGCTCAGGGGAGGCTGCAGTGGCTGCTGGGAGTTCAGGAAGTGGTGTTGAAATGGATGCCGAGCAGAAGATAGGAAGTTAAGAAACTTCCCTGGCCATTCTACTGTATATTGATGTTCAGATTACTCCATTTGAGTTGTAAAAGCTGAGCGCACATGAGAAGCAGAATGCCAAATTAATGACATTTAATGAATTGCACTTACCTCACTAAGGGGTAGATGTATGAAGCAGTGATAAGGGAGGAGAAGTGACCCAGTGGAGAAGTGGCCCATGGCAGGGCCGAAACTAGGGTTTCCGGCGCCCGGGGCAAGGCAGTCATTTGGTGCCCCCCCCCCCCCTAGCAATGCTGCTGCGCGCCGGAGGTGCGCCGAAATTTTTCGGGGGCGTGGCCTAATTTGGGGGCGTGGCCTATAATCACTGCTCTCCCGTGAGGCCACGCCCCCATTTTGCCGCTATGGGGGCATGACCTGTGATCTGTGAGCCTCTAGCCATGCCCCCAGCCCCCTGGCTGCGGGAATAGACGCTGTGCGCATGCGCACAGCGTTTATTCCCCGCTGCTTAGTTAGCAGCTGACAGGGGGACCGACCAAATGACGCCTTGTCCCTGGCGCCGGAGACCCCCCCCCCTCCCCGCACAGCCGGAGACCCCCCCCCTCCCCGCACAGTCCTCTCACCGTCCATCTCCTTCTAGCGCGGCTGCAGGAAGCGCTGATGACTTCAAAAAGACTTGCCGGACGCTGATTGGCTGAATTCAGCCAATCAGCGTCCGGCAAGTCTTTTCGAAGTCATCAGAGCTTCCTGCAGCCGCGCTAGTAGGAGATGGACCGACTCCGTCCGGTGTATGTGGACGCTGTAGTGTAGCGGCGGGCATGTTTGCCCGCCGCTACACTACAGCGTCCACATACACCAGACCTCACAGCGCCCCTCACCTCCAGCGCCCGGTGCGCGTGACCCCCCAGCCCCCCCCTAGTTACGGCCCTGCCCATGGCAACCAATCAGATGCTCTGTATCATTTTATATTATGCAAATCATAGATGTTATTTCAGTGCTGATTGGTTGCCATGGACCACTTCTCCTCTGGCTCACTTTACCTCACTTATCACTGCTTCATACTGCCTCTTAAGTCATTCCGGGATGGAGCATTCGTGTCACTAAAGAAGTCAGGAACTCTTTGTCTAGCACAAAGCAGAGATTATCCCTGTTTATCACAAACGAGGCTTTTTTTTCTGCTCACTGAATAGACTTCTTAATTTCTCACATATGTAACCTCTGTTACACTCGTTATAAGAACAAAAATATGGATCACTCCGATAGAGAGTACTGAAATAAATGGCAGCGTGTTTACATACACAAGAAAACACTGCAGATATAACATTAGTACTATAGTCATATTATTTGTTTTTTACACATGTTCACGAAACCATCATTATCCTTACTGTAATAAAAAAGGAGGAAGTAATCATACAGTAGGACTGATTAATGCTAATTGCACAGTTCAAAAACTACCACTGTAAAATTCACGTAGGCCGCTCAAACCGTAGAATTTCACTCTTCATTATGTAACTCAAGCAGAAAGAACGGAGTAAAAATAACCAAGTGGCACTAAACCCTTCAAGGGAATAATGTCGCTATGCAGCTACTGTAGCAATCAGTGGCGGAACTAACGTAGCAGCAGGTGGTGCCGTTGATATGGAGCCCACAGCCAGGGCGAATCATCTCCGCTGTTAGGGCTCACTGTATACTGGTTTACAGATTCTATTCCTGGGGGCTGATATATACTTAGAGTGTGCTATAGAAAACATAGGATTAGTTATTCTTGCCGTTCCAAAAGTATAATTGCTTTGAGATTGTATATTTATAAAATGAATTCTTATCTTCATCTCATTTCAAAGGTAGGAACTGATTTAATCACAGCATACTTACATTCGTCTGTGATCTAAGAGATTTATTTGCTACAGTATTGCTTCATTCTTTCACATTTATTTTTATACAATACTATGGGCTCGATTCAGATCTGATCGCACGTCTGCAAATTTTTCAGCACAGGAGATTATCGAACTATCACGCATGCGCAGGTTACACTTTGCTCATGCTCAAGTCATTTGTGCGAAGGGGGCCTGCAGGGTGATTGACATCCTGTGGGCATTTGGGGGCGGTAACGCAGTGTTTTCTGGGAGTGCCCCAGAAAATTCTGGCGTTCCCATGCCGATGGGAGGGCAGCTGACACCATCAAGGGTCTCCTTTCTCCCATGGCTTATTCAGTGCTTTGTCCAGAGGGGAAAACCATTTGATGAGTGTGAATGGTTTTGCCCTCATGTGTCCAGCTGCGATCACATGGGCGGGGTTAATGCGGTCACTGCTGCAGCGTTTACCTGATCAGATTACCGGGCTCCGAAATCTCGCAATCTCTGAAATCTTGCAGCCTAGCAATCAGGTCTAATGTATTAGGCTCCACCATGAAAGAAGCCTCTTTTAATTTTTACTTGTGGTGATGATACTGTATGTAGTTTATACTGTTTTTAACCCCTTCACTGGCAATCCTGGAAATTTTTTCGGGCTATGCGTTAGTGCTAACACTGGATATTTGGAAGTCTGCATAGCTGGACACAGAACTCTGGACATGGTTATTAAGATTCCAAAACAGGCAGCATCAAGGCAGTAACTGCCATTGGTACTGAGACTCAGCAGTTGCATTAATTTCCAATGTTATCCATGTTACCATTATGATGTACCCCTATATACCGAATGGAGATATAATTTATTTAATGAAGATAGCATATTGGCACTTATTCAGATCTGATCGCAGTATAAATCTGTTCTCAAAATGGACAAAACCATGGGCACTGCAGGTGGGGCAGATGTAACATGTATAGAGAGAGTTAGATTTGTGTGAGTTATTTTGTTTCTGTGCAGGGTAAATACTGGCTGCATTATTTTTACACTGCAATTTACATTTCAGTTTCAACCCCCCCCCCCACCATATTTAACTTTTTCTGCACGTTACATCTGCCCCACCTGCAGTGCACATGGTTTTGCCCATTTTGAGAACAAATTTGTACTGCTATCAGATCTGAATAGAGGCCATATGTTATATGCTTCCAAATTAGCATTGTGGCAGACTTTGGGCATGATTCAGACCTGGATGTATTTTTGCAAATTTGCACAGGTGCTGATTATCGATACGCTGCGCATGCATATGCTTCACAGAATGCATGCACAAGGTTATCCTACAATGAAGTCCTGCAACTTTTTCTAAACGCATGGCACATCGCAAGGTGATTGAACTAAAGTAAGCATGTGGGGGGGGGGGGAACCGGCTATTTAGTGGGAGCGTAAAGGCCCCCATACACTTGTGAGATTTTGTCCGACTTGACCCCAGTCCGACGGATTGGGCCAATAAATCGGACCAAATCTCATGTGTTTTACATCCTGTCCGACCTGATGGACAGTCCAGTGCGAACCATCGGATCGGAGTCGAGTGGTTAGACGAATCTTATGTGCAGCCCAGACCCGGGTGGGGGATCACTGGGAGCCAGCAGGGGGATGCAGTGAGGCAGCAGGGGGACTCGGAGAGTTGCGCAGGGGAGCAAAGTTGACACTCAAAGGGTTAAAGGAACCTTAAACAAAAATATTTTCATTTCGGAACATTGCCATTAAATCACTAATCACCTATAATGTATTTTAATGGCTCGGTTTAATTAACAACAATCAAAACAATACACAAGGAACCCATTGATTATAGAAATTTATTAAAAAAGACATGCAAATACTGTATTTCAGTTCATAAATGTTATTGGAAACTTGAAAAAAAAAATGTTTTTAAATAAAGTTATACAAACTTTTTTATTAATATTATTATTATTATTATTATTATTATTATTATTATTATTACTAATTGTATTATTATTTGCAGATATAATTCACTGTATATAAAATTGAGCTCAGTATTTGCTTTGGTACGTAACCAGTAAGCTACTATGAAATACGTACTATATAAAATAATTAGGGCAGCACATAAAATATGCAAACAAATGTGCAGGACATTTTGTTTTTGCATTACTTAATATTTATGATAGGACTCAAAACATTGTGTTTTACATACCTCTGCCAAATCCGTACACGTGCAGAACAATAATAGATACTAATTTGGAGAATTTTGGGCATAGTTAAACCCAGCAAAGGATGGAATACTAAAAAGGTCAACCGGTGACCATGAGTAATGATAAATTACGGAACAAACTGTCTATTAAACTTGAATATGTAATTTCCCTGAGAGAAACCCTGACAGGAATATAATATGTCAAGAAATTAGTCCAGCAAACTCCATAAAAATCAATGACAATATTAATCTCTCTCCCACTGTCTTTTAAATGGGGAACATCTGGAAATTCTAATTCTATAACTATAAACTAGTAAGTTACAGTTGCTTAACATTTATTTTATAATTTAAGGGGGTTATTTATCAAAGCATGCAGAGAGATAACATTGTGCCAAAATCCAAATATCCAAATATCTGTTATCCAAATTATTCCGAAAACCATAGTTTACAGAATGGATTTTGTTTTTGTTATAGCCCTACTGGGGACATCTGTAACTGTCACTACTTGATACATCTGTAACTGTCACTACTGGGGACATCTGTAACTGTCACTACTGGGGACATCTGTAACTGTCACTACTGGGGACATCTGTAACTGTCACTACTGGGGACATCTGTAACTGTCACTACTTGATACATCTGTAACTGGCACTACTGGGGACATCTGTAACTGGCACTACTGGGGACATCTGTAACTGTCACTACTTTATATATCTGTAACTGTTACTACTTGGGACATCTGTAATGCAGCCCACACACGCACCGATTTCAGCGTGCGTTGTGGGCTTAACTAGCACACACAGCATCGCATCGTATGCCTTGTGCATACGATGTGCATACGATGCGATGCTGTGCTAGAAAAAGCAGGTACAAAAAGTATGTGCAGCACATACTTTTTGTACTATACGATGAGGTGCCGCGGGAGCGCGCACCCCATCGTACAGCATCGCACCGCCGGCATCGTCACGTGTGTGGGCTGCATAACTGTCACTACTGGAGACATCTGTAACTGGCACTACTGGGGACATCTGTAACTGTTACTACTTGGGACATCTGTAACTGTCATTACTGGGGACATCTGTAACTGTCACTACTGGGACATCTGTAACTTTCAATACTTGATACATCTGTAACTGTCACTAATGGGGACAACTGTAACTGGCACAACTGGGGACATCTGTAACTGGCACTACTGGGGACATCTGTAACTTTCACTACTGGGGATATCTGTAACTGTCACTAAATGGGACATCTGTAACTGGCACTATAGGGGACATGGTACGTAACTGGCACTAAATCTGTTAAAAAAAATGATTGCTTGTCATTTAAATTCAGTGCCTGAGATTGTACACAAACTTTGTTTCATGTTTTGGGAACTTGTTTCATGCACAAATAATATATTTTTGTGTGTATTTGTTGTGTTTGTACAACATAAATGCAAGATACCTCAAGATACCTCATTGAAATATAAAAATATTCCGAAATACGGAATAATCCATTATCCAAAATTCTTCTGGTCCTGAGTATTTTGGATATTGGATACTCAACCTGTATAATAAATATATTGCATTTCAAAATATTTTTCTTTTGCACTTTAGATATCAGAGGTGGGTGATTTACTATGCTTTTCTACAGTAAGATAAACAAACAACCTGCAGTGTCCTATGAATATTAATGTCAAGTACAATACTACAACTACACTTAAAATTAATTTGTCAATTTCAAACCAAGCATGCATTTTTTGGTTTAGTTAATATTCACGAGGATGATGTATATTGCCTTTGTACCCAAGTAATGTCACTAAATCTGGGAAAGGAAATAAGTTTTATTCTCAAGAACATGTGTTCAGCCACCAACGGCTGCTTTCACTATATGCAAGGTAATCTAATATGGAGCCGTCCGTAACCATTTCATTTCTTGACAAGCACCGGAGGAAGCTGGGTGAGCTGGCTCTTGAGAAGGGAGGGCAGCGCTGGACCCTGGGTCGGTAAGTATATTGGTGTAAAATTGAGGTGGGTGTGTGGGTGTGTGTAAAGTGTAATAAAGTTCTACTTTTCTATGTGTGTGTGTTTTATTTTAACATTCTTTTTACAGGTGGACTACAAGTCCCAGTGGGCCCATTAATGCCCCGCATACTGGGACTCAGCAAAACCAAGCATGCGGGGAGGCCTGCTGCCACTTCTTCTTCACCTGTATAAAGCAATGCAATGTATGATTGCTTTAACCTGATCAGGCCAGCGTCCACAGCCCACGGACGCCGGTGACAGCCACGGGCTTCAGCCCTGCATGGGTAAAGCCTGGGTGGAGGGCTTTATTGGGGGGGTCCCCACTCCCACAGGTACCCCGTCCAAGGCTGTCCAGCCACGGTGCTCATGGTATGGCCGGGGGACCTTATGTACACTGTGTCCTCCGGCTGTGGCATGCTGTTGGAGCCCGGTGCTGGTTTCAAAATATGTCCCCCATATTTTTGGAACCAGGACCAGTCCATGGGTCCGGGGCTGGTTTCAGAAATACGGGGACCCCTACGCTTTTTGTCCTCCGTATTTTGGGGACCAGGTCCGACTCAATGAGTCCGGGGCTGGTTAGGCTCAGGAAGGGGGACCTCTCGCCATTTAAAAAAAAAATTACTTTTACACATTTTTCAAGACAGGACCATGCACAGATCTCAATGATCTGTGCATGGTTCTGGCAAATTCGCCTGTCAGAACCTGGTCTGCATGTGTGGAGATATTTAGTTACATTTTCCTGTTTTTGCATCTCATTAAAATTGTGATGTGTGTACTTTAGAATGGCAAAACACCTGGATGCGAGTTCTGGCGTTACTAAAAATCTCACCTTCTCAGTAAATGTCACCCTTAGTCTCCTTGGCTACCTCTATTAGACATAAAGAAAATGCATTTAAAATCTATACTCACTGGTACATGATACTGTTGCTTTTAAAGAGAGTCTTTCCTTCATGTGGGATCGAAGATAATTTGCTTTATATACAGTATTCTGGACATGTTCCAAACTAGCCCTGATTTGGAAAGCTATTTGAGGGCTTGTTTCTTGTGCATGGAGGTGTTGAGCATGAGTCTGTTGGGTCCAATCTCATGTATTAAAAAATAAATACACGATTTGTGAACCAAACGACAGCCAGTAACTCCTATATGGAGATTAATATCTGTAGAAAAACAAATTGGTCCCGGTCAGGTAAGGTAAACAATGATCAGTGAATCAGTCATTGGGCCAGATGTCAAAGGGGAAATTTGCCCAATAGATAACACTACAGCAGGTGCAGCGAGCTAATCATAAGTGTTAATATACAAATAATAATCAGTGCCCACTAAATTGATGGATCTATTCGATCCTTAGCTACATACTTTATGGATGTGTTCTTTCTCATCCTTTTGGCAATGCGCCTGTAGCACAGCAATGATGTCGTGTCGTGCCCTCCCAAAGTGAATGAGAGTCAGCGTACAAATGCGCCTGCCTCCCCATTCACTTCCATGGGACCTGGCAGTGATGCTATTTTATAATTGTTTTTATAGTATTATTGTTTGTGTAACATTACATATGTTAGTATTTTTTAAATAATGTATTTACACATGTTTCTATTAACATCATAATATTAATAATAATTATTATTATTTTTTTTTTTTTTTTTACATTTAATTGGTACTTATTGCTAACCCACCATTGAAGCCGGTAAAGACTTTTTCTGTTAAGTTTTCTGTTTTTTTTTTTTATCATAGACTGACACACTCTTTAGAACAGCTGCTGTGACTGACAGCGCCTACCTGGTAATTTTACATACATACTGTATGGGAACATTTTTAAAGTTTTATGATTTCTATCATCTTGGGAGGAAAAAAATCTTTTCACTTTCCAGTTTAGTTGATAGGTTTGTAATCAAAGGCAGTACATAATCACAGCAAGTAGAGGCTGACCCAACAGCCGTTTCAACTAGCAGCGTGCCAGTCTTCCTCAGGGGTGCTGGCACGCTGTCAGTCGAAACGGCTGTTGGGTCAGCCTCTACTTGCTGTGATTATGTACTGCTTTTGATTACAAACCTATCAACTAAACTGTGAGTGCTGGTTCTTTTTCCTCTCCTACAAGAGAGGTAAGTGTTGTTAATTATTCATTATATGGACCCTGCACCGCTGTACTTATAACCGCCTTTCTGAGTGCCACCCTGTTACCTACTCTCTCTCTCTATATATATATATATATATATATATATATATATATATATAAACTGTTCACAAAAATAGTGACCCTGTACTTTGCACTCTTTGAGTTTGATTTAAAATGTTCTGAGATAATGGGTCAACAATGTCTAGGTCAATAGTCACTAAGTCAACCACTGTTGGTCACCAGTGAGTTGATCAACACCTAAGAATGTCCGAATGGCCGAAGGTTGACACAAACTTAAGGCCGACATGTACATGGTGGACAATCAGGTCGACATTTAAAAAAAATATGTTTGGTGTCTATGTTGACATATGTCACATGGACACCATAAAAGTGTACCAGGTCCCCTTGCTTGGCTCGCTACACTCACCATGCTTCTGGCATGATGCCTCAATACGCATGGCACACTATTATAATCTAACTCTATGCTCACTTGGATAGAAAGTATGAAAAACTTATGACTATGTACATGCCGACCTTAGGTTTGTGTGGACTCTCTTTCATTGTCGACCTAGATTATGTCAACCATTCTTAGGTGCTTAGTGATTGTGGACCTAGATGTTGTCAACCCAGGTATCGGATACCGATTAAATATGGATGCAATGAGTCTTGTATAAAGTATATTACCCTGCCTAAAAACAAACAATGTATTCCCTTGCCCATACTACTGTACTTTGATAAGCAAATTCTTTCCACATTAGAATGTCCCGGTCAGGATTACACAAACATTTGAAGAATAAAATATCTCATTCATGTTGCCTATGACAGGCATGTTTACCGCGCATACACACGGATATGTATTTGCCTTAGAAAGCATATTTTATGTTTTGCTATTTGTACTTCAATCATTGAATCAGATGAAGACCTCAAAAAAGGATTTTGAAAAAGCTGAAAACATTTGTTTTACTTCTGCCAAACTGTTCCGTTTTTGATTCAATATTTGAAGCAGTTAAAGTGTTATCTCTTGAGAGTTACAACTCAAAACGTGAGCGCAATTATTCTGTAAAATTTTACATTAACATGAAATGTATAATTTAGGACCCAGTTGTAAGAATGACGTGATTACCCCTCAGACATATGTTTTTCAAAGATAAAATGAAATAGCAAGTACATGGGTATGGAAATACAATGTTGCTCTAAAGAAACTTAGCATATTGCAATTGAACACATTTCGTTTGTAATGAATGTCAGCAAATTCATACATAATCAGTAGCTTCTGTCGAAGAGTTCCAAGATGATGAGTGGATTTTATTGCACGCAGCCGACAGTTATTTTTAAATTTGTGATCATTGTAATAACAAAGTAGGACAATTTACAACAAGAAAAAGTTCATGAGTGCACAAGCTATTGTCTGTGCATGCAAAGATGAGAGCGCATTGAATTTGTATGGGTAGAGGTAGCTAGACAGGTGCATTTTACTGTATGTCTCTCCTAGAAAACAAGTGGGTGATGCTGCGAGTCTTTTATTTAGGTGAATAAAATATTCAGTTGCCTGGGAGAACTTGGAGGTTTCTGCTTCATTTGTGATGAACAGCAAAGCTTTTTCAGAGAACAAAAGAGCCGCATTATTAAATTTTACACCTGTTCATTTTCCCTGGAGTGAATTTTAACTTAATGCATAAACAAAACTTTTGCTGATTGTAATTAACAATGATTGTGACCCTTCTGGGTGTATGCTTAATGTACAGTTAAAGGGAAGTGCAACAAACAGAGTAAATGGCGGATGTCCACTTGTCAATGTCAGTTTTGGTCCAATTTAATCAAGGAAAAATCACAGACTTCGCAATTATCATGATCAGGTTTGATTTACAGCCTGGCTCTCTGGGGTAAATGTGTACAGTGATAACAGAGTAGAATTGAGCCAGATGAGAAGTGTCCCCTTCGCGAACAATTAGCTGCTCTGTATAATTTTATATTTTTCAAATTATAGAGGTTACATCGGTGCTGATTGGTTGCCTTGGGCCACTTCTCCCCTGGCACACTGCTTCCTTATACTGTAACTGCTTCATACTTCTACCAATCTGAGAGGTATTGTCCTATTGATGCAGTCTTACATGAAGGGGACTACTGGGTGATATAATCTTGTCAATTACGATTCCCAGAATTCCTGCTTTCCAAACTGAAGTGCAGTTGGCAGTGGGCAATTGATGTCAGCGGATGCTGGCACTTCTGCTTCACCAAGTGCCATCCTGCCCTGACAGGCTTGCTTAGACCTCTAGTAAACATGTTAGTTCTTATTATCTCAACACCCAAAGCCCTGGGTGTGCAGAAAAAGGCCAAGAGATAGTTGTCCTCAGGGAGTGGGGATCCAAATTTTTTTGGGGTGCCCTCTTCCCTAGGAATTAAAGCTATTGGCTATGCAAACTAAGTGTTGTTTCCACCCGATTATTACCCTGTTTTCTCCCTAATAGCTGGTAGTTATTTGTGATATGGGATATAGTGGAGTAATCACCCGTTTTTTAAAATGTTACCGTTTTCTTTTCAAAGATTTAGCATTATACAGTGTATGTCTTTATACACAGTACCTGTGCAATATGCAGTTCTACAGCATACCACCCTGCTGGACAGTTCTGCTAATTAGACACTGTCATGCTGTCCCAACCATAAGCTGACAAGGTGGGGCAGAATGGAAGAGTCTGTGGTCACAATTCTTCTCTCTGCAAAGCAGCAGGTAATCATTGGATACAGTAAATGCCGCTCGCATGTGCACAGCCTTTGTTAACAGTGCAGGGTCAAAAATATCAAAAGGTCCAGAATTAAATAAATTGGTTGCTTGACTATTTTTTTTTTTTTATAATATTTTGTGTGAGAATCTGTAAATTAGTAGTCAGAAATAACCATTACATATAAAGGTAGGTGGAAATTTTTAGTATTATGGCGTATAACATACAGTACCCTGCGGACGTTTGAAATAAATAAAATATTCCAGCTCATAAAAGTCATAGGCAGGTATTCAATGCGCTAATTCGTCCTATGCAGCAAATCCTGTTTTGGATTTGCTGCACAATCGCTGGAATCCGGAGGGCTGGTGCATTCGATGCCAGCCCTCCCTCATCCCCTACTCAACGCCTCAGGGGTGGTGAATGCTGCAGGGAGCCGGGGGGACGGTGGCAGGCAGGGAGATGAAAGCCTCACTGTCTGTGCCGGACACTGTGGGGGTGAAGGAGGGCTGGCAGGGACACAGAGAGAGCCCCCCGAGAGCTGGCAGGGGACTGGGATAGTAGCCGCTGCACTCGCTGGTCCCGATCCTGCATATATAATGATCGGGACCAGAGTGCAGTGAATACATGAATTTTAATGAGCGGCTCCCGGCTCCCGGCCACCTGCTGGCGAATGTGACATTTTTTTAAATAAATAAAATTGAATATATATTCATGTACTGCAAGCACATGAATAAAAATAGCATGCCCCTTCACAGAAAAAAAATCTGATTTTTTTGACACCCTAAAAAAAAAAAGCCTTTATTTTAAAAGATCACATTCCAGTTCACCTAAAAAAGATGACGAATGCAAAACAGTGAAACATTGTGAAAATCACTGGAGAAAGCAGTTCTCCATTTGAGCATTGAATACACTCTCGGCGAGTTTGACTAAAAACCCCATTGAAAACCACCGGCATATATTTGCTGGTAATTTTCAGCGAACTGTCTCCATTGAATAGGCAGAATTGTTTTTTATGAGAGAAAATTCACCGTTACCCCGGTGAATTGCCAGATTCTCTGTAAAATACGGCGAATCTGAGGCATTGAATACTGGCCAGAGATATAAAGTAAAATTTCTTTATCATGTAACCATTTCCCTACATCACTTCCTTATGAGTGAAATTTAAGACCAAAGTTAATTGTCAGATTTTGAAAAGTCTGTTTCTTGGCTTGTTTTTCAATGGAAAGGAAAAACAAAGTAATAATATACTCATAACTGCGTGGCGCCGTGACAGTGTTTCCACAAAGGCCCATTGGGGGAGGAGCTGCTTGTCATGCACGGTAGTAAACAATAATATAAATAAATAGGTTTTAATAATAATAAAAAAATTATATTTAATGTTGCTATGCTACATATACTGTAGGCATCACTACAGCAAATACTTATAACAAAATACAGTAACAATTGAATTGATGCCTACAAAATAACATTGTACTGTAGCTGCCGCGGTACCAGTGAACTGTGACTCATGATCACACTTTAGAAATACTAATGACAGGAGCGTCATATAAAGTCACTGCGATTGTTCCACAGCTGCAACTTTGTTAGCAGACAATAAAGTACACCTCAGTAAAAGGAGATTAAATAAAACAATGTAAAGATTGGGATCTTAGGTTTTTATGGTTAATGTAATTTGAAATAGCAAATGCTTCAGAAAAGCTTGCTCCATCTTGTAAGACACAAAGATCAATCACACTTACAGAAATCACATTTCCCGAGTAAACAAAGAGCGGTTTCATTCCCCGCTCGCTCTTCTCTGGTACAGTTTAGTGGAAATCTCGCATGAGGTCTACGGCAGTAAAAGCTCAGCTGTCTTATAATATACAGTGGCGGTGGAAGCTTCAGAACTCACTTGTGTGGGCATAAAATGAGCATTTAGAGTCAGACATGAGGTACAATACTATTTTTGAACACGCACAGCATTGTTTGTCTTTCAACAAGAGACGAACACCGGATTAGGTTCTGAACCGTCATCTGCAGGAGTTATGGGAGAGAGTGGCAATATTTGTTTATATACAGTGAATTGGATGCTAATTGTCTGTCCCCTTGTACAGAGTTCCTGACTATTGTATGTTTTACTCTCATGCAGTGGTTTATTGATGACAAGATTGCAGACAAGCTACTGTAATAAGGCAGCAAGACCAAGACAGAATATGCCAAGTGCTAAAGATCAACTGAGAAATCATGTTAATTACTAGCACAATAGGCAGTTTAGCATATAATTCCTCTCTTAAATGACAGGGTTTTTTTTAAGTGCTAAATGTAAAAAGCAGTTCATTTAAATGAAGGTAAAATGAACCTTAACTATGTGGTACCCCGTGGGATTGCCAATCACTAAATTAGCAACTGAAAAGGAAAGTTACTTATAGTTTATTTAATGAATTACCTGTTCAAAATACATCTTTGTACAAGAAAGAAGCAACTGAATACAGCAATAACCCGGATCACTCAGATTTGAGAAAAAGTGTTTTCATCATACTGGATGCCACAAATATGGCGCCGCAGAAGGCTGCCTCGGAGCTGTGTAGCTCAACCAAACTATACAGTATGTCTCCCCTTGTCTCCCCCTGTCCTTGTCCTCGTTCACCGCCCCCCTCGAGTGCGGTGACCCTGCCAAGTGTGGTGACCAATCACAGCAGAGAAGCCCTTCTGAAATGGAGCTCACCACTGAAGCAGACTGCCCATACAGTATGGGCCTGACGGAGCAGAAGTTGGGCAGAACGACTGCCCTCACAGTCCACACTGTCCTTGCTGCCCTGTGCTGAAAGGATGCAGCAACGTTGCAGCCACTTTGCTGCATCCTTTCAGCACAGGGCAGCAAGGACAAGGAAGTCTGGCATGGTCGAATGGTGCAGTAACCGCAAGAGGGGCTTCCGGGCCGGTGTCGCTGTCAGGTGGAAACGCAGATGCCATAGATTTGCCCTCCCAGCATTCCTGCTATCAAACACCAGATCTCTTTCGAACAAGATGGATGAGCTATCTCTGCTATTACAAGACGCAAGGTCGGCTACCGCAAGATCCTATGCTTCACAGAAACCTGGCTGGAAGACCATATTGCCAAATCCTCAGTGACTCTGTCAGGCTTCGGCCTCTACAGGGCCGACCACGACAAAGAGTTCTCAGGCAAATCCAAAGGAGGGGGCATCTGCCTCTACATAAACGACAGGTGGTGCACCAACGTAAAGTCCCTGGGCAAGTCATGCAACTAGAGACTCTTACCATCAAATGCAAACCTTTTTACTCCCCTCTGGAAATTGCCTCTATTATCCTAGTAGGAGTATACATCCCCCACAACCAAGTCCAACAGAATCCCAACTTCAGCTGGCCACTATGATCATGGACACCAAACTTAGACACCCAGACTCACTGCTCATTGTGCTAGATGACTTCAACTGTGCCAACCTGAGCCAGGAGCTCCCAAAATACACGCAGCAGGTCACATGCCACACAAGAGAGGGGTGAATACTAGACCACTGCTACACCACCAGAAAGTCTGCATACCTATCCATCCCCCATGCAGCACTGGGTCTCTCTGACCACTGCATAGTCCACCTTCTTCCGACATATATCCAGAAGCTAAAGACTGCTAAGCCTGTTATCAAGTCTGGCAAAAACTGGTCAATCGATGCAAAAACAAAGCTCCAGGCCTGCTTCAACTGGACTGACTGGACGGTGTTCAAAGCCTCTGCCTCTGACATAGATGAACTAGCGGATGCAGTCACATACTACATCAGCTTCTTCGAGGACTTATGTGTACCAACCAAGAAATCCAATCCTTCAACAACAACAAGCCATGGTTCAGTAGCCAGCTCAGGAAACTCCGCCAAGCCAAGGAGGAGGCATACCGCAGCGAGGACAGGGCACAGTACAAAGTAGCCAGGAACTCCTTTACTCAGGGTATCCATCTCACAAAAACGGAATATACAAACAAGCTGACGCACAACCTCATAACAACGGACCCTGCGGTAGTATGGAAGGGCATGCAAACCATCACAAATTACAAGAAAGCCCAACCACAGTCTGAACCCAGCCATGAACTTGCAGAAGACCTGAACAAGTTCTACTGCAGATTTGAGCAGGCCGTACCTCCCCCACTCCATCACATAGACCACCACTCCCAGGCCCTCCATGTGGACCAAGGCAATGTAGAAGCAGTACTCAAAAGAATTAAACCTAAGAAGGCTGCAGGATCGGGTAGTGTGTTGCCATCCAGCCTTAGGACCTGTGCAGCTCAGCACGCCCCCATCTTCACAACGATATATAACTCCCCCCTGGACTTGGCAATGTTCCTGCCTGCTTCAAACGATCTATCATTGTCCCAGTCCCCAAGAAAACAGCCGCGAAGGAGCTAAATGACTTCAGGCCAATTGCACTAACTTCAGTAGCCATGAACGCATTCGAAAGACAAGTACTGAAGCACCTGAGAGAGGTAACCAACTCTCACCTGGATCCCATGCAGTTCACCTACCGGGCAAACAGAGGTGTAGAGGCTGCAGTCAACATCGGGCTGCAGCATATTTTACAACACCTCGACCACCCAGGCACCTATGCAAGAGTCCTATTTATGGACTTCAGCTCAGCATTTAACACTCATCCTCGGCATCCTGCAACCAAAACGCCTCTCCTTAGGAGTCCAAGGATCAACATGCTCATGGATAGTGGACTTTTTAACGGCAGGGGAACAGGTGGCCAAAACCGGCACCTTTTTCGTCCAGCACACGAACAATCAGTATGGGAGCCCCCCAAGGATGCGTCCTCTCCCCTCTGCTCTTCTCTCTCTACACAAATGACTGCACCTCAGCTGAGCAGTCAGTGAAAATCATCAAATTCACAGATTACACCACTATCATCGGCCTAATCAAGGATGCTGACGAGACCGCGTACAGGCATGTAGTGGAGAAGCTGACACAGTGGTGCAGCAGCAACAACCTCAATCTAAACCCCACCAAAACAGTTGAGATGGTGGTCGACTACAGTAAAAGAACAAATGCACTGGTCCCGCTAACAATAGCCAACGCAATGGTGTCGCGGGTTGAATCCTTCAAATTCCTAGGGACAACAATGTCCAGTGACCTAAGATGGGGATTAAACAAAACCCCCAAAAAATAAAAAAGGCCCAACAGCGCCTGTTCTTCCTGAGGCAACTCAGGAAATTCAACATCCCACAGGAGCTGCTGTGTGTATTCTACACCGCCATCATGGAGTCTGTCTTATGTTCCTCGATCACAATCTAGTACGGTGACGCAAGCGAGAACGACAAACAAAAACTGCAGAGGGTAGTGAAGACTGCGGAAAGGATCATATGGACCGACCTCCCCCCGATAAGGGATCTGTTCTCATTCAGGGTAAGGAAACGCGCTGAGAAGATCGCAAAGGACAAGCTGCATCCTGTTCACAACCTGTTTGACATCCTACCATCCAGAAGACGGTTCAGGTCCGTACACACTAAAATGTCAAGATCTGCAAGAAGCTTCTTTCCGTTAGCCCATCACGTGAACAATCCAATCAAAGGGAATGCAATCCCAATATCAACAGCCAAACAACGTGACCCTACTTGGCGACCTGACCACCATAGTCGTAGCTAGAAATGAAATGCATGTAATGTCTTAATGTAATGCCCCCTAGTGTGCGCAAGCATACATGGCCAATAAAGTTGATTCTATTCTATTCTAGACACCAAAAGAAGCTTTAAAGCTGAGTTTTATGGGAACCCCCATGAAAATGCTGGAAGTTGCCCTGGGAATGCAGGCATGCCAATGCCTGTTGGGGGTGGCTGACATCACATGACGTCAGCGCCCGCCCCCTTTTCGGCAGACTCTGACAGAAAAAAAGTCAGTTTAGATAAGATGAGTGGGATGTGTTCACGTATATTCCCTCACAAGGTGCTTTGTGAGCGGTCCTTAATCAGGCCCTAAATTCAGTAGATGGATTATTCTTCTGCTATGTCCAAACTGTCCTATTATACTTACTGCTGTATGTACTTGTTTGACACAATAGGAAAATGCATCACCTAAATGTGATCTTGATTTAGAGAAAACAACAGATCCAATGATAAATCACAGTACAGTACATACAGCTTATGGGCCAGATGTATCACGCTTCAAAAAGAGAGTGATAAACAACCAGCCAATCAGCTACTACCTGTTATTTTTCAAACCCAGCCTGTAGTATGACAGGTAGGAGTTGATTGGCTGGCTGTTTATCACTCTCCACGTTATCACTTTTTGACACTTCAAACATCTGGCCCTATATCTTAACAAACAACTACAGATGGAGCCGGCTCCATCTTTGCAGTGGATGGCGATTATACCGCCATCCACCGCCAGAGGCCGGCTACCGCCCGGGGCTCGCGCGCCCCGTGACGCCCCGACACCCCCTACCCCCCCCCCCGCCCCGAACTGGGCAGCGTCTCCCTGAAGCGGGGACGGGCAGGGAGACACTGCCCAGCCGCCGTGATCCTGGGACACGCGTGTGCGTGAGACGCACGCGCTTCCCAGTCTCTATCGCTGGCGCTTGCCAGTGAAAGGCATCCAGCGAGTGCCGGCCAAGGATGGCTGACTCTCCATCTGTATCTTCAGAACTCAGCAATACATTTCACTTGTAATGCAGTTATTGTACACTTAGCAAGCTATTGTATTTTATCTTTATCCAATTAATCTCTCCCTCTCTCTCTCTCTCTCTCTCTCTCTCTCTCTCTCTTTGTCTCTCTGTCTCTCTCTCACACACACACACTTTTCCTTTGTAGACTAATAGACTCAGGAGGTTATTCTGGTTGCCACGCTCCTCTGTGCATTTGCATTAGGGAGCGATGTTTTCTTTATGCACATTTCTGTGCATGTGTACATGCCGGGTGTAAGCTGGCACAGCAATCTGCTAGTTCGCTGTCCCGTTTGCACCTAGCAGTAAGGGTGGGGTTGTGAGGCTACGCCGATGGGAACCCCCTGCTTTTCACTGTATGTCAGCTGCCCATCCTCTTCCCATACAGTGAACACCAAAGCTAAGACATCAGAGAGTGTCTTAGTTTTGCGTGTACCCTCTAAATCATTCGATGGTCGGCAACCATCGAATGACTTGGTCCCCGCACCCAATACTGCGAATGGATGTTTATGCAAAACATCCATTAGCAGCTATACGGGGAACTCGGCGAGCAAGGGGTGGACATGCGACTGAGCGGCGTTTAATCCACCCTCAACGCAGCATTGCATGTGGATCAGTATAACCTCCTCAGTCTCCTTGATTAAGTATGATTCAGTAGGCACATTTCAGTGCTATATAGGCTATATAGGTAACTTAGGGGTGATTCAGTCTTGATCGCTAAGGTCCGAATTCACCCCCGGTTCCGATGTTTGGGGTTTGCGATGTGTGGGATTGTCAAAAATGATGATATATAAATGATAGTTTTATTAATGAATAACAAAACAAAGATTCAGAGGTCATTAACAAAAAACAAATAAACAAGCAATCGTGTCAGATCATGGACAATAGAAATCGAAGCTCCCTTTATCGTTCACAGTTACTGTGCATGTTTCTTCTCATTAGACAAATGTATCAATAATTGTTTTTATTGAAAATAAAATTAAGTGAGCTAAGGTTCTTGTACAATAGACAATGTGCTTCATCAAGAGAGAGGACATTGTGTTTATTGTAATAGGATATTGGAAATCTAGCCATCCTAATGCCTTCTGTAGTTAGTGTGTTGTTGCCCGGAGATCACTGGTCAATAACTACTAACAGGGCACAGTGTTTTCAAATGAATAGTACACATAAAAAATGCAATAAAAAAAACTTACAGCTGCTGATTATGATTTGGTTGCACTTCCGATGTTGGACACAGTGGAGCAAAATTCTGCTACTGCAAATGTCTAAAGGGGCATAAACACGGAGTGATAATGTGCTATTTTCTAAGCAATCTGACTAGATTACTTAAAAAGTAAGCACAGATCTCTCCGTGTGTATGCCCGAAGTGATAAAAAATCTAGTCAAATTGCTTAGCAAATGACTGCAAATCTCTCTGTGTGTACAGACAGAGAGATAGTGATTGAGATCTCTCATTCTGAACCACTACCCGGCCTTTTTTTGCTTAAACAAAATTGCTTAGCAAAATCACTTGCATGTGTATGTGCTCCCCATGGGAGATCTGAACACCAGGAAATCGCCTACCCTAAATATAGTAGCTTAGCAAAACTGCTTAGCACACATCTATACTTGTGTATACCCCGTAAGCAGGGCTGGCGCCACCACTAGGCAGCCTTAGGCATTTGCCTAGGGTGTAGGCCACTGGAGGGCAGTAGTGAGCTGCTGGAGGAGCAGCAGCAGGAAAGCTACTGCCGGCCGTGGCTTGGCGGCCGTTGTGTGCGGCAGCACTTTCCAGGATCTCCTGCACTGTGGGGGAAGATCGCAGCTTCCCTCACCTCCTTATCTCTCCTCTCACCCCTGTGCCTCCCGAGCAGGTCCCCCAACGCCCGGCGGTGCAGGTTACGGAGCCGGGGAGCATCCCTCCTGTCTCCCGCGGGTTGTGGCCTAGCATCTCCGCCGAAGCCGGTGCCTCAATTTCTGGCAGCTAGATCTGGCTACTCGAAGTCTCACCCGGCTCCATCTGCGGCTTCCTCGCGGCCTCCCGTGATGTCCTAGTGCCCGACCAGCGTGGGAACCTCCGGAGGCAGCCTCCAGACCGACTGTTTAGCCCCAAAGATGCCCAAACAGATCCCGGCCCCGCGACTGCGGCCTGAACCTGAAAGAAGGCAGAAGCCATACTACAGGTTAGTCTGGGTGGCAGAAACAGCTCTCTGTTGTCAATTCAGGTGCAATTGGAAAGAAGTGTATTGTAGTGCATCTTTACAAGTCATTGGTGAGACCATACTTGGAATACTGTGCTCAGTTCTGGGCACCGCACCTTAAAAATGACATAAATGATTTGGAACAGGTACAGAGAAGGGTAACTAAGCTAGTAAAAGGTCTCAAATCACAAAAATACAAAGATAGGTTAACCAGGCTGAATATGTTTTCACTGGAGAAACGGAGGTTGAGAGATGATATTATTAGTATATTCAAATACAGGATTGGGAATCATATGGAACTGGGAGATGATTTGTTCACTAACAGGCCTATACGTAGGGTACGCGGGCAAGTACTGAGGCTCGAGGAAAATAAATTCTGTACGGAATTAAGAAGAGGATTCTTCACCATTAGAGCAGTAAAATTCTGGAACTCATTGCCGGTGGGGATGATTACAGCAACTACTGTTAATTAATTTCAATCAAAACGGGATACATTTTTGGCCACTAAGGGAATCCTATAGATATGACTTACTCAAGTTAGTAGTTACAAGTCAGATAGGTTGAACTCGATGGACTAACATCTTTTTTCCAATCTGAATTACTATGTTACTATGAAAATGTATGGGCCTTTCTTCAACACTGACAAGAAGGTGTCAGCTCACAGAAAGTGCATGTGCTTGGCTGCTCACATAGGATCCCACACTCAGACATACCGATGGAACCGGGCTCCCTCTTGCCGGCGAATCGCCAGAATGTCACCGCTGGCGATCCGCCAGCAGCCCGGCTCTTATCTGACTGAGACGCGTGTGCGTCTCACACGCACGCGCGTCTCAGTGTCCGTGCGCCGGGGCGACGGGACCCTGTCTGTCTCCGCTTCAGGGAGACGGACAGGGTTAGGGGGGGGGGTGCGGGGAGGCAGTGGGGACCCCGGGTGACCGCCGTCAAGCTGGCAGGGACCCGGGGGAAGCCGTTGGAAGGGGACGCGCAGGCATCTCGCAGATACAGATGGCGGGTGGCGGGGGATGGCGGATGGCGTTGCCATCACCATCCCCTGCAAAGAAGAGCCCGGCTCCATCTGTATAAGCTGTATAAGCTGTACCGGCTGTTGGGTTGGTGCAGGTTTTGATGGTCTAACTGATGATACCCTTAAGGAAGCATATATGAACGATGCATACAGACATCCTAGTCCTTACAGATTCATAAAAATGGAAGTACACCAGAAAAGAGCTTTGTAGCACCAGTTAAATAAGTCACAGATGTGCAAAAATTGCATATATCAAGACTGCTGTTTCTAACTCAGCTCCTCACCGGCCACAGGAAAAAATATACACATTGGTCCCCACATGAAATAAAACATTAATTGGCCCCCACAAGAAAAAAATTAAGAGTTGTGCTGTATAATTTGTAATGAAGGTTGGCTTCTTGCTCCCTCCCCGGCACTCAATAGCAGCCTTAGTGAGCCAATCTGTTTTCCATGTGCAGTCTGCACTGCAGTGCACTGTACAGCAAGCAGCTGTAGCATGAATAAAGATTATACAGCGCTGGGTTTGTACTGAATAGAGTCTAATACAATTTAACCATATATAAACATTTATTAAACATGATTTAAAACATTAAAAAATAGCTGTAGCATGACCTCCATGACATTACAATCATATGTCTAAGCCAAGAGCTGCCTGGAAGATAAGTCCAGCACAGCTGGAAGCCAGGGCCAGAGCAAGTTAGTTTATATGGTGCTGTAAATGCAGTGCTACAGGTGACTGGCGGTCGCCACCAGTTATTGGTCATGACATCAGTGGTGCTGCGCCATCCACATGCAGCCCCTCTGCTTCAATGGACCTTGAGTCAGTATACTTCATATTCCATATTCGTATTTCATGTGTGTTAAGTTACAGCAATAAGTTCTACTTGAAGTTAAGTTTAAGTTCTACTTTTTCTCATTCCAATGAATTTCAGGGTCAATTAAGTCTGCTTAGTGAAGTGTTTCGGACCTGAAACACTTAATGCAAAATGTATGAAATTTTGTAGTCAAATGAGAAAAGATAGGATTCTTTTCTGCTTTGAAAAGTTACACACAGTCCATTCAATGGTCCTAATCGTCTGTTATGCAGTCATGCTTGGATTTAGATTATTTTTCATCCATAACTCAGGTGTTCTCTTCTTTTTCTAATTCATTCTCTTCTCTTCATGGTATCCAACCTGACCCATTCCATTATGTACAAAATACTCTGCCCCTCGGCTTCCCCCTTAATGTGTGATTGCTACTTAGGTAACAAATGTCTTTCAATACAGGTGACGGCAATAATACAGTTATACCCCTTTTACACCACCACAAAAACCCAGGTTTTTGCCTCTTTGACCCGGGTCATTGGTGGTGTAAATGAGCTGAACAAAAAATGTGGGCCCATTTTCCCGGGAATCATACCCAGGTCCTGACCAGAGTGGAACCTGGGGCAGTGTAAACGGATATCCCAGATCATCTCACCTGGGCCCAATGGGGGGAGCCCAATCTCCTGACCGCAGCGTCACTGTGGTCAGTTGGACACAGCCTCCACTGCTGTCTGATGCATACCTCCCAACATTACCCTCTCCAGGAGGGACACAATGCTCTGTTTCTGGACTTCCCTCTGATTGAATAACTGTCATCACCTGTGTTGAAACGCCTTTCTTATCTATTACCCTGTTCGGCACAGGTGATGGCAATCATACATTCAGAGGAAAATCCAGAAACAGAGCATTGTGTCCCTCCTGGAGAGGGTAATGTTGGGAGGTATGCGATGTACTGTGCAGACAGCAGCGGAGCCAGGGTGGAGGTGAATAGATGCCGCAGTGTAAATGGGCAAATCTCGAATCTGACCCAGATTGGAACCGTGTTTCAAATACCGGGTCTGATTCAGGATTTTGGTGTAAAAGGGGTATTAGTGGTAAGTCCAGGAGCAGAAAATTTGTACCTAATGGAATGGATCATGTTGAAGGGTATGTCATATCCCTGACTTCCACAAAGTATTCTGAATATAAAATAACAAATATCAAAGTTTAAGCTGGACATAATTTATGAGCAATCTAGACCCTAATGTATCATTTTATTTTAATAGTGGCAGAAATTCTGTGTATAAGAAGACAGGTTTCTGCTCTTACACCTGTGCAGGCTTTTCATTTGTCAAGAATTCTGAGACTTGCATTGAATAAGAATAGTCAAATATACAAAATGTTTACATGTACATTTCTCCCAACATGACCCTCTCCTGGAGGGACAGAATGTTCTATTCCTGGACTGCCCTCTTTATTTATGATTACCATCACCTGTATTGAAGCACCTTTCTTAACAACGAACCTGTTTAAGACAGGTGATTGCAATCATAAATTAAGAGGGAACTCCAGGGCATTTTGTCCCTCCTGGATTGGGTGGTATGTGTGTAGAGCAGTGGCAGATCCACCCAAGGGGCGACTAGGGGTGGTCGCCCCGGGGCCCCCCCACATCAGGGGCCCCCACAATCCAGGTGGGTGGTGGGTGTGTGGCAGGCAGCAGGGTCCGGGCAGCACTTCCTTGTGGTCCAGGCAGCGAGGGGCGGGCAGGGAGTCGCTGCGGCAGCTGGACAGTCAGCGGCTGGGTCCCTGAGGTGGATGGGAACTAGTTCCCATCCACTGCAGGGACCCCGCCACTGCCCATCCACTGCAGTGTGGGAAGCATTGCAGCAGTGCTGGGGGATAGATGCAGTGTTCTCCCACTCACCTGCCAGTCCCGCATCTCCCCATTGCCCTGCTCTCTTGTCACACTGTCTATGGGGAGACCTACCCCTCTCTCGTCTGATCACCTCATGTCCCAGGTGCCATGAAGAGGCCGTGCCTGTGCAGCAGCTTCGACTCCGATGGGCAGTGAGAATAACTACTCTGGTGAGTGCTGGGGGTGGGTGAGAGGAGAGGATGGGGATGGGGGGTGAGAGGGGGGCCCCACAATTTTGTTGTCCAGGGCCCCCACAGACCTTACTCTGGCCCTAGTGTACAGTATTCTTTGTTGTGTAAAGATGTAGTCTAGATGAGTTCTCAGCTCCAAGTAAAATTATTTAATGATGCACAGGGGAGTTGATCTATGTAGCTGTGTCAGTAATTATACCACCTGCTAGGAAAACTTTGGGGTTGAGAACTACTTGTCTAGTTCATTACAAATACTTTAAATTAACATTGGGCTTACAGCTTTTTCAACCCTTTGAGTGCCAACGTTGTTGTGACCGATCCTCAAAATATCCGCTAAAAATGTCAGCACCGCTCACAGCGACGGTTCTTTTAGTATAAATACAAATACAGCCAAGTCAACTCATTGAAGTTGAGTTAAATATCGCACCCAAAAAAATGAACAGTCGCTGTGAGCGATGCTGGGATATTTAACGGATATTTTGAAGATCTCTGACAGCAACGTTGGCACTCACAGGGTTCATAAAAAGGTTTGCTTGGCATTTTCACACCTATTTTGACAGATATCCTTGGCACTCAAAGGGTTAATTTCAGACGCTACTGCAAAGTGAATACAATGTACAGGTTAAAAAATCTGGCTCCAGCTCAAGTTTTATTTTTATATCACAATATAATTACAGGAGAAATCATTCGATGGTCGCCGACCATCGAATGATTTCTCTAGCGCTCACAGACCTAAGACACTTATACAGGGTCCCTGCAGCGTCCTTATACAGGAAGAGGACGGGCAGCTGACAACCGCTGACGTCCGCTGTCAGCTGCCCACACCCGCTGCATTAGCATGGGGACGCACATGAAACTCTGTGCGTGCCCATGGGCGCTACCCCTCGCCGCCGACCCATACCCCTGCCCACACTGCTAGGTGCAAACGGGCCGGCAAATAACTAATTCGTTATTTGAGGCTGCACATGCGCATAAAAGTTTCTGCGCATGCGCAGTTGCTAAACAGCACTCCCTTGTGTAAACGTACAGGAGAGCATATGAACCAGAATCAGGGCCAAAACCAGGTCTAGACTTTGATTACTGCAAATGCTGCCAAAAATTTTTTTTTTTTATTTTAATTGTAATCACTGCATTTATTTTGTGGCAAAATAACAAAAGCTGTGCGTTCCCCTGCTGCCGGCCCTTGCCCGCCACCTCTCCTACCCTTCCTGGAGCAAACAACCCGCCATAGCCGTTCTAAACTTGCCATAGCCGTTCACTCCTGCGCATGCCCAACCCGAACTTCAGGGACGGGACCAAATGTGGCCTATTGTGAACGGGTCTGAATCGGCTCCACAATGCTGATGGGTTTGCCAACATAGTGGCCAATGTAGGAAGCATACACCGGTGTCACAAGTTGGTGGGCATTTGAATTTGTCTATCCAGCCAGTCTAGGGTTGGTTAGCGGGTCAGACATACACACAGCCATACATGCCAATATGTCAGCTATGCTGCAGAGCTTACCCGATATACTGTATACTGTAAGTGAATGATATTCATAGACGATGTGGGATTCAGACTTTGGGTCAAATGCATTAGGTCAGCAGTCAGTAGGTTGACCACTATTAGTTGACATGAGTTAGGTCTCTATGGTCAATGGGTCGTCACAAGCAGAAGATCGACTTGGTAATGTCAACCCATGTAAAGGTCCACATGAGTTTTTTGGGATCTTTTTTAACCTTCATCATACATGACAATACACAAAGACTATGATTTTGAATTAGTAAATGGTAGCAGAACGAGGCACCTGTTCCAAAGCATGGAGAGGGTACACAGGAAACACTATCTGGGGGGGGGGGGGGGGGGGGGCATGTGATCTAATTTAGAAATTGACATTAAAAACGCACTTACTTGTCAACCTTGTCTTGTGTTAACCTTGATCCCATGTAGACATTGTGTCTGGCGACCGTTTGGGGTCAACCTAGACACTGTGTACTCTATGATCCACTGGTGTATACGCACACACACATACACCCAATTGCACTAGAGATATATCGCCTACTCAATGAAACGGGTGATATAGATTATTGTGCCTAGCTTTACAATACTCCAATGTAAAAGAGAAAGTAATACAAACTGAATAGTTGCCAGGAAATAAAACAGCATGGGCGGTGTAGTGGTTAACATTACTGCCTCACAGCACTGAGGTCATTGGTTGGATTCCCACCATGGCCTTAACTCTGCTGAGTTTGTATATTCTCCCCGTACTTGCGTAGGTTTCCTCCAGGTACTCCAGTTTTCCTTCCACAATCCAAAAATATACTGGTTTTATTGGCGCCCAACAAAATTAACCCTAGAATGTCTGTGTGTGCGTGTACATGTGGTAGGGAATATAGATTGTAAGCTCCACTGGGGCTTCAACTATACTCTGTAAAGCGCTGCGGAATATGTATGCGCTATATAGGATACTGTTAATAAATAAATAAATAATTACAAGCCATCATCCTTTTCCTTAGCTGTTAGTTTTCTGTTAGCAAAACAACCTATTTTGCAATCACTTTAAATTCATTTTCAATAAAAATCACCCAATATACACACCACTTATTTTAATACCATGAAACAGACAATAAATACAGTAATTGTTGTTTGTTTGGCTTTGAACACTGGTTCCCCATAAACTTTTAATGCGTCGTTGTAAGATATTTGAAGATCAATATTAGACGATGCTGTGCAGTGCTTAGCAAGACTAGACAAGACAGGGTAATTATAAAGATGTGTCATTTCAAAGTCTGCATGTGTCCTACAGCAGATATAAAAAATTACTAAGCCTGGGTGACTGTGTCACCATTATTCAAGTGAGAGATGTTCCATCCGGACCACATTCTGACAAAATGAGTAATGCGCAAACGAAGATCAATAGCAACATCTTTAGAGATATCATCATCTTTGTCTTCTTGATTATGAATGGGTCGAATACATAACATTTATATATAACAAAACAGGCTTAGATACAAAACGAGATTTATATCTTTGAATAAAGCTCTCACACCTTCAAGATGTACTCTGATGAATTACCAATTGATAGTACATCCTTAACTAATGTGTTTACAGATTGAGGTAACACAATACAATATATTGATTTCAAGACGGAGATATGCAGCCTCGAGAACCTAATAAATATGCTTTATACCAGGGCTGCCGTCAGAAATTTTGGGGCCGGGGACTGACAAAATCCTGACCCAAACCCCCCCCCCCCCCCCCGACCCGCACACCACCCCCCACCCCCCAGGCACTTTTAGTTAACTTTTGGTACCTTAAGGGCGGGGATCGGGTGTGGCAGCAGTCTCATGACTGTGCTGCTGCGATGCTCTTCGGTTGTCAGTCACGCCGCAGTTGGGGCTTCCTTTCCCGGTGCCGGCGGATGTCTTGTCAGTGACACACTGACACTGTAGGATGCATGTGACTGCGCAGTGAGTGTGCAGTCACAATGTACCACCGCGGCAGCCGGGCTCGTAATCAACTCGGAGCCGTGTGGCAGGTGGGTGGGCGGGCTCAAGCCGGACAGTGAAGGGGCGGGCAATCACGGGGATGAGTGACAGCCTGTGACCGTGCTGCTGGGGAGAGTTGCCCGGGCCCTACCCTCTGTCAGAGCGGCAGGGCCCGGGACTCAAGTACCCCCAGACCCCCCCTGTCGGCGGCCCTGCTTTATACTGATCATACTGTATAATGAAGCCCTAATTGATTTTAAAAATATTTTTCTTCAGGCATTTGTAAGTGATAGAATAAAACAAGAGGAGAGTGGGCCCTGCTCACTAAATAATTCATTCAAATTCATAAGGGGAAGACTTAGGGGTATTGCCGAAAAAGAGGAGAGTTAAGGAAGTACAGTACCAAGGTTAAAATGAAATAAGCAGAGATCAGGGAGGGCAGGTTACAGTATATATAGATTAGATTTGAGAGAGCATTTGTAGAAATGACAGTACAGTGGATCAAGTCCTCCATAGTTTCAGGGCAGCACAGCATTAGTTGTGGAGGCATTAGTGAGGGGTGGCAATCAGTGGAGGGGAGAGGCAGCACCCACCTGCTAAACAGCAATAGCAGGAGGGAGTACGATGGGAGAGTTGAGTACAGTATAAGTGCCTTGTACAGTGGTGTAACTAGAAAATTTGCTCCCCCAAGCCAAAAAGTGTTCGGTGCCCCCCTCCCCCTTCCCACACCCATTGCCACTTGAAAAGTAATGACTCCTCGCTCCAGAAAAGGGGTGTGACCTCAGTGCATGGGGCAAGGTATTGCAGGAAAAGACTACCTTATACTCCAGTTTTGCTACCTGCATACCCAGACATTGGACAAAAATCCAGATTCATGCACTTACATTATTTGTCATTTATCCTCCTTATAGTAATGCCCTTTACACATCATGCCACACACACCACTATGCCTATTACACATTATACCACACACCATAATGCCAGGTACACATTATGACACACACCATAATGCCAGTGACACATTATGCCACATGCCGTAATGTCCATTAGACAGTATGCCACACACCACAATGCCCATCATAGAATATGCTACACAACACAATGCATATTACACATTATGCCCATTAGTAAGACTACTAATTACTTTTAAATTACCTGCTCATTGCCAGGGGTTTCATGCTCTTGGTTCCATGCTCATTGCCAGGGGTTTTCATGCACTGGGTGTCATGCTCATTTCCAGGGGTTTCATGCGATGGGTGGCATGCTTGTTGCCAGGAGGTAATGCTTGTTGCTAGGGGTTTTATGCACTGGGTGTCTTGCCCATTGCCAGGGGTGTGTGATGCTCATTGCCAAGGAATTTCATGCACTGGGTGTCAAGCTTGTTACCAGGGTGTAATGCTTGATGCCAGGGGTTTCATGCTCTGGGTGTGTAATACTCGTTGGAAAGGGGACATTTTGGTTGCCAGGAGTTTCATGTGCTGGGTGTGTATTGCTCATAGCCATGGGATAATGCCTGTTTCCATTGGCTTCATGCTCTGGGTGTGTGGGTATGAGGTAGCAGCTGGGACACAGACGCTGGGAGCGAGGAGCTGGGACCACAGGCTGCTGGCAGCCGAGCTCTGGGGTGCTGGCACTTCCTGTCAGATGCCAGAGGTCCAGTATGACCTCTAGCATCTGTCTCCTCCACGGCAGTGGTCATTTTGGGAGGGACACAAAGCAGGTGGCTAGTCTGCACAGTCAATATGCTTGAATCAGTGGCGGCGCCCCTGCAGCCCTGCACCTCCAAGAATCCAGAGTGGCTGCAGGGGTGATAGTTACACCACTGGCCTTTTAGATGATGGTGAGGATCAGAACGATCAGTCTACCACCACCATTAAGAGATATTGATGAGAAAGATGGTTGAGGGAAACTGATGAGTAGACAGGATTTGGTAGCATTAAGGGAGGGGAAGGGGAGAATTCTGCCAGTGTACCATATATGAAACCAATTAATATGAGAAGGAAGCTGGAATACAAGCATACAGTACTATACATTATTCAGCACATATCTACATCTACAGTATAAGAAGGTCCCACAAAGCAGTGTACAGAAAATAACCTTATAACAATACACGGGTGGAACAGCACAATGACAATACACAAGTTGACTGTGTACAGCAGACATAATCCATAAGTCACACTATAAAGTGTGCAACATACATATTCATCGATACAGGGGTGTAAGTTCATCCCTGTCGTCCAGGGGCAAGTTGGAGTTTTGTTGCTCCCTGTTATAGAAAAAAGGGAAAACAAAAATGGTGGTGGTGTGTGTCAGCATGAACAGCGCATCTATTCACAGAGTTCAGAGCAGTGAGGGAAAGGAGGTCCCCTCACCTTGGGGCACTGCTGCTTGTGGGTGAGACAGGGGAACAGTTCCAAAAAACTGTACTGTCCTGTGGAAATTGGGACATTTGGGAGGCATGTAATTCACAGGTTGATGTTATAACTTGATGGATTTCAGAGCAGCGTGAATGTGTTTTTTAAGGTAGCTGGAGATGTCAAGAGTGTATTACGTTGGCTTTTACCAAGAGCTAAAAGTGTTTTAGTAAGTCATTTCTAAAAAAACACCACGGAATATATTAAGCACCAGTCTTTCAATGTTTTGAAACTTCGGCACAAAAGTATAATTAAAATCATGCTTGAACATTGCTCATTAATCTGCCAGGTGCTCCAATTATACAGTTAATGTAGAATTAGTGCACCATTGAAAGCAGTAAAAGAGGATACAGCTATTGTTTATTTTATATAGAAAAGCTCTTAGAGGTATTTTTTATGTTTCAAATTTATTTTATTGCTTTTCCAGAAAATATATAACAGTAGAACAGTAGAACAAATCCCAGTACAAATAATCTGCCTACAGTATCTTCGGTATACACACACACAAAAGCAGACATACTGTAGATAATAGCACTTCACAATTACATAATGATACAGAGATGATTTCAAGAGTAGGAAAATACAGTTAGAGTTTCTGCCCAAATAGACAATTTTATCAATGCCAACTGGTTTAGTGATCTTATATGTACCATTAGCAAGAGGACAAGTCATAATGTAAATACGGGGCAGTACGGATGAAGTAATGGTTAGCATTACTGCCTCACAGCACTGAGGTTATTGGATCGATTCCCACCATGACTCTAACTGTGCAGAGTTTGTATATTCTCCCCGTACTTGTGCGGGTTTCCTCTGGGTACTCCAGTTTCCTCCCACAATCCAAAAATATACTGGTAGGTTAATTGGCTCCCCACAAATTAACCCTAGAATGTCTGTGTGTGCGTGTACATGTGGTAGGGAATATAGATTGTAAGCTCCACTGGGGCAGGGACTGGTGTGAATGTTCAAATATTCTCTGTAAAGCGCTGCGGAATATGTGTGCGCTATATAAGAAACTGTTCATAAATAAAATAAATAAATAATAAACAAGAACAGGAGATGAGATAGAAGGATAGAAACAAGAACACACAAGGAAAAAGGGGGTGGTGAAAGAGGATGAGCTTGCAATCAAATGATAATGTGACAATACTTATGCAAGAATATATGTAAATATCTTAGATGACATAAGAGATGACTCTGCTAGCAAAATATGTAAGTACCATTCTGTGGTTTCAAATACTGAATTTACAAAATCTTTGCTTGAGTGGTCTGTTCTGATTTCTCAATATATAAGTCTCAATCACTATAAAAAAAAACAATAATGAGTTTCTCTATATTCGGTTGTGCACATTTCATGATAATATATGAGCTGGAGCAATTTCCTTTTGAATTCTGTTAACAAGGGGACAGGTCTAGATAACCAGTCAGTCCAAATGATCTTCTTGGAAACACCAGTATACCTAGATACCACTTCTCAGGGATACCACCCTGCCAAATATGCATGCCAAAATATCAGGCTGAACTCTAAAAGATAAAGGACAATAGATGCAGTCTATTACAGATTGAGTATCCCGTATCCGAATATCCGTTATCCGAATTATTCCGAAAACCATACATTCCAGAAAGTGGAAAAAAAATAAAAAAATTTTGCTAAAAACTCACTGGGGACATTTGTAACAGCGCTACTGAGGACATGATACGTATCTACCACTATATATATAAATGTACTAGAAAATGATTGCTTGGCATTCAAATTCAGTATCTGAGATAGCACACACATTTTGTTTCATGTTTTGAAACCTTGTTTTTTGAACAAATAAAATATATTTGTGTGTATTTCATGTGTTTGATGTGTTTGATAAATGCAAGATACTTCAAAATATATCATTGAAATATTAAAATATTCCAAAATACGGAATAATCCGTTATCCAAAATTCTCCTGGTTCTGAGCATTTTGGATAGGGTATACTCAACCTGTACTTACTTCCAGAAGCATTTCATTAGTCATATTCCCACACACAATGATATAAAAGGAAGCATTCTAGACAGTAGGATTAGGAAGTGCATGTTGAGCAGGAGTACATCTTGAAGGTAGGAGGAACTTCATTGGGAGTAATAATGCTGGTATAGTTGGGTTGAAATGAAGAGAGAGGAAATGTCATTGTGAGAGCAATTTGTCCGATCTGGTTTTCAAAGAGATTTTTGTAAGTACTGAATATATGTCTGTTATGATATGGGGTTTGCTTTGATAAGAGCTGTAATGTCTCACTTAAAAAAACATGGAAAAGAACTTGTCCCTTGGGTAAATTATATTAGTGGTCAGATTGTCATGCCACAATATATTTTTTTTAATTGCATATAGAAGTAAGGTGGGATTACCCCAGAAAGGAATATGGGAACATTTTAAAGTGCTTCTTCGAAATTTCCTTTTTAGAATCCATAAATTGGTTCTGCAGAATATGAGGGTGGAAATCAGAAGTTTTTGAATGTAGGAGAGGGCCTTGGGAAAACAGATGAAACAGAGACTTAGTCTAGTCTGATGTCTGTAAGGACATCCCTGTCCAGCAGGCATAGTCAGGGACTCTTAAATCTCCTTTTTTTCTATATAAACCATGAGTTTATCTAAAGCAATTGTAGACTTTTTCCCTCTTCAAAGAAACTACTGTATGTCATAAACTATCGCTGATATCTGATTTGCACAGACATTTTGGTATAACAACTACAGATTAGATGTTCTTTGAATGGGTTGTTGTTCCATATTTGGTTCTCATCCCAGTATGATACGAATAGGTTGGCGTATGATGGAGCGAAGGATGTCCCCATAGCGGTGCGTGGAAGAAGAATAGAAGGCCAGAAGATCTAGGTAAGCTTAGGGACAGTTAGAGCTGCCGGGATCTTCACAAATAGTGCCACTCTTCAAGACCACAGCTAGAACCCGCAACCCCCAAATGCCTGGAAAGGGCTGTAAACATTGTTTTATTATTACCTTTTTACTTTTTGAGCGGCAAAGCACTTTTATCATTTAATTTATTTCTCATTTATTCTACATAATCAATTATACAAGCGCTTTTATTTAACCAAGCAGCCATATTTAAACCCACTAAAAGCTGCTATTTAGTGATCGCAGAACACACTTTATTTTTTTTTCTTCCTGCAATAACAACTACAGGTAAAAACAATGCTTTTAAGTACTGTAATTTGGTTTCCAACAGTACACACAGTATTGTCATTTTAGCAATTGCGGGACAAAAAAAAATCCTCATGCAATTTGGAGAGGTCTACCATAATTTGGACACCTAGGTTAGTTGAAAATAGTCTAAAGACGTACCTATTTACTCAAGCATTTCACTGATATCTACTGTTAAGCTTGTTGTGTATTTTGAGCTATAAAGACAATGGTGCAGCAATTTGAGTC